>NT_033779.5:20000000-21485538 GCF_000001215.4 Drosophila melanogaster
GGTTGGCCCAAACCAGTGCCAATAGTCGTAATATAGCCATTGCAGTTACAGCTAATTCACTTGATTTCGCACTCGAAAGTGGCCAGAGAAAATAAAACAGCTTAACAGCGTTTTCTTTTTTACTTGGTTTATTTGTATTTTCCTGCCTTGTTTATGGCCAACTGGCAGCGAGTCGTGCAGTTCAGGGCCTGGGCCATCGAATGGGCTTTTAATTGACAGGCCTGGGAGCGTGGGAGGGCTCCTCCGAGGAGGGATCCAATGATAAAAAACAGCTTGAGCGGCGGAAAAAAGGTCACGCCAGGTAGGCTAACTGAAAAGCCAAAGCCATCGGACAGCTGCGTTGCATCGGCTTTTTGGAGCCGTTTTACTGGAGCTGCGATTTTGAACTGACCTGGCGATTGGGACTGAGATTGGGATGGGGGATGGAGGATGGAGGATGGGATGAGACGGGGAGTGTGACTGGAACTGGGATTCGGCCGACGGCAGCTGGGAATTCACTCAGTCATGGGGAGCTCGACTTGATTAAAGATTTCACACTTGATTAAGCACCGGGGCCAGGAGATCCAATTGCCAGTTTCAAGTTCGCCGGGGCCATTGTCGATGCTTTCCCTACTGTTTTTTCATCTCTTCCAGCTGTGTGAGCCGAATTTTGTTTATTTTCGGATGTTAAGTACACAACTGCAATTGTTTAACCAAAATTGGTGTACCCAAATGGCCAGAACAACGGCGGTTTAACTTATGTGTTCAACACAGAACTTGATTGATTTGAACGTGAAAATTGATTTCTGTATTTCTCTTCTTTACAGTTTTTAAACGTGTACCTACAATTGAAACCCAGCACTTCAGTGCATTACCCACTAGAAATTTCCAACGAATCGTTTAAACACAATCGTTGAAATGCATAAAAAGCACTTGTGTCTGTAAGTTGATGGAATTTATTTTGTTAATGAAAATATTTATGCACAGTAGCACTTGTTATTCGCCGTAAATTTGATGTAAAGTTATTGATTTTCCATTGGTTTTAAGTTAAGTTTCAAGTTAAGTTGGCCATTAAATTATTTAAGGAGGAAAAAACCACAAAATAATATTTGCCAAACCAATGTTAGTTTCCCGTACAATCATCCTCAAAGCTGGTGAATAATTCGAGTATAAACCATTTTTCTATACCCATCCCACTCCATTTCTTTATTTATCTCTATCAATCTCAGTGCGCCAAAAGCCAAAAAAGGCAGTCCAAACAAAGCCACACAAAAGGTCTTTCCAGATATTTTATTTTATTCATAACAATAGCAATTTGAATAAGCCAGCCTCCTGGCTATTTATCTGACCGGTTTAAAGCCGGAGCAATGAAGAAAAAATGATGACCACAAAACAGAAAGCCAAAGCGACTACAATTAAAATGGGAAAATAAAACTGGGAATCGTGATTGCGGGCAGAGCATAACTGGGTCAAATCTAAGATGAGGGCGGACCCTCGATATGAATCGAAAACACTCATACTCGCCGAACTGTGGGAGAGGCTCTGAGGAAATAGACAAGAGATCGCAGTGGGGAATATGGAGATGGAAATGAAAATGTAAATGGAAATGTGCCGGAAGAGAACTTTTCCCACGACCCTGTGCACGCCGAGCTGTAAGGTTAAGAGCAAAGTTTTAATCAGGGTGGTAAAACTTCATTAATTTGCCGCCAACTTTTTTGTGAGGCACTTGACTAGGCTTCAAATAAATGCCATTACAGCGAGCTGCAATCGAAAAACTACGTGCAAGTCGTGCTGCCCTGTGGAAAGCAAACGAGGCGGTTGCATGAATAAATAATAATAATAAAAAAAAAACGCAAAAACTGAAAAATATAATGTAACCCAAGCAGCCAGCAGCCGTTGCACATTTTATGCAAATATCGGCCAGCCGAGGCAAAAACTTTCATTCCAACCTAAGCGTTAATAGGAACCGAAGGGGTTGGGGTTGCTCTGCAAAGGGGGTTGATTCGTGAAGGATCCAGGCTGTGCCACAAGACCACACATCGCACCACTGCGAGTCCTCGACTCCTGGACCTCCCGCCCCCGAAAGCTTCTTGACTCGCCCTCCGGCGAATGCATATGCATATACCCTACACTACACTGCACGAAAGTAAGCAGTCGAATATTTCGGAACATCGAAAAAAAGGATGCATATAACAAGGATACATGAAAAATGGATTTGATACTTAAAAAACTTAAAAACCAGCGAAATAATGAATTTACCATTTCCATACACTATATATTTCTATGATCTAACTAATATTTCATTGATAATACTCTTCATGGAATTAAAAATGGAATGCAAATTTTGTAAGTAGTTAGGACTTCTATTAAAAACACATTTCGACGCCATTGCGACCATGTCCTTGCTTGGTTTCAGTGCGTACGAGTATTCAACGCAATTTCACTAAATTTGGCTCAGTGTATTCATGCTATTTACGTTTATATGCAATGTTCACCGACTAACAATGAAACTGTTATGAGTTTGAGTCCAGTGGTGCCATGCAATGCATGGGCTTGTATTATTTTCATTCTTCCTCGCGTTTGCCGCTTTCAGTCTTTCAGTCTTTATGACACGTGAATGTGTAAGGTCTTGTATCTGTGGTCGAGCGTTTTGCGGTTTTATGTTGAAGTACAGCATCTGAAATTGATTTTTCATATTTAATGCCAAAGAATTACGAGCTGGTAGCAAAATGCAGGCGAAAAGAGATACTGAATGCTATATGTTTCACCTAGGTTTTTCTTTAAAATTGAGTTCTATTTTATTAAGTTCTGAAATTGTATAGAAAAATAATTGTGGCAAACAGACGCATCTGAAAGGATATGTAAAAACAACTGTTCGTTACCATTTTCATTTGACTTCATGCGTAGGAGGAGAAGTTTAAATGATTTTAATTCATGGGAAGTGAAACCTCAGCTTCCTAACAAATTGAAATTGCATTTAAATGAATTTCTGCACATGAAATAAATTGAATAGACTAGCTTTATAAATGTTCAAATTGGATTTCTTATTTATAGATACAATGCAATTCTACAAAACTTATACAGCAAACTTATAATCTCAAAATACCCCCAAGTTCCAGATAGTTTGACGAGCATTAATACATGGCTTCCCGCGATATGTCAGCATTCGATTTGCATATTGACTGCAGGGGGAGTAATAATAACATTGGAGATATTGTGGGGCAACTTTGGGGGCAATGGTAGCGACAACAGCCTCGTAAATGGAAACCAAATACAGCCGCGGATATGTAGATGCGACACTCCAGTCGTCGATTGTGCCATAAATACAAATGTAGTTGTATCTGGCAGTAACAATTGCTCGCTCGACGATGCTGCGATCAACGGATATTGAAGTTGCTTTTTACATTTCGTCGGTGCCGCTTATGCAAATAGTTTGGCGAATATACAACTAACTCGTCTCGCTTTTTATGCATTTATGCGCCAGGGGGCCACAGTCATGACTCCCGATGTATACCGCCAGTATACATATATATATATGTACAGATATATGGCTCTGGGCCGATTATTCCGATTTGCTTGACCGAAAGCGTAACGCGCACGCGTTCGTCGCCAAACTATAAAAAAAAATGCAGCTGAAAATGAAGCACTCGGGTCCAATGGTCGTGGAAAGTTAGTCAGGCAGTCAATCAAATGTGGCAACAAAAAAAAAGCCACAGACATTGGTTTTTCATTGCCAACCCATAGTCATCATCCTCGTCGTCATCGCAGTTGCAATCGCACTTGGCTGAAGAGCAGCGTCTTTGATGTTCGGCTGTCACTCCATACATACGGCTTCCATCAAAGTGAAGAACAGCCGAGAACGGGCTAAAAACTAACTGCCTGCCAGCAGAGTCCTCTTCAAACCTCAAAAACCAATTCTAGGCTTTGATTATCGCGCTATCCCGAGGGTTTCCCCAGAAGTTTTTCTCCATTAGCGGCTCCATTAAATGGCACGGCTCGCTCAATTGATATTTATTTGCGCCTAATTGCTGTTCAATAAATTTTACCTCTGTGGCACAACTGCGGGGTATAAATCAATTGCGGATTGGCGGCACTTTATTGGGATTATTTGGGGGCTGAATAAATCTATTTCTCTAATTTATTAGTTAGGTCACAGGCAATTCTAATTACACGTAGCAATCAAACTGCCGCATGAAAATATTTATCTGTTGATTGGGCTTTTTGTTTGGTTAAAATGTGGTGTGAAACCTTTGCCTGAACATATGAGTATCCTTTTAAGAGTCCTTTACGAGGAACTAACCGATTTGTCTTGACTTGGTTATAGAGTTACTTGCATATACGCTAAATAATATTACCAACCCACGGGGCCAACTCGGATTTCTGTGCCTCGAGCCGCACGTTCCGCCCTAACTGTAGATGTCATGTGTGGGTACTCAGCAACTCGACATCAACTTTGCCTCGTTGTATCTGTATCTTCTGTGGGTCTGCAAGTACATACGTATGTACATATGTATCTACTCATTGCACGGCTCGTAAAAAGCTCATTAAACAAAACGCTGTTGACAGTCGGTCGACTGGCTGAGTGACTGACTGACTGGCTGACTGGCTGCTTGGATCGAAGGCGGGGTGTTTGGGGGGATTTTGGAGATTCTCGTCATTGTGGAAAAGCAAGAAAGAAATAAAAAACATTATATCAACGCATAGCTAACGAATGTAACTGTAACTCTCGGATTTTCGAATGCAGAGATACAAAAAGAAAAAAAAAACGGCAGAAACGCTTTGGCTGTCAAAATAATTACAAAGCCCGACAATGTAGCGACATGTAATTAACGTAAAATGCGTGTGCCTTTTGGTATCTGTGGAAGCCACGTGAAACGTATCTGCAAGATACATGTGTACCGCATACAAGAACGAACGAGCGAATGTGAGTACGAATGCGAGTACACACAGGTGCCTAATGGCCCACTGTCATTTGTTTTGTACCCCGTGAAAGTGGAGGGGAAAGAAGGAAGGCCACAACTAAATTTGATTAACCCACAAAAAAGTGGCCAGCTCCACATATCTTTGCCCTCTTTTCGTGTCGGTTTTGTTTTTCATCGTCTTCCCTTCCCCTTCCCTTACCGCTTCCCCTTCCCCATCCCCTTACAGCTGATGTCATTTTCTTTTATCGGTTTATGGACCGTCTTATTCGTGTGCCTTCCATTTAATTGAACGCCTCGGTCGCTCGAGTGATCCATAAAGTTATTTCCCATCCATAAAGCCATTGGATCAAGTTGGGCCATCAAACAAGGCGATAAACTTTTATGCTGTCCATGCCATTGAATGCAACTCGAAGTTGGCGTAGGTACGGGTCCATAAGAAAAGCATAGTTTCATGGATTTATCAGGTAGTATAGCCCTGAACTTCATGGCTTATGATTGCGCAAAGTGGTCAGCTTTGTTTGCGGTCGTAATTAATCTGATTATGATCTGGTAACGGCCCTGTACTTGACGGCTTTCGTAAGAAAACTTCCTCACCCTTAAAAAGATTTATGTGGAGTACCTTGGTCGGAAATTAGGAGAACATTTCGGAAGAATTTTAAGGTGAAGAATCATTTGCAACATTTCCATGCTTCCTCGCTCACCTGAAAGCCTAACCTACTTACGTAGTTGGAAACTTTCGAATAAACAAACGCTTCTGCTTATAATATTCAGTAAGCCGTGCAAAGAGCTGCCTTCAAATTTATAGATTAAATACTTCCAGCCGATTGAACATGCTGTAGTTAAATACTATTTCATGTTTTTTAAATACTTTTGTTTAAGGATTTGATTCCCTTTTCTATAGAAGTATTTCATATCTGAGCAGCTCATTTAATTTTACTGTTGGCAAATGAACCCATTATATTCATTTTCCATTAGGGTTTAATACATAAAAGCCGCTCAATTATCTGTTGGCCCTCATATATCTATGTAACATGGAGTAAGGCTGAAGGCTGGCAACAACCCGGTTGGCAGCGCTGTTGAGCAGCAACATGATTGTCGGAAATCGAAGTTATCGACAATCAGTCATCGAAGGAACGATCGCAAGGCAGGAGTCGAGTGGAAGTCAGCGTTGCAGGCAGTCGAGTTCTCAGCAGCAGTCGTTCGGTCACAAACTAAGAATACTTTACATAATTACCGCATTTAGAATTAAACTAATAATTAAATTAATAATAAACAATAATAATAAACAATCTTACATGGGGGCTCGTCCAGTCCTAAATCGGTTATATGAAGGTGCAGTTGTTTAAAGAAAAAAGACATTGTTGTGTGCGTGGGTATAGTCTTTAAAAGTTGTAAAGTTGTGGCTATATCTATTGCATTTAAAGTTGGAAAAATCAGTTGTACAGATTTTGTTTGAACACAAGTCGGTAAAAGTCGGGAAAGCTGCTAGAGAGAACTGATAAAGTCGAAATTGTCGTGTGCGTGGATTTAGTCTTTAAAGTTGTAAAGTTATGGCTACGTCTACTGCATTGAAAGTTGAAAAAATCGATTGAACTCATACAGACTCAAGTCGTTTTGCTGTTGTGGAATTTAAAACAATTAAATTGCAAAGGTGGTGAAATTCGTTTCTAACGAAAATCAAAATTTGTCTTTTAACCGGTGACGCCGTCTGCAAAATCGACTACCGTCGCGCCGTTAGAACATTGTCGTTGTTTGCTGGTGTTAGTGCCTTGTCGCGGAATGTTCACACGTACACCACCTACAAATAAAAAACTTAACACCGACCAAATACAAGCAATTCTAGAGAACGAAAGCGAGGACGAAAGCAGAAAAGAAAAAATGAACGAAGAAGATCAAAAGTTGGCGCCTGTAGGAGAAGCAGAGGCAAAGAAGCAGAATAAAGACGCTAGTGCTAAAGTCGAAGAGAAATTTGAACAAATGATGAATACTCTAACCCAGAGCATGTTGGCAAAATCTAAACAAGAGGGGCAAGTAATTATCGCTGCAGAAAAATTTGAAAAAGTTGTAAGTGACTGTGATGGCAAATCAATTCCTATTAAAAAATGGTTTGAAATTTTTGAGAAAAATGCCGAGGCATATGAACTTTCGGAGAAACAAAAATATGTTCAAGCCAGAAGTAAGATGATTGGATCAGCAGAACTTTTCTTAGAATCTGAATGTGTCAGTGGATACACTGAACTCAAAGAGTTACTAATTGAAGAATTTTCAGGCAGCTATAATAGCGCCGTTATTCACAAAAAGTTGCAAGACAGGAAGAAGAAGAGGGAGGAAACTCTACACGACTATTTGTTACAAATGAAGAAAATAGCAGCCTTAGGTGAAGTTGAAACAGTTGCTTTGATAACTCATATCATAAACGGCCTCGACATTAAAAAGGAGTATAAGGGTGCTATGCTCCGTTGTAAAACTCTTAAGGAATTAAAGCAAGAATTCGAAATCTACGAGAGTCTGAATATTGTTGACAAGCCGAATATTCAACCAAAACCAAAGCAAATTACACAAGGTGTAAAAGCAGATCACTGCTTCAACTGTGGTTCGAGGGAACACAAACGAAAGGATTGTACACTTCCTACCAAATGTTTCAGCTGTAATCAAGAGGGCCATATCTCAAGCAAGTGTCCGGAAAAAGTAAACAGCATGCGCATTCACGTTGATAGTGCACGAACAAAGCCAGTAATCATAAATGGGATTATCATCAACTGTCTGGTGGACACAGGATCAGATGTGACCATAATTAAAGAAGCTATATTCAAGAAGATGAAAGATGTTGATTTAAACCGCACTGCAACAGTATTGCGAGGTTTGGGAAATGCCTCAACACAGCCGATTGGATGCTTCAGAGCATTAATCAAGACCGACCAGGTGGAAGCAAGCCACAACGTTTTAGTCGTCCACGATTCTAAATTCAGTTGCGATGGAATAGTGGGACACGATTTTATCAGCAAGTTTCGTCTTATCTGTAGTGCAGAAGGCTATACTTTTCTTGACCCGGAAGCAGATAAAAAACAAGCGGTTGAGTATTCCCAAATGTTTAATATTTGTGAAGAATCTTCTTTTACAGTTGCACCACAATACCGAGAAGACGTTGAACGCATGATAGAGAGAACATACGAAACACCACCCAAGCAGATAAAGCAATGTCCAGTCGAACTCAAAATTATTCCTGATGGCGTGATTAAACCCTTTCGCCATGGACACACCCGACTATCTGAAGAAGAAGCTATAGCTGTAAAGAAGCAGGTAGAGGAATGGGTCGAGCAGTCAATCGTCCGTAAATCTACATCAAATGTTGCCAGTCGCATAGTCGTTGTCAAGAAAAAGGATGGTACCCTACGCGTTTGCGTGGACTATAGAAAATTGAACACCATGGTTCTGATGGATTGTTTTCCGGTACCCATAATGGAGGAGGTGCTTGAAAAACTGCAGAGTGCCAAATGGTTTACAACCATGGACTTACAGAACGGATTTTTTCATGTGGCCGTAGAAGAAGCCAGCAAGCCGTACACAGCATTTGTTACCCGAGAAGGCTTATTCGAGTTTAACAAAGCGCCCTTTGGTTTTAAGAATTCCCCAGCAGCGTTTATACGGTTCGTTCAATTTATTTTTCAAGAACTAATCAATTCCAATATAATGCAGCTATATATGGATGACATAATTGTATATGCCGCTACCCCAGAAGAATGCATGGAAAAGACGGAAATGGTACTTAAGAGAGCTGCAGAATTTGGTCTAAAAATAAAATGGAAGAAGTGCAACTTTATGCAGAGGCGAATTCATTTCCTGGGACATATTATCGAAGGTGGACAAATATGCCCTGGAAAAGAGAAAACATCAGCAGTGAATTCCTTTGGAACACCTCAGAATGTAAAAGCCGTTCAAGGATTTCTGGGTCTCACAGGATTCTTCAGAAAATTCATACCTGGATACGCCCAAATTGCGAGACCACTGACGGACCTATTAAAAAAAGATGCCATTTTCAACATTGGACCAGTAGAGCAGCAGTCGGTGAATAAGCTGAAAGAGATTCTGGTAAACGAACCAGTATTGAGGATCTATTCACGAGAAGCAGAAACCGAACTTCATACAGATGCCTCTAAGGACGGGTTAGGAGCCGTTTTATTGCAGAAGTTCGAAGGCAGTTTTCACCCAGTCTGCTTTTGGAGCAGAAAAACTACAAAAGCCGAATCAAATCGTCATAGTTACTACCTTGAAGTAAAAGCCGCATACTTAGCTCTGAAAAAGTTCAGACACTATTTATTGGGAGTCCCTTTCAAGCTCGTCACGGACTGTGTCGCATTTAAACAGACAACAAAAAAAGCAGATGTCCCAAGAGAAGTTGGCCCATGGATTCTCTATATGCAGGATTTTAATTTTCAACCCGAACATCGTGCAGGAGAAAGAATGAGACACGTTGATTTTTTAAGCCGCCATCCCCAAGCATGCATGATGATAACATCCGAGTTGACAGCACGTATTAAAAAGTCGCAGCAGAACGATGATTCAATTAGAGCAATCCTGGAAATTCTAAAAGATCGTCTATTCCAACCCTACAAGCTAAAAGGTGGCCTGTTGTATAGTATGGTCAATGGCAATGAACTACTGGTTGTCCCTGCACTAATGGAGAGGGAGGTGATTCAAAGCGCACATGAAGTTGGCCATTTGTCGTTGCAAAAGACGATGCATAGCATACAGCAGCAATTTTTTATTCCTCATTTGGAATACAAGGTAAAAAAGCTAATTTCTAACTGTATAAAATGTATCATCCACAGCAAAAAGTTGGGAAAGCAGGAGGGATATCTAAATTGCATAGATAAAGGAGACGCACCGTTGCACACACTACACATCGATCATTTGGGGCCAATGGATTCATCGGCCAAACAGTATAAATACATTCTGGCAACAGTCGATGCGTTTTCAAAGTTTGTCTGGTTATTCCCAACCAAATCAACCGGACAGGAAGAAGTGGTCAAGAGGCTGACCGACTGGTCAAACATTTTTGGTTTCCCTAAGCGAATTGTTAGCGACAAAGGAACGGCCTTTACGAGTGGTGCGTTCGAACAATTTATGAGCAGCCATAACGTGGAACACGTCTGCACAACTACTGGAGTGGCCAGAGGCAACGGCCAGATAGAACGAGTAAATCGTTTAATTTTGGCAATAATATCAAAGCTGTCTTCAGACGAACCGTCGAAGTGGTACAAATATGTGCCTGAGGTACAAAAGGCGATCAACTGTCACGTGCATTCATCACTGAAGCTGTCACCATTTGAGGTCATGTTTGGCACCAAGATGTACACCCGAGTTGAGGATCGGTTACTGGAACTGCTCCAAGAAGAAGTGGTCTGTCAATTCAACGAGGACCGCTATGAGATGAGACAGCTGGTAAAACGCAACATCGAGCAGGCGCAGAAGGACTACAAGCGCAATTACGACAAAAAGCGCCGAGCTGAATACAAATACAAAGCAGGTGATCTGGTTGCAATTAAAAGGACCCAATTTGTAGCTGGCCGCAAGATGGCAAGCGGGTATTTAGGTCCATACGAAGTCACAGGGGTCAAAGACAATGGCAGATATGACGTTAAAAAAGCAGCAAACGTCGAAGGACCCAATGTCACATCCACCAGCTGTGACAACATGAAGTTGTGGAAGCACATAGCCGAAAATGCAGACCTATTGTCATCCGGGTCGGATGATGATGATCAGGAGGGCCGAATGTAACATGGAGTAAGGCTGAAGGCTGGCAACAACCCGGTTGGCAGCGCTGTTGAGCAGCAACATGATTGTCGGAAATCGAAGTTATCGACAATCAGTCATCGAAGGAACGATCGCAAGGCAGGAGTCGAGTGGAAGTCAGCGTTGCAGGCAGTCGAGTTCTCAGCAGCAGTCGTTCGGTCACAAACTAAGAATACTTTACATAATTACCGCATTTAGAATTAAACTAATAATTAAATTAATAATAAACAATAATAATAAACAATCTTACATCTATGTACATATTTTAGGTATTTCCTGCATGTGTTTTGAATCACATCGAATTGTACCTGTGCTCTTGAAATGCTCGCATTTTGGCTACTTATTGATAAAACAAAACTGAAATGTGACATGGGAATAATTAAAAGCTTTTTGCTAGGGGGGTGTCGGCAGTTTGTAGCGGCAACCAAGCGCAAACCAAACATAATACGAGCATGTGTGTGTGCAGAACACAGTAATA
Source organism: Drosophila melanogaster (assembly GCF_000001215.4). Lineage (NCBI taxonomy): Eukaryota > Metazoa > Arthropoda > Insecta > Diptera > Drosophilidae > Drosophila > Drosophila melanogaster. The sequence continues at coordinate 20,011,173 of NT_033779.5, forward strand.
GATACAATTGTATCTATGTATTTATGCATGTCGCTGGCAGGCAGTTTGAAAAAAAAAAAACAATTGTAACCGAGCATTGGAGTCAACATGCAGCCACGACAGCAGCAACATCCACCGACAACCCGAAACACGGCATAATGCGACACAAAGTTCCGCTAGAATGCCCAGGCCCATGGCCTAAACCCATGCCCATGCCCATTTCCATTCCTAGTGCCATTCGCATTCCCACTTTTATTCCCTTACCAAAAACCAGCTGCCATTCCCCATCTTTTTTTTTGGGGAGAAAGGTTCTCGTTGTTGGGCAATTGTTTGGCTGTTGCCAAACATCCAGGCAAACATTCAGCCAACAACGTCGGGCGGCGAGTTGGGAGAACGCCTGCTTTTGCCCAAATGAACTGCAAGTGCACTGGCACTCGACTTGGCCAGCAACTTGGCTCACGAGCTTGCCCACAATCCGAACAGCCATTGGAAGGGGGCTTCCTAGTGATGGCGAAACGGCAAATGCTTGTTTCTTCATTTGGTAACATAATTCGTAAGAAAAAATCGTTTGAGCTTATGTTAAGTTACTTTGCAGTCATAAAAAACTACAGTAGTATTTGTAAGCTTAACTTCAAAAATATTTATTAAATAATATAAATATTTATATATTATTATTTTGATAATTACCGTCGAAACAATTCTGAGAAACATTATAAAACTCATAAATATATTCATTCGCATAGTATTATTCTAAACTTATAAGCAACAGACGCAAAGAGTTTACGTCATATTTATTCATATGAATAGTTTCCTAATAGCTTGAAAAAAAATTGTTTATGCTTTATTTAACAATAAATACAGTGACTTACAAAAATTTTCGGATTCATTCTACTATTTTTTCATGACTGAATAGTTAGTTACCACGTAACACGTAAATCAACAGGTCTTCTTCCACTCAGATTTATTGGGCAAATCAGAACATTTATTAGCTTTTGATTACCACCAGCACACCCTTTTGATATAAATATTTCACTTCATTTCAGTTCACAGAACATGGTGGCAAGCTGGTGGGTCAGCAGCATTTCTATGGATATTGATGGATGGACCCCCTGGCAGCTGAAAAGCCGACTGAACTCAATCAAAGCGTGACAGAGAGTGCCAACTGCACGGGAATGGGATGAATGCTCAGGGACTCACGCTCCAATAAAGTAAGCATATTCATAGAAGGGCCAAGGGCTGCACTTCACTTAATACAATTTTAAACATGTTGTTTTCCCGCCCCATTTACCTGTGCCCAGTTCATCAGTTCGTTTACCTGATGCATTCATTCTCCCCGCCAGAGAGTCATAAGTTCTAACATAGAGCAAATCGTGACAGCTAGTCACTCAAGCGGACCCAGAAACGAGGGGACCCCCTTGAGCCACCAGAGGCATTTGTTATTAAAAAGGGTTAACTCCGCAGTGTTGGGTACATGCAAAATAAATCATTTTTCGGCATCCTCAACACTCGTGCAACATTTATGGTTATCTAAGCCAGTTGCAGTCCTGCTATAAAAAAGGAAGAAAACTTCCAAATTATGCACACTATCTGCGAAATCAACAACAGGAGAACCAGGAAGCCATCGAGATATAGGGGAAAAATCGAAATGGAAATTCCTTGGGATTAGCATAAGCGTGTTTGAAATGCTCTTTGTTAGCGCCGAAATGGAAAGAATGAAAATTTATTGTGAAAACAGCATTAAGTTAATGAAGCATAACATGGAATCTTGCAAGAACAAAACTTTTCGTGCTCTTTGTTGGGCATTTTGTTTGAGAGAAAAGGGATAGAATTCAAGCTGAAAAGAAGGTTTTTGGGGGCATTGGCATCCCTTTTATGTTTATGCTGTGTGGCCAAACTGTTGCTTTTAGGCATAACGAATATTTATGGCTTATCAATTTTGCAGGACACGTGCGAGAGGAAAAACAAAAGGGTCAGCGACTGCCAAACTCAAAGAAGCCCTTGGGACAACCAAAAATTCAATTAGCAGGCTGCCTAAGAAGATAGCCGCATTAATTGCTGGTAATAGGCAAAAAATTGCGCATACGCAGCATGGGCCCTGAAAGCGAGCATTTTGCATATCCACAGTTCAATGCTTTTGCCAGCAACATTTTAATTAAATTTCAACTCTGACTTTGTGTTTAGCATATTTTGGGTGCCACAACAACCCCGCCATTTCTCCCGCTACCTTCCGTTTGTCAACGGTTGTCCGGTTGCCAGGGAAAAACGCCATCCAAAGGACGAGAGGGGTGGGTGGGCGTGTAGTCAAAGGTATTACCTCCTGGCGTGTCAGAACAGCTTGTTTGTCCTGCTAATTAAAGTTGCGTAAAAGCAATGCCATTGTTGCTGCTCCCTGCAAATACCTTGTGCAAATCAAAGTGACGACCTCGGGCAGATCCAAAGGAGTGACTAGCATTGTTTAGCCACCTGTTCTTTTGGCCTGGCTAAATGGAGGGACTCTTGCCTGCGAACAGCACAACACTTTAATAATACTAATTGGTCGAGCTTCTTGGGAAAGTTTATTCTAATAGATTTGTAAGAGTTAATTACAAAGTGCTCTTGTGAGTGGAGAGCTGATTTAATAGAGGATTTCAATTGTAGCTCTTGAGTTGTGAGGTAGATTAACTGATTGCTTACCTTCTAATGGCTCGTTTGGTGCACTTAGAAAATAAATCTATATATTGCTGAAAATTATAAAATTAAATGATAACTTGAATTATTGCTTTACATGCTATTTTTGAATGCATATCTTCGATTCCTCGAATATTGTTTTCCAGTGTAACATTTCATTTAGAATGACTTCCTAGATTTCCTTACTGACAATCTGACGGATAATTCGTTGACATATTTGCACATTCATAATATTTGCATTGTGTTTGATATTTAAGGACAGATATTTTAATTAGAAAGGGATCAAATTTCGAAGTCGAAGGACGCTGCACTTGAGTGACATTGATACACAATTTTCCAAAATGCTAACCAGACATGTGCACACATTTAAAGCTGCTGTCTCCTCGATCTTGACAGTGCGATTTTCTTTATTGACTGGCACAATTTCCCCAGTTCATAATCAATTATGTCCCATGGCCTCAATAAATGGAAATATTCCCAGAAGAGCTTCGACTGCCAGGTAGCGTGTCAATTAAATGGTCATAAACAAGAGTGACGCCGTTCGACAGACAAAAATTTAAATAAAAATTGGAAAATGAAAAGTCAACACGCTCGACTCAACAGCGGAAACGAAAGCGAGCCCATGTCTCACTATCGATGAGCATCGATGTCTGCGTATACGTAATTTTTCAGTTGACATTCGTTTCCTGACTTTTTCTCAACTATTTATAGCCGAAGTCTGCTTTGTTGGGTAACTTCACTTGTGGTGGCTGCCGGTCTTCTTTATTGTCACCCAGCCATTTGCAGCCATTATTTAAATGGCCCAAATGAAAGAGGAGCAGCTGCGTCTGCGAAAGCCTCCGTTTTGGGCGACGGGCTGTGGATGATATCCCATTTCGAGGAACTCCCGAAAAGGTCGGGACCATATCGTTAGACTCAACTTTAAGTCCCAGCTGCCTAAGGATACTCAAAAATGGCATCCAATTGGCTTTAGATTGGGATTATGAATATAATAGCAAACGATTTGCCTGATGGCTTATAGATGGCAAAACTTTATTCCAAACAGTGATTGCAGTCTAAAGATATTATTAACTATTTTGTAGTTGTTTGTAGAGCAACAAAAAAATTCGGATGTATTTTAATGCAATATGGCTAGCTTTTTACGAATAAAAGAAATAATTTACATGAAATTGTAAAGCAGGTTTATAAATACTAGCACGCACCAATTAATAATAAATGTTTTTTATATGTTTCCTTTGTCTCATCCAATCGTGCACAGAAAATAAATCAGGAAACTTTGGTGACGAACGCCAGTATTCGCAAACTATCCAACATATATTGCACTAAAATGCATGTTTTTCTTGTTTTATCTTATATACATTTTGACTGTATGAGGCCAAACTCAGATTAGGATTTAAAGTACACCTACCTCCTCCCTGGAGGACTTAAGATCGGATGAGTAAATGGATTTGGATTACAAACGCTTCACATCTTGTCTCTGTGTATTCTGATATCCGCTTTCATCCGGACCGAGTGTGGCCCACTTCAAGCGAGTGGCATGCAAATAGGATCGGACCCAGAACGCCCTATTCTTGGCCTGCTCTTTTGGGTCTGGGCCCAGTTCCTTATCTGCCGCGCCCATCTGGGCCTGCCACTCGACGCCGACGTTGTCTAGAGTTGGATTCCCGGAGCGGGGTGCTCGGATGCAGTAGGAATAGGAGTAGGACTGGGCGTCTGGGTAGGAATGGTGCAGGATGAAGCCGGCTGCATGTCTGCAGCGTTTGGCTTAACAAGTGATAAACTTGTCGCTTGTCCGCTCCAAGTCCTTGGACATTTTATTATTCCCGCCTCTGCAGCGAGTGCCCTGTGGAAGCCATTACCCCATTCTCCATTCTCCATTCTCCAGTCACCAGCCCCCAGTCGCCAGCCTCCATTTCGATTCCCCAAGACCCCAACTTGCAACAAGACGCTGCAAATAGTTAAGTACAAATTGCATGGCTAATTTGAGCTGTTGCATAAGGCTTAAGAGCTCTCACGCACACAGACCCCACTTCACATCGTGTTGACAAGTTGACCGTAGAATTAGACGGAGAAGGTGTGAAGTGACAGAAGATTTGGCATGAGTAATGACCGTTGCGAGCTGTGCCCATGAAGTAGGCAGGTTTATTAGCAACTGTCGGAAAATAATTTCCACAAGCACTGAAAATTTGCGGGTTGCTTCCATATAATTCAGAACAGTACCGAGAGTCAAGGAACTCAAGTCCGCCCAGAGTTAACGGCTTAAACAAGACTACAATGTGTACTACCTGGAATTGGTAAATGGCTTCACATGGCCAAATGTACACTTACAAATATAACGTAATTCTACCCTTTTATCCATGCAAACTCAAATTAGCTCACAATATAAACTTTCTATCCCAAAAACTTTTTCGCGACAAAAATTGTCAGAGAGCAGTAGAAAATGAAACAAATAAAACGGAAAACTAAGTAGCTACATTTTGGTTCATACTAACGGAAATTCTGTTTAGAATGTAATCCCGAAAAATGTGTTCACAAAGTGAAGGGAAAAGTTGGTGTGGAGTTATATAGTTATATAGATATAGTTTTGGATTAGTATAAACTTGCAGATGGTCAGAAATGTATCTGATTAAAATCAAAACACAATTTAAAGTACCTGTTAAGCAAGGTAAAGCGAAAAAGTAGCTTGAATATTTATTTTGATTTCTTATATCTACTCCAATTTTAAAACCACATATGTATCTATTAGCGTATCTATTATTTCCAGCTCCTTGAGCGCGCTAATGCGATAAGTATACACGGCAACCACTGGGCCACAATTAACGCAGTTCGAAATAGTTTCACAAATAAAGACAACTAGCACTGATTCCCACACTTAAGTTTCCGTTGTACCCATAACCCAATTCGAGACTTAAGCCCCACTAATTATGATTTATTCCACATGTGGCCAACACCCCCGACCTCAGACCCAAAAAAAAAGCCCATTGAGGCAATTGAAACTCACCAAATGCAAGTGTTTGTTTAGACTTATTTACAGCAGCATTTGTATGCAGCTCGGGAGCGACTTTAACTTCATTTTAATGGTTATATTCACCGACATCGGCCGCTCGTTCGGACTCGGATTGTTGATGTTGTTTTACCTGTTACCGTTCTACAAACGATACGAGCACACAAACACAATCACTGCACTTTGGGGAAGATTTTCCAGAAATATTTTTACAAAACTCCGCGGTACTTTGGCCAAACAATTGGGCTTAAACCAACACAAGCAAATGGGGTTTGTTGCGGCAGGCGAATTTCGACAAAATAATGCTTTACACCTTTACACAACGGACTAATTTAGCATTTGCCTAATGGGGCGCAATGAGGCTTTGTTTTCGATTGGTTTTTTCTCTTTTTTTTTTCAGTGGGCCTGGCCAAAAAATGAATTCAAAAATCGAGCGGGTCGGCAGCCGAACGCGTTGAAACTCGTTTTTAGACTGAGTGGTGAGCTTTATGTTCGCAGTTAGTTACCCGCGCGAAAGCATCGCGAGTTCGATTCGAACATGTTGCCTTGCCTCCGTTCAGTTTTTCTCCTTCCTAACCAGGTGAAAATATAATTTTTAACACAGGCGTATGAGTGATATTCAAATTCGATGTAAAATACTGAACTGTGTAAAGAAATCCTTATTTAAATATCTCATTAATAAGAAATATTTAATGGATATATTTCATTTAAAATTATTTAGCATTGTTCTTAATTCTCACGTCTTTTAGTTTCCAAGACATCCTGTTCTAAGACTCTCTGTCGAAAGATTTACACGGAACTAAATTTCCCTCTGTTATTAGTTTGCTATTTACATACCTAACAAAAACTTTCACATTTTTTAAATCGACAAAATTCATCATCACATGATATTATTAATACTTGATTTGATTTATAAATAATCAAAACATGGTCAATTCTAACCTCTATCATATTTGCATATCAGCTGTTCTAGAAGAGCTCACAACCTAACTATTCACAATTCCGAATCTGGTCACGAAAATGACCGCAGAGGCAGAAGCAAGGGTTCGAGAAGTAGGATTGTTGTTTATCTAATAAAAATAAGTTTAGCCAGAACTCAAAAGTAAAACTCTAAATCTCAATTTTAAGGGAATTGTTATTTTATACTTTAAGAAGAATTTAAGCCCAAGATTGTTGGACTCAAACACCAGCTTGTTCGAATCGAACTTCAACATGCCAGCCCAGAATCGAACATGCTGGCAGGTTGCAATCAAACTATCTATCTATCTAACATATATCTATCGGTTGATCTATCTATCTATCTATCTTTATATCTATCTGTATATCTATCTATCTGTCTATCTATCTATCTATTTATATATCTATCTATCTATATATATCTATCTATTTACCTATCTATCTATCCATCTATCTATCTATCTATCTACCTATCTATCTACCTATCTATCTATCTATCTATCTATCTTACCATCTATCTATCTATCTATCTACCTATCTATCTAACCATCTATATATCTATCTATATATCTATCTATCTATATTATATATTCATCATCCACTCGGCGAATAAAACAAACGACACTGAGCTGCAGTCACAAATGAACTTCGTTCTTCTACCGGCAAGATGCCGTAGAATATGGCCAGAAAATAAAACGGAGCGCGTCCAGTTGGACAAGCACTCACCTTGTTAAAACCGAATCCAAAACCCAGCTGCCTTTACCTGCCAGCCGTGCCGTTTTAAAGTCGCATGATTAAGCAATAAATTCACACCAGGGCAAGAAAACGCAAGGCTTCTAGTTGCAGTCGCAATACCGAAAGAAAAACTGTGCAACTAACTATTTGGCAACATTTTAGGTAAACAAGTAGAAGTGCATTTTCAGCCACAGTTTACTCAAAACTTGAGGACACTTACCAAATTATATTTCATTTGTATAGCATCGAGAAATTTTATATATAAAATTTTTACATCGATTGTATGCAGTTTTCAGGTGTATCTACTACTCCAACTTTGGCGAAGATTTCCTCAGGCTAACGGTGTTTTGTTATTTATAGTAAATGTTACCTTTTGCTCCACTGCTTTCGGCCAGGTTTTCTATTTGTATTTACAATTGATTTGCATTTGTGTAACACTGTTTCCTCCATCGAGGAGCGGAAGCCAGCATCGAAAGAGCGACGGAGAAAGGTGTAAATATTGTGATTATGGTTGAGATTGAGATGTAGGTAAATAATATGGCCATCGGTGTGGGTTCAACAGGTGCCTCAGGACAGGCGATAGTAGTAGTAATAGTAGTAGTAGTAGTTGCAAGATGCAAAAAGAAACATAATCCACTTGAGCGGAGGAGGACTTTGATGCAATCGGTGTTAGAAAAGAACTGCAAGCCAGGAAGTGGGGATAATAACAGGTATATCGTCTTGTGAGGTGACGAAACCCAATCTTGTAGCCAATGAACCCAAGTTTCTATTGAGTTTTCCTGTCTAACCTCATATTAAGTCACAATGTTAGTAGAAAAGTAAATAGATTAGAAGTATCTTCCTTATGGATAAGACTATCTTCCATTCAGCTTAAAACAGGCTTTGCACACTCGGAACGCTCCATTTGAGAACGCTGCTTTAGCCATCTGTACTCGTCGCAATATTTACATTCTAAATGACTTCATTGGCAAGTCAAACAGATTAAATCTCTATTAGTTTTTAAGTGAGCCCCGCCAACGGCGCTCGGCTGGCGTCAATGGACCCCGTCAAGCCGAAGAAGTCGAGAAACCGATCCCGAACCCAGGTCCAAACCCGACCCTGACCCCAAGGCGAGTTTTGGGCACGCCAGTAATGACGACGACGCATTGTTTCCACCGCCGATCTTGGCCATGTCGCTGAGTCCACTTAATTTCCTTTCGGTCTTCTGGCCCTGTGCTGATGATGACTTAATCGGTGATCGGAGTTTTGGCTTCGGTGGGCGTTATAATGATTTATTATGCCGATTGACCACGCACTGTAACAACAATCTTACTAAGACCGACCGAAGTGAAAACCAGAATCGCCAACTCAAGTGGGATTCATTGGGATTGATATACTCTTGTGAAGTGAGCGTACATGAAAGTGGTTTGATAATAGCTCTTGAGCTATTTATGGATTTTATAGCTGTGAATGTGGTTGGTCTGTGTGGATGTGGATATATCATACAAACCATTTGTAGACCCAACCATTCATTTAAAATCGTTGCCAGCTAAGAATTTGTTTAGCAACAAGTTGTCTTCTTAAACGAACATAAACATCCAAGGATTCCCTGGGCAGAATCCAAAAGGTCTGCCATCGGGAACGAGCCGTGAAAACCAGTTGACTGAGATGCAGATTCCCGCTGTCCCACTGCTTTACATTTCTCACTCAAGCCTGTGGTTGGGTGGGTGGCAGGATGGGTGGCCGGATGGGTGGCTGGCTGGGTGGCTAGATGGGGGTGGGAGGATGAGGTGGAACTGTCAGGTGTCCTTGGCTGCGTACCGGCAGCCGGATGATATATCACAAACGCAGACGGGCGGCAGGTGTACGCCGCATCACCCTCGTCATCTTTCTCATTAAGAGGCAGCCAGTCGTTTATTTATGCACTTGACTTGCGTGGCGACTTGGGCGGGCCGGGTCGTTTCGGGGCGAAAGGGGCGTGGCAGCCGGGTGGCTGGATGGAAAAAGACAGGCCAAGAGCCCTAATGAGCATATCATATTTCACACATGTCCGCTCGGCTGCTTAAGCCCATCGTCACCTTTCTGGGCGCCCATTTAACTTTGAGTGCAATCTGAAATTGTTTCTCGAGTGCACTTGTTGTGGAAAAGGGGCGGTGGGGGGGAGGGGCTTTGAAGGGGACCACCCTTCCCGAAAAAGATGATATCCAAAACTGCCAAATGGCCCGGGCATGGACGAGATTATTAACCCGCCAGGAGTCATTTAATATGCCCACCTAACGGCAGCTAAACATGCTCAACTGTCACTCCTCAGAGTCCTGACTATGAGCTCGAAATGCCGTCATAAAACTTCACAAGCATCTGGAAAGTAAAACTTTATAACATGCATTAGCTGTGGTCCTGACTGCTTAAAGTGATTCAAACTTTTCGAACAACAAAAAATTCGTTTAATCTTTTGAAAAGTTTAAGAATAGTAAATGGCTAGCTGATTGCCAAGTGAACGAAGAAATTACTTTGCAACAATAAAATGAAATATTGAAGGATTTACGCTAACGTATTCATGTTTACAGATGCCATTTTGCAATATTTACTGAGTTTAATCGCTATTGGATGGTGTATTCATTATATTTATTTTAAGTGAACTGGGCGGAAGGGCTGGGCCACAAATATCAACATGCTATTTAATAATTCTCATGGCCTTATGAAAACAATTTGATATGTAATAAAAGCACAGAAGCTCGAAACGGAAGCCACCACTTCGAAACTATGAGAATATGTGAGGAACAAAAGTTAGCCATGATTACATTTGGTTAATTCGAAAATATTATTACATGCAAACCATTAAGTAGGTGGCCAAACAATTACCCCTCGGCTAGAAACCCAAATGAACTATATATGTTTGCTTGTTTATAGGTGAAGCGAACGGCTTAAAAAGCGATTCCAGTTAATTGTTCATTAAGACAGGTGTCAGAGGTGCAGGCAACTCGAATTGAGCTATAACAATGCGTAAACAGATCCGAAAATATTCCACCGAGTTTCAATGAGTCGAGTCATGGCAAGACGAGTGCAGTTGGGCTGAGCACATTAATTATGTTAATTGAACTGTGTGGCACTGTGGGAGAAATTTCGCGGGGTCGATGACGACGACGATGACGAGAAATTAAGCCATCCTCAGCGGAACCACAGACACATAACTCATAATGCCATTTCCACGTGAAGACTACCGAGGCATAACTCAGCCTACCTCCGCATCTCCGGCAGACATATGGAACTTCAGGCGAGACTTCATTAAAACTTGTGGCAGATAGTAGTGGCCTGCATCGCTCTGCAGGTTCTACGGCTCAGTTCTGGCCAACTGGAAAGATGGTCGATGGTCGATGGTCGATGGTCGATGGCCGACTGCCCATCGCTTATAGGCTCAAGTCCAAAAACAGACAAACTGCAGTCTTGCCTAATGACCACAAAAATAGCCAAATGCAGCTTAATTTATTACCCTGGAACGTCAATGTTGCACTCAGAGAAAGCTTAAGATACAAGTTCACTTAAGACGGTTTGTCCAGAATCAAGCAGAAGTTCGTTTATAAGCATGGATCCCAATACTATATGCAATTATGTAGTTAGGTTTATCAGTTTTCTTGGTATGTTAAAAAGCAAGCATTGTAACTAACTTATTAAAAACTAAATTTAAAAATAATAAATAAATTTGGCAGATAGGGTCTGATTAGGTTTGGTTAAAGTTTAAATTACAAAAACATTTTTCCTGTTTTAGTAAAGCATATCAATTGATTTAAGTGACAGAATGCACCTTAATGAAGTCAACAGAACTTTAATATCTACCCGTGCAACCTATTATTATCCAGCTTTTGGCCAAAGAAGCCCAGTCTGTTAAAGATTAAGGCTTTCGATCCCCTGGCTCCCAGCCCCTCCCAGCATGGCTCACCCCAAAAACCCTCAGGAGTAGGCCAACCATCTTTTGAGCAACAGTTGAGTGATTTATGAGATGCACCTCCCCGGCTTTTGGCCCTCTTCTGGGTTATCACTTAATTTGGAAATTACTTGCCAAATAGGACAACGTCGTGGCCCCTATTTTCCTTCCCCAGACTGTGGTTTACTTTGATGCATCTGCAAATGGCATTAGCAGCTTGTTTAATTGCATAAAACGCTTGCCCAAAGCACATCAATTATGCAGCTCCGGGCGAACACCAGCGGAGGTGTTTGAGGAAACCACCTGATGATGATGATGAGGTGGGAGGACGCGTCCGAAAGGATTGACGGGCCTATTAATAGAACAAGGCCACCTCAAGGCCAACTGCAATCAGCGAAATCAATCATAAATGTGTGCACAAAACAAGGGGAAAATGAAATGCAAAAATAAATGGAAAGCGCATTCAGAAAGGCAGTCGACAGTCGGCGGCAGTCGGAGACCCCATACATCCTCCCAGATGAGTTGCATTGTCAGGGGGCGCACAATGCATAATTACTGATAATGATTTAGCGCATTGTTGAGGCCGGAGTGGCGGGCAACCCAAGTGGGTTCTATTGTTCTGGCGGTAGTCTACTAGGGCCGGGATGTTACCAGGTTGCCGGGCGTCCTTTCCCCCCACGATTGGGTTTAGTTAGCGATGTCTTACATATTTCTGCGGCACTCGCACAAAAGTCTCACCTCCGCGCGATGAAGATTCTTGAAGCCGCTTAGCAGGCGTCGATGATGATAAAATAATAAAAATTGATTTGCCCGTCATGTTTCGGCGATAAAATTTTACAACAGCGTCAGTCGAGCGGAAAGCGGAAAGCGTCATGCGAAATTATCATTATCCACGGGGTCCCATCGCCCATCGCCCAGCAGGAGCAGGAATCTAGGAATATATAGGAATGGGAATGGCACGTAACGAGGCCTTCGCCTGTTGCACGGCCAGCAAATCATGGTTAACGATAGTCCCATCCTGGTGGTTCCATGGGAGTAATGGGTTTTCAATTAATACCGCTTCCATGTGATTTTTCACACCTTCCCAAGACCTACAAGCGGCTAATTGAGCCGTCAAGTTATGATCGTTGGCTTAGAGTATGAATTTAATTGATATCCAACGGCTCTTGAGTGCATTTTTTTTGGCTTAGGTGTAGGCCTACGGTCAAGTGATAAAATCAAAGTGGGTGTAAACTGTTGAAACGGTGAGTACATACATATGTATGCCACTTCACCCACTGGCCATCGTCAATAGTACCGACACCTGGCTGGAAACACTTTAATTATTATAAGCGAATTACCTTGACATTACAAAAGCAATAAATAACATTTATAACAGTTGTATGCTTAACTGAGGAAAAGATTGCTGTTTCATACGAATGATGTTTCCGAAAATATATTAAGCAGAATGAGAAAAAATACAAATCTGGTGTAAAAAACAAATTTGCATGCAAACTAAAATTAAATTTTTATAATCCAGTTCAAGGCTTTTTTTTTAATTTATTTTTCTTTATTTTAATACTTATGTATGTTGAGTAACGCACCACATACTTTTCAATAAACTAAGGACAGAATTTTCTCAGATTTATCATTATGCAGGAAAATTTGACAGAACAGTTTTAGGAGGTAAAGAAAAATAAACATATCGTTTCCTTTACCAGGATAGGTGCAGTTTATTATTTAAAAGTTGTACTAGAGCAGTAAACAAATTATTGGTTACAGAGAGAGTGATGATGAGCCCCTTATTAACAGTGGTATAATTTTCGCAAATTTTCTTAGAAATTTGTACTTTTTCAAAGTGTGTGTTGGTATAAGCTGCACTATACAACTATTTGTTGTTCAATTGAACTAAATAAATATTATTTACAATAAATATAAAAAAATATATATTCGTTTTATAGGAAGTCGAATCTAAGATTAAAGCTTCTTCTAATAATAAATACAAAAAGCTTTTAGTTGTGACAAATAAAAACAGAGTGAAAAGAATGTAAATTAAAAAGTTATGTAAAAATTTTGTTTAGCTTAAACATACATGTAGACAAAATGTAGAAAGTATTTGGTAAGTATGGAAGTAAGTAAATATACTTGTAGAGTAAAAGGCTACAATAGATTTATAGTCTGAAATAGAAGGTAACAGGTAGAAGAATGCTTTTCCGACCCCATAATGAATATATGCACATTCTTCATCAGGACCAATATCCGATTCGATCTGGCCATGTCCTTTCCTCTGTTTGCCCGTATTAATTGTTAGATCTCAGGAACTTTAAAGCTAGAAAATATTATTAAGCATTCTGTTGCCTACGCTAAGCAAGTTTCTTTCAAAATATTGCCACTCCGATAAATGTTTATTATTTGTATTATTTATATAAATTATTTATTATTTATAAGTATTTGTATAGATTATTTTCACTTGCTTGGAAAATGTGAAGCAATCGCTTTCTGATAACCGATGAACTTCACATAAGTGCTCATTTCGGTTTATTAAAAAAGTTAAAAAAATAAAAACGCAAATCATGTGTTGTACTTCGAGTTCTGCTAAATACTCTTTATGGTTTTTATTTTATTTTCGTCATATAACGGGTATTTATTTAAATTTACCTTATGATTTAATCATCTTCCTTACGTCACATTTTTGTATAAAATAATAATAATTAATAATCACAGTTTGATGAACATAATTCGAGCCATAGTGTGTGGTTCTGCGGGTGTAAAGATCGGTCGTCCTTGATCGTCCTTGTAGTCGGCGTAGGGAAGCGAATGGACGCACTTCATCCCCAGTGCCTCCTTCTGGCGGGCGGAGTAGAAGCTTGTGCAGTAGGCCGTCATTGCGGGAAATCCTTTAGCTCGACCCACATCCATCAAGGTGGCGGCCAGTCGTGATCCCAGTCCTTTGCCCCTCATCGAAGATTCGACACTGGTAATGTGGGAGTAGAGCAGTTTCGAGATGCCGAAACGCTCAAAGAGGTTGGCCTCCCGTTCAATTTTAGATAGCATTATGCATGCGCGAGCCCAAAAGTGCTGCTCCATGGACTCCGCCTCAATGCGATGCTTCTCCAAGTCCTCGGGATACTGGGCACCGGCAAGTACCAGTCCCACAAATTTTCCACCATTGCTCTCGTCGATGGCCACCAAACACGTGCCCTGAGCAATCATCGACAGGTGATACTCATCGTTCTCCTTCTCGTTTTGACTTTGAACGTTCTCGCTAGTAGACTGGCACAGTGGCTCTGATTGGAAAAAGTTATCCTTCAAAAAGGCTTTTACACTGGGGTAATCCTCTTTTGTCATGGTCCTTATGGTAATGCCGTCTTTAATGCTTGAGGCCATCGTGGTTTTGATCCTAACTCTGAAGTTACTTATTTAACGAATGAATCGAAACTAAAGTAATGGTCAGCTGATCAGTGTATTTATACAAGTGGGTTATCAATTTTCTAAAAACACTATATCACAACAAGAGATAATGCTATACTCGAGTTTTCCGACTATCAGATGCCCGTAACTCAGCTAGTGATTATGCGAACGCGAAAATTGTTCTCTTTTTGGGATATCGATAGATATTGTGGAATAAAATGATTAAAAATTTTAAAATTCTTCCAAAGTGTGGTCGTGACCGGTTCGGCGGTTGTAGGGGGTTAGAGTGGGCGTTATAAGACTAATAAAAATGTGAAAAAATATGTGTGGGCGTGGCGGACTTGTGTGGTTTCTGGGCCTCAGAGTGGGCGTGGCAACATGGTTCAACAAACGCTGCGTCCTTGCCTTTTAGCTTTTATAGTATTTGAGATCTTGACGTTCATACGGACAGATGGACATGGCTAGAACGACTCGGCTATTGATCCTGATCAAGAATATATATACTTTATATAGTCGGAAACACTTTCTTCTGCCTGTTACATACTTTTCAAGGAATCTAGTATACCCTCTTACTCTACGAGTAACGAGTTTACAAATTTGAAGCTTCGTCAGATTTTTAAACTTTCAGCGCTAGTATTTGTTGACCTTATCATAATTCAGTTTACAATTAAAGGTGGAGTAGCTAGGCGATAAGATGTGGATAGCAACTACTTGGGTTTCGAATAGCTTTGCCGTTTGAATAGCTATTTCCACTTGTGTACCCGTCACTCGAAAAGTAAATTAGTTGAGAATTATTGTATATAAGCGGTACAAGAAAGCGTTTAATAGAATGTATATATGTACATATATATGTACTCCTGATCGGGAGTGTCCCTCCGATTAATTTTGTTCGCTATGCCAATAAAATGTTAAAACTAAAAACTAACGGGTATCTGCTAGTCGAGAAAATCCACGTAGCGCTCTTTATGGTTTCAAGTATAGTGAAGTGTCACGATTATTTGTTATTATTACTCAGTTATTGGCATATTCAACAAGAGAGAGAGAGATACTACAAGCATAAAGAGTACACTCTAATCTTTTAACATTTGAAATGCCGCTTAAGAAATATATTAAGCTTTATTGCAAGGCGCTAATAAGCCATATCCATTTTCGCTCGGACCAAATGACGCATATATAATGCTTACCGCATTTATAGGGCTCAACAAAATATTGTTTTTCCTGTTAAGCTATTTCATTGCTCATTAAGAGACAGCTTGTCAAAAGTGAAAAGTAAATACAGCTGCAAGATGAAATTCAAGAAGGGGAAATGCGGACAGGAGTAAGCAACCCGCATGGCAGATTACAAATATGAGCGAATAAAGGCCAAAATATCTGAATATCTATATCCTGCCTGACTTTAGCTTTCGCTATCCCAGCGTAGGCGCCGCCTACCAATATGCGTGCGTAGGTGACCAGCTCTACAACAACTTGGCCAATTCAGATTCCAGCGAATGGCAGGCAGCTAGCACAGCTTTAAATCAGTGCGCTGACGTCACTGCAACAACAACAGGATGGGGAACAAAAATGGAAGGAAGCTTAGCTTAGCGGAAGTCGACTATGGGATACTCTGTACTCATTATCATGCTGTGCAATACATATGAAGCGTATCTTCACAAATGGCTAGAAACTAAAAATACAAATGAATTTAACTTTAAGAACACAAATTGATTCTTCATTGCAAAAATTAAATATTCTTTAGATGGGATGATGGGATCCGATCACTCCTCAGAGTGCTCAAAATGGATTCAATGACTTAATGCCTTGATCAGTTAGTTATATGTATGCAAACATATATTCGCTTGAACAAACTGCTGGCCGATCGAAATACCTCCCACTTCAATTCACAAATGAGGGTATAAAATGCGTGGGCGGCAAAATGTTCTCCATTAGCGAGGACTCAAACCTCGGGTAGCCGGCTAGCAGGAAAAGCTTTTGATTGAAGAAGCAACAGGAGCAACCAGTTGAAGTTGAACTGCCTGCCACATGCCGACATCATCAACTTCGTTGGGTTTCGGGAGGAATTCGGCTTTTACGGCTGGCTATAAAGCAAGTCGTTTTCCTCGTGGCCGTTGCATTCGTTCGGCGCGCTTCGAAGGAATCTCAACTTACCACCAACCAATCAACCTTGAAACGGCTAACCGAACAGAGAGTTTCAAAAAACCCAGTTTTCAACTCAATTTTTTGTGATCTTGAGCCATCGTTTGGCCAGTTGCCAAACATTTAGTTAATTTTCAGTTGCAAAAAGCGTGGCATACATTTGCGTGCTCTCATTGGGCCAAATTCCAAACTTAATTGAAAAACTTTTTAAGGCACTTCTCCTTGAAATCCGGACATTGTGAAATGTAAAATCCAGTTAAAGCAGTGCTCGCATTCTAAAGAAAATCTTATACAGAAAAAGACAATTCGTTTGAATAAGTAAATAAAGTTTCCACTTTAAATTTCAAAATAAATTTGCGTGAACGCGATTTGTTATATTGAAGTGCAGGTAAGTTAAAAAGGCTAATAGTACATAATTAAAAAAATTGATTTTTGAAGTTTTATCCAAATTACGGCGAATAATATATGTTTACTACACTTAAACATTTCACTTCCTGCTTAAAGCTTTTCTCAAAAACATTTTCAGAAGAATTTCAAAACTCTTGTGGTACTTAATTTTAATGAACGCCACTTTGTTACCATGGTCGTATGTGATACACATATAAATTTCTTTCCGACAAAACGGAATCTTTTATATATTAAGTCAGTAGTCACCATGAATCATGTTCGCTTTTTGTACAATCGATGTACGCTTAATGTCAACAAAGGACCCTCGTCACCCGTATCAAAACGTCATCAGCTACTTTGTTAAACAAAACTCATAGAATATCAATAATTGTCAATCAACTTTTTTCGACTGTGTTGTTCAAGTCTGGCATAAAACCTTCTTACAACTCTTTGGGTCAGTGTAAGAAACAAGGCTTTCATCGAGCTATTTTGTTGACCTTTTCTACAGACCCCATTAGTTACTTTACTCGAACGGGTTATTAAACATAAACTACGAATTTTACTAAGAGATGTGGGAAGGCTAAAAAAAATAAGAAGACTCCAGGTAGGCAACATTTCGCCATTATCAAAAAAGCAGGCAAGCCAAACAACAAATTAAGATTGCTTTTACTTGATAGATCCAAATTTTAGGCATTGTGGGTATGCTGCAGCATGGCGATAACTTTCATGACATATGGCTAACAAAAAGCGGAAACGGAAGAGAAAGAAGCGGATGAAATTGCAAGACTGGAGCACGCCCCTTGTAGATGATAATCTGTTGGTAAAAATAAGTGCCCTAACAACATCTGTAAGCCGCTTGATAAATATCATTTCAAAAGTATTATCCGTGACATTTGTAACTATTTAAAGACAAACGAACTGGTGTTGAAATACGCAAGTAATTATAAAATAACGTGATCAAAGAGATACATTGCTTTACATTGCGTAACTAGCATGTAAACATTTAAATTGCGTGCGAATTAATGAATCGGATCCAGATTATGGAATATTTACAAAGTGAATTAAATGTGGACGCATTTTCATTAATTACTTATTTATTGGCTGCATTTTTAAGTCAAATATATTTTATGCTCCACCCAAAACTTTATACGATTAAGACTGTGAGTTGACTAAAATAGTTTCCACGCAGGACATTCCTTTGTGCAAAACAAACAACTCGAATTGTCCCGAAACTTTTTCATTCACTATGCAAACTTAGTGTTTTTCCTTCTTCAACTGGCTGTCCTTTTGGGCTGATATGTTGCTTAGCTGCTTCTTAATTTTTAATTTTTCCCTTGGTTATTTACCACCCTGCTCCTTGAATTGGGCAAAAATAACAAACCAGTTACGTCAAGAGCTCACACTTAAGTCAACATACTCACTTGGCGAAGTAAGGTTATTAAAACATTTGTCACCCGTTTCCGCCTATCATACACATCCGTTGCCAACATTTGCTGGCCTTTCAATTTGCATAAATAATTCCAACAGGTGAGGCGGAACTAGGCTCACCACAATATAGCATCGGAAATTGCATTAATTAAACTGATGACATTTTCGAATTAATTTCGACACATTTGCGAGGCTTAGCTAACTTAATTACCAGTAAACGTGATTGCGGCGAATAAATATTTAAAACTTTACAATGTAGGTAAACAGGTGTGAATATTTAAGCTACAATAGTTGAGCGAAATTTAACAAAACAGTGATTTAATATTAATCTGTTTTGATCGAAAAAATAAAAAACAAACAAAAATACGAGCATGTGGCTGAACATAAATTACACAACATCTTAAATTCCATAAAATATCAGAGGACCCTGGTAATTCCTACAAAATATATTATCCTCATTAGAATTGTGTTCTATTCTTGTTCCTCAGGTAATTTATCCTGTCAGAAAGTTTGATTCGCAGCGTATCGAATTTATTCAAATTTAATTGAAACCACATATGTGTGTATGAGCGGTATTGATTTGAGTTGGTAAGTCAACAATAAATTTTGAGGCCTGGTCCGCGGGTGAAAACCGATTTACAAATGCCAGACAGAAATGTCGGGCCGATCAGAAGCCGTCGGCAAATGTTTTTCCTTGGCTTCCGGCGAGTGTCAATGCCACAATTTGGGGCACCCACAGGCCAGCAATCGTAGAGCCAATCCGAAACAAATGAAAACAATGAAATGAAGACGTTGACACAATAACATGCTCGCAAAGAAAACCACAGAGGAAAAAAAAATGAGGCATTTCCATTGCGTTGGCGGTTGGGTCAAATGAGGGCGGTACCTGTCAAATAATTTATCCTGCCTAGCAAAACCTAATTAGCTGCCCCTGCAATTTTCCGCCAAATTAAACTGGCACAAGAAGAAGGACCAAGACAAAAGGTAATGAAATTAATAGTTACACATTTTGTATCCCACTAGATTATGATATTAGGCCGGACGACAACAAATGTCCCATTTAATTGTTGAGCCGACGACAAATCCACACATTGTTTTCTACCAAAAACCAAAAATGCTAAAGTATGCACAGATGACAGGTGGCCATCAACAGGTGCCAACAGTTTACCTTTGAACTCCGTTTGTCTCCTCCTTCTTAGGACAGGTGACAGGGTTTAGTCCCATCTTCCACACTGCTGCCACTCCTGGAAAGGTGCCATAAATTGTTAGCTCTTTATTACATTCTCAACTGGCTCCTGGCTGTCAGGAAGTGCCAGGATGGCTGAAATGGCTAAGAAAAGGGTAACCAGAAAGGGTAGACAGTATGAAGGGGGTATCCTTCCGAGTGAATTATTCAACTAGGTTGTGTGCAAACATCTGTGATGGATGCCCAGGACTAACTGGCAAAGTGTGCTCATAGTTTTTTGGAACTATTACCATTTCAATTTGTTCTTAAAACCATAAATTCCATTAGATTATGCAAATATATAGTAGCTTTTAATAAGATTTCTTAGGGTTTCTTAGTGCAATGCGACATTTTGAATCGACAAGAATTATTCTCACGGTGCAAGCTTAAATCCCATCAAATGTGTCGCAAGTGGCAAGCAAGAGATGCATAAATATTTGTTTTAAATATGTCAAGAGAACTTAATCCTCTTAAATTCCGCTCAAGGATTGCTGTTAACGCACTTTTTATCAACACCCAAATCCCGAATAAATAAATCTTGAGCACTCGAAAAGTCCAAAACAACATCTCAACTATTTATAAAGTGCACAATACTCCACAAATTGGCTTAGACCGCCTCCGAATGGCCACGCCCATTTCAGCCAAGCCTGAAATTAACCACTTTGCGACCAAGCCAAGTAATTTGATGCCCCTTCCTGTCCCATCCTTCATTTCCGCCAGATACCATACAATTTCTTTGTTGGCCCTTCGTTGCGTTCTCTGTGCCGTTCGAATGTGATAAGTAAATATGGTAGGGAATTGGCTAGAATTTGTGTCGCCTGGCTTCTGGCTTTCAGCTTCAAGATTGCTTCTCCGCACTTTATGGCCAATTGGGGTGACATTTCGGACTTAATTCCAGTCCACGGTGCACATGTCACATATCTGTCACAGTGAACTTCCCTCATACAAATAATCTAGTTGGTCAAGATTTTGATCGAAGAACACGTGGTCGTATTTAGTTAGCAAGACCTGCCGTAATTGCCATAATTGCTTAGCTGGTAAACTATTTTAATTGGTTGCACGTGCTGTGAGTTGACTCCCCGCCATTAAATCAGTTTGATGAGCTGACGAGCTCTCTTCAGCCGTGATAGAAGTCCTTCGGCCACAGCGACAAGGGGGCGGTCTTCGCACGCCCATTTAAAAACAACGACCGGCTCTAATGAGCTTTGGCCAACGTGGCGTGTACGCAATGTGCAGTCGGTGACAAAATCGAACAGTGCACACGCGTGCAATATGTTTCTATTTGCTGTTTATGGGCCACGGACTAACCATGACTTATTGGCTACATCCTCACTGGATTCTCTGTGGTTCGTTTCCATCTGATTCATGGTGACATTTCACCAATGCAAATCACGTCATTTTATTTGAGATAAATTTCGACAACTCATAGGAACTGATCCCATAAGCTTATTACACAGAGGAATTGGTTTGGGGAATCAATAAATAGTACCAAAAGGTCGAAACAATATTTTAGCGCTTACATTTAAAAGGTCCTATATTAAATGTAGCTGTGAAAAGCCATTTGTTACCCATTGTTCTCGTTTTTAAAGAACTAATTAAAAAGTGCTCGTCCATTTAAGTGAAGGAAATGCTACTTTAAAGGCAGCATTTTTCCCCCATTTTGAGTATACAATTATGTAATGCCTTTGTCAACACAAAAGCCAAACACTTTAAGCTCTGGCTCGGACGGTGAAAAATCCATGAGTAATTTACAACGTTTAAGTTTTTGACTTTTGCTGGCCCTAATTATGCGACACGTTGCAAATGTGGCCCAAGGGCAGGTAAGTCGGCTTTCACTGGCTTACCAAAAGGATATGTAATTGGTGAAAACACGAAACGGAAAACGTTTCCGAAAAAAGTGTCAACAGGTTGTATTGCCAAAGGTTTTCAGCCAACTCAAATGTAATTTCATTAGCTAATTAATTGCCCAGCTCGTTGCGTTTTGAATGAGGAATTACCAAAGGGCAAAAGTATTTATAAACTGCCAACTCAAAGAAGCGCGAAAGACCCTCATAAATTGTTTTAGACAATTAGGCGGCTGTCGAGCGCATTAGTCGAGCAAATTAATCTACGGACTCTGTTCTTCGTTCCTCTCGATTATTCAAATTGAAATCATCAAGTTGACATTTGAGGAAATGCGAAAAATAAATCCAATTAGGCGAGCGAAATTATGAATAGAAATGGCAACTTTTGCGCCAACCATTTAAAAATTGCTAATAAAGCTTTGATGCTTTTCATTTCTTTTTCGATGGAAAAGTAATGACATATTTTAATAATTTTTTTTTAAAGAAAGCATTCCTGACTACATTCCAACCAGCTAAGAAAAGGTTATTTCATAATCGAAGAACTCGACTGCACAATTTCCTCTTGTTCGTATTGCACTTTAACCACAAATCAGTTAAACAGAACAAGACCACATAATGCTGCAATTCGTATTAGCCAAAAAGTTCTCGGCACATAACAAACTTACGAAAGACATGTCCGTTCCCAACTAACGAGTTTCCAACATTTTTGGTACAACTTTGGACTTTTCGAGAAGCTCATAACTATCCGATTGCCTAGCCTTGTAAGCAATTTATGAGCCATTTGGCCAAGGGAGCTTAATTATGAGCACCATAGACGCCTAAAGATACAAATGCAGTGGTTTTCATGCTCATGGAATCCCAGCACCGATCCCAGTCGAAATCAATGGCAGTTAGAATGCGGCAGGTGGCAACTTTCATGCGGACTGGCCAGCCTGGCCAGCCTGGGCTGGGAAAACCTTCGGGGTTGTTGGCCCAACGAAGCGGACGTACCCGTAAATCAATCAGGCGCATCGGTATTTTTCAATATGAATCACAGCATGTCCAGTTCCCGTCCTATGCTTCCATATCATTCCGGATGAAGGGAAAAACGACGAGGACTTGTCCACCTGCATTGCTTCAAGTGCTTTCCACGAGTTCCGACTGAGGTCAATGCATTCTCGCCCAGCTTTGCATGCTTCTGCCTCAACTGCGGAATGGCCATCAATCGTATTGGCGGAAAAGTATTAAAAATATATTGAATAAATACCAATCCAATTTCCAGCATTGTTATGTATTTGTTCAACAGGTTTCTAAAGCTTGATAAAAGCAATGAAATCGTCAATGAAAATGAACACGTGTAAATCCTGTTATTCCGAATAATTGGCTCGCTTTGCATGCGCAAAATAAATAGAAAAGCGGTATATGGGTTTGATTAGAATGTGGCACCGTTTAATGAAAGTGGTAAAAAAAAAAACAAAGAGCTTATCAATTAAAAACCTGGCATTGTTTTGAAATCGAATATATGAGAATTATTTCTTTATCGACTGTGCATTTAATTCACATATCAGCAGTCCAAAAAGAGAAGTGCAAAGTACTTTTGAAACAAAAAGAAAACAAAAGAGAATGTTTTAGTAGAGTTACTCGACTATCAGATACCGAAACTCAGAGAGAGTGTGGGCTTTTCCAAAATATTTATTGCAAATCAATAAGAATATATAACACTTTTAACCTTTAAAGTTCCCCAGATCTCGAGATATATATACGGACATTTCCGGGACTTGCCTAGTACTTCATATACTACTTATAAAGTTTAAAAGTTAAACAAAAATTTTAGCACTTTAGTACGGTAAAAATGAAATTTTTGGCACGTATTGATTGACCAGTTTTTCTCATGTATATTTGTTTTTACCTAAGTAATGATTACATTAATGGCAAGCAAAGGTTCAATGTCCCTCCATCAGAACAGTTGATTAATTCAATTAGATGACGAAATCACGTGCCCTGCCCACCAAAACAGTCAACAGAATTAAGTCGCCACTCGGGACTCGGGTATAAATATAGAATCCAGTTAGTAAATAGCGCCATATCTAATCCAAAATGAGTTATCTAGCTTTGGTTGAACAGCAGTAAATGCCCCGATAAAGTAGCGATTATAACGTGTTTAGTATCCTTATTGCGGGGGAGAATAGAGATTTCTCATATTAAAATGTTCTGACGGCAAGTGTTCTGATATGAAATAATAGCTTATCGCACTAGTGACGTATGTATGCTCATACCCATTGAGTGCAAACTTGGCCCGCGCCAACTCAATTAACTTTCAATTACCTCATAATATTGGTTCTCAGCGAATTAGCCATTATTTTCTCTCCAGCAGAGCTGGCGGAAGATGTTTCAATTATATTCTCATTAATTTTCAAACATTTTCATATTTTCATTTGCCTGCCGCAATGGCAGCGGTTAAATGAAATCGGAATAAATTTTATTTCCTAAGGCTTCATGCCTTCGGCTAAATCTAGAATGGTGGCCAGCTAATATTTGCATAGCATTTCAGCTTGATTGAATAGCTCATTATATCTGAAGTGAAAGTGTGATGAGGTATTAAAGGGGTAACACCGAAGCAATGGACCGAAAATTAAGATGGCTCAGATGGTAAAAGAAGAAATTGTTAATATATTTCTCCCATTTCCCCCATTTTCGATTAGGCAGTTGAACAAAAATCTAAGCAATATTGTATGTATTTGTAAGTATTGATTGAACTGCCTGAATTATTTTTCAATTATAATTTCCAAGCGAATTGTGCCTGTAATTCAATAAATGTCTTAAATATGCAAACGCGATTTTCAGCTATTTAATCACACAGAAATTGTTTTTTTCATTATTACTTCAAGGCGTCTGTCGTGTATACGCCCCATCAAAAAAAAAAAGAACGCTTCTTGTAACACTTGGCACAGTTTTCGTTTAAATTTATTTCAGGCGGCGCTGAAAATGGAAGTTGGGCTAGGAGAAATACATAAATCAGGCGGGACAGACGAGACCAACTGCCTAAAAGAGGCGGCTTCGTGTTCATTCAGAGAAAATGCCCATCAAAATAAGAGCGTTATATAAATCAAATAACGTCCCGGCATAAATGAAAATCATTTTCGCAGGCACTTAACGAGGCTCGGGGAGAAACCACCGAGCTTAACAAAGAATTAAGAAACGTTCAGGCTCGCAATCGAATAATTTCGCACTCGCATTAATTGCTCAGAGGGGATAGAACCCACCACATATCCGTATCCATATCCACTGAATACGGATATGGACACCCGGCGTATGCGTGATATCTGCAACAGCTCGTATCTCCATACTGCCTTTAAGATGCCCATCAGGAGCACTTCCTTGTTTACACATACACTGATGCGTGTAAGGACTCGCATAACCCTCTGTTTGCAGCATGATTGAAAGCAAACAATGAACAGGCACAAGATACATTTATTTACTCTTAATTCGGCGGCAGCCATTTCCCTTCCCATGCAACAAGCAATTTCCATAGAAGGGCATCCACCGAGCTCCGCACTTGTTGATGGACTCCTGGCGGCGAGCATTGTTAATTTGAATACTGTAAACACACTTTGGTATTACGCTTAGCCGTCGGCAGTAGTCTCCATTTGCATTCGAATTTTCCAACACATTAGGCGACTTACACACTGCCAAATGACTTGTATTAAGCTTATCAAGCTGTTTGCATCGGGGGAGTATTAATTATCAGACGCATAAGCTTAGTTTTTTCGCTCTTTCGTTTGAAATAAGCTTCCTTCTTCAACAGATTTCTAGAAATCAGAATACCAAGGTCTTTAGATTAATACGAATAATGTGAATTACAATGCTTAGTGAAAATGTAATAGCTTATTAGCAAAATCAAGTTAAATATCTTATGATATCCTTGACTTACATTCCACAAGGCGTACTCGATCCGAAACCGAACCCAGTCTGAAATGTAACACCAAAAATTCGGTTGAATATTTACAGCTTAACAACCACTTTAGGGAAGCTTAAAAGCCGAGTGAAATAAATAAAGCCCAATGTACACTTGGTCATAAACAAGTGTATGACATGACTATTCATGGATGGCTTTGCGTGTCACATAAAATGGCGTAAAGTGGCCATCAAAAAATTGACAGAACATTCAAAATGGAGGAGTGGGCAAAAGGGGAGCCAGGGGAGTTGGCCAACATCAATATGCCGCTTGGGAGCGTGGGTATTAAAATTGAAAATTGAGAAAAACACATTTTGCGCACTCTGCACCATTTGCAGCTGTATAATAATTTTTACCAAACATCAAATGTCATTCGGAATTTATGTTATGTGGCAAATATAAATACTGTGTAACAGGTCCCCCATATGAGAAAAATTCTGTGAATTTCCATCGATTTCATTTATATACAATTTCTTGAATATCCAGTTTGAATAGAGAGGAAAATATCAATTACTCCATGGTGGCCATCGATAGATATTAGTGGTTAATTTAAACTCTATTGGCCCAAATGAAATGCAACTAATTAAACACATCCGTGACGCAGCCGAGACATTCGATTTGGCCAAGGAAATGACGGCAACAGCAGTCCAAACAGAACCTAGTCTATGACATTTGGGCCACAAAGCCGCAGCCTTGGTATTTGCTGTGTAACTGCGTTGTGCCAACCGCAAATGAGACAGTTGCGGCCAGACCAAGTCGGATATGTATTGGCCGCAAAACGAGCAGCTCTTTAAGCCATATTACATTCGATCGCCCACGCACCATTCGACTCAAAATCGATGGGTCTTTTGCAAGCCTTCGTCTGGCCTCATTGCCTATTTATCAATTCACTTTCGATTGGCACTGGATAGTCGTTCAATTGATGGACGGACGACTCCTTGTTTGCCCTGCCCCACACATGCATTCTTTATGAGCCCAAGTGGCTACTACTAACGGGAACTAATCCGTAATTACCTCAAAGGTTAACGCAATCAGAAGCGTTTATGTGTTATTTCGAAAAATAAAAAAGGACAAAGGCCTTAGCAGGATAACGCGTACTTAGATTTAATTAGGAGCTCGCATTAAGTGCCCGTGGGAATCGAAACCAGAGTTGAGTTGCAAGCAATATGCTAGTTAAGCCATCAATTGGCATTTGGACATTACCTAATAGGATGACTAATAGGATTGCAAAAGTTGCTGTTTATAAGGGTTTTTAACATTATGAATTATGAATATGAAAGAGTCTGCCAAAATTTGGCTAAAGGGGTAAGAAAATGAAGGCGCATTGGCATTCAGACCCCGTGTGTGTCAAAGTGGAAAGTTAAGAGTGTTCATGGCCAGCTCTTCAATATGCAGCATGCAACAGCTGTGCCACTTTAAGTTGCCAGCTGAATCACATCATTCAGGGCTGGTGCCTTTTGACTTTCAGCCGCCACCCATTAGCGCTGCCCCCATTTTTTTGGCGGCATAAAAGCCTTTAAAGCGTTGCCGAATCCCTTTGGGTCAATTTACAGTGCGAAAACTGTTTGCCAAAGTGAGTGGCATTTGGATTTGAGGCGGCTTTCTTGGTAATTGGTTGTCGATTTGTGACAAGAGCACATACATTGCACAACTGCCATATTAATGAAAATGCATAATCTGCCGAGAATTGATCCCTTCCGGCATGAAGACGCATTCGCCAAAGGCGTGACTATTTCAATTATAGACTGAATGCAAACGGCTAATAAGATTCCAATAAAACGTCCGTTTGTCACATAATGAGCATGAGTACAGAGCGCCCCGGGCATAGATATAATCAGGGCTTGTCAGTTCTGGGAAATTCAATTTGAATCTCAGTAATATTAACATGACCGCACTAATTACAACAGCATTAGCTACGTTGATTGATGGGCTGTTTGTAGGACAGAACCTGTAAGTCTTAAATCAACAGTGTATGATATGAATTTATCCGCGAGTTTTCCGAGCTCTCATCTCCTTGGCAATGCACTCAAGTTGCGACAAAAGCCGAATGTTTTTTTGGGTCAACCCCCGCTTTCCCTTTTTCGCTTTTCCGCTTTTCCTTTTCCGTGACAGTTTCCGCGTGCTCATTGTGTGCACTCACTCACAGCAATTGTCTGTGCGCTGCTCATTTCGAAGTGGGTGGCTTTTAATGGGCATATTAGCACTTGAAGGAGTCTCCAAAATCTCAGGAAGCTGACAAGCAGATTGTTCTGCTCGGCGGAAAATCAAAAACTTGGCGAAACAGACCCAACAAAGCTGAGGCGTCGCAAAAGAGATACGGTTTCTGGAAGACAAAAGCGAGTGACAGGATCATTAGGGAAAGCAAACAATCTTGGTTGAAAACTTCGTGCCGCAGTTTCATAATAAGCCTTTGCATTTTCTTTTTTAAAACTCATTTAACTTGAATGTATTTCAGGTTACGACGATTTAAAAGCTCGTTAAAAATGTTATGTTCTGTTATTTTAAAGTATCCCCAAAACTGAAAATTTTGAGACAGAAATTCATATTGTTTTTGAAATTTTATTAAACAACTATCTATTGTGATTTATTTTCTCTGTGTGCTAAATTGATGCGGATACTTTGTAATGCTTCTATTCAGCTCTGTGCTATACACCTTGTTAGCAACTTGAAATGAAATCCAAAAACGAGTTATCATAAATATGGCCAACTTTCATCACTTCCATTCACGGCGGCGCACAGGAAGCTCGAGAAACGCGTGTATAATCTTTCAGCTAGCGCTGCTCATCCATCTATCTTCACTACCTGTGCGAGTATTACCTGTGCCAGAATGTCAGGCCAAGACAATTGCCATTGTTCACGTGTTGCGCTCGGAAAGTACATACATACACCGTGTGGCGGGGGAGGGGGGAGGGGATGTTGGGTCGACCTGGGACATTTTATTATTATGACGAGTGCAAAGCGTGTCAACAAACACGCAACAACGTACACGGATCGACCAAGTGGTGCTCCTTTGGCCTTTTTCCTACTCCAGCGTTTTCAAATCTTGCACATAACATAAGAATAGTATGAAGAAACGAAAGCGGAAATTTGGGCCAGAAGTGCGGATTGAGGATAAGATATTGCTGCATACTTCTCGACACTTTTGAAAGACGGTAATTGAGACGGTAATCTCTAGTTGTATTGATTAAAAATCGTAGCACATTCAACAACTTTAAAGCCCTGTGTATTATTTTCATTGAAACTGGAACAACAATTTTCGCCGAAATGCCCTCTTCTTGCCACTAAAAGTGGGCAACACTTGTGTGCAAATAACACACGCTTCGCACTTTCCCAAAGGCGCCCACTCGCACGGCTTAGTTCATAACGGTAATTCATTCGCATCCCCAACAGCTGCTGCTTCAACGAGGGCGTTGGGGGCGTGGCACATGGATGACAGTGGGTGGCGGTGGCCAGGTCGGGTCAGGCAAATGTGTCAGCAGTTTTAACTAACTGCATGTGTAATTTTAGCTGCATCCGATGGCCTGTCATCAGTTCAAGTCAACCATGTCGTATGTGCAATTTGTTAGTGATAAGCCAGCTCACTGGAAGCCGAGCGCTTGCCACTTAATGACCTTGCCACGCCCCCCAGGCGGAGATAACCACAAGCCTTCAGGAAATTTAATCATGGCTGACACTAATTTATAGGCAGGGCAGCAAAAAAATACTTGTTGCACACTTTCCGGCAGGCGAAAATGAAGGCAAGCTGTTATCAAAGGGTTGAGACTGTCGTTCGGTTCCGAAATTTTAAAGCATATTTTTAGCTTTAACCTTACACATTTATCGGCGGAAAAAAGGGGAGGGATGACCAGATGGCCAGATGGCCATCCGAAGTGGGCGTGCCAGATTTAACGACTTTAAGGCACGTTTAAGTGAGCAAATATTGACCAGGTGATGGACTGGACCAAGGATGCAGCACGGGAGCACAAGCTGGAGCAGGTGCCGTCCAGCATTTTGACTAATTGACCTGCGGCCACCAGATGATGGCAGTGATAATCCCGCCCGAGTGCGAGTAGTTCCATGCGAACGTACCGAACCCCAAGGCAACCTATTAATAAAACCAGAGAAATTCTCACGCTTAATTAAGCTATCGATTCGTGGCTGAAAAAATCAAAGAAGAGATAAACGAATTGAAGTTTGCAGGCGATTTGAAAGCGAAAGCTGAAAGACAAATTGCGGGGAGTGCGAGCCAATGGTAATCAATCGATGGTGATTTGTCAGTAAGCAGGAAACTTTCTCGAGGGATACTAAATAATGGCAAAACAGGAGAAAAGTAAGACATATAAGTGTAGATATAGATTCATTTCTTATTTCAAGCTTATTCAATACGCAGTGTATCTCCGACATAATCACTTTCTTGTTTTTTTTTTTAGTCACTTTAAAGGGTTTATATAAGCTTTCACATAAATCTGAACCAAAATCCAATAAAATTAACTTTTGTCAAACTAAATATCAAAATGGCTGATAATAAGTACAGTGAGATGTAGATAGAAACTTCAATTTCGACTTTGCAATCCAGTTACGAAACCAAATGCATTCAATGTAAAGCTGCCAAAGAAGAAGTTGCCAATCATTTGAGTAATTTTCGGTGAACCGAATGTGGCGACTGGACAAACACAAATGCATTTGCACTCTTGTCTAGACACTCGTCGTAGTTGGGGCATAAAAACCACATGGTAAAGCCACCTCCATTCGGATCCACTTGCGATATCAATGGACCTTTGTTGGGCAATGGGTAATGGCAAATGGGGAAAATGGGTAGCGAACCGAAAGTATTGTGTGTCCTGCTGTTATCCCACCTGTCAAAAGGACCTCCTCCCTCGCCTGCACAATGCAACCCCCAATGAATGTGGGCAAATATGGAAAGTAATGGCCCGATTAGTGAACCGTACTGCGGATGCCAATGACATTAGCCATTCAGCGATGGATAAGTTTAGATACTTTTGTCACCGACAAAACTTTCAACTACTTGCCCACGAAGGCGGAAGGAGATCGCTTGCAAGGATATGGATATGAGCTTATGTAAAAGTCAATGAAACCCCTTCAGGGAAACGCTTTGCGTAATTTCAGGACGACCTGGCGTGCACTTCTCCAAATGCAAATGCTTATACAATTTATGGGTCTCAGCGAGTAACACAATTCCATTCCCTTCGATACACTCAACTCACGTTGAGTGCTCCTTGCAATTTGTTAATGAAATGCCTTTCAATGCTACCCGCCGTTTGCCGTGACTCTAGCTCGCCAGGATTATTAATTACATATATTGGTTAAGCGGAGAGCAGAAAGTGGAAAGTAACAAGTGCCCCCATCGATCAAAAGCTGCAAAATTAATTTAATGAACGCCTTTGTGGTGTCAGTAACTTTTGCCTCAGGTGGGCGAAACCGTTCAGATTCAGTTGTAGGTCTAGAAATAAATGCCTGGAATTTAGGATGTCCTTAAGTAAATTGATAAAGCAGTCATTAATTTGGCCAATTACGCAAATATACTTTAAAAAGAGGACATCATATCCATAAGAAAATACATGTCGATAACGAATATTTTAACATACTGAAAGCAGCTTTGACATTTTGAACGACATGTGTAGTTAGAGAAATAGAAATTTGCTATTGCCGTTTATCAATGCAAAACTTCTTGAACAGAAAACACTGAATAATACACTTAAGCTTTGGAAGAACTAGATGTCTTTGCACTTACTTCCATTTTTCGATCCAACTGCAATTGAAAACCAGTTGAAGTGGCATGCAACGCAAACAAGATCTTACAGTGCTGGAACAACAGTCTCGGCTTTCAGTTCGCATAGGATGGCAGATGGCAACCCAATAACAAAAGTGTCCCAGCAACGAGGGCTTTGTGTGAAATTTGCTTAAACGAGGGGACAGATGGAGAAAAATAGATGTTGCAAGCGGCGTAAGCCCAAGCCATTCACCTCTTAAGTCCAACTGCATGCCACACTACGTTTTACAATTCAACCGACCGACTGACACTGCCAATCGCCCATCATCCCGGGCTCCAAAGTTCCCATTCCCAGTGGCAACTTTGCAGTGCGGAATGGTTGAATGGCTGAGGCGCCTCCATTGGGGGCAGACATTCGAGTGGCTCCAAATCCCCAGCAATTTGTCGCAACAACTCGCATTACATTACAAAACGATGTGCAAATAGAAACGGCTGAGAGAGCAGCAAACTAAAGGGATTTGCCATAATGGTCGCCCCCAAGAATCCTTGGGGTTTTCGGTTTGGGTTTTGCTTTTTGCTACTTTGCCGCCTCTGCCACAGGCTTTATCTATTTAATAACCCGACGAATTGGGTAGCCGGGATGGTGGAACTGGAAGCGGAGGTGTCGGAATCCGGCTTAGTTGGGCTTTAGTTAGTTGTCCTGTTTTCATATTTAGCGGAGCATTAAGTTTCATATTGTAATTGCAGTTGCCTTTCGTCCTCCGAGTCCTTTTATTGACCATGGAAGCTCTCCCTCCGTTTCCACTTTGCGTTTCTATTGTTAAAATGGTGCGATCCGACAAAGTTGGTTATACAATGGCTGTCTTTGTGATTGCCTTTTAATTAATGACTGGAATAGTGTAATTAAAAGTTGGACTATTCCAATACGACGAGTCATGAAAACTGAAATAACTGGGTCGACATATGGGTCGTTTTAAAAGATTTTTTTTCTTTTATAGAGCTTCAAAATAATTTAGATACTACTTAGGTAAATTAAATTAATAATCATATTCCGATCAGCTCACTGACTTCAAAGAAATTTGAAGGGCTAAGGCACCAAACGATCTTTGTTCTTTGTCTTTAGTTCCAGATAATTAAAGCCAGATTTAAGCAAAATTTTCCCAGTTAGCAAACGGTATGGTAATATAAACGGGCAGTGCACAAAGCAACGAACATTTGGCATAGAATTTTTATGGATTCAGCATGTGACCTCCTTGGTGAGTCGTCAAAACCGTTTTCTTGGCCCACAAACAACCTTAAAGTTAAACAGAATCGTGCCCTTTAGACAGTTGGCACCATAAATTGATTAAGCCAAAGTGGGTGGAACAGTCGAATGGCTGGTAAGCTGCATATTAACATCATAACAGGGCCAAACAGCAAATCATAGAAAACGCAAAATGACAAACACCTCGTGACTCTTTTGGGACTCATAAGTGAGCAAAAAAAAAAAAGAGAAAAACAAAAACATAAAAAATACATTTGTGTCTGCGCAATGCTGAATTTGTGTATGTTGCGTGCTACATGTGGTTTCAAGCACGTTCCCGACGACATCAGCGAATATGTATTTTTCTGGGACCTCTGGGAGCTGTTCCATTTCCGCAGAACGAAGTCCTTAGCCTGAAAAAATGCAATGATTTTCACTTGTACATAATTCAGAAAGTCGAATTAAAGGTTAAGTCGAACGGAAACGGAAATCACTGACTGACAGCTGCTCCCCTTCGACGACTTCAATTGTGTCGCCCCAGTGCTAAGTTATTTATGATTGGACGGATGTGAAAGTGAAATGAATTGAAA
This sequence comes from Drosophila melanogaster, assembly GCF_000001215.4. Lineage (NCBI taxonomy): Eukaryota > Metazoa > Arthropoda > Insecta > Diptera > Drosophilidae > Drosophila > Drosophila melanogaster. The sequence continues at coordinate 20,044,303 of NT_033779.5, forward strand.
GAGTTCATGCTAATTAGCCTGGCCACGGGAAAGTTGGGTGCGAACTGAACAACAATTTTAATTGCATTGCTAAAGTCTTTCCGCCACTACAAAAGTCAATTATGAAAAGCGTCTGAGTGCCAGATAGTCAACGGGTTTCAGCTTCAAACTTTTCCAGCCCCTCGACATTTCGGGGCCAAAGGTCACGTACAGATTTCGTTCATGGCAGTTGTTGAAAAGTATATTAAAAACAGGCATAACCGAAAGAACAATTAACCATTTTTGCTTTAATTTTAAATACATTCAATTGACAGCTCTCAGTTATTGCTTAAGCACTGATGAATGCAAACAAAATACAAAAATGTTCACAGAACTTGTAGCTTTATAAAACTATTCAATTTGAAAACGTCTAGAATCTGGGCAACAGTTTTACTCACTTGCCTCAAATTTTTGGACTGCCCTTAAAATCCTTGGGGCATGGTAAACAAAGTTTATGATTTTGCCACCGTTTTATTGTTTTGTTCATGCAAATTGTTGGCGGCACTTAGTTTTGTTTACAAATACTTGTGCATATTTTTAGGACTGTCGGGCTACCAGTTGACTAAACAACAAAATCCAATTTTTTCAACAAGTTTGGTAAGCGGAAAATAAAGCTTGAAAAATTGGGGTAACTGAATATTCAACAAAAAATTAGGATTAGAATTAGAATTAGGATTATCCTTTAAATAAATAGAAGGAAAACTAAAATACATCCTTTCGATATTCATACTTAGATTTAATCAGCTTTAATACAAGAGAACGATAAGTCGACTTCATCGACTATCAGATACCTGTTAGTCAGAATATGGAAACAACTATTTTCCACATTGCCGTTCCAATAAAAGTGGGCCTAAGATGGAAAAAAAACAAAAAAAACTCAAACCTGCGTCTGTGTGCCTTTGACTAAAGGTACTAAACTAAACTATTAGTACTGACTAAATACTAAATATCCGAATTTTAGCTTTTATAGTTAATACGGACAAACGGATGCACAAATGAATGGAAGGACAAACGGACATGGCCAGATCGACGCGGTTATTGATCCTGATCAGGACCTCAAATACTTTACAGCTTCGTTCAGAACGTAACATTTCATTCAACGATTCAACTTCACCCGTTTACTTAACTACTAAAGGGTATACAAAATATCAGAGGAAAACTTTAGGGAACAGCACCTTGATTAATTGAATTTTGGTCACCGATTTTCCGCTACTCAGGCATTATCCCCAAACATTTTCCCCCGATGAGCCAGGCCATAATTTGCCTTATCGCCTCACAACAGAGTACTCAGCATGTCCTTTTCATTTGGTGTTCGGGCCGGAGTTATTTAATTAATTAACACAAACTGTCGCTTGTTTCACGCTTCAGCGTGTAAACGATGTTAATGGGCTTTCAATTATGCCGGGGAACCCCCCGCCAAAGCGTATGCAAAGTCCAACAAACTGCAAAATAACAGTGGTCTTTGGCTGTCGACATTGCAGGATGTAAGGATCAGCCGGCGAATGGCCCAAGGATGTCCTCGTCCTCGTGTCAGACGGCTGGGCAAGAAGTAAAAAAAACTTTACAAACTGTCACAGGGATTTTGTCCATTTGATTGCGTATGTAATTACAGTGCCACGACCACTTGTCCTTCATTCTACTTCTTCCCTGCCACTCCCACTTTCCTCACCGCCCACAACAGTCAGTTCAATTTCAAGTTTTTGTTCAGCCATTCAAAAAAGAAAAGGTCAAAGGCGAGCGGGGCCAAAATTGAAGGCAGGAAGAAAGGTACCGGCATTAAGCTGAATCTACAAAGTGATTTGGAACTGAAACAGCGATTTTGGCCATCGACAGGACCAAGGATTCACTACCAATCACCGTCACTCACTTCAAAGGACACGTTTTGTTCAAATGATACTCAACGTTGGGACAGTCATAGAATTTACTAAAATATCATAATAAATGGATATGATTAAGTTGACTTAGTTAAGGTTTTGAATAGATTTCGCAGATGGAAAGTGTTTACATATTGAAAGGTAAATCGATTTGTAAATTAGCTAGATTCTTAAAAATGCATTTATGGTTTTTATTTGAAAACGGCCTCCTATAGATGTAAAACACTTATTGATTTGACCACTTTCCTTTAAATATTTACCAATCCCTAATTGCTTAAATTAGGCAATTCATATTGCCACGAAGGCCTTGTCGCTCCGGTTCAGTGTCTCCTTCGAAGAAGTGATTAAAAATTTATTAAAGCCCAACTCTCATTAGCTAAGCCCGAGAATTCCAGCCACTAAGCCGCTGCTCGAATTAAACCAAAAGTGAACCGCAGAACGAAATTCAGAAAAAAGCACTTGACTTGAGTCGCGCATTAGCCTCGCAAGCCGCTTACACAATAATGAAAGCCTACTGTTCGGGGCATTCGTTTGTAATTAGAGCATAAATTTCAATTTCACGCTTGCCACCACTGAGTGGCAAGAACTGAAGTGAACAGTTTTCCGGAGAAAACCCCGAAACCCTCAACCCTCAACCCACAAGCCCCATTGTGGGGCAACATTTAACACTTGGCATGGGAGCGCAGCACGTGCCCCAACATTATGTTAATGCCACCAAATGAACAACAAACAACGAGCGGAGCAACAATGTTGGATGCTGCTTTATCTATGCTTTTCAATAAGTTGTCAACGGCGATTTATGGCCATATTTTATGTGGCGAAATTACAGCAAAATAAATGTGCTGATGGCTGCCGATACGTGCAGGTGCAACAAATTATGGATGCGTATCTGCAGCGAACAGGAGCCTTTAAATTTAAACCGCGAGTAATTTGCAATATATTTTAATTGCCCCATGTAAAATGTCAAATATTGCATAACGATTATGCTGTCAAAGTGGCAATAAATTGTATAATACAATAGAAACGTTACTGGCACCTACCAAAAAATAAGAAGAGATATGCAGACTATTTGGACGAAGTGCGAAGTTCACTTATGTCACATTCACACTCTTCGAGCCAAATATTTTGCACAGAGCTCCTTTGACAGCAGTTCCCATGATAGTGCTGCCTTGAAACTACTTTCCAGCCATATCATGGTTTCACTCTGTGGCCTAGACAGACAAATAAGTCTGGTGTTTATAAATAAACCATCATTGCCATAATGGCCATCATCAGCCAATGCGGTTGTTCGTCCTCCATTTGCTGCGTGCCACGAAACCAAATGACCAAGCCTTGGCAACGCAGTGAGTGCCAGACTTGCAGTGGGATTCCCCCGGAGGGCCACATTTCATTGCCATTATTGGCACATTGGCTGCACTTTGTGGTGCTCCATGGCCGAGGGATCACTCGGCTCACCTGGCGTCGGAGGCAGCTACGGAGTTAATAGCAACTTAACTTTGATTATAATGGATGGCCAGGCAAGATGTACGACTGTTTCTGTTTAGTCTTCAAATGGAAGGAAATTGCATCTGCATTTGTATATTGTTATGGATTTTAAATATATAAATTTTATCTGGCTCAAATTGTTCCTTCACTTTGTTTGTTGTCCTTGCTATGGTGTTGATTTTCATTTATATCTCCCACGGGAGTATCTCTTTCAATTTTGGACTTTCAACTATACACACAAATATATTGAATATAAAATGTAAATTTGTTCATTTGAATACCGCATACAAGTCCCTCAGGTACCAAGCCACATCAATTAGCTTGAATAGCATATGTGGTTATATTTTCTCTGTAATAAAGTTGGCTAAAAACTTTTTGTCCAGCAACTTTTTAACCTTTTACGCTGCCAACTCAGTTGTTAATGCCATTTGAGTAACTCTGCAGATTTCCGCTAAAAATAGAAAAAAAAAGTAGCACGATGAAATAGCACATCTCCACTGACTAACCGAAAACCAAAGTTTCTTTTCCGCAACTTACGCTTGCTGCCAAAAACTTTTCTTCTGCAGATATTATCAACCAAAGATTATGAGGGTTAAAGGGCAGCAAGTTTACAATTTGTACGCTTTGATAATGGCAAAAACATGAGGAGCGGAATGTTAAGCTGATAATCCAAATCAGATTTAATATTTCTTAAAGCTTTAAAACGATTTCCCCTTCGAAAAAGGTATTAGACAATGGCCCGCAAAAAAGACATCAATTGCCGTGTAATCTTAGACATTCCTTGACTTTCACACGCTGGCGGCTCGAAACCGAATGAATCGATGTGCGTAACATATTTTGTTAGATTTTTCATAAGCCCGCTTGGCTCCGTGGCCATATATTTGCCATTTTGGGGCAGACATTTTGAAGTGGATATTGATGAATTTATATTGGATTTGGGTTGCATGCTGCCGCTGCTTTCTGCCCTCCGTTGGGTTTGTTCTTTCGCAGGACTTTATATTTGAGCTTAAGTGCTTATTTGTTGTTATTTGTAATTTGAGTTTTTGGCTGTGTGTGTTTTTATTTGCTTTCCAATGCCTAGCATGCAGAAATTGATGACCCATGTGGTCTGTCGACTTTAACTTTGGACAGGCTATTAATTTCTGGCCAAATGACCCTACTCACCTTCCTCTCTCCTCCTCCCCCCCCCTTCCGGCCTTCTGTTTAGGCTCGTAGATTTAGGATTTGAATCCTTGACTTGACACGTGGTCAGTTGTTATTCGCTGCGGGATTATGCAAAACCTTGTAAATCAAAAGACCTACAACTTAAACGCATCATCAAGTACAAATACTGGTAAATTTGTCAGAGTTCCCCCTTTACGGGCTTGCACCAAAAGCTGATAAAGCTGCTTATGTAAATGAATACCAAATGGATCGACCAAAAGGGTCCTTCACAAAACGACACTCACTCAAAGTTTCCACGATGGCTGTCTGCTTTTAAAGACTACATTAGATTTGTACTTATCTATGATTAGCATTCGTGAGAAACTGCAGGGTTAAATTTGTTCGTATTTTATGGGATCTTAAACCAAAATATTTCATTGGTAAACCAAATGTAAAACTTCAATTCCAGTTTCTTATTTGATTTGCTTACCAACCGATGTATTGTTGTTGATGCCTGACCCAAACCCGAAAAAAAGGACATGCAAATTGTGGATAGAACCAGAGGCAACTTTTCCGTCACCCAAAATATGAGCTCCATACTGCAAAGTTAAGCTTCATTGGGACCGACAGCTTCTACTTTTTGTCACTCGTCCTTGTTCGAATTCCTTTGTAATATCCGGGGTCCTGACCCGAATTCTTTCAGCTAAGAGAAAAAAAAACCAAGGAGACAGCGACAGCAGCAAATCAATCAACGCAAAAGCCTTGCAAATTCCTTAAAGACCGTTTTTTAATCAAATTGGAAGTTACTAGGCTTTAAGACCTATGTATCTGCAGGTGTCACAGGCAAGTGACGGAAAAGGCAAATTAGGTATGTAAAAACCCCCCTGGAGCTGCAAAACGATTAGGGACCAAGTGGAAAAACATAAACAAAGAAGACCGAGACAACAATCGGCTTTGCCATTTCTATGCTAAACAACAAACCGAAAATTACATTCATTTCCTGCTTCCGGCATCACGTAGCCGCACTGTAGTCACCAAGGCTGCAGCTTTGAGTGTCTGGGAGTGTCGAACAAAGTTTGGCCAAATTACTAACATCCTCCGGGGCAGGGTAATAGCCAAAAAGTCCTGTTTGCAGACTAAGGACACACGACATTGTTCTAAAATGAGGAATTCTTTAAGTGTTTGTGGAAAATAGAGAAATTATGTCTTCTTAATTATGTGCCATTTAGTGTTAATACTATCATTGTTTTAGCTATTAGTAAGTTATATTTTATAAAGTGCTCAGCTAAATAAAAATCTTAAAATTAAACAGTACAACTTTTTTTAAATTAAGTGTATGTTTTTGTTCTGTTTACCCAAATTATTTATATTATCTGATAAAGTTTTTCCCCTGAACGAAAATAGTAATAATTTGGCTGGCAGACACATTAGACATAAGTTAATTCTCCTGACAATGCGATAATGCCCGGCACATTGTTTACTCCTGGGTACGCACCTAAGTTTATCTCAAATTGTTCCTTTCACGCTGCAAGTTTTCCTGCCCCTGCTACTATAAATACAATTGGCCCATTCCTGCAACACATACCTGTGGCAACTGGCGCCCCACATATTTTATTATTGTGGCAGAAAAACCAAACTTGGAAAAAAAAATTTAATCAACATGACTTTTGTGGGTGTTTGTTTGCCTGCCTCTGGTTCGGACCAGTTCACTTGGCGCCTACACAATCCTGCACTCCTTTCAGAAGAAATCCCAGCATAAACCAGAATGGAGGGAGGAGAATCCGTGCGTAGTATTCAAAAGCGGCAGCTGCGTCCTTCTCGATTTTAATTAATGCCAGCGGGAACCAAGTGAAAAAGTACAAATCCACATGGATGCAACTATTTTTAGCTTAAAGCCTGGACTTCGCAGGAATTTTTGAAAGTGGTCATTTTTAAACTGAAAAATATTATAACTGCACGTACAATTTCAAGTAAATACAATAGTTGAAATTGAATGGCAGGAATATCTTCCATAATATTATATTTCGTTCCTAATGGTAGACAAATGCAGAGGGTATCAACTAAATGCCAAGCAATTTAATTTCATTAGTTATAAACATTTTCGGGCATAAAAAACTAACCACATGGCTGGCGCAGCACAACAGGGCGTATGATTAACGCCCAAAAGCCACAAAGTAGGCAACACGAAAACCACAAAATGTCAGCCAACAGCAGCGGCAGCAAAGGCTCATCAAATATGTTGATAAAACACAAAAGATTACAACGGAGCTGGTTTAGGGAAAAAGGGTCCCAGGACCAGAGAGCACCACCGCCAGACCAGGACGAAGGCATCTAATGTGTTTGTCAAAACGTTTTAATGCCCCATCCAGGGGCTGGGGTCCCATAAAGCCAGCCAGATAGCCGGGCACAGTAACCTTTTTTTTTTGGGGCAATAGTTAAAGGTTCGTTGGGGTTCGGCTGACCAGCACCAGATGACCTTTTTCGCACAGCGAAATAAAAATTGTTGAATAAAAGGCAAATAAAATTTGTGTGTCACACAAATAAGGGGCGAAAAGCCTCGTCAAAGTCTCGACATGAGCACAAAAAAACAACCTGTTGTGCATGTGTGTGTGGGTAGGGTGTGTGTGTGTTGGTATGGGTATGCATGTGCGTGTGCGAAGGTCTGTGTGTTTCGGGGGCGTTAAATGTATTAGTTGGGCTATGCCCTAAAGGCTATTTAAACGTCGTCAATGTGTTTTTCACGCTTCGCTTCAGAATCCGTTGGGGGAAAAATCACACTACCCAACATAGAAAATGTTGAAATACCTCATACTGAAGAGTACTCAATAGCTTACTTTTGACTATACTATATTATCCCTTTTTATGAATCTATGAATCATATGATCAGTTTAAATTAGCTCAATAAGTTACAAGCGCTTCTTCGGAATTCTTTGTGTTTCGAAAAACACGTTCCTTGGTGTCGAGTGTTTTTTTAGGATAAACTGCTCAAAGAGGCCCTCGATGTTCAACAATGTGTTAATGGGATTGCTTATTATGTGTCAATCAAGCGATTTTCCCAGCCCAATTCCAGAACCCCCCGAAAATATTCGTCATGTCATGTACCATTTATTGCTTGACGCATTGTTTTTTAAAGCCTGCTAAGCCGTGATCTTCCCTCGATGGCCACCAAGAAGCTGCACATTCGGACGTAAATAGCATCATTATCTAGGAGACATCGCACAACTCATTCGTCATTCGTCAAAAGCCAACAAGAAGGCGTCCCCAGAGAACGATGATAAATCACTTTCAATTTTGACAAACGTTCCAAATGTCGCGCAGTCTAGGGGCACATTTCATCGGCCAAACGCCCACTTGCTAGCCCGGCAGATACCAAATTTCCATACCAATGCCGGAGTGGTCGGTCGGACTCCGCCGGGCAATTGGCCAACGCTTCCGTCCAACAAATCACTCTCCGGCGGACATTTCCGAGATATCATTGTATCATTGGCCAAAGGCAGGTCAGGACAGAATGGAGCAGGAAAGGGGAAAGCGAAAGTCAATTCGATTAAAGCTTGGACAGACAGATCAGAAAAAAGATGGATGGCGGTGAACTGCAAATGGTAAATCATAAAAAAGCAGGCGGCTTGATTATGCGATCAATTGCAGTGCAGTCAGTTGTTAAGTCTTAAAGCGCTCTCCACATTTTAACTTAGTTATCAAGGATTGATAAGGTGCAATTAAAGATACATTGATTTTTCTTTGGTAAAACACATTCCTGGGAATTATTTAGAAAGAGCACTTAAAATGTGCTTTTAAAAAACCTTGAACGATCCACTTATAAGCCATCATGGCGGCACTATTTCTTGGAACACGTTCCCCTGTCTTAACTACAATTCAATTTCCGGCTCGCCTTGCTGACATCACGTATACGCAGGCTATCACGTATACGACAAGTTGCATCGCCAGCCATCAACAGCCAGCTCCTAAGAAAATATTTCGCCAGCACTTAACGCCCCAAGCAATCCAGCTTTCTTCGGATGCTGCTGCAAAGACTTAACATTCCACTTCCGGCTGCAGCGACAGCAAAAAAGACCCAAAACAATATTCGGGGGAAAGTGTCTCTTCCTGTTGAGAAGCTGCTGTGCATAATACTGCATACTCATTTCGGGCCATTGTTCAGACACTTCCCGTCGTGAGGGCTCCACTCGAGGCATCTCCCCACTTTGCCCTGGGGTGCTCTGCCCCAAAGGTGAGCCGTCGTCTATCAGGATGCCGGCCGGATTCATCACCATCTCCACCACCACCATCTGGATGCAATTCCCATCCCTTCGAGCCGTGCATATACTGGGTTCTGCTTATAAATAATTCAATTGCCATTTTCCTGGCCATATTCTATGGGCTGCAAAGCGAACATATGACGCCTGCAACGAATTACAAAGGACGGAAGGGAAGGCCTCACATTTGATGTGAAAAACATGAGGGTCCTTTGCATTGTCTAGCTCACGTCTGTGCTGAGTGCGAGCTAGAAATTGCAGTTGTATTGATTATTTTTAAATTTTTAATAATGGAAAACCAATGACCTCGGCCATTAGACAAGCCATTAACCCATGACATCATGACATCATTTGGTGAAATGTGTGAATTCCGACAAAAAACCGTGGCAACTAATGGTGCCATTGGCGCAGCTGTTGGGTTTTTCTGGCTCCTAACCTTTCGAGGGCTTTAACAGTTTAAATACAAAAAAACGCATTGAACATGTTTGAGTGTGCGGCCCCATTGAAGTGTAGTCATGAATAATATTCGCTCATAAATTGTTTGCCAGTGCACAAAATATGTATTTCACTGTGAAAATATAAGTTAAGCCGCTTTCATCATCAGTGTTTGTCCAATGTTCAGTGTAAGAGTTTTTTCAATGGGAAAAATGTATAAAATATAGTTTACAAGTATTTTGAACTATGAACTTTGTTCTTTCATCTTTTGGCTTGACACTAGTTGAAAGAATTTTTATTTGTCTCTTATGGCTCACAGAAAAATTAAAACTAAGAACTGTCGTATAAACATGCCCCATAATATTCTATATTCTTGTAATATTAACGATGACCATGACTAGAAATGTTTAAGGAATAGATTAGAGACAAATTTATTTTTTTTATTAAAGTGTGATAATTAAAAAAGTGAAACCAATTTCTAGTGTAAATGTAAAATCCAACCGACGACAGCTGTGCATCTCTTATGCTGTATTTTTAATTTCCCATCCTTGTTTTCTTTCTTACAGTTTCCCATCAACGCGAGGCAAAAGTGATAAGTGAAAATGTTTCATTTGAAGCGGGAACTGAGTCAAGGCTGCGCCTTGGCCCTCATCTGCCTGGTGTCCCTCCAGATGCAGCAGCCCGCCCAGGCGGAGGTGTCCTCGGCTCAAGGTGAGCATCTCGTGCAGCCGCCACCCGAGAAGCAATCCTCTAAAGACTCTTTTCTAGGCACTCCCCTGAGCAATCTCTATGATAATCTGCTGCAGCGCGAGTACGCCGGACCCGTCGTCTTTCCCAACCACCAGGTGGAGCGTAAGGCACAGCGCTCACCCTCTCTGCGCCTGCGATTCGGACGCAGTGATCCGGACATGCTGAACAGCATTGTGGAAAAGCGTTGGTTCGGCGACGTCAACCAGAAGCCCATCAGGTCGCCATCCCTGCGTCTGCGCTTCGGCAGGCGGGATCCCAGTCTGCCGCAGATGCGGAGGACCGCCTATGATGACCTCCTGGAGCGGGAGCTCACCCTCAACAGCCAGCAGCAGCAGCAGCAGTTGGGTACCGAGCCGGACTCCGATCTGGGTGCCGACTACGACGGACTGTACGAGCGAGTGGTGCGGAAGCCACAACGACTTCGCTGGGGACGCAGTGTTCCTCAGTTCGAGGCAAACAACGCGGACAATGAACAAGTAATAATTTTCATTTCGTTTTGCAATACAAATAACCTTATTAATGAAACCATTAGAGTAGCATATAGCACAATTTTAGCACCATTTTTAAAGTATAAAGATCTGGACATAGTTTTAATACTCTATACATTCCATTGGCCAGATTGAACGATCGCAATGGTACAACTCGCTTTTGAACTCGGACAAGATGCGGCGAATGCTAGTGGCCCTCCAGCAGCAGTACGAAATTCCGGAGAACGTGGCCAGCTATGCCAACGATGAGGACACTGATACGGATCTGAATAACGATACGTCGGAGTTCCAAAGGGAAGTCCGTAAACCAATGCGCTTGCGATGGGGCAGGAGCACTGGCAAAGCTCCGTCAGAGCAAAAGGTATGCATGAATATTAGATCCTTTTTTTGTGCCCAAACCAAAGTGGTTCTTCTACCAACATAATAGCATACTCCCGAGGAAACCTCATCCATCCCACCAAAGACACAGAACTAAATTTTTCGAAGCCGCCATGTGAAGGATCAGCAGGAGATCAGCAGGCATCAATTACAAGAAAATCGTCAACAAGCTACACGGTCAATAAGATACAGAAAAAATATATGCCCCGCGTCGGAAAACGTTTTTTAAAGCATTTTTGAGATCGCAGGGGCTAGAATACACACAAATGAGCATATATATTATACAAACACACATATGTATGATTAACCACATAGTTTAACTTTTTGATTTGAATAGTTACAAGTAAACGCAAACTTGGAAATTTATTCTGTTGTAATCTTTAACAATGCGCAGGTAAAACAAGGTAACAAAAATTGAACTTATATTGAAGTGTATTCATTTGCACTGACTTTAATTTCATTTCATTTCATTTATTTTGCTATATGTTCGATAATTCTGAATTTTTATTAACTCAAAAAACACTTAAGTCTCCCTATTTCTAACATGCTCAATTAAGCAAACTTTGAAACTATTTGAATGCCCCGAAAACTTTTAGACTCAATGTATATACAAAATGGAGAAACCTTTTAAAAACCAGCGCCAATTTGTTATGACAACAGTAGAATGCCATACAACTTATTGTTCTATTAGTGACACACTTCTTGATTTCTAAACTAGTAAACTAGTAAGCGAATTTCGATTTAACGTTACGATGGAAATGTTTGAAAAACATAGAGGCCCCCGAAAGCTGTATTACTGTAACACTTGTTATATTATGTGTGCTAAAACTTATAAATATATGTATATCAACTATTATATCGTACGACTATATATATATATATATATATATTTACGATGAGCATTGTCTATTGAAATTTTATTGATGTATTTTAATAAAAGGAGAAAACAATTACAGAGGCAAGCGAGCATAAAGCTGATTGTTGTTAGAACACTTTTGTATATTTAATTTACACCATCATTGAAATTATTGTTTAACAACTAAAACATTATGTGGTGAGCATCCATAAACAGCTGAAAATTGCGAAAACAGTTTACCGCGATATATATCAGTATATGCGCATATATACCTTTAACTGAGTGTAATATCATGAATGTAAATAAAAGAGCAGGAATAATTAAAAGCAACCATATTTTACTCGATCTATGCAACAAATAAATAACTCAGATGGAGTAAAAAACTTAAAACAACTTGCTCTTCTCACTACTTTTTAGGAGGGTTGATTGATTGATTGACTGAAGCTATTAGTTTTTTTCGATATACCTCTTCATTCTATATCAGGATCAAACTTTTTAAAATTGTCGGTCATAACTATTTCGTGTATCAACTAAAACTGCCGGCAATTATCAACTTGGGAATTAAGCAACAAATTCAAGAAAATTAAACCAAACCGAAAGCCAAACAAGAAACAAAAACTCTGATGGCAATGACAATGGCAGCTGGGAAATGGGAAATGGTGGGCGGGGGAATAATCAAGCCAAGGACATTTGGCCTCCCACCTGTTGTGTGATTACAGTCATCGCCATTAACTCGGTTGCCACATCCTCCAGAGCACCCATTTCCACCAGGTGAAACTCTTTGTTGATGTTTGTTCTGATAATTAACTTTTCAACTCTAATGTGCCGGAATGTGGGTTGCCTAAAATGGTTATAAATCCGCACATGAAACATTATTTCGGTTAATTTCATGCAGGCATTGAAAATTTAACACGAAATTGCACTTTACGGGGATAAAATTTTGGTGGGCGGCTAACGGGTTAGCATAATACGTTTAATTTTCACTGTGCAAAAGTCATTATATTCAAAATGCATGCTCTCGAATTATTCAACAACAGTGTCTGCTACTGAAATGGAATTTGAAATGTTTGGATTTCCCTTGAAAACTGAAAAACATATGAGCAGGGGAAACTTTTTCACGGAACCTGGTTACAACGATAAGAACATACATAACAAGCGCAAAACCCACTACATTTTCCAGAAATTTCACAGATTTTTTGTTTAGTTTTATTACTTTCAGCCAAAAACTTAAAAATAGTTTAAGTTTAAGGCAAACATGGAAATCTCATCGAAATTATCCTTTTGTAACCGTCAATTTGAACATATGCAGATTAGAATCAACTTTTAAGTTGACAACTTTGTTCAGTGTCATTCGCTAATGTCAAAAGTTTTGCGAAACGTTTTCGAATGATCTGGTTGTTGATGTTTTCGTTTTTGTTTTTTTCTCGCATATGTACAGAGTGTAATCGGTAGACGCCAACGTTAACGTTACTTAGTATACTTCGCAAATATTTATGCAAATAATATGCAATTACACACACACGCAAACGGCGCCTAAAAGCGCTCTGTAAACACCGAAGTTTTCCAACAAACACAAACACACCAGCAGCCAACACACACACACACACACACACACACATGTGTGCCCCACAAACACAGATGCAGAAGGAAAATCCTCTTCAGGAGGCGACAAAAACCACTTGCAACTAAAAACGCCTTAGGATTTCCATTCCTTTTTTCTCCATTCTACACTGTAAACAGTTATATCCGCCGGAAAAGCTTCAAATCGCGAATTCTTCAGTGGTAAACAAGCAACATTTTACCATATAAATTAAACAATTTTTTACCCATTTTTTTATTTATTTTTTGGTTTTAAAATACCTGTTACTCGGCAGATGTTAAAAATATTAAAATAATCGAGGTTTCTTATTAAAATTGTTCTCGAAATCATTTCTGTCAGTGTGCACCAACACAAGTATGCAAATGAAAGAGCAACAGAAACGAAAAACAATGTTAACTACTTTCCCTTCTGTCTGAGCCGCCAGCAGAATATAAACAGCCAAAACTAATGCGAAAGTTTTAATTCTTTTCTGCGGCGTTTAAATTACAGATTTTTTTGATGCCGTTTTGCCATAAATACGTGTTTACCAATTGAGAAAATTTCACCAGTTTATTATACCCCATTAAAACAGCGAAATTTTCTTAGATATTTCCTAATTTATTGTTTACTAACTAGTGTTTAAATCAGAACAATGCTTCGTTTGTGTATAAAATTCGACTGGGGTGAGGATATCTGTTTCAGAATACTGATACGAATTGGGAGTTAAAAATAGAGGTAAGAGATTAAGGAGTAGCCGTGAAAATAAATTGTAACAGCATTTAAGGGCAACTAGAACTATGAATTGAAAAATAATTAAAGAAATTCAATCCAACACCTGGCGAATTTGAAAGTCCTCCAAGTCCTCCTGCGGAATTAGCCGCAGTTTCAAATCGTTGGCCAAATGCAGAACCGCATAGAATGCCACCGACGGGGACAGCGAGTCTGACATTTTGGTGGTCAAAAGGTCGGGCAGCTTCTGATACACCTGCTGAAAACTCGCGAAACCCTTTGAATAGTGTTCGCCCTTTTTCTTGGGATGCGAGGGTATCGTCTCCTCCGGCACAGCGTTTAGCAATTGTTTCTGTATTAGAGAGTTGCAGGACTTTTTCAGATTCTTCATGTCTATAACCTTGGCTCTCTTCGCGAATGGAACAATCACTTTGGCAACCTGCAAGTAAATTATTTTATATGGTTTTTAGAATACCAGGTATGTATATATGATTTTATAGTGAAGACTCACCTGCGACGGCGCACCCTCGAACTCGGTGCCGATCTCGAAGACTGTGTTGTTGCAAGTGGCGTTCATCTGGGTGAGGCCAATCTCACCCGCGGACACGTTCATCATGCTTGCCTCGGCCGCTTGCTCCGCAGCAATCGCGGCAATAACGCTCACGTTGGCGGGAACGGCGTCGGTAAAATGCTCGTTGTTGAATAGCTCCTGGTCATTGTCATCATCGTGGTGCATATCCGCATCCATATCGATGCCAAGATCTCCACCCTCATCCGAATCAGGTTCACCTGCGCGTTTCGACAACTTTATGCTGGGAGCGGATTCGTACTTGAAGAAAAGATCCGGGTCCAATTCGAACTTGGTGGGCAATATCAGCTTTCGGGGATCCCACTTCTTTTGGAAATTCGCCTTGCGCTGCCTTATGGTGGTGTCCAGCTGTTGGAAGAAGTTTTCCGTCACATTGCCATAGTCCAAAGCCTTGGCTCTTCGGTTGGCATTCAGATGCGCTGACTTCTTCGCTCGTTGAGTGCGAATAGGCTGAGTGTCCACCTGTCCATTGGTCTGCGAGAAAGTGCTGCGCGGGCGAGTCCGCTTAAACTTCCAATGCGAGGGGCCGGCCCAAAACTGGGAGATCTGGTCCATCGGCCTGTAGGAGTACTCTAGCTTGGAATTCCCGTCTACCGGTCGCAAATCCTCGATGAACTCTGTCTGCTTACGTAGCCGACGGCAATTATTGATCACCATTTGCTCCTCGGCAGTGAGCTCTTCCAGCTCATTGGAGTCCACCTCCAGCACCAGAGGCGGTGGTCCATCCAGGTCCGGCATGGGCTCACACTCGGCATTGATGTCAAAGGCCATGGAAATCTCATTTACACACATATCGTCGGCATTATCCAGACCCTCGTCATGATCTTCATCCTGCACTACCTCGGCGGCCTTTTCATTTGCCGACTTGGGATTGGGAGCACTTGTGATGATGTAGCCCGTATGCAGCGGTCGCAGATTTGACCTTTCAGCATGTGGCAGCAGTTTGCGCATAAGATTGGTGCTCATAAGTGATGTGGCTGGCCATTGTTCCATTTCTGCATTGAGTGTAGTGTGGTCCTGGACCTCCTCGGTGGACTCTTCGCTGTTCCAAAAATTGTAGGTGGTACGCAAGCGCAATTCAGAGTCGAAACTAGGAAGAATGTTGTGCATCAGACGATTGGAAGCATTTATAGAGCCCACAGTGGAGTTCAGCTTGCCAAACACAGGATCCTGCAAGGGAGCCGTATCCAGCCGGCTGTTCAGCGTTTCTCTGTTTTTGGTCACGGTGGATATGGGTTTCTTTTGCCGTTTGGGCTTCGGTGCTGCTTCTTTTGCTGCCTGTTGCGCTGAGTCCTGACCCTCGCCAGTAGCCTGTTCACCTTGGGGGCCATCATCATCCTCGGCAGCATTTATTTGCTTATCCGTAAGAGTTCGTGCACTCAAGCCAGCTGAAATGCGCATGGCGTCCAAGTAGATGGAGTCCACACGCAGGCCGTAAACCTTGGAAGAGGCTTCTAAAGAGGAACCAGCCATCTAGGGTATAACATCATGAAATTATTACATTTACATAAACTGAATGAGGCAAAACCCACCTTGAAGTTGCTCATGCGCTTGTGATGGTGATCCAGCAAATTGGCCAACGAATCGATGAGCATCAGGTTCCAGGCGTTGTCCTTGCTCACCTTGTTGCCATTGTAGAGCTCCAAGCAATTTTTGATGGTCTCATTGTCCTCGATGGACTCCAGAGTGCTCGACCGGTGATGCTGCTGAAGGAGCGTGCGACGTCGGGCTTCCCGCCTTTCCGCCTCGTCGTCGTTAAAGGGGGTTAGCATGCGGGACACCCCCTCCTGGTAACTGCCTACTGCGGACCGCCTGAGCGGAGTTTCTAAGCGGGGCAGAGTCATCCTTTCAAGGAAGTGGATAAATCAGAGATGAAGTCAGAGAACAGCACAAGGAATTTTGGTTGCCGTAGGCTGATGGTTTTGGAGAGTGTTAATAAGCACACTCACTTTTAATAATAGCTGTGATCCCAATTCGACAGTTTTGAATTTTTTGTTTTTTGATGATTTGTTGATTGTATTTTGTCTATTTCTGTTTTTGCGCTGGTATTGGTAATAGTTTACAGTTTCTTTCAAACGACGCCGCAATTTAGGGCTGCATTTCAGTGTTGGTTAAAACTAAAGGTGTGCCAAGCTAGCTAGATAATATGGACAGGAAAATCGCTAAAGAATTAGCTATAAAGTATTGCGGAATATAATTAACTAGTATAAACATGATACATAATTTTATCATATGAGAAAAATGAAATAAACAAACTTAATTTACACCTTAAAGCTTCGAAATCGAATAAAAACACGATAGCTTACAATGGAATTTCTTTAAGTTCAGGGCTGCACAGGTCCTGCCAGTGCTGAATGGATTTCAACAATGGATGGCCGTTAAATTTCAAATACATGTACCATATTAAAGAAACTACGATCTGTAAAGGAATTAATCTGTTTCAATACTTTTAGTTTTTTATATAATTTTCAGTCCGGTAGTTAATTAGTATTTTTTCTTTTGACAATAAAGTCTTAACCTAAGCAATATTTAATTTGTAAAAACCCTTAATTTTTCCTTGGGACTCTTGCCAACACTGGCGCTGATAATCACCCCATCCCTGGAAGGCGGCAACTTTTACACACACTGCCGCAGAAATTGTAGTCCCTCGCGCAGTTCACATCGAACCAATGTCGTGATTTTTGTTAGTTTTCGTTGTTTTCGTCTGATAAACTCTAAATAACTATCAGCCAGCGCTGTGCGAAAAGCTCGATGTAATCGAATTGGGCAGAAGAAACGCTCAGAGATTCAAACCCATAGCTTCTATAGATCTATAGCTTTTCCGAAGATCGGACTCCTCGTGTATGTGTGCATTTCTGCCTGTGGTAGTGCTGGAGTAACTGGACATTTCGAATTTACGCAGTTCCAGGCAAACCTAACGGGTTTTCCAGTTCGACTTGCGGAATAGCAGGAATACGAGATTACGGGGCTACGGAGTTTCGGAGTTTTGGAATCACTATGGCACGCGACACACAAGGAACGCAGGGAACCCAGAGTCAGGCCTCCAATATCTGGACGCAGGTGGAGAGCCAGCCGATGGAGAAGATAGTCTGGGGTCGATTGTACGGCAAGAACATTAAGATCAAATCGCTGGGTACGAGTTCAAAATACCGAATCATTTATACGCATTCGTCCTTTTCTGTTGGTAACCACATTTCCTCCTGTTTTGTGTCCCCATTGCGTGTGCTCCTCATGTATTAATGACGATCCCATGCTGAACTGTTTGCAGATCTCAACAACGACGAGTTCACCGCAGGACGAGGGGAGGCCAACGACTTGATCCTCACGCTCAACGATTTGCCCGAGAAAATCCTGACGCGCATTTCCAAAGTGCATTTTATCATAAAGCGGGCAAACTGCGAACTTACCAATCCAGTTTATATTCAGGTAGGTGGAAGTTCCAAACCCAAAAGCTCTGAAGGAAGCCTTGAAAAAAAAGATAGCAAATTCAGAACCCACAAGAGCAGAATTCAAATTAAGTTTTATTTATGTTTTGTTGAGATTATCAAAAAAGGTAACTTCAATATTGAATATTTCCCACAATTAATTTACAAAAAGAAGTTACTATTCCGTATAATTCCGTATATTATTAAAATGTAGTAACCTTGTTTCCGCCCATTTCGCAGGATCTCTCACGCAACGGGACGTTTGTGAATAACGAGAAAATTGGCACAAACAGGATGCGAATCCTAAAGAATGACGACGTAATTTCCCTGTCCCACCCAACGTACAAAGGTAAGCGATCGACAAGCAGGT
This sequence comes from Drosophila melanogaster, assembly GCF_000001215.4. NCBI lineage: Eukaryota > Metazoa > Arthropoda > Insecta > Diptera > Drosophilidae > Drosophila > Drosophila melanogaster. The sequence continues at coordinate 20,062,675 of NT_033779.5, forward strand.
ATAGCTATCGACAAGGACTCGCAAGTAATTTGATGTTTTGCACCTGCCCTCCCTTGTAGCCTTTGTATTCAAGGATCTCAGCCCGAATGAGTCGATCGGGCTTCCCGAGGAGATTAACAAGACGTATTATGTAAATCGCAAGCTGGGATCTGGAGCGTACGGACTGGTGCGTTTGGTCTATGACACCCGCACCTGCCAGCAGTTTGCGATGAAAATCGTTAAGAAGAATATGCTCTCTGGGGCGCGACCCAGTACCAATTTCAGTGATCCCGACCGGGTGCTGAACGAAGCCAAGATTATGAAGAATCTTTCACATCCGTGCGTGGTTCGCATGCACGACATCGTGGACAAGCCGGATTCTGTGTATATGGTGCTGGAGTTTATGCGCGGCGGCGACCTGCTTAACCGGATCATCAGCAACAAACTACTTAGCGAGGACATCTCGAAGCTTTACTTTTACCAAATGTGCCATGCCGTCAAGTACCTACACGATCGGGGTAAAACAAATTAGTTTTATTTGGGTTCGAATGTGTTGCTGATTAAGCAAGCCGTTCATTTCTGTTATGCAAATAAGTAAGTCTTCGGAATGGTCATTGAAAACGCCCTTAATTGCAAATCATTCCTGCGCCTTTACGAATTTGCTAGTACGACTACTGCGAACACATCAATCGAATTATTCAACTAACTAGTTTCTACCTTTCAGGCATCACCCATCGTGACCTTAAGCCTGACAATGTTTTGCTGGAGACCAATGACGAGGAGACCCTACTGAAGGTCTCCGATTTCGGGCTGAGTAAGTTTGTGCAGAAGGACTCGGTTATGCGCACGCTCTGTGGCACACCTCTCTACGTGGCCCCTGAGGTGCTGATTACCGGCGGCCGAGAAGCCTACACCAAGAAAGTGGACATTTGGAGCTTGGGAGTGGTGCTATTTACTTGGTAAGTCATTATGTTATTCTCCTACGAAGATAACTTAGCAATATACTCATATCTTGCAGCCTGAGTGGCACTCTGCCCTTTTCGGACGAGTACGGCACCCCGGCGGCCCAGCAAATAAAGAAGGGCAGATTCGCGTATGGACACCCTTCTTGGAAGAGTGTCTCGCAGCGCGCCAAGCTGCTGATCAACCAAATGCTCATTGTGGATCCCGAGAGGCGACCCTCAATCGACGACGTTTTGCAGAGCAGCTGGCTGCGCGATGCGCCCATGCTGCAGAAGGCGAAGAGGCTGATGAAGCTCGATGGCATGGAAATCGAGGAGGAGAACTTCCTTGAGCCACCCACCAAGCGATCGCGACGCTAGGTTTCGTTTCTGTGTTTCCATCGTTAATACGTGAGGGTCGAGGCGCGAAAAGGTTTTAATTTTCTGGAAAAATTAAGCGACAACATTTTTCCCAAAACGCCGACACCGCCGCATCCGAGTGTATTGGCGAATTTAAGTATTTTTTGCGGTTGTTAATTTTTACGTGTTGTCTAGTGTAAGTTTCATCGCCCAAGCCCGGTTTATCCTGTTAAACTGCATTTAAACTGGGCTGCTGCTTCACAATTTTTTTAAGATTCCTATCGATTTGAATTCTGCCATTTCATTGGACTATTATTACGATTTATTACTTGTAACTGTTCAGTAACTATAAGTGTTAAATGTAAGAATGACTCTTCAGCAAACCATTCCGCTTTTTGAAATAAAGCAATTGAATTTGTTCGGCAGCAAAATTATTTGATAGCGTGCGTCACCATTTTGCGGCCATGTCCAATGGTGATGAGGGTGCTATCATCGGTCCAAACGGCATCAGTTAGGCGAGAATGGGTGTCCTGGTGCGTGTAGATGAACTCATGGCCCGCCTGCACATTGGCCACTTTCACGGAGGCGGGCAAATTGCTCATCGCAGCCAGATGGGGCCTGAAAATATGTGCGTTAATGCAAATCGTCATTGTTTCGCTTAAACTTGTACCCATTGATTAATAACTGGGCGACATGGCCCTTGTCGAAGTATTCCCTGGTTTCCGCCAGTTTTCGTGGCACTCGAATGTCCAGAGTATGAACTTTGCCGTCATAGTCCCCGAGATAGATGTGATTGTCACCCTGCAGCTCCGAGGCAGCTGCCCAGGCGGCACTGGTGAAGCTCAGCACGTGGCTGGCATCCGCATAGAGGCACGTGGAAGATGGAGCCGCTGCCCGGACATCCCAAAGGCGGGCACAGCCGCCACGATCACAGGTCACAAATTTATCGACTGAAGCTGCGGGTGTGGCCAGGCCAGTCAACTTGTCGGTATGCGAGGAGCGCGATCTGTAGGTGCTCACCATATCGGCGCCCGAGAGATCCCAGACCTGCAAAAGGGTAACATTTGTATATTTTCCATACATCCACATCACCTTTATACATACATTGAGGGTACTGTCCGCTGAGCCCGAAACGGCAGTGCGGGGATCCGCCTTGAAGACGCTCAGTTGGCTGATGGGTGTGGGATGCGCACTGGACTCGCCCACGAGGAAGAGGCAGTATGGCGACTGAGAATCTCGCACCTTGGAGTATGTGGACCAGGCCTGGAGTCGGGTATCCCCAAGGGCCACCAGTAGGAAATCATCCTCAGCGTAGCGCACAATGTTCACCGTGTGCTCCGCCTGCAGCTTGAAGTTCGCCGAGTCCACGCTCATATGGTGCATCTGGTCGCGTCCGTAGCCGAACAACATGCCCCACCATTGGCGTCCTTCGCGTCGGTTTGTGGCCAGGGCCAGGTGGTTGTGATCATTGATAGCGATGCTGTCCCAGCAGTCGTGCAGTCGCGGCGAAAGGTTTTCCAATCGCGCGTTTAGGTCCGCAATGTTGAGGTTCGGGTACTCCAGATTCCCGGCCAGCTCCAGTGCCGGCGGAGGCTGGTGGGTCACCGGAGTGCGGTACAGCTCCGAGCTGCGTTGCGGGAACATCGTCTCTCACTCAAGATTCCGTAAAACAACAGAGAATCGGCCAGCAAGGAAGAGCAACGAGCCCGGCAAGACCAAATACATCGATTTGTGTACCAATCGAAATATCGATATTATTAGACATTAATATTAGAGATAATCGCGCGAGCTGGATACTCTGGAGTTTTTTTTTTTTTTTTTTTTGATTGGTTTATTCAAAATGAGTTCGTTTATTCCGATTAATATCAGTATTATGAACTCGGAAAAATGTATACTGACCTATTTTAATAATTTTTAATTGCACTTCTTCACGAGTTGAGATGAAAGTGTCGATTAATAGAAAGACTTTGAAAATACGTTTTGCAAGTTTTTTTTAGCATTTCTATTTACAGCTTTCATTTTCAAATTGAGCAATCTTGGTGCGCATCATCACTAGGAGGACATCCAAAATTATGATAGTTAGTCATTTATAGATTGGTCAAAGGATTGGTTAAAGGTTCAGAACACGTTCAGAATTCCTTACTCATTTTTGATAAAATTGTGAAGGATAATTTTCAAGAACAACACTTTAAAATGCCATAAAGAATATATTTATTTATATAACAATAAGACTTCCGATACAGGAGTTCCGAAATCGCCAGGCGGTAATTAAAAAAAGAGAATGGCGCACTTTACAACTGCAAAGTTTCTACATTACGTTTACATTTCACATTGCTTAACGGTATAGTTGTGAGCAACGGTATTTTTTAGGGGATTTCCCGCCACTATGGACATTTACCGTTCGCTTGCAAGCGGTCACACAGTTGTTATTTTTGTTTATTATTATCGCGTCGCTCGTTGCGCGCTGGTTTATTTTTTGAAAAGTGCGTTCCTAGCGCGAGTGGTCAGCGTCCCAAACGTCGTAGATTCCATCGCCTGAGCCATCAAGAACTAAATATTTCCTTACATAACTGCGGAATACTTCGACTCTGCAGTAAGCCACGCGACGGAAGGCAATCAACAAAGACACGCAAGTGCTTGCACACTGGGCTATTATGCAAATTGCGCCACTGCAGCTGGTCTAAGATTGCAAGGAAGGGCGACAGAGCAACACACACACACACAAAGTGCCTGGGCAGAACGAGCGGAACCGCCTCCCCAATCAGCTGTGATCTCTGCGGTCGGGCCTCCATCGAGTGGGCGGAGAATGGGCGGGATGGGGGGCGGCGGGCTGCTGGACATCTACGCCATGGCCTGGGAGCACCTAAGACCCGGAAGCTCGCCCGTCGACTGGTGCGAAGGCAACTACTTGATTTCGTCCAACATCGCCGAGTTCGTGAACACGGTGCGTATGTGCGATTTATTTAACGTTGTATGTAATTTGTGCGCTCTGCTTTCGCTGCCCCACTTAGTTGTCCCCGCAGTGGTCGTAGTTGCTCTTCTCACCCCTTCGCAGACAGCTGCTAGTTTTCCCTTTGAATAGGCCTTGACCTTTTTAGAGCGAGACCGACTGGCAACGTAAACAAAAGATGCTGTTTGCCACGCTTTGTTTGCGTTGGTGTGACGATGGGCTGGGGGTGGGGGTCATTTTCGCACCCGGAAAATGCGACACCCGGAAAATTCAGTTTTCTTATCGCCCTGAGCTTCACACCTGTCCGATCGATATAAAACTTGGTATTGCGGACAGGGCAAAGCATAATGAACACTTTGTCCTCGGACTGGAAACTTGTGTCTCTTCAGACTTGGCCGCTACACGGACTTCAAACTAAGTCCTGCAAGGGCTAGCTTCTCTCATTTGGTTGTTATCATCTCTTTCATATATAATATGATTTATATAACTACTTTGAACCCGGCTGTCCGATGTTATTAGATTTGAAATATGTAGATTATACGCTCGCGATTTCATTTAGTTAGTCAGCCGTTTGCATTTGTCATTATAGTAAAACAGCCTAAACAAATAGCTGTGCTGGTGGTAATGAATGGCATCCGCATTAATATAAACGTTCTTACAATCGTAACTCGTAACTCAATATGTGACGGGCTCACTTTCATTAGGCCTTATCAAGGTTAATCGTCTGAAGCTAACCATTGATAGAAACGCTGTTTACGAAAACAACGCACTAAAAGTGGATCAAAACAACATTTTTTCTGATATTCTAATTAACAATATAAGTAAGTGCAAACTCTAAATTCGTAACTAAGATTAAGGGAAATTTCTTTATTGTCGTATCTAATCTCAATTAGTTTCTATAAGATGTTCGAAATGTAAATAATTTTCCAGCCTAATAGTTTTTTGAATTCCCAGCAAGAAATAGAACGTTCTCAAAGTGAACTCAAGTCCAAAAGGTTATCGTATTTCCCCATATTTCCCCAACACGATGACAATAGTATGTCGTAATTTACAATCTTGCGTTTCAAATAGAACGCAGTATCATCAGTTCGGTCAATGTAAACTGGGGAGCCTTAAGTTACTTTGTAGAACGGCCTTTCATATGGTGCAGATACACTTCCGCTGGCTAACGATAATGGGAATGGCTTTTAATTGATTTGGTCGACATGAGTAATCGTTCGCCGTGGCCCATTGAAGTGCACAACGCATTTCGGCTTTGTTTCAACTGAGTTGTTCGCCCAGCAAACGGAGTGAATAACCCCGTTCTTGACACTCTGCTGCACAATAACCAGCGGCACTTGTGTTGATGAAATCGTTAATATCTCTATAGTGGGAAGTGTGAATAATTGCGGCATATCCCAGTTTCTTATCACTCACTGGTTTTAATAGTATACGCATATGTTAATGCTGATCCATGCACCCTTTAGATGTGATAATTGCTCCACTTCTCGTCCAATTGCCCACTCAAAATGATTTCTGTTCATTCAATTTGTTCACACATTTACGTGACACAGTGCAAATTGCCCAAGTGACACGTAAATGTTAATTATTTAGACAGCCCACAGGGAGCTATAGCAAATAGGAAACATTGTCATAAAACTTTTTAAGAAAAAAGATAATAATTTCCATTTATTTCATACTCCGATTACTAGGAGATTAAAGTGCATAGAAGATTAGCTGAAAAGTATATAACAGGTAGAGTAAAGCATTTCCGACCTTAGAAAAGATATATATTCTTGATCAGGATTACTAGCGTACGTATGAACTTCAAGATCTCGTAAAATAGAAGATAGATAGAAAAGAGATTCTGATTCTTCTTTCGGATGCAGATTCCGTTCCGTGATATTTTGAATGATACTTTAGCTAATCAATACAAATCTACGTGCCAAGATTGGTTTTATATTTTAAGCCTCTTTAAAGTTATCTTATAGTTTAATGTATATTATCTGCTTGCTACAAGAGCAAAGTAGAGGGTATGTAATAGTCGCGATACTTGATCATGGCGTTCCCCCCTTTTTAATTTTTATTGATATATAATCAACCCATTTACATTGAAGGAATGATAAATATTAAAAAGTCGTTCTACTTCTTTTTGCCTCAACAGTTTAGCAACTTCCTGTTCATCCTACTGCCGCCCGTCCTTATAATGCTCTTCAAGGAGTACGGACGCTTTGTGACGCCCGGAATCCACGTCATCTGGGTGCTGCTCATCGTGGTTGGCCTGAGTTCGATGTACTTCCATGCCACTTTGAGTCTGATTGGCCAGCTGCTGGACGAACTGGCCATACTCTGGGTCTTCATGGCGGCCTTTTCGCTCTTCTATCCGAAGCGATACTATCCCAAGTTCGTGAAAAACGATCGGTAAGCACTGTGATCCCCTGACGGCTGGCACTATCTAAATCCCCCGACTTTCGGTTTCCTTTGTTCCCCCAGCAAAACCTTCAGTTGGCTCATGCTCTTGTCGGCGATTGCTGCGACGGGCTTGTCGTGGTGGAAGCCCATTGTTAACGCCTTTGTTCTCATGTTCATGAGTGTGCCGACCATGGTAATGCTCTACACAGAGCTGCAGAGGTAAGTTCACCTAGACGATATACACAACTCGTAAATCTGAGGGTCTTACCGATAAGCAGGCGGCTCTGATTTCCCGCCTGGTGACCCGAAATTAACCGAAAGGCCCATAAATCATGTATCCTAACATCACTCATCCCTGCTATCACGTATGCTTTTTTGTTTTATCTTTGGGAGCCAAAACTATTTCAACCTTATCAGCACCTATTTAATCAGCTTTATTTTCTTTGTCATCGATGATATGTTATGGTTCGAGTAGGTCAAAAATCAAAACGAAGGGGTGTTTCCCTGCACTGGCATTGAATGTTTGGGACCAGGCGTCGGTGCATCAATCAATCATGTCAATCGATTTCAGTGTGTAATTAAGATAAACCTGGAGTAGAGTACTCTGCTCGAGGGCTTATTGTTTATATTGGCTTAGGTAGTCAACTGGCCACTGATTATTTCCTTTGGGACTTACAGTTGTCACAAAGTTTCGTAATGTATGACGTATCTGGGTTGCAACTGAGTAATGGATTTATACCCTTAAATTGAATGTAGGAAACTATAGAAAAAGTAACGATAGATATAGTGGGTACACAATGGTATCTTTCTTTCCTTATTATGAATTATACAATTTAACCAGTGCTAACTAGGCCTACTTAAGCTGTCCTTGCAAATGCAATACTTCTTGGCATTCTTGCGATTTATACAGTTGGCATCATTCTTGTAGGAGGTCAATCGACTTAGCTCCTCGACATCGAAGTGAAGAAGCCTTTGGGTTCGACTATTCCAGCGCACAGTGGCCTCAAAAATTGGGTTTTTCGGGACAGTTTCGAAAACAATGATGTAAACTTGCTCGTTTTTATCAGCCGGCCGAAGTCCGTTGGACAGGATGGTTTTGCGATCTGCTTTCTCCACATAATCCAATGTGAAATTGTGGCAAAGATCGCTGAGATTATGGCTAATTAAGTGTTCGTTCATTCGCTGGACAATAGCCTCGGCAATTGTGCTCACATGCGGGGAATTCGTAATGGTTTCCGTGGGCTGGCAACAGCACCATTTCTCCTCGATTCCGGCCATTTGGCAAGTGCGATTGAAGGGCAGCTCGAAGAAAAGCGACTGACAGCTCTTACACTGCCTTGCCCTTAGATTATCCGGGAACTCATCCACGGACTTGCTATCCAACTGGAGCAAGTGCTGGAGCGTCATGTACACATCGTAGTTGGACGAGAGTCGATTCTGGTTCTTGCCGAGATTACTCGCCAAATGGGGATACTTGCGCCGGAACCAGGGTGGCAAGTAGATGAACATCATCGGCATGCGCTCCTCGAAATACCCAGTGGAAGCCCGCCTCAAAGTGTTATACCGGTGGCCATGATCACTCATCAGAATCACAATGGACTTCTGAAAGAGATTGGACTCCTCGAAGGACTTTAGATACTTCCAGAGCAGGTTGTCCAGTGCAGTGGCTCCCTCGTAGTAATCGTGGGTGAAGCTATTGCTCCATAGAAAGCCGAACATTGGGGATCTGCCGAGGAAGCGATCGATGAACTGCTGGCCAAAGTCCCAGACGTAGCTGAAGCTGAGGTGGCGACCCACGCAGTAGGCAAATCCGAAGTCATTGGTCACTTTAAATTGTTTTTCGATGGCGAAAAGTAGTGGGCGAAGGTAGTAATCCGTTGGCTGCTTCACAAATCCCGGTTTCAGGTAATTGAAGGTACTAATAGATGAACAATCTTCGGCGAAGGCTGTTGTGTAGTTGGCTTTCTTGAAACGCTTCCAAATGAAGTTCAGGGAGTCCAAGCAGCCCGGCTTTGTGACATCACAATAATCCCCTACTCCCTTTTCGGAATCCCCTGTCAGCGCGGCCAGAAGATTGGGAAAGGTATTGTCGCCCACCTTATTGTAGCCCTGCATTTCGAACCAGCCGGGTTGTCTAACGAATTTGTAAACCGATGGCATGGCTCGTCGAAGATTTATGCGCGATGTGGAGTCCAGTCCCATGATCAGAACGCTCGGCTTGTGCACCTCACTTTCGTCCTTCACGAAATCCTTGACCTTCTCCTTTGGGAGGCGGTCCTCGATGAAGGAAATGGCATCCTGTTGCAGCAGCTCCCGGTGCTTGGTCACATCCCTCACGTAGCAACTGGTGATCATGTAGTCGGTGTTGTTCGGAACGAACTGGTGCTGCTCTATGGGCCGCCTTCTTAGCTGACTGAAAGAAATCCAATTGGGCTTATTAACAAAGTCAGAAAGCTTCTCTAATCTCCTTCAACCATTATCGGAATAATATTTATACATTCATATCTGCATGGTATGCTCATACTTACTTATAGGCATTGTCGGGCTTCTGGTCGGAGTTATCCCGTGAAATCTCCTGGTACTCGCACTCCAGGGTGGCATTGCCCTTCCTGTTCATAATGGGCTTGGCCAGGTGCTCGTGCACATGCAGTCGGTACTGATGTGTCTCGAAGTCGAATTCACTCGTTACCATGTCGCTGTCGTTGTGGCAATGCCTTAGCGTCTTTCTGTGGAAATTACTCATTGTGTCCCACGTGAAGGGATTCACGGCGGGCATCTGGCACACCGGACTATATACATAGTAATCATCTGCGCCCTGAACAAGGTTCTCGATCCAAAAACCAAAGCATATTACGATTAAAAGGGCTTGAAAGTCCTTACGCGACAGCGTCATGATCACCTTTGACTGCAGCATTTTCATTGGCGGACCGAAAGTCTCGTTTAATAATTGCATTCACAACGCTTGGCTAATTTAACACGAAAAGCATGAGCGTTTCTTTTCGAATTATTTCGAAATATAACAACTTATTAATACCCATATATATCTTTGTTCATACAGAGTTAGTGACCAGAGGGTCTACCGCCTGGGCATCCGATCGACGACCGTCTGGGCTGTTGCGGTGTTCTGCTGGATCAATGACCGGATCTTCTGCGAGGCCTGGTCCTCGATCAATTTTCCATACCTGCACGGCTTCTGGCACATATTCATTTTTATAGCCGCCTACACGGTGCTGGTGCTTTTCGCCTACTTCTACGTGGAATCGGAGCTGCCCCAGCGACAGCCGCTGCTGAAGTACTGGCCAAAGAACGAGTTCGAGTTCGGGATACCCTTCATTTCGATCCGGAATCCAGGTAAGGCTCTGCGCAACACCATCTAAGGACGATTGCGCCGGAATGGAGAGCTGGCAGAGAAGTGACCAAAGACCAAGCGATAATATCGTACATGCTTTAAAACCATACACAATTATTGTAAAATTGCGGCAACGTAATTGTAGCGCACACTTTTTATATAGTTGAAACAGTTTATTAGCCATAGATGTATTTATATTAAGCAAACGAATCGGATTCGCGGTTGTACCCAAAAGAGATAAGTCTGTTAACGCCTTAAGATTCGGTGCACCTGAACACTTGGGCCTAAAACAATAATAGTAGCGCCCTGCTTAGTCCATAAATGAATGGGCGATTGCTCCGTGGAACTATTGTAGAAAGACATATCTAAATGATGTTTATTGTTCCGTCTATCCCCTAAAATGAGTTTAATCAAAGTCTTCTAACCCGTTCTATGAGTATGAGTTACCATCAGACTGTGATATGTTATGAACTAATTCATCCCATGACTTCCAGAACAAATGGTTCCTACGCTTTCCCAAAGAGACAAAAAATCGTATTAGGTTGTCAGTACCTGAATTTGTTAATTGTCTAATTTACGCAAACTAACCAACTAACACCTACACTTATTCTGGATTGGAAATCTACTAGCATGTAGCAGTAACCACAACTAAAACACTAAACAAAGTAGAGATCGTTGCTCAAAGTATTATGCAATCCAAATCATTCAACCCGCTACCTTGCTGATTCCACAGATTCGAAAGATTGGCTCGTCTACTGCAGTCTGTACATGCAGGACTATGACTATGACTACAAGCACCGAAAGAACTAAGGCAAGAAATCGGGTGGAGAGCCTTCTCCAAACAGAGACATACACAGCGTGATATAAGTTAGAGTTGCAGAAGGTGGAACAACTAAATTATTTATTAACTACAAAGCTCGCCTGCTCATCGCGGAAACCAAATTATGTATAGATGCCATATGGAGCGATAGTTTAGGAAGTATGTATGATTTACTTAGGCTAAACGAATGTCGACAAATATACTGTGTTAGGAATGCAAGCTCTCTTGTTTAATCGCAATAAAGAATAGTATTTCAGTTGCCTTTGTTTTATTCAATATTATGTTGCATTAACATATTTTACTCCTACATACTGTGTAATTCGTATAACTTTTCATTCCCTTACATGGTAAGTGTCCTTTTCTACGCGCGTGCTTAAGAGGTTGGCTGAGTCTTCGCTGATCATTGGTCCAATCAAAAAATTCGTTAGGCGATGTCACAATCTTCGAATGTTCAATCCGAATCCGACGAGATGTTGGTGCACGAATCGTGAGCGATGCGTTTGTTGATGGGGTTGTAGATGCCATTGAGCGGATACGGGCCGCGGTAGCTGATAATGTTCTTTGGGGTCTCATGGATCTTCACCTCGTACAGCAGCTCCGGCTTCTTCAGCTGCAGACGGATGTTGTCCCAGATGTAAACGGCCAAGTTTTCTGTGGTGCTTGGCTGGGGGGGATAGATATAAAGGATAAGTACGGTAAGTTGTGTTGTGCTTGCTGGTTATTTACTGTATTGGCAAAGTATTCGACATCCTTATCGAGATTCTTGTGGTCCAGGCGCTTCATAATCACAGTTTCTATAGCCTCTTTCAGCTCGGTGATGTTTAGCACCATTCCGGTTCGCCGATCGATGGGACCACGGACGGTTATCTCAACTGAAAAGATCACAAAGGATTATAAAAGAACATCTTTCGTAGTCTATTCACACATTTTTTGGTATAATTTGGTATAATCGGCATCGAGTCAAGCTTGAGTTCTTAAGGTTTAGCTATTGACAATCTAAATATAATCCAAATTTCTAATCAGTTGAGCACTTGCGACACTTTATGCTCGTTCAGAACCATTATTCATTATCAATTCTCGGTCGCCAGTCAACATATTGATTGCCTTTGAGCGTTGAACTTGAATATGGTTTTGATAAGCGAGCTTGTCGGCCAAGGTTTTGCTATGGTTAGGCACCACTTTGGGCTCAAATTACCAGTTTAGTAGGGGGTTAAGCCTGATTGAGCCGGGGTTATGTGATAATAAGTGTGGCACTTTGCAGGTAATCATGCGACTAAGTGTATTTAAGGGGTATTTTTTTTTTTACCTGTATAGTTGTGTCCGTGGCCGTGGAAATTGTTGCACTTGCCGAAGACTTCCAGATTCTCGGCGTCGCTCAATTGGGGACTGAAGAGAAAATAGATGCAGCAATCAATTTAAATCGAACTGAATTGGTTTGCCAGCCGTGATTGAATCAGGCAATTGAATGATTCAATTTGATTCAATCTAATTACCTATGGAGACGATGGCAGGCGCTGAAAGTTTCGCGACGGGTTAAAAAGGCAACAGGTTGCTGCGACATTTCAAGTCCGATTTATACTATATATCTGGATCTGTATCTGGATGTGGATTTATATATGCGGCTGATCAGCTGCGCGCTTTGGCAATGTTTTACAATGAATGCAAAACCTGCTTTTGAGCCGCGCTTATTTATATGGTACTTGGATCGAGGGAACAAGGAAATATAAGCCACAAATGCGGCGACTGCGATATCAACACGCTCGGAACTAGTTTCTCTGAACTTTTCGAGTGCGGCTAATTGCAGCTGATTAGCGATTGATGTTCCCTCGTTTTCTGTTGCAAGTGCCTATGCGTGCTGCAAAGACAGGGTGTGGTATGCTATAGCCATGGTAACAAACTCAATTCAGCAAGGAACTCACCTTTAATTGCTATGGATTTTCAATAATATTTACTTTTGTCTACGTTGCTCGTCAACAGCTGCTCCCGATAACAAGGCAGCGCGTATCGGTTATCGGCCAGAGCTGAGCAGTTTGCCGCCACAACTGTTCTCAGTGATTTACAACTGCACAAATAGACTATTGTATGGGTAGAAATCCTTACACTATTACAATTTCGCTATATATTTATTTATTTCATGTTAGTTCTTTGTCAATTATCTCATAATTTAAATGAGCTGATTAACAGAGTTAGCTAACAGAGTATGTAAGTGCTGTTCATCCCTGGCTCGTGGTGGCGTTGCCGGACCTCACGCCGCTCACTGTAATCAACCCTGCTTTGCTATCGATCGCCGCCCTTCACTAGAAAAAAAATAACAAACGACGCCGCGCAATAATTCGAAACTCTTCGGCGTTATTTAAAAAACGAGCAGAGATACCTAAATAATAATCTAGACATGAGCAACAAGAGCACTCCGGTGCGGCAGCGCATCCAGCAGTTCCAGACGCGAGGAGTCCACAAATCCACGCCGGCATCCGAGATGCGCAAGAAGGTGCTGATGACGCGGGCGGAGGATCGGGAGCACCGGGATCGTCCCGAACAGCTGCTGAACACTGCATTCAGCGGGAGCACGCCACAGCCGAAGCCCAAGCCCACGGCCCTGAATGCCTGCTACACACCCTCGTCGCTGTACAGGAATGCGAACTCTACTCCTGGAAGAGCAAAGACGCCCGGCACCGGGAAATCCAGCTGCAGCAGGACAAAGGAGCGGGACTCTCTGATGGAGTCCTGCCTCAGCGTGTCCGAGGAGAGCAACATGATTGTGGCGGTGCGAGTGCGGCCACTGAATGCCCTGGAATGCACACGTGGTCAGGTCACCAATGTGGTCCAGGTGCACGGAAACAGCAACGAGCTGACTGTCCAAGCGGGCAGCAGTGCTGATGCCTCCGCCGGCGTGACGCACTTCTTCAGCTACGACCAGGTCTACTACTCGTGCGATCCCGAACGAAAGAACTTCGCCTGCCAGGCCAAAGTCTTTGAGGGCACAGCGCGTCCCTTGATCGACACTGCCTTCGAGGGCTACAATGCCTGCTTGTTTGCCTACGGCCAGACGGGCTCGGGCAAATCGTACAGCATGATGGGCATTGAAGCATTGGATGACGCCGCTCTGGATGGCGGACCGCCGCACGATGAGGCGGGCATCATTCCACGCTTCTGCCACGAGCTATTCCGCCGCATAGAGGCTGTGAAAAGTCAGCAGCAGCTGCAGGTGGAGGTGGAGGTCAGCTACTTTGAGATCTACAACGAGAAGATACACGATCTGCTGAGTGTCCAGCATGCGGCAGCTGCCACCGGGGAATCCACGCCCATCCAGCAGCAACAACAGCAGCAGCGTCCGGCTCTAAAGGTCAGGGAGCATCCCATCTTCGGGCCCTACGTAGTGGACTTGAGTGCCCACTCGGTGGACTCGTACTCGGCACTCCGCAACTGGCTTGCCGTGGGCAACTCCCAGCGGGCCACTGCCTCCACGGCCATGAACGACAAGAGCTCGCGCTCACACTCCATCTTCAACATTGTCCTAAACCTCACCGATCTGAGCAGTGACGATGGCCTGTCCTCGGATACGGACTCGAGCACGGCCTCCTCCCTGCGGCAGACGCGGCGCAGCAAGATTAGCCTGGTGGACCTGGCGGGCAGCGAACGCATTAGCGTCTCCGGATCGAACGGCGAGCGGATCCGCGAGGGCGTCAGCATCAACAAGAGCCTGCTGACGCTGGGGAAAGTAATTGCTGCTCTCGCCGATTCCCGCAAGGCGATCGCCAATGGACCCCTGGGCTCTGGGACGCCCAGCACCTTCGTTCCCTATCGCGAGAGCGTGCTCACCTGGCTGTTGCGGGTAAGTGTTACGAAATAGTTCTTAGCTGCGTTTGTACTTATCAACCGGGTCAGTAGGTTGGTCTACTTTCGGCTAATGATAACTCTTTCTTATCCCCTTGGTTTTTGAAATCAATAATTGTACCCAGAAGTGATTGCTAAGTATGTGTTTCGAATAAGTTCAGCTCAGTAAAACCTTATAACCTCATGTCTTCAATATAAATGCATATGTATATTCGCAATGCTTTCCGCACTTTTGCCACCACCGATAGGATTGCTTATCAACACTTTCGCTTCGATTAGGCAGTGGCCCACGGAATGGGGTCCCCTTGCAATCAGTAATTACCCGGAAAGCAATCAGTACGTAGAACTGCACTGCAACATGCAAATGACACGTTGACCCCTGCGGAAAGTACCCACAAAATGTTCGTACGGTCAAATGTTTACTTAACTGGCTGGCAGATATTCGTCTTTTCAACAGATCTCGTGATGAGCTATGAAGCCCACTGTCTACAGAGATATCATCTCGACTCGCGCGACACGCGAATTCTGTTTTAATGATGTCTGCACTGCGAGGAGCAGCTGCTAGACAGATTTATGTTGGCTCTATCAATTAACTGGGGTGCTAATTACTTTAATTAAAATAAAGCGTCAAATTGTCCGAAAAAAACAAGGAAAAGAAGACGACAACATCAGCCAGAGATTAGATTGAGTTTATCTGCGCTTTATAGGACTAAATATGAGAGATCTCGAGTTCTAAACTCGAACCTTGTTATCATTCGTTTGTTTATTTTGTTTGCTAAGATTGCCAGCAGACTTAGTGTATTTTTTATTATTATTATTTCCTTATCATTTTCGATAGGAAAGCCTTTTATTAAGGTCTACCAAATCAAAGACCTCCCGCACCTCAATCAATTGAGTGATTAAAATTTTGGCCTCTTATCATATCTATTTAATCTATTGTTGTTGCTTTTCCTATGTGACCATAAAATTTATGACCTGATACAAAGGCGCACGTGTAAACTTTCTAGAAATTTATTTTAAGAACGCGAATAAAAAGATAGCAGTGTCTTCACCCGGGTAATATAATTATTTTGTTATAAAACCTCAGCAAATGCTTACATAGCATTAGCAGGAAAATTGTTATAAACTTGTCATGAGACTTGAATGTTGTGCATTAGTTAACATATTAGCTACTTGTTTCACGATTGTTTGAATTGAGTAACGACTGCGTTTTCTTTAGCAATCAATGTAACATACTTATGTGTGCATTTTAAGTTAACAACTGCTCTTAAGCGAACGCCACACGTTCGTAATAACTTGATTGTTGGAATATTACCAGGCTAGTTAATCCGAAAGTGAGGGTTTTATATAATACAAGTATCTGGCTTCTAAAAAAAGGCGCACTCGACATTTGCGACGTAATTTATAATCATTCGACTGCATTCAATGAGTAATTACATGGCGCCCACAAGTGAGAGGCTCTTGATCGAAAGTCCAAACACTTGTCTTTTTTCCCGAAACCCGTTCCACTGAGTGTTATTTAGTGTCCAGTGTCCACTTTGCTTTTCGTTACGGTAGTACGGCCCATAAAATGGCTCACATGATTTATTTCCGTACGCGGCCTTTGCCATAAAAGGTGAAGACAAATATTTCTTGGAATGGCGTCGTAGGTCCGTAGGGGACTCTCGCAGCCAGCGTAGTGACGAAACGCACCAGATTGTGGTTGCCCAATCCATCTTTAAAATCATTGAAAGATTTAGATGGTTTAGATTTAGGGTTTGTATGTTGATTGTTACTAGTTGTTTTCACCCCTTTAAAAGGAGGGGGGTTTTGTTGTGTTTTTTTTTTATATATCAGCCGACCTTGTTTTTTGCCTCTGATATTTTTGGGCTTCCATGGTTCCTATCTATCCGTGAAGTACTTTTCCTATCTTTGCATACGACACAAAAGTTCCATCTACATCTTCACTTGCCACCCCATAGATTTAAAAATACTTTGCAGATAATGCTTTATTTGGTATTTTTGTGCGGTACTTCGGCACTAAAACATTATAACACTTGATACGTTATCGCGTCTCCTAAGTTGCGACACCAACAATTTCAATTGTTGCTGTCGTTGTTGACGTTTTCCACATTTACACGCTGAAGGCTCGCATTTGCAATTGCCCTTGCTCAGCTTTTTTCCATCCTTAAGAGCTGCAATAACAATTTGTACACAAAATGAATAATTTATATACAGATAGTTAGGATGGTAACTAAACGTTTACGAAGTGTATACAAGCCAATAAAGGTAAT
The DNA here is from genome assembly GCF_000001215.4 of Drosophila melanogaster. NCBI lineage: Eukaryota > Metazoa > Arthropoda > Insecta > Diptera > Drosophilidae > Drosophila > Drosophila melanogaster. The sequence continues at coordinate 20,079,572 of NT_033779.5, forward strand.
TGATGGCAGAGTATGTTACAATTAGCAAATATGTTTAGGCCAAGTAAAATCTAAAGTTAACCAGGATTTGGGTACAATGTAAGTAATGGGAGATGCTTTATAATCAAAATTGGTTGGTGTTTTATAACTTTAATTTTTAACATTAGTTGTGATTTGACATTTGCAGTCCGTTTTGTTTATTAGCACAGACTCGTCAATTTAAAGTCATATTTAAGTTCATTATCCAAAAAGCTCATTATTCGAAACAAAAAAAGAATACTGTTAATACTGTTATTTAACTGGCTTAATAACAGTCCACTTATATGAAAATGGTTTTGCACTACGGCTAGGTTTTGTAAAAGAATAATTCAATTTTTGATAGGTAATTAGAATAGTTGACATATTTTGATGTAAGTATTTCACTTTAAATACCATGGCCTAGCTATTAAGTTCACCTTGCGACTTGACTCCTCTGGAACTTTTCAGTTTTTGTAACAAGCGGTTCAGCATTTTTTGAAATGCAAAGGGATATATTCTGTTCTCCAAGAAATAAGTCCTTTTTTATTCATTAAACTATAGTTTTTTCTCAATTTTTATTAGTTTTGAGAACTCGTTGCGACCTTCACATGACTGGGGGAACTTTGGAACTGGAAATGCGGAGTCCCAAGCCAGCTTTCTAAATAAATTCCAAATTAACTTGCTCGTGTGCAAAGCCCTAGAAACCGCACTGAGTTCACAATCAGCATTTTCCGAGTTGGATTTGGAAAGCCACAAACACCGTTTAGATAGCCAGGGAATGTGGGATTTTGAATGAAATCCAGAAACATCGAATTGAATGCAAATGACGTAGGTTCACACGATTTCAAATTCGATTGATCTGCTGTTTCTAATACGTGTCTAATACGAAAAGCGTGCCACTGAGGATACGTCAGTTAATTATTTTCGTAATTAGCAACAGGCGAGTTGTCTGTCGCCGTTATGAATTTTCAAATAAGCCACGTTTTCAGTTCACAAATGAATGCTAATTATGTGAACTGAAAAAATTTGACATACGAGTAGTAACCAGATTAATTATTCACAAGATTTCGACTAACTGAGCCATTCAATAATGTAAATAGTAGTAGTTATAAATAGTATAGTATAGTATAGTAGTTATAAATTCAAAAGTTTGTATCTCTGACCCACGTTGGCATAACAAAATGCTTCGAACGTGTGCTCTCCGTTCCAGTTTCCCGCATAACAACAATTGTAATTTAAGCCACACTGTTTAATAATATATTTAGCCCCAACCAAGTGGTTAGCATTGGAATATAAAATGAGTCGAATTCGATGCACAAACAACTGAATATGTATATGGCTTCCTCCCCGCGAGTTGTTTCTCTCGAACATCGCTTTCCCCGTCGCCCCATTGCACATATACCCTTTTGCACACTCATGAAAAAATATGCAAATGGAATGAATGGTTTTCGTGTGGGGGGATGCGCTCAGTTCTCAGTTTGATCAGTTGAATTTTTTTGATTCGCCTTTCATGATTAAGGCACGGATGATCTCATCTACCCGTGCCAAACGTTCGTTGCTCTAATTCAATTCGGCTTAGTTGACTGGGGTTTCATTTGGATCACTTGGGAGCTGGCATCCCTGGACATTCGCTTGCAAGGTGGGATAGTGCATGGTCAAGTTCCAGGTCGGTTTATTGGGGCTCGAGGTGCTTTCGCTTAGTTCCCAGTTTAGTGCCTAAAACCTGACCTTAGCCATCAAGTACTTACTTATCATATTTAACGTTTTCAAGCGGCGGAACATTTTGAGTTCAGACAGACAAAAGACAGATTAACTTCAATTAGTAAACTGGTGCGAGACGGAAAGATTTCCGTAAAGATTTGCATAAGAAATTAAGACTTTTATTTGGAAAATTTAAGTCCAAACTGACCCACCTCAACGTATGTAATTGGAACAGGTGTCTAACTTTTAGAAATCGTAGCAACTATGAATGATATCTCCTTTCTTTTAATCGTAATTTCCTCAAGTAACCCTCAAGATACAAGTACGCATTTTAACTTAAATTTTTCAATCATTTGTCGTTTTATTCGGTTTACATATAATTTAAACTAACCATTAATATATAATATATATGATATATAACATTGTATAAATTGAAAATTTTCTTGGAACCTGCAAGCAAATTTTACACAAATCATTACATTTTGATCAATTACTTAAATGACTAATGCAATTGTTAAATCGTTTTTATAATATTTCCGTCCGTCTTTTTGCACAGCTGAGTCTGAACACCAAAAATTAATAACAATTTCTGTTCTGTAACGACAAGTTGAGTTAACAAAATGTAACCAGGCATAAACTTTTGAACAATTTCAACTTTTACATACATATTTCGATTTGATTTCATTTTGACACTTGCTCGGACTGTGCAACGCTCAGTTGGTATTACAATAAATATAGGGGAATGTCTAATATAGACAAGGATACAATAAAAATCGGGGTCCAAAGTATGTACTACGCATATATCGAGAAAATAACAGTTGCAAAACCTTGATTGATCGTTATAGTTTTCATTATTTCTTTCTTATATGGTAATACCTGTAACTGATCCAATTGGGTCCAAACTAAAGCAACGAAAATAACAAAAATTTCGCTTAAAAATTTTCTACTGCAATTTACTCAGTCTCGTATGCAAAATAGAAAATTCAGTTTTTGCTTCCCTTGTGTTACATATATAATTTTTTTTTTTTTTTTTTGCCTAAGGTCAAAAAATGCGTTGGTCAAGCGGGGCAGGTTTTCGTTACTTGATTTTTTCGTCGTGCGCTATTGTTTGTCGGTAAACAAAGTGCCGTTTGTAGTTGTACATAACTGCGAAGTTGGTGTAAAAACGAAGGGCTAGATAATGAAAAAGGTAGTTGTAAATTGGTATCAAGTGGTTCTGGCTTTTGTAAATGGTAGTGTATTCGCAACGCGGAAATGCTGGGCAACCATTTTAAAAAAAATAGGGGTACAGTTGCCTTAGATTATTGTAGCTGCAGGCTGCTGTCTCGCTCTCTCGCGCAATCTTCGTCTTCGACAGCTTTTTCTCTTTTCTCCTCGGGTTTTCTTTGTTTTTGTTTTTGTTCTTACTCTTTCAGGTTTCCTTTCTTCTGGGTTAGGTTACACATCTGTATACATATATGGCATTTCGCGAATGCTGCGGGCACCGTCCGCAGTAGATTCGTCTCGCTCCCACTCACACCTTGCAGCTTTGCGGGGCGGCAAGGACGGTCGACTGGCTGTGATTGTGGGTGTGCTCCAGCTCATGCTCGTGCTCGTGCATGTCCTCCTCGTCCTCGCAGATGCTGTCATGGTGCTTCCTTTGCTCCCGCTTGCGCATGTAGTTGATGAGCGGCCGCTTCTTGTGCTCCTTGCAGAATGGGCAGTCCTTGCGCATCTGCTTCTCGGACTTTATCTGCTTGCACTTTTCTGCAATGGGAGCAATGTGATAGGTCACCGGTTAGTGAAGGTCGGCACTGAATGTTCACCCTCGTCTGTTGTTTCCCGCATTCGCTTCCACTCTGCCTTTTAGCCTACGTGCCCTTCTGGGCCGTCGAACAGCTGATTTGACTACGTGACGTCGCTGCGTCTACGTTCACGACGTCACGTCGCCACCGATGGCGCCCCTCCCCACGCTCGCACAATTTTTCCCGCTACTCGACGTGTGACCCTGTGACGGAGGCAGCTATATATTTAATATTATCATGCACTGGATTTTAGAAACCTATTTTAAAAAGTTGAATCTATCTAATCTTTGGTTTTAATGAAAACATTGTTGTCTTTCGACGACTGTAACACAACTACTACATTGAGCACAACTGTACTTACAGCTTGTGTGCTTTTGTGACCTGCCTCCGTTAATTAAACCATTGCTTTGATTGCTCAATTGACCGTGTTAAAAGCTAAACGGTTATTATTGATTAAAGCCCAGCCGATCCATGAGGAAAGTCTATTTATAGCCGCCGATAAGCGACCTTGCATAATCTCTAAATGTGTTCCACACTGGGGGAAAAAAGTGCTTTATAAACTGGATATTTACACACATATGCATGCTACCATTCAAATACGAATTGAGTTGTGTATGTACAGACATGTGAATCTAAAGTTTAAAGTAAGCTAGATATTTGCCTTGCATAATTTTTCACTTGTTTTTTTTTTATTTCTCTGCAACCCGATAATGCACTACGCGTATATGTATACTATATGGACGAAAACAGCACGAAGGTTTAACATTTACACACCTCAGTTTCGTTATTGCGCTTCAGTTTTGGCACTCAAACACAATGAAACCCTGCTTTGTTTGTTCTTCCCTATAAAAGAATCCATTGTGCGACCACCTGCTTAACTTTTGAGAGCCGATTCTGGAGGTACAGCCAAGTCTTAGTGCTTGCTTAGTTGTCTGTGTAATTAATAATCGTAAAGTATTCGAGTGCAGAGTGTGTCTTAATGGACTTGAGTAGTGACCTCGATAAGAGCGGGTTTAACCACCTCTGAAATTGCCACAAAAAGTATATCTTTGCCTTTTATGATTTTCCACGAGTGACAAAGTAACGATATACTCTTTTTGTATGCCCATCTGAATTGCGCTTTAACTTTGGAATGCCGGAAATTCGTAAGGAACCTTGTGGGCTTTTAGCCGCTTTGTGTGTGCAATTAAGCGCGAATATCTTTAGCACGTGGATTCAAGCCGTAAATAAAAACAAAATCGAGGGGGTGTGGAACCTACTTGATAAGGTGACTTGCGCCGCGAAACTTTGGACACCCTGTGCTTGTGCGCAAAAATTAAGGCGTGTTCTACACACACACACACGCACACACACACTTATGCACATGGGGCTAAGAAATCAGGCTGGCTATTTATAAATGGTTGCAAAAACAACAAAACAACACACGCAATACACAAAAACAAGTGAGAAACGCGTCTGCTTTCAATCTCGCCCCTTTTTTGCCAGTGCATTCTGAGCGCTATCTGTTTTTTCGCCAAAAATTACCTTGCACTCGACTGTAGCAGTCCTTGACCGCGTGTGAGGAAGTGGTGGACTCCAGGGTACCATAGGGGAACTCCTCGTAGTCGCGGTAGTAGCCGCTGCGCATGGACCCGCCATATGCCATTGTGGTGTCGCTGACGCAGAATCCCCAAACATCCATGTCTGTGCTGTGCGGTGTTTCGTTACTATTTTTGCGAACTGCAGTGCCAATCAACGGGATGTGAATTGTGTTTGTAATGTGGGTGTGTGTTTTTCTTTCTTTCTCTCTTTTTGCGCGCGTTGTGCGAGGTCGTTTCACTTTGTCTCTCGATTGGCTCGGGCGTCCAATGAACCTGGCTTTTAAAATCACTTTGTTTTGTTTTTTTAACAACGCTTTTTGGTGCACTTTTGCGTGGAGGTGACTCGCAGAGGTTTTCCTTCTTTCTTCTTCTTGAGCTGCAAATCTCTCGCCGAAATTCGATGTATTCTGTTGGAGGTCTCTCGTGAAACTGAAAGCCGAACACTAGAATTACTGCATTTTTGTAGCTCTCGTGCGCTGGCGATACTTCGGCTCTTGTTTTGCTGCCCACTTCGGGTCTCCCCTATATTTACTTCTCATGTGCCTACGTGTGAATGTGTGTGGACAGTCGCGGGAAAACGTTTAGGGCACGTGTATATGAATGAATGGACTTTAATTTGTTTTAAATATTCTTTAATGTCTGTAGTACTTGGAATAGGTGTATATACTATGCTGCCCGCACTTGTACTAAAATATTTGTGTGCCTGGTTGTAAACACGTATGTGTGGCATTGTGTTTTGTTGTGTTTTCGCGTCTCGTGCTTTTGTCAGAGTTTCACCTTCCACCCGACCCCTCCCCTTTCGAGTGCCACACACCTCTCGCTTGGGGCACATTGGTTCGCTACTCTCGAAATCACCTCTGCCGTGGAAGCAAGCATTTTCCAAGTGATTCACCCTGTGTTAGTTTGAAAATTTTTAATAAATATTAATTAGCCGGGGCATGAGGAATACTCTTGGAAGTTTTTCTTATTAGCGGCGAATCGCTAATGCCGCGGAGATGACGAAAAAGTAATCATGAGAGTGATCGGACGGATGTTCGACGGCTGATCATCTGGAGGATGGGATGGACATTTGTGTTTTTATAAGCTGCGCTAATCACGGTCTAGACTGCAGGCCGACCATGCCGTGATTTAGCCTTATTTCTGAAACCAAATTTGGTTGCCAAGCGGATTGAACACTTTTGAGAGCCCAAATTGGAGTGTTCTTTTTTTTTATAAACTTTCCATGGTCAAAATGGACTGTATTTCCAGCGTGTGGCATTCTAGGCGTGTAAACCACCAGCTGCACTTTTTCACTACTTTGCCTAGAGGTTTTTGAACATTTGAAAAATTTGTTTAAATCTAGTGTTAATTGGCAGTCTACGTCATTTTAGCCGGTTCCGATCAAGGTTTTGCTGTTTTGGCTCAAAAAGCATACCGCCTATATTAGCGCCTTCCTGCGGTTTATGTTTTGGTGCACGCTCATTTCAGTTACTTTTGAGGAGATCGTGACTGATTTCTAAAGGTGGGAGGACGTAGAGGGCTATATTTAGGAAAAAAGATTTTTTTTAATGTGGTACGCTTTGGTACGTGAATGACTAACAGAGAGTGTCGCCATTAATTGTATTAATTTGCGGTTAACGGACCACGGACCCAGATTCTGACCAGACGACACTGACGGGCCCCTAAGGTCACCTATGGTAGCTGTTTTTCAAGGCATATTTCTGCACTTGCGACCACTGTGCACGCCTACGCCGCTGCTGCTGCGCAGTTTGTGTAATCAACCATCCTCTTTTCGGTGCCCGCTCTTGTTTGGCCCACGGTGCTGACCTGCTTAATCAAACAAGTGTCACTTACGCACACTGCCAAGAATGTGTGCTAACTAGCTAATACGAAGCTTTATTTGAATACATACATATATACATACGTATGCATACACTACACTACAAAAAAAAAAAAACTATCAGATAAAAATGCAACGGATGGCCAATGCATTTGTAATTAGGTAAACAAATATCTTACTAAACGAATATGTAACCAACATTTTGAAAGCACTGCGATGCACCAATTAGTGAGTTTTATTTCTGAGCCTATTTCTTCCGTGTACTTGCATGTGGATGCATTTTGTTTGCACAACAACTTTTCGATTCCCGCACAGCGGTTGCTGATAACGACCATCAGTAGGTGCCTTTGTCACGGTAGCTTTACGCAAACAGTTGGGCGTTGTCTTATCATTTCGTCCCTCCTTATCGCACCGAGTCCACAATCGAAGCACACACTCGAAGGTTTAGATTGTCAATTTTCCATTCCTTGAAATTTTCACACATCTGTTCTGAGTGCTTTCGAGTGCATTATAGTGTTCACCGATGATCGATAATCATCGTACCTCTTGCATAGTGGGGTATATTCCTTTTTGCCACATATGTATGCATATAGGGTTGGTGTGAAAAACCACTTTCCTTATCAACTTGGGTGCCCATCCAGTTCTTTAATTGATTGGAAAATATGTTTATTGGGATTTCTGTTTTATTTTCTTCAGTCCATTAAATCATTATTATCACATTGAGATTAAATGGACCATTTCCAATAACAATTCCATACAGGAACCATTAGGATTATATATATCGGTTTATGTTGTTCCTTAAAAGATATTCAGCCGACTCTATAAGCTACTAAAAGTAGTGCATTCAAAATGCCTGATTTATTCATCAATGAAATGTTGTTTCGGTTTTACGTGCTAGATTAAAATAAAATAAAATGCATATAAAAATTATATTTAGGTTTATACTACTGTTACTGATTCACATGCCCTTGTTTGTGATTTATTTCATTTTAAAAGGTGTTAAAAAATATTGTTATGAATGTGAGAAAGCCAAGCTACACGTTGTATACCACAGCCATTTGCCATATTGACCCTGCCAATAATAAATAACTTGATTTACCCCAGATATTAACATCAAAACAATACAATTACTCACCCAATCCAAAGATGCATCACAGAGCTTTTAATATAACTGACGTTGTTCCTTCATTCCAGGAAAACCTCGGCGGGAACTCGAAGACGGTCATGTTGGCCACCATTTCACCGGCCAGCATCCATGCGGATGAGACCCTAGCCACTTTGCGTTACGCCTGCAAGGCGCGTTCCATCGTCAACCGGGTGAAGGTAAACGAATCCCCCCACGACAAGATCATACGGGATCTGCGCGCCGAGGTGGATCGCCTGAAGTCGCTGAGGAACGAGTACGAGCGCCAGCGGCGCTTGTCCGGCAATAGTAACAATCCCGTGCCACGTAAGATCATCATTGAAACCTCCGTGGACGAGACCGAGGTGGAGGCACTGCGTCAGCAGCTGGCAGAACGGGAAAGGGAGCTGAGTCGAGCGCAAAAGTCATGGATGGAGAAGCTCAAGGAGGCGGAGGATCAGCGCAAATCGGAACTTCGTGTCCTGAAACGCCGGGGATTGGCTCTGGAACTAACTGCTGAGCAGAAGCAGGCCTGTCTGGTTAATTTAACAGCGGATCCCATACTAAGTGGCACCCTGTTCTATCTGTTGCCCCAAGGACTAGTGCGGATAGGACGAGGTCGTCTGCCAGGAGGGAGTTCTAGTTCGCAGCCTGATATTGTACTGGATGGTCCACTGGTGGCCTTGCAGCACTGCAGCATCGAGCATGAACGTGGTGGCAAGTTGTATGTCATCCCCGGCAGCGAGGACTTCGAGACCTACGTGAACGGAGAACTACTGAAGGATCGTCGCCAGCTGTTTCATGGCGACCGTCTCGTCATAGGTGGCTCCCACTACTTTCGCATTTCCAATCCCTTCTGCTCGCAAAGAGGCAAGGCCGATCATCCGGTAGATTTCCAGCTGGCCCATCAGGAGATTTTGCAAAAGCAGGAGCAGCAACTTCGCTCCGAATTGGAGGCGGAAAAGCGAGCCGCTCTCACGAAGATTGAACAGGAGCGGGCGCAGCATGCCCGGGACTTTGAGGAGCGTCTGCAGTGCCTCGAACTAGAGCAGTTCAAGTACAAATGCAACAGCGAGATGCTGGAGACGGAACGCCAGGCCTTGGCCTTGGCCCAACAACAGGAACACACTCCGCTAAGGCATGAAGATGCAGTATCAACTCCAGCACAGAAGTCGACTATACTGGAGGACATTCAACGCATCATGCTGAATCCCTCGGAGGAGAGTCTTCACAAGACCCAGTTGATGGTCAAAGAGGCCACCCAGCGTTGTCGCCAGTTGGACCTGCCATTGGAGTTCCGGCAAACTCAGACGCCAGATGAATTTGGTCTCCTGCGCACTGTTATCTTGATTCTGGATAAGCAGCGGGGATTGAAGGCCGAGTGGCCCACAGCTAGACTGGGTGTGTGGTTGGATTTGGTCAGGGATAATGCTGAACAGCAGGAAAAGCTGAACGCTACAACCATTTTCCAGAGTGTTGAGGTGGATTGGGAGCCACTGGACGCGGATCTCAATGAGACACTGAGTGACACACACAACTCCAGTCGCATTGCCCTTAATCTGAGTGCCATGAAGGATGTTCTGTTGAATAAACCGCTGAAACGCCTGCTCAACGCATCCAGCAGCAAGAGCAATACACCGCGACAGACATCCACTCCCTCACCTGGAAGCCAGCTGGTGCACTTCACCAAACGCCTGCTGACCTACGATCCGGAGGAGATACCTGAAAGCCAGAGTAGTTTCACAACGCTCGTCCAGCAGGAGCTGCAAATCATGCAGCGATCCGCCCAGCGTTTACGGCGACACTGCGAGGCTGCCCTACTCGAGCGTGAAAACCATCAGGACAACGGCGTCCTGGCCGTCAGCCTGCAGGAGGCTCTGGCACGAATGGACACCGTGCTGAACGGGATGCACACTTCGTTGGCGAGAGCGGAGGCCACTGCATGTGTCACCTCGCCGACGAAAACACAGAAGGCTGTGCGCTTTCTTATCGATTGACGGAGATTAGTTCGCACCTTGGACTAGATTTTAATGCTGCAATGTGCTTTGTGTTGTTTTTATGTTTTTAAATATATATTTTTTGTATATTGATTTTTAACAATAAAATGTATTGATAGCACCTTCAAGTGAAACTGGCTTTTGGGAAATATTTTAAAGTGGCGGTACAAAAAAAGACTTTTCAATTAGTTTATCAAATAAATCACTAGCTTTAGTTTGTTTTTGTAATGATTTTCTGGTCTTACATAACTTAATATCCAAATCATGCTTGTACGTAAGTGACATAATAGTTTGCTCTGGCATTAAAATAATTATTTACTTCATTATCACCTCTTCGAAAGTTTATCACGGTTTTCGAACAACTTTGTGTCAACATCCAAATATTGGTTTATAAAAATATTAAAAGTACCGCAGGCTAATAACCATGTGTTCCCTCTGCCTTTCTTGTGGAAATCTTCAACCTTGGGCCTCCTCCTCTTCCACGCCTTCAGTGGACTCCAGCTCCTTATCGCCAGCCAATTGCTCAAGTAGTTTTGTGTTCAGATCAACTACCCAATCGCAGAACTGTCCGCCCTTTAGGCTTACGAAGTCGGCCAGGAACACGTTTACCCTTGGCTCGTCCTTTGGCTCGAAGGGACCTGGAATCTGTTCCTGAATCCAAGGCTGCAGCTTCTTGTCCACCCGTTTGGCTGTGCTCTTCAGGGTGAAGAAGAGCCGGAAGGCGATATAGCGACCAGTGGGCGTGATAAGGCACTGGGAGACATAACCCTGTTGGGGCTGTCGCGAGAGTAGGGAATCCTCCAGAAAGGACTGCAGCTTCTTGACACTCGCTTTATTGGGCCACGGTGTGGGCCACGCATAACTGGGCCAGAATCTCAGCGGCAGTGGAATGGGACATCGCCTGTAGATGATCACCACGCTGCGCTGCATTTCCAAGCATCTATTCAGAGTACAATCCTTGAGTGAACCATCCACTGTGGAGTACAGACGATGGGCGAAGAACTGGATCAGATCCTTGTGCAGCTTCTGGTGATGAGCCACTGTCATGGCGTAAAAGTGCTGCAGATCCAGGATTACCACCTCCTCTGGATGGGTGTCCACGAACTGGCGAATCTCCAGAAGTGGCTCAAAAATCTCCATGGCAAAAAGGCCATGACAGTAGTAGAACTTATCATCCTTCTGGGCTATCCTTAGGTCAAAGTACCGCACTCCCAGCTCCAGTTGATCCAGTGTTCCAGAAGATTGCGTCTTGCTCCAACGGCGCACGAAGCAGGGAAAGAAGCGATGCCACCGCCTAATCGAAATTTCCGCATCTGGCGATAGTTCGGACTTGCTATTTATGCCATAAGTCATCGAATTGTGGGAACCTATACTAGATTGCAGACTCCTCAATTAATTCAGCAAGTACGATGATCTCATCCGTACCTGGAATAGCCAGATTGATTATCGACAGGTCACGCAACTCGCTTGGCAGATCCCTCATCCAGTGATCCTTGGACATGGTGCCTCCTTGTCCTATCTAATCCTTTCTATGAAGACATACACCAATGTTGATGTTGTTGATGTTGGGGATAATCCATAAATAATCCATGGGCTTCACAAGGGGGTTCGTTTAACTGTTGCGTAGTATATTTAGTGAGGCTGCATTGTATTGCGGCATTTATTAAATACCAAACAGAAGCAGCTGATTGGAGTCCGCCAAACATTTACAGTTTTAAATGAACACAAAGTACAGTGGATACTCCATGACTGCAGTAAATTAGCTGAAACGGCATTGCTAGAATATCTTTATAGCTGCAGTTAACCAGTTAAAACTGTCCCGAACTGTCACATAAAATTTGAAAATATCTAAAAGTATATTTTGGCAGTAACATCTTACAAAAAAATTGTATATACAATGTAAACTACCCAAAGTACCTAAAGTTCAAGCTTAGTATGTATTTGTTAAATTTATTATATATTTTGATGCCACTTGTTTAATGGATGTGATTTAAACTGAGGTTTCACTGTGTTGCTTTGGAATCAGCTGTTCAGTTTTTCACTTTCCCATTTCGTTGTTTACTGATATTTCGTCCAAAGACACTAGTGTCTTTGTTTCATTACAGCTATTCCCCCTGAGGATGTCGCGGAAGTGCGAGTTCCTGGTGGTCGGTGGAGGTATTGCTGGCGTCAGCTGCGCCGAGTCCCTGGCCATCTACCGACCCAATGCCTCCATTCTACTGCTCACGGAGTCCAGCATCGTGAAGAGTGTGACCAATTTGGTGCCGGTGGCTCGCTATCTGCATAAGTTCGACGTTCGGGAACAGGATGTCTCCGAAATGGGAGCTAGTTTTCAGACACTAGTGGATCGCCTGGATCACATCAACAGCAGGGAGCATTGCATCCGCACTAAAGCGGGTCTGGAGATCAAGTATCGCTATTTGTGCCTCTGCACCGGTGGAACACCCAAATTGTTCTCCGGCAAAGTAGTAAATCCCCTTGTCATTGGCATTCGGGACACGGACTCTGTACAGCTGCTGCAGCGAAAGTTGGCGACAGCTAAGGATGTCCTGATTTTGGGCAATGGCGGCATTGCCAGTGAGTTGGCCTACGAGCTGAAGGATGTAAATGTCCACTGGGTGGTTAAAGATTCTCACATCTCGGCCACATTTGTGGATCCCGGAGCAGCCGAGTTCTTTCACATAGCCATGAATGAATGTAATGCGAAGGATTCCTCTCCGGTTGTGGCTATTAAGCGAATGCGGTACAGTGAAGTGCTGCCCAAGGAGCAGACTAACAACCATGGAGCTGCATTGGGTCCGGACTGGCATCGCAGCGTCGACTTGAGTGGAGCACGTGAAGGGGAAGAGAACCGCCTACCAAAGATCTATTACAAATCTCGCATAAGCAGCGTTCAGGATCTCGCCGACGACGCAGGTGCTATAGTCAAGTTGGAGCATGAGGATGGGAGCTTTCAGCAGTTGACCTGTGACTTTATTGTTTCCGCAACGGGAGTTTGGCCGAATACCGACTACACGTGTGATTCGCCACTTCAATTTTCCGACGATGGTGGCATATCGGTGGATGAAATGATGCGTACGAATCTGGTGGATGTCTTTGCGGCCGGTGATGTGTGCACGGCCAACTGGCCAGCCGCAATGCACTGGTTCCAGATGCGCCTGTGGACTCAGGCTCGCCAAATGGGCTCCATGGCGGGCAGGAGTATGGCGGCTGCCAGTGAAGGTGAAAGCGTGTACCAGGATTTCTGCTTCGAGCTCTTTGGCCACGTAACCAAACTTTTCGGATATCCTGTTGTCCTGCTGGGACGCTTTAATGGTCAGGATTTGGGCAGGGACTACGAAATTCTGGTGCGCTGCACGAGAAATAAGGAATACATCAAGTTTGTGCTTCAAAATGGCAGACTACGGGGAGCAATGCTAATCGGCAACACTGATCTCGCAGAGACCTGCGAGAACCTCATCCTGAACGGCATTGATTTGGAGCCCTATGGCGATGATATTCTTAATCCCGACATTGACATTGAAGACTATTTTGATTAGTTTATTATGCGCTAGCTTAGAGTATTAAAGACATTAAAAATAATTCGCATCTTGGAGCTAACTGCTAGGTTTGGCTTATACCTGGATTTGGTGTGGCTTTTTTTGACCGCTGTCATTTGAGCTTGCCTTCGGTGCCTGGGAATTATTCGTTTAAATGGTTGATTACATGTAGTTCTTAGGAAATGTCGAACTTTTGCAATACTCACCCACATACTTGATCTCATCGAAGGCCTTTCGTGCCTTTTTCAACTCCTCGTTCATGGTCAGAAGATCCTTCACCCTAGCGTACTTTCGGGGATCTTTGCGCACCAGGAAGATAATGTCTTCGACTTGAACACGGCCTGTTCGACCGATCTCCATTGCCCGGTGAGTGGTCTCAGCTATATACTCAATGACCAGGTCTTCCAGCAGATCTACGGTTTCCGTGTATGGATTTTTGTCGTCTCCGAATCCGAACATCATGCAGCGCAGCTCCTTGCTGAATAGGCGCTTTCGTCCTGAGTTGGTAGCCACAAATTGGTCATCCTCCGCGTCGTCATCAAAGTTGAACTAAAAATGGTGATTAGCTTAGAATCGGAGACATTGGAACTGGTGCTTATAATATTTCCTTACATCACCGCCCTCGAAATTCTCCTCTGGCATGCTATTTGAGGCCATAGTGCTCAGACTTCAATTAAAACGTTGAATTTGTATACAAATTTTGTGTTTACGCGAGTAACACCGCATTGAATGAGCATTGTAATCGATACTTGCAGCACTGCTGGCGATAATTGGTTGAGAAGGTAGCTGATACTGAGACTAACTCGAAATAGCTAGATTGCGAGCTCATATTTCAAATATCTGAGCTTGTCAACAAATCTAAATATTTTGGTTCGTGATTAAATAAATTGTGAATTTATTCAAGACCATACAAAATACATCTAAAATATATTTATATAGGTGCTTAAATTATAGCCACGAGTAAAAATCTAGCCAAACTCAACACATGGTTGCACTGCGCGATAACGCCGCCCGAACAATCGTTATCGAAGCCTTTGCTTGCACACGCATTTCAAAAATTTTTATAAACGAACACATCGTTCATTCAAAAGGGGAAAATGGAAGTGTTTACCTTTGAGAAATCGTACTTGGAGCGCCTAAAAGAAGCGGAGGCGGTGCTTTCGTGGGAGGGAGCCGTGATGCCCGCATCCCAGGTTCGATCCGAGTGGAAATCCTACGTCGAATTAAAAATTGAGCCTGCAGGTAAGCCACCCACACACACACACACACACACTCGTGCACAAAAGGCAACTATATATACATATATGTATCTATATGGGATATATAGGATGGCAGGCAATTTGGAAAATTCCACGCGTTATTTGCGAGGATCTGAAACTACGCTATCCCACCATTGTTTACGGCTACGTGGAGCAGGTGATCTTTGACGAGCTCAAGGCGGTATTTGTGGTGACCGCCGTGCAGGATAGCGATGTCCACCTGCCGGAGAGTAATGAAGTATCGCTAGTGGAGCTGTGGCCCACTGTGCAGCAGGAGAACGCAGCTCTAAATGTGGATACCACCGCTGAATGCATCGATCGTTTGCGGTTCTTCTATACGCATGTGTGGATGCCTTGGGACAAGGACTACGACGATGATCGCGACTGGGTGCAACAGCATCTGCAGGCTCGTATCCAACTAGTGTGCGATCTCAGCAAGAACCGACTGCCCCGTCCGTTGGCCCTGCACATGCGCACCCTGCTCGCCGAAGCCAAATACATTCAGCAGCGTCTGGACTACTTGGAACTGGATCTCAGTGATGCCGAGAGCGACGACGAGGCTGTGGAACTCAATGACAGCGTAGCAGAGCCCGCTAGAAAGCAATCTAAAGCGGGCAGTGCCAATGGCTGTCTCAATGTGTCCAGTCTGCCGGTTACAGATCTGATGTGCCTGCACCTGCGCATGGCCATCATAAGGAGCGAGTTCGAGATCCTTGAAAATCCTGAAATGAGGCGAGCCTACAGCGAGCTACAGTCTAATAGCCTCAAGCGGCTTCGCTGCTCCTCAGGAAGAACCAGACAATCGGAGGATCTCTTGGTAGAGCGGAATTCCATAAGCCATGTGGTAACCTTGCCGGGAAAACTGCAGCAGCAGCTGGAACTGCTAAAGCTGGCCCAGACGCTGGTCAAGCCGGAATCGAAAGTGCAGCTGTCCAATACGTTGCAGGATGTCCTGAGCATCTGTCAGAGCAACGATGATATTCTACTTTCGCCCGGCGAGCATACAATCAAATTCTTGGAGCACCTCAACGATAATGGCAGCCTAAGGGGACTCACTCAGCCGGAAGCCATACTAAGTCCTGCTGCAGATCTTTCCCTGCTGCCTGTGGTGTGCTCGAGCGATGAGGATAGCACCCTGCTGGTCATTGATGGCGACTATACCTTGTCGGAATTGGTTTTGGATTGTCGTCATGTCCGTAGAGGGATCCTGCTGCGCAACGGAACGTTGACCATGCGAGGGTGTCGCTTGCTGGGCGATGGGAGCTCCAGCACCCAAGAGGGTATTGTCTGCATGCCAGGCGCCAGCGTGGAACTCAAAAGTTGCCTAATTGAAAACTTTGCTGTGGGTGTATCGATGCGACCGAAATCTAGTGCTGAGCTGGGAAGCGTCCAGTTTAAAACATGCAAGACTGGACTGGAGTTGCTGGAGAAATCCGCTTCGGTTAATCTGCAGGGTAGCAAGTGCAGTTTTGAAAACTGTGCTTTAGGAATCCTGGCCGATGGTTTCGTATTGGGAGAGCAAAGAACAGAGAAGGTCCTGGTTCTAAACAAATTCAGCGAACTTCAGCGGTAAATGAAAATACGTTGTATTTTACATGTTCAAAAATTACCACTTATATCCTTATTTTTTAGTTACAACGAGGACAACTTGCTAGGTAATTGCAGCTTTTACAACTGCAAGAAAAATGTGCGAGTTTTTAACGAATCCGGTCAGCTGCTGGCTCAGCGATCGCATCAACAACTCCTCGAGGACGAACTCGGAGGGGAGAACAAGGAAAATATTCAATTGGTCTAGGGGTACATTGTGTACACATAGTGTTTATAAATTAAAATTTAGCGCTAACCGAAAATCCTATTGATATGCGTCAATAAATAATACGGGCAAACTCCAGTGTCTCGATGTTGCAATTTCGTTGGATGTCCTATTCTCGAAACCTTACATATTGGTTTTAACTCTTGATAAAGTTAGTTAATATATAATATTACACCGTCTCAGAGCGTCTTCCAGAAAATACTTCCTTTAACACATAAATACTCCGAACAATAACCTGAATTTGTTTACAGTAATTTCTTTTAATAAAAACATGTTAATCATTAGTTGGTTAAGCTTTCTGCTTCTGCTCCTGGCCGTAGTACTCGCTGTAATCATACTCCCTGAAGGGCACATCGTATGTTAGGTACCCGGAGTCGCGGGCTTGCTGAACGGCGACCATTAGACGCAGGTGGCTCTTTTGACACAGGCCTGTCTTTGAGTAGCTAAGGACGTCTCCGCTGTGGGGCGATATGAACTGCTCCAGGAGCTCCGTGTTGCGGTAGTCCAGCACCAGGTATTCATCACGGCAAATGGGACAGGGATTTCCGGTGCTGATACGGTTCTGGCGGATGCACGTCTTTCGTGTTTTGCGCGGCGCATACATGCCCTTGTGGTTGCGCCTAAAGAGATTAGATGCGAATGCAATGGAAGTTTTCACGTGTATGCCTTCAGTTCGTCTTACCGATACTGCGTCCACACAAAGTCCTCGCCGTAGGTTTGCTTGTAAGCGGCGCTCTTTAAGTATCGAATCGAGGTCTCCACTGGGATTGGTTTGCTGCGATCCTTCGGGTCTGGTGCGGAACCACTAGCGTTATCCTCGCCTTCGCCTTCGGTGGCAGCCGCATTATTTTCTTCAGTCGAAGTCTCCGCCTTGCATCTCAAGGCGCTGGCCGTGTGAAGAGCTCCCCGGCTATTCCGGGTAATGTTGACCAGTCCAATGTAAATTCCACGTGCAATCGGCAACATTTTAATTGAATAAAACCTGAAGTTACTTCAAAAAATTCAGAGGCGACGTAACAAGGTAAATTCGTGGAGCCGGCGGATCAGCTGTTTTCCGATACATGACTATCGATACATTCAGGGGCGGAACATTTCTCACTAGGGTATTCCCCGAGAAAAGTTTATTTTAATAATTATTAAAGTAATTTTAACTTAAACTTTGACTGTTACTATCTAAAGGCTGCCCATGCTAGAAACATTTTCATAGAATATATAATCTGTTCTATAAAATACTAACCATATTAAAAAGCTTAAAGGATTGAGCAGCTATAGAAGTGTCGGCATTACCCTTAATATATTACAACTCAATTTTTGTATCAAATGTTCAATAACTCTCTTTAAAATAGAAACCAATATAACGCTATTGAAGGTTGCGGTTGTAGTTTTAAATTTCTTAATCATAATTTGCATTTGCTTAACCGTCAAAATTTAAATAATTTTTACAACGACAAAAGGACTAAAGTTACAGACTGTGGCGTTTGAAACCGCTAAATTGAACGGTGAGTAGGGCAACATGGCCGAAACCAAACCCCAAATGGCCTCTCAAACTAACGGTAAAGGCCGACACACACGCTGGCACCCATACACACGCGACTTTGGGGGCATGAATGAAAATGGCTGCGCCGTACGGTTCGGTTTTCCCGTTAGTTTAGTTTCTTTCGGAATTTACTGGTGCAAAGTAGCGATACTATTACTGCAGCTCCCGCGCCCGCGTGTATGTGTGTGCGAGAGTGCGCTGCGTGCGTGTGTGTGTGTGTGTGAGTGAGTGTACGGTGGGGCAACCTTAAATCACGTGCATACAAAAACCGAATGAAAAAAGCACGGCATTTATTTACATTTGGATGCCACCATAAAAAAATAGAGCGCCGACGCCTGGGTTCGGTGTAAATCGACGTTAGTAAATGCCTAACAATTCCTTGCGTGTGCACATGTTTTTGGTCCCAATCAATACTTGGCAGACGGTCATTTAGATTTAATTGTTGCAAGAAATAGGCCTCGAGCAACAACAAATTTTGAGCGCCGACAATAACAAAAGAAACACCGGCGAAGCGGTAAGTAATTTTCGCTTGCCTTAAAAATAGAGCCGATTGCAGGTTTCTTATCAATTTGCGAAAAGTCGCGACAACAAATAAACAGGGCTATAAATACCGCTATGCCAACTACAAATGTTTAAAACAAGAGCGCAGTTGGGGTGGGCAAACAAAAGCTGGTGGCTTTGTCACCCGAAACGAAAAGAGTGGACCTTTTTCGAACCACCTGCCTTTGGAAAACGAAACCAACTTTCCCATTTGGAGTGTCTTTTCGCGCATTTCGTGTAATAAATGGTTCCTTTCCTGCGGCGCCACTACGAAAATCGTGATTATGCTGTGCCAAATTATTACCTGTTGGCTGTGCGACCTTTTCTATGCCTTTCGCTTCCAAACAAATGAATAATAAGCAAGGTGGGCAGCTCGAAGGTCGGATTCTCTGTTTTGGTCAGTTCTTAAATTTTTGAAAAACTTCTAGTGTTCATTGGGTTTTTATTGCAATGGTTTTAAAATCACTTGAAAAACGATGCAAAAAGCAACTCTTATAATTATTCAATTAACCAAGAGTCATCAATTTAATAATATATTTTTATATTTTTGTAATTCTTCCAATGTAAAAGTTAAAGTTGTGTAAGTGCTGCTTAGTTAAAAATAGATTGCTTATAAAAATATATAGACGTTAAAAGACGTCAGATATATATGTATATGATATACGTAAAAGAAACGACCAAACGATATTAGTTCACACCGAACAAACATTTTCATTAAAAATTCTTGCAAGAAGGGAATTTTTGATTTGTTTTTGGTTAGCGGAATAAAACTATATTAACAAACTAGTTGATGGAACCCATTGGTTACAGGGTATCTAGTACAGGCGTGGGCGTCCCTGAAGGCGGCGCCAAAGAACTTAGTTGTCGGCATTCTCACATTCATTTGGGTTTCTCCGGTTAGCACCGCCCACCACCCACAATCGCTACACTTCCACCCACAGCTCCAGGAGTTGGCATGTTTTTTTACACCCGCTATTGTCGAGTAAAGGGTATGCTAGATTCGCTGGGAAGCATGTAACAGGTAAATACAAATTTATCCGACCCTTTGAAGTATATATTCCTGAAGAGCATCTCTACCCTCATATCAAAGTTGACTTCAGGGTCGCTTGAAATATATCTTATAAGAAATTAAAAGAGCTAAACATTTGAGATAAACCATCCACGGCAAACCACTATCTAATTGTACTATTCTTAAAAAAGCTTGAATCTATAGTAAACGTCTGATCTTATCAAGTAACGTTCGCAATCAATGGACAACGGGTATCAAATAGTCGAGGCACTCGACCACAGCGTTCTCCATAGTTGAAATTTGAATCAGCGCTCTACTGGGTTCATTCCGTCCATCTGTTTATCCTGGCCGGTGCACGTCACCTGGAAATGTTTGCGTTGGCCAGGTGGACGTATTGGAACTCAACCGTCACATAACAGGTCCTGTTCTCGTGTCCTACGAGGCTCCTGGATTCGGAAACATTAGTGGGAACGAATATATGGGCACGCGTGTTTCGACGGTGCTTTATCAATAGGCAGTTGCCGGTTTTGATTAATGTGCTTTCATCATTCCCTAATGTTCCCCAAAGAAATACGGCCCATGGAGCATTGGAACAGTTAATTTGTGTAATATTTCCGATTCTTATTGGGATAATTTGTGTAATTGCTGGCGCGTTTGTCAATTTCAATTCCAATTGTGGGGTTCGGTAGAGTTAGTATTCCTAATTTACTAAAAAAAAAGCAACGGCAATCAATAGGCAAGTGCTTTCTAGTTCAAGAAGGATATTTCTTTTATATGGCAAATTAGATTAATCTTAATGTGTGCGACGGATTTGTTACCATTAACATTGGTCTTCACTCTTCTTGTTCTTATCAAGTTCGTAATCTCCAGAGATAGTTTATCTCGAGGTGTAAATGGCACATTAGTTTACTTTCAATAACAATATTATGAACCTATTTTAAGCGCAAATGAGACTTTGTTGTTACACGTTCACCGCCCACATATCGTGTTTGAACCCATTTGTGAGCGAGCAGTGGCCCATCAACTATAAAGAACCGAATAACAAAGAAACAAATAAGCTGCTAAAAATATAATCCTAATATAAGCCCATCGCGTTTATCAACCTACCCAAAAAAAAAAGGAGCTAGATAGCCTTCACAACAATTTAAATACCAATTTGCCTAATTAAGGCAACTCTAGACCGCGCCTCCGCCCGTGACAACTCAACTCAACTTAGCTTCTGGTGGTCCCCGCAGACCAGGCGTAAGTCCAAAATATTGCGTGACCAGTCGTTTGGGTGCTAAAAGGGGTGGGGATTCGGTGCAGCTGGAGGTAATGACATCAACGAACGTCGCAACATGCTGGGATCCCTGACCAGAGGTCATCGGTTGGAGCTACGCGACGGTGTGTCCCTTGGTTGCGCTCCAGCCAAGGCGGTTTGGTTTCGAAAACATTTTAATGATTTAAATATATAGATATACAATATATATTTGATGCCCACGTGGCTGGCCTCGCAGTCATCAATTATGTAGGGGCGACGAATTGATCCAGATGCCATTATTCACAGGCAATCAAATCCTGTGGCCTGACATTGAATTCAGCCATTGCATTGAATTCAATCAGTCAGGAACGGTCATCAAGGCCTCCCAGTTGTTTTCTCCGCTCGACTCCTGTTCTAAACTCCTTCATCCGCAGACGATGGCGGCCAAGAGCGATATGGATATTCTGGCCAACTCCATGTACGAGGACGATCCCAATGGCAACCTAGCGCCCGCCACCACCAAGGATAAGGAATCAGTCAAGCCGGAGGAGCTGAAGGTCACCCCCGCTGGCACCAAAGCAACATCCCCCCCCAACTCGGCGACCTTAGTTTCGACTTCTCCGCGATGGGGTCCGCAGAATAAGGGCGCCCAGGAACTAGCCTTGTTGTACAGTCCAGGTGAGCAGTTCCCACGGATTATAAGCTGTTATGAGAAAGTTACCAGAAGGTGAACTAGAAAGTTTCTTGTCCGATAATTACAAAAGAAGCAAACTGCTTTAAGATAATGTCCGATTATATATCAATCAAATACTTGCCTTGAATGTCCTATACAACATATATGTATGTACATAAAGAGCGCACTTGTATATTATTACTTGTATATCTCACGTCTTTTGCCTAAGCAGTGGGTATACGATAGCGAGGCAATCATATATATTGGCTTCTGCAAAAAGTATACAACAGTCTGTACGTTAAGAGTGCAATCTCTGAAATCTCAGTTTGCATATTTCCATGTCGCTCTCTTGCTGCTTTACCTCAGCAATGGGTATATGACAGTCGAGACACTAGATTACATTAGAAAATCCTGGGGTTTTATTTTATTTAAAATTTTATTTAAACAGGAAAACGTGCCCAGGAAATCATTTGCGTCTACACCTGCATTGGCCTTATGATCATTAACCTAGCCCTGATTGTTAGACACTTGCGATTGGAGCGGATTAGTGTCGCCTTTCTGTCCGCCCTGTGCGGCATTATAACGGCCGACTTTGCTTCCGGCTTGGTTCACTGGGCGGCAGACACCTGGGGATCGGTGGACATACCGATGATTGGAAAGGTAAGCCAAATGTACATCGAGAATCTAATGTGATAAATGATACAAGACATATATTTTGAACTCTTCTAGAACTTCCTGCGACCCTTTCGCGAGCATCATCTGGATCCCACATCCATAACGCGACACGATTTCATTGAGACAAATGGCGACAACTTTATGGTTGGCATACCAATTCTCGGCTACTTGGCCCACTATTTTTACATCAGGACGCCCAGCGAGATACAGCAACACTTCGGCTGGATAGCCTATGTGTTCCTCTGCTCCATATTCGTGGCCATGACCAATCAGGTATATCGAAATGTTTTCCCACGGCTGCTTAAACTAACTTAAAACGTATCCTAATACTCGAAAGATACACAAGTGGTCGCATACCTATTGGGGATTGCCGAGGTGGGTCCTGTTACTCCAGAGCTGTCACATCATCCTGCCACGCAAGCATCATCGCATCCATCACGTGGCGCCACATGAGACCTACTTTTGCATCACCACCGGGTGGCTTAACTGGCCACTGGAACGCATCAGGTATGGCCCTCTAGCAAATTGACTCTAACGGTTATAATATGTATGCTATGTATTCGATTAGATTCTGGTCAACATTCGAGCTCATCATCGAGCATTTTACGGGCCTCAAGCCCCGCGATGACGACCTGAAGTGGGCCAAGAAACTCACATAGTTTCACTGCCCAGCGACTGTATATAGGTAACTTGGACCAAAAGCAGCCTTTAATTGCTGAATATGTCACCTTTAAATGTTTTCATACAATCGGAATGTCTTACAGAATGAAGTAGCTTTAAATGAGACAAGATTGCATACATAAGGTTTATATGGTTAATGGCATAGTTCTCAGTTGCATGTTTGTTAAAAATAGTTGATTATCTGAGTTTAAGTTCGTGTTTTTAAATACCATATTACTATTGTACACCTGCACACACTCTCACAACTGAGCGCATAAACTAATTGATCTCGCCACAGGTTGATCGTACTACGAGTGAGCCTTAAGTATACCTAAATAATAAAATGAACATTTTACTAACTATCGAGCACACGCTTGTCTGATAAATTTTTTAAGATTTACACACAATAATAATACTCGATATAACATATGTAAGCTAGGCGAGTAACTGATTTTGAACCAGGTCCGAGACAAAAAGACATTTTAATACTGTCAACAAACGCTGGTTATCAAAGGCTATAAAGTGAATAAATTTATTTACAACTACATACATATACATTCAAAAGATAATTAAATAAGGCGCTGTATGCAATCAAATACGTGACTTAACCTTTGCCTTAAAACGTTTTTATAGTATAAACTCTTCTGGAGAAGCGAATTCTGTTTTAGTTGGCACACTTTTAGTGGCGAGTGTTAGTCATTGTAAGAGACCAGTTTGTATATTTTACTTTTTCATTGTTTTTAATTTCATTTACAAGAATTAAGAGTAATCGGCGAACCGAAGAGGTGTTCTTGCACAACGCTGTAATTCTAAGAAGGCAATATTCTTTGTGATCTGAGAAAATAAATCAATAAGCTTAAAATCTTTTATTTATGCATAAAGCTTGCCATTAAAGGGGCACATACAAATATTTGTAAAATAAAAGGCATCACGTTTTGGTAGCCTTGTTTACGTTCCTTTGGAGCTTATCTCTCTTCTTTTGGGCATCTCTCTCCCGGGCCTTTGTCCACATGGCGATCTTCTGCCGGGTGCGTTCCTCGTGTACAGCCACCTCCATTTCGGCACGGGCTTGGTACTGTCTTAGCTGGGATTCGTTGTGGAGGAAGAATGGCCTACAGCTCCTGCGCATCCAGCTCTTGCAGTTGGCGGCTCTATTTAATTTCTTTTTTTGAGGTAAAACGGATGGAGCTTCCTGGGGTTCCGGTTTTGGAAGCTCAACTTCCTTTAATTTTATGTTTCGGCGCTTCATTCGACACAAGAGAACGAAAAGAAGAGCGATTGCGCAAAGGGCCAGCAATAGACCCACCAATCTTCCGGGATCGAGACCCTCCTCCCCCTCATCCAGATCATCTAGGTCATCCAACTCATCGCCCTCCTCATCCTCTTCAGACACTTCCTTGCCCAATGCCCGCTTGAGCCGATGGCAATCTAGGACGGTCATGGCTTCCACATCCGCCTTATAGACAACAGGGGCATTGTCTAGACCCCAATGGGGCAATGTATTAGTTTTGAAGAGATCCCGACATTTGGAGTATACCTGGACCATCCATTTCTGGCACTCAGGCCTATTGATATCGACTTGGCAAATCGGATTCATAATCATTGAGATGGGCAGAACAAATTTTTTTTATTAAGCAGTTGATTACATTTTGATATCCCACTTAGTTTCGTAATTTTAAATTTTTTATTAATTTTAAATTTTCTTTCTTTAATCTGAATTGCAAACTAAAATCCTTTTAATAGCTTAAGTTAGGGCTGAGCCTTATCACCATTCAACTAAGATAAGAGAGGTAATTGTATGCATTGATCATCAATAGACTCCTGCAAGCAATGAGCGATACCCCACAAGTTTGAAGAGGTCGGAAAAGATAATAACCGGAAAACTCAGACCACACTTATTTAGTTTTCATATGCAATAATAAAAAAAACATGTAACGCAGTATGCGCACTTTCATATATAATAATCGTGGATAGATGTAAGAGAAAATAGTGATGTGAACAGGTATGAAGAAACGTAAAATAAATTTAGAAAATAAGGTAAAAACCATGAAGTAAACAGAAATAAAACAAAACACATTTGAATTCAAACAAGCAGCGCGCGCACTGTACGGCAAGAGAGGGTCACTCTAACCAAAAAGTAGATCGGGCACACTAATGTGTTCCAAATGAGTCGAGATATGCGGTCACACCAGGCCAAGCCGCTATATAAAGCGGACTACAGCCTTTCGAAGCTCACTTCAGTTCAGCCGGCAGTTGGCACCGGTAGACTGTTGTGAGCCCCTTAACTACTAGGGATGTCGTGATATTATAGAAATATCGTATCGATGATACGATATCATTATCATCATCGTATCATTAACTTAATATATTACATAGATGTAGATGGGTCGGAGTTTTCATTAATTATCTGAACATCTGACTTGAAACTCTTTACCCTCCGTAAAGGATTTGAGGAAGGCGAAGTGGGAACTAGGAAGGTTCATCTTTATTTTGAAGTGGAGACCAGGGTGCCAGACTTTGTCAAACGCCGGTTTGATGTCCAGCATTATGGCGCAGCAGTATTGCTTTCTTTCGAACGTTTCCAGTATGCGCTTAACAAGCCGGTGGCATTGCTCTGGTGTTCCATGGCAGCGTCTGAATCCAAACTGGGGATCAGAGCGGCATCTTCCAGTACTGGCAACACTCTGCGCAAAAATACTCTTTCGCGTATTTTGGAGAGGATTTCCAGCACGATAAAAGCCTAGATTGGCTTCAGGTTTACCAGGCTTGAGGATGGTGATATCACTTTGGCGCGTTTCCAGTGTTTCGGGAAGTACCCTAGCCGGGAAGCAGCTGTTGAAAATGTTGGCCAGCAATTGGGAACAAAATCGATGAGATCAGGGCCTGGAGACTTGCCGTTCCTTAGTTTGAAAAATGGAGAGTATATCTGCTTGGTTGGTCTTGCAATAAAGCTCGTCCTCGGGTTTGTTGTTGATAAGGCCGTTTGCATTCCAGATGGTGATGTCTTGTTCCGTTTGCATAGGGTCTTGCAGACGGTTGCCATCATCTGAGTCATTTGACTCATCGCCTTCTCCATCATACTTTCGAACATGGCTTCCATCCTGCCCATTATTGTTTCCATCAGTTGTCAGCATTGGCCTGTGGTTGAGGGATGGCATGAATCCCATCAATTGCCTGCTTGGTTGCGTTGGCATAACTAAAGTTAGAAGTAACCTTGCTGCTGCTCACGGTGTACCGGGCGCGTGGAGCTGCCGCCTGCTTTGGAGCGAACATGCTTTTGACCTTCTTATATGCGGTGCAAACTTTATATGAGGCTGCATGTAGTCCTTCGCTTTGCAAGCAATGGGCCGGCATATTATTATTTTTGCACTCAACGGTTGGGTGACCGTCTTCGCACTTGACACACCTGTGATCTAGGTGGCAGTACCGTTGGGTATGTCCCAATCCCTGACACAGATAGCATTGCGGCAAGTCATTAAACTTTATCGTGGGGTAAATGGTCACCACTGAGATGGAGAGTCGCGTAACTTTATAGGCCTCCTTGTTGTTCTTGGCCGGCTCGAGATTGGCAAAAAATATGTTGAGAGGCTTTTTGGTACTTCTCTGGGTGGGGTTGTAGAAGTCTCTGACCTTGTGTCCGTGACGGTTTAGCCCAACCCGAATTTCCCCTAGGTCCGTTGAATAGTGAAGACCTTTGATGACTACTCTGTAGGCGCTTTCGTCTCGGGCTGGAAGGTTTGAAACCTTTTATTGGACTTGGTCAAGAAGTCCTTCAGGGCGGAGAAGCTTTCCTTCTCCGGGGTCATCACGCGAACGTTGTTGTTGCTTGTCGTATTAAATGGAACTCCACGTCTTTGCCAAGCACTCCAGCAATGCTATTAACGAGAGCCTTGATATTGGTCACATCCGGTATGAAGATTGGAGGCGGCTTGATTGCCTTAGGTTTCTCCATTTCCTTCTCCTGGAGAGGAGTCTTGGCTGGCAGATCGTCGAACATCTCATCGTCGTCATCGTCAGATGACAGAATCGCGAAGCTATTATCCGCTAGAGCAGCTTGGTGGTGGGTGGGTGTGGTGGGTCCGTCTATTGGATGAGAGTGCTTGACCAGATTCTTCCTTTTTACCTTGACTGGCTCGAGTGTGTCGTAGGAGTCCGAAGAGGAGGAGTTCTTTTTTTCCTTTTTCTTCCGTTTGATGCTAGTCGCAATAGGCACTGCTTGCCAGTCCATAATAAAGGAGCAGCCTGAAGCGCCAACTGTTGGAGCTTTACGGAACTGGTTGACACCCTCTGGCGGAGGAATTTTAAACTATAGCGACAGCTATGTCGATACTGGTTCTACGGTGCGAAAATACGAACGCACAATGCTCACACAGCACACAAGCACACAGAATGCCAATTTTTACGGTTTACCGTTTGCATTCTCTTTCTACTGATAAAAACGCACGCAGACAACTAATTTTTTCATTTAGTAAATGGTATTCTGCTTTTGAGCAGAATTTAAAAAAAAAATTTTTTTTATTTATTAAGGCATATGGGGAAATCTTGGAGCCCCTTTGTGTCCTTCTTTTCTATTAATTCATTTGGGCGCGCCGGCTAACTATAGTTAGCTTTTTCTAGTTTACAATAATTTTACTACAATGACCCTTGTCAAAGGAGATCGGGAAATGAGATCCCTCGGTTGCCTTCTATTGAGCCTCCTTGGTGGGCGAGATCTGTTTAGAGCGCTGGCCAGCCGATTTCTGTGGCGCTCCAACCTGTCATGGTACCTGCTTGAGTGCTGGTTTATCTCGTCAAATACCGTTGCGAGTTTCAGGTCTCTGTGCAGGGTGGTGTTTCGCACATACCACTCGCAGCCGGTGATGAGTCTTGCTACCTTATTTTGAATAGCCTGGATCCTTTTTATTTGGCTATCGCATGCCAAGCCCCAGATTTGGCACCCATACTTCCAGTTTGGTGCTAATATCTGTTTGTAAATTGTCAGCTTGTTGGATAGCGACAATTTACTGCGCGAACAAAGAAGTAGTAGTAGTAGTAGTAGTGCTTCGCCACCTTAGCACGTAGGCGTGTTCTGATTTCAGTCACATGCTTGGCAAATGTGAGTCTGCGATCCAGAAGCACTCCAAGCTACTTTGCTGCGTTCGGCTGTGGTACTGGGGCTTCCTCGATGTAGACGGGCGGTGGCGGTCCGCTTTAAAGTATAGCAGACGTTGTTGAATTTACTGCTATTGATGCCAATATTCCAACGTCTTGCCCATTCCGAGAACCGATCTGCAAAGTCCTGGATACCATCGGCTGCGTCGTGCTCGTATCGGGACCTGTAGGTGACGCACACGTCATCGGCAAATGTGGCCAGCATTGATTTCTCGTAAAGGCTTACATCCGGCTGCGGCATGTCGTGGCTATACAGGCAGTGGAGCAGGGGGCCGAGGAGACTACCTTGTGGAACACCAGCTGCCACATTGTGCTCGGTGGAAATTGCTGAATGAAAGCGCACAGCGAACCTCCTTCCTTCCAGGTACGATTTTAGCAACCCAAAATATGGAGCAGGCAGCGTCTGCTTGATTTTTACTTGAAGTCCAATGTGCCACACTCGATCAAACGCTTCTCGAATGTCCAAGAAGAGGCTGTTACAATATTCCTTATTGTCGTAGGCAGTCAGAATTTGCTCGACGACCCGATGGAGCTGCTCGACAGTACAGTGGCCAGCACGAAAACCGAACTGGTGCTCAGGGGTAATCCCTTGGGCTTCCATAATCCGGACAGCAATCAGTCTCTCAAACACCTTCAAAATTGAAGGGAGGAGACTGATCGGCCGGTAGGAGGCGGGCTCCCTTTCCGGCTTGCCAGGTTTGTTGATAAGCTTCCATTGATAAGGGAAGTATTGCAACCTCACAATAGCGTTGAAAACCAACGTTATGTAGAGGATCGCTTGACTGGGCAGGGCCTTCAATGTGGCGTTGCAGATGACGTCATGTCCTGGTGCTTTGTTGCTACTCTGTCGCACAATGACTTCGGCTACCTCGCAGGGTTCAAACGGCGTGATTGGTAGATCCATTTGAAGCGCTTGGTTCAACAGGTCCTGAGTTTCTTCAACCTGTTGCAGGCTGGCAAGCTTGAATGGTTGAAATCGCTCGGCGAGGTGCGCAGCGAATACCTCCGCTTGTCCCAAGTCGGTCCGACACCATGTCCCGTTGCTATCTTCTAAGGGCGCCTTCCTCGTGCAACGCCTTTTGATTGCGCGCGTGGCCTTCCACAGCGAATGCGTCGCTTCGCTTTCGACTCCAGTATTGGCAAGCCTTTCTTCGAACCATGCGGATTTGTGCAGCACCAACGCGCATCGGAGCCTACTCAGCGCTCGATTCCATTCCGTCTTGTCCAACGGGTGACGAGATCTCATCCACCTAGTACGTAAGCGCCTCTTCTAGCTATAAGCAGCAGAATCTCCTTGGTTATTGGGATTCGATCTGCCGCGGGCTGCCGAGATATGCTGCGAGTTGCCAATCTCCTGTTGCTGGCGAGTCCACCTCCGAGTTTAGGACGAGGTTCGCTAGTGCAATACCTCTTTGGTTGCTCCTATCCGCACCCCAGAGCCAGTGGGACGCCATTCAATCGCCCGCAACGATGAATTTCGTCTGGAACTCTTCCGAAGTGTCCTTAAACTCATCCGTAGTCCATGCAAATCTCGGTGGGCAGTAGACCGCTCCAAAACTTATAGGACCAAGTGCCGTTTCAATAGCCGCCGGCGCAAGTTGCACCTTGTCAGTGGCTATTGGTGTTAGCGGGAAGTGGGCAAGGCTAGATTTGATCAAGATAGCTGCCCCGCCTTTGGCGTTGCCACCACTCGGATCATTAGCAGTGTAAGCTACAAAGCCGAATAGCTTAGGCGTCTCTGTCCTCTTGCAGTGTGTTTCGTTGAGCAGTAACACATCGATTTCGTGACGTCGCACGAAGCACTCCACTTCGGGCAACTTCGTGGATACGCCGTCGGCGTTCCACACTAGGATGCGCAGCGGCATCATTATGGGGCTTGCTGCGCATGGAGGGCAGTGAGCAGATTAAGAATCTGCCCCTGCTGCTGTGTCTGTTGTTGCTGCTGCTTAAGCATCATCATCATGAGCTCCAGCTGCTTTTCTTGGAGCGCCCGGAGGGAGTTATTGCTATCACTCAGTGACTTGAGGATGGCTTCGATGTTGTTGCTGGTGTCCGTCGGCTGCTGGAGTGGATCTCTCGTTGTCCTTTGTCTGCTGCGGCTTCTGCTGTTTCAGTGGTGCTGTTGGATCTGCTGCTGGTGCTGCTTTGCTATGTCTGCATAGGAAGCTCCTCCTTGAAGGGTATCAGTTGCCCTGCTTCCGGTGGTGTAGCGTGGGAAACTTCAACCCGTACCTTCGGTTTTGCTTCCAAGCCGAAAGTCAACCGTTTATCAAGGGTAATCCCGAGGTACTTAGCCTGTAAAGGTTGATCTAGAATTACACCTTCCAATTCTATGGGTGCGGTGGCGGGACTTAAGGTCTTCAAGGTGAAGCAGGGATTGGTGCTCTTTTGTGGATTGACGTTTAAATTCCATCTTTTGCACCATGCAGCCAGCGTGGTGAGGTACTCTTGGATACCCCGTGCTGCCTCGTTGCACCAATTAGAGCTGTACAACAGGGCAATATCGTCAGCGTACGTAGCAAGTAGGGCCTTCCTGGGATCTGCCATATGATAGGCGTTTGGGCAGGGCAGATCTGCAGTAAATACTGAGTAGAGCAGCTGTCCCAGTACGCTGCCCTGCGGAACTCTAGCTCCCATAACGCAGGGAGTCGAATAGGAGTTTCTGGCCCTGACCATGAATTTCCGATCTTCCAAGTATGATCTTAGAACTCCATAATATGGTGCTGGGAATAACCTTTTAATTTTGCTGAGAAGGCCGTCATGCCAGACGCTATCGAATGCCTGTTGCATGTCAATGAACACAGCATTACAGTATTCCTTATCATCAAAGGCCTAAAGGATGTGTTTTGTCAGTCTGTGTACCTGCTCCACAGTGCTGTGTCCCTGACGAAATCCAAGCTGATGATCCGGCAGGACACGACACTCGTTAATAATGTCACCTAATCTGTTGGCAATCAGTCGTTTCCATACCTTAGAAGGCGAAGATAAAAGACTTATGGGTCGGTACGATTTAGTGCTCAATTCAGGTTTACCAGGCTTATGTATCATTAAGATTGCTGCCATTTTCCACTGCTTTGGGAAAAACTGCACCCTGAGTATGGCATTATATATCAGCGCCAAGAAGAGAATTGCTCTGAAGAGGTAGTGCTTTTAGTGTGACATTGCAAACATTGTCGATGCCATAAGACTTCTTTAACGGGAGAGATTTGATAACTTCGGCCATTTTGTCAACCCCTGGGCTTAATGGGTAGTTTCATACTGTCACTATTTTTTTTATCAGCGTTGATCACGATGTTCCAGCGTTTCAGCCATGGATCCAATGCATCCAGTTGCCTCTGGATGATGGCTGATGCTCGTTGAGGGTTTGTTGCGGTGGCAATTAACGCCGTGTCATCTGCATAGGTGGCTGCTGTGAGGTAACGGGAGGGTATGATATGGAGGTCTGCTGTAAACAGGGTGTAGAGGATGGGACCAAGGACGCTGCCTTGAGGTACTCCGGCTCGTATAGGCCTTGTCGTGCTGGTTGAGGAACCGCATCGCACTTGGAACTCTCTTCCTTCAGTATACGATTTGAGTAGGGCATAGTGGGAACTGGGAAGGTGGGACTTGAGTTTGTAGAGGAGTCCAGGATGCCACACTCTGTCGAACGCCTGCTTGACATCCAGGAATACGGCCGAACAGTATCGATTGTTCTCGAATGCATCTAGGATGCGTGCTACGAGCCGGTGGCATTGCTCGGGTGTTCCGTGGAATCGCCTGATAAATCCTCCCACACCACCTTCTCTCTGCGCAGAGGAGAATGCCCCCCGGTCTCACTCGACGGCGACACCATCCCTACCTCCAGCACCCCCAAATACTTAGGGCTGACCCTGGACAGAAGGCTGACTTGGGGCCCTCACATCAACAGGAAGCGTATCCAGGCCAACATACGCCTTAAGCAACTTCACTGGCTCATCGGAAAAAAGTCCAAACTGCGAGAGAAACTGAAGATTCTCGTCTACAAGACTATTCTCAAGCCAATCTAGACGTACGGAATACAGATGTGGGGCACTGCAAGCACATCACATAGAAGGAAAATCCAGCGATTCCAAAACAGATGTTTGAGAATAGTCTCCAACGCCCATCCCTACCACGAAAATTCCGCCATCCACGAGGAGCTCGGGATTCCATGGGTAGACGACAAAATCTACAGACACAGCGTGAGATATGCTAGCAGACTGGAGAACCACCACAACCACCTGGCCGTCAACCTTCTAGACCATAGCCAATCCCTAAGACGCCTGCAGAGAACGCACCCGCTTGACCTTACTCAACATACTTAATCATACTTAACCCCTACCCAAGTACACTAGATGTACTCCCCTTACGTTAATGTTTCCCTCCAAAAAATTTAATTATTGTCCACTAGGACAGATTTTAAATAATAAATAAAAGGCTACACAAAAAAAAAAAAAAACAATTTTTTGTTATTCTATTTATTTTGGTTCCAAAAGGAATCGTTCAGTCAATTCCTCTGAACTTAGCCTAATGTGTGTATGAATGTATATGAGACCAAGTGGTTTCTTAATTATTAAGTACAAAAGGAAAAATTTATCTAGTTATTAATTACTTAATGTGTAATAATATATTACTATCTTACTATCCTCCGGGTAGGGAGATCGCTGGGGTGTACCCTCTTCAGCCTTCGAAGGGAGATGGGATTAACTAGGATATTTGCCAGTCGGTTCGGGTGGACCATAAGCCTGCCGTCTGCAGAAGCAACAATCACTTCAACAACGAGAAGACAGTAATCGACAGCACAGATTTCTTGATGTAAAATCGCTTCTGGAGCAACAACAACAACAATTTCAGCAATGGCAACAGCAATTTCGCTTGTGGCTTCGACAGGAAAATCAACAGCAAAACAAACATGTCAACCAGCGCTTAAAAAAGCTTGAAATATCGTATTTGAAATCGCTAATAATATAAAACAATGAGCTGGAGCTAAACACCAGTCTCATGACAAAGTTTCGGCCTTGCAATGATCCATCTTAAGGTTCTTATATGGAGTGTCAATGGCATTTCATGCAAAGCCAGAGAAATTGAGCGCTTCGCAACTGACCTTGGTGACATGGAGTTCAGTGCCATTTACTGCCCTCCAATGAACAGATTAGAAGAAAGACATTTCACTAATCTACTCCGTGCTTGCAGGCAAAGGTACTTGGTAGATAGTGACTGGAATGCGCGACACTGGCTGTGGGGAGATAGATACAACTCACCCAGGGGGCGAGAACTAGCTAAAGCCATTTCTAGCTGTGGGGCTAATATTCTTGCAGACGTGCGATTCGATCTCAAGACCCACGGGATGACTTCTTTGGAACCGGGCGGCAAATCAGCTAAAAAACTTGCTAAGACTTAGAAACGAATTCTTTGAGCAAAAGTTGACGTCGCTGGACTAGACTAGTGGGCATAAGTATTTGGACAAGAAATATTTTCAATATATTTGTTTGTAACTCATTTTTTACTTAAAGCAAAATTGGTTAATTATTTTGTTGATTTAACAAAAATTACTTTCTTACAAATTAGCAGTGGCATAAGTACTTGGACAAATTATTTAAATGTTATAAATTGAAAAAAAAAGTCAACTACAAAATTATGACAAATTAATAAAAAATATACACTCCCTCAGCGTCTATCACCTTTTGCAGACGTTTTGGTACAGACTGTACCAAGCTGTGGATATAATAATCTATAATCTATAATCTATTGAAATATCCTTCCATAAGGTTTGAATTTCCAAAATCGTTTATTCGCGACTTTTAGATAAGTTTGCACTCCATTTTCTTTTTAAATATGACCAGAGGTTTTCTATTATGTTGAGGTCTGGACTTTGAGGTGGCCAATCCAATGTGTTTACGCCAACATCTTTCAGAAACTTCGTAATCAGTTTGGCCTTATGACAGGGAGCATTATCCTGCTGGAGTATGAAGGACTCTCCAATCAATTTATCACCAGAGGGGAATGCATGATTATTAAGGACATCTAAATATTTTCCTTGATTCATGGTTCCATCAACAGGAACCAAATCTCCCAAGCCAGTGAAAGGATATTTTGCTGTTCACAAAGCTTCTTATAAGCAAATATTGGTTTTTAGACATAGCGGTCTCCATTAATAGTGAAATTACCTCATCGGAATCTGATGGCGAGACATTTTTTATTTCAGATTCGTTGCGTAACGAAGAAATACTCAGACTCATCTAATTCGGCCGGATGAGCTAAACGCCGTCGATTTGTTCTCCCCGAAGATTTCACAAAATCAAGTTTTTGAGGGCCACGGTGTGGACTTCTTACCCTTTGCTAATTTTCTTTATAGAGGCTTTTTATTGGAATTGACTCATGTTGATTAAGCCAATCAGACTTATATTTCAGTACTGAAGATTGTTTGCGATCATAGCGTGTCCAAAATGTAACAATTTGTTTACGAATGTTTTCAATACATTTAATTCGGTCAATTCAACTGTGTAGCTCACATTCTCATTGTCATGTTGTACAGCAGTGATAGCTTCTTGTAATTTTTCCGCATATGTACCCTTTTTTGTGCACAATAAATTCAACATGTGATGGCCTTTAAACACACACTGATACAAATAGCCGTCTAAAACCAAATCGAATTTAAACAGAAAAAATAACAAAGTAATAAACTGAATGACCATTAAAAATTGTACACATAATTGAAAGACAATATCACACAGACGGCACAATAAAAAAACAAAACAGAGCTTCATTGGCAAATTTGACCTTAAAAAAAAAAGAGATTGTGTTAGTATATTAACGATATCAAGCACATCCGCACTTTTCCACAAGAATCTTTAACAGTCTTTTTACTACAATATAATACAATCACATAAACATATATTTTGGAATTTGGAAGGAACTCAACTAAAACCTTACGTAAACATAAAAAATATGTTCAAAAAATACACAAAAAAGGTTAAATCAAATATAATTACACAAAAAATATTAAATCAATCAAAATAACTTAATATATAGAATTTATTAAAGTAAATACCTTCAAATTTAAATTCCATTTTAAATTATGTCTATCAGATAACAAATAACACCGACGTTTTCACTTTTTGAAGTTCGCTTTGTTCTGAATAAAAATGCAATGCGTCCAAATAAGCGTAGCAAATGAACACGTGCCAATTCTATTTTTAGAAAGTAACGTTAGCCTACTAGACATAACCGGTCTTGTCTTGATATGTTCGGATACTTTAGAGATGATTTGTTTACTTTTCTGATTCTATTTTTTGTGCAGTGTGCAATATCTATCGATATACCAGGAAAATGATGAATCGCAATTATACTAGCTGAGTAACGGGTATCTGATAGTCGGGAGACTGGAACAAACAAACAACAAATTATAAGGATGATGATACCGACTAAAGGCAATCTAGTCGTGCTCCTCTTCCTCCAACAGATCGTCTAAACAGGTTCGCAAGACACCCAGGTCGCCCAGAGCGGTTTCCCTGTGTTTCATCCAGATGCTTATGGCATTCTTATTGATCTGACTGAAACGTTTCAATCCATTGGAATTCGTCCACGGCTGCGCACCTGGGAGAAGATGCGTCCTCGCCAGGTATTGAAGACGCCTCTGCGCCCTTATAACCACTATTTAGACGATTCACCAGACCACCTCATGCGAGTCCCCGATTAAGATTGGTGTCATTCCGGTGCAGCTCCAGGAATGCTAAATGGAGTTTTTCTGCATAATATTTATCCGATTGGTATGATTCTGCTGCTGATCAATGAGAAGAGGTGATATTTTTTTTCTCTTCACTCTGGACCTTGCGACACCAAAATAATTTTTAAAAAATAAGGGATGGCCAATTCTAAAATTTTTTATTATATTCGGATAGGATAAATACCCAGATTTATGTAAAAACCGGTATTTTGTAGTAAATAGTGCGGATATTATAGTCGAACCGAAAAACAAAAAGTGTTCTACTCATACGAGAGCTAGGGCATAATAATCCCGTTCCAGTTTCGTGAAATAAAAAAAATGCTGATAGTTGGGGTCGAACCTCGCATCCTTAATTTAAACGACATAAAAATCGTGGCGCGTGATGCCTTTGGGATAGTTAACTTTGTGTTTCGAAACATGAAAATTGACTTCGACATACCAGACAAGTGGCTGCTGCTGTATCTGTGCCAGAGACAAGATTTCACAAAATTTTTAATAGATGTCACGGAAATCGAAGATGTCGTCCTGGACACCGCCTTCTCGGCCGGCAAGTTTACCTCATCCGATCGCTGTCGGCTACGGAGTGGCTAATGTCTTACAGACGCCCGCCTTATATAGGCCCTGGCTAAGATTAGTGTGCCCGCCGTCTGCGTGGCACTTGCCTATATTAGTGTGGCCAGCCTGCTTGGTCCAGTGTGACCCACCGCCCGATCTTATTGGCGCCTTCGCCTTATTCATATAGATTTTCATCGTCTATTCTATTGAATTGGCTGACAGCCAATGGCTGTCACAAGCGAAGCCCCAGACTTGGCACCGGTACTTTCAAATAGGAAATCCTTTTGTAAATAGTCCACCTAATTTGAAAGTGGCAATTTACTGTGCGACCGGAGTAGCCAATAGTGCTTTGTCATTATAGCACGTATTCGTGTTTTTAACTCCGTAATATGTTTGGCAAATGTGAGTCTGCGATCCAGAGTTTCTCGAAGATATTTAGTTCCGTTCGATTGTTAAGGGTATATTTGCTTAAGGGTATAGCGTACGTTGGTCTACTTGCCGCTATTTATCCCAATATCCCAGCGCCTGTCCCATTCCGAGAATATTGTAGCACAGTCTTGTATGACATCCTCAAGCTCACTTCGGGACCTGTAAGTAACATACACGTCATCGGCAAATGTAGCCAGCATTTTCAATTATGCTTTCGTACGGAAGCGGCATATCATAACTATATAAGTTGTAGAGCAGATGGCCGAGGAAATCCCGGATCGACATGGCGCAGGTAGAGCTCGTTTGATTTTGACCAGGATTCCAGTTCGCCACGTTCGATCAAAAGCTTTTTGAACGCCCAGAAAGATGGCCGGATGGCTTGTGTCAGTTTCTCCTGAGTCCTGCTGCAGAATGGCAAGCTCTAATGACTGAAAACGCTTTGTGCGATGAGCCGCGAATACATCCCGTTGCCTCAAGTCAGTCCGGCACCAAGCACCATTGCTATCCATCAGTGGCGCCTTCCTTGCGCAACGCCTTTTGGTTGCGCGCGTAACGCTCCAGAGCAAGAATGGCGTTTCACATTTCACCCCAGTGTTAGTAAGCGTGCAGATGTGTGCTGAACGAATGAGCTCCGCAATCTACTTAGTGCTCTATTCCATTCAGCTTTGTCCAACGGGTAGCGAGACCTCATGCACCTAGTGCGTAAGCGCCTCTTCTCAGCTATAAGCTACAGCCAGCAGTTTTTTCTACGCATATAGTGACAGCCGACAAGTGTATGTGTGCACACGTATGCTCATGCATTCCAAATTTGACAAAATATGGCCACTTTAGAAGTTCTTAGGCTTTAGATCTATATTATTTTTAGTACGCACACCCTTTTCCGCATACAAAATTTTGTTATAACTAGAAGCTCATTCGAAACATACTTTCATAAGTTATATTGCATATAAAACCATAACTAATTGTCCTTTCTCTCTCTTTATTCATACTATTTACAAAACGGAATCAGCAACGAAAATCCGACCCGTTCGCAGAGGACAGTCTGAAGTTATAGCCGAGACCAAAGGCACTAGAATAACAACATTAGTCGTAACTCCATTCGATTCTTTTGCACATATTATATTTTTGTGCTGGCTCTTTCGAATTTTTGATCGAAAGCCAGAGAGCTCCAGAGGCAGCAGATCTCTTGCACGAATACAGCCCACACTCATAAACAGTCGGTAGTTCGAAAGTCGTCGAAGGGAATAGGTATTACAAAGTTCTTCTTTTTCCACAGAACAACGAAAAAGTTATTTTTCAACATTCAAAAAGCTTGGAAGATGCATTCAATGGAAGGCTTCCAAGAGTGCTCCATTTAGACGTACTCTTTTCATTACGGAAAAGGTAAATAAAACCCGAATTTTGCCGATTGATCATATTGTTACAATCGTGCACATTCGGGTACAAGCCGAACCCTGTGTTGTCTACACACACTCTCTGCAGAATTACTAGAATCTTTTTCTATCATATTTAAATTTTACGACGTTCTCATTTTATAATTGTAAATATGAAAATACATTTTTTACTCACATACATCGTACAAATATGTGAAAAAAAAAATCAAAACAATATATGTATGTACATTTCCTTACACTTCCAGACGCTATATTTTTGATCGCCATTTATTTGAATATACATATTATCATCGCGTTCGTCCGCCGCCATTTTGGGTTGCGTAAAAATCGAAAAGCACAATATGTTGGCACTCCTCTCGCATACGCGATCATATTTCGTCCCTATATATGGGAGAGATAATGAGAGGCAATCTAAATCTCCCTCTTGCTCTCTTTGTCGTGCATTGTCATTTTGGTGATCATTTTGGTTCGGTTCTTACGAAAAGCAAACGACGAAAGTGATAGAAGCTGGTAGAGAAGGGCGAAGCGTTGTCGTTGGTTTATTACGTTTCTGTTCAGTTGCATTTTGAGTCAAGATCGTAAGTGTTTTCTTAGAAATTTAGCGACGTCTTTCAGAATTGCAAGAATTTTGCAATTAAGTATCGAATACCTAATAATTATTATAAATATTTATATACATATACATATATTGTCATGCAGATGATTGCCTTTCGTCGACCAGGGTATAAATATACATAATAAATTAACACGGCTATTGTAACAAAATAAGTCGATATGAATGGCGGATTGAACAGCGCCACCATGTGAAACCACAAAGCTGCTCTCGGCATCAACGGAATGTGACTAATTGGTCTTGGGTTTCGCCCTGTACAATCTTCGGCGCAGATATTGTAGTGCCGCAGGAGGATGCAGCTCAGCCATCTGGCGAAGAGGAAGAGGAGGAGTTCGAAGAACTCGTTGAAGAAGATAAACAATAGTTAGAAAATAAGCTTAGTTGCGGAACATGAGAATGTTTTAATGTTAAACATTAAAATATTTCTAAGTTCATAATACACTTTTAAGGCCTCCCCATGGTGTTCCCTGGATCGGTAATTTTAGAAGAAACCGAGCATTTAACAGCTTTATCAGAGCTTTTTATACATGAGAAAAACTACTCAATACACTTGGACTTAGGAAATATTAATATTTGTAAAATACACATTAAAGTTTTTTTTTAAATACACATTTAATATTTTGAAAATATTTAAAAAAAAAAAACAAATGTGTATAAAAGAAATATTGTTGAGCAATGCAAGTAGTGAATTCTCATACCACCCTCAAGACTGACCGGGACTTAAAATAAATCCTACTTAATTAAAATCTTCTAAATATTACTGCCTAAACATTTCATTTCTTTAATACTCTTAATCATATAACCTTTGTAAATAAGTTAGATATTAAGAATCGTAAAAATTGATACCGATTAGATTCAGTTGCCTAAGAAGGGGAATAGTACGCTAGTCAATTAACTTAAATAATTTCGAAGTTCGTGTACCTTAGTGTTCCCAGTTAGATACCCGTTTGCTCTCATTCTGGATTATGGTTTGATCACCTCGCGGATTCAATGAATATTGAATATTAATACTCTCAGCTGCGGGATCCTCCTATGCTTGGCTGATGTTTGCTTACAGGTACTACCGCTACCATCCGTTATTAGTGGCAAGGAGACCGTTCCCAGACTGGGGTAAACAGGTGCTGCGCTAGCCGCAAACTCCTGTCCTTTGCTCTGTCCCGCCAGAAGCCTGTTCAGTCTCCACTGGATTGAGTACTGGGGAGCAATACAACTCTAACAGTAACCTTGCCACTGTCGAGAAGGCAATATTGGAAAT
Source organism: Drosophila melanogaster (assembly GCF_000001215.4). Taxonomy (NCBI): domain Eukaryota; kingdom Metazoa; phylum Arthropoda; class Insecta; order Diptera; family Drosophilidae; genus Drosophila; species Drosophila melanogaster. The sequence goes on from NT_033779.5 coordinate 20,119,638, forward strand.
TAACGCCAGATTGGATCAATTATTTAAATTAGTCATGGAAACGTTGAGTCCAACAAAGCTTTTCGTAATCTAGTCCACGTTCTTCATCTAAGTAACATCGCCAAAGAAGGTTCTGCAATCTTCATCAAAGCCAATATTCGCCACAGTCAAAATAAATCAACAATGCGCACTGATTTACAAGTCACCAGTCTCGATGTACCAACAAGTGGTAGTATTATCAAAATAGCTTCTCTGTATCTTCCTCCAAATAAGCCTTGGACTAAAAACGACTTTGATCAGCTACTGATCACATTGGGCCCCAAGTGTATAGCAGGAGGGGATTACAATGCTAAGCTCCAATGGTGGGCCAACCTAAGGACATGCAGTCGAGGAAAACGACTGCAAGAGGCCATCGTAACTAGTTCTAGTGAAGTTATAGCTACAGGTGAACCTACCTTTTACTCATCTAACACTAGACTGACGCCAACAGCTTTGGACTTTTTTGTCGTAAATGGGGTGCCAATAAATAAACTTTCAATTTAAACAAAATACGATCTATTTTCTGATCACCTACCTGCAGTAGCAACATTAAGCCAAATAAATCCAGAAAGAAATCCTTACTAGCTCCCGGCTCCTGTCGAAACATTTAGCATTGAGAAAGGTGACAAGCCGTTACACACTTTGCATGCTGATCATTACGTCAAGAAAAATGGAATTAAGCATATGTCTTAACAACAACTGGTGTTGCCAGACGAATTGGGCAGGTAGAGAGAATTGTTGAAAATATGCATGTAATAAAGCCAATGCACTGTTTCTCTTGGTTGCGAGGAAGTATGCTCAGAACAATGAGGATGACTTACCGTTGATGATGAACAGGATGGACGAGAGTAAACAATGATGGTGGTGGCAGCATGATAGTACAGTTGGCAACACTGCAGGAAACTATCGATAGGAGCAGAGTGCATTGGCAGAGAAGAAATCGAAAAGAACGGTTATAAAACGACAGTAGTGGAAAGGTGGATAAGTCGGTCGGTCTTTCAGAAACGATCAGTAGTGTAGTAGTGTTGCGTGAAGTTCTATCAGAGTTTGTCAAGCCAAAATTAAGTGTTATCAAGATTATTCACACATATGCCTTCTCTCTAAAACTTAACTTGGTACATTAAATAATATTAATAACCTTTAACCAATATTTAAATAAATATTACATGTATTTGATAAATGAAACATTTACACACCACTAGAAATACACTTCTAAAAACTAAATGAATGGAACCGCAGGTATTCTTTTTTACTCCATGAGCAAAATGTAAGGGAATAAGACGCATAAAGTACTTATAAAGTTAGTATTTCAACCATTTAACATCAGCCGCTAGGAGGAGCCACAAAAGTACAATTTACCGCAAGGTGGAGCAAACAATGAAAAAACAATCGCTAGGTGGAGCCATAGAACCCAAAATTGGCCTCCAGGTGGAGCCACGCGGCTGCACAAATACCGCCAGGTGGCGTAGTTTTACCCCTACATGTTGCCAACTGAGGGGAAATTGTAAGCTAAGATCCACAATGTTGTAGCTACAAAAGGTGAATTACTTTACCACTCAAGTTCGATTCAACCAGTTTCATCTGGTTTCACTCAAACCGAAGGGGCAATGTTGCTAGGGACATGTTGGTGTGTTGCCAACGCGTTCAAATCGAAGATTGGTGTGCGCATGTGAGAAAGAACCGAGTCCTGTGGATTTTCGTATTTAACTCCAATTGGACGGAACAGTCGCTTGGACTGTCGTCAGGTTAAATGTTGGATCTTGGATGGGAAATTCATTTGAATAGGCTCTAAAGGACTGACTGATGACGTGTCAGAAAGCAGCAGAAATGTTAATTAGCCGTATTTGTTTGCTCGCAGCTACGATTGCATTCCGGCCTTTGAGCTCCTTAATTAGAAATTCATTTTGAATTCACCTCCACAGACCAAATCAACTGCTCAGCAATATTTTAAATTGACCCCTTATATAATGGGCTGGATACAAGTAATCTTGTCTGAAAATTATGTAATATGCCAATGTTTGTGTGTACACACACAATTTTGTTTTCCACATATTAAACCCTTTGTTTTACGCCCACTTTGTGGGTTGCATAAGCCTCCGAGGATGATGTGTCAGAATAACCTCGGTGCCCAATTTTTATTTCCCTTGTTATACCAAAAAGTAAGTAAGCTTTTTTAAAATATAATACTCGTGATTTTTTGGATAATCTAAGCCTGGGAAATCTTCATAAATCATAACAGCCTTCAATAAAAAGCAATGTCAACTAGAGTTTCGTTTCAGATTTGATTGCATCCCTGGAGCCATCACTTTCCTCGCCTGGGTCACGTTCGACTCGCATCCTGTGGCAACTTTGCGTGCCCTTCAATGCTGGAAATTATCATATCAGCCACTTCTCACACCTCAAGTCACACACTTTCCTTCCAGCTTCTGGCGCCATTTATCTGTTGGTTCTGGACGGAAATGGGAAAAAACTCAGGAAGCCAGGGAGAAGAATTGGGTTATGCCATCGTTCAAGAAAAGTGAAATTAGCATAAAGTTCTTTCATTCTCCTCCAGTTTTGTGTACTTTTTTATTTGCTGCCGCCGCCTCAGCTTGGCTAACTTTTTGCAACGTTGTTTGCTGTCTTCTTGAGTTTGTTTGTAATATCTTGGGTGTCGTATTGGCCCTGGTTGTTGGAGCTTTTCGCCAATCAGCCGAATGGTGACCGCTAAGGGCGTTAGTTTTTTACCCCTAAGTTTGCGGGTCGCATTGTCTAATTTGGCATTGAGATATGTAAATATTTATGCCAAGGGTTGCGGTGGAAGGACTTTGAAAAAAGGACTGAAAAAGGCATTTAAAAGAAAGTTCAAAAGTCCTGTGAAAAGTTTCATTGCGGGTGAAACGTGTAAGTTGCGTTACTAATTTCATGAATTTGTAACCAAGTGAAGTGGAATTTATGAACATTCACTTTTACAAATCATGCAATCATAAAATGATTGAATTTAAAGCGCTGCAATATATTATTGAACTGTATTTTCTACATTCTCGCTATAATGCATATTGATTTTTTAAAACATAACTTAATAAACTGTCACTATACGTAGTCTAGATGACTTGCATTTTTTGATCAAACTACAATATAACTGTTAGGAAAAAGCCGAAAGCTTTAAGTTGTCAATATCCTTAATTATATGTACTTTACAAAATGTTTTAAAATTTGGATTGTTAAACGAGAATTCAGTGGGAAACGTTAATGGCGCACAATCAAAATTATTCCGTGTAATTTATTAATGCCGCGTGTGGCACAATTTGTTCCATGAAGCACGTAAAACGGATTTAACGGCCAGATAAGGCTGGACCTGTGCAGATAAAGGTAGCTATGTACATAAAGGACATCAGTTGACTGGACACGAGCCAGGATTGGCTTTAGCCACTCACCCACAAACTATTATTGTGGTCAGCAGCATATTGAGCGACTAATTAAAACTGAGCTCACATGACCTGCTTCTTCGGCTTTTGCCTCATTAATCTTTCTCCTCACATAACTTTCCGCTCAAACAGGCCAAGTATACATACAAGCTCGAAGGCAAATTGACAATGACATGAGCAGAGAAAATGTGCATAGTGCAACTCAAATTTATTGTATAACAATGCAATAATTGCAAATGGAATGGAAATATAACATATGCAATTGGGCATAGTTTCCTTGCGACTACTGTGGAGCTTAAAGCGAATAATAAAAACGAATAATATAATTGAGTGCTAGCTCCACTACATGTTTGTTTACAGTCGAAGAGTGTTGTTTTTGAAAAGCACGGCCCACCCATCAATCAGGCCTAATTGAAACGAGCCACTTTGATATGCCACTCACGTTCAGTATCAATTAATGCCACAATGAACCCATCAATTTTGAATTGCGCAGACCCAACAGATCCTGTAGGTTGGCAAATAAACATTACGATGAAATGTCGAACGGATTAATTATTTATGGCCACTCATTGCGTCCCTCACTTTGCCGGAAAAAGAAGTAGGGAAGTAGCTCCACTGGGGTCTCCGAAGAAATGTCGAAATGGTTTCTTTGCGAACTTCTCTGAAGGACTCGGAGGTCGGGCCAATTGCAAAGTTAAATTCTAAACAAATTTAATTGAAAAACTTTTCCGTTTCTTGCAATGCCAATGGACAGCTTTTTACTGGGTCCACGGGGTCCTGTGAGTCCTGTGCGTCCTGGAGCACCACGGAAGGCTACAAGTGCATATGCAATTGTTGGCCCTTGAAGTTGCAGTTGCTGTTATTATAATTTCTGGTAGTTCTCTCTTTTTTCCCAGCCAACATGCTTGCCTCGCTCGCGATTCACTTGAGACCCGTTTAGCATTTAGCTCTGCTCCTCTGACTGCTGGTGCTGTTGGCCCCTTGGCGATTTTTTCCTTATTTAATTATTGCTCGAGATGTTTTGCCCAAAAGTCACCAACGAGCTGCGAAAAGTTCTCGCTTGTTGCCGAAATTGAAATTATAACTTTTGACTACTTTCTGTTGCGTTGTGGCTCACACCGGCAAATAGTTGGATGGCTGGAGCAGTTTTGGTTTCGTTTATCTGGATCTGGGATAGCAAGTTTGGGGCATGCACCATTGAAACCTACATTAAATGCGCCGGAAAATATGGCGCATTAAATATTAATGCTTACGGAAATGTGTTTTTCCAAATTAATTATCAATCAGGAAGCAGACTTTTGAATAGAATATAAGATAGTAGGAAAAAAACAAAATTTTCCGAGTCCCAAAAGTACCCCAAAGAGTGAGTTTAAGTCTGCGATTTAACAAATTTTTCTAAATATTGCTAACTGTACCAGTAAGGTTATATTCAGAACCGTAGCAATATATTGTATCTTGCTTCTTTCAGCACAATGTTTGCGTAAAAAAAAGAGTCCCAATTGGTTTTATCAATAACAAAGTGACAGAGGTCGTCCCAGTTCTCTCAATGGCGATTATCCAATTTACTCGAACTGGTTTGCTTACGATATTATTCATGCTACTGTAAGCGTAAGTGGCCCATTATCTTCAATGAGACAGTTTTCGTATAATGGAAGTCAAATTTAAGATTATGCTAGCTTGCACACTTTAAGCAAGAATTCTAGACTAACATTTCGAGCATCTTATAAAATGATGATTATGCAACGTGGGATCAAGTTAATATTTTCCAAGTTACGATAATAGACTGCTTCACTTATATGTATGTATTTATACCTTATGCATCCGAATTTTATGATTTAATATAATTTATTTGGCAACCTTTACGTGTGACACTTCGCCCCTTAGAAAGGTTTAACTTCTTGCAATCTTTTTTATCGGTTTACTTGCAACCAACTTCTGCGATTTAATTTCGCAACTTTTCCACACAGTTATTTTCGATCAAAAGACCAAGGGTTTGCAGTCAGACAGATAGTTCCGATAGTTGGGAAGGGGTGGTGAGTGGCGGGGAGGGGAGATAAATCGTGGCTATTCAGCTTGAAAATGCCCTTAAGTTGCCTCGACTGTCTTAGTGTGCGCTAGTGCTTAAGATAAATATGCATTACCCTCAAATATATAAATGATGTGTGTGTGTATGTTGTGTGTGTACTACTTCTTCTCGGTCTCGTGCTGCTGCTATAGATTTATACGAAAACTCAAGGATCGACTGCTTCCTCCTACAAGAGTGCCGCTGTGTGCGTGCGTATCTGTGTGAGCATGACATTCACCATTCACCGGCTGCAAGTGGCTTCTCTGCGGAGGAAGGGGCAAACTTGCATACGCATACGCGTTGCACACAAGCTGCTGACGACCAAGTTATGTCCTTGCCGCAATATATAGCCATTGCTGGCTACAGTGGAGCCTAGCGATTGACTGATTTGAAGAAATACACACTACTATTGGGTATTATCTTGCCGCAATATCTTTAGGTATGGGCTCGAGATGTCCTCTAATATTATCCTCTATTATCCTCTAATATTATCTTTAAATTAGGATATATAGCAATTACTTTAAGGTTTTTATCATTCTTTATGCTATTTTATTGCTGAGCGAATTGCACAAAATCGTAAAATATGATTTATTTGAGGTACACCGTTGTGTTCTGTACTAACATATGAATGCTCCTTCAGTAGTATTTTTTGGATTTATTTTAATTTCCACTTGTGAGTGTTGACTTGAATTTCTGCCATCCTGCTGTCAGCAAGCACACAGACTGTCAGACAGACAGAAAGGACGAAAGGACAGGAGGGTCGTGCATCTCATGCATCTCAGTTTCCAAAGAGTGTGGATGGAGCACATCGGTTTTGGTTTCAGTCTGTATCTGGCTCGATTTTGCTCTTGCTTTCGGTCGCAGCACCCTGATGTGGATGTTTTCGCATCCTTTACTTTTTTATTGGACCTGTGGCCCACTTTGTCTCCGACTTGCAACTTTTTGTTTCGCCTTAAGATACGTCTCCTCCCTGCAGAAGCTTCTGCTGTACTTTTTGCTGTACTTTGTCGCATTGTGCGGAAGTGTGCGGCACTTGAGAACTACTTTTACTTTTGTGTGTACGCAATATCGTAGGCTGCACCTCGATTTTCCCTCGACAATCCTTACAGCCGCCCATCGTGGCGTTTGCTATGGGGTTTCGCCTTTGCCTTTTCACATATCTTCGTGTCACCTTGGGTATCCCGTTTGTCTGTCAGTGGGGATCGACTGCGTTGTCCTCTTGAGTCCTTGCTTCTGTTTTGCATGTCCTTGCCACTCGAATGTGCTTGGATCCCATTAATAAGCGAGGCGAACCGGACTACTGAAGAATGAACAAAATGAATGACAATAACAGACGGATAGAGGTACCTTATCGGTTTCCCGTTTACTTATTGTCAAACAAAAGTGAATAGACTAAAAAATGGAAAATGCGAAAACCAATAGCAAAATGGTGTAGCCTTTAAAATAGTGCTTAAGACATGCCAACGGGAAGGGGAGTGAAAGGACTTCGCTTGTGCTAATCCCATATTCCAAGAAGTTTTATTCGAAACTGTCAAAGAAAAAGGGCAGGACCAAGTTACTGCGAAATAAAGAATCGAGAAAGACAGTCCAGGTGTGTCCCAAACGCGGCCTTATAGACACGTGACTGAAAATTTTAATAACCCATTTCTAATTGGACCCAGCAATGGTCAACCTTCTAATGGCTTTGGCTGGTCTCAGTCATAAAACCCATAATAAGGGCACAAATTATAATGGACCCATAACGATCAAATTGTGGAGACAGAAATATTTGTATTCAACAGAGTCGTATAAAAGAAAAGCTCAAAGGGACCGAAATCCAGGGGGAAGTCATAAAAAGTTTAACACCGCGGAATCGCCATGCTGCCTTGTTTTTCTTTTATTTTTCCCAAAAGGTTCTTTTGCGTTTAAAATGGATTTTACTTTTTTTTTTTACTTTTGGTTCCTCGTTCGTTGGGCTTTTGTGCAGTCCATAATAAAGTTGTAAAGCCAACTATTTATTGCTCGAAAATGTTTATCAAAGTAACGTAAATATTTAGTTTGTAACTCTGCGGTATTTTATGGGCTTTTTCCATTTTTATTTATTATTTTTTAGTCTGTTGGGCTTGGGGTGTATGGCCCTTAAATTATAATTTCCAGCTCGGATTTATGTAAATATATTTAGTAAAATTTTCCCCACTATATGCACTGTATGCAGAGAAAGTTGTGATTTCATACGGCTTAAGGTATGTGAATGTGTATGAGCCAAGCACTCAAAAGTGCTCTATTGAAAGATTGCGTGACTGGTTAAAGCAAGGATATACCGGTATATAAATATGTGCCCTTAAATGCAATTAGCAGTGAAAGTTCCTTTGTTTGCACTACCTCATCGTTTAGTAATTGGATACCTTAAGAGTAAAATAAACGTGGAACACTAGCTAGTAAGTAAAAAACGAACGCCAACTGGCCAGTCGAGAAGTGAAAATTCGTTAGAATCGCGTGACGAAAGCAACGGGCTACCAGCCGTACATTTTTTATGGCCCTTTAAAGCCGGAAAGTCGAATGACCCAACGCGATGGTCAACATGCTATGAGCGGCCGACAAAACACTTTACTTAACTCGTTCCAAAGCTGCCACCAGACACGGATTTAAATTACCCCTTCCTCCGCATTTCACTCTGACACATTATCAAGGCTTTAAGTGCTCAATAAAAAGGTGGCGATTTAACGGGGAGAAACGACAAATGTAGTGCCTGCTATCTACTTTTTATCTTATTAGGCACACTTTGCTTAAGTGCTCTAATACGAGGTATCTGCGTATCTTGCGGCACCAGCTTCAATTTCTTGTAAAAAGATTTTTATATAAATATTTCACCTTTCTATATTTAACTAGTAAATAAAAGCATAACTATATTCATATTCAATTGCTTATAAAATATAGATACACAGCGTGTTTTGAGTAAGCCCAGCTTAAACGCCAGAGTTTCAGTTTGAAAGTTTTATTTACTTACGATTTATTTGAAATCAATATAGTTTGTAATTGTTTTTTTTTTCTCAACATTAAAAACCCGACATTTTAACCACAAACGAACTTGAAATGTAATACTATGTCTTTTCGTTGACCTTTATGGCGCAGATTCTCAACTAATTAAGGGTCACCACTATGTGTGTAAAAATCCCAGGCACAAAACAAAGCCGAATCCCTGTTCGCCACACGGTTTTTAATTAAATTGTTTTGCTCTTTTTTTTTTTTTTTGGTGGTACCAGTTTTGGCCTGGCCTAGCTTGGACTTTGCGGTAAAATTTACAATGTAATTTCCGTGCAGGGGACTCGGAAAACACTCCTTACTCACTGCCACTGTGCTGCAGCGCACTTGAATTTTAATAGAAACTGCAGCCGCCAGGAAAAGTCCGGATTGAAAGGGGTGCACACCCTGGAGAAAAGGCGCCAAAATGCGTGTGTGAGTGTGTGAATGTGTTGCCATTCTGTCATAACTCTCGACTGCGCCTCCAGGTATGCAACGCTTTGCAGTTCCTCTGAGAACTACAATATATGAAGGGCGAATAAGGAAACTCGTAAGCGTTGTCAAATCCACCGAATATATCATAAATATCTGATCTCACCTACTCGGAAACATATCCCATTTGCATTAGTATGCATAGGAAGTACGAGGCCCTAAAGGGATTTACTGTTTTATGTGTCAGTGCAATAATAAACCCAATCACTTTATGCTTGACACCACTTTATTTAATTGATTAAAATGGGTACATAGCTAATATGTTATATCAGTACCATCGTGGCGTTAGTTTTTCGCATTGAACGAAAAACCTAAAAAAAATAAAATCGTAGATCATTTTCCTCGATAAATATTTTTAAAATATTAGCTTGCCGATAAAAAAAATGTATATGTATAATTCAGTTCATAAATGTTTGACATTTCCCATACGGAAAGGTTAACCACCACAAATCCTTCTGGGGTTAAAAGGAAGGAAATTATTTCAACAAGTTACAAATTTTCGGAGTACGTGCCAGTTTGGGCTTGGTCCAGGGCCCATTGTTATGTGTGTCGCGTAGATCTGATCAATGACCTGCGAGCATTCCACATCCACCCATTCCCATCCACCCGTCCACCAATCCACCCATCCACCCACCAGAGGCAGCAGCATCCACATCGCCATGCTCATCGTCTTCCACAGTCACGGAGCTGTGTGTCCCATTAGATTTCAATAGGTCCTGGCTCAGGGTGCTTTTGCCCCGGTTGTGTTGGTTTTGTTTTTTGTTTTTGGTTTTTATCAACCACTGCCGGAAATTGTGACAAATTGATTGAACTAAATGGTAAAAATATCAGGCATCAAATTGCCTGTGACGATAAGAGAGTGAGCTTGCCCATTGAAATGGACTGGAAGTCGGAATGGATAGGCGTGCTTGTGAGTGAGTGGAAGGACATGTCTGCCTCGATGAGTCTGAGTCCTGGCAGTCCTCGCAATATGCAGGCAAAGCAGAAACTCACGCACTTTCAACGAGACATGTTTTATATGTCAGTCTCAAGTGTCTTCGCCAGACGACAACAAAAACATTGAGACAGGCTTCAATTTCAATGCGACTTTCGTGCTGCCTTCTTGTATTTGCACTACGAGTTTATGGCGCACTAAAGCTGGAATTCAAATGAGGGCCAGGAAAATCATTGGGAAAACAATGGCGCTGGGTTGGAGCACGCCAAAGAAAACTCACTTTAATTCGTGGAGCTGTGAGTAGTTGAAGAACAGACTCAGCCAACGAGTTGGCTGCTACCTAAATTAATGACTCTTAAAAAGTCTAAGAATTTGTATAAAGTCGAACATTTATTACATCCAACCTCTTATTTATATTCATATTCGTGCAACTGCCTGTACAGCATCTTACGACGACGTCGAATCACGTCTTGAACTCAACCCTTCTCAACTTTTCTTCCCAATCTTGGGACTAACTAGAACCTGCCACTGACAATTATGGCCCTCCTTCGCTTTTGGCCAGAAAATGCGACCAACCAAGTGTCAAAAGCAAGAGCAGGAAAACTTTGCGAAACGAAGATTGATTTAACTTTCGGACAGCTTTGGCCAATCTTGAAATGCATTTTTATTCGCCATCCCCAGTTTTGGCAATTAATCAAAGTACAAAGTAGGTTTGTTCCTGTTGTATGCAATGCAGATTGATTAATCAGATTTCATTGGCAATGCAATTAGAGGTTAATTAATTAGTTTTCAAAAACTTTCGGCAGTAAAGTGTTGAGTGATTTGCGGTTGTAATGGAATGGAAGTTTCTCTTTGCCAAATAACCTTGAAATACACAATGGTTTTTTTTTTAATTCTGTAATTCTTTTTTGTTGCGTTTCGTAAGATTTACGCTCCGTTGTCCGTTGTGGAAAAAGTAGCGGAAGCAATTAATAATGAAAATCAATTGGATGTACGTTTTACATAAGCCGATGAGGTCAGTTGGTCAATTGAGATACAGTCGGACCCAAATCAATCCAGCAACCTTGTCGAACTTTGTCCATAATTCAGTTGTCGAAGACTTTGAATCTTTCTGGTCAACGGGGTCCTTCACATTTTGCGATCTTTGCCGCCGGGTTATTGTGGTTGATTCAGTTTCCTTTTCGGGTTCGCCTCGAGTGGATTTATTGTTTCGAGTGGCAAACACAAATGTCCACAGCCATCACCCGCATCAATTCTGGCCGCACGTTGTCGACTCCTGTCAGCCACAATATCCTTCTTGTTAACAAAAGTCGGTCCCTGAGATTTGGGGTACCAAACACTGGTTGTAACCGAATGGATGGATGGATGGATGGGTGGTGGGCTGGGACCAGCGCCGCACACTTTGTCACTTCAACTTCGATAGGTCGACATATTTCTTATTGTTGATAATCTTTCTGCTGACACGGCCACATGCATGTGAATTGAGGACTGGAACGGTTCCAGTTGCTCCTCCTTCATCTCCATTTCATCTTCCAGGCCAGGAGACAATATGTGGCAAGGGCCTTTGTCTTTAACTTGGTAGCTTCTTGCGGCTTTTTGTTGGCTTTGTGTGCTTTATTGTTATCCCATGATGTCACCCAGGACCAAGTTCTATGAAAGACAGGCGGCTTTGTTTGCGGATTTCCGAGGGATTGCATTGCCTTTCAGACTAGCGCTGCATTCGAATAACTTTGAACTGCACTTGTCGACGGGGACACAAGTTTTAAAGTTGACCAATTTAAAGTTTATTGAATTGTACTCGTTAAGGAGTGTGGGCGAACCGAAATGTTCGCATTTGACATTCAGTGCTTACCATTTTTGCAATTGAATAATGTAATTGTGGTGCGACCTCGCAGAAGCCATTTATCAAAAATCGTATTAATTATATTTTCGAAAACATGTGTAGTAGTAGGGTCATATTAGGTCATAATAATATATCACACTGAATGTGACACAAAGCTTTCGAATTTGCTATACATGTATACTTACATCTTTAATGACTTTTTCCCTCTTCTCCTCTGGTTTCCTTAAACTCGTGTTTTTTTTTTATTTTTTTATCTGAAACTTTGCCAAGGGAGTTGAGCATCTAAAAATTTCATAATTTGTCTTGTCATTAAACCAGCTTCTCCTATTCACATTTCCATTCCTTTTCCCATCCACATCCCCTTTCCCATTTGCCAGCGACTGCAATGCAGCAGGAAGGACATTTGTGTCACTCGTAAATTTCCAATGCCGGCAACAAGCCGCCAGCATTCGCATTCGCATTCACATTTTATACTTTACTTCCTTTTCTTCGAGTTTTTTTTCCTCGGCTTCCGCTGCGCTCAATTCCCAATGTTGCCAAGTGGCAGTCATTGGCTTTTGCAGTGGCTTCTCGATTTTTCGGATAGTGCTTAAACATTTTCAGATTTACTGGCAGCAGAAACTCAGAGCTCCGAACTAGAAACCCGAACCGCACGCGCCATAGAATTTATGAGAGTGCCGAATCTTGACGTTTTCGTGGCGCCACATCCAAGGACAAAGAGACTGTGTCGTCATTCTATCGTCCTATACTGACTATGCATAATGAGTAGTAATTCCCAGTGGTTGGGAAAAACTTCTACTTGTACGAAATTCGGAGAGGGGAAAACGCAAGTTTAATAAGGGCGAATATATCTTCTATTGAAAATTCCAATTTACCTTCGCCGAAGTGTGGCGAAAACCTTTTAGCGGAGTCTAACCAGGCAACTTCGTGTATACGCTAACCATTTTCAATTTGGCGCCCAATCTAATTAAAGCTCATTTATGGAAATTTCTTATTAATTGAGCCAAAGAGCGATGGAGAGGCATTGTGTTGATTTATGCGCCCAGTGGGCTCATAATTTAACAGGCACCAAGGCCACAAGGACATAATAGTCTTCGCCCGGCTTTAAATGCGCCGATGAACTCGGGCCACATTTTCCCACTGACGCTTGAATTATGCAAGTTAATTTGCAGCTGCCTGAAAATGATGACAAGAAATACCGCCAGCACACCAACAACCACACCCGTACCCACACCCACGCACAATGCACAACAGGGCAGGACTTCTGGCTGCTGGCTGCTGGCAGCCTAACAAGAGTTATTTCCCACAGACCGGAAGTGAAGTCGACATAAATTGCGGTTAGTGCTAGTCAGCCCACAGCCCATCCACCCCCCTCGAAAGCCACGTTGGCCATTTAATACATTGCGACAGCCATTCAGGCAGGGTTCTTCCGTCTCAGAGGGAAGATACCACCCACTACCACCCACTACCTAGCCACCTGGTGGGGGTGGTGGAAAACTCCTGGGCAGAAGCTGGTATTAAAATTCAGATTGGTTGCGTCACAGTTTTGACGGTTTAGCCGGACGGGTTAACCCGGCATTAGTATGCGAGCGAATATTAAAACCCAACTTGAAGATTACCATATTTTATGCTGATGCATACATATATACCAGCCAGCACTAGTGGCTAGTCTTATTTTAGTAACCACTAGCCGAGCATCAAATAAGGATTATTGCCTTTCGGAATTCGTAAAAGTAAAGCGGATTGAAAACTGAAATCATTGCTGTGGAAATGTGCATCGGGGTAGGACTTTTATTTCGTGAAATTGATTGAATTTCGTTTTCACTTTGCACCCAATCCGAACTGCAAAATGGCAGGCTGAAATTGCAATGAACTAAGGAAATTTCAGGCTTTTCAGACTTTTCTCTCTCTCTTGATAAGTTTCAGTCTTCTGGTAGAAATTCCACTCCTTTCATGCGAAACACGCCTAAGCTCCTGAAAAGGGGAGGGGGAAACGTACTTGTTGTCCTGTTTTGTTACTTCTGTGCGGTTGTTTTCATTTCATTTACAGTTGCACTTGAAGTGGCTGAATGGGGCATGCATGATAGTCCTGGTTCCTTGATTTCCCCCGGTGCCAAAGAAACCCACTTTCCAGAAACCTCAACCGTACGAGAGCTTGCATTTCATACACTTTTACTGACCACTTGCCACCACGAAAGCCACACATCCCAAAGATGTCACACATCAAAACCAGAGAAGCAGAAAATGTATATTAGTGTTGCGCATATGAATCGCACTGTTCCACTTACAGAGCAATCAAAATCGCGGATACTAAGGACATATTTAATATATTACAGTCAGATATGCATTTCACCCTTTACTCACTGTTGTGCATCTCATTTGGATCGGAATGAATTGAAATTTTATTTAGGGTCAAAACTTTTCAATAACTTGTTTATTCCCGATCCTAGTCCTTAACTATTGTATTGAAATTTAAATCTGGGTTGTCTGGTAGCGTTGGCAACACATCGTTTGGATCGTACGTTGGAAGTGTGAACACGGTGGTCTCGAATTCATAATCGTTTTCCATATTCTCTTCTTGACCATCGTTATAATCATTTTCAGGTTCGACGAAAAGTGAGCCACCATTGCAGGTCTTCACGAGCTCATCTTTGTGGCAAAGATTCTTGTATTGCTTATTGCTTCCCTTCATGCACTCTGAAGCGGCTTCTTCGTCGGTGTCCTCGTAGACGGGATTATCCTCCTCCTCACAGAGACTCACTCCGCAGTTGTAGACGCACTTTAGCAACTGGTGGACCAGTGCTGGCCGAACATACTCAACTATGGCGCAGCCCACGCGATTAGCTCGATCCCTCAATACCTGAAAGTAGTTTTTGGACAGTTCCCTGGAAACGGTCTTCAATAATATTTTGGACTTCCTGGTACATGGACTTACTGCTGATTTTTAGTCCATGAGAAGAACAGCTTCTGCACTTCATCTTTACTATTGGGGTCAAACCAGTGATCGAGTTGCTTCCTCAGGGCCTCCTTTTTCGTGGTCATGCAGAAGTACTTTTCCAGCGAATAGCTGACTTCCGCATGACCGTAATTTGGGGTTATGGCGCACTGATCTCGGATTGGCTCACAACGACGTACCAGACCGTCGGCCACTTTGGCCAGTTCCGGATCCCATTCGATCGTGGTCATCCTTGCCGCCTTCGGATTCTGATCCATTCCGCCGGCGAACTTGTTGCGATATTCATTGTGCTTGTCCACGATGAGGGCTATCATATCCCAGCTCATTTTCACCATGGCTGCGGCTTGTTTGGGACAAGTGGATTCAAAATTCTGTAAGAATATGTAAAGCGATCCGAATGATTTGGTCTCCCGTTTACTACCCACTCACTCCATTGTCATCGCAGAGCACGTGTTGTCCTCGGCACAGGTCAGCTTTGCACCATTTATCTGAAGCGCCTGTATCTTGAATATATAATGTGGAGAACAGCAGCCAGATGCACTTTATCATGGCATAAATAACCAGAGTTGTGTATGCTCTGACAGAGGTTTTGAAATAAATAAATCGAAGCCTTGACGAGCATATAATGAATCGTTAATTCTACGCTTGATCCGCGACTAATTGGGTTGCTAACATCACTTATTGAAAGGCGTTCCTTCATTTATTGTATTCCAAGTGTCTTTAGGGCATGGTACGTATCACTGAGACAGCATTGGCCATTCAGTTCTTAAGATTTAAAGATCTTTCACTCTCCAGAAGTCCCTTCTATCAATTATATGGGTTTTTGCATTGAAATGCAAGGCACTTTGCATTGCTCATAAAGAAATGGCATAGGCAATTGATTCAGGAAGCGACTTAAGCTTAAGTGGCTGTCTGATTGCAGCATTTAGTCGCTGAATGAGGAAATTAACGGGGGAAAACTCGTTTCCGTACTTCTGCTTTTGTACTCCACTTAATTGTCTCGTGAACTTTTGCAGCCCAACGTTCTTCGTTCAACCGATGGGCAGTAAAATCCCCTGTTTAGTTGCCGTGAAATAATAAATCCAATAATACACACATTAGCTGCACCACATTTGCCGCTTAACAGGGGTTAAGCTAAAAAAAAAAAAGGAAGTCAGGTTCCCCAGTTTTTTTCCCCCTGCTTTGTCTATCTGGCTGCAACTCGTTAAGCCACTCAACTAAAAGACTAATCCACTTATTGGCGGTTTGGACCGAAGTAAGTACAAAATACACAGCACTAGAGTTGTAGAAGTTCGATTTTAAGACTCGCCTAAGAAGTTGCTGGAAAAATTCAGACGTTGTTTTAAGGTCTTCGAAAGGACGAGTGCATTCGCAAGGCTTAAAAAAGTGAGTTGAAAATTCACAGCGAGAGACCCACAGCTACTTTTTCATACCTGGTGCAGATTCTCTGTACTTCTTTGGACGTGTTGATGTTATTGGCAACAAAGAGATGGCACCGTTACGTCAAATTAATTAAACTAATTGAGTTTGAAAGGTAACGAACCGAGTAAGCGATGTGACACAGAGCAGAGGGGCAAAAATAAAAGTTAAAAAATGTGCCGAAGTCGTTACATACGTTTTTCACGCCATGTTCGTTTTCAAAGTGAAAAAACGCGATTACAGTTTGCATCCAAATGAAATAGGTTATCAGAGGTGGAAATTCTTGACGTGTTAAAAAAAGAAAAGCGACGCGGTTTTCATAGAAATGTAGCTACGTTTCAGAGTAATTAAATAAAAATGCTCCGGGTGTAAAAAATCTAATGCAGTATGTTAATACATTAGATCTGAATGTATATTAAATCAGCGATAGCACATGTTACATTTATCTACATCTTTTTTTCAGCCTGCATGAATATTCTTAATGTTTAATGTTTGCATATCTACTACCAGCTAACTTAATAATCAATATAAATCAATTTAGTAAAATGAATATACATTTTTTTCTGTAATCATGCCAGTTACTCGTAGAGCAACACGGTTAACTAGATTCGTTGAAAAAACACTCACGCCCTACATTTATCAATAAAGATTTCATTTTTAATTGGAATACATTCATTTGGCCACTATCTACGACCACGCCCACTCTACCGCCCATGAAGATGGTAGTGAGCAAGTTTGTTAGCAATCGTCATGGTGCTACTACAATATATATCTACGTTCCAGGGTATGTGATAGTTGTCCGGTGTTTTTAGTTTCACATTTATGCATATTAAATGCCAATTTTCAATGGCAACAATCAAATCATATACTAATATTTACTAAACAAATACGCAGCAACATATTTGCACCTCTCCAGAGATTTTACCTTCCAATTAGTTGCTGAAAATGGATGCACCAAATTGTCATATCGATTGCCATATGTGAGTATTTGATGGCTGATGACTCCACACACAGCCCCGAGGAACACCACCATCAGTCGCATTAATTACGATCCCCCCAATTGCCTGTGGGGAAATCAGCTGCGCATATTGTCGTTGGCAAAAAGTAAAATGAAAGCCACGGAAGAAAGGAAACCGAAATTGAATTTCGGGAGCAGTTGTCGCAAAAATGCTTTTAACGCGAGCCAAATGCATGAAGTATACGATATGAGTGGCCAAAGGGAAATGGGTTCTCGAGCGTGTATCATAATTAATGTTAATTGCCTGATTGAATGGGAGATGGCAGGCCCACGAATCCACATATTCGCACATATATATATGACAATCCCAATTTCCAGCGCCATTGAAACTGCATTCTGGCGCCATTATTTCGTTTCCGCTTCAGTATTAAGTCGCCGGACTGACAGTCTCCTTTTCGGTCCGTTTCAGGTGTCCTTGTTCAGGCTGAATTGTCGGAAACTTTATTGGAGCATATTGCGCTTGAATAAACATTGGAAAATGTGTGCTCATTAAAAGGATCTCAATTGCAATGAGTGCTTTAAATGAATTAAACAAGGAAATGTTTGTGCCAGGAATTCGATATTTCTTAAATACTTGAATTGAATTCATATAACAAACCGTTTGTAATTTAAATCTTAGTTTACCAACATGCCGTGATTGTGTTTGTAAAAGAACTATGATAGAAGATGGCTTCTTGGCTCGCAATAGCAATTAAAACCACTTGCATTCTAGATGATCGAGGCATAAAGGCTGCTTGGACAAGCAAACAACATGGCTATTTCCCTTATTTTTAGTTTGGGGCCCGAAGGTCGCTCTTCCTTACATATGGAGACAAGACGCAATGTTTGACACGTTTGAAAGATAAGGCTAGAGCGTCATTATGCGAGAACAAAGGACCTGGAAACCGAATTGCGCTCCTCGGAGGCCATTAAATGTGGTGCGGTGTGTTGCATACATGGCGTACACATACATGTACGATCTGCGGAATGTGAGAGCGATGCGATGTTTGACGAGTCAGTGCACCTGCACTATGTGCTAATTACTTATTTATAACGCCCAGATTACACGACACAAACACAGCCTGCTCAGCAAGCTCGGTGCAAGCTCATTGCATACTTTGCGGCGGCCCGGCGGCTAAATGTTCTTCACTTGGAGTGCGCAGGCAGGATTTCGAGACGGGACTCGAGATGTGGCTCAGTGTGTGTGCTGGGATGGGCTTGGGGATTTGGGTTTTTGGAATGGGGAGTGGAAAGTGGGCAGGGGTTAAGCAAGGAGAGGGGGGGGGGGGAATTTCTGCCAGCTCTGCAGACAGCAATCAATCTGGTCGAGCTGCACTTTCATCCACCTCAGTGGGCCAAAATCAGACCCAATCAGTTCCCAATTGGCCGTGTAATGTGGTTCTTTTTATTTTTTTTGATAGTTTGCCTCAAGTTTCTACCTCTTTTCGGCTACGTGGCTAGCTGGCTACGTGTGCATTTTACCCAAGTGCCTCTGAGTGTTTAAACAAATTTTGCGAAAGACTCTGGACTTTGTGGGGTAAATCTACCTGGGATATTTGCACAACTTTCCGCGTTTTAAGGAATACTCTGTACATATTTAAGAGCCATTCGGTTGGAAGGCTCTTGAGCAGAGATGGGATTTAATTCTGGCAAAGTTGGAGCAGTGACAGCCAAGTGAAAAACAGTTTATCCACAATCAGGCGAGAATTCTTTGACGCTTTTGGACAATCCGACTGTCTGTCTAGTTAAGCTCAACTTGCCACTGGCAAAACACTCAGGTGTGAAAATGCAACCACCTCGTCCTCGTCCCCTTCGAATTTCCCGTTGTTTTTTCCCTGTTTCTGTCACTTTCAGTGTCTGCCACACCAGGAAGTGCAGCCAAGTTTCGAGTTCATTTTTGAAGTGCCAACGAAATTAAAAAACTATACACTCAACACACTTATGCAACTGACAGGCGGCATTTGTGTATTGTTCTGAAAACCGTTTTATTGTTTTCGAATTTTAATTGACTAATGGCTCTTCAATGCTCATGCAATGTGCACAATGAATTAATGAGCATTATTTAAGGTAGTAAGTAAGCAGCGACAGACAGCAGTAAGTTCAGGCCAGAAGATATCCTAACAGTTTCAGTGAAAATTTAACCCTCTTTAAGCCAAATAAACCACATTTTTCAGGCGACCACAGTGGAAAATCAAACTAACGCCAACCCGTTGACTCTCCATTCGGCATACCGTTTTCACCTTGGCTTGTCATGTGAAATATTTGCCCAGGTGTTGAGTCTCCATCTCCGTTTCCATGCATTCGGCTGCTTCCTCAGTCTCTGCATGCCCCGGAATTTCACTTTTCACAGCAGACACCGAGGAAACTCCACTCCGGTAATCCCAGCACCTAACGCAATGAATTCTCCGGGTTTTTTCTTTTGGCGGAGTTCGGGTGGGTACGACCAGGTGAGGTCGAAATTGCACATTTCGCAACAGCACTGAAGTAAGAGTCGAGACACAGGTAATTTATTGCCATCGCTGCCAAAGTGAAACATAAAACGACGTCATTAAGTTATGTCGGCAAGGCGCAAGCCTAGAGCAAAAAATCGAGTTCCAAGTCGTGGGAAATGGTCTTGGAGAACGCGAAGACATACTGTTGCTTTTTGCTGAATTTTCACCTTTCTTACCCATTTCCTTTCGATTTCAAGTCATTTTTCTTTCGGTATATCCTGGTAAATGCATTAAAATTCAACGCATCGATGCGTTGATAGTGATAACAAGCTGTGCCTACCGATAAACTAGCCTATGAACATATGCTCGTAAATAGACTCAACAGAATAGAATGGTAACAGAATATGAGCACTTTATTTAATATTATATTTGTGAGAATACAATGAAAAGGTAACTTTAATAATTAAGAAACTGAGGGCACATGCATACGAGTAATATTGAATTTTCTTTAATTTTTTCCCTCGAGTGTCCCGACTATCATATACCCTAAAAGAGGTGGGGTGGAATGTGCAAGCGACTGCTTTAACTATGAGCTTCACCGAGCGGCTGCTACACAAATTGCTTATACTTTTTAATAAATAATCCGATTGAAACATTTTTTTGATGGATGTTCATAATCAAGAGTCAAAATCTCAATTAAGCTCTGGGAAAATCTAGCAAAACATATAAATTCAAATTCAGATATATATAATTTTTTGTGGGCGCCACAGATTCTTTGTTGTTTTTATTGGCATTGTTTTAAATTAAACATAAGCCAAATGGTCATCTTTGAAATCTTTATACCCATTCTAACATCTTATAGTTCTCGAAATTGCTAACTGTCAAAAGGAGAGACTGAAATACATTGCCAGATGAACTTGGTTAGTAAACTATTTGTTATGCAGGAATCAATGTAAGCATTTCACCCTGGCGACGGGACAAACATATTTTGTCATATATGTATCGATCGATTGGTCTAAATAAACAAAATTGACAACATTGGAGATGTAGAACGGGCCGAAAAAGTGTATTCAATTTGGGAATCTTTTAAAGCCGGAATGCATCAGGCCGAAAATGCAATCGATAGTTGCTCCAGGGAAGTTCTTTCCTGATTGGCGGAATCGTAAATTAGTTCTAGTGAGTGGAAAAGCAACTTTTCTCTCATTCAAAGCCATTAAAAATGCAATTGTTTAAAAGAGCTGGCAGCCAGGTTCGCTGCACTGTGTTGTCCTTATCCCCGCTTCAGTTTTGGCCTCATTGTGTCAATGTGGCAAATTTTGGTAGTGCGCACTCTTGCAAGTTCTCCACATTTCCATTCCGCCGTGGGCTGCTGCGGTCATTTCAAAAGTCAAATGTCGAGTGCAGCTCCATTGGGGTAAAGTTTTATGCCAATCAGCAAAGGCCATAAAGAAATTTAAATAAACGAACAAAAAACTGTTGCTATTCTAAAATCGGCCAAAATTGTTTGCTCTCTGTTTTAAATTTCCGCGGGGAACGAACTGTTTCGTGAAAATAATAAATGAATGCGAATTGTTTTATCTCAATCGCCGCAATGCAAGCGTTTCGTTCAATTGCCCAAAAATCAGTAACGTGATTTTTTGACAGTTTTCACAGCGAGCCAGAGTGTCAGAGAGTTTTCCTCGATTTTTCCAACGCTTTTATTCTCTGTGTGGTTGATTTTTCCAGCTATGGCTGTGAGTGTGTTAATTGTAATGACTATAACATTTTTATGCACTTTCCATAGCATATGCTGTTGTCACGAATGCAAAAACTGCGGCCAATTGTACACAGAAATTTGCCATCAGAGTCATTCGTGTGGTTCACATTTCGTATTTGACTTTTAGATTTGAGCGGCAGTCAAATGGATAGATAACACGTTTATTGATCCGTTGAAATATTGCATATTTCAATCAATTTACTGCAACGTTTGTGCAAAAAGCAAACTCCCTTCCGCTTTAATTGAAAAGTTACTTTTTTGCAGTTTATTTTCAAACAACTTCAGCTTTGCCAGTGAAATGTACGACAAAAACTCGTAACTTTGGGTCTACTGTCTACTTCTCTGTTTGCCTGTTTATGTGGATGGTTGTGCAGCCGAATATATTTCAGTGCTTTTATGAAGTGATAAATGGCATTGCATTTAACGAGAAAATCAAAAAAAAAATATATATCATTTATGCTATGTGCATTTATATTGTGACGCTAAAATGTAGCCTCGATATTAAAGTCATCCTTAATCCAAGAAATGCCAAGGCACAAGTTCCATTACCTCCTCTAATATTTAACGCAGCAATCTCTGAGCAGAACAATATCCTTCCAATTTGCCCAACCACAATCCGACTCTTCATCCTCGAATTCACCCCAAAAACAAAAATAAAGGAATGGTCATTTTCCTCTTGGCCATTGCCATCTTGCTCGGCTTGGCCCTCTTATGGCCATATTTTGTGGACGGGCCAGCTTAGGTTATGGAATTTATGATTAAACAAGTTGTCAATATGCCGGAGACCAACTATTAGCCGAGCAATTTTCGGGAAGCCCGAGGTGGAGATGCGGATACAGATAAAACGGCTAAGCGGTCTTGGCTAAATCGATTCCAGCGCGGGTTTAGGACCATTTACGCGGGCCCCAATTATATGAGCTTGTCGCCGGAGGGATGCGGCGCAACTGGGTGGAAGAACTTTGGCGACGGCTTCCCCGGTTTCCGTTGTGTGTGTTTTTTGGCCGAAAATTGCATTTCTATGCAAATGCCATACAGTCAATGACTTTGTCACGACTTTGTTAGTAGTTTGCCTGGCGGGGAACAAAAAAAAAAAACAACCATCGCCGAACAGGGCGAAAAGATTTGTGAGTGCCGGACAAAACTTGGCTGGTGATCAACAGTTAGGCCAAAGTTAGCAGCCGTTAAGTTCTCTCGCTGGCACTTTGAGTCGCTCGTAAAGCATAAAGCCAATCACCATTAGTGTAATCGCCTTTGGTATTAAGCATTATCGAGTAGTCCCGGGCCAACACCTCCTCCCTTTTCCCGTTCCCGTTCCCGTTCCCTTTCCGATTCCATCTAAGCCACTTCGAGTCTCAGGCCTAGTTTGTCGCTAGTTCGGCCCGCATAAATTAAACAGGGCCAAAAAGGGGAACCGGAACTCGTGGTAGGTGGTCTCTTTGATTAAGCCCTTAAGTTTGCTCTTGCCGGTCGGTCGGCAGTCAGGCAGGCAGGAAAGGCGTCAGGTTGTGGTTCTGATTCGGATTCTGTTTACTGACCATGCTAATCACAAAGGCTGCCTGCCAACTGCCTCATTGTTTGTAAGTCCGAGTCTGCGGATGTGCCTTCATTAAGGTGGCTTGCCGGAAAATAATATACGAATCCGATTGAATGCTTCAGTGAACCAATAAAGCAAGTACGACACAGCTCGGCACTCTGAAATATGGCAACTGCAGCACGGCAATACTACGACAATAATTCAAATTTTATGATTGAGTGGGCAAACAGAACATCTGCATGTGTAAGTATAAATAATGTAATCTGTGTGCTAGCAACTACAATACATAGGTGCTGAGTAATTATGCTTATTTAAATAGTTATTCCTGAAGCACAAAGAATTCGTTGTGTTATATGCTAATAAGTAGATATTAAATATAAACATGTATAAATAAATATGAATGTAAATATAAAGGACACACACCCACATCCTCACAGTATATTTAATCATAATGCCCGATGCGATGATGTCATACTGGTGGTATCAGCACTTGGGGAGCTCTAAGCAAACCAAACCAAATCCGGATGAAGATTCCATGGTGTCTTTCCCATTTGCAGTCATGTCGCAACAGATCAGTGTTCAAATCCCTCCCAAGCTGGCTGGCTTATCGATTGGTTCCAGTTTCCGACCCCCTCCCTTCGACATTCCGCAAAGTTTGTTTGCCTCGCCAATTTCACTGCCATGGATGCAATTTGCGTTTTGCATTTTAATGATGTCATGTGGGATGCCGAAGCAACTCCCCGTTCTGCCATTCTAACACACTGGCCGCATGTTCGGAAAGTTTCGAATGGCAGTCACCTCAACCAAACCGCGCTCCAGTTACGATGTCTGCATTGAATGGCGTTTGTCAATTTAAATGCAAGTAGCTGACGGGGAAAAATCGACACACTCGGCCACTGTCATTCGGCTTTGCGTTTGCGGAGGCGAGTGGTTGGGATTGAATTTTCAAACTAATTTCGCCGCTAAGTAGGAGCGATTTGGACAGCTGAATTGATTGGCATCGCTGGTTTATTTATAACATAAATCTAATGGAAAAACTTTTCAATCGCGTTGATTGACCTCACCACGCCCACATTCAAATGGACAAACAGACGTTTCCAGAGACACAATCCTTTGATGTGTTTTCCATTTCCTTGTGTGTGTATTCACTTGGCTTGCCATGCTGCTTCCCAAAAGGCAAAAGGAAACGTTTTCAGTTCAAAGTTGTTTCTGGTTTTATTCGCTCGAATTTTCCACTTTCGAGTTCCTCACACAGTTTTCCCAATCGCCCTTGGTCATTTTCCGAGCGTTGTGTTGTTTTGCCCCACCATCCAACCACCAAGAATGCAGAACGGACAAAAAGTGAGTGGGAAGAAGTTGAATTTATTTTGATGCAGATTTGTTTGCCTATTTGTTTGATTGGCTAGTGTTTTCTGATAAAAGCTTTTCGGCACCGGGCATTTCCATCTCTTTGAATTCAACGGCCCACGGCCAATACGTTGGAAATCCCATTTACCACAGAGAAACATTGGGACAACGTATTTCATTTTTCTCCGAAGCGAAATTGCATTAAAGATGAGAAACTCGCTTGATCTAATTGATTACTTAATGGCTTTACATAAAAAATTAATTGTTCAAAGTGGTTGGTTGGAAGTCAAATAAAAGTATTTTGTTATTTGCTTTTTGTTTCGTCATTCAATCGATTGATGCTTAAATATGCAGTGGTGATTTGGATTGCACAAACCATAAAGTGAGTATTAAGCCGTACTTTAAAGTCGCCCAATTTTTAAAATGCATTTCTTTTGGCCCGCTCAACCGAAAATTCCGAAGGCAGATGTCTCCTGCTGCCTCCAAATTTGATTAACCTGGCTGGCTCACAAAAAGTTGCTTGAACTGTGAACTGTCTGTCATGCTTATGGCAAAAGGACGAGGGACGTAAGGACGAGAAGAATTACGAAAGGAGCGAAAAGTACTCGCCGCCGTCAAGGCTTTTCATCCTCAGATTCCAGATTTCCTCGGCTGTCGTGAGGCACTCAGGATCCAACAAAGCCGGGAACATTGCACGCAGTCTGTAATGGCAATGGCAATGGCAATGGCATCACGCATTCAATTAGCCAAAGTGCAGAGCGGTCCAAAGTGCGCCAAACGGTTTTCCCAGCCGATTTTTCAAGCCCAAGCTGAGCAGCAGCACTTTAAGCAACGCGAAAAATGGCGCAGCTCAGCGAAAAAGTTGTCTGCAAAAAATTAGGCACGAATTGTGGGCAATTTGTCGTGGTCTCTGAACGCGGTCTCTACAAACCCCCACCATCGTGTGTGTGCGCAAATATTTTAACTTTTTCGGATTGTTTTGGGTCATGTGGGGGACACACAGACTTCGACTAATTGTTGCAATGCTCGCGGCAATTTGCTCCTCTGCTGCCGTTCTGTTTGCACCTTTTTGGTTGCAGCCCTCCCGGTTTTCCTGGCCATTTTCCAACTGTCAGGGCGACTTTATTTTCATTTCGCTTTTTATTTCTGCCCGTCCTGGCGCCGACTAACCGCCCTCCACTTGTGTACTTTCTTAGTCCTTTTTAATTGCCAGGATTTCTGCTCGAAGCCGACTTGCAGCTGCAGTTCTCCCCTTCATTTGAATGCGCTCGAAATGTTTCCGACTTGTTCGCAACTCGGTGGGCCAAATCCTTAACCACCTCCAGCTTCAGTCAGCATAAATGCCGCCCGCGGTCTGTGTAATCGACTTCTAATTACTTAAGCCAGTTGTGTGTTTAACTATGCAGCATAATGGCGCCCAATGCTGCTGTAATTATTGAGACCCGGAAGCTGAACGAATTCGGTCTGCAAATGTTGAGCCGAGAGAGACTGGGAAGTTGGGAAAACAAAGGGCTAATACCAGTAGAAAAAAGACAGTGAAAAAGAAGCTAATTTGAATGCATTGAAGCACTCATTGTACATGGAGTTGTCTACATTAACTAAAGTTAATTTGAACCACTTGTCTTAGTTACTTCTTTGAATTCATCGATATTATCGCACTGATTGGCGCACAGTAAACAAAGCAATACCTTAATTTCTATAGATAGAAGATAAGGCATTTCCTAAAATGGTTGCGCCAATGATATAACAATTTGAAATTTTATCCTTGCTCCATCCTTACATACATATATCGCAATATCCTTGTCGTCTTTGTATCTCTTGGCTGAATGCCAAACGGAGAGTTTTCACCTGCAACATGCCTACTCAACTGGCAACCTCGTTGATGGGATGGGGATGAGAGAAATGCCTGTCTTCTCACTAATAAACCGTAATAAACTGATGTCCTTTGGGCTGTGCACACATACATATACCGCCCGCCCGCCGTCTCCCTAACTGCGCTCCTTTCAACTGGGCTAATACCCGCCTTTCTCCAAAAGAATACGACAAACATTTAATCTGCACACAGACACGCGCTGAAACTTAACGGCGAAGGCAGCAGCAGCAGGAGCAGCATTTCCTCGCTTTTCCGGCTGCAGTCAGAAAAGCGTAGCAAAAAGACGGGGAAAATGTGGCAGAATTGGGGGACAGGGAACTGGAGGTCCTGTGTAAAAATTATGCGCCTTGTTTGGCGTTTTGGCATCGCTGCCAAGCAAAATACACACGGCAGATGATTATGAGATCACTTTGTGTATGACTTGCTGCGAAAGCAGATCCTTTTACCTTAAATCCTCAGCCTGCCCCTCGCCGCCTCTCGCCATGACCACCTGCCATGTCCTGGCTTTAATAAAAATAAATGTTTCTTGTTATAATTTCTTACACGTCTCTCGCAATTTCCTCATCGCTCTTCTTATGTCGTTTTCCCATTCTTCTCCTGATTCCTTTGTTTTATTTCAGAGGGTACCTGTAATTTGTAGGGGTATATTGCATTTGGTGTCATTTTCACATACACTTATGATTGAATAGCATTTTATTTCTAAGGACCGTTCTAGCAAGTAATTATCTAAAGGTCAGACTATTCCACCCGAGTTTTTGTTAACTCTTTTACTTTGTAGTCCACGGAACCTCGGTGTCGAGGCTCTCCACTTTGAATTTAACGTGTGTTTGTCTGTGCCTCACTGGCGCTTTGAAGACCCCGCTTAGTGGGGTTGACCAGGTGCAGGAGGGGCTGAGACGAAGGGAAAGTCCCCCACCTCCTTTCCAGTGCCTTCCACGACTTGTCTGTCGCTAGCTTCCTGTCTGCTCCATTGTGCCGGTGAGACGTCTGCACCCCCCCCCCCCAACGCCCTTTGGTGGAAGGTTAGGGTGGATGGAGGTCCTTTGCGAAAAGGAAGAGTGCATAAAATATTAATCATTAAGCGCGCGGCGGTAATGAAAATACATACTAAAACATAATGCATACATTTTGGCCTAATAATGTTGAGGGATGGCGGTGGCCCTGCCATAATGATGGATATTATACCGCCTGCTGGTTGTTGGTTTATGGTGATTGGAGGGCAATCAACGAAAGTCAGGTGGCCGCAGTGACCTTGAGCTTCGAGTGCCACTTCCCATTTGGATATCAACTAATTATGATGAATAGGAAGTCGACAAATGTCATTTATTTGATTTTCTGACATTAATATACTTGCTAGGAAAAAGGACACGCGGAACACACCTATAAATCCAATAAATCGAATTGTTCAACCCTCTTAATTTGGGTATTGCTCTATGAAAGAGTACATATAGCTCCACTCCTTATAACAGTTTCTCAGTAAATTGAGAATACTTAAGACAGCCAATCTTTAAATTTAAGGTAAAAGAACTCATTATTTCGCATATAAAAATAGCAAGTCCCCCTGAGATAAATCCCAAAGTTACACCGAATGGCTACCCCACCTCTAGAATTGAGGGGATTTGTTGTACGTCATTGGCATGATAAAAATACGCCAGACAGCAGACAACCGACAACAGAATTGACTAGAAATTTATTTAAAGTCTTGGGCTTTGAGGCGTGTTATCCCTGTCAGATGTCGTTACCAGCGAAATTACAGCAACAACAAGGTAATTGAAGGAGGCACTGTGATGTGGTAAGGAAAAAACAGCAAAGTGTGTGCTGTTGCCAGTTGCCTAAACGTCCTCAGTAATTGACACTTATTGGATAGACCACCGCCATTAATCAAATCAGCGAGAAAAATTTCGAAGGATTCTCATTAGCCAGCGCGGAACATTGGGCCAAGAACATTGGCCAATTATTGGATTTTAAGGACGCCACCGAAGAGGCTCCATCATAGAACTTAGACTCTGTGGCACCACTCTCTTGGCCCGACCTTGAACTTTGTGTCGCCATTGCGTCGCCCATAAGCGTCAACAGCAAGAACATCAACAACTAGCTGGAACTTTCCACCGTAGCCAGTTTCACTTTTCGCGTTACCAGTTTTTATTCGCAACTTTTACTACTTCCTTCGCCGTTTTTACCCACTTGTTTACGCAGTTTATGTGTTTTCTTCTTTTAAATTTTATTTCGATTCAAATTAAAGTGTGCTGGCTGCACTCGATGCTGCAACTGCAGTTGAAACTTTTACTCTCTCTGGAATTTCCCCATGTTTTATTTGCGTGTATTTTTCTGTTTTGCTCATGTTGATTTTCATCGTGCCCCTGGGCTAAAGTTTTGGACAATTTTATTTCAACTCTGTGGTCTTTGTCATTTATTGGTGGCGGTTGTCTAAACTTGTAATGCCCTATAAGAAATGCACATGTGTGACTATATATGAGGAGAATCAGATAAGAAATTAATAATTATTAAAATCAATAATATGTAAGATGAAGGACACATTTAGGTTTGTGACACGTACCGCGCACATTAAAATATAATGATGAAACATGAGGAGGGAAAAGTTGAATTAAGCGACGAATAATGAATTAAATATGAATATAAATAACATATGATATACATATAAATATGAAATTAGGAATAGAACTAACTGAAGAATATGAATGAGAAAGAGATAAGATGAAATAATACAAAGGATGCGATTTAAATTTAAATATTTAAGCGCGTGCGCCAACATGCACGGTCGGAGGGTCACACTCGACCAAGCTGGCTGGCCACACTAATACAGGCAAATGCCACACAGGAGACGGGCACACTAATCCCAGTCGGGGCCTATATAAAGCGCGCGTCTGCCGTGCATTAGCCAGTCGGTATTTAGTAGTCAGCAGCGAAGTCATATGGACTAAATAAATCAGATGGTGCCTTTAATTTCCTGAAATCCGAGTCTATTGAGTAGTTTTTCTCATGTATAAAATGCTCTGATGGAGCTGTTAATTGCTCGGTTTCTTTTAAAATTACCGATCTGCATTTATCGCAACTGGATCCCTTAGCAATATATCCAACAAAATATCTACTGGAAGTTAATTCAATGGGTACATCATTGCACAAAAAGTTATCTATATTTTGGTCAAAGTACCTCTCATTGTCTTGCACGAATTTGGAAAATGATACAGAGTATTCTTGTTGCTGCATTTCTTTTTTTTTTCAACGAAAGGCTGATATATTATCGAATCGAACTTTATTGGCCACATAACATCATCATCTGACTCGCAATTCGACTTTTGTGAAAATTTAAAAATGTGTAGAGATATGAGCTTGGCAATTATTATATTAAATTCGTTAACTGAAGGATTTCTGCAAGTACCACCTTTTGCTCGAACGCACGCAAATATATTTTCAGGAGGATTAACCAGGGATTAACTCTACTAGTTAAAAAGAAAAAGTCTGTGTGATCCTTAAAGAGATCTTCTTTATCAGATGCATTCATTTCTTTAATAGATTCTTTAAGGGCTGAGTACAAACATTCGTTGTCTCCTGGCTGTAATTTTGTGATGCTGTTCCACTTTTGCAAAGATGATGGACTTGGAAAATTTAATTTCAGCGAGTCTCTTAAGAATATGTCGAAGTGGACCTGTAATATATGCTCTGAGCAAACAATTTTTCGCAATCATTCCATCCTGTATTTGTGCCCTTTTTTTCCTTAAGAAGCATTTTCATTTCCCGTTAAATTAATTTTATCTATTTCAGAATATATGTTTTTTTCGGTCTTGGATTCCAACCTAACTAATTTTCTTTTTAGATTTGAGTTTTCTTTCCTCAGCATTTTAATTCTAATTTGTCTCTCATCTGACAATTTTTTAAAACGGAAATATTTTTTTTGAAACACTTTTAATGTTTTCGGGTTTTTATGGCACTGCCGACAAACTTCAACAGGGGACTGTGAGCGGTGTCTTTTTCGTGGAGGTGATCTTACAGCATTTAAATTAATATCGGCATTATTGCAACTTTTATATTTTATAAGATTGCGATCTGGAATTGCCCCTTTCTTCAAATATTTAACCCCAATATCAACTGGGGAGAAATGATCTTGGCATAAAAACAGTGATAAAGTGCTCGCCACAAAATCTTCTGTAAATTGGCATTTTTCCCCCCATCTTATTAGCATTGTTGGATCCCTTTCAGGAAATCTAAACAATTTAAGAGCGGGGAAATCGCGCCTAGATTTCCGACAGTTGGATAAGCTGCACTTGTTCCCACTTATGTATCTTCTTTTTTCTTGGCCATATCCATTAGGTTATTCATTCAACTCAAACCTTTGTCGAAAAGCATCAGCGCGTTGTATTAGCGCGTCAAATTACGAAAATACGTAAACGTTTTCCGTATTTTACTTTTGCACCAAACCTTTTTTTTTTTAACGATCTATTTATTAATTTAAAATCTGTCCATGTGGACAATAATTAAATTTTTGGGGGGGGGGGGGGGGGGGGTGGTTGCATTAACTTAAGGGATTACAAAGTTGTAGATTGGTCGGGGGTTCATTGTTGTGGGTTATAGGTGGGGGAGATCAAGCGGGTGTTTTCTCTGGAGGCGTCTGATGGTTTCACTGTTATCCAGGAGGTTAATAGCCAGATGGTTAGGGTGGTTGTCCAGTCGTTTAGCGAATCTCTCGCTGAAGCGGGAGATCTACTCTGCTACCCATGGCATTCCAAGCTCCTTGTGGATAACGGAGTTTTAATGGTATGGGTGAGCGTCAGCGATTAGCCTCAGGCACTTGTTTTGGAAGCGCTGTATGCGGTTGCGGTTTGAGACGCTGGCAGTGCCCCACAGCTGAATCCCATAAGTCCAAATTGGCTTCAGGATGGCCTTGTACAGGAGGAGTTTTATGTTCTCCCTAAGTTTGGACCTTTTCCCGATGAGCCAGTGGAGTTGCTTGAGGCGCAGGTCAGCCTGGTGTCGTTTGGTGATTAGGTGGGGGCGCTAAGTGAGCCTCCGGTCTAGAGTCAATCCAAGGTATTTCGGGGAGCTTGAGGTTAGAATAGTTTCCCCGTTGAGCATGACTGGGGGGCAGTCTCCTCTGCGCAGGGAGAAAGTGGTTTGGGAGGATTTGTCTGCGTTCACGGCAATGTTCCATCGTTTCAACCATGGGTCGAGGGCATCCAGCTGGCTTTGAATGATGGCTGATGGTTCTTGGGGGTCTGAGGCGGAGGCTAGGAAGGCGGTGTCATCGGCATATGTGGCCACTGTTAGGCTCCGGGAGGGTGTGATTGGAAGGTCTGCTGTGTAGAGTGTGTACAGTATTGGTCCAAGAACGCTGCCTTGGGGTACTCCGGCTCTTATCGGCCTAGGCGTGCTGGTCGCTGTTCCGCAGCGAACTTGGATTTCTCTACCCTCGGTAAATGATTTGAGGAAGGCGAAGTGGGATCCGGTAAGGTGCGTCTTGATTTTATAGACTTTGTCGAAGGCCTGCTTAACATCCAGCATGACGGCGCAGCAGTATTGCTTCCTTTCGAGGGCCTCCAATATTTGCTCTACAAGCCGGTGGCATTGCTCTGGTGTTCCGTGGGAGCGCCTAAAGCCAAACTGGTGATCGGGGATCAAACCAGCCTCATACAGTACTGGCAACACTCTGCGCAGAAATACTCTTTCGAGTATTTTGGAGAGGATTCCAAGGTTCCAGCTCCTCAAGGAATCTGTCGAAGGAGTCTTGCCGTCGGGTACATAGCTGTCTTTGAGTTCCTTGGAGCAAGTTAGTCTGGCTTGCCCTATGCCTTTGGAGATGGCAAAGTCCAGGAGGTCGGGCAGCAAGGCAGGGTTTGTAAGCCAGTGGGTAGGCTCACCAGAGGAGTGGCAATCCAGTCTTCTGCTCTGCAGGAATCTGTGGAGCGTTCTGCCTTTGGGGTTGATGGAGTGGACTCCACCAGGAGTGTTTTGCGTTGAAGTCACCGTCTGCTATAAAGCGAGGTCCAAAGGTCTCGAAAAACTCTTGTAGGTGAGTCTCGGTGATCGAGTGTCTGGGGGGGAAGTAGACCGCTCCAACGGTGAGGTCTCCATGTAGGCGGAGATTCTGGCCACGGCACACTGGGCCCATTCCTCATGAAACGCATGTAGCTCCGTGTACTGGATGCCACTCCTGATGCTCATCAGGCTGCTCCTCCGCGCGCTCTGCCAGATGGATGGTTGGCAGGGATAACATCGTAGCCGCTAATGCTAAAATGGAATCTGGGACAAAAGTGGGTTTCTGATACCAGTAGTACATCGATGGCATCTGTTTTTAGGAGGTGTTTCACCTCGTCTCTGCTCCTCTGCAGGCCGTTAGCATTCCAAAGAACTATTTTTAGGCTTTGCATGCTTTTGCGTTGAGGATGGAAGCAAGAAGCTGCGTAATTTGCGAGAACATTTTCTCCATCATCCTTTCGACGATGCCTTCAAAGCGAGCAAACACTTGTTCCATGTTGCTGGGTTGCGGATCTTCAGGTGGGGTTTGACGGGTTTGGCTGGGATTGGTTTGCTGTGGCACTTGGATAGACATGAGCGCATCTTTGTGGCTCATATTGGAGCTTGGTGGTGCAGGGCTTGCTGATAGAGGTGGCCGGTCTGGATTTGGGAGGTTGCTGTGCCTTTGCCTTTTTATAAGCAAGGCACCCTCTAAACGAGGCAGGGTGGTCGGCTTGGTAGTGAAGGCAGCATGCCTTCTCGTCCTCCTTCTTCGCGCATGTTCGTGTGTCGTGATGGCCACCACATTTTACGCAGCGGTGTTCGAGAAAGCAGTAGCGCTGGGTGTGTCCAAAGCCTTGACATCTGAAGCATTGCGGCACGTTATTGAATTCGAGCGGAGGCTCGATGGTGACGACCGACCTGCACAGTATCCTGATCTGGAATACCTCCTTGTTGTTGCTAGCAGGTTCGAGGTTGGCGAAGAAGATCCCAAGTGGTTCTTTGGTTTTCCTCCCAATAGGATTGTGGAGTTCCTGACTTTATGCCCCAGTTTTTCCAGTTCTTCTTGGATTTCGGCACGATCAGCGGTGTGATGTACACCCTTGATTACGACTCTGTAGGCTCTCATCATAAACATAATAATAAACATAACTACATTAAATGTGATAGTTAAGCTCTGTAAAAATGTTGAAATTATATTTAAAGAAATGCAAACTTGCAGTTTAGCATCAATTTGCTTTGTGATTCCATTAATTTTCAAAGTTAAAAATTATGCGAAGGAAATATTTTATATACGGGTCCAATTTCAATCTTAAAAGACAAAATTATTCATGATGTTTTTGAAAAAAAACTTGTCCATATGTACATATATTATAAAGTTTCCTTTTCTGGTATCCACCAGCTATAAATATCCAGGAAAATGATATACAGTATAATTCGCTTAGCTGCCTCGAGTACTTTGCACAATGCCTCGATGCAGGTAACTTAAAAATGCAGCTAACTTAATTTTTTTTTTTTAAGGAAAAATAAAGAATTTATTTCTTTATAACAATGTTAAACATAAAAGGAACTGATAATTTCATTCTTAATGATAAGTAAGATCGACATATAAATTTAAGTGATGGTGAATTGATTAAAACACTTTTTAAAACTAACATAAAAATAGTCAGTAATTTTTTTTTGCAATACAGCTGAGTTTATATGTAAATTAAACAGCTTGTCTTCCATAGAATTCAAGTTTTGCAAAAACTCATCATTATTGTTTCGCATAAAAATGGACTTTAAAGCCTTAATTGCTGCAAACCCATCCTTAAAAGTAGGACGCTCAGTATCGTCCACATCTTCATCACTATGGCTTTCTTCGTTATCGCTGGTTTTTGCATCTTGAACTAAAGAGCGCACGATTTCATCATCATCTAATTGACCATGGCAAGCCTCATCTGCATCAACATTGGCATATTCATTCCAATTAATATTCGATACAATGTCAACTTCTACGCATTGTTTGTCTTTTTCAGCAATGGTGTCTTCATTTTCAAAACTGAACTTAAATCCAGCCTGAAAATAATAAATTCGTTATTTGAGATACATATCAATAATAATCCCATCTTACCTTTTTAAAACAATTCTGAATAGTTAACATTTTAACATTCTTCCATCCTTGGTTGACAAAATATAGAGCATCCAATAACGATAATGATTTTAAAAATTCCACAGTAGATTTACCACAATTAACAGCAATGAGCTGCTGTTTGACCAAAATACGCCTATACTCTAATTTGAATGAGTGGATAATACCTTGGTCCAGAGGTTGAAGTAGAGCCGTTGTGTTTGGTGGCATGAAGCACAATTTTATGTTTTCGAAGTCCTTGACAGTCGTGTGACTAGTTGCATTGTCGATGAAGAGTAAAATCTTTCGATTTTGCTTTTTCATTTCTTCGTCAAATCCTGTCATTATTTTTCGCCAGAGATCCTTAGTCATCCAGGCCTTCTTATTTGCATAGTACGGAATGGGCACATTAGCATTCTTGAAGCATCGTGGCGATTTAGATCTGCCGATTACAAAAGTTTTTTTGTATGTCCCAGTTGCATTGCATATAAACAGCAAAGTAAGTCTCACTCTCTGAGATTTCTGGCCATTTAATTGCTTTCCACAAGTAAAAAATGTCGCATTCGGCATTGCTTTATAAAAGAGTGCAGTTTCGTCAGCGTTAAAAATGTCTTCTGGGTTATAACCTTTAAGCAATCCTGGCAAAATATCATTTTTGTACTCATTTGCTGATACGGAATCATTTGTAGCAGTTTCGCCGTGTATTTTGCCATACTTTATATTGTGGCGCTTGCGCCAGCGCCAAAGCCAGCTGGCGTCAGGTTCAAAGGCGTCGTTAAATTTTTGGCAAAATTCTTTCGCTTTTGCTAATATGACGTGCCGGTCAAGAATTACGTTCTTTGATTCCTGCTGTCCGAACCAAATGTATAAGGCTTCTTCTACTAAGTCGTGCGCTCCTTTTCTTTGACGCTTTCTTTTTAAACCTGACGCGACCACAGCTTCATGAATTTCATTTGTTTTTTGTAAAATGCGGTTGACTGTGGATCTGTCGCATTTGAACTTGGCACAAATTTCCTTTTTGTCCACTTTGTTGGTCACTAACTCGATTATTTGAAGCTTTTCCTTTAGTGTTAGTCCAACGACACGCTTTGTTTTACCCATTTTAATAACTTTGTGTCATAAGAAACAAAAACACAAAAATCACGATCAAAGCAAAAACAAAAACGGACATGCGCAGATACTGAAACGAGTTGGCATTCTTGCCATCTTTTAGATATGCAAAAATGATTCATAGATGGCGCAGCTAACTTTGATGATATTCATTGAAATTGGCAAAAAAAACAGCTGATATGATGCACTTAAGTTAAAAAGGCTGTTATCTGCGATGCAGCAAACGTATGAATTTTCGTACAAATTTTCTATTCACACAAAAAAATGGAAAAATAATGCAGATATCTTGCCGATGCAGCTAACTATCGATGCAGCTAAGCGAATTATACTGTATATAAAATTAAGAATTTTATTTTAACCAAAATGGAAGAACTAAGTTTTAGCTACTTTTCACAACAAACGCCTACAAGTAGCGACATAGCCCGGCTATATCCTCATCAAAAAATTCCGAAACAGATTCTCCTATACTTAAAAGAAAAATTCTTTTTCCCCGAAAAATTCCTCTTCAAACTTGCTCAGCCTTACCGCGTATGATGAAATTTAAAAAAAATACAGCAATGAAAAAGTCTTCATTAGCGAAGACTTGGAAGTTGTGGAAAAACAATGAGACCTTTTATTCCTAACTTTCTAAGTTCGCGCTGCAGGTGCTTTCTATACCTGCAAGTAGTGCAGCAGCCGAGCGCATTTTCCCTTGCACGAAATGTCGTTACCGAGAAGAGGAACAGATTAGGGCCTAATGCACCTTAAAGTTTTTGAAAATATTTTAAAAAATTAAATACAAATGTGTATAAAACAAATTGTTGTTGAGCAGTGCATTAAGTGCACAAATGAGTCTCTCTTATTTGTTCTGTCGTGGGCTATTGAGCCAAAAAGGATAGAAGAAATCTTTGAAATAATTAAATTACTGCTGTTGGAATATACTATTCAACCTACAAAAATAACGTTAAACAACACTACTTTATATTTGATATGAATGGCCACACCTTTTATGCCATAAAACATATTGTGAGAGAATACCACTCTTTTATTCCTTCTTTCCTTCTTGTACGTTTTTTGCTGTGAGTAGGTCGTGGTGCTGGTGTTGCAGTTGAAATAACTTAAAATATAAATCATAAAACTCAAACATAAACTTGACTATTTATTTATTTATTAAGAAAGGAAATATAAATTATAAATTACAACAGGTTATGGGCCCAGTCCATGCCTAATAAACAATTAAATTGTGAATTAAAGCGCCAAAGCCAGCTGGCGTCAGGTTCAAAGGCGTCGTTAAATTTTTGGCAAAATTCTTTCGCTTTTGCTAATATGACGTGCCGGTCAAGAATTACGTTCTTTGATTCCTGCTGTCCGAACCAAATGTATAAGGCTTCTTCTACTAAGTCGTGCGCTCCTTTTCTTTGACGCTTTCTTTTTAAACCTGACGCGACCACAGCTTCATGAATTTCATTTGTTTTTTGTAAAATGCGGTTGACTGTGGATCTGTCGCATTTGAACTTGGCACAAATTTCCTTTTTGTCCACTTTGTTGGTCACTAACTCGATTATTTGAAGCTTTTCCTTTAGTGTTAGTCCAACGACACGCTTTGTTTTACCCATTTTAATAACTTTGTGTCATAAGAAACAAAAACACAAAAATCACGATCAAAGCAAAAACAAAAACGGACATGCGCAGATACTGAAACGAGTTGGCATTCTTGCCATCTTTTAGATATGCAAAAATGATTCATAGATGGCGCAGCTAACTTTGATGATATTCATTGAAATTGGCAAAAAAAACAGCTGATATGATGCACTTAAGTTAAAAAGGCTGTTATCTGCGATGCAGCAAACGTATGAATTTTCGTACAAATTTTCTATTCACACAAAAAAATGGAAAAATAATGCAGATATCTTGCCGATGCAGCTAACTATCGATGCAGCTAAGCGAATTATACTGTATATAAAATTAAGAATTTTATTTTAACCAAAATGGAAGAACTAAGTTTTAGCTACTTTTCACAACAAACGCCTACAAGTAGCGACATAGCCCGGCTATATCCTCATCAAAAAATTCCGAAACAGATTCTCCTATACTTAAAAGAAAAATTCTTTTTCCCCGAAAAATTCCTCTTCAAACTTGCTCAGCCTTACCGCGTATGATGAAATTTAAAAAAAATACAGCAATGAAAAAGTCTTCATTAGCGAAGACTTGGAAGTTGTGGAAAAACAATGAGACCTTTTATTCCTAACTTTCTAAGTTCGCGCTGCAGGTGCTTTCTATACCTGCAAGTAGTGCAGCAGCCGAGCGCATTTTCCCTTGCACGAAATGTCGTTACCGAGAAGAGGAACAGATTAGGGCCTAATGCACCTTAAAGTTTTTGAAAATATTTTAAAAAATTAAATACAAATGTGTATAAAACAAATTGTTGTTGAGCAGTGCATTAAGTGCACAAATGAGTCTCTCTTATTTGTTCTGTCGTGGGCTATTGAGCCAAAAAGGATAGAAGAAATCTTTGAAATAATTAAATTACTGCTGTTGGAATATACTATTCAACCTACAAAAATAACGTTAAACAACACTACTTTATATTTGATATGAATGGCCACACCTTTTATGCCATAAAACATATTGTGAGAGAATACCACTCTTTTATTCCTTCTTTCCTTCTTGTACGTTTTTTGCTGTGAGTAGGTCGTGGTGCTGGTGTTGCAGTTGAAATAACTTAAAATATAAATCATAAAACTCAAACATAAACTTGACTATTTATTTATTTATTAAGAAAGGAAATATAAATTATAAATTACAACAGGTTATGGGCCCAGTCCATGCCTAATAAACAATTAAATTGTGAATTAAAGCGCCAAAGCCAGCTGGCGTCAGGTTCAAAGGCGTCGTTAAATTTTTGGCAAAATTCTTTCGCTTTTGCTAATATGACGTGCCGGTCAAGAATTACGTTCTTTGATTCCTGCTGTCCGAACCAAATGTATAAGGCTTCTTCTACTAAGTCGTGCGCTCCTTTTCTTTGACGCTTTCTTTTTAAACCTGACGCGACCACAGCTTCATGAATTTCATTTGTTTTTTGTAAAATGCGGTTGACTGTGGATCTGTCGCATTTGAACTTGGCACAAATTTCCTTTTTGTCCACTTTGTTGGTCACTAACTCGATTATTTGAAGCTTTTCCTTTAGTGTTAGTCCAACGACACGCTTTGTTTTACCCATTTTAATAACTTTGTGTCATAAGAAACAAAAACACAAAAATCACGATCAAAGCAAAAACAAAAACGGACATGCGCAGATACTGAAACGAGTTGGCATTCTTGCCATCTTTTAGATATGCAAAAATGATTCATAGATGGCGCAGCTAACTTTGATGATATTCATTGAAATTGGCAAAAAAAACAGCTGATATGATGCACTTAAGTTAAAAAGGCTGTTATCTGCGATGCAGCAAACGTATGAATTTTCGTACAAATTTTCTATTCACACAAAAAAATGGAAAAATAATGCAGATATCTTGCCGATGCAGCTAACTATCGATGCAGCTAAGCGAATTATACTGTATATAAAATTAAGAATTTTATTTTAACCAAAATGGAAGAACTAAGTTTTAGCTACTTTTCACAACAAACGCCTACAAGTAGCGACATAGCCCGGCTATATCCTCATCAAAAAATTCCGAAACAGATTCTCCTATACTTAAAAGAAAAATTCTTTTTCCCCGAAAAATTCCTCTTCAAACTTGCTCAGCCTTACCGCGTATGATGAAATTTAAAAAAAATACAGCAATGAAAAAGTCTTCATTAGCGAAGACTTGGAAGTTGTGGAAAAACAATGAGACCTTTTATTCCTAACTTTCTAAGTTCGCGCTGCAGGTGCTTTCTATACCTGCAAGTAGTGCAGCAGCCGAGCGCATTTTCCCTTGCACGAAATGTCGTTACCGAGAAGAGGAACAGATTAGGGCCTAATGCACCTTAAAGTTTTTGAAAATATTTTAAAAAATTAAATACAAATGTGTATAAAACAAATTGTTGTTGAGCAGTGCATTAAGTGCACAAATGAGTCTCTCTTATTTGTTCTGTCGTGGGCTATTGAGCCAAAAAGGATAGAAGAAATCTTTGAAATAATTAAATTACTGCTGTTGGAATATACTATTCAACCTACAAAAATAACGTTAAACAACACTACTTTATATTTGATATGAATGGCCACACCTTTTATGCCATAAAACATATTGTGAGAGAATACCACTCTTTTATTCCTTCTTTCCTTCTTGTACGTTTTTTGCTGTGAGTAGGTCGTGGTGCTGGTGTTGCAGTTGAAATAACTTAAAATATAAATCATAAAACTCAAACATAAACTTGACTATTTATTTATTTATTAAGAAAGGAAATATAAATTATAAATTACAACAGGTTATGGGCCCAGTCCATGCCTAATAAACAATTAAATTGTGAATTAAAGATTGTGAAAATAAATTGTGAAATAGCATTTTTTTTTCACATTCTTGTGAAATAGCTTTTTTTCACATTCTTGTGAAATTATTTCCTTCTCAGAATTTGAGTGAAAAATGGACAAGGCTAAACGTAATATTAAGCCGTTTGATGGCGAGAAGTACGCGATTTGGAAATTTAGAATTAGGGCTCTTTTAGCCGAGCAAGATGTGCTTAAAGTAGTTGATGGTTTAATGCCTAACGAGGTAGATGACTCCTGGAAAAAGGCAGAGCGTTGTGCAAAAAGTACAATAATAGAGTACCTAAGCGACTCGTTTTTAAATTTCGCAACAAGCGACATTACGGCGCGTCAGATTCTTGAGAATTTGGACGCCGTTTATGAACGAAAAAGTTTGGCGTCGCAACTGGCGCTGCGAAAACGTTTGCTTTCTCTGAAGCTATCGAGTGAGATGTCACTATTAAGCCATTTTCATATTTTTGACGAACTTATAAGTGAATTGTTGGCAGCTGGTGCAAAAATAGAAGAGATGGATAAAATTTCTCATCTACTGATCACATTGCCTTCGTGTTACGATGGAATTATTACAGCGATAGAGACATTATCTGAAGAAAATTTGACATTGGCGTTTGTGAAAAATAGATTGCTGGATCAAGAAATTAAAATTAAAAATGACCACAACGATACAAGCAAGAAAGTTATGAACGCGATCGTGCACAACAATAATAACACTTATAAAAATAATTTGTTTAAAAATCGGGTAACTAAACCAAAGAAAATATTCAAGGGAAATTCAAAGTATAAAGTCAAGTGTCACCACTGTGGCAGAGAAGGCCACATTAAAAAAGATTGTTTCCATTATAAAAGAATATTAAATAATAAAAATAAAGAAAATGAAAAACAAGTTCAAACTGCAACATCACACGGCATTGCGTTTATGGTAAAAGAAGTGAATAATACTTCAGTGATGGACAACTGCGGGTTTGTCCTTGATTCTGGTGCTAGTGACCATCTTATAAATGATGAGTCGCTGTATACCGACAGTGTGGAGGTTGTGCCTCCACTTAAGATTGCAGTGGCCAAGCAAGGCGAATTTATTTATGCCACTAAGCGTGGTATTGTCCGACTACGGAATGACCATGAGATTACACTGGAGGATGTACTCTTTTGTAAGGAAGCTGCTGGTAATTTGATGTCCGTAAAGCGTCTCCAAGAGGCAGGAATGTCGATCGAATTTGACAAAAGCGGTGTAACCATTTCGAAAAATGGGTTAATGGTTGTCAAAAATTCAGGTATGTTAAACAATGTACCTGTGATCAATTTTCAAGCATATTCTATAAATGCTAAGCATAAAAATAATTTTCGTTTATGGCATGAGAGGTTTGGCCATATAAGCGATGGCAAATTATTAGAAATAAAACGAAAGAATATGTTTAGTGATCAAAGTCTTCTAAACAACTTAGAGTTATCATGTGAAATTTGTGAACCCTGTTTAAATGGTAAACAGGCAAGACTTCCTTTTAAACAATTGAAAGATAAGACCCATATTAAAAGACCACTTTTTGTAGTACACTCAGATGTCTGTGGGCCTATTACTCCAGTTACTTTAGATGATAAAAATTATTTTGTGATCTTTGTTGATCAGTTTACACATTATTGTGTAACTTATTTAATTAAATATAAATCTGATGTGTTTAGCATGTTTCAAGATTTTGTAGCCAAGAGTGAAGCTCATTTTAATTTAAAGGTTGTGTACTTATACATTGACAATGGTAGAGAATACTTGTCAAATGAGATGAGACAATTTTGTGTTAAGAAAGGAATTTCTTATCACTTAACAGTGCCACATACACCTCAGTTAAATGGTGTTTCTGAGAGAATGATAAGAACCATTACGGAAAAAGCTCGAACCATGGTTAGTGGTGCAAAGCTAGATAAAAGCTTTTGGGGCGAAGCAGTATTAACTGCTACTTATTTAATCAACAGAATTCCTAGCAGAGCACTTGTTGATAGTTCAAAGACCCCATATGAGATGTGGCACAATAAGAAGCCATACTTAAAACATTTGAGAGTGTTTGGTGCAACTGTTTATGTGCATATTAAAAACAAACAAGGAAAGTTTGATGATAAATCATTTAAAAGTATTTTTGTGGGCTATGAACCCAATGGTTTTAAGTTGTGGGATGCTGTAAATGAAAAATTTATTGTCGCAAGAGATGTTGTTGTCGATGAAACCAATATGGTTAATTCTAGAGCTGTTAAATTTGAAACAGTGTTCCTGAAAGATAGTAAGGAAAGTGAAAATAAAATTTTCCGAATGACAGTAGGAAAATAATACAAACAGAGTTCCCGAATGAGAGTAAGGAATGCGACAACATACAATTCCTGAAAGATAGTAAGGAAAGTGAAAATAAAAATTTTCCGAATGACAGTAGGAAAATAATACAAACAGAGTTCCCGAATGAGAGTAAGGAATGCGACAACATACAATTCCTGAAAGATAGTAAGGAAAGTGAAAATAAAAATTTTCCGAATGACAGTAGGAAAATAATACAAACAGAATTCCCGAATGAGAGTAAGGAATGCGACAACATACAATTCCTGAAAGATAGTAAGGAAAGTAATAAATATTTTCTGAATGAGAGTAAGAAAAGAAAGCGAGATGATCACCTGAATGAAAGTAAGGGATCAGGCAACCCGAATGAGAGTAGGGAAAGTGAAACAGCAGAGCACTTAAAAGAAATTGGAATTGATAATCCAACTAAAAATGATGGCATAGAAATTATTAATAGAAGAAGTGAGAGATTAAAGACTAAGCCTCAGATATCCTATAATGAAGAGGATAATAGTCTAAATAAAGTTGTTCTAAATGCTCACACTATATTTAATGATGTCCCAAATTCATTTGATGAAATTCAATATAGGGATGATAAATCTTCTTGGGAAGAAGCCATCAATACAGAGTTAAATGCTCATAAAATTAATAATACTTGGACAATTACAAAAAGGCCTGAAAACAAAAATATTGTAGATAGCAGATGGGTATTTTCTGTTAAATATAATGAACTTGGAAATCCAATTAGATACAAAGCTAGATTGGTTGCACGAGGATTCACTCAAAAATACCAAATAGACTATGAAGAGACATTTGCTCCTGTAGCTAGAATTTCAAGTTTCCGATTTATATTGTCATTAGCAATACAGTATAACTTGAAAGTCCATCAAATGGATGTAAAAACAGCTTTCTTAAATGGCACGTTAAAAGAGGAAATTTATATGAGACTTCCTCAAGGTATATCGTGTAATAGTGACAATGTGTGTAAATTGAATAAGGCAATTTACGGACTCAAGCAAGCGGCTAGATGCTGGTTTGAAGTATTTGAGCAAGCATTGAAAGAGTGTGAGTTTGTAAACTCTTCAGTTGATCGCTGTATATATATTTTAGACAAAGGTAACATCAATGAAAACATATATGTATTATTATATGTAGATGATGTGGTTATAGCTACAGGAGATATGACAAGAATGAATAACTTCAAAAGGTATTTAATGGAAAAGTTTAGGATGACTGACCTAAATGAAATAAAACATTTTATTGGAATTAGGATAGAGATGCATGAAGATAAAATCTATTTAAGCCAATCTGCATATGTTAAAAAAAATTTTAAGTAAATTTAACATGGAAAATTGTAATGCAGTTAGTACTCCTTTACCTAGTAAAATAAATTATGAATTACTTAATTCAGATGAAGACTGTAATACCCCATGCCGTAGCCTCATAGGATGTTTAATGTACATAATGCTTTGTACACGCCCAGATTTAACTACTGCAGTAAATATCTTGAGCAGATATAGTAGCAAAAATAACTCCGAATTATGGCAGAACTTAAAAAGAGTTCTTAGATATTTGAAGGGCACTATCGATATGAAATTGATTTTTAAAAAGAACTTGGCATTTGAAAATAAAATTATTGGTTATGTGGATTCTGATTGGGCTGGTAGTGAAATTGATAGAAAAAGTACAACAGGGTATTTATTCAAAATGTTTGATTTTAATCTCATTTGTTGGAATACAAAGAGACAGAACTCAGTAGCAGCCTCATCAACTGAAGCTGAGTATATGGCCCTATTTGAAGCCGTGAGAGAAGCTCTATGGCTTAAATTTTTATTAACTAGTATTAACATTAAACTAGAAAACCCCATTAAAATTTACGAAGACAATCAAGGCTGTATTAGCATAGCAAACAACCCCTCATGTCATAAACGAGCTAAACATATTGATATTAAATATCATTTTGCCAGAGAGCAAGTTCAGAATAATGTGATTTGTCTTGAGTATATTCCTACAGAGAATCAACTGGCTGACATATTTACAAAACCGTTGCCTGCTGCGAGATTTGTGGAGTTACGAGACAAATTGGGTTTGCTGCAAGACGACCAATCGAATGCTGAATGAAATTTTTATATATATTTTTCAAATTTAAATTCCTGTAAACATATTTTGTTACAATGATCTGATCGGGTTTTTCTGGGTTTTCCCCGTATCCTCGCAGCAAATGCTGGATCAGTTAACACTTCCCAGAATGCACACCACCCACATTTGATAGTTACTAATGAATATTATTGTTATGTTTTTAATTATAGACGTTATTTTTGAGGGGGCGTGTTGGAATATACTATTCAACCTACAAAAATAACGTTAAACAACACTACTTTATATTTGATATGAATGGCCACACCTTTTATGCCATAAAACATATTGTGAGAGAATACCACTCTTTTATTCCTTCTTTCCTTCTTGTACGTTT
This sequence comes from Drosophila melanogaster, assembly GCF_000001215.4. NCBI lineage: Eukaryota > Metazoa > Arthropoda > Insecta > Diptera > Drosophilidae > Drosophila > Drosophila melanogaster. Next base: position 20,164,138 of record NT_033779.5, read on the forward strand.
TTTGCTGTGAGTAGGTCGTGGTGCTGGTGTTGCAGTTGAAATAACTTAAAATATAAATCATAAAACTCAAACATAAACTTGACTATTTATTTATTTATTAAGAAAGGAAATATAAATTATAAATTACAACAACTGCCGAAACATAAAGCTCCAGGAATTGACAGGATTTGTCATGCCACGCTAACGGTTTTGCCTATAAAAGCGATAATATATACAGCACTAATCTTTAATGCTATTTTAAGGATCCAAGTGTTTCCAAGACAGTGGAAAATGGCTGCTATTTTGTTGATCCACAAGCCTGGAAAACCTGAAGATGATCCTGAGTCGCAGATGATCCTCCCTTTCTAAATTATGTGAGAGACTTATTGCCAATTGGATCAACGACATTATAAGAAACACATATTACATGACGACTGCGAGTACTCCAACGCTGTCTTTATAGATATGCAACATACTTCGACAAAGTATGGCATGTTGGATTATTATGCAAGATAAAGACCCTTCTACCTGCGCCCTACTGCTGTATTTTAAAGTCATATCTGGAAGAACGACAATTTAAAATAACAGTGAGAAATAGCTACTCCTCTATATACCCACCGCTACTATATTCCTTGTACACTGCTGATATCCCTTGGCCGAGTTTCGAACACATGGAAGCGCCGAACAGGACTCTTATTGCAAGCTATGCAGATCACATCGCAGTTGTATATAACTCTAGGGACAGCAGAGAGGCAGCTAACGGACTACAAAAATATATTAATGCAGCCCCTGCAAGCAACATATCTAGGTATCACCCTGGATAAACGGCTCACCTTTGGGCAGCATCTCAAAAACACAGTAAAGAAATGTGATCACAGATCACAACAGCTAAGATGGCTCACGACGACAAATAACCAACTGTCCCTGGTATGTACGTAACTATACACTTCATAAAGACCTCAATATTCCCACAGTTGAGACACAAATTGGGAGACATACAAGTCGATATAGTGACAGATTACTGAGCCATAGCAGTCTTCTTGCAAGACTTCTCATCCCCGCTCGACCTCTGAGACGACTCAAACGGCAAGGCTTCGCCAAGGCAATTGGGCAACAGTAAAAACTCTTCATTTATGTTCCTACTTCACTTATTTTATTTTTATAGTGTTTGGTAATTGCTAAGAATATTTCTCCACCCTGTGATGTTAAGATACAATATTATGATGTACGGATTCTTCACTTAATAAATAATAATTAAAATTAAGTGCACAAATGAAAGTAGTTTCTTCCCATTATGGTTTTATGAAAATAATGAATGTTATGCACATAGAAAAGATCTGTTAAACAAACTTATAAAAGTTTTGCTTTTTAAGCATTGCAAGTGGGCTGTGATAGCTGATAGTGTAGTTGTAGTCGTTTTAATTTCTTTAATGCAATTTGTTTCGTCTTATCTTTTCCTTTTGAGATTAAACGGTAACTTGTTGTTGTCTTGGTAACAAGTACCGTATGGTCGTCCACTTAGTTGTTGTTAACTGCGCATATCTATTGTAATTATATTCATTATTATTTCAATTTGTAGGGAGCAGGGAAGGTCCCGCTCCGTTCGAGATCAACTCGCAATTGATTGCATGATCTGCATACTGTGGACGCCGAAAAATGAATATATGTACTCAATCTTTAAATAATTTCACCATGCCTTTATTCGACTTTTCCCTTTAAGCACACGCCACCGAATGCCGCGTCTCGCGTATTCCTCTTTTCTTATGCTCTCTGAAGTGTGTATGCGTTTGTGAGTGAGCTAGGTGTACATTCTTATCTCTTAATGCTAGCTTATAAGTAAGAGCGAGATAACAATAATATTCTTATTCCTAACGGGGATATGATCGTATGCTTCTCTCTGCCACTATAGGCTTCATACCTAAGACTATGCTACTACATGGTACAGTTGGCCTTATGAGTGTCCATCCTACCACAATACAAAGATTTCTTAGCCTAGGTCGGGAAGCAGCACTGCCGGCGATTTTCGGGCCGAAATCAATTCTGATCGAAGAAATGAATTTACATTGTAAATATTAGGGTAGTTTTTTTCCAATTTCGTAGCAATATGATTAAAAAAAATTTTTATTAAAAATTCACGGCCTGACTATTATAATTTTAAAGCTTTTTAAATTTGTTTGTTAAAATCTATATGTATATAATATATATGTTGATAATTAATTATGTGTAATATGCGTAATAATCGGTACCCAGGGAACACCACGGGGAGGCCATTACAATTGTAATGGGGTCCTATATTTACGTATATATCGAGTCGACTTGAAATATTCTATATCCATATATCCATATTCCGAAATTAAGTTTTTTTTTCTAACTATTGTTTTTTATTATATATTGCTCGATTTTTCAGTAGTCAGTTATTTAAATATCGCTCATTTTTTTTATTTATGAGATAGAATGCTGAGCTTAGCTTGCTTTTTTTGTCTAACAGCTATCACAGTCCACTCACAATGCTTAAAAAGCAAAACTTTTATAAGTTTGTTTTAAAAGATCTGTTTAACATTAATTATTTTTATAAAACCATAATGAGAAGGCACTACTTTCATTTGTGCACTTAATGCATTGCTCAACAATAAATTTTTTTATACACATTTGTTTTTTATTATTTTTAAAAATATTTTCGAAAGCTTTAATGTGTATTTTGCAAATATTAAAAAATAAATCAGATGGTGCCTTTAATTTCCTGAAATCCGAGTCTATTGAGTAGTTTTTCTCATGTATAAAATGCTCTGATGGAGCTGTTAATTGCTCGGTTTCTTTTAAAATTACCGATCTGCATTTATCGCAACTGGATCCCTTAGCAATATATCCAACAAAATATCTACTGGAAGTTAATTCAAAAAGTTATCTATATTTTGGTCAAAGTACCTCTCATTGTCTTGCACGAATTTGGAAAATATTACAGAGTATTCTTGTTGCTGTATTTCTTTTTTTTTCAACGAAAGGCTGATATATTATCGAATCGAACTCTATTGGCCACATAACATCATCATCTGATTCGCAATTCGACTTTTGTGAAAATTTAAAAATGTGTAGAGATATGAGCTTGGCAATTATTATATTAAATTCGTTAACTGAAGGATTTCTGCAGTTACCACCTTTTGCTCGGACGCACGCAAATATATTTTCAGGAGGATTAACCAGGGATTAACTCTACTAGTTAAAAAGAAAAAGTCTGTGTGATCCTTAAAGAGATCTTCTTTATCAGATGCATTAATTTCTTTAATAGATTCTTTAAGGGCTGAGTACAAACATTCGTTGTCTCCTGGCTGTAATTTTTTGATGCTGTTCCACTTTTGCAAAGATGATGGACTTGGAAAATTTAATTTCAGCGAGTCTCTTAAGAACGTATATGTCGAAGTGGACCTGTAATATATGCTCTGAGCAAACAATTTTTCGCAAACATTCCATCCTGTATTTGTGCCCTTTTTTCCTTAAGAAGCATTTTCATTTCCCGTTAAATTAATTTTTTCTATTTCAGAATATATGTTTTTTTCGGTCTTAGATTCCAACCTAACTAATATTCTTTTTAGATTTGAGTTTTCTTTCCTCAGCATTTTAATTCTAATTTGTCTCTCATCTGACAATTTTTTAAAACGGAAATATTTTTTTTGAAACACTTTTAATGTTTACAGTATTTAAATTAATATCGGCATTATTGCAACTTTTATATTTTATAAGATTGCGATCTGGAATTGCCCCTTTCTTCAAATATTTAACCCCAATATCAACTGGGGAGAAATGAGAAAACAGTGATAAAGTGCTCGCCACAAAATCTTCTGTAAATTGGCATTTTTCCCCCATCTTATTAGCATTGTTGGATCCCTTTCAGGAAATCTAAACAATTTAAGAGCGGGGAAATCGCGCCTAGATTTCCGACAGTGGGATAAGCTGCACTTGTTCCCACTTATGTATCTTCTTTTTTCTTGGCCATATCCATAAGGTTATTCATTATGGGCCATTAAAATGTTTTTTTTTTTTTTTTTCACTTACAATTTATAAATTTCAACTCAAACCTTTGTCGTAAAAACGTAACGTAAACACTATTCACTATTCACTATTTATCGCAATTACTATTTGCGGTTATATTTCCGTACTTTACTTTTGCAACAAAACGACTTTAGGTGAATATAAATTCGATTATATAGCGAAAATATCAAAAAATTGAGAGGCTCTGTGTATAGCCAACTTTAAGCAAACGGGCTAAGAGAAATTAAAAGGAAAAACAGAAAAATTGGGGCGCTTTTCTTACCACCCGAAATGCGCGCTTTTTAAAAATATCGAATTGGAATGTAACAAATACATATACATACAGTTGTCATATCTTTGTTTGGCTTTGTATATCTTTGTTATCACTGCACTATGGGGCATTTGGCTTTTTTTTTTTTTTACAAAAATTTATAACTCCTAAACTACGGGAGATATTTGGATGATTTTTTTTTAATGGGTTACACATGCCCCTAGGAATTCGTCCCAATTTTTTTTTATTTTTATAAAAGTTCAAAGTTTCTAAAGTTAATTTTCCATTTTAATATTGTATAAAACTTCTTCGTCACAATCAGCAGAGTCTAAAGAATCGTTATCAGGTTCAAATTCGTAAGCTAACATTTGAATGACTTCTGGTGGAAGAGGTAGTCGATTCTGTTTTCGAATGCGTCCCTTTAAATTTATTGATGATATTATGGAATCCGAAGTATCCATTGCTCTTTGAACGAGATCTGCGAAGCTACAAATACGATTATGCTTTCTTGCATGGTGATGTCTGTCTAACTGGTAAATTGTATTCCTCGATTCTGCTGCTTCTTCACCAAAATAGCCGACTGGAAAAACTGTTTGCTCCAAGATATCTTTGGAGTGAACCAATATTTTGTGGACTGTCGCTGTCATGGGAAGCCATGGATATTTGTCAACAATATTTTGTCCAGTTGTATGACAAAGTTGCTCATATTTTTCAAGGTTTATAGGTAATTGACATGACAGACATATTAATATTGTCCTCATATTAAAAAATGAGCTGGATGTCAACGCCTGTTATTTCGGAAAATTCCTTATAGTTATTAAATGCACGACGCGCCGTATTGCCAACATTAGAACTACCGAATCCGCCTTGTTTTGGTTGAATTTTAAGCGATAGTTTTTCCCAAAACATTCGCTGGATGCTATTTTTCGCGCTAACACCATATTTTTATCAATTTTATCCACTATTCTCCAGTTTTTTACTACAGTTTTGTACCCCATATTTAGTACGAACTTCAAAAATGGAATCAAACAAGGAAGTGGACTTAATCCATATTTTAAATTACCTTGAATTTTCTTCTTTTACCTTAAGGACTAGGTGTTCTTCTAACCACTTTGTAAAAACTTTCAAATTTTCTCCAATTCCGCAAAAGATTTACTGAAAACATTCTCGCCTTTTCCTTTAGGTATCGTTCATTTAAGTCTAGCTTGCTATCAGAAAAATGCCCACTGATAAAAGTGTAAATAGCATTTTCCTTTTGACGAACACCCTTTTGCTTGCGCCACACTTCCAGCAGGGCAGCATTGGCAATCCAGATAATGCTCCCTAAAAAATGAAATTTCTCAAAAAACCGGACAAAACGCACATAGAGATTACATGATATGAGATGCGAATTGAACACACTACAACATGGATATAAACACTTACTGAACAAATTTGAACAAATTGTTGTAGCTCTCTTCAAAGTTGAAATTTTTTTCAAACAGCTACATGTGGACACCACTTGCTAAATGTACAAATTGTTAGAAATAGACGCACACAATAAACAATATATTAAGAGGAACACATAATACGAACCTGAAGATTGATTATCCATTTCAAATAATACTCTTTTGCGATCTTCTTTTCAAGTTCTAACACTTTGAAAGTTAAGCTAAATTTTGCGCGCAATGCAGCCACGTGGTATGTGCTCGCAACAGCTGACTTTAACAGCTGTTATTATAACGGTGCGCTGTTAAATTGACTTTTGCGGGCGGTAACATAACAGTTTAAAGTCCAATGTATTAATAATGTGTTTCCAATGTATTAATACTAAAATACTGCAAATTTGCATACTTGTGTGTTTTTTTGTAAAAAAAAAAGCTGTTCGAGAGAGCCTGGAGCCACCTCTAGAGCCACGGCGAAATGGCGTTACGCATCTTGTTATTCTAGTGTCTTTGGTTAAAAGATCGTTATGTCCCAAAGGCAACAACAAATACATCGAAAAGCGAGTTGACGTATGCGAAACTAAGTGAGCCGAGTGGATTATTCTTTCAATTGGGTGAGCCCTTTCCATTCTTTTTCGATTCGGGAGCCGAATGTATTTGGTAAAAGAAAAATTATGTAACAAATTGGCTGGCAAGAGAATTAATAATGTAGTGATTTTAAGAGAATTGGTGACAATATAAAAAGAGACACTTGCAAATACTATCAACAGTCCAAATGTCTCAATTGAATTTAGAAATTTTGTTTCATGTTATAGTGGACAACTATTAAAAGCACGGCATATTAAAGCTTTTTTTTGACATCAATACAAAATTAAGCGATAATGATTAATGTAAATTAAGAAATATATTTGAAAACTATGCCGATAGTTTCGTAACTGGGATTGCAAGTTTGTTTAAGTAATAAGAATAAAAGTGTTCAAAGGCGCCCATATCGACTCAGCGCAGATGAGAAGCTTTCTCCATTTGCAAGTCCAGTCAAAAGAGAAGGACGGTAGTGATAGGTTGTGTATCGATTTTCGTGAGCTAAACTTTAAAACGATTTCTGATAAGTTTCCATTGCAACTGATTTCGGATCGATTAGATCGTTTGCGGTGTGGTAAATATTTTTCCATTTTATGGAAATGGCCAAACATGGCCAGCGGATTTTATAAAATACCGATTCATCCAGATTCTATAGAAAAGTCAAGTATGTCTTTCTTTGGAGCTCCCAGTCGCATTATTGTGGATCAAGGCAGAAGTTTTGTCAGCAACAAGTTCCGTGAGTTTTGTTCAACAAACAGGATTGAGTTGTTTTTAATAGCTACAATTTAGGGTACAAGCAAGAAAAAGCATCGGTATAAGGTCATGTGTTAAGCGAGGAGCGTCATCGAGTAATTAATGTACTAGATGGTGATCGATACGATTTGAAGTCGTTAGTTAATATTATTAACTTAACTTAATAAGTGAACATATAAATATTCGCATGAATGGCTAGTTCGCTACCAGACAGACAATTTCCAGCGGAATGTGATGGTGACTCCCAAGAGGGAAAAGAGTTAAAGGATGTTGAAGGAGAGGGAAAATAGTTGAAAGATGGTACTAGTGATCGTGCATCTGTGTCCCAAGAGGGGAAAAATTTGGCAAACGGCACGAATAAAATGGCGTGTGTTAAAAAAAAGTAGATGATGACCGCACTATAACAGCTAACTCGTCAAGAGATTGCGTTTGAGAGAAGACCCGCCAATGCACTGTGGTCCAGAATTCGATTTTGTTGGCATACAGTCTAAAAATTGAGCTACAGACTTGAAACTTTGTACATTTTATTGTTAAATCACAAATAGTAAGCACACAAAATTTGTGTGCTTTGGTCTGAGCGGCCACACCCTAATTTGGCAGGAATTGCATTGTCTCAATCAGCTGTTTGACACTTCACCTTTAAGAGCTCATAAAACGATTTAGTGAAGCTTTCGGTCAATTTCATTTTTGGTTTTTATTTATTAGTCAATTTTCTATTAGAAAATAATTTCTAAAAGACGATATATTGACATTAAAATATAGACTTTATGCCAAAAAAAAAAGAATTCTGGACCACAGTCCAATGTTAATATGAGAAATTAAAGTCATGGAAAGTGTAAGTGTTTTGATATGTAAATTGGAGATGTCTTCTTAAAGGGAAAGAAAGATGTCTTTGTAAAAGAAAAATCAATCATAAGATGAATTGTCAAATAATTAATTATTGATTAATATTTGTTGTCATTAATTGTTATTAGGTTGACGGAGTTGTGTGACTTGGACTTGATTGGTGGATTAGGCACACGAGGACGTGTGAAAGGTCAGGAAGGCCGTGTCGGAGCGCGACTCTTCGTATTCTAAGTATTCCTTCTGTGATTTCACATTCCGATTAAATTGTAATATTGCGGTAAAATTCTGTCGAGCGCTGCGGCAGAGGCACGGACAGCCTCTGCAGCTGAGTGAGGTCCGATCGGGTTGTCATAAATAGTGTGTTAGAGAGAGATGACAATGTAGTGAACGCCAGTTCACTACATTAGAGAATATGATGAAGAAGGGAAATGTAAGAAGATCCCTTCAGTGAAGTTTGACTGTTAGAGTTGAACGGAACTTGCTGTGCTGCTGCACAAAAATTACAAAGTTAGCAAACGAAATGGAAGAGACTCCTCTATTACCGATATACAGTTTGTCAAGAAACTGTTTACACACTGCGAAATAAGTTGAATTTTTGACTTTAAAGGTAAAAATTAAGTGTTTCTTTGTTTTTTTTATTAAAAGCAATTTTTTTATGAATAATATTTTATTTAATTTTATTAAATAATATTTATTTTACTTATAAATCAAAAAACAAATTAAAAATATTAAATATACAAGAAAATAAACATCAAATTCCAATTTACACACTTTTGAGACTGCCAAGAAACTACACAAAACACTAAATCGAAGTTAAATCCTAAATTCTTAAATTATTTTTATTAAAATTTTAAAAGTTTAAGTATGTAGTACGTTTTCCATTGGCTTTGGCTTCAAGTTGAAGCTTTTTTTTCATGGAATGGATAAATTTATGTAGGTCATATTCAAGTGGGATCTTTTTACAGTCATAAGCTGTTGTCGTGTTTTAGGCCCCTTTTTGCCACCTTATTCTTTAAGTAGGTCCACAAATTATCAATGTGGTTCAGATCAGGACTCTGAGGGTCGTATTGATCACTTTACCACAGTTATAAAGGAGCCAGGTGCGTACATTGCACTCTTGATGTTTCGGATCCTGGTAAAACTTAAAATTTGGCTTGTTGTTGCTAACTAGACCAAATTTTTCTGCACTGGCTTTCAAATGTTTTTAAAATTTCCATTTGCGCATTTATTGTGCTTTCAATTAAGGCTAGTTTTCCCACTCCACGGCTGAAGATAGAGCCCTAGTTTCCCTCTAGTTTCGTCACAAAATATGATGTCATCCTAGTATTCTTCCGGATGATCCACCTTGCTCACAGCGAACGAATGACGGTTTTCAATATTGGCATCTGTTAGCAAAGGCTTTTTCTTGCAACTCTTGAAGAGTACCTATGGCGTAGAATGACTTGGCGCACAGTTTCGTGTGACAAAATTAGGTGACATTCTTCCCTGATATCCTGAGCAAGTGCTCTGACCGAGATTCGGGCGGTTCGCAATCACTATTCGCATAATAAGTCGGTCTACACGCTTGTTAATTTTGGTTTTGCGCCTACCACGACTTTTAGGTTAAAGACTGCCTTCTTTTTCCGAGCGATTCTTACGGTCTTACGGGATACGGAAAATATTTCTACTAATTCAGGAATAGATTTTCCCAACTGGTGGTTATAGTATATTTATTGGGTAACTTCAAAAGTTAATCCTTTTCCAGGCATTTTATTAAATTTAATCATTCGCTTTAAGCACGTTTTTTCATGGAATGGATAAATTTATGTAGGTCATATTCAAGCGTTGTAAAAAGCAATGCAAAAGCCAAAAATAACGGAAAAATCGAGTTCGTTCTAAGAAAAAGAGCAAAACAAGGTAAGAAAACAAGGAAAGGTGACAGTCTCAAAAGTGTGTACACTTGGAATTTGTTGTTTACTTTCTTGTATATTTAATATTTTTAATTTCTTTTTTGATTTATAAGTAAAATAAATATTGTTTAATTATATTTCATAAAAAAATTCCGTTTAATTAATCGAAGAACCCTTAATTTTTACCTTTAAAGTCAAAAATTCAACTTATGTTATAGTGTGTAAACAGTTTCTTAACAAACTGTATATTTGTCGGAAACAACGTTGTAGCCTGTCCGATTTTTTACTTTAACAGGCGCAAAATAAAAGATGTGAACTTTTTTAAAGTCTTGGGGATAACCTTCGACTCCAAACTACTTTTCCAACAGCACTGTCAGATTTTAAGAAAACAACTGGAAACTTGATTTAACATTATTAAATTTCTATTATCTAAATATTTTTTATTATTTTGGTAAATAATAATAAAAACGTCAGAAGAAAAATATGAAAACTGTTTATTGCAAAAGTCATATCTTGAGGCACTTGAGCACTCAACAATCGCAGTTTTATTAATTTTTCACACGTCGAAAGCTCTAATGACAAATATTCTATTATAAAGAAATTTTTGAAATTTATTTTGTTATATTATGCTATTACTGTTAATAGTTTTGTTATTATTTTTTTACATATTGATAAAAAAAACATGAATAAATAGATATTAAAAAAATTCATGAATTTTAATAAAAGGCCATTATATGTTTGCATCAAAAGTCAAAAATACAATTTATTTTCATTGTGCAAACAATTTCTTGACAAACTGTATGTATAACTGTATAACTATATATAACATACATATATATATATGTATATAATGAAAAAAAAAACGAAACCAGAAACGCATAATTAAATTCAAATTAAATATTTATAAATAATATTAGTTGTGTGCTACCTACTTGCCAAATACAATTCTGAAAGCCGTCGCTAAATTCTAAGAAAACACTTACGACTTTGACTCAAAATTGAAAATGCAACTCAACAGAAACGTAATAAACCAAAGACAGCTTCCAGCTTCTATCCCTTTCGTCGTTTGCTTTTCGTAAGAACCGAACCAAAATAATCACCAAAATCACAATGCACGACAAAGAGAGAGCAAGAGGGATGTTTAGATTGCCTCTCATTATCTCTCCCATATATAGGGACGAAATATGATCGCGTATGCGAGAGGAGTGCCAACATATTGTGCTTTTCGATTTTTACGCAACCCAAAATGGCGGCGGACGAACGCGATGATGATATATTCAAATTGTCGCTAATCAGAAAGAAATTAAATGCAGCACAAAATGGCCGCTGGAAAAAAGGCGTGCCCTTATTACTATGGCGATCAAAAATATAGTGTCTGGAAGTGTAAGGAAATGTACATATAATGTTTTGATTTTTTTTTTCACATATGTATGTGCGTAAACAACTGTATTTTCATATTCAGAATTTTAAAATGATGACATTGTAAAATTTAAGTATAACTGAAAAAGATTCTAGTAATTCTGCCGATACTGTGTATTCACAACACAGGGTTTGGCTTGTACCCAAACGATTGTAAGAATATTATCAACCGGCGAACTTCCTTTTATTTTCCTTAACATATTTAAAAGAGCACATCTAAATGGAGCACTCTTGGAAGCTTTCCATTGAACGCTTCTTCAATGTTGAAAAATAACTTTTTCGTTCTTCTGTGGAAAACTAAACCGTTTGTAATACTTATTGCCTTCAACGATTTTCGAACTACCGACTGTTTATGAGTGTGGGCACACATAGTGCACTATGAGACATTTGGCCTGTTCTTTTTTTTTTACAAAAATTAATAATTTAAATTTTTTTAATGTGTTACACATGTGTGGACGCCGAAAAATGAATATATGTACTCAATGTGCGTTTCCTTTTAGTTTGGCAATTAGCAGCATGTGCATGCATCCGTCGTCCAAATTGTAAATCTTTCCGATGTTCTGAAACTGCGTGACCCAATTGCGCGCACATAAGCTGCCGTCAAACTCCATCGTTACCTCTTTTGCCAAGGCAAGCGATGTTGCAGGAGATTCCAGAAGCTTGTTTACATTTCGACTCTGGTGCTGAACAACACTACCAGCGGTTTCTTTTCCAACACTGGTATGTCCCATAGTCGATAGTCACCTTGGTGCTGTTAACATTGGCGTCGGTGCTGTTAGCGCATATGTTAACATTGCCGTGGTTTCCGTTGCTGTTGTTCTCGATGACGTCATTGATCTGGCGAACATGAGCAGACTTGCTCTTGTTCGCGTCGTCGATATCCGCTTGGATCCTCTGCAGCACAGCCATGTTTGCCTCTATCTCGTCCCGAAGCTTTTTTAGAGTGGCTCTCTCTGCATCCACCAACGATAGCTGATCCAGATCGAGGTTCTCCGGGGGTTCTGACTGCAATGACTGCTCGTCGAACGGGATCGTGCGTGTGTCTCCACCCTGTGGCTCTCTCTGCTTTGGCCAGGCTGCAGCTCCATCCAATTCCTCCAACTCTTCTGCTGCTGATCCGTTATTTGGCGGTGAATCTCCACGCGTTTCTGGGGAAATGGCCTGCAGACGCACTATTAGTTCCGCTTTTGTGCCGGAAGTCTGGCATCCAAGAGCTTCCAACCACTTCTTTAGTTAAGGCACTGAGAATTGATTCCATTTAGTGTCAGGCATAGTGGGTAATGACCACTTCTGATGTTGTGGACGCCGAAAAATGAATATATGTGCTCCTTCCTTTAAATAACTTCACAATCTCTTTATTCGACTTCTCCCTTCAAGCTCACGCCACCGAATGCCGCGTCTCGCGTATTCCTATTTTCTTATGCTCTCTCCAGTGAGAGAGTTAGCTAGGTGTACAAATTAATGTGTTCCTCCTTCGGGATGTGTCCGGTGGTCTCCAGGCGGTGGAGATCTGGTGCTGGCTGCTACCAGGGACAATAGGATAATATCTTCTTATGAAGTTTATGTCGGAGGGCGTGACTTTGCCCTCTTTGTCGATCGCTGGCCTTTTGGCTCAGCGAGAATGTTCAAATAATAAAATGATATTTTACGGCTGCGAGCCGGAGTGAATAGCTGCTCTTTATTAAAGCTCTGGCTTAAGACTGAATACAAAAGAATATGAAAATGTAAATCTACTGTGGCTCCAATGCATCACGCCATAAAGCCATGGTCGGCAAGCCGACTCAGCATTTATGCAACATAGCTCGGTACCCCGGATAAGGGGTGTCCGATTGCTGTTGCTGACCGTTCGTGGCGCAGAGCGCTGAACTCAGTTTGGGCGCGTCAGCATTGTTTATATTAATTAATTTGTTATATGTGTGCTCTTAATAGTGTGTGCTCTTAGTTGTTAACTACTCCCCCCCTAAGATTATGACCGTCCTCGGTTATGTTGAGTTTATCGATGGTCTGTTGAATCTCAGCGGAGGCTCGCCGTTTCCTTAATGCCAGAAAAAGGATAAGCGAACCAATCAGTCCAACGTTGAGGACTACTCCAGCCACGAACCAAAGTTTGGGGGAACCCGCGGCGTCAACCTCGTCTTTGAATCCTTGGATAAAGCGCAGGTTGTCGTTGTTCATGCGGTGAAGCAAGGGCATGCTAAGTTCCGGGTCGTGGCCGACGATGTTCAGTAGCGGCGATCTTGCTACGCCAGGCTGCTTGTTTATTGCCTTACGGAGGTTTACGAACTCCGTACCGTTGATAGTAGCTGATTGTTCGAATGTAATTAGATGCGTCCCCTTGACGAGCACCTCTGGGCCTCCATCCGTGCTGACGCGGGCTGTTGCCTCGTTGATGATAACTATGCCGTCATCTATAGGCATTACTGCCCTAAGGTGGTTGGATTGCGTGTGGCATTGGGCAGTATTTCCCGCATGGAGTGAGCGGGCGCAGGTATCGCGTCGCGACCGCTCGCAGAAAGTGTCGTGCGTGGTCTCCACGCACTCGGTGACCGAAAAGGTGTCTTCCTCACACTCCGCTAAGGTGTCTTCATCGAGTCGCAGGATTGTCTGATAGTGTGATACTGGGTATACGAGGACCTTCTTACATTTTACCTTCACCCTGGGATAGGCTATTAGTATGTGAATAATGCTGTCGGACTGAAGAACCCTAATTTTAGAGGCTTCTAATAAGCTAACTATTGGAGTGTTTTGTTAAATTAATGAGCTCAAATCGGCATGATTAAGGATTGTGGGATTTACTATGTTAGCTTTAGCCAATGTTATTGTTAGAATTAAATTTTGGATTTCTGTTGCCAGCATTCTATTCCTCGCTAGCAATGCCTCGTACAGATGCGGGGTGTCGACCAAGTCGTTGTTTCGGGCTTTAATAATTCTGTTAACGGTGTCGGTAAGTTTGTTTATTTGTATTTGGGTTTCGGAATTTATATTTATTTGCCTGGAGTTGGAATCTACCAGCTGAGCTTCGGTCATTTTGATCTTTAGAAAATCTGAGGCGTCGGGAGTTCCCGCAACTACCTTAAGAGCTGTACCCAGGAAGTCTAAGCTTCTAGCGATACGGTGGTGTATTTTTAAAACGGACAACAAGTTTACCAGGTGATCTGTATCAACGTCTAACAACTTGCGCATATGCGACTGTGGAAAAGAAGCGGACAATTTCTTTGTTTCATCTACCATGTAAATATAATCAGACAGGTTGCTCGAATGCCTCAGGCAGTTACGATGTTCGAACACCAGTACATCTCCATCTACGACGGGAATGTACTTGGCGTGGGAAAAGTCGGTAATCCGTGCATTTGCCACTGCCAGGATGATGAGTGTTACGAGGGCGAACCTGCAAACCAAACGTAGATTGAGACCACGGCATATTTACTTAAATCTGGCTTACAATTAGGAATAGGAAAATAAAAGTGGGAATTTTTTATTTGAGGTTGTCCTTGTGGACCACCCTCCCCTTAATAAGAACAGACGTTCCCAGGTCTGCTTGCACTTTTTGTTCTGTGCATAACGGGGTTAGCTTGTTTCCTAACCTTCTGTTGTTTTTAACGAAAACCTCGTCTCCTACCTCAAAAACACGGTTCTGCCTAGCTGGGTTGCATCTTTCGATGTTATTTTTCTGGGCCTTTACCAGCTTGTCTTTGATGCCTAGGCAGCGATCATCGGGACCCGAGTGGAGGATCTCGACCGGTTTCTCCTGAGTGACAGAATGTAGGGTCTTATTATATTCTATCGTTGCCCTCAAAATTAATTCTGTCGTATCGCTAATCTTTTTGTCTAGTTTAAGACACCTGGCGATCTCTGACAAGGTGCTGTGGAATCGTTCCACCTGGCCGTTTGACGAGCTATGCAGCGGGGCCGCGTTGACAATGTCAATGTGGTAGCTGTTCTTAAGTAACGAGGTAATAGTCTCTGAATTGAAGGCGGCTTCGTTGTCGCAATATATTGTCTTGATTTTGGGGAACAAATTTACGAGTTGAAGTAGGGGCCCTGTGACGTCCACTATTGTTCTGGACAGCACTGGTTGCACTATTGCAAACTTTGAGAACTTGTCAATGCACGTTAAGAATTGTTTCTTATTGGTCGAAAAGATATCAATGTGCAGCATTTCGCCGGTATAGCTAGGAATAGGTGTTTCCCCGAGCTCCTGTTTCTTAGGGTGCCTGTCATATTTGGCTTTGGTGCATATCTTACAATTTGCAACTACTTCCTTTGCCAGGCTGCTCATTTTGGGGAAATAGTAATCGCGGAGGATTTGCTTGGTATTCTCCTGCGCTGCCCTGTGTGCACGATTGTGCTCTGTCGTGACAATTTCCAACTGCTCATTTCGATTGGTAACGTCTATTACAATATTTTTACAGTATCGAAATTGCGTAGCCGGGAAATGAACAATTAGGTCGTGTTGAAAACTTGCCAGGGTGGGTAGATCGCAGTGTATCGCATTCACGACATCGGGGTTCACGACCTCCTTTAGCATTTCCAAAATGGTGCTTTTGTCGGCGAAATTGATTAAGTGGCGAGTTTTACTACGAAACAACACCAAGCTTCGCTTTAGTCGGAAACGTGCTTCTTCTAGAACAATTTGGTTTCTGAAGCAGTTCACTGGCTGGTCTGTTGCTTCGACCGTGTAGGTCAGTGACAGCTCGCTGTGAATAGTCGCAGCGTCTGACGGAGGCTCACTTTGTAAGGCATTAATGTTCTGCCTGGAAAGAGCGTCTGCCACATGGTTGTCTTTTCCCGGTTTGTAGTGGATTTTTGCGTTATGATCATCGATATACGCTTTCCATCTTTTTATTTTCGGATTTGGATTCCGATCGGATACCGCGAATGTCAACGGTTGGTGGTCCGTATAAATGTTAATATCGCGAGTGCCATACAGGTAGTGTTGCAACTTGCCTAAGGCCCACACTATGGCCAACAATTCTCTTTCATTCGTGGCGTAGTGTGACTCGCTTTCTTTGAGGGTCCTAGAGATCATAGTGATGGGTCTTTTATCTTGCGATAGGACTGCACCGATACCGTTTGCGGAAGCGTCCGTCGTTAGATCGAATGGCTTCCTGAAATCAGGGTATCTGAGAATTACATCTTCAGAAGCCAAGACATTTCTCAGCCTCTCGAATGCATCTCTCTGCAAATCACCGAACTCGATGGGAGTCTTCCTGGACATGTGCTTGCTGATGGAGCCGTTTTCTCCTTTCATCAAGCTCGTCAACGGTCTAGCGATCGCCGCAAAGTCCTTAACGAAGCAGCGGTAATAACTGGCCAGACCCAAAAATGACCTTAGCTCATACAAATTTGTAGGCTCTGGGTATTCCTTTATGGCCTTTACCTTTTCTGGGTCGGTTTTTGCACCTCCATTGGTGACAATAAATCCAAGGTACTCAACGCTTTGCTTAAAAAAGTGCGTCTTCTCGTTGGACACCTTCATGTTGGCATCACACAGGCTTTTTAAGACCCAATCTATGTGCTTAACATGGTCGTTTTCATTTTCAGAAAAAATAATGACGTCATCTACATAAACGTAGCATGACTTGCCAATTTGTTCCCGTAGGATATCGTCGATCGCTCTTTGGAAGATGCTTCCCGCATTCTTCAATCCGAACGGTAATCGACAAAATTCATACTTTCCGCCGTTCACCGAAAAGGAGGTCTTTTCACGGTCATGTTCGGCCAAGTATATCTGGTGGTAGCCGGACTTCAAATCTAATGTTGTGAAGTACTTGGCTTTTCCTAAATTTGCCAGTATCATGGGGATGTTTGGCATTGGGTACTTATCAGCGATGGTTTTTTCGTTAAGTTTCCTAAAGTCTATAACCAAACGCTTATTTTTGTTCCCCTGTTCGTCATGGCCTTTTTTGTCAACAACCCATGTTGGATTGTTGTACGGCGACCTTGAGGTTCTAATAATGCCTTTCTGCAGTAAGTCTGCGATTTCTCGCTTAACAAATTCAGAGACACCCATGGGGTGCGGGTATAATTTGGAATATACCGGCTTATCATCGCTTGTGCGAATTGTGGCAACAACAGAAGTATTAAACGGCAGTGCCTCGTTAGAGGCTGAAAATGCCTTAGATCTGTTTGCGATCATGGCTGTAAACTCAGTTTTTACAGATTCTGGCACCGTAGCGTCATTCACGTTAGTGAAATTTACCTCGTCGCAACTATGATGCTGTAGCTCTTCAACAACAGAACCATAGTTGATTGTGCCTTTTTCTGTGTCTAGCTTTGCTCCAACTTGAGCTAGAAAATCAAATCCAATAATGCCATCGAAAAGTGTTAACGTGTCCAAAAGGAAAAAATCCGCTGTTTTCCCGAAAATGTTAACTAAACATTTCTGTTTGACTGTGTTAGAACCGTGGATGGAACTAACTGTGAAAGGGGAATTGACCGGCACCACATTTTTTAGCTCCTTTACGGGCTTGATGTAGTTTTTCGCCGCCCCTGTGTCTATTAAAATTCTCAATTTCCTCCCATGGAACTGGCGTTCAATGAACGGCAGTCGGGAGCGCTCCCTAAAAAATTGATCTGATCATTTTCATCAGACTCGTCATCTATCTCGGTAACGGCCGCTGCGGCCGCGCCCTCATATTCGCTGTCGTTTTTATCGTCAGCCTGTTGGATGGTGTTCTGCACCCTCTGACGCCTTTGACCAGTCATGCGTGCGGAGCCGAATCTCTTCTGGCCACGAGCACCCTCGGCCTTGACGCTAGCAGGCTGACCGCTTCCGAAGGAGGTCGGTTGCCTATGTTGGGTTACAGTGGAGCCTAACTCCATAGGCTCAGGTGACTGATTCCGGTAGCTGTTATTATTCTGGGCAGAATTATTTTGTCTACCCTGTTTCTTGTAAAAATGAGGGTTTTTCCCTTGGCTGTCCTCGGCCCTGCTATATCTCCCATGCGGTTCCCTTGAGTGGTTCCGATCTTTTCGGTGCTCATAGGTGATTGCCTTGTCCTCTAGAGCCTTTGCGTATGTAGCGGCAAAGTTAGTGCGTTCTATGGTAGCCTCGGATTCCCTAGCCAAAGCTAAAGCTGAGGGCAAATCCTTGGGTTGCGCCGGCAAGACTATGGCCCTCAAGGGCTTCCTTAGACCGGCAATGAACGCGTGGAGAGCATCCTCTCTAACTTCATTATTAAAAAGAATAGCACTGTCCGGTTCGTGAGTCATAACTATCTTGTTTGTTATTAATGTCAACCGTTTCTCTACATCGTCGTAATATTGCATGAGGCTAAGCTCCCCTTGCCTAACTGTGTCGAGTCCTTGCCTAAGTACACGCAGCGACGTTTTGTCCGCGTAGGTGCAGTCTAGTCGAGCAATAATGGCATCGAAATTTAGGACTGTGTTATGGGCAACTAGCAGCCCTCTTGCTGGCCCCCTAATTTTGTTTCTGATAATCGAAACGGCCTGGTAATGCGCCTCGCTACCATTATATCGTTTGAAGATCTCGTATGCGTCCACGGCTGACTGCCGCCATGACACATAGTCATCCTGCTCTCCCGAAAAGTCTGGCATTGTCTTCACAATGTCAAGCTTGATGTCGCACCGTACTTCCGGGCCTGCGGTTATTTTTTGGTATGTCTCTACTTGTGGTGCTTCCACACGCAAGTGTTGCATCTGTTGTTTTACCTCATCTAATTGCGCCTGGAAATCCCTCTTAAGTCTGTTTTCCTGCTCAGTCAAAGCCTGGTTAACGGCTCCCGCTATAATAGCTTGAAGCTGTGCGGCGTCCATGGCTGCAGTGCTATTTGTAGTATTCGGACAAAAACCTACGGGCTCTAAATCAAACTCGCCGTCACTATTGCGCTCGACTTTTATGTCTCTATATGCCGTCCAACTCATTTATTGGTTGACACCACGCAATTTAATTCTTTCCGAACACGGTTGATCGGCCATACGAGGCGCGATATTTGCACACGCGAGAAATAGAAGGCGACACAAAGGAAAAGGAAATCCCTACAAACAAACAATGAAAAAGTATGCGCAGAAGAAATAATTATTTCTTATTAATTCGTTTGGGCAGTAGTTCAAAGTAACCTAGGGTATGCTGTAGAATTTACGCTTGGTAAAAGTATGCAATTGAAACGAGCGGGTAACTTGGGGTATGCTACAGAATTGTAACTTGGTAAAAGTATGCTGTGGAAAATAATGCTCCCTAAAAGCATGCAAAGAAATGGCTGTTAGCTTTTTTTATTTATTTAATATTCCACACTAAATTCTTAAGGTTGCCGAGTGACTTCATTAATCAAACTTACATGGCTTGTATTCTCAACTAAGTGTTATGTTAAGATATAACTAGGTGCAGGTTCAAATGCACGTTGGGCGCCAATTAATGTGTTCCTCCTTCGGGATGTGTCCGGTGGTCTCCAGGCGGTGGAGATCTGGTGCTGGCTGCTACCAGGGACAATAGGATAATATCTTCTTATGAAGTTTATGTCGGAGGGCGTGACTTTGCCCTCTTTGTCGATCGCTGGCCTTTTGGCTCAGCGAGAATGTTCAAATAATAAAATGATATTTTACGGCTGCGAGCCGGAGTGAATAGCTGCTCTTTATTAAAGCTCTGGCTTAAGACTGAATACAAAAGAATATGAAAATGTAAATCTACTGTGGCTCCAATGCATCACGCCATAAAGCCATGGTCGGCAAGCCGACTCAGCATTTATGCAACATAGCTCGGTACCCCGGATAAGGGGTGTCCGATTGCTGTTGCTGACCGTTCGTGGCGCAGAGCGCTGAACTCAGTTTGGGCGCGTCAGCATTGTTTATATTAATTAATTTGTTATATGTGTGCTCTTAATAGTGTGTGCTCTTAGTTGTTAACTACTCCCCCCCTAAGATTATGACCGTCCTCGGTTATGTTGAGTTTATCGATGGTCTGTTGAATCTCAGCGGAGGCTCGCCGTTTCCTTAATGCCAGAAAAAGGATAAGCGAACCAATCAGTCCAACGTTGAGGACTACTCCAGCCACGAACCAAAGTTTGGGGGAACCCGCGGCGTCAACCTCGTCTTTGAATCCTTGGATAAAGCGCAGGTTGTCGTTGTTCATGCGGTGAAGCAAGGGCATGCTAAGTTCCGGGTCGTGGCCGACGATGTTCAGTAGCGGCGATCTTGCTACGCCAGGCTGCTTGTTTATTGCCTTACGGAGGTTTACGAACTCCGTACCGTTGATAGTAGCTGATTGTTCGAATGTAATTAGATGCGTCCCCTTGACGAGCACCTCTGGGCCTCCATCCGTGCTGACGCGGGCTGTTGCCTCGTTGATGATAACTATGCCGTCATCTATAGGCATTACTGCCCTAAGGTGGTTGGATTGCGTGTGGCATTGGGCAGTATTTCCCGCATGGAGTGAGCGGGCGCAGGTATCGCGTCGCGACCGCTCGCAGAAAGTGTCGTGCGTGGTCTCCACGCACTCGGTGACCGAAAAGGTGTCTTCCTCACACTCCGCTAAGGTGTCTTCATCGAGTCGCAGGATTGTCTGATAGTGTGATACTGGGTATACGAGGACCTTCTTACATTTTACCTTCACCCTGGGATAGGCTATTAGTATGTGAATAATGCTGTCGGACTGAAGAACCCTAATTTTAGAGGCTTCTAATAAGCTAACTATTGGAGTGTTTTGTTAAATTAATGAGCTCAAATCGGCATGATTAAGGATTGTGGGATTTACTATGTTAGCTTTAGCCAATGTTATTGTTAGAATTAAATTTTGGATTTCTGTTGCCAGCATTCTATTCCTCGCTAGCAATGCCTCGTACAGATGCGGGGTGTCGACCAAGTCGTTGTTTCGGGCTTTAATAATTCTGTTAACGGTGTCGGTAAGTTTGTTTATTTGTATTTGGGTTTCGGAATTTATATTTATTTGCCTGGAGTTGGAATCTACCAGCTGAGCTTCGGTCATTTTGATCTTTAGAAAATCTGAGGCGTCGGGAGTTCCCGCAACTACCTTAAGAGCTGTACCCAGGAAGTCTAAGCTTCTAGCGATACGGTGGTGTATTTTTAAAACGGACAACAAGTTTACCAGGTGATCTGTATCAACGTCTAACAACTTGCGCATATGCGACTGTGGAAAAGAAGCGGACAATTTCTTTGTTTCATCTACCATGTAAATATAATCAGACAGGTTGCTCGAATGCCTCAGGCAGTTACGATGTTCGAACACCAGTACATCTCCATCTACGACGGGAATGTACTTGGCGTGGGAAAAGTCGGTAATCCGTGCATTTGCCACTGCCAGGATGATGAGTGTTACGAGGGCGAACCTGCAAACCAAACGTAGATTGAGACCACGGCATATTTACTTAAATCTGGCTTACAATTAGGAATAGGAAAATAAAAGTGGGAATTTTTTATTTGAGGTTGTCCTTGTGGACCACCCTCCCCTTAATAAGAACAGACGTTCCCAGGTCTGCTTGCACTTTTTGTTCTGTGCATAACGGGGTTAGCTTGTTTCCTAACCTTCTGTTGTTTTTAACGAAAACCTCGTCTCCTACCTCAAAAACACGGTTCTGCCTAGCTGGGTTGCATCTTTCGATGTTATTTTTCTGGGCCTTTACCAGCTTGTCTTTGATGCCTAGGCAGCGATCATCGGGACCCGAGTGGAGGATCTCGACCGGTTTCTCCTGAGTGACAGAATGTAGGGTCTTATTATATTCTATCGTTGCCCTCAAAATTAATTCTGTCGTATCGCTAATCTTTTTGTCTAGTTTAAGACACCTGGCGATCTCTGACAAGGTGCTGTGGAATCGTTCCACCTGGCCGTTTGACGAGCTATGCAGCGGGGCCGCGTTGACAATGTCAATGTGGTAGCTGTTCTTAAGTAACGAGGTAATAGTCTCTGAATTGAAGGCGGCTTCGTTGTCGCAATATATTGTCTTGATTTTGGGGAACAAATTTACGAGTTGAAGTAGGGGCCCTGTGACGTCCACTATTGTTCTGGACAGCACTGGTTGCACTATTGCAAACTTTGAGAACTTGTCAATGCACGTTAAGAATTGTTTCTTATTGGTCGAAAAGATATCAATGTGCAGCATTTCGCCGGTATAGCTAGGAATAGGTGTTTCCCCGAGCTCCTGTTTCTTAGGGTGCCTGTCATATTTGGCTTTGGTGCATATCTTACAATTTGCAACTACTTCCTTTGCCAGGCTGCTCATTTTGGGGAAATAGTAATCGCGGAGGATTTGCTTGGTATTCTCCTGCGCTGCCCTGTGTGCACGATTGTGCTCTGTCGTGACAATTTCCAACTGCTCATTTCGATTGGTAACGTCTATTACAATATTTTTACAGTATCGAAATTGCGTAGCCGGGAAATGAACAATTAGGTCGTGTTGAAAACTTGCCAGGGTGGGTAGATCGCAGTGTATCGCATTCACGACATCGGGGTTCACGACCTCCTTTAGCATTTCCAAAATGGTGCTTTTGTCGGCGAAATTGATTAAGTGGCGAGTTTTACTACGAAACAACACCAAGCTTCGCTTTAGTCGGAAACGTGCTTCTTCTAGAACAATTTGGTTTCTGAAGCAGTTCACTGGCTGGTCTGTTGCTTCGACCGTGTAGGTCAGTGACAGCTCGCTGTGAATAGTCGCAGCGTCTGACGGAGGCTCACTTTGTAAGGCATTAATGTTCTGCCTGGAAAGAGCGTCTGCCACATGGTTGTCTTTTCCCGGTTTGTAGTGGATTTTTGCGTTATGATCATCGATATACGCTTTCCATCTTTTTATTTTCGGATTTGGATTCCGATCGGATACCGCGAATGTCAACGGTTGGTGGTCCGTATAAATGTTAATATCGCGAGTGCCATACAGGTAGTGTTGCAACTTGCCTAAGGCCCACACTATGGCCAACAATTCTCTTTCATTCGTGGCGTAGTGTGACTCGCTTTCTTTGAGGGTCCTAGAGATCATAGTGATGGGTCTTTTATCTTGCGATAGGACTGCACCGATACCGTTTGCGGAAGCGTCCGTCGTTAGATCGAATGGCTTCCTGAAATCAGGGTATCTGAGAATTACATCTTCAGAAGCCAAGACATTTCTCAGCCTCTCGAATGCATCTCTCTGCAAATCACCGAACTCGATGGGAGTCTTCCTGGACATGTGCTTGCTGATGGAGCCGTTTTCTCCTTTCATCAAGCTCGTCAACGGTCTAGCGATCGCCGCAAAGTCCTTAACGAAGCAGCGGTAATAACTGGCCAGACCCAAAAATGACCTTAGCTCATACAAATTTGTAGGCTCTGGGTATTCCTTTATGGCCTTTACCTTTTCTGGGTCGGTTTTTGCACCTCCATTGGTGACAATAAATCCAAGGTACTCAACGCTTTGCTTAAAAAAGTGCGTCTTCTCGTTGGACACCTTCATGTTGGCATCACACAGGCTTTTTAAGACCCAATCTATGTGCTTAACATGGTCGTTTTCATTTTCAGAAAAAATAATGACGTCATCTACATAAACGTAGCATGACTTGCCAATTTGTTCCCGTAGGATATCGTCGATCGCTCTTTGGAAGATGCTTCCCGCATTCTTCAATCCGAACGGTAATCGACAAAATTCATACTTTCCGCCGTTCACCGAAAAGGAGGTCTTTTCACGGTCATGTTCGGCCAAGTATATCTGGTGGTAGCCGGACTTCAAATCTAATGTTGTGAAGTACTTGGCTTTTCCTAAATTTGCCAGTATCATGGGGATGTTTGGCATTGGGTACTTATCAGCGATGGTTTTTTCGTTAAGTTTCCTAAAGTCTATAACCAAACGCTTATTTTTGTTCCCCTGTTCGTCATGGCCTTTTTTGTCAACAACCCATGTTGGATTGTTGTACGGCGACCTTGAGGTTCTAATAATGCCTTTCTGCAGTAAGTCTGCGATTTCTCGCTTAACAAATTCAGAGACACCCATGGGGTGCGGGTATAATTTGGAATATACTGGCTTATCATCGCTTGTGCGAATTGTGGCAACAACAGAAGTATTAAACGGCAGTGCCTCGTTAGAGGCTGAAAATGCCTTAGATCTGTTTGCGATCATGGCTGTAAACTCAGTTTTTACAGATTCTGGCACCGTAGCGTCATTCACGTTAGTGAAATTTACCTCGTCGCAACTATGATGCTGTAGCTCTTCAACAACAGAACCATAGTTGATTGTGCCTTTTTCTGTGTCTAGCTTTGCTCCAACTTGAGCTAGAAAATCAAATCCAATAATGCCATCGAAAAGTGTTAACGTGTCCAAAAGGAAAAAATCCGCTGTTTTCCCGAAAATGTTAACTAAACATTTCTGTTTGACTGTGTTAGAACCGTGGATGGAACTAACTGTGAAAGGGGAATTGACCGGCACCACATTTTTTAGCTCCTTTACGGGCTTGATGTAGTTTTTCGCCGCCCCTGTGTCTATTAAAATTCTCAATTTCCTCCCATGGAACTGGCGTTCAATGAACGGCAGTCGGGAGCGCTCCCTAAAAAATTGATCTGATCATTTTCATCAGACTCGTCATCTATCTCGGTAACGGCCGCTGCGGCCGCGCCCTCATATTCGCTGTCGTTTTTATCGTCAGCCTGTTGGATGGTGTTCTGCACCCTCTGACGCCTTTGACCAGTCATGCGTGCGGAGCCGAATCTCTTCTGGCCACGAGCACCCTCGGCCTTGACGCTAGCAGGCTGACCGCTTCCGAAGGAGGTCGGTTGCCTATGTTGGGTTACAGTGGAGCCTAACTCCATAGGCTCAGGTGACTGATTCCGGTAGCTGTTATTATTCTGGGCAGAATTATTTTGTCTACCCTGTTTCTTGTAAAAATGAGGGTTTTTCCCTTGGCTGTCCTCGGCCCTGCTATATCTCCCATGCGGTTCCCTTGAGTGGTTCCGATCTTTTCGGTGCTCATAGGTGATTGCCTTGTCCTCTAGAGCCTTTGCGTATGTAGCGGCAAAGTTAGTGCGTTCTATGGTAGCCTCGGATTCCCTAGCCAAAGCTAAAGCTGAGGGCAAATCCTTGGGTTGCGCCGGCAAGACTATGGCCCTCAAGGGCTTCCTTAGACCGGCAATGAACGCGTGGAGAGCATCCTCTCTAACTTCATTATTAAAAAGAATAGCACTGTCCGGTTCGTGAGTCATAACTATCTTGTTTGTTATTAATGTCAACCGTTTCTCTACATCGTCGTAATATTGCATGAGGCTAAGCTCCCCTTGCCTAACTGTGTCGAGTCCTTGCCTAAGTACACGCAGCGACGTTTTGTCCGCGTAGGTGCAGTCTAGTCGAGCAATAATGGCATCGAAATTTAGGACTGTGTTATGGGCAACTAGCAGCCCTCTTGCTGGCCCCCTAATTTTGTTTCTGATAATCGAAAC
The DNA here is from genome assembly GCF_000001215.4 of Drosophila melanogaster. Classification (NCBI taxonomy): domain Eukaryota; kingdom Metazoa; phylum Arthropoda; class Insecta; order Diptera; family Drosophilidae; genus Drosophila; species Drosophila melanogaster. The sequence goes on from NT_033779.5 coordinate 20,189,692, forward strand.
GGCCTGGTAATGCGCCTCGCTACCATTATATCGTTTGAAGATCTCGTATGCGTCCACGGCTGACTGCCGCCATGACACATAGTCATCCTGCTCTCCCGAAAAGTCTGGCATTGTCTTCACAATGTCAAGCTTGATGTCGCACCGTACTTCCGGGCCTGCGGTTATTTTTTGGTATGTCTCTACTTGTGGTGCTTCCACACGCAAGTGTTGCATCTGTTGTTTTACCTCATCTAATTGCGCCTGGAAATCCCTCTTAAGTCTGTTTTCCTGCTCAGTCAAAGCCTGGTTAACGGCTCCCGCTATAATAGCTTGAAGCTGTGCGGCGTCCATGGCTGCAGTGCTATTTGTAGTATTCGGACAAAAACCTACGGGCTCTAAATCAAACTCGCCGTCACTATTGCGCTCGACTTTTATGTCTCTATATGCCGTCCAACTCATTTATTGGTTGACACCACGCAATTTAATTCTTTCCGAACACGGTTGATCGGCCATACGAGGCGCGATATTTGCACACGCGAGAAATAGAAGGCGACACAAAGGAAAAGGAAATCCCTACAAACAAACAAGGAAAAAGTATGCGCAGAAGAAATAATTATTTCTTATTAATTCGTTTGGGCAGTAGTTCAAAGTAACCTAGGGTATGCTGTAGAATTTACGCTTGGTAAAAGTATGCAATTGAAACGAGCGGGTAACTTGGGGTATGCTACAGAATTGTAACTTGGTAAAAGTATGCTGTGGAAAATAATGCTCCCTAAAAGCATGCAAAGAAATGGCTGTTAGCTTTTTTTATTTATTTAATATTCCACACTAAATTCTTAAGGTTGCCGAGTGACTTCATTAATCAAACTTACATGGCTTGTATTCTCAACTAAGTGTTATGTTAAGATATAACTAGGTGCAGGTTCAAATGCACGTTGGGCGCCAATTAATGTGTTCCTCCTTCGGGATGTGTCCGGTGGTCTCCAGGCGGTGGAGATCTGGTGCTGGCTGCTACCAGGGACAATAGGATAATATCTTCTTATGAAGTTTATGTCGGAGGGCGTGACTTTGCCCTCTTTGTCGATCGCTGGCCTTTTGGCTCAGCGAGAATGTTCAAATAATAAAATGATATTTTACGGCTGCGAGCCGGAGTGAATAGCTGCTCTTTATTAAAGCTCTGGCTTAAGACTGAATACAAAAGAATATGAAAATGTAAATCTACTGTGGCTCCAATGCATCACGCCATAAAGCCATGGTCGGCAAGCCGACTCAGCATTTATGCAACATAGCTCGGTACCCCGGATAAGGGGTGTCCGATTGCTGTTGCTGACCGTTCGTGGCGCAGAGCGCTGAACTCAGTTTGGGCGCGTCAGCATTGTTTATATTAATTAATTTGTTATATGTGTGCTCTTAATAGTGTGTGCTCTTAGTTGTTAACTACTCCCCCCCTAAGATTATGACCGTCCTCGGTTATGTTGAGTTTATCGATGGTCTGTTGAATCTCAGCGGAGGCTCGCCGTTTCCTTAATGCCAGAAAAAGGATAAGCGAACCAATCAGTCCAACGTTGAGGACTACTCCAGCCACGAACCAAAGTTTGGGGGAACCCGCGGCGTCAACCTCGTCTTTGAATCCTTGGATAAAGCGCAGGTTGTCGTTGTTCATGCGGTGAAGCAAGGGCATGCTAAGTTCCGGGTCGTGGCCGACGATGTTCAGTAGCGGCGATCTTGCTACGCCAGGCTGCTTGTTTATTGCCTTACGGAGGTTTACGAACTCCGTACCGTTGATAGTAGCTGATTGTTCGAATGTAATTAGATGCGTCCCCTTGACGAGCACCTCTGGGCCTCCATCCGTGCTGACGCGGGCTGTTGCCTCGTTGATGATAACTATGCCGTCATCTATAGGCATTACTGCCCTAAGGTGGTTGGATTGCGTGTGGCATTGGGCAGTATTTCCCGCATGGAGTGAGCGGGCGCAGGTATCGCGTCGCGACCGCTCGCAGAAAGTGTCGTGCGTGGTCTCCACGCACTCGGTGACCGAAAAGGTGTCTTCCTCACACTCCGCTAAGGTGTCTTCATCGAGTCGCAGGATTGTCTGATAGTGTGATACTGGGTATACGAGGACCTTCTTACATTTTACCTTCACCCTGGGATAGGCTATTAGTATGTGAATAATGCTGTCGGACTGAAGAACCCTAATTTTAGAGGCTTCTAATAAGCTAACTATTGGAGTGTTTTGTTAAATTAATGAGCTCAAATCGGCATGATTAAGGATTGTGGGATTTACTATGTTAGCTTTAGCCAATGTTATTGTTAGAATTAAATTTTGGATTTCTGTTGCCAGCATTCTATTCCTCGCTAGCAATGCCTCGTACAGATGCGGGGTGTCGACCAAGTCGTTGTTTCGGGCTTTAATAATTCTGTTAACGGTGTCGGTAAGTTTGTTTATTTGTATTTGGGTTTCGGAATTTATATTTATTTGCCTGGAGTTGGAATCTACCAGCTGAGCTTCGGTCATTTTGATCTTTAGAAAATCTGAGGCGTCGGGAGTTCCCGCAACTACCTTAAGAGCTGTACCCAGGAAGTCTAAGCTTCTAGCGATACGGTGGTGTATTTTTAAAACGGACAACAAGTTTACCAGGTGATCTGTATCAACGTCTAACAACTTGCGCATATGCGACTGTGGAAAAGAAGCGGACAATTTCTTTGTTTCATCTACCATGTAAATATAATCAGACAGGTTGCTCGAATGCCTCAGGCAGTTACGATGTTCGAACACCAGTACATCTCCATCTACGACGGGAATGTACTTGGCGTGGGAAAAGTCGGTAATCCGTGCATTTGCCACTGCCAGGATGATGAGTGTTACGAGGGCGAACCTGCAAACCAAACGTAGATTGAGACCACGGCATATTTACTTAAATCTGGCTTACAATTAGGAATAGGAAAATAAAAGTGGGAATTTTTTATTTGAGGTTGTCCTTGTGGACCACCCTCCCCTTAATAAGAACAGACGTTCCCAGGTCTGCTTGCACTTTTTGTTCTGTGCATAACGGGGTTAGCTTGTTTCCTAACCTTCTGTTGTTTTTAACGAAAACCTCGTCTCCTACCTCAAAAACACGGTTCTGCCTAGCTGGGTTGCATCTTTCGATGTTATTTTTCTGGGCCTTTACCAGCTTGTCTTTGATGCCTAGGCAGCGATCATCGGGACCCGAGTGGAGGATCTCGACCGGTTTCTCCTGAGTGACAGAATGTAGGGTCTTATTATATTCTATCGTTGCCCTCAAAATTAATTCTGTCGTATCGCTAATCTTTTTGTCTAGTTTAAGACACCTGGCGATCTCTGACAAGGTGCTGTGGAATCGTTCCACCTGGCCGTTTGACGAGCTATGCAGCGGGGCCGCGTTGACAATGTCAATGTGGTAGCTGTTCTTAAGTAACGAGGTAATAGTCTCTGAATTGAAGGCGGCTTCGTTGTCGCAATATATTGTCTTGATTTTGGGGAACAAATTTACGAGTTGAAGTAGGGGCCCTGTGACGTCCACTATTGTTCTGGACAGCACTGGTTGCACTATTGCAAACTTTGAGAACTTGTCAATGCACGTTAAGAATTGTTTCTTATTGGTCGAAAAGATATCAATGTGCAGCATTTCGCCGGTATAGCTAGGAATAGGTGTTTCCCCGAGCTCCTGTTTCTTAGGGTGCCTGTCATATTTGGCTTTGGTGCATATCTTACAATTTGCAACTACTTCCTTTGCCAGGCTGCTCATTTTGGGGAAATAGTAATCGCGGAGGATTTGCTTGGTATTCTCCTGCGCTGCCCTGTGTGCACGATTGTGCTCTGTCGTGACAATTTCCAACTGCTCATTTCGATTGGTAACGTCTATTACAATATTTTTACAGTATCGAAATTGCGTAGCCGGGAAATGAACAATTAGGTCGTGTTGAAAACTTGCCAGGGTGGGTAGATCGCAGTGTATCGCATTCACGACATCGGGGTTCACGACCTCCTTTAGCATTTCCAAAATGGTGCTTTTGTCGGCGAAATTGATTAAGTGGCGAGTTTTACTACGAAACAACACCAAGCTTCGCTTTAGTCGGAAACGTGCTTCTTCTAGAACAATTTGGTTTCTGAAGCAGTTCACTGGCTGGTCTGTTGCTTCGACCGTGTAGGTCAGTGACAGCTCGCTGTGAATAGTCGCAGCGTCTGACGGAGGCTCACTTTGTAAGGCATTAATGTTCTGCCTGGAAAGAGCGTCTGCCACATGGTTGTCTTTTCCCGGTTTGTAGTGGATTTTTGCGTTATGATCATCGATATACGCTTTCCATCTTTTTATTTTCGGATTTGGATTCCGATCGGATACCGCGAATGTCAACGGTTGGTGGTCCGTATAAATGTTAATATCGCGAGTGCCATACAGGTAGTGTTGCAACTTGCCTAAGGCCCACACTATGGCCAACAATTCTCTTTCATTCGTGGCGTAGTGTGACTCGCTTTCTTTGAGGGTCCTAGAGATCATAGTGATGGGTCTTTTATCTTGCGATAGGACTGCACCGATACCGTTTGCGGAAGCGTCCGTCGTTAGATCGAATGGCTTCCTGAAATCAGGGTATCTGAGAATTACATCTTCAGAAGCCAAGACATTTCTCAGCCTCTCGAATGCATCTCTCTGCAAATCACCGAACTCGATGGGAGTCTTCCTGGACATGTGCTTGCTGATGGAGCCGTTTTCTCCTTTCATCAAGCTCGTCAACGGTCTAGCGATCGCCGCAAAGTCCTTAACGAAGCAGCGGTAATAACTGGCCAGACCCAAAAATGACCTTAGCTCATACAAATTTGTAGGCTCTGGGTATTCCTTTATGGCCTTTACCTTTTCTGGGTCGGTTTTTGCACCTCCATTGGTGACAATAAATCCAAGGTACTCAACGCTTTGCTTAAAAAAGTGCGTCTTCTCGTTGGACACCTTCATGTTGGCATCACACAGGCTTTTTAAGACCCAATCTATGTGCTTAACATGGTCGTTTTCATTTTCAGAAAAAATAATGACGTCATCTACATAAACGTAGCATGACTTGCCAATTTGTTCCCGTAGGATATCGTCGATCGCTCTTTGGAAGATGCTTCCCGCATTCTTCAATCCGAACGGTAATCGACAAAATTCATACTTTCCGCCGTTCACCGAAAAGGAGGTCTTTTCACGGTCATGTTCGGCCAAGTATATCTGGTGGTAGCCGGACTTCAAATCTAATGTTGTGAAGTACTTGGCTTTTCCTAAATTTGCCAGTATCATGGGGATGTTTGGCATTGGGTACTTATCAGCGATGGTTTTTTCGTTAAGTTTCCTAAAGTCTATAACCAAACGCTTATTTTTGTTCCCCTGTTCGTCATGGCCTTTTTTGTCAACAACCCATGTTGGATTGTTGTACGGCGACCTTGAGGTTCTAATAATGCCTTTCTGCAGTAAGTCTGCGATTTCTCGCTTAACAAATTCAGAGACACCCATGGGGTGCGGGTATAATTTGGAATATACCGGCTTATCATCGCTTGTGCGAATTGTGGCAACAACAGAAGTATTAAACGGCAGTGCCTCGTTAGAGGCTGAAAATGCCTTAGATCTGTTTGCGATCATGGCTGTAAACTCAGTTTTTACAGATTCTGGCACCGTAGCGTCATTCACGTTAGTGAAATTTACCTCGTCGCAACTATGATGCTGTAGCTCTTCAACAACAGAACCATAGTTGATTGTGCCTTTTTCTGTGTCTAGCTTTGCTCCAACTTGAGCTAGAAAATCAAATCCAATAATGCCATCGAAAAGTGTTAACGTGTCCAAAAGGAAAAAATCCGCTGTTTTCCCGAAAATGTTAACTAAACATTTCTGTTTGACTGTGTTAGAACCGTGGATGGAACTAACTGTGAAAGGGGAATTGACCGGCACCACATTTTTTAGCTCCTTTACGGGCTTGATGTAGTTTTTCGCCGCCCCTGTGTCTATTAAAATTCTCAATTTCCTCCCATGGAACTGGCGTTCAATGAACGGCAGTCGGGAGCGCTCCCTAAAAAATTGATCTGATCATTTTCATCAGACTCGTCATCTATCTCGGTAACGGCCGCTGCGGCCGCGCCCTCATATTCGCTGTCGTTTTTATCGTCAGCCTGTTGGATGGTGTTCTGCACCCTCTGACGCCTTTGACCAGTCATGCGTGCGGAGCCGAATCTCTTCTGGCCACGAGCACCCTCGGCCTTGACGCTAGCAGGCTGACCGCTTCCGAAGGAGGTCGGTTGCCTATGTTGGGTTACAGTGGAGCCTAACTCCATAGGCTCAGGTGACTGATTCCGGTAGCTGTTATTATTCTGGGCAGAATTATTTTGTCTACCCTGTTTCTTGTAAAAATGAGGGTTTTTCCCTTGGCTGTCCTCGGCCCTGCTATATCTCCCATGCGGTTCCCTTGAGTGGTTCCGATCTTTTCGGTGCTCATAGGTGATTGCCTTGTCCTCTAGAGCCTTTGCGTATGTAGCGGCAAAGTTAGTGCGTTCTATGGTAGCCTCGGATTCCCTAGCCAAAGCTAAAGCTGAGGGCAAATCCTTGGGTTGCGCCGGCAAGACTATGGCCCTCAAGGGCTTCCTTAGACCGGCAATGAACGCGTGGAGAGCATCCTCTCTAACTTCATTATTAAAAAGAATAGCACTGTCCGGTTCGTGAGTCATAACTATCTTGTTTGTTATTAATGTCAACCGTTTCTCTACATCGTCGTAATATTGCATGAGGCTAAGCTCCCCTTGCCTAACTGTGTCGAGTCCTTGCCTAAGTACACGCAGCGACGTTTTGTCCGCGTAGGTGCAGTCTAGTCGAGCAATAATGGCATCGAAATTTAGGACTGTGTTATGGGCAACTAGCAGCCCTCTTGCTGGCCCCCTAATTTTGTTTCTGATAATCGAAACGGCCTGGTAATGCGCCTCGCTACCATTATATCGTTTGAAGATCTCGTATGCGTCCACGGCTGACTGCCGCCATGACACATAGTCATCCTGCTCTCCCGAAAAGTCTGGCATTGTCTTCACAATGTCAAGCTTGATGTCGCACCGTACTTCCGGGCCTGCGGTTATTTTTTGGTATGTCTCTACTTGTGGTGCTTCCACACGCAAGTGTTGCATCTGTTGTTTTACCTCATCTAATTGCGCCTGGAAATCCCTCTTAAGTCTGTTTTCCTGCTCAGTCAAAGCCTGGTTAACGGCTCCCGCTATAATAGCTTGAAGCTGTGCGGCGTCCATGGCTGCAGTGCTATTTGTAGTATTCGGACAAAAACCTACGGGCTCTAAATCAAACTCGCCGTCACTATTGCGCTCGACTTTTATGTCTCTATATGCCGTCCAACTCATTTATTGGTTGACACCACGCAATTTAATTCTTTCCGAACACGGTTGATCGGCCATACGAGGCGCGATATTTGCACACGCGAGAAATAGAAGGCGACACAAAGGAAAAGGAAATCCCTACAAACAAACAAGGAAAAAGTATGCGCAGAAGAAATAATTATTTCTTATTAATTCGTTTGGGCAGTAGTTCAAAGTAACCTAGGGTATGCTGTAGAATTTACGCTTGGTAAAAGTATGCAATTGAAACGAGCGGGTAACTTGGGGTATGCTACAGAATTGTAACTTGGTAAAAGTATGCTGTGGAAAATAATGCTCCCTAAAAGCATGCAAAGAAATGGCTGTTAGCTTTTTTTATTTATTTAATATTCCACACTAAATTCTTAAGGTTGCCGAGTGACTTCATTAATCAAACTTACATGGCTTGTATTCTCAACTAAGTGTTATGTTAAGATATAACTAGGTGCAGGTTCAAATGCACGTTGGGCGCCAATTAATGTGTTCCTCCTTCGGGATGTGTCCGGTGGTCTCCAGGCGGTGGAGATCTGGTGCTGGCTGCTACCAGGGACAATAGGATAATATCTTCTTATGAAGTTTATGTCGGAGGGCGTGACTTTGCCCTCTTTGTCGATCGCTGGCCTTTTGGCTCAGCGAGAATGTTCAAATAATAAAATGATATTTTACGGCTGCGAGCCGGAGTGAATAGCTGCTCTTTATTAAAGCTCTGGCTTAAGACTGAATACAAAAGAATATGAAAATGTAAATCTACTGTGGCTCCAATGCATCACGCCATAAAGCCATGGTCGGCAAGCCGACTCAGCATTTATGCAACATAGCTCGGTACCCCGGATAAGGGGTGTCCGATTGCTGTTGCTGACCGTTCGTGGCGCAGAGCGCTGAACTCAGTTTGGGCGCGTCAGCATTGTTTATATTAATTAATTTGTTATATGTGTGCTCTTAATAGTGTGTGCTCTTAGTTGTTAACTTACATTCTTATCTCTTAATGCTAGCTTATAAGTAAGAGCGAGATAGCAATAATATTCTTATTCCTAACGGGGATATGATCGTATGCTTCTTCGTATGCTTCGTGGGCCTTATGAGTGTTCGTCCTACCACATTTGTTACACCGTTAGGGCAATTCGAATTTCTCAGAATGCCAATGGGCCTAAAAACTGCATCGGCGGTGTTCCAAAGGTTTGTAAACAAAATTTTCGAGGATCTTATAAGGGATAACAAAGTAATTGCATACATGGACGACATCATGATTGCTAGCAAGAACTCGGAGGAGCATTTAGAAACCTTAAAGGAAGTGTTTATCAGATTAGCTCAAAATAAATTGGAATTACGAATGGATAAATGTGAGTTCCTTCAGACAAATATTAAATATTTAGGATTCATTATAAATGGTGAAGGCATTAGGGCTGATGACAAAGGAATAGATGCCATAGAGCATTTTCCAGTTCCAGACAAAATACAAGCCGTTCAAAGTTTTCTGGGCTTATGTTCATACTTCCGTAGATTTATAAAAGATTTTTCAACATTAGCGAAACCTTTATATGACCTTTTGAGAAAAGATGAAAAATTTAAATTTGGAGAAAAGGAAATGAGCTGTTTCTCAACTCTTAAGGAAAAGCTGGTGCAGGCACCGGTCTTAGCAATTTATAACTTCAAAGACGAAATAGAACTGCACTGTGATGCAAGCGCTCTTGGTTTCGGTGCGGTGTTATGTAAAAAAAAAGAGGATGGAAAATTACACCCAATATTTTATTTTTCAAAGCGAACAACAGTCGCTGAGGCAAAATATCACAGTTTCGAATTGGAAACAATGGCAATTATTCACGCACTGCGAAGATTTACAATATATTTGTACGGAAAACGCTTTAAAATTATAACTGATTGTAATTCTTTTACTTTGACGCTTAACAAGATTGAACTTAATCCGCGAATAGCTAGATGGGCGTTAGAGCTCCAGAACTACGATTATGAGCTCATACATAGAGAGGGTAAAAGGATGCAGCATGTTGATGCTCTTAGTAGATGCACGAATATTTTGATAGTGGAATCAAATACGTTTGAAGACAATTTAGTAATCTGCCAAGGCAAGGATCAAAAAGTTCAAGAAATCAAGAAACTGCTGGAAAAAAATGAACATAACTTGTTCGAAATGAGAAACGGAATAATTTATAGAAAATGTAACAACGGCAGACTTTTATTTTATGTTCCCACCAGAGAACTGCAGCCCGCCACTCGCACTCTACGTCCACCCGATAAACACTCGGTACTCTAGGCACCCCGTTTTTTTTGACACCCTACTTGCGGCAACACAAAATACTCGAGTGTTTTACCGACGTTGTGTTTTTGTTACGAGTAAAAAAACCACCCGAGGCCTGCTGCGCAAGAGCCGTATGGGTGAGTGGACGCACAGTCAACGATCGGCCGCAGGTCATTTTTTGTATGCGGGCTGCAGTTCTCTGGTCATTTTTTGTACGCCTAAAATTTGTATGGGTGGAAGCGTGACGGGTATAAGAAATGAAGGGTAAAAGGGAATACCCAAGAAAATTTTTGTGCTCATGTCTTTGCTCTTTGATGGACTCAATGGGTGCCTCCCATTTCAAACACATAAAGTAATTGCAATTAAAGACGGCATTTGTTGATTTTTACGTTTTTTAATGTCTCAATCTAAATAATAAAAACATAGTGGGCTTAAAAAGTATCTATTAAATATAAGGACTTAATGTTGTTGGATCAGGTAGTAAGTCATCGACGTCTACCTGTTCCCCATAGATAGCGCCGATTTGTAGGAAAAACTTCACCAAATTTTTAAATCCGGCTCCGGTTACTGCAGAAAACGGCCGACAATCTTGGACAACCCATTGGGTGCATTTTTCAATAGCTACTTTCTTGTCGTTTTCCGAAACAATTTTTAATTCCGTTGGTCGTCTTAATGTTAGACAACATTTATGGCGGGATAAATTGGAGGTGTTTTTGTGTAAAAATTTGAGCACTTTCTGGCATTGCCTGCAGAACAGCCATCCGTCCAGAACAGTTTCATCTTCCTTTAAAATGTCACATAAAATGCTCCAAATAACACTTTTTCCTTTATGTTTATTGGCAACTGAGTATGTTCCATTGTTAATTTTATTTTTAACGAAATCAGCCGCTTCTGCCATTATTGTGACCTTTTCCTTTGGCTTCCAAATAATACTGAATCCTAACAAGCTAGTAATTGCATCGTAAAAAACAAAAAAGGGGCAATTAACAGCCGAGACACTGGACCAAAGACACAAGAACTCAACAATCATTATGTATGGCGCCATTTGACTCGACTACCTACGAGACCACTCGAGTATTTTTGGAAACACCCGAGTATTTTTGGAAACACCCATGTGTTTAACGGTATACCCACAAGTGTTTTTCTCACTCATCCCTTTTTAGGCACTGTGTGAGCGGCACCCGCGACGCAAAACACCGTATTGATTCGGGTGCGCACACAACGGGGTGTCTTGTCTGCATGTTCAGATTTATACTGTGTGTTTGTAAGTACCCGCGATGTGCGTGGCGAGTAGCACCCGCACACAAAATTGTAGGGTGTGAGTCGAGTGGTAAAAAAGTGCCACCCTTGCAGTTCTCTGGTTCCCACAGACATGGAAGATCATATTCTATATAAATATCACAACGAGATCGGACACATAGGTAGAGATAAAATGTTAGATGTTATTTCTAAATCTTATTGGTTTCCCAATGCCAAAGACAAATGTTTGAGCCATATAGAAAATTGTTTAAAATGTGTTGCGTTCTCCCCTAAGACAGGCAAGGAAGGATTTCTGCACTGCATTCCGAAGGGCAGCAAACCGTTTGTACTAATACATATCGATCATTACGGAACAGTCGACTCAGGCAGATCCAAAAAACATATTTTTGTTGTCATCGATGGTTTTACGAAGTTCGTACGTTTATACGCCACAAAGACCACTAATACAAAGGAAGTCATTACAGCCCTGAAAAAGTATTTTAGAGCATACAACTAAGCAATCAATGTAAACCATGATCAGGGGATCAGCTAGTCAGGACGGCCGAGTTGTGGTAGGATGGACACTCATAAGGCCCACTGTACCATGTAGTAGCATAGTCTTAGGTATGAAGCCCATAGGGGCAGAGAGAAGCATACGATCATATCCCCGTTAGGAATAAGAATATTATTGTTATCTCGCTCTTACTTATAAGCTAGCATTAAGAGATAAGAATGTACACCTAGCTCACTCACAAATGCATACACACTTCAGAGAGCATAAGAAAAGAGGAATACGCGAGACGCGGCATTTCGGTGGCGTGTGCTTAAAGGGAAAAGTCGAATAAAGGCATGGTGAAATTATTTAAAGGATTGAGTACATATATTTATTTTTCGGCGTCCACAATTGTTAAAAAAAAATCCCCCCGTGCAGCATTTTTTAAAATCAAAACATGACCATACATCATAGAAGACTGATAAAATCATATTTTATGGGTCGGACCTTATTAGAAGTGAATTCATAATGTCTGCATTTGTTGTAATGCGTGACATCTTCCGGCTGTGATTAATTTTATTAATTCTTTATTGTTAGATTCCGCAGCATCCTCCGAAAGTTCTCCAATTGACACTAACGAATGCTGTATTACTGCAGATCAATGAATTAGCACCTTATGGACTGTAGCTGGCAAATAGTACCCATGGATACTCATTGATCAACTCCTTTGCTGTATCGAGGGCATATGTTTTAAAGTTGTTAATATTATTTTTATACCCCGATGCAATAAGTTGTAGTATTGTGGCACAACGATATATCAAATTTTCATTTTCATTTATTCCGGTAATTTTTGAAACCAATTTTGGATTAGAAAAAAATCTTTCTTGCCACATTTCCGTCGTTGGAAGAACCTTTACCATCATCTCTAGGCTTATCTACTATGATTCCCATTTTTTCGCGAAATTCTTTCTGTATTTTTTTTGCTTTCTTTTCATTACTTTTATTTTGTAGTAGGCTAGAGGTACACATACATAAGTTCAGTTCATAATAGCAACATAGTATATAAACATTAAGTCATTGTTCGCTTTCGGGTGGCATTCTCTCTGTTTCGCAACATCGGCCCTGTAGCAACAAGCATAGAGGCAGATCGCAAACGGAGAGGGAGTAAGTCGAATGGTAAAGCTGAACACGGGAAGTAACAAATAAACCAAAGAGTCCAACTCCTGCCTTTGTGTTTTAGTTAACTAAGAGGATATATAATACCCCTACAATTTTGTGGTCAGAACCTCTCACCTGCCACATTTTTATTTCGGACTTATAGGAAAGATGTAAAAAATACTCGAAAAATCGAATTTATGCATGAAGTGGAGATAAACCAAATTGAAAATATTCAGTTTTTACGTCTTTACTCATACATTTTTCCAAGTTATTTATTTCTGTGGGACTTGCTCCACATAAGTAACATTTCATAGACGAAGATTCACTTAAGCCGTTGCATATTTTCCCATCCACCATGGTAAGCTATGTTCAACATTTATCTTTTTATCATTTATAAATACTTCAGTTGGATTCAGAAGGTTTATTTTTTCCTTTAAATGCTTTTCCTCTTCGATTGAAACCCATTTCGAACACACCAAGTATTTGAAATTAAAGACGGCATTTGTAGATTTTTACGTTTTTTAATGTCTTAATCTAAAAAATAAAATCGAAATAGGCCTAAAAAAGTGTATATTAAATATTAGGAACATTTATCTCACATTTTTATGTCTTTACAAATGTCTTTACAAATAACAATCTTATATATTATTAAATAATACTTATACTTAATTGTTTTCTAGCTTATTATTATTTTGAAAATAAAAATTATATATTTATAAAAAATAGCAAAAGGGAAGCAAATATTAAGAACTAATAATATATAATATATAATATATAAGAAGGAATCTCTATTGCGAGTTGTTTAAGTTTTTCTAATAAGAATGCAAAAAAAAAGATCTGTAGATAGCCTCACAGATTTTGGGCATAATCTATTTCGTTTTTCAGTTATTATATTATCTGCTAGAGAAAACACTCTCTCAGCTGCTGCGCTAATGGCTGGTGTTGATAATAGTTTTAAAGCTAACTTTGACAAATGAGGGTAACAGCTTACATTATTTTTCCACCACTCAATTACTTCAAAATTTCGGGAGAACGGAACTCTTTGTCTACAATATCGTTCAATTTCATATAATGGAGTTTCAATGCAGTTGGAATTAGACGCAGTTACTAGCTTTGGGAAGAAGAATTCGTTAATTTCAAAAATATCTTCTTCCTGCAGATGTGCAGCGAATGGACATAAAAAAAACGCCACCTTATGTCATATGCTCAGATTTGGATAAATCGCACGAATATGTTCCAAAATTCTTTCTTTAAGCAATGCTGCTGCCGAAAGGCCTAAAACTTCAGTTTCACTTCATATTTTATTCACACTACCCCAGTTATCCAGAATGGACTTCATCATTTTGTTGTTTGATTTCCATCTAGTCGGGCATGCACTTTTCAAAGTTGTTTCTAAACTATGCTGCAAATACTTTACGATTTTTTTGCATGCTTTAAAAATTTTTTTTGATTTTTTTTTCATTGGCCTCGTCAAAAGATTTTTACTTACGATACTTTACGATTTTTTTGCATGCTTTAAAAATTTTTTTTGATTTTTTTTTCATTGGCCTCGTCAAAAGATTTTTCCAAAAATTTGACAACAGCTGACTGCTACAATTCAAACGGCTTGTGCCTTTTTTATATTTGCTCCCCTGTCAGTCACAAACTTAACATTGTCAATGTTCTCAACATTAAATTCCGAAAATAAACCTTTAATTTTCATTAAAATGTTTTTGGCAGTCGATTTTTGAAAATTAATTGATTTTAGTCCCAAAATCATGTCACAAAGTTTAAATTCTTTTCCGTAATGAAAAGTGATGGCCAAAAAGTTTCTTTGGACATGCTCGTCAGTCCACATGTTGACGGTCGCACTTGCTCCTCCGCTATCCACAGCTGTTTTTATCCCGGACGAGATTAGACTCCTCTTCTCTTCTGCATCCGATTTGGCCTTCCGACTTAATGTTGTTGGATCAGGTAGTAAGTCATCGACGTCTATCTGGTCCCCATAAACTGCGCCGATTTTTAGGAAAAACTTTACCAAATTTTTAAATCCTGCCCCGGTTACTGCAGAAAACGGACGACAATCTTCGTGCATTTTTCAATAGCTTCTTTTCTTATTTATTTCTTGTCGCTTTCTGAGACAATTTTTAATTCCGTTGGTCGTCTTAATATATGACAACATTTATGGCGGGATAAATTGGAGGTGTTTTTGTGTAAAAATTTGAGCACTTTCTGGCATTGGCTGCAGAACACCCATCCGTCTAGAACAGTTTCATCGTCCTGCTAGGTCACATAAAGTGCTACAAATAACACTTTTTCCTTTATGTTTATTGGCAACGGAGTAAGTTCCATTGTTAATTTTATTTTTAACGAAATCGGCCGTTTCTGCCATTATTTTGACCTTTTCCTTTTGCTTCCAAATCATACTGAATCCTAACACGCTAGTAAGTGCATAGTAAAAAACAAAAAAGGCCCAATCAACAGCCGAGACACTCGACCAAAGACACAAGAACTCAACAATCATTGGCTTATTTATTTTTCACATATCGCAAGCTGAATACTCTAAAGACAAATATTCTTATATAAAGTCATTTTTGAAATTTATTACGTGACATTATTTCTAAGCTATATTTAAATAATAATAACGTTAGAGCAATGCAAAACAAGAATTATTTACATGGTGCGAATTGATCAAAAATAATATACATAGATTTAAAGTGTAAGAACTTCTAAGATGAAGAGCATATTTTGTGAAATTTACACTGCATGAGCTCTCTCCGCTCTCTCGCTCTTGAACAAAAGTTCGAGAATGCCTGGGGCGACCTCTAGAGCCACGCCGAAAGAAACGCAAATAAAACGTATGGGAGTTACGGATCTTGTCTTTGACTCGAGTATCTACGATACCACCCGAGTATTTTTGCAAACACCCATGTGTTTAACGGTAAAGCCATAAGTGTTTTTGTTACTCATCTCTTTTAAGGCATTTGGCTTCTTCTGACTGTTTGCCTTCTCTATTCTTCGTTACGAGTAGCGAGTATGATCGGCGCCCGCGACGTAGAGTACCGTATTGATTCGGGTGCTCGCACAACGGGGTGCTTGTCTGCATGTGCAGATTTATACTGTGCGTTTGTAATAGAGATCGGCACCGGTGCCTGAGTTGAGCACTACAAGTATACTGGCATAATAACACATGTGCGACGGAATAAGACACACTCAAAAATGTACTCTGTCTCTTTCACGCGAGGAATTTTGGCACATTCCTTTCGTTTTCGTTTCGTCTGGAATGTCTTAAGCGGGATTATTACAGATGATGGATCAATTTTAAATGACTTGGTTCATTTTCATGTCGAAAAATCCTAAAATATGTTGACAATCAAACTTCAAATTTAGCCAGGCACAAATGTTGTCAATCTGTTAAGCAACCAACTGCCCTGCGGATTGTGTCTACTCCAGACAAAAAGGAGGCGTTGAATGCGGTTTCGAAGTGGACTGTTGGGGCCTGCCCCCCGTTTTCGGCTGTGACTGGATCCGGATTTAAGTCAATGGTCAAATTTTTTATAAAAATTGGTTCTACCTATGGAGAACTAGTGGACATCGACGAGCTGATTCCAAACCCTACAAGTATCGCTTGAAAATGCCAAAAAGAAGCTGAAGAGAAAAAGCCAGATCTTGGCACTGAGTTGAAGGAAGTTGTAAGTCGAGGGGGAGCATCACTGACTATGGATTTATGGACCGACAATTATATAAAAGTAACGATTATATGGAGTAACGATGCATTTCGAAAAGGATTTTCAAATGGTAAGCCTAATCTTGGGTCTTAAATCAATGGATTTCCAAAGATCAACTGCAGCAAATGTACGCAAGAAGCTAAAGTCCCTTCTGAACGAGTTCGATATAAAAAAAATGGAAAACATTAAATTTGTAGCAGACAGGGGTACTAATATAATTAAATCATTAGCAGCAGCCATTTATTTGCTAATGTTAGCAAGTGTTAGCTAGTTTTTTTATTTATTACTTAAAATCTGTCCTATTGGACAATAATTAAATTTTATGGGGGGGAAACATTAACGTAAGGGGAGTACTTGGAATGTACTTGGGTAGGGGTTAAGTATAATTATTAGTGTTGAGTAAGGTCAAGCGGGTGCGTTTTCTGCAGGCGTCTTAGGGATTGGCTATTATCCAGAATGTTGATGGCCAGGTGGTTGGGGTGGTTCTCCAGTCTGCTAGCATATCTCACACTGTGTCTGTAGATCTCGTCATCTACCCATGGAATTCCGAGCTCCTCGTGGATGGCGGAATTTCGTGGTAGGGATGGGCGTTGGAGACTATAGTCTTCTCTCGCAGTTTGGACTTTTTTCCGATGAGCCAGTGAAGTTGCTTAAGGCGTATGTTGGCCTGGATACGCTTCCTGTTGATGTGAGGGCCCCAAGTCAGCCTTCTGTCCAGGGTTAGCCCTAAGTAATTGGGGGTGCTGGTGGTAGGGATGGTGTCGCCGTCGAGTGTGACCGGGAGGCATTCTCCTCTGCGCAGAGAGAAGGTTGTGTGTGAGGATTTTTCAGCGTTGACCACGATGTTTCAGCGTTTCAGCCATGGATCCAGTTGCCTCTGGATGATGGCTGATGCTCGTTGAGGGTTTGTTGCAGTGGCAAGGAACGCCGTGTCATCTTCATAGGTCGCTGCTGTGGGGTAACGGGAGGGTATGCTAGGAAGGTCTGTTGAAAACAGGGTGTAGAGGATGGGACCGAGGACGCTGCCTTGAGGTTCTCCGGCTCGTATGGGCCTTGTCGTGCTGGTTGAGGAACCGCATCGCACTTGGAACTCTCTTCCTTCAGTATACGATTTGAGTATGGCATAGTGGGAACTGGGAAGGTTGGATTTGAGTTTGTAGAGGAGTCCACACTCTGTCGAACGCCTGCTTGTCATCCAGGAAGACGGCCGAACAGTATATCGGTCTATATGAGGCAAGATTGGCTTCAGGTTTTCCAGGTTTGAGGATGAGAATGACTTCTGCACGATCTCGGGAAGTACCCTAGTAAGAAGCATATGTTGTATATATTGGCCAGCAACTGGGAACAGGGAGGTGGCAGCATTTTAAGGGATGTGGCATCGATGCGATCCAGTCCTGGGGATTTGCTAGTCTTTAGGGAGGCGATCTCCTGCGCAACCGCTTCTGGGGTGACGGTCTCTATGGGCAGGCTAGGAGGACGTGGACCAGTGTATCTGTCAAATGGGGTGAATGCAATCTGGAGGTGATCTGCAAACGCTTCAGCTCTTTCGGCTTTAGAGCGGCACCAAGAACCGTCCGCTTTGCGCACCGGTGACGCCTTCTTTGCAGGCCTCCTGATATGACGCGTGACATGCCACAGATTGTGTTGCGGGTCACCAGGTTCCAGCTCCTCAAGGAATCTGTCGAAGGAGTCTTGCCGTAGGTTACATAGCTTGTCTTTGAGTTCCTTGGAGCAAGTTAGTCTGGCTTGCCCTATGCCTTTGGAGATGGCAAGGTCCAGGAGGTCGGGCAGCAGGGCAGGGTTTGTAAGCCAGTGGGTAGGCTCACCAGAGGAGTGGCAATCCAGTCTTCTGCTCTGCAGGAATCTGTGGAGCGTTCTGCCTTTGGGGTTGATGGAGTGGACTCCACCAGGAGTGTTTTGCGTTGAAGTCACCGGCTGCTATAAAGCGAGGTCCAAAGGTCTCGAAAAACTCTTGTAGGTGAGTCTCGGTGATCGAGTGTCTGGGGGGGAAGTAGACCGCTCCAACGGTGAGGTCTCCATGTAGGCGGAGATTCTGGCCACGGCACACTGGGCCCATTCCTCATGAAACGCAGGTAGCTCCGTGTACTGGATGCCACTCCTGATGCTCATCAGGCTGCTCCTCCGCGCGCTCTGCCAGATGGATGGTTGGCAGGGATAACATCGTAGCCGCTAATGCTAAAATGGAATCTGGGACAAAAGTGGGTTTCTGATACCAGTAGTACATCGATGGCATCTGTTTTTAGGAGGTGTTTCACCTCGTCTCTGCTCCTCTGCAGGCCGTTAGCATTCCAAAGAACTATTTTTAGGCTTTGCATGCTTTTGCGTTGAGGATGGAAGCAAGAAGCTGCGTAATTTGCGAGAACATTTTCTCCATCATCCTTTCGACGATGCCTTCAAAGCGAGCAAACACTTGTTCCATGTTGCTGGGTTGCGGATCTTCAGGTGGGGTTTGACGGGTTTGGTTGGGATTGGTTTGCTGTGGCACTTGGATAGACATGAGCGCATCTTTGTAGCTCGTATTGGAGCTTGCTGATAGAGGTGGCCGGTCTGGATTTGGGAGGTTGCTGTGCCCTTGCCTTTTTATAAGCAAGGCACCCTCTAAACGAGGCAAGGTGGTCGGCTTTGTAGTGAAGGCAGCATGCCTTCTCGTCCTCCTTCTTCGCGCATGTTCGTGTGTCGTGATGGCCACCACATTTTACGCAGCGGTGTTCGAGAAAGCAGTAGCGCTGGGTGTGTCCAAAGCCTTGACATCTGAAGCATTGCGGCACGTTATTGAATTCGAGCGGAGGCTCGATGGTGACCTGCACAGTATCCTCATCTGGAATACCTCCTTGTTGTTGCTAGCAGGTTCAAAGTTGGCGAAGAAGATCCCAAGTGGTTCTTTGGTTTTCCTCCCAATAGGATTGTGGAGGTCTCTGACCTTATGCGTCAGTTTTTCCAGTTCTTCTTGGATTTCGGCACGATCAGCGGTGTGATGTAAACCCTTGATTACGACTCTGTAGGCTCTCATCATAAACATAATAATAAATTAATACATACATTAAATGTGATAGTTAAGCTCTGTAAAAATGTTGAAATTATATTTAAAGAAATGCAAACTTGCAGTTCAGCATCAATTTGCTTTGTGTTTCCATTAATTTTCAAAGTTAAAAAATTATGCGAAGGAAATATTTTATATACGGGTCCAATTTCAATCTTAAAAGAAAAAATTATTCATGATGTTTGTGAAAAAAAACTTGTCCATATGTTCCTTTTTACTCTTAGTCATACATTCCTAGTCATACATACCTAATTATACATAGCCAATCTAGTCATAAGCTTATACATTCATACACCCATCCTTACTATATACATACATACAAATATTATCGAGAAACTTATCGACTGATCGACTCGCCACTCTGCAGAGAGCGCGGCAGTCAGTCGCTGTTGAACCAAGCTAGAGTACAGATCGAAATAAAAGAGACAATTGAAATAGTATTCGAATATTAACTTCTGTAAACGGCGGCTAAAATCGGTACCCAGGGAACACCACGGGGAGGCCATTACAATTGTAATGGGGTCCTATATTTACGTATATATCGAGTCGACTTGAAATATTCTAATGTTTAACATTAAAACATATCCATATTCCCCAATTAAGTTTTTTTTTCTAGCTATTGTTTTTTATTATATATTGCTCGATTTTTCAGTCGTCAGTTATTTAAATATCGCTCACTTTTTTATTTATGAGATAGAATGCTGAGCTTAGCTTCCTTTTTTTGTCTATCAGCTATCTTAGTCCACTTGCAATGCTTAAAAAGCAAAACTTTTATAAGTTTGTTTAATAGATCTGTTCTATGCGTATAACATTCATTATTTTCATAAAACCATAATGAGAAGGCACTACTTTCATTGGTGCACTTAATGCATTGCTCAACAATAAATTTTTTATACACATTTGTTTTTTATTATTTTTAAAAATATTTTCGAAAGCTTTAATGTGTATTTTGCAAATATTAAAAAATAAATCAGATGGTGCCTTTAATTTCCTGAAGTCCGGGTCTATTGAGTAGTTTTTCTCATGTATAAAAAGCTCTGATGGAGCTGTTAAATGCTCGGTTTCTTTTAAAATTACCGATCTGCATTTATCGCAACTGGATCCCTTAGCAATATATCCAACAAAATATCTACTGGAAGTTAATTCAATGGGTACATCATTGCACAAAAAGTTATCTATATTTTGGTCAAAGTACCTCTCATTGTCTTGCACGAATTTGGAAAATGATACAGAGTATTCTTGTTGCTGTATTTCTTTTTTTTTCAACGAAAGGCTGATATATTATCGAATCGAACTCTATTGGCCACATAACATCATCATCTGATTCGCAATTCGACTTTTGTGAAAATTTAAAAATGTGTAGAGATATGAGCTTGGCAATTATTATATTAAATTCGTTAACTGAAGGATTTCTGCAGTTACCACCTTTTGCTCGAACGCACGCAAATGGGGGATTAACCAGGGATTAACTCTACTAGTTAAAAAGAAAAAGTCTGTGTGATCCTTAAAGAGATCTTCTTTATCAGATGCATTAATTTCTTTAATAGATTCTTTAAGGGCTGAGTACAAACATTCGTTGTCTCCTGGCTGTAATTTTTTGATGCTGTTCCACTTTTGCAAAGATGATGGACTTGGAAAATTTAATTTCAGCGAGTCTCTTAAGAACGTATATGTCGAAGTGGACCTGTAATATATGCTCTGAGCAAACAATTTTTCGCAAACATTCCATCCTGTATTTGTGCCCTTTTTTCCTTAAGAAGCATTTTCATTTCCCGTTAAATTAATTTTTTCTATTTCAGAATATATGTTTTTTTCGGTCTTAGATTCCAACCTAACTAATATTCTTTTTAGATTTGAGTTTTCTTTCCTCAGCATTTTAATTCTAATTTGTCTCTCATCTGAAAATTTTTTAAAACGGAAATATTTTTTTTGAAACACTTTTAATGTTTACAGTATTTAAATTAATATCGGCATTATTGCAACTTTTATATTTTATAAGATTGCGATCTGGAATTGCCCCTTTCTTCAAATATTTAACCCCAATATCAACTGGGGAGAAATGAGAAAACAGTGATAAAGTGCTCGCCACAAAATCTTCTGTAAATTGGCATTTTTCCCCCATCTTATTAGCATTGTTGGATCCCTTTCAGGAAATCTAAACAATTTAAGAGCGGGGAAATCGCGCCTAGATTTCCGACAGTGGGATAAGCTGCACTTGTTCCCACTTATGTATCTTCTTTTTTCTTGGCCATATCCATAAGGTTATTCATTATGGGCCATTAAAATGTTTTTTTTTTTTTTTTTCACTTACAATTTATAAATTTCAACTCAAACCTTTGTCGTAAAAACGTAACGTAAACACTATTCACTATTCACTATTTATCGCAATTACTATTTGCGGTTATATTTCCGTACTTTACTTTTGCAACAAAACGACTTTAGGTGAATATAAATTCGATTATATAGCGAAAATATCAAAAAATTGAGAGGCTCTGTGTATAGCCAACTTTAAGCAAACGGGCTAAGAGAAATTAAAAGGAAAAACAGAAAAATTGGGGCGCTTTTCTTACCACCCGAAATGCGCGCTTTTTAAAAATATCGAATTGGAATGTAACAAATACATATACATACAGTTGTCATATCTTTGTTTGGCTTTGTATATCTTTGTTATCACTGCACTATGGGGCATTTGGCTTTTTTTTTTTTTTACAAAAATTTATAACTCCTAAACTACGGGAGATATTTGGATGATTTTTTTTTAATGGGTTACACATGCCCCTAGGAATTCGTCCCAATTTTTTTTTATTTTTATAAAAGTTCAAAGTTTCTAAAGTTAATTTTCCATTTTAATATTGTATAAAACTTCTTCGTCACAATCAGCAGAGTCTAAAGAATCGTTATCAGGTTCAAATTCGTAAGCTAACATTTGAATGACTTCTGGTGGAAGAGGTAGTCGATTCTGTTTTCGAATGCGTCCCTTTAAATTTATTGATGATATTATGGAATCCGAAGTATCCATTGCTCTTTGAACGAGATCTGCGAAGCTACAAATACGATTATGCTTTCTTGCATGGTGATGTCTGTCTAACTGGTAAATTGTATTCCTCGATTCTGCTGCTTCTTCACCAAAATAGCCGACTGGAAAAACTGTTTGCTCCAAGATATCTTTGGAGTGAACCAATATTTTGTGGACTGTCGCTGTCATGGGAAGCCATGGATATTTGTCAACAATATTTTGTCCAGTTGTATGACAAAGTTGCTCATATTTTTCAAGGTTTATAGGTAATTGACATGACAGACATATTAATATTGTCCTCATATTAAAAAATGAGCTGGATGTCAACGCCTGTTATTTCGGAAAACTCCTTATAGTTATTAAATGCACTTCGCGCCGTATTGCCAACATTAGAACTACCGAATCCGCCTTGTTTTGGTTGAATTTTAAGCGATAGTTTTTCCCAAAACATTCGCTGGATGCTATTTTTCGCTCTAACACCATATTTTTATCAATTTTATCCACTATTCTCCAGTTTTTTACTACAGTTTTGTACCCCATATTTAGTACGAACTCCAAAAATGGAATCCAACAAGGAAGTGGACTTAATCCATATTTTAAATTACCTTGAATTTCCTTCTTTTACCTTAAGGACTAGGTGTTCTTCTAACCACTTTGAATAAACGTTCGAAAATTCATTTATTTTTCGATTGCATTTTCCCCAATTTTGCAAAAGATTTACTGAAAACATTCTCGCCTTTTCCTTTAGGTATCGTTCGTTAAAGTCTAGCTTGCTATCAGAAAAATGCCCACTGATAAAAGTGTAAATAGCATTTTCCTTTTGACGAACACCCTTTTGCTTGCGCCACACTTCCAACAGGGCAGCATTGGCAATCGGGATATTGCTCCCTAAAATATGAAATTTCTCAAAAAACCTCAAAAAAGCTCTCTTCAAAGTTGAAATTTTTTTCAAACAGCTACATGTGGACACCACTTGCTAAATGTACAAATTGTTAGAAATAGACGCACACAATAAACAATATATTAAGAGGAACACATAATACGAACCTGATTCTTTTTAAGTTCTAACACTTTGAAAGTTAAGCTAAATTTTGCGCGCAATGCAGCCACGTGGTATGTGCTCGCAACAGCTGGCTTTAACAGCTGTTATTATAACGGTGCGCTGTTAAATTGACTTTTGCGGGCGGTAACATAACAGTTTAAAGTATTTCCAATATAATAATACTAAAATACTGCAAATTTGAATACTTGTGAAAAACACATTTTTGTTAAAAAAAAAAAAACAGGCCAAATGACCCACTACAAAGAACTTGATTTTTATTTGTACCTTATGTTTTACCAATTCCATTATGTAGTTCATCTCTCCTTTAAGTTTATTATATTATTTAATATATAAAATATGAGAACTTACGACTTTAATTTTTTTCTTATAAAAAATATGAGCTTTTGTTTTAAAGTGGCGCACAAAAAAACGATACTATCGATAGTATCAAATATTTGCTCTCAAGGCATCGAAAATATCGAATGACGCCACTATTGATAGTTTTCCCAGCTCTAACGCGGGCCACAGACGTCCGAATAATAAATGATTTTTCCATAAGGGGGAAAAAATTCCTGGCCTCTCTCGTGAACGAGTTGTCTGACCGAGAAGAACTCATGGTGACAAAGAAGAGGTGTTTATCACAAGTATGCAAATTTGAAGTATTTTAGTATTAATACATTGGAAATACATTATTAATGCATTATTAATACATTATTAATGCTGTTATGTTACAGCCCGCAAAAGTTCATTTAACAGCGCAAAGTTATAATATCAGCTGTTAAAGTCAGCTGTTGCGCGAGCACATATCACGTGGCTGCGCGCAAAATTTAGCTTAACTTTCAAAGTGTTAGAACTTAAAAAGAAGATCGCAAAAGAGTATTATTTGAAATGGATAATCAATCTTCAGGTTCGTATTATGTGTTCCTCTTAATATATTGTTTATTGTGTGCGTCTATTTCTAACAATTTGTACATTTAGCAAGTGGTGTCCACATGTAGCTGTTTGAAAAAAATTTCAACTTTGAAGAGAGCTTTTTTGAGGTTTTTTGAGAAATTTCATATTTTAGGGAGCAATATCCCGATTGCCAATGCTGCCCTGTTGGAAGTGTGGCGCAAGCAAAAGGGTGTTCGTCAAAAGGAAAATGCTATTTACACTTTTATCAGTGGGCATTTTTCTGATAGCAAGCTAGACTTTAACGAACGATACCTAAAGGAAAAGGCGAGAATGTTTTCAGTAAATCTTTTGCAAAATTGGGGAAAATGCAATCGAAAAATAAATGAATTTTCGAACGTTTATTCAAAGTGGTTAGAAGAACACCTAGTCCTTAAGGTAAAAGAAGGAAATTCAAGGTAATTTAAAATATGGATTAAGTCCACTTCCTTGTTGGATTCCATTTTTGGAGTTCGTACTAAATATGGGGTACAAAACTGTAGTAAAAAACTGGAGAATAGTGGATAAAATTGATAAAAATATGGTGTTAGAGCGAAAAATAGCATCCAGCGAATGTTTTGGGAAAAACTATCGCTTAAAATTCAACCAAAACAAGGCGGATTCGGTAGTTCTAATGTTGGCAATACGGCGCGAAGTGCATTTAATAACTATAAGGAGTTTTCCGAAATAACAGGCGTTGACATCCAGCTCATTTTTTAATATGAGGACAATATTAATATGTCTGTCATGTCAATTACCTATAAACCTTGAAAAATATGAGCAACTTTGTCATACAACTGGACAAAATATTGTTGACAAATATCCATGGCTTCCCATGACAGCGACAGTCCACAAAATATTGGTTCACTCCAAAGATATCTTGGAGCAAACAGTTTTTCCAGTCGGCTATTTTGGTGAAGAAGCAGCAGAATCGAGGAATACAATTTACCAGTTAGACAGACATCACCATGCAAGAAAGCATAATCGTATTTGTAGCTTCGCAGATCTCGTTCAAAGAGCAATGGATACTTCGGATTCCATAATATCATCAATAAATTTAAAGGGACGCATTCGAAAACAGAATCGACTACCTCTTCCACCAGAAGTCATTCAAATGTTAGCTTACGAATTTGAACCTGATAACGATTCTTTAGACTCTGCTGATTGTTTTTTTTTTTTTTTTTTTTTTTTTTGTAGCCTTTTATTTATTATTTAAAATCTG
Source organism: Drosophila melanogaster (assembly GCF_000001215.4). Lineage (NCBI taxonomy): Eukaryota > Metazoa > Arthropoda > Insecta > Diptera > Drosophilidae > Drosophila > Drosophila melanogaster. Next base: position 20,215,180 of record NT_033779.5, read on the forward strand.
TCCTAGTGGACAATAATTAAATTTTTTGGAGGGAAACATTAACTTAAGGGGAGTACATCGAGTGTACTTGGGTAGGGGTTAAGTATGATTAAGTATGTTGAGTAAGGTCAAGCGGGTGCGTTCTCTGCAGGCGTCTTAGGGATTGGCTGTGGTCTAGAAGGTTGACGGCCAGGTGGTTGTGGTGGTTCTCCAGTCTGCTAGCATATCTCACGCTGTGTCTGTAGATTTCGTCGTCTACCCATGGAATCCCGAGCTCCTCGTGGATGGCGGAATTTTCGTGGTAGGGATGGGCGTTGGAGACTATTCTCAAACATCTGTTTTGAAATCGCTGGATCTTCCTTCTATGTGATGTGCAAGCAGTGCCCCACAGCTGAATTCCGTACGTCCAGATTGGCTTGAGAATAGTCTTGTAGACGAGAATCTTTAGTTTCTCTCGCAGCTTGGACTTTTTACCGATGAGCCAGTGGAGTTGCTTTAGGCGTATGTTGGCCTGGATACGCTTATTGTTGATGTGGGGGCCCCAAGTCAGCCTTCTGTCTAGGGTCAGCCCTAAATATTTGGGGGTGCTGGAGGTAGGGATTGTGTCGCCGTCGAGTGAGACCGGGGGGCATTCTCCTCTGCGCAGAGAGAAGGTGGTGTGGGAGGATTTATCAGCGTTGATCATGATGTTCCAGCGTTTCAGCCATGGATCCAGTGCATCCAGTTGCCTCTGGATGATGGCTGATGCTAATTGAGGGTTTGTTGCGGTGGCAAGGAACGCCGTGTCATCTGCATAGGTGGCTGCTGTGAGGTAACGGGAGGGTATGATAGGGAGGTCTGCTGTAAACAGGGTGTAGAGGATGGGACCAAGGACGCTGCCTTGAGGTACTCCGGCTCGTATAGGCCTTGTCGTGCTTGTTGAGGAACCGCATCGCACTTGGAACTCTCTTCCTTCAGTATACGATTTGAGTAGGGCATAGTGGGAACTGGGAAGGTGGGACTTGAGTTTGTAGAGGAGTCCAGGATGCCACACTCTGTCGAACGCCTGCTTGACATCCAGGAATACGGCCGAACAGTATCGTTTGTTCTCGAATGCATCTAGGATGCGTGCTACGAGCCGGTGGCATTGCTCGGGTGTTCCGTGGGATCGCCTGAAGCCAAACTGGTGATCAGGGATCAGTCCAGCCTCGTCCAGTACTGGCATGACTCTGCGCAGAAATACTCTTTCGAGTATTTTGGAGAGGATTGTCAGCAGACTAATCGGTCTATATGAGGCAAGATTGGCTTCAGGTTTTCCAGGTTTGAGGATGAGAATGACTTCTGCACGTTTCCATGATCTCGGGAAGTACCCTAGTGAGAAGCATCTGTTGTATATGTTGGCCAACAACTGGGAACAGGGAGGTGGCAGCATTTTAAGGGATGTGGCGTCGATGCGATCCAGTCCTGGGGATTTGCTAGCCTTTAGGGAGGCGATCTCTTGCGCAACCTCTTCTGGGGTGACGGGCTCTATGGGCAGGCTAGGAGGACATGGACTCTCTAGGAACCTGGTGGTTGCAGCACGCTCTTCGCCAGTGCATCTGTCAAATGGTGTGAATGCATTCTGGAGATCTGCAAACGCTTCAGCTCTTTCGGCTTCAGAGCGGCACCAAGAGCCGTCCGCTTTGCGCACCGGCGACGCCTTCTTTGCAGGCCTCCTGATATGACGCGTGACTTGCCACAGATTATGTTGCGGGTCACCAGGTTCCAGCTCCTCAAGGAATCTGTCGAAGGAGTCTTGCCGTAGGGTACACAGCTTGTCCTTGAGTTCCTTGATGGCTCTGTTGAGTGCTGCCTTGTCCCTTGGGTTGCGCGAGAAGAACCAGATTCTCCTGAGGCGCCTTTTTTCCGCTACGAAGGCCGCAATTTCTGGAGACCAGAGGTGAAGGTCTCTACCGGGAGTTCTTGGGGACGTTGAAGGAGGAGGATTGGCAAACTCGGCAGCATTGTACATCTCATCCGTGAGAGTTTTGATTGCCGCATCGATGTTGCTTGGAGTGGAGAGTGGAGGATCCGGGTGCAGGGAGGACAGCATCCAGAGTGTGAACTTGGAGGCATCAGTGTGCTTCCCGGTGAGTCTTCTGGGCAACTCTTTTTTGAGGACGGGGATGTTGAGAAGCATTTTTATAGCGCTGTGGTCGGATATCAGCTTGTTATAGTTGGAGCAAGTTAGTCTGTCTTGCCCTATGCCTTTGGAGATAGCAAAATCCAGGAGGTCGGGCAGCAAGGAAGGGTTTGAAGGCCAGTGGGTAGGCTCACCAGAGGAGTGGCAATCCAGTCTTCTGCTCTGCAGGAATCTGTGGAGCGTTCTGCCTTTGGGGTTGATGGAGCGGGACCCCCACCAGGAGTGTTTGGCGTTGAAGTCACCAGCTGCTATAAAGCGAGGTCCAAAGGACTCAAAAAAATCTTGTAGGTGAGTCTCGGTGATCGAGTGTCTAGGTGGGAAGTAGACCGCTCCAACGGTGATGTCTCCATGTAGGCTGGAGATTCTGGCCAGGGCACACTGGGCCCATTCCTCCTGAAACGCAGGTAGCTCCGTGTACTGGATGCCACTCCTGATGAGCATGGCTGCTCCTCCGCGCGCTCTGCCAGATGGATGGTTGGCAGGGATGACATCGTAGCCGCTAATGCTAAAATGGGATCTGGGACAAAAGTGGGTTTCTGATACCAGTAGTACATCGATGGCATCTGTTTTTAGGAGGTGTTCCACCTCGGCTCTGCTCCTCTGCAGGCCATTAGCATTCCAAATAACTATTTTTAGGCTTTGCATACTTTTGCGTTGAGGATGGAAGCAACAAGCTGCGTCATTTGCGAGAACATCTTCTCCATCATCCTTTCGACCATTCCTTCGAAGCGAGCAAACATTTGTTCCATGTTACTGGGTTGCGGAGATTCAGGTGGGGTTTGACGGGTTTGGTTGGGATTGGTTTGCTGAGGCACTTGGGTAGACATGAGCGCATCTCTGTAGCTCATATTGGAGATACTTGGGAGCTTGATGGTGCAGGGTTTGCTGAAAGGGGTGGCCGGTCTTCGTCTGCTGATTGTGACGAAGAAGTTTTATACAATATTAAAATGGAAAATTAACTTTAGAAACTTTGAACTTTTATAAAAATAAAAAAAAATTGGGACGAATTCCTAGGGGCATGTGTAACCCATTAAAAAAAAATCATCCAAATATCTCCCGTAGTTTAGGAGTTATAAATTTTTGTAAAAAAAAAAAAAAGCCAAATGCCCCATAGTGCAGTGATAACAAAGATATACAAAGCCAAACAAAGATATGACAACTGTATGTATATGTATTTGTTACATTCCAATTCGATATTTTTAAAAAGCGCGCATTTCGGGTGGTAAGAAAAGCGCCCCAATTTTTCTGTTTTTCCTTTTAATTTCTCTTAGCCCGTTTGCTTAAAGTTGGCTATACACAGAGCCTCTCAATTTTTTGATATTTTCGCTATATAATCGAATTTATATTCACCTAAAGTCGTTTTGTTGCAAAAGTAAAGTACGGAAATATAACCGCAAATAGTAATTGCGATAAATAGTGAATAGTGAATAGTGTTTACGTTACGTTTTTACGACAAAGGTTTGAGTTGAAATTTATAAATTGTAAGTGAAAAAAAAAAAAAAAAACATTTTAATGGCCCATAATGAATAACCTTATGGATATGGCCAAGAAAAAAGAAGATACATAAGTGGGAACAAGTGCAGCTTATCCCACTGTCGGAAATCTAGGCGCGATTTCCCCGCTCTTAAATTGTTTAGATTTCCTGAAAGGGATCCAACAATGCTAATAAGATGGGGGAAAAATGCCAATTTACAGAAGATTTTGTGGCGAGCACTTTATCACTGTTTTTATGCCAAGATCATTTCTCCCCAGTTGATATTGGGGTTAAATATTTGAAGAAAGGGGCAATTCCAGATCGCAATCTTATAAAATATAAAAGTTGCAATAATGCCGATATTAACTTAAATACTGTAAGGTCGCCTCCACGAAAAAGAGACCGCTCACAATCCCCTGTTGAAGTTTGTCGGCAGTGCCATAAAAACCCGAAAACATTAAAAGTGTTTCAAAAAAAATATTTCCGTTTTAAAAAATTGACAAATTAGAATTAAAATGCTGAGGAAAGAAAACTCAAATCTAAAAAGAATATTAGTTAGGTTGGAATCTAAGACCGAAAAAAACATATATTCTGAAATAGAAAAAATTAATTTAACGGGAAATGAAAATGCTTCTTAAGGAAAAAAGGGCACAAATACAGGATGGAATGTTTGCGAAAAATTGTTTGCTCAGAGCATATATTACAGGTCCACTTCGACACATACGTTTTTAAGAGACTGGCACAACCTTCTCTCTGCGCAGTGGAGAATGCCCCCCGGTCACACTCGACGGCGACACCATCACTACCACCAGCACCCCCAATTACTTAGGGCTAACCCTGGACAGAAGGCTGACTTGGGGCCCTCACATCAACAGGAAGCGTATCCAGGCCAACATACGCCTTAAGCAACTTCACTGGCTCATCGGAAAAAAGTCCAAACGCCCATCCCTACCACGAAATTCCGCCATCCACGAGGAGCTCGGAATTCCATGGGTAGATGACGAGATCTACAGACACAGTGTGAGATATGCTAGCAGACTGGAGAACCACCCCAACCACCTGGCCATCAACATTCTGGATAATAGCCAATCCCTAAGACGCCTGCAGAAAACGCACCCGCTTGACCTTACTCAACACTAATAATTATACTTAACCCCTACCCAAGTACATTCCAAGTACTCCCCTTACGTTAATGTTTCCCCCCCATAAAATTTAATTATTGTCCACTAGTACTGATTTTAAGTAATAAATAAAAAAACTAGCTAACATTAGCAAATAAATGGCTGCTGCTAATGATTTAATTATATTAGTACCTCTGTCTGCTACAAATTTAATGTTTTCCATTTTTTTTATATCGAACTCGTTCAGAAGGGACTTTAGCTTCTTGCGTACATTTGCTGCAGTTGATCTTTGGAAATCCATTGATTTAAGACCCAAGATTAGGCTTACCATTTGAAAATCCTTTTCGAAATGCATCGTTACTCCAAGGAATGTTTGTTTTATATAATTGTCGGTCCATAAATCCATAGTCAGTGATGCTCCCCCTCGACTTACAACTTCCTTCAACTCATTGCTAAGATCTGGCTTTTTCTCTTCAGCTTCTTTTTGGCATTTTCAAGCGATACTTGTAGGGTTTGGAATCAGCTCGTCGATGTCCACTAGTTCTCCATAGGTAGAACCAATTTTTATAAAAAATTTGACCATTGACTTAAATCCGGATCCAGTCACAGCCGAAAACGGGGGGCAGGCCCCAACAGTCCACTTCGAAACCGCATTCAACGCCTCCTTTTTGTCTGGAGTAGACACAATCCGCAGGGCAGTTGGTTGCTTAACAGATTGACAACATTTGTGCCTGGCTAAATTTGAAGTTTGATTGTCAACATATTTTAGGATTTTTCGACATGAAAATGAACCAAGTCATTTAAAATTGATCCATCATCTGTAATAATCCCGCTTAAGACATTCCAGACGAAACTCTTTCCCTTCCGCTTGGGCTCCAATGCACTATGGTCCAGAATTCGTTTTTTTTTGGCATAAAGTCTAAATTTTTATGTCAATATATCGTCCTCTAGCAATTATTTTCTAATAGAAAATTGATCATATAAATAAAAACCAAAAACAAAATTGACCGAAAGCTTCACTAAATCGTTTTATGAGCTTTTAAAGTTGAAGTTTTAAACAGCTGATTGAGAGAATGCAATTCCCGCCAAATTATTTGTTTACTTTTGCACGTAGTACGATCGTTAATACGCATCCAAAAATTATAGTAAAATATGGAAAATAAATGTCAAGGTATGATGTTTTTAACGTATATATGTAATATATGTGTAGTTGTACTGTTTTTATGTTGTGTGACATCCAATTTATGTGTATTTTAACAGAAAATTCTAACGTGTCCCCTGTGTTTCGTGGAGTATAACTAATTTTCTGACAAAAGTTAAAAACGTCAGTTTGTACCTTTAACTATTGTCTCACGGTAAAGTAATATCTTTTGCCCATTTTTGCTCGTTTTCTTAAAAATTTGATTTTATATAGGCAAGTAATCAGGAATCGAAAAAGACAGAAGAGATTGACAAAAAAATAGTAAATTTTGAATTATTTATTAAAAAAAAACTGCCCGAGTGTAACAGACAACTAGACCGATTTATTTCCAAACATACCAAGTGGATGGCGTCTAAGATAACAATTGTTGTTAGTGATTTTGAAAACTCCAATATACCCCAGCAAATGGGACGCCGAAACTTATCTTACCAAAATGCAGGAGAAAGATTAAAAAGGAAACTGGCATCGAATCTGGCAAGTGAAAGTGACCACGACACAAGTCTTTTGATTCATGCAGCAACTGTTTCTGCTAGAAAAGAATGCAAGAGGGACGTTGCCTTTGTTCTTAAAGAAACTTTAAAAACACCAGAATTTCCAAGCGGATGCAAATTCAATGCCAAAAACCAACTCCTCTTTCACCAGATGAAGCTCTAGCTTATCTCCTGGAAAACACGCTGACAAAACAGCAATATATAAGCACCAGGCTTTTAAATAAAAGCCATAACAGCGATATATATCCGCCGTATAATGAAGTTATCGAAGCTAAATTACAGTGCCGACCAGAGGGTATAGAAGTAATGGAAAACACTGCTCAAGTGCTATTACAAAATCTCTTGGATCATACAGCGCAAAGATTAATTAAGTTGCAATCTGATGTTTTCAAGGAATTTCCAGATATCTTTAAAATCAAATTAATTTGCAGCTACGGATTTGATGGGACAACTGGTCATAGTGCTTACAAGCAGAATCTTTTGGAAAAGTTTCACATTATTTTAATAGCAATATCATCCAACTATTTTATAAATTCCGACAAATTTCGTTCTTTTTGCGATATAACTTTTCAATTATATATGCAAACGTATCCATGGTATCCTATGTCACCAACGATCCATAAAGTACTGTACTGGTCCACGGATATCTAATCAATAATTCGGCGTTGGTTCCACTTGGATGCCTAGGCGAAAATGCGAGTGAAGCCCGGAATAAACTTTACAAAAGGGACCGATTATCACATGCAAGGAAAAATAGTCGGATCAATACGATGAGCGATATTTTCCACAGAGCTATTGATTCCTCGGACCCACTATTATCAACAATATGTTTAAAAGAAAGAGAGAGAGAAAAAATAGGAAAAAACCACTTCCGAAGGCAGTAATAAGTCTTTTGGAAATACAGTCTAGTCTTAAACCTGATCCATCAGACAAAATATTGGACTCACATTCTGATTCTAATTCGAGTTCAGATTCGGAAAATTATAATGTTGAGCTAGAAGAAGAAGAGGGCGATTATTTTTAAAACAATAATGTACACACTTTTATTTAGAAAAAAAAAAAATGAAATTTCGTTGACTCCTCAGTCATACCAGTAGTTAATATGGGAGGCAAGAGATGGCGTGGTCGCACAGACTTCAAATTTTGTGTGCAAACTATTTGTGGTTTGAAAACAAAATGTACAAAGTTTCAAGTCATTTCTCAATTTTTAGACTTTATGCCAAAAAAATCGAATTCTGGACCACAGTGCAATGAGTAAAAGCCACTTGCGATATGCCCGACGATAAATACGTGGTCCGACATTCTGCTACATCCGCAACGACTGAAGACTCTCGAGTAATAAAGTCAGTGAATAGAAATATTACAAAACCAATGCACCGGGCTTAAAAAAGGCTTCCAAAAGGAATTATGCGGAGTCAATAAACCTTAGCAAGCTCTCAGAAACCTTGGTGGTGGTTTTTAGAAGATTCAAATTCGACGTGGGAACATAAATCCCAACTTCCGTCAAAGCAAAGAAGATTTCTTCTTAGTGTCAATCTAATGACAGGGTTTTTCAACATATGCCTCCGCTACATATTTCTTATTTATATTCATTTTTAATTCATTATTCGTCGCTTTAATCAACTCTTCCTGTTAAATACATGGATTTCGCGAAATTTCATAATACGATATGATATGAGAATGATATGATATGAGAATGATATGATATGATATTATATGAGAAAAAATTTAAAAATTATTCAAAAGTGGCGGCATGACCGGTTCGTCGGCTTTATACAAACACCCTTAAGAAGAGTGCGAAAAGCTCAGGAAAGCTTTGTAAAGTGTCGGTGAATCGGCTGAAGGATTGCCCAAACATCTTTCGGTAGAAATATATGAATTTGCTCTAGAACATAAAGGTTTTAAGAGAAATGGTTTCGTTTTTAAATACTTGATATATACATACATTAGAAACGTAAAATGAAAGAAAACTTACAATAAGTACACGTAAATCATTTGAATTCAGGCGCCGTTATTTTTCAAAGCTTAAACTTTTTATACCCGTTACTTATAGAATGAATGAATATACTAGATTCGTTGAAAAGTATGTAACAGGCAGAAGAAAGCGTTTCCAAACATATAAAATATATATATTCTTAATTAGGCAATGCCCGTCTGTTCGTATGAACGTCGAGATCCCAGGAACTATAAGAGCCAGAAGGTTGGGAATCAGCATACAGATTCTAGAGACTGACTTGCGCTGCAAGTTTCGTGACAGTTTTGGCGGTTTTAGGGCGTTAGAATGGACGTGGCAAGGTCACCAGAATCTGGTGATCTCTCAAGCTTAAGCTAAAATATCTAGATTTTGAAGTTCCCGAGATCTTGACGTTCAAATAAATGTACGGTTAGGCCGGTAATCTTGATCAAGAACACCTTCTTATGCAGTTTTTTTTTTTGTACGCAGTTTTTAATAAATCTAGTACAGCTTTTGAATCTACGAGTATCGGGTATAAAACTCAATTGTAAGTTGCAACGAGAATGCTTTCATAACGAATAACCTGATTTTATTATTTTTTTTGCTATTCATATAAAATGTCTTTATGCTTAACAAATTGTGTACGCCCATTTAATTGTCTGTAAATAGCATCGATATATTTAACAACCTCTACTAACCTCCGTGTAATTAAAACTGATTAATATGGTTTGCGAGTGATCTCTTTGTAAGACATATCATCAATCGATTGAAAACAAACCTAAATATACAGACGTGGCATAGTTCGACTTGGGTAGTGATCTTGTTGATAAATATATGTACTTTAAACGATCTAAAAAGCTCGGTTTCAATATACAACTGAATTTCGATGTGAAATATAAATATTAATATTATATAACGCAATTTAGACTTCTCCTGCATATGACCTTCTACCAACAAGCCGGCAAAAACAAACGTATGAAACAGCTATAATCTGATATTATGTTTACAAATTGTTTAACCATTGGTTAACCATTGGTCCAATTACACTGTGAGAGCTCTCAGAAGAGGCTTAAACACATGAACTGCTACTCAGTGGAGGTCAGTTGGAGCGACCCAGTAACTTAATACCTTTCGCATGCCATCAATTAATCCTTCAAGTGCGCAAGTGCACACATGCAAAGCTGGCTGTGAAACAGTTTGATATATTTATAAATGCAAATGCATGCGGGATTTGCTCAGTGGTGCAGAAGTATTAAATTAATGCCTGCACAAGTTTATGTTCCATAAAAAGCACGCCTTGCTCAATGGTTTGTTCTGGGAAGCAAGCTTTCTCGTTGCCAAGTTGAATATTAATTCTTGGTGTAAAATATATATTTTGATATCATATCTTTTAATACATTTAAGAAAATGCATTTTAATTACCCCATATTTAATGCAAATTCTCTTATTGTTCCATATCTGGGTAATGCCTTTATCGAAATTAGGAACACATGCTGCCACAAGTCCTGCAAAGGCATTTATGCACACTTGCGTGCACTTTGTTGTTCCAGTTGCAAGCGTTAAAATCGCGGCACATTAACTCTGGTCGAGTCGCAACGAGGCTGTGGAGAATGGTTAACTTTCGCCTGGGCTAACCCCAATAGTAAACAACTATTCATTTAATGACTCGAACTACAATTTAAGCAAAACTGTGTAAATAAAGCCAGGAGCAGGGCAGGAGGACGGATATTGCCACGGAAGTGAAATCAGGGCAAATGTCGCCGACAAGGACATTGGGTGAGCAGGCACACGGCATGGCCAACATCCTCGTTTCCACTCCTACGTTCGCCGTGCCGGCGGTGCAATTCGCTCGTTGTTGGCACTTCCGACGGCTGCTGGGGTTAATCTGCTTCAATTAAGCTCATTTATTTGAATTTAATTGCTTTCCGCTCACCCCTCGACGGTTAAGAGGCCCCATAACGCAGCGACTTCCTTTCGATTTACCAGAGTTACTTACTCCATAGCCCTTTGCCTAACTTGATTACACATACTCGTTTTGTCCAAGGACCTGATCCTGGGCTGAGTTCACCAGCCCCTAGTCCCCAAATATTATACTCTAAGTGCGTAGAATTAGTGTATTTAATGCAGCCATTTATTGAAATGTGAATTATCATACATATCTAATAAGAATTCATTGTAATTTAATTACGATATTTTATGATTAACACATTAGTTTGAGCTAGTATGCTGTATGATAGATTTTATATTATTATTGCTAACTCTTTAGATTCACAATAAAAAGTTAACCGTATAAGCATCGAACATTCGGTTCTCGTGTAATTACTTTGCCCGGGTCCTTTCACCCGTTTTTAGCCATCTCGAGCCAGTTCCCTGGTAAATCCTTTTCCCCCAGAGTTTCCGAGTGATTTTCCGAGCGCTTAAATCTCGGCGTGTGCCTGTGAATGTGAGACACGTGCGGGGACGCCGGCATTAGGGGGTGTGTGTGTGTGTGTGTGTAAGCTCGTTTATTTGTTTGCAGGACTCTTTTTTGTGCTCCTGCTCCTTGCTTTTTCCGGTCTGCATAATTACAGGGACGTGAGGGCTTTAAACTTCATGCACTTGGCTGTGCACGCGTGTGTGCGTTCTAAAAAAGAACTCTTTCACTATCACTTTCAGGCACATCCTCGACAGCTAGGATGTGTAGGTGGGTTGGGATTGCTGGTGGTGGCAAAGTGTTTATGGCGGTCCTGGTTCATTAGGAGCTCTGTAGGGGATACCAGTCGTACCAGCTCCACACACTCCGAGTGCGTACCATGCAAATGCTTTTGGTGCCGTACATTAGCTTGTCCAGACAGCAGTCAGCTAGCTGGTGTAACTGCGCTCCCGTTTTCGGTTTCATTGTTTCGGACAACGCGGCGTATACGTGATGCGAGTACTGTGATCACGAATAGTTTCAGCTTATTTTGGGTCAACATGCTGTGCGTGCTAAGTTTAGTTGAGTGCTTTCGCAGCGAATTTGGCCCACTGTGACACCGTTTTGTTTCGGCCACTGTTTACATTAAATTACAAAATGCTTCCTTTTCCAGCGGATGGCCATTTAAATCGTCGTTTGTGGTTTTGCGCCGGCAGCTAAATAAACTATTACGCGTAATTAGCCTGACTTTTGTGGCAGGGATTAGTTTTATTGTTATCCTGACGAGGGCATTTGCGCAAATTGAATGGAACAATTTGCCTCCGGCCATCAACAGTTTCGCCATCAAGGTGAATCTACACGAACTTAAAGGCTCTGAGCTCTGATTTAAGTCGGTCGGTGTGAGTGATGCTTGTTTCTAACATTCTAGCATCTCTTTCGATTACTATTCCCTTTGCCTGCCGAGAGGCATCTCGGTCGTAATCCCGTAACCCAGAACTCAGAGCCCCGAGCGGCAAACTACAAGCAACTGAGACTGAGGCTTTAGTCGAAATGTAATTATATTCGCATCTTCTTGCCAGAATTTTGCTAAAGGTGGTCATAATCCCACAGACACTCCAAAAAGCATTTTAAGCAGGGACTTATACAAAATGCATGAAGCCAACTCACGCACACAGGCGGGCACAGAAGCTGGGAAAACTGCAGCGCAGACAGGATATAGAATAATCACAGAGCGAGGCATGCATGTGTTTTACCCGAAAACTGACTACAAATTACGATTTTCTGCATTATTAAAGTTCTGTCCTGTCTTTGACTCATTCGTATATCCCTTTTCGAGTTGAAATGCTGTATGGTGGCACTTTTTCATTGGTCCAGCATTGGAAACTCAATTTCTTAAAGCCCCATGCCAACTTATTTAATCAGCAGCCGCATAGGCACATCCGTGCCACAAGTAGTGGCACACTTTGTAGCTAAGCACATACATACATACCTATGCATGCCACATTCTATACACATACATACATATATGTATGTAGACGCATGGCATTCTGTTCCGATGTGCGCGAAAGTGAGTGAACATTACACGCAAGTCAAATAAAATTTTGCGCTGCACACACACACAAGCGTACACGCACACACAGGCAGTTACTGGTGTACGTGCATTTGCTGGTGGCACTCATGCTCGCAAAAAGGCGCGCATAAAAAGCGTCTTTAAAATGCGCTCGGAAATTGTTGCATGTGACATTTTGCGAAACCGCCGCTTGGGGTCCTAATACTTTTCAGCTAGCTAAAGAGGGTTTTCAAAGTTAAATTGTATGATGTGGAACTAGAAGATACATTTTGTGCAGAAAAGAATACTTCATTCGTATACATTTATAATTTGTATCTGAGAAATGAACTCAAATGATTACTTGTTAAAAATTGAAAATACAATTTCTGTTTGTATAACAATTTCTTATTTTTAAAACTTAATTTCTCAAGCATTCTCCGTATCTTAATCACTCAGGCCCTGGAACTTTAGTCCTTCTTTTGCAGGCGAAGATCGATTTTGTGGATCCCTGAACTCACACCCTTTTAACCATATTTGCAGCTGCAGTTCAGGTTTTATTTGCCTTTCGGGAAGTGAGTCGGTGTGAGTGTGTGTGGACGTGCGGCTTTTGCAGTTGACACACGAACACACGCGCAAGGACCAAGCACACACACACACACACATACTCACGACTCACGACTTTGGCAGCGGCACGCAAAACACATTTCATTTACGTTGAGTTTTCCACAGAGCCCCACGCCCCCCTTTTCCTTACGCCGCCCCCCGCCCCTTGAGACGGAAAAGAACCGGAGGGTGACTGTTTATAAACTGTTTTCCTGCGGCTTTCCAAATACCTAGCATCAATGTTGTAGGGAGTGTAAAAAACTGATTTCTTTACATTGTTTTTGCGTTGACTGGCGGCCTGTTCGTTTGAGCGTAAAATCTCGTTTAGTTCTCAACCAGCCGCCAGTCCACATAAAAATGAAAAAGAAATAAATAGCGCATAAACAAGACTACAAAATATGGAAACAGCAGTGAAGCAGGGCCAAAAATATGTGAAATATGTCACTAAAGTGGTCAGAAGTCAAATTATTCTCGTGGTAAATTGGGTTTATACTGTACACAAATGAGAATTAATAAATTGTGCTGACTATCGTTAACTTATCTGAATATTTGCAGCATCAACGGCTTTGTTTTATTATCTCCTTAATATTCAAAAATTAGTCAGGCTAATAAATACATGTTTTTGTATCGGGTAAACACTTTAATTAAAAATTCCCTCTTAAAATTAAATAAACATAACACCATCCTACCCACAAAACGACTTTTTGCCCCAAATCCATGCAGTGTTGGGTGAAAAAGTTGAAATTTAAACGCAAATTGAAGCCTTTTTGTGGCACAATTTTTTATCTCGCTGGCTGAATTTCCCTGCTTCTACATGCATTTTTAAAAATATTTCTTTTACGTTTTTTGGGCCTATTTGAAAGCGTTTTTTTCCGCCGGCTTTGGCATTTTTATAGCCGCAATTTCTGTTTATTTGTATAGTAGTATATCTATACATGTTTGTTTTTTAGTTTTCTGTTGTTTCCGCTGCACCGGGGCTTATTTGTCTGTGCTCAATTGATTGAGCTTTATTTGTGTTTGTGTGCACTGGGAAAGGCAAAGAAGTTTTTTTTAATTAAATTTGAGCGGATTTTAAAAGTCAGATGATTGTGCGATGCTCTTTGGGGGAAAGGACTGTTTGCCTTTCCTATATCCGCAATTGTAGCGTTTTGGTTTAATTAAATTATGCCAAGGCAAAATTGAGGCCACTTTCCACAGATTGTTGCGTTGATTCAACAGCTTTTACAAATGGGTCCTGTACTCCTCTTTTGCAACGATTTTTACTAACTTAGTTGGTTAATTAGAAAAACCTTCATGTATGTCATTACGCAGCTAAAGTAATTAAGTGATCATTCATAGATGTGGCAATCGAATTTGCATTTGAATTCAACGATTTAAAATCGGTTACTACAAAATATAAATGGTAACTCACACTGTGAACAGATTCAAATGGCTTCCTATTAAGGTATAAATGAGAATTTAATTTTCTTTCAATTAATAAGCAATTAGTTACGTCAGCAACAAGATTTCATTGCCTGGAATTCATTCAATGCAATGTAAACAAAAGTTTTCGTGTTTACGTAAATTTGTAAAGTTAGAGGAATAATACTACCTAGCTTAGCCATTTCTAAAAGTCTACTTTATTGTTATAAAGATATATATATAGATATATATTTACAAATAGAATAAAGTGATTGTTGAAAGTATCTACTGTTTTTCTATGTTTTAACAGTTCTATAAATGTTTTATTCCCTTTAAGTCTAAAAGTTGAAGTCTCAAAGCTTAGTTTCTTTAAAGCTTTTATATCGAAGTGTAGAGTTTTCAAAATTGTGCATAAAAGTGCTTTCACCACAACGTTGTGCTATTAATCTCTTGTAAAAGCTTTATAGCTAATTTATAGTAACAGTATAACAGTTTTAAATTTTTACTGTTATTCAAAGCAGTCATATGTATATAACAATTTCTTTGTCAGTTGAGCTTTATGATTTCATGCGAAGTAAAATGACATCAACTCCATAAACACTTTTATAGCCGTCTCTGAATGTGTGTTATACTGTTTTGATATAATTTAAGGGATGACTTAAAAGAAACCAACAAAGCTTTGCTATAAACCATACTCGCACGAAAAGCGATTCATTTCTCAGTAAGGGGTGAAATGAAACCCATTCATTTTCCATTGAGGGGAGTGATGTGAGTGATGTGCTTTTCTCATTTGCACTATTCATTCTCGGTTTGCACTTGTTTTTTGTTGTTTGTCATTGAGGAACGAGGACTTTACGGAATTTAATTTAGTCGACTTTCATTTGCAGCAGAATGCAGAAAAAGGATGACAAGATAATAAATAGTTTGATTTGAATTGCTCCAGCTCCGTTTCAGCTTTTTTACTATCAATATTATTGTGTTTTCTAAATAATGACTGTGAGCGGCAGATTGGTAAATTGATGTAGTAAAAGGAGATGGGGCATAAAAGCCACGCTTAAGGAAGTGTAGGATCGAGTATGCAGTAAGATACTCTACTTACCAACCATGCCTTAAAAGTCGATCCATAATACAGATAACTTAGAAAATTTTCCTTTCGTTAAATTCAAAAGTGTTTTCGTTGCAAAATGAAAGAACTTTAAAAGAGTCTGTAAAACAAGCATAAAGCTGTACAATAGATGCCTTGCTATATTTATTTTGTCATTCTTAAACAGAAAACACCTGAAATGATCAAAGCCACCATATCATGCATATATCATTTTAAAACGCAAATTGCTTCGACTGTCTGTTCTGTGGCTATCCAAAATGACCACAACCAACGTGAGATGAGAGGAAGTGGAGCAAAAAGTGGGTATCATCGAGGCAGGACTGTTGATTGGAAAAACTTAACAAGCACATTAACACGGAATGAAAAATACAGATTTCGCCAGTGGTGCGGCAAATTAATGAAATAAAACTTAACCTCAAATTTCATAATAAATGCCAAACCATTTTCTCTCCATCGGTTTGAGTGGGTGATTGCCAAAGTTTGGCATAAAACTTCCTGTTGGCGCCCACACACACACACACGCACACACACAAACGCTTTACACTTGCGGTTTTTCCTGGCGCAGTTCGCTCCTTTCGTTTTTTTTTCATTTTTTTTTTTTTTTTTGTTCACCCGCCACATAGACCAGAGTCAACTTTATTAAAAATCACTTAAAAATAACCGAAAATAGCTGGCAGAGTAACAGCAACGGCCGCAAATGATGACAATGATGGTGTGAAGGTAGCTGTGGCTTTCGATGGGCTTGGGCGGCTAATGATGAAGTTTCCGGTGCAAAATGGGGGTACGTCCACGATGATGTTGTTTGTTCGAGTCCCCATTTCGGCGGGTGTGGGCGCAAATTTAGCATAATTCAGGCAACAGCTGTTGCCACAAACGATAAAGGCCATGAATGGGAATACAGCAATCTCGCCGAGAGGACGATGATGGCCAAAAGCTTACCCGGCCACCCTTTCTCGGCATTCCTTTGGCATTCGCCACAGCCAGACCCAGCCACCCCCTTTTCCCATTTCACCGTGGACTACGCTGTGGGAGAGTATATGGCAAATAAAGCTATTGGAATGTTTATAAACACACAAAAATTTTAGCACGACTTCATTTTTCAAATTCCAAGCTTACCATCGTCACCACCACCACCACCTAAATCCAGCCAATCCCTTGGCAAGATGGCCAAAGCCAGGGAGGAGGGCAAGTACAGAGTCGTAGAAAAAAAAATTTGCCGTCGAGAAGTCAGGAGCAGAGCCAAGTCGTCGCTGGCAGGTGTTGCATTGAATTAATGGTGCAAATGGCATTTCTATTGCCTGCGAAATTGAGTTGCAATAAATATTTATGCAGTAAAGTGAAAAATTGGCAAAGCAGGAGACAGCCAAAAGGAGCAAAACCCTTCCATGAGTGCGTGTGTCTAAGTATGAAATCAAAGTTGGCCGTCCAGGCGCCGGGTAGAATGAATATTCCCCATTATTTAACTTCATTTTTCAATCGCCTTGCGTCCCCCTTTCGACTCTTGTGGGGTTTTTGTTTGGGTCTGCGTCCTACGACGCATAATTTCGAATGCGATGCATATGGCCCGAAGGTCTATTAATATTCATATATCGAGGCCCTGCCAAAAGTCGACCAATCAAATGCAGCAGGCGCCAAGTGCAAACAAAGTCCGTGTTGGTGGCAGGCAAACAAATGTGGGATTGGTAATAAATGGCAGATTTAACCTCGAGGAATGTAGTGAAGTTCAACTGGTCTGGTCTACAGGGGAATCAAATTGTTGGCAAGATGCGACCACTTAATTAATAACGGAATAGTAACTGAAACAACACTAATGTTAATTAACTATTTGGTGAAATACAATATAATAGCGTTGTCGTGACATATATTTTGGTATAATGCTAAGCATAGAAACTTAAATGATAGAAGGTATTATATTAGTTTCTTATCCCCCTGTGGCTCATTAGTAGATAAATCTCATTAGATATAGCCAAATATAGTCCGTATTTTGAGTATGATTGACGGGGAAGAATCGGGGATTCTGAAAATGGTAACCTCTTTTCCCTTTCTGCGAGGTTTGACCAAGTTGGATTCGCTCTTACTGTCGACAGCGTAGGCAACGATGTCGTTACCATTTTGTCTGGCTTAACGATGGAAAAAATCTGTCAATTACAAGCAAGGAAGCGAAAAAGCGTGTCTATCACACAGTCCACTCCGGATCAGTTTGGTTCGACTCAGAAGAGGACGAGACCCGTCTGGTCCGGAAGACGGGGAGAGTAGTTGGAAAATCGGGCAAAAAACAAACAAATCCCTCGGAGTGGCAGTGGGAATGGGCCTAAAGTGTGGGGCCAACTGCTCTGGAAATGGTTAGGAGCAGGACTGAAGATGGGGGTTTCCAAGGAGAGCGAGCAATGGCAAAAAGGGATGAAAACAAGACAGTGAACTGACCGCGACAGGTTGCATGTTCAATGTTTCTGACTCTGCTTCTCATCCCTTTATACAACCACCTCTTCTATTTTTCCAATTTTCGTACCCGTTACTCGTAGATTAAAGGGACATAGGAGATTTATTGGAAGGTATGTAATAGTTAGATTATTAGAACTGATCAACATAATCAGACGAGCCGATCAAGCCATGTCTGTCTGTCCGTCCGTTTGTTCGATTGTCCGTAACAACTCTGCGATCAAAGGAACTATAAAATCTAAAAAGTTAATATTAAGCTTGCAGATTTTTTTACTCTAGCTAAGTAACAGGTAGATACCAGATACTACCAAATGGTAGTCGATAGGTCCTATGAAATTAATTTAATAAAAACTTTATTCTTATTATTAAAATTACTTCAATTAAAAGCAAGAAGAGTATGTTAAATTAAAGTAATTTAAAATAATAATAACTCATAATTATAGGATGCATCTTGTTGTAATATTTTTTAATTGTTTGCTATAAGTAATTTGTAAAATATTTTTTGTTGATCAATTCGTACGCCACAGTCCCTTTGATTGTTACCCCTAAGTGGTAACAGCTCGTGGTAATGGCCACGAAAAAGACAATAAAAACAAAAGGATAACGGGGAAGGACCAAAAAACGGTAAGGCATAGAGCATAGAGGAATAAAGCAATGAGCATGTCGGCAATTTTCCCTTCCAACGGGAATACACAGACAATCGTTGAACGGAACTGTGCACTATTTTACACTTCTTTTCATTGGCGGAGGAACGAGGACTTGGCAGGCTCGGTTTGTTTCCAGCAAAAGTCTGACAAACCTGTCACGTGATTGCTCAACTGAAACTTGGGCCAACTGGACTCCAGTGTTGGTGGTCAAGGGTGGAGATGGGATTTTTAGGGGGGGATCGCACTTTTACGGAATAAGAGAACTATCCGTAGAGCTATGTAACATTTTTCAATTGACTAGTGTTATAAATAGTTCAAATATTGTAAGCGAAGTTTAAATTTGAAATTGGATACCTTCTAATATCCTTTTCTAAGCCTTGTGGCCAATATAAGCCTTTCTCGCAACAGGGTCCTTGTGACATCACCTTAAAGCTACCCCTCTTCAATTTATTCTCCTGCGCTTAGTCAGTGGCTCTGTCGGCGCCGTGGAAGGCGTGTTAACGGGGGGAAAACAAAAATGAAAAGCCAGAGGGAATCCTTTTCGCTCATCCTCCTACGCAATTCAAGGGACGAGCCTGCTGTTCCTATGTCATAGTCATAGCCATGGCGACGATATTTTTCTAGTGGCTGAAGCTTTTAATTGAATTTTCCGCTATTTACGGGCTGAAAGAGACGCTTAAAGAAGGAAAATGGGGGTCTGCAAATGGCTAAGAGAGAACTGGAAGGTGGCCGTTGGCTGAAAAATATGTTGCTAAAACGTTGAAGAGGAAGAGTTGCCTTGCAAAGAGGAAAATTGCTGGAAATTATTTATCGTATATTGTCCGATTTTTCTTACACCTTAAGCCGCCGCGTTTTCCTTTATTAACATTTAAATAAAAGAGAAAGTTTTCAAAAATGGTGTGAAAATACGACAATCTAGACAATCGTTCTATCTAGGTCTGCTTGCTGAGTAATTATGGTAAAAAGTTTAATTTCCCAAAGAACTTAGTTGAATTCATCTGGGGAAGCTGACTATCGAGGGAATGTACTGGGTTACTTAGCCACGGCAGATGAAAATACAAATGTATTTTTGTTTCCGTATCATTAGGTTAGCCAAGTACTTGCTTAATTGCTGCTCAAAATGAAAATTTGTTCGGTATTGTGTTTCAGCAGCCCACATTTCCCAAGAGGATCGTTTGCTTTTACCTGAAAATACAAAGCTCAATCCAATGACAAAGAAAATATCATGGGAAAATGTATTATGTCTTTTGATTACCCGCAAAGCGTACAAAGCTCTTGAATATTCCAAACTTGACTGTTGTCCATCAAACGTCCACAATCATTGGGGTAAAACAAATACGATAGACTTTAGACCACAAAGCCCGTTTCTCGATTTCATATCCTGTATAGTCTGGTATAAGCCAATATTTTTCAGTATGCCAGTAACGACTTGGCAATGTCGGCTTCATTCTTGGCCAAGCAAAACACTAGCACAGGGATACATACATATTTATCACTTAATAATAATCAAATCCACTCGATGAGCATATATCTTAATTTCTGGAAATTGGAATATGACTACAATATCATACAGACTGGCCAGGGAAATCTCTGCCATTTGGTTTTCATTTTCTTTGACTTTGTTCATGGATACCCTTGCTAATAGTTTGTAGTTTGTATGGAATTGGTAAAGCATATATTGCTGTATATGAAAATGTTCCAATTGGAATACACCCCAATCGATTTGGTCCTCTTCAAAGTTACTCAGCCTTGAGAGTGCAGGAATAATATTTTCGCAGTCTGCATCAAGTTTCCTTCCTCTTGAAACACCATATACACTTCAATTGAAAAACTTTGTGGAGAGAAAGCATTTCAAAAAACAAAGCACTTTCACAACGCTTCTGGCCCAGCAAAATTTCGGAAGCTTCGTTTACTTGTCTTACATTTATTATTATTTTTGTGGGCTGAGTTATTCCTGGGCGAGTCCCGAACATTTGGTTGTCAACCCGACTGTCGTCGTCTCGTTTGTTTGGTATTGTGCAAGTGCTTGCACTTTGTTTATCAGCCTTGGTGGGGCAGTCCCCGTTGCCGAAGTGCTACAGGATCTCCAGGAGTTGCTTCCTCGTCCTGCTGTGCTGGCTGATGCAAAAGTACACGTAATTGGGCTAATGGATATTTCGGTACTAACACAATTTTGCTAATAAAGTTCGCAAACACACACACCAACACACACACACTCCCAGAGATGGAAGGCCGATGGCGAACGGGGCGCCAGGCGTCTGCGGCAGCTTCTCCGAAAGTGTGGCGGCATGAGCACGCCAAAGGAAAGGACACCGGACGGCAAGGACACCCATCTGCAGCAGGACAACATCTGCAGCAGGTTGTCTACGGTTTTTCGCCCAGTCCAGTCTCCTACGGCAGCACATCAGCTACATTTTTGCCTATATTTGGCCGTAAGTGCGTCTCTATGTTTTTGTTGACAACTCCTTACTGGCCGCACAAACACAGGCGTTTCCACACACACACACACACACACACACAGCCGCACAAATACCAACACTGGCCGAGAGCTGCACTCTGATTTACATAGCCATGGATGTAGGATGTGTGGGATGTGGGATGCAGTGTCCAGGACGCAGGATGCAGGACGCCGGATGCTGGAAGCCATAGATTTAGTTTTGCAGTCGGGCAACAGAGACTTACAGGCCGGATGAAAAGTAATGGGGCAACGTGGTCAAGGTGCGTTCTTCGACTATTAATATCGACTATAAATGAATGACCCTTTATATTGAAAGCTTTAATTATCAATTCTATTTCAAATAGTAAATGATGAAGGCTGTGCTCGCTTAGGCTAATCTACACATTACAAATAGAACTCGTATGTGTCACTTATGCGCATTCGCCAAAAACCTTTCATTAATTAAAACCTAAATTTATTGCTCCATTGGTTTCGTCATAAAACATATATGTTTGAATTGAAAGTTATTTTTTTTTGGTTCTAATATTCAATTTCAAATATTCTACGATATAAATCATGAACAGTGCCCAAGCTTATATTCAACGTGTGTAATTTAAGGCATGCCAGTAGCTCATTAAATTTATTTTCCGAAAACGTTTGCCACTTTCTAATTGCACTTGCCAATGTGGATTGCAATTCGAGTGTCGTGCAATCAATTGGCAATTGGAAGGGCGAATCATATCGAATTTCAGTGGGCTATACGTAAAATACCCCGTAAATCCACCAGCAGTGTCAACTAGACTTGTAGCCTTCTTGATGGCGTCTGCCGTTTACTTTTCACCACAGACTGTGGCTGGTTACCGCAAGGGGAGGCAACCACTCCTGCCACTCCTGATCCTTCGATCCTGCGATATGGGTAGATGGTGCGTGAGCAGTTTGCACTATGCCCAAGTTTGTTTTGCAGATGAGCGTTGGGTGTTGGTGTGTGTGTGTGCGTGTTTGGTTGGAAACAGGGGTTGCCCCGCCCCTCTCGTATCTTCAGAGGAAATTTCCAAAAATTTCGATGCCACACACTCACTGTGTGTGTTGAGGGAGATTGAGGCTGGATTTCGGATGGGCGGTTGGTTAGGTGGATAGTTGGCTAGGTGGATGGGTGGATGCATGTCCTTCAGTTGGCTTTGACTCTCGGCTGGTTGGGCTTCTTCAACCACAAACAAAACCCATCCAAGCAGCTAAACTCACACCCCCAAGACCCGGGCAGCCAGGCTCGAACTGCTCTTTCTACTCGCTCCCGATTCCATTTCCCATTTTGCAGTAGTTAAACTCAATTATTATGCAAAGTCAACAATGTCTATTTGTGCCACCAAAAAGGTGAAGGCGACTGCCAGGAGAGGAGCTCACTGGAGCTCAACAGCAGGGGAACTGGATGCGGATGCGGAATGGGGACTTGAGGTGGTAGGTCCTGGTTTTGGGGAGACTGGGGCCGTACACCCATCACGACCAAATGCATTTAAATACATTTTGATTTGCAGTTAAAGTGAAAACTTGAAACGTGTTCAGAGCTACGTGGTGCGGTTATCTTTCTCTCTGTGTGAAGTGGATTTCGCATGGCATCCAGCTCATCCCACAGAGACGCTCACAGATGACAAATAATTTGTGCAGTTTTATTGAAAATGTTTGACTTTCGTTGCCGGTTTTTGCAATTTGCCCGAAAAACTTGTCGCGATCCGCTTGACTTCCTTGGAATATTGCTGGAGAAAGAGCTGCGGATGGGTAAGACGGCTGTTAAGCTTTTAAAATGGTTATAATCAGGGGTGCTAAAGATATCGCTTGATAAGCTTGCTATCAAAATATTAATCCGACTTGCACTTGAATAAAAGCAAAACACACTTTTCTTTTTTTTTTTTAAATTGATCTACTAAAAAAATGTTTGATTTCATTTAAAGATTTCTGCGTAGTGTTGCTAAGGGCAATCACCATTCGTTGTGGGAGTCATCCGCATCCGCATGTCATTCTGCCCCCTACCATCCTTAGCTAGTTTTGTCTAGTCCCGCCGTACTTCTGTACTTCTGTACTTCTGCTAACAATAAGTTTTTAAGTAGTTTGACATTTGAACTTGCATATACTTTTTGAGCGCAATAAAAATGCGCAGCTATCCGGAAATAAGAGACGCAACAAAACAAATAAGCAAAGGCACAGAATGCCGCCCCCACTTCCGCCCCACTAGCCCCACTTCAGTCGCACTTTCTCCGAGCTCCTCCTTCGAGTGTCCATGCGAAATGATGGGTCTGGGTCTGGGTTTGGGTTTGGGTTTTGGGGGAAGGGGCCAAACTTTGTCAGCGAAAAATTGCGGCGCAGTTTATTGCAAAAGTTCATTACAGTGCAAATGTTGCCAGTCTTGGTTAACAGGGCGGCAGAAAGGGGGAGCGAGGGGACGACAGGACGCAAGGACGAAAGGAAGGGAGCCGGCAACGCCTTTAAGTCTTCTTTGTCTTTTGAGTTGTTTAATTATAAAGTGCGAAAAATGTTTGCATACTTTTCGGCTGTCTGTGACACTGATGAAGAGCAGGTGATGGCGATGCAAACTGGCCCCGCCCCTCACCACATTTCCTACCCCCTGCGTTGCATCCCTTATTTTTGCACTTTTTTGCTATTTACTCCATGAGTAGCGGGCTGTGGCAAAGTTAGTAACTAATTTGCATTTTCTCATCAACGCAGCCCCGCCTGCATAACTAATATGAGGCAGGCAGATTGATGGGGGGTGTGATGGGGGGTGTGATGGGGGGGCAGGGCTTAAAATATTATAAATAGTTTGGCTGCGATTTTGCATAGTTATGCGGGGGATTGGGCAGGAAAGGCAGGAGGCACTGCAGCAGTCGGAAATGGGGGGTCATGGGACACAAGCCGAGGCTGGGCATTAGAGCACACGTCAATCATACGACATGTGGTCCGCTCAGTGCTGGGCAATTTATCATTAGATGTGTTCGAGAGGCTCGGTAGATTCTGCACACTTGATAAATGAAGTTACCACTGCGGTTCCTTACGGATTTTGCCTCGTTTTTTTCGTTCTCGTTTTTTTCGGGCTTTCACTTTTTGTTCGATTTTTGTTAGGGTTTTGTTTTATGGTCGCTTTATGCAAATGAGCGGCAAGAATTTTCCATTTGTAGTTTCCGACTTTGGTTTGCTGTTTTTGCCCTGACTAATAGAATGTCAACTTTGCCTGGAAATGGGATAAAGGTGTTTCACAAACCGGCAAAAAGGTGTTGATTAATGACAAAAGAAGCTGGCCAAGTGAATGTCAATCTGCTGAGTGATTGAAATATCTCAGAGAATAAATAAGACGGTGGATTATAGTGTTGAACCGAGTTTAAGCTAATCCAAATTTAGCAATTAAATTCTTAGGATATTATTCTTCAGCTACAAAAACCAAAAAACAATTCCTTGCAGTTCACTTTTCCCTGAATACCATTTTATATTTGATATATTCAGCTTTCAACAACAGTTTTTCACTTGGGCACAGTTGCCATGGGAAAAAATATACATTTCATTCCATCAATTCCAACCATTCGCTGTCAACTTAAATGTTTATTAAATGTGTATTTTCATACAAGTGGTTAAATCCACTTCGCGTGATTGTCACACAAACAAACTTTTCGTTTTAAAAACAATTTTCCGCTAACAACTGGTCAAAACCTTTTGCCTTTTTTAATTGATTTCGTTGATATCATTTTTTTGACCGACTCATTTCGGTTTACTTTGTTTGGACCGAATAAAATATTCATTTCGCTCAGACCGATTTCAATTTAACGGCTCACGCTTATAAACTCATAACTTTTATGGACTAATTTGCGATGGCTGCGCTTTCCCGCCATCTAAGTGGTCCAACCTGCCAAAGTAAATAAATGAGACCCTAAAAAGTTTACGATTTATACGCGACTTTTGTCGTCTTGCGCCCGCCAATAACTTTTGCCAACAGTATTTTAGCGCTAATTAAATTTCTAAAAGCAAATCATCGTCGGCGGCCATAAGTCATGCATACCAAATGAATTGAGTTCGGCGGATCGGTTGGATTTGGTTTGTTTTTATTAATAATTTCCAAGCTTCCGCCAATTGTTTTTATTTAATTTATTGCGCTACGCGCTCGATTGCTCTCGCCTTCTTACCTATCCAACAGGCCCAGAAGCGTTGTCGGAAAGAGGCAAAAAAAGGTCCTGGCACAACAGGTGTTCAAGGAGCAGGCTGCCGAGGCAGGCAATCAAAATGCCACGGCATACACTAATCAGCTTGAGGACATGCGGCAAATGTTCTAAGTAAGCAGCTGTGCCTTCTCACTTAAGGGTTACGCCGAAGGTTTTTCCCAGTAGGTTAAATTGGGTTTTTAAAAAGTGTATTTCCCTCTTCATTACCTTTTTAATCAGTCACTATGTTTTAATAATGAACTTATTGTCCAAATGGATGCTTAAGGATCGATTGCATCCTTCCTAGAATTCCTAGGATTATTGTGATTGACCACTTACGCAGTTGCATAACCTTACACCTATAAACCTAGATAAGTGCTAGGTTATGCAGGTCAGATTATATCTATTCCATCATACCCATGTTATACCCTGCGCTAAAACACACACATTCGTGATGGGGATGGCAAGTGTAACAATGAAGTGGAGTAGGCACTTGAGGCGAGCACTGGCAGAGAGCGAGAACATTGGCATAAGTACCGCTCAAGGCGGTTACAAGTAAGGTGCCACGCCCACCGCCTCTGCCGCCCCCCAACGCCCTCAGCCCCGCCCACCTTGTGCCCTTTGGCCATATCTTTCACACGCTGTTTATATTTGCATACATTTAACCTGCGGCCTGGCTCGGTGTATAAATGTTTTTCCATGGGTTTTGTTGTTAGTGCGGCTAGGCCGAGATTTGTTTTTACAACTTTGTTGTTTCTATTAGGGAGTGTATCGTAGTTACAGATACAAAGCAGGTATACTTATACATTATTTATGCATCTTTTTCGAAGAACGAATGGTGTACTTTTGTCTTTTATTGACCTCAGACACACAATTAAAAATGCACAAGTCGAATGGCTATTGAGCAAAGAAACATAAAAATTAATAATTAGTAGCAAATGAATAAAGTCTATGTAGAGCTTAGAGCTTAATTCGAAGTGGAATATCTATCAAACGTGTGGGCTTTAAACGATCAAGTATTTCATTATATATGTCTAAGTATTATTAAGTACTTACTTTAATTTTTATTTGATTTATGTAAAGAATGTTAGGTTAAGCGTAGAAAC
Organism: Drosophila melanogaster; assembly: GCF_000001215.4. Lineage (NCBI taxonomy): Eukaryota > Metazoa > Arthropoda > Insecta > Diptera > Drosophilidae > Drosophila > Drosophila melanogaster. The sequence continues at coordinate 20,241,418 of NT_033779.5, forward strand.
AAATATATTTTGCTGTGAAAAACGTGGTTAGGTGATACGTTTTTACGACTTGAACCGTCGTTAAAAACACACAGGTGTACACAGGACACCGAACTGGATTGAGATCAGGACATTTATCACAACCCGTCAGGATATCAAAAGGCAAGAGAAGCCACTTTCCCGTGTTCTCATATCGCCAGAGCGAATTGGGTCGCGAAACAGTTGCCTTTGCCACTTTCCATTCCCTGGTTTTTTGGCCTCTGCCTCTGCGGTAAAGGAAAATATTTACACAATCAATTGAATTTCATTGTAAAATTTATTTTTATGAATTATTAATGACTTTTACTCGGCATCGGTGCCGTGACGGCAGAGAATATGCATCTTATCTGAATCCATTTATCTGAATATCTGCCATGGCAGAGCCGACCGCATTTATTTCAAGAATTTGTGGCATTTTCCGCATTTTGGTCGACAAATAATCGATAGCCGAAGGGTAACTTAAATATGTTTGATATGTGCGTAAATATTTTAGCAATTTGCGGTATTCCAGTTTAGTCAATTTGTGTATGTTACCACACCTGAGCTCTCGTACAAAATGGAAGTGTTGTTTCCATTTAAAGCTAAGTCAAATTCACTTACACGACAGTAGCTAAAATCTTAACTGCCTAAGGGTTGCAGCTTAAAAAATATGTAAATAAAAAAATACCCAAGACTGTAACTAAGACTAAGGTAGTCATAATCATAGTCTTTTGTGATATAAATACTGTAGGCGAAATTTGGGCGAAATAGATTCAGAATTTTGTGCAAATGTAAATTGATTTGATTACATCAACATAACTAATATTTAAATATAAATTTATGGTATTTTAAATACAAAATAAATGGTAACAGCATATACTATTAATATTCATTTATTATCATAGGTTAATAATTATTTCAATTGAATAATGCTCGATAAGCCATATTCACAATTCTAATCCGCTTGTAGCCTAACTTATTGACTTTTGACTACAATTTAAAAGCACTTAAGACTGGGGGATTTAGTTTAAGCAATTAAAATCACGGATTGATTAAGACTTAAGCGTGAGATTTATTTGTATTTGGCAAACAATACTTTTCTTGTATTTTATTGATTTATTATTAACAATTTTTATACTGTACAAATATTATATTTGTTATCAATAATAAATTTCAAGTATGAAAATGTTGTTCTACTGCTGACTTAACAGAGAACTCACTCACAACAAGGATGTGTTAGAGTTGAACTCAATTGCCATTTTAACTTTATGTACATATAAAATTGACTCGAGCGAATTTAAGTTCTCTTTTAAGTTTCTAGTATGCTTTCCGTTGAGTTGCAATTTTAACATTATAAATAAAACTCACTCACAAATAAAGTTAACTTCTCTTTTGAGTTTCTGGTATGTTTTGGAAAAATTGAAATTTTGTAAGAGTACAAATGGCTAAATATAAAATCACTCAACAATAAAATTCTCAAATTTGCTCTCTTTACTACTCAATTTTCTTACGATTCTCACGAGTCCTGCCGAACACGGAAACTCACCACTAAAGAGAGTGACTAAATTTTGTGCACTCTTTTGATTCTCTTTAAAGCTCATTCTGTGGGCCATCGGAAAGCTTTGAGTCACTCGGATTTAGTAGCTGAACTTCAATTTTTGGCACATTTTTAGAACAAAACGTGTAGGGCACGTGAATTTTATTTATTTAATGGGTTTATTTTTCCACAAATTTTTTATGCCATGGAGAATGCTTGAGCATGGCTCTTCTAACTTATTAGAATCATTTTTTATAGTGGTTCTTGCATCGCTTTACTTTTGAGCGAAGAATAAAGTTTATTTTGAATTTTGAATGTAAGGACACTTCTTGTTTTATCGGACTGATGAGTGAAAGTCGGCTGAGATTAATTGCCCGGCAATCCAGCAATCTATGTGCTACTCGAGGCATCGCCTGCGAAGGTCCTTTCGGCCTGGCTTAGACATGTTAATTTCGACTTAATGCTGTTTAAGTAAAGCCTCAATATTTGCGCCTAATACGCATACATGTGTTATGAATGTAGGCGCTTAGTCACACACACACGCACACTCAAATATGAGTGACTTACATGTGTAAGTCGGAAACACGACGAAAACAGATGCTATCTTGCATACATTTAGGCGCACAGGACAGTCGGGTTTGGCCAAAATAAGGCTGGGATTGGGAACTGGAACCAAGGCGTCAGTCACGTGCCCCCAAAGGGGCGAAGGGGATGCAAAGGGGGAAGCGGGGTAAGAACGCATTGGGGTCAGTGACGTAGCCTGTGGAGCGATAAGCAAACATTGTCCATCAAAAACACACCAATGCCACCTACAAACACACTGCACACACCCTCACACACACACACACACACACCGCATTGTATTGAGCATGACATATTTGTCGATTTGCAAATTTATGTCGGGCTGCCAGCTGACCATTCCACACCGCATCCCGAGTGCCCCTCGACTAGCAGCCAGGACTACCAGGACATTGGCTTAGATCGAGCCAGGAACACGACCAGCACAAGCCGAGCGTAAAACAAGGGCCCGAAATGAAATTAAACAATTTATGAATAAAATATCTGACTGGGGCTGGTGCTGTAACAATTTAATTTACGCAAACAAGGACCACCTCAACATATTAAGCGCTTATTAAATATTTAAATTGGTTCTTAAATGTGTATTATTGGTTTTCTGGCTTATGATACTTAATGGTGCTTCAGTTTCAAGTTCGTTTAATAAATGGTGAGAATTCATCGGATACTTCAATTGTAGCTTGGCTCTCATATATAAGCTGACGGGTATAGTATAACATTTGTTAATCCATTTAAAATGTACTCGAATATTACGTATGATTCAATTGCACTTTTAAAATTTCTATTGATTTACGTGGATGTTTCCTGCTTTTAAAATATATTACCAGTACGAATTAAATACTCTTCAACGTTTTCCCTTTTACTGTATTTGCAGGCCAATGAATAAAATTTCGAAAAACAATTTAATTTATTTACGAAAGAGCTAAAATTACCAATTAAAAAATACATAGAAAACCGAAAAACAAGCATAAAAGATTAAATTTAAATTTAAAACACCCGCGTTGCGATTTCGGGAAATTCCCTCTTTTAAATTGGGCACTTTTGGGCAGCATCAGTTTAATAGCCGCCAACAATGGAATCTCGTATGAAGTCAATGACTTTTACAAGCGCTTTGCATAAAATTATACAATTACATTTTAATGTTGCATACTTTGGGCTGATTTGTGCACAACGCCCACTAACCAACTCCCACACCCGCAAAGGCAAACACTTACTTGGGCACGTTCGTACGGGTGGGCGTGGCAAAACATATGCCGACACACACTCGACGCTGCCCACTTCATTAAAAATCCTGTCAATACTTATTAAACTCAAAAATCAAATCAATTTTGCGCTATAATTACAAAAATGTCTGCCGCCGGTCGTAAAGTGCTCACCAACACGAGGACAATGCACGTATGCATGCCATGCATGGACATAATACGTATATATGTGTATGAGTATGTATACATGTCCGTGTGCAGTTCTATAATACCAACACATAAACAAACAAATGTCAATTAAAAAGTAAAAATTGCTAGAAAATGGCGCTCGACCTGACTAAAACAAAAGGAACTAAAGCCAGCCAGGACGACAGACATGAGATTTGAGGGGGGAGAAGGAGAAGCACTATCAGGAGCAGGGGAGTGCGGGGGGTGGGGTCCTGCGATGCTGCCAGGACGACTGGCTTTGAGTCCTGCATTCGACAAGCAGAAGCTTTTGGCATTTGTCGTGCATTTTGTGTGAGCGCACAAAACTTTTTCGGCAAATGCCAAGCGAACATTTTTCAACGCCACCAGTTTTCTGCTGCCAGTTTTCAGTTTTCAGTTTCCAGCAGCTCGCCGTTTTCCGAGGCCCAGTTTTTCCCCATCTGCGATTGCTGGCCGTTATTGCTCTTTTCGCCAGTTGCCACACTGCACAATTGGTACACGTTGCTCTGCATTTCGCCAGGTTTTTGGGTTTAGGCTTTGGCCGAGTTCGCGGAGGCGGGGCGTTGGATTGGGACATAGTTAGTTACAGTGAAAAGCGACTAAGTGGCAGCGGAAGAGTTAAATTAGTGACAAAATTGGTGAGTGGATGACGCTGGCAAAAGGCGAACGAGAAGCCAGCCACTGGCCATTCCTCCATCTCTGTCTATCTGGCTATCCGATCAGAGGCCACACCAACTGGCCCTCGGCGGATGGTCCTGTGCTGATTAAAACAAGCTCAGCAGTCGCTGCTCCATGTTTGATTTCTGAAGGAAAGCCAAACACAAATGGATCAGGGATCAATTTATAATGAAAACCTCTAAATGCTACATTAGCTTTGCATGTCGCATAGATGGGAATTTAGTTGGATAAACTTGCTAGCAAAATATAGAGGTTTAACGAGAAGAGGGGCTATTATAATTCATATGAACTTGCCATACTCTATTACTACATCCATTCAATTGTATTCGACATTGTGTATAATAAATTTCCATTTTGCGAGCAAGCAAAGGCTATCTTCCATATCAAACATGTATCTACATCTTAAGTCTTACAATACTGCAAATTTCGAGTTCCTAGCATGAGTATTACATGGAGTTTCTTTTTTATGTAGCATTTGATTTCAAAAACCAGAATATCTGTTATTCCTTAATCTTTTTATACATTATTTACTCGGATTTCCCTTGCATTTACCACTCAAGTTCACTCCTTTGCAGCTGGCCAAAACAAGCAGCACTGTTCGCGGAAGGCCCAAGTGCAAAAGCCGAAGTGGAAGGACAGCTGCAGCGCGGAGTGCTTGACACGCTGGCCAAGTTGCCATTTGCCACTTGAATCCTTGGAGTGCACAGAGCGAGGGGCAAGGACTTGGCCTAGACAGGCTGAAAGGCCTGACTTCGCGTGCCGCTCGCTATAAATATATGTATATTGTATACGGCTGGCTATATATACATGCATATAATATGTGTATCTAGAAAAATAAGTATAAAATCGGGAGTGTGGAAGGGAGGAGGAAAAAGGACTCGCGACTGAAATCAACAAGCAACAATTACAGAGACAGATGAGGCACTCGGCAGGGTGAAGCAACAACACTGTGAGATTGAGCTCCACTTGCCACTCCCCCCACTGTCTCCGCCCACTTTTTATCCTTCGACTGACAAAGATCGAAGACGTTGACAATGGGCGAGAGCTTCGGCAGCGATAAGTGCATTGCTCGATAATCGAAAATGAAGCAATAAAAACAAAAGCCGAAACAGGAAGCCAAAGTCAAGAGCCGAGGATGACACGGGGCGTGGCAGGAGGCGGCAGGACGTGGCAGGAGTAGACTGACTGTGTGCCAAGTAGGCAACAACAATTATTATCCCTGCCGTGATTGGTGGGCGGGGGGCGAAATGATGAGAAACCCCAACCAGTCCTTCCGTTAAAATCTTCCTTCCCCTCCCCTGGCCGTTAAAATTTACAGTGTTGTGGAAAATGCTTTCTCTGTGGCCCTCCTCTCGTTCTCAACTGCTCATGCATAAATAATATCGATGTGAGCAATGCGTCTGGTTATCTGAAAATGTTTTGGGTCGGCAGCTGGTGGGGAAATTTTGGGCTGCGCGTCCGTTAATGTCTAAGCAGGTGCCAAAAAGGCTGGCTAAAACCCAAAGCGGAAGTGTAAGTGAAAGTCCCTACTTCCGGCGGAGGAAGGAGCTTGTCTATCCGAAATTAAAGTTAATTTACCTAACTCAACGCCACTAATTCCTATCTTTGTCTTTTGCCTGTTTAAATGTATCCAACATGGATGCGGATACTAAAGGTTTCGTTATAAACATTAATTTTGTCTTTGTTGACAACATACTTCACAAGTTTATTTTTAATTTGCTTGCTTTGAAATGCTAAATACCAGATTCTAAAATGTTTACTGCACAAAAAACCAGAGACACAAGGATAATTAAATTATACTACAGAACCGGAGAATTTTTGTTCCATCGCCACATGGTGTGGCATTTCAACCAACTCAAATCTTTTGTTCGGTTGCGTTTTTGTGAAAAAATAGTTTCGAGAATTAGTTACAGAATGCAAAATTGGCTGGCAAAAGGCAAAAGGGCCATGGTGTTTTGTAAAAAATAAAAAAGAAGTTAATTACTTGCTTAATTCAGACTGTTTTTGGTTACCTTCATAAAGCCAAAAAGGAATTTGCTCTTCACTGCTCTTCGCTATCGTTTCATGACACTTTATAAATTATGATTTAGCCCCGATTGCTCGCTAAAGCTCCTGTGTTGCCAACAAGTTGCCACCAACAACAGTCAGATTATATCCTTATCGACGTTGTAGACGCCTCATTTGGTTTATAAATGGGTGTAAGAGACACGGAAAAGCACAGGAAACAAATAAAAAATAATGCGAGCGGGAAAAGAAAGGCAGGGTTGTCGTATCTTGCGAAAATATCAATTACAATTAAATAGATTAAACCTTATCATGCAACAACTGTCGCACAAGTGTCCCGCACAAGGACGAGGATGTCGGCAAGTGTGGCGGGGGGTGGTGAGTGCGGGGGAGGGGGGCGGAGAGGAAGGAAACAAGCGGCAGAACAGGCAAGCAAACTCACTTTTGGGAGGGGCTGCAAAAGTGTGTGGGGGGGGGGGGGGGTCGGAAGGACATGCCAGGCTGAAACAAGCACAAACCAATATAAACATACACACACACACATACAGAGCGCAACAGTGAAAACGCTTCGCAAGATTAATGAACGTACAAAAGTTTAGAGACAATGACGACGCCGGCGACAACAGACAAGAACAACGACAACAACACCAGTAGCAACACCAACAACAACAGCAGCAACAAGAAGTCCAACGAAAGCCGGCAACAACAACGTGACATGGCCAGGACAACAACAATGGCAGCCGGAAAAGCGTCGGGAAAAATGAGGGAGGAAAATATATGGCATACACTTAGGCGCGCCAAGTCGGTAAGTCGTGCAAATTTATTTTGGCGTAAATTTCATTTCACTAATCGAATCGATTCTTATGCGTTTCATTTCATTTTCAGCTTACTGACTTTTTGCCTATCTCGCCCGCCCGATTTCCCCCATTTTCCGCCTTTCCCCCCCATCCACCCCTCGGTGCACCACACTGGAGCGATACAGTGTGTGCATTGGCCTAGGTCAGCGGATCGGAATGTGAATGTTTGGGGTCGTGCTCCAGTGATTGTCCAGCAGACAGCAGATGAAGGACACTCGAACATTCCCCGGACCGTACTTAAGTGGGTTTCGTTGGGTGACAAGAGGCCACTCTTTCGAATGCTAATGAAATCAGCGCTAAATGCATAACTAAATTGGCTTCAACCAAATGTGTTAGAATGGATAAACATTCTTGGTTCCTTCAAGTTCAAAAATAAAAACCAATCATCACGCTTTTGAATAAATGGTGTATTGTATTTTTAAAATCATTCTATACATATAGTTGGCAGCTTTAATTTCCTATATCTCCTTAAAAGTGATTAAAGCCAAGAGATGTGGACTTTTTGAGTGCCATACACTTCGTGAAGTTTATGGCTTTTTTCAAGCGACCCACTTAGTGGCCTGAGTGAAACTCATCATCAGCATTGTTTCAGCTTGTAGTTTTTCCATCCCGGCCTTCCCCATCACCACACAATTTAAATGTCAGGCAAAGTGTCTCGTGGAATTTGTTTGAAATGGCATAAATATCCCCTGCTACACACTTTTCCTTTTCGCCGTCTTTGTTTTTGCTGGCGAAGCATCCGCTTGAGTTTCCGCTACAAAACGCACATACCATCGGCCATGTTTTTCATTTTCCAGACAGCTCCCCATCAGTATCGCTTTTCCTTTCTGTTCCGATTCAAAGTGACTATTTTTTGCCTGCCTTTTCTTGTTCAGTCGTTTTGGCTTATTAAACATTTATTGTGTTTGGTGAGCTTCCGCTACAATTTGTTTTCGGGCTTCCTGTAAAGATTTTAGCCCCGCCTTCCCTTGACTATTGTCCCTAAGATTTCAACGCGCCTTCTTATTTTAAATCCGTCAACAGCTTGGCACTCGTGAAAGTCTTATGTGTCCCAAGTGAGCAGGCATCGAGGTTTGCACCGTTGAATGGGATTTTAGCATCATATCCATTTACAAAAAGGTTTCGACCTGCGGAACATCGCAACGGATCCTTTGGGCTATGACAGCAACACTTTAAGGATGCAAATAGGAAACAAGAATTTCTTCAAGAACTAAAAACGCAATGTAAAAGTATTAAATTTCCACATAAAACAACTGATTTGTAGTGAAAAGGGATACGAAATAAATTCGTATTTAAAGTTTTTTGGCAGATCATTTCAAAATTAAGAGCGTTTTAGAAACTGAAATAACAACTCTGGGCATCATCGTCGATTTAAAATATATGCTTGGCCTAAATAACCATTGGCCCACATGTGAAATAAGCCAAATGAACGCACTGCATGGGAAATGTAACAAACCAAAAAGAAACTTTTATAAGCCGCTCCTAATAGACAACTCAATGCAGACACACAAAAATAATAGCGCAATTTGTGTGAGCAACAAGAAAATATATGGCCATGCATTTTTTATGATTTTTTCCAGGAAAACGACGAAAAAATAAGCTGAAAAAACGAGAGCGTCAAAACAGCCAAGCGGCAATGGGGGAAAAGCGGTAGCAAAGCGAAAACAATTTAAGTGTCCTTCGGTTGCCACGCTAAACGCCTTCAATTTAACGCCAGACACACGCCACAGGGGCAGACAAACGGGTGGCGGGGTGAGGCGTTGTGGGGTGGTGTGTTTTGAGGGGGTCCTGAGAGTCCTGTAAGAGTGCGAGTGTGTGCGTGTGTGTGAGCTGATGCCGCAGTGCGTGTTGACCGCCAACGCCGCTTTTGCCGCCACTTTAAAAATCTGAACGCATGTGAATGGCATCCGAAAGTATGCTACAGCGAAAATCACTTAAGCGTTGAAAATTTGTACTGTAAAAAAAAGGAGCACAGCGAACTGAAACTTTCCCAAATGTTGATGAGGTGCGGGAAGCAACAACAACTGCGATGTCTAGCGAGAAGGTAACAGAACTTTCAGTCAAGAAAAACATAAAACTTTCGCCCAATGCCGAGCCAACCTTTCACTCTTTACCAACACCCCCCACCCACCAAAAAACACCCACTATCTCCATACCCATACCCGCAGTCCCCACCACCCCCAATAACAACGAACTCTTTCTCATTTATAGTATGTAGATGTTGAGTAGCTTCTTAAAGTATGCGTGCGTGTGGGGCACCTCCTTATGCATATGTATATACACTGAAAGCAATAAAGTAAAACAACATATTTAAAAGGTAAATAAAATATTAGGAATATTTACAAACATGTTTATCCACGTGAGTTACTACGTTTGTCAACATATATATTTATTAAACATTAGAACAGGTTATTGATACTTAAAAAAATCGGTTACCATTAATGAACCCATTCGGCCTTCAACCATTTCTCTCAGTGTATGCGTCAGGATGGCTGCAAGTGCACTCTGCAATTATGATAACATGTGCGCCCTAGCCGCCCTCTGTCTCCCGGAACTTCGGTCCTTTGGGCCTCTGCCTGCTGCCAACAAAACAAGTTAATAGTTTTTACGCAAAATTTTCTCAACAGGCAGCTGCCTTGTTTCAGGTTTTTGCGGCATGTTGAGCTTTGTTCGCTGCAGTTTCCACTGGTGAAAGTGCATTTGCTGCTCTGGCTTGCTCTTGAGCCCTTCAAAATGTGGATTTTTCCTTTTACTGCATGCCGTGCCACATTATTGTTGGGGTATAATTACGTTATAAAATTGAGCATGGGGGTGGGGGTGCCACATTTTCATAGATGCTGTTACTTACGAGTTTCGAGCAATATCCCTTCAATGGCCTGAATCAATTGCTATGAGTCTATTAGTTCATTTCCAGCCCATCATTACCATATGATAATAAGGAAAATAACTATTTTTGCCATTAATTCTTTGTGAGCGCTTGCACTGAAATGTTTTTGATGTAGGATTCGAAATGGACGCAAGCTTAAAGCGGAGAAATTAGCCAAAGCTTTGGCAGACTCACGAACCATTGACCCCAATCATTGCCTACACTTGTTCACTCCACCGCCTTGCGACCTCGGTAAAAATGTCGTTCCCTCTTTGGAAAATACCAAAAAGTTGTTACAAAAAAAGGAAGGCACGAAACGAAATGAGAGGGAAAACTTCTGTGGAAACATTTCCCATTCAACTTCATTCCTTTGAAACCGAACAATTCCAAGGCCTTTTGCAGCCACTTGTTGTGGGCTCACCGGGTGGGTGAAATGGGGTGGAGCTGAGGATAACTTCAAGAGTGATGGGGGCATGGCCAAAAACACATGTAGACCCTGCCCGCTGTTTTTCGAGTAACAAGTATGGCAAGCCAAATAAACTGTGCAGATAAGAAAATTCGAAGCAAAAAAATGATACGAAAACAAATTACATTTTAACCGAAAATACTGGCCACAAAAAAACGAGGGAAAATTGCGACAAGGATTACCATAAAAGGCCTACCCACCCGGCCGCAAAAAATGATTGTGCAAAAGCTCAACCAGAAATAACAAGTACCGAAAACTGTTGAAAACTTTTAAGTGCAGAATTTATAGCTACCGATTTGTTGTCTGGCCCTGGTCCTCACTGCTGCTGCTGCTGCTGCGTCGGTTTTTGGTCCACCCCAATCCACTTGCACTTAGTGCTTGAGCAAAATCAATATGGCTGAAAAGCGCATAATGAGTGCGCCGTCGTGTATGTGCCTGCATTTTGAAAATATGAAAAGTCGAGGAAAGTTTATGGCAAATGAGTAATGAGTGGCTGAGCCCGGTCGACTGCTCCTCCTCGCAACTGATTGCCCCCCTCACTGGCACTAAACCAAAATTCGAAAACGAAAGCCAAGCCACCAAACGTTAAGTCCAGGCCAAATGGAAAAATGGAAAATTTGTGAATTGTTTCTACCATTTAGGAAACTATTTCGCTATATTTTGCTCACTCTCAAGCAATTTAGCACGAGATTTTAAATTGAGATACAAAAAAGTTGATGGAAGGTCACAAGTCCAATAAATATAAGTTTTTACAGTTCACCAAAATTACAAAGTTAATAAATAGTTAGATAGTTAGAGGGGCACATAAATCGAATCAAAGGCAATTCAGAGAAGAATCAAAAGGTTTATTTTACCTTTTCATAGAAACATCAGCTTGAAATTCAATGTTCATCCACTTAGCCATTTGTGATACAAAATAATTTGTGTGAGGAAAGCTACTTGTGGCCACTCTAACATGTTGCAAGCTGCATTTGCTGGATTCTGTTTTTTTTTTTTTTTCAATTAGTTGTTGTTTCACTCTAAAGTTTGTCGAGCACTTGGAAACTTTTTTCGCTTGACATTTAAATGCGTGTACACATACCCACGCTCATATGTATGTGTGTGTGTGTGTGGAAGTACGAATGTGTGCATTGGTCGTGTGAATTAATTAATTAAATATGAGATGGGCGGGGCTTAATTGGCAGCTCTGGCTTCGAGTTCTGTATTTACTCCGATCAACTTAATTCAATTTGCGTTCAGTCAAGAGCCAAACCTGGAAAAATCCGCGACTTCATATCAGCGCTAACTTAACTTAATTAATTTAAATTTGATTGACGATGGCTTATATGCCTACCCGTTGAGCTCAAAGACCATTGCAAACAAAATATACAAAATATAATGGCCAGTTGGTACGTTCTTAAAGGGTATGGTATTGAATATATTTAACAAAGTGTGTAGTTTTTTATATTGAATTTAATTCAAGTATTTAAGACATAAATAAAGCAATGCTTTAGCCGATTTGAGTAATGAGCAAACAAGGAGTGAAATAACTGTGACTTTCTCTAAACTTTTCGAGCCCCCCCCGATACTGACACAATCAGAGTAAAAAGTTGACACAGTTTCTCCCTTTATCTGCCACTCGGGCAGACGGGCATAAATTATATTATGTTATGCAGGATAAAATGTGGCGGAATGAGAGTAAGAAATCAGAAAGCGACGCCGAGGCATCGCCCGAGGTTGAATTTTATGCGGCTAAGTCCGCTGTCTGGCACTTCGAGCGGCCCCCGTCGCGTAAATCGAGGAGTTTTGAGCATCAGCACCGGCTGAAACACTCGTAAACTTGATTTTCATATCTGATTAATTTTGAATGCACCACCGCTGAACGGTATACGCGATTTCAGTTTTGATTATCCGAAAGTAAAACACTTTGCTTCTGATTTCTATAAGGCTTAAAGTTCCATTGTGTGGGTATTGTAATTATTTTACAAGACTCTTGAAAATACCCATCATCTCATCTCATCTCATTTTTAAGTATTCACTTTACAAATTTATTAAGGCCTCGAAGGCTCGGAAGAATTTCCATCACATATTTCATAAAGAATCATATGTATGTATACACGTAGTCTCCTTAATAATACCACAGGTACTCTTCTCCCCTCGCATTTGAGCCACCACCAGACTGGACCCATTCTATATGTACAGTGTCGTGTATTTTACGGTGGGATTCCATTCCACGAGGCGGCTGGTTGCCTGAGTGCCCAGACTGCTGCGGTTGCCAATATTTCGCAAAACGTTGTAATTAAAATTGTTATCTTTTGAAATTGAAGCGCACACATAGACGGTAAGTGTCGGTGTATCGGAAATCCATGCAGGACGTCAGCGATTTGTGCTATGCCCCACTGCTGGCATATAATTTTTCACCTGTCCCGATGACTAGGAGCTTGATGCCCGGCTGCCGGGGTCATAACGCCCAAATACCCTGGGAAGCCCATCGACATTCCCCGCCTCCTCTGCCACTTGGATTAACCGGTGTTGCTGAAGTCTATACCTAAAATTGCATGGGTCAATTGCCCGGGCACAATGTGAGATATTTTTGGCATTTTTCAAAGTTGTGCGTTTTCGAGGATATGATATACGAAAGGGGAGACAGGGAAGCCAGAGGTAAATTTGTTTGGGTGCTGAAGTTTATGAAGTTCCTGAATAGAGGAGTTTGAAATCGAGAATCTAGAGAGAATCGCAGCTTAAAACTAATTAATTTGTTTAAAAAGAAGTCTTGTGAAACAGCTTCAGCTTATTTACCTTAATTTTCTCAATTCAGCAGATAAAGATAAGTTTCATAAATTACATCAAAATCAGTTTGATAACCACAGGTATAATGATATGTATCCTTAAACAAATATTAGGTATTCAAAACATATTTACATACATAACTATTTCAGTCTATATTCATAAAATGACAGCACTATTTTTGTGGTCATTACAAATGCAGTCTATATTTTATATTAACTCGTACACATTTTGGGGCTTGATGACAGCTGAAAGGCAATCTCAGCAACTGACTTTATAACCTAGAGTCCCTTTTCTTCTGAATCCTTTCAAATGCTGACAAGTGATGTAAATCTGGTCGTCTAACCCCGCATGGCAATCCCCAAATGCCACGACATGCCGTGAACAGCCACACTCCTGTGAGCAGTAGACGAGTTGTCTATAACTTGCTCATTTATTAAGTGATAATGGACTGGCTCCTGTTCACGCAAAACAAGCAACAACACCCTGTCGCCCCACAGGCGACAGACAGCCCCAAAATATGCAAAGAATTGTGCACTAAGTGGGAGTTGACAAACTTGGCCACTCGGGCATACATGTGTACATATTCACACATATGCATACATATACAAGCCATATATACACACACACACACACACACACACATGTGGTGGCCACAACAATTTCATAAGAAATTCGTGTAAGTCTGTTGACGCCCCAGCATATTACTCACCAGATACTTGGGCATACAACTTCATGGCTCTGCCCTTGTGAGCTTATCCTCGCTCGTTTAAGTTTGGGCTTGGCATATGTAAAACTTTGGGCAAACATGACAACACACAGCCGAATAATATCGCATGCCATAAATTACACTTAAGTATTTAACAGCTTTATAGAAAACAACCACTGGCCACGCCCCCAAAAGCAAGATCGAGCCAAGCAATAAAATACCGACGAAGGCGGTTAGACAAAATGGAAAATGGGCGGCGAAACATGAATTGCTTTTCTGGCCAAAAGCACGAGCATGTTCCTATTTGCATGGCCCTGTGTCGCACACGTATCCCCAACTTTATCTAGTATCTAAATACATTTTTCATCAAAATTCCAGTCTGGCCCGATTGCGGAGGAGGTGGTGTCTCCTGGCGCCTGGGTGTGTGTGTGTGTGTGTGGCTAGTCTAGCAGAAATCGCGATGACAGCAAATCAGTTGTGCAGCAACAGGTCGGGGTTCTTGAGTTACTTTCCAGTCTGGCCAAAATGGATTTCAACATTTTGTTTGTTGACAGATTTTATACAAAAGTTGACCGGAAAGTGGTCTCAATTTGTATCACATCACCACAGCTGACTTGGCCTTTTTGGTTTGGCTAATATAATTGCAATGACTTAGACTTGCAGAGCAGTATAAAAAACGTACGAAAAATATAATGAATTCTGGCTGGTTTTAAGAAATCGATTGATTCTATTTAAAATAAAGTATTGTTTACCAGGACTTGTGGTGTACCCAGTACCCATTTAAGCAGCTAGGAAATTAAAGCATCAACGCAATGTATGCTTATACACAAATGTCTTGAAATACTCTTGCATTATATTATATTATTTCCATTTACAACGAGTCAGTGGTGTCAACGATCCAGCTCCTCAGGCTGGCGACATCGGCATAGACGCCGGGGTAGCCGGTCCAGGCACATCCGCTGCCCCAGGAAACCACGCCCACAAGCTTGTTGTCCGCGACCAAAGGACCACCGGAGTCACCCTGGCAGGCGTCCTTCTTCTCGCCGGTGGCACAGACCATGGTCTCCAGAATCGAGTCGCTGCCGTAGTTGTACGTGTCGGCGGCACAGTCCTTGTAGTGCAGCAGATCAACCTCCACCTTCTGAAGGGTGTCGGGGGAGGAGCAGAAAAGGAAGCAGGTGGTGCCCCAGCCGGAGACCACGGCATTGGTTCCGGAAACGGCCTCGGAGTCGGCCAGTTCGATGGCCCGGATCTTAGAGGTCTGGCGAACGGGAGAGCTCAGCTTGATGATGGCCACATCGTTGATCATCAACTTGCTGTTGTAGCCCTCGTGGTACTTGAAGGCGCGGACGG
The DNA here is from genome assembly GCF_000001215.4 of Drosophila melanogaster. Lineage (NCBI taxonomy): Eukaryota > Metazoa > Arthropoda > Insecta > Diptera > Drosophilidae > Drosophila > Drosophila melanogaster. The sequence goes on from NT_033779.5 coordinate 20,256,636, forward strand.
TGACCACCTCACCACCGGAGCTCCTGGAAGTGGAACCCACTCGCACCTGCAGCTCGCTGGCGGCGTAGGATTGCATGCAATGGGCGGCGGTCAGGACGGTCTCCGAATCGATCAGACTTCCGCCACAGAAGTGGGAGCCCTTGGTCGTCTGGACGGACACCTGGTAGGGGTAGTTTTCGATATCCACGTCCTCGCCGTTCACAATCCGACCGAAGGGGAAGTCCAGTCCCGGATTTCCATGGCAGGAAGCAGCCAGGGCGACCAGCGCCACCACACTCAATAGCAAACGATTCATTCTCACTGTGATCACTAACACCAAATCCGTTCGAGACCTCGACTTTTATAGCCAAAGCCAAGTGATCCCAGCACTGGGCCTTATCGAGGCGACCATGCGACTGGCTGGCTCCGAAGTTGTAAATCAGAGCTTCTCTATCAGGAGTCTAGGTCCATGACGCTGTTCGATTAAGGTTTATAGCTCTCGGCAATAACCGCAGATAGTTAATCTATTAGACAAGGAGCTCAACTAGTGCCTATATATGGGGTAACCCAAGTATTATATACTTCCTTGTAGTTGTTCTATTTTGGGATACTTTCATTTGGAAAACGAAACATTCAAAATAACCAAAGCGTACTTTGGTTAGGGGTTCTTATTGATAGAACAGATCGCGTGCCAATCACGGCTGATTATAAATCAATCTCAACGTTTTTATAATTCTATTGATTACGGGTTATTGTTGTTAAAAAAAAAAAATCCCACAGCAATCGATGACTGAATCTGCAGGTTTTCAATCTATTTAAAAAATGACCATGTCAATGCTTGTGAAAAACCATGGTCTTGATTACGATCTGGGGTAACTCCAACGACTAATACTTCGGTCTGTTCAAAAGAACTTAGGCTTTAATATATTGTTGAACTTTCAGCCTAAAATAAATGTAATGTAATTCTTCTTATTAAACTGTTATCGCAATTACATTCGCTTAGGATGACGAGCTGGAAGACAAATGTCCGAAGTTCTTGCCTTGGCAAGGTCATAAACCAATTATGACAAATAAAGGGAGTCCCTCAACCGCAGCCCCACATCCTCATGTGATTCGGCTATCTTGAGCTCGATGTTGAAACCTCAGAATGCAGTTCTGAAACATGCCGGAGACAGCTGCAATCTGCTCAGCCAACAGAGCAGTCACAAAGAACCGCGAACAGAATAAAGCTTTATCTTATCATACAGACGCTAAAGCCAGTCCGTAACTAACTTTCGAAGGACATCGAGGGTGGAATGGCTGAAGTGGTTACGAGTAGAGTGGGTTGGATTGGGGGGCAAGGGCCCTCGGGGGCCGCGAACAAGACAAACGATGGCGAACTGAGTTGAGTGGAGTTGACCAGCCACGAGCAAGTGCAGCAAGAAGTTAACATGACCATGAATTTGAGCTGCCAAAGTTCATTTTTAATTTAGCGCGCACACACATCCTCCGAAAAAGGAAACGCACTCCGAGGAGAACAATCTATTAAATCCGCAAAGGACGAGGAGCAGCGGGGCAGTGGCACTGCACAGGATTCGAAGCGGGTCTCATGTTCTTCTTGTTCTTGTTCCGAAAGGTTGTTGATATCTATTACCGAAGATTCGAAGCAGTTCCCCGGCATCTCAACTCAACTTAACTCGGATTCGGGGGCGGATGTGCCTGTGGGTTGTGTGTGTGTGGTGGCAGCGACTTAAAGACAGTTGCCGGTTGAATGGAACCGACTGCCAACTGGGCAACCGATGCTGGGTTGGAGGGACACGGCATGCCGGGCTGCTGGGATGGAGGATTATTCTAGTGGATGGAGCGACACACCCCGGCACATCCACATGTCTGACATGACAGTTGGTTATGCCGGGGCCACAAGGCACGTAGCGCAGTGCAGTTAAGATTTGGATTTCCTTCGCCGGGCGTATCAAAGGAAACAACGCAAAAAATCTAGAAAATACTACAAAACACTTATCTGGGTGACAAATAGAAAAAGAGCTGAATGAACAGGGGGGGGGGGGGGTGTTGGGAAGTGGGCTGCGACAACATTGAAAGAAAAATGTCTCTGAGTAGATTACAAAAAATATGAGAAAGGGGATCCAACCAAGCGACCGCCTGCAGAATGGAGCTATACAAAGCTAGGAAATGGCTCACGTTGTCGTTATAACGATGGCACGACGGGACACAAGGCCACAGTGTAGCAGGATATAGCAGAACAACAATTGTAAATATAGTATGCATAAGGAACATACCTGTATGAGTGCTATGTTTAATAATATAAATAATAAAGTTCACTCGAAATTCGAGAGTTCTTTTGTTAACCTTTGTGAATGGTAATGCTATATCAAATAAATCAGTAAATTTATTTGAACTGCGTAATATATTTTATTATTTACAAATCTAGATTATCCTCGATGCATGGAACCCCTGTATCCGCGACATGGTCATGGCTGCTCATGTGTGCTGGCTGTTGTCTTAGAATCGAGCGACTAGACAACCTGCAGGCGCTTTCTACACTCTGCTGTTGCCATTTTGTTTTCCGTATTTATTTTTTCTATCAGCGCACTGTTGTTGTTAATATTTGCAAGGCGACTTTATCTTAACAAGATCGAGGAGAGGACCAAGGACCAAGGACCCAGAACCGAGGATGTGAGTGTGTGGTGTGCGTTGCGTCTGCCATTCCCTGTGTCATTTAAAATCATTTTGCAAGTTTTGAGCTGACTTTGAGTTTGTCTTTCTGTTCTCTTCTGTTCTGTTCTGTTCTGTTCTGTTCCACTTGCCCCAGACTTTCCCTTCACGGCTTCCATGCGTCCACTCTTCCTGCTCCGAGTTCAGCTCATGTGCACGGATTTGTTTCGTTATCGTTTGCTAGAGTGTCAGAGAAGACAAGTACAGGACCCAGAAATCGGAAGGGATGGGGAACTGGTGGTACAAAGCCAGGGGCTCAGTTAGTGTTAAGTCCATCAAGTGAGCAGACAAATAACTGCGTTTGATCCGATTCGATTGCAGCTAATTCGTTTACAGCCCGGCCTACAAGGTTGTGTGTGTGTGTGGCTGTTGGTTATCACAAAAACGTTATCAAGTAAAAGCAACAAGCTGCACCAGATCTCATTTAGTTAGAATTAACTTGCTGCTCTATCCATTACTCACTTCGTTTTATGTTTTTCCAACTCGTAGAGCATTTTTCATTTGGCCAATTTCGGTTAAATTAACTTTGCCTTTGCGAGCTCTGTCCAAAATAATATTCTGACCCACTCATAAAACACTTTCAACTTTCGTACAGACACTTTCATCTCCACTAAATCATAAAAAGAGATGAAAATATGATGTGTCCCGGTCCATAAACCATTTGAGAAGAATCAACAAAAAGCAAGCCAAGCTTCCGTTCCGAGGACAATCATATTCTCCCACCGGTTCGGTTCGGGGGTCCATAAAACTCCTGGCGGGAGTGCGACCATTTCTGGTTAAGGCTCCCACATATGAGCCATAAAAGAGTAACAACAAATACCGAAATTGTTATTAAATAACAACATAACAATATCTAATTTCAACAGGCGCGGAGGGTGTGTCGGCCGAGTAATATTTAATAAATTTCGTTAGATAGGTTAAAGGTATAATACGGGGAGTGGATCTAGGGACCTGGGAGGTCGTAACCATTGCATATTCTTCCCATGGGGTGCCTGCCCATTGTGGCCCATTGTGGGCCATTGTTGCCATGGCTGCCAGTTGGAGGCTCCGCCAGACGGCCTATTAACCACATTTTAAGCATAATTGAATTTCGTGCATAAATTTCGGTTTATGGGTCGTCGCAGGGAGACCACAACCCGGCCAGATTATTACATTATTTACTGGGTGTGTGTGCACGAAAGAGACGGCCAGCTGCCGTGCGAGAGAGAGGGCAGACCAGGTGGCGCCACCAGACGACAGGGGCATCAATTTTTCATGATTCCACGTTTCGTCCTGCCTCCCTCTGTTGTTTCATGCTTTTTTCCCGCTTTTTGAAATGGTTCACTGCCCCCCGCTGCCACTGCTGCCACTGGAAGCCCGAAAAAATATTTATTAAATTTCCCTTTTACGATATAAGCACAAAAACACGAGCGAGTACTGGAATAAGCCAAGCAATTGGTTGCAGTCTCGTCTCTAATATGTTTTGGGGCTAGCAAAGGGACAGCGAATGGTATAGGGATCCTAGATTAGTGGGTTAGAACCAAAATTGATTGCCCAATTGGCTGAAAGAATAATGGCATCCGCAAATAGGAGTCAAATGCATGATGTTCTTTGATATTTCATGTTCTTGAATTAGTTACACATACTAGCATCAACACTCGGAAAAAAACCGGTCTAAGCGATCTCGATTTGAGATATAAGATCTTAAAATCTAGCCAAGATCGTAGCATTCTCAGATTGCACTTTTCAGCCTTCCCCACAAGGCCCACTTTCACAATCTTACTGTTCGCGTCTAAAAAATATCAACATTGAGATCGTTTTCGTCTTGAAATCAAGAAGGTGATAATGTCGTTTGTCGCTCTCATTTATTCTCGGTGTACATATTGGAATAAATAAAACTCGTATTTGCCCTAACAAAATGGTAAAACTCTTCAAGTTTTACCTTGTTTATTACTCACTAATTTAATTGGAACTTAAAATAATTTCTGATAAGCTTATCATCACACACGAAAAGACCATTGAATGTCGAACCATTCTTATCGCAATATTCTTGATCATTGAGCTGTGATACAACTATCTTTATGATTCGACACGGGTATGTTTCAATTGAAAAGATATTATAGTTTTAATTGCCTCGAATTTTCAAGGACACACACTCTTATCCTCGCCGATTTCCGATTGAGATCAACTGGGAAAACTTCTGTGGCGGAACAAACAAATCTTTGGCCCCCCAAGCTGGCGAAACCAAAGTTTTCAAACAAACAATTGCCGCTCCATTTAACCGACTTTCCCTGCTGACTCACACATATGCTGCAGTCATATGTTAACCCTCAAAGCGTTGCCAAAAAAAAAAAAAAGGAAAGGAAAGGAAGAAACCCGTGAAATGGGGTAAAAAATCCAAGTATGTTCAGCGAAAGTTCATTGCCGCTTTTTAGGCGCCAACAGCAGCTTACTGCGAAAAATTCCACAGAAAAGCAAAAAAATGCCAGCCCAGAACTGAACAGAACAGAACAGAGGCAACACATCAACTTTTTATTAGCTGCAAAATAAACACGGGGGGTGGTGCGATGTGGGTGGTGGATGGTGGTTAGTATTTTGGTTAGCTGGAGGAGCCGAGAGCAAGACGCAAACAGCTAGCAAACAGAAACAGCCGACAACACAAAACGCAAACAGTGGCGGCAAGAGTTGGGTAACAAATATTTACAGCGCGGTACAAGCTGGCCCAAATGCCACCCAGCACTTACCGCCCACCACCCACCACCCACCAACCACCACCCAGTGAAGTCCGGCTATTTGCCTCTTTTGTTGGTTAAGACAGTGCCAAGGACCCACAGTCAATGTCGAGGTCCTCGCCGCGGTCCTTCGCGACTTAATAAATCTTATTAAAGTGCTCGCACAGCCTCTAAAATATGCTACGTTTTTATTTTCCGCCGTTCGTTGCTTTTGGCCAACACCACACGGTGGAATTTGAACCACCATTTAAGAGGCCTACTAAAAGGGTGGTGGGGGGTGGTCTGTCTACCTTGCGTTTGCTTTACATAAATTTATTTCTCACTCCGCCGGACTATTTGGCATCGAAGTTTGGCCGGGCAGGAGGGTCGGACGCGGCTTTAATGTACATCAATTTGCGTTGATTGTCGACCATAACAGCGGGTTGGAGGGGGGGGGGGGATTACAATCGGGGTGGAAAATGTTTATCCAAAAAATGTTATTACACATTATGATTGCTAGTAGGGAAGCGTGTTCCTTGATTTATGGCCAACCGTAGCTACCGTTTGCACTACTTAAGTAGTAAACAACTATACAGATATAAAACATATTAGAATTTACGTTTTACATTTTTGCATCACATCACTGGGTGTGTTACCACATTAATTATTGTAATTAACATAAGGAACTACAACAATTCCATTACGTTTACGTTTAATTTCGACAAAATATTCATCGGAACAAACATCCTCAAAATATCTCAGCACAAGGACATTATTCTTGTCAACATTGGGTTCCCATTGGGGTTTTTGGTTTTTGGATTGGAGAAAGTAGCGGGCGCCCATAAATTTGCGGTCTTAATTCAGTTTAGTGGCCTGCCCTCGATTTTGTTTCGCCGCTTTTTTGCCGGCTCTCCCTTAATCGCGCTAAATTAGATATAAGCCGATGGTCATGGCCCAAAGCAGTGCGAATGCCAAGAACGTGGCTAAACACCCAACTTGCGATGCCCTTTGCTCATTCGCCTGGCCATCTAAAGCAAATTATCGAATTAGTTTGTTTTTGTGTGCGGCCAATTTTTATTAGCTGTTATGTGTAGCGCTGCACTTGGCCAGGGAAATTGATTTCCGTGCTCAAAGAAGCTGGCCAAAACAGAATAATTCCGGACAGTAAATTAAGTTTGCCCCGCAGACAGCTGCGGGCTATCCCCCTAATTGGCAAAGGCATTTCCCCCCGTTAAAAAGCGGAATTCCCAAGGCACGACTTATCTAATCGCTGATTTGACCGAGACAATCGTCAAGTGTTTTCGGCCAGTCGACTAGGAATTCCCCATCGAATTGATCATATTTTTAGTAAGTGGTATAAGTTCGATACTTTATTTAAATTTCAAGGTGCCTTCAAGCAGTTAAAGTGCCTATGGCCAAAATCGGCGGTCGCCCCAATCGCCGTCATCAGCGTGACTTGTATAACCTTTTGGCAAATCATAATAATTGTGGTAATCATGGCCGAGTGCAATCAATCATTGGGATTGGGCATAGATGGCGTCCAGAGTCCAGTCAGATTGATTGCCCATTGGATTGGGATTGTTATTGGAAGGATACGGATTCGGATTCGGATTCGGATTCGAATTGGCATTGGGGAATGGAAATGGAATCGCTGTTGACGGATATCATCTCGGAGCCGGAATCGAACTGTTGACTCAGTGCAGGCCACACACACACACACACACACACACACAATCGAATGGTGTTTTTTCAGGGGAATAAGTTTTCACGTGTCGCCGTATCCTTTTTGGCTCATCCTTTTCCTGCCGGCTCCTTTTCGCTTTTGTGTGAAGCGTTCTTGCGCCGCCTTGTCACCGTCGACTGTCGTCTGAATAAACATTATGGCCGTGTTGCTGGCTGACCAGCGAGCAGATTTCTTTTGTCACGACTCAGGAATCCACGGACAACCATATACTTTTCGTGGACCAGCTCGAAGAGTTCCTGCTGGAAGTAGCCGTGCTCCAGAACGCGTGCATCCTTGTGGCCAAGCCGCCGTATTTGCTTATCCCTCAGCCGGAACTCGCGCCACAGCATCTGGATGTGCAGCCATTTTTTGGCAATGAAGACCAGCGTTTTTCGCTCGGATGGCGTTTTCTTGTAGTTCGAGATCGCATGGAAAATGAAGTTCGCACTGATTTGCTGCTGCAGCGCCAATTGGTCCAGCGCAAGGATATTGCCCTCGTCCTTGTGGCCCGGCATCAGCGGATAGCTGGCGCTCAGCTTTAGTGCGACAATGTTCGGCATTTTTTGCTGCTTAATTTATCGCTCGCACTGTCAATTATTATAATTTATTCGCCAGCTACGGCATGTTCAATGACTTTAATTAATACTATTAGTTTCCCTGCACTGCACAGAGCCTGTGTGTTCGACAGAATCTCTGCAACTAAATGTTGGGCGCCAAGTGCCGTGTTTTTATAGCGATACCAATTTGACTTTGATAAACCCATGGACACACAAATAATATGTTGGTGTGTGTGCTTTTATTAATAGGTTATTTAAGAACCTGATAAAAACCAATGAAGCAATGCATCTGATTTGTTGTAGCGACCAATGAAATGACTACGGGGAAAGTGAAAGTTTAAGGGAATTTACAGAATATATTTAAAGAAAATTTGAATGGCTTACAATGGTTTTTCACATATTTGAAGAGCTGTATACTCACGGTAGAGAGTATTGTTATAATATTTACAGTTTTTGAGTACCTTGAGCTATGCTGTACTGCTGTCAAAACTGAAGAACCTCGCCAGATACCCTACCCTTCGTCTAGAACGTACTTTTTGGAATGTCACGTTCGGAGCGCGGAGGCGGGCAGATGAAGCCAAAATGCCAGTTATCAAATCACGCTCACGGATCCAACGGCTGATTCATGGGGGCCAGTCGAATGTGCGCAATGCGCTATCGGGGAATTATTGGACGATAAGCTTGATAAGCCCCAGTCCGCACGCACTGGCATTGGCTCCCACCGCCGAAAGTCGCACTTCCGAAATCTGCCACCATAAAGTGGCTACAATAGGGATAGGGCCCGTCCTGACACATTAGCCTACTCAACAAAATCGTTAGACCAAAGTCAATGAACACAATCGTTGAGCGTAACTCTAGGCAACAAAATTTTATCGCCCCCAAGTGGGTGGGGTGGGGGATTTGGTCAGGAGCCCCGTGCCCCGCAAGCACTACAAGTTGAAGGGGGTTTTGGGGCATAAAGCGTGACAATGTTTGTCGTCAAGTGTCGCAGACTCATCGCTGATAATTGTTACGATTATCCACGCCCATGCCATCATCATGGCCTCGACGACATCATTATCGCAGAACGCCCAGTTCCACTTCGAATTTAGTGGGAGTTGTGTGTGAGGGGTAAATCCATTCGACCTATTCCTTACACTAATGATTTAATTATGTTCCCGCTGCGATTGTCGAGTGGGGATCAAATCACATTGACAAAGCTAACGATTTATAGAGTAAAAAATGGAAGGGAAGCAATATAATTCTGTATATTCATAACTTTTGAAAGTAGTAGTAGGGTCTAAATAATATAAAACAGATTACTTTTGCATTGAATTCAATTTTAATGCCGGCTTTAAACGATTGAAATCAAATGAGCTGTCAATTACGAGCCTCTGCCATTAGCTTTTCGAATTTGTTAGTTGCTCATATTTATTTGTAATCTGATTTTATCAGGGGGATTTAAATGTGCTGTTTACACCGCTGTTTAATATCAAATGAGCTGTCAATTACGATTATTACTAAAAACGAATTTCAGTGCAGGTATTCACATATTTATTCACATTTTGTTTTTAATTTTCAATAACAAGTATATGTGTAATTTGCGTTTTTGTAGCTTTAAAAATTTTCGTAAATTAATTACCGAATAAAACATAATATAAACGAATAAGTTCGATTTTAATAAACAAACAAAATGCTGAAATTGTGGTAGTCAATTAAATGTGTGGTTTTAAGTCGAAAAAAATATATCGAAGTTTGAGTTATTTTTATGACTTTAGTCGAAATTTAATGGTTAGTATTTTTAAATTGCCTTATAAATTCATTCAAAGATAATTATGTGCTCGTAAAAACTTTCAATTATAAGCAGATTAAGTTCATAATTATAAATGCTGATATGGTGAGAAAAGAAATTAATGAAATAACCCGATGGTTTTAACGAAAATAATAGTGCCAGTCATACTTTTGAATGGAATGAGGATAAAATTCAAGCTTAGTTCCATTAAATAATATTTCTATAAATTAGGTTCTTTAAAAAAATATATATATATTTAATGACTAGATGATCTAAAAGTAAACTAATTAGGTAATAAAAATAAATTTTTTTTTATTAATTTCCGCCTTATCCATTTGATCGTTCCATCGGCCATTCCACATTATACACGCTTCATTCCTCTGCACATTTCATTGGTCAATTGACTGTGAAAACCTGTGAAAACAAAAACACATCCGTGGGAGGGACAGCAGAAGGACCGAGGTCCTGGCCAACAAGCCATGGAAAATTACTAATGCATTTCTAAAGAGTTTTTCATCAACTAAAGTCCCCGGCAGCAGCTGCTAACTGGATGTTACCTGTAACCCGACTCCGGCTGCCATTCTTTAAGGCAAATATCATTAGCATTATGATGCCACTCCGCCCAACGACCACGCCACTTCCTCAGCCATCCAGATGGGTCCCATCCTCGTCGCTCTTCGCAGTGGCCCATCATCAGCCACGTTCCATATGCACATTTACACACACCGCTCGGGGGGCCACTCCTCCACACACCCTGCGGACGTGTATGAAACGTGCGAGGATAATCCGACTTTTGCATACCCTCTTCAGAAGGATTTCACATAATTAAGTTGGTCAGCTTAAGTTCCTACACTGTCAGATGATAACTATAAGATACACTTAAAGTAGTCAGTAAGTACGTCCTGTAACACAGTATATCTATACTCTTAAAGTTTGATAGAGATTGGGATTTCCACCAAGCTAGTGGAGGTACGAACAAGATAAGCGTGTAATTAATGTACTGAGTGATAACTGAAAGAATGCAAATGTTATTCACAAGTTTTTGAAGCCCCAAAGTTTGTGCGGCATGTTAACTCTCAGCTTTTCCAGCCACCCGAAGATGGGTAGCGCGGCAACAACAAAGTGAACAACAACGCGGACAGGAAGCAACGCACGTTGAGTGAGAAAAATCATGTGCGCAAATACAGAGCAGATTGCAAAATCTATTGCCCGCTTGTAGGCGCAAATGTTCACTATGCGCTGCACGGCACAGTGGGTCGAAAGTGCAGTTCACTTGAAACAATTTTCAGTTTTATACTCATATCATCATATACTCTCCCTTGCCATCAATTTGAATAATAAATAATTTTTGAGATATATTTAATTTAAGTTTTCGAATGCATTTTTAACACCATCTTGATTCACTGTGCACTGGGAGCTCGTTCGAAAGTGTGCGTTGTGTGCTTGTGTCAGTTGGTTGCCTATGTAAGTGTTGCAATCGAGTTTGCGTAGTGCAACTTTTTGCCTTTCCATATTACTTGAAAAGCAGGCGATGCGAGCGATAAATATATACAACATATTTCCATTTGCAGGATTGCATAAGCTAAAGCCACCTGGCCATATTTCAGTGGTGCCTGTGGTGGTGTTAGTGGCTGTGCTGGCTTAAGCCATACGCATGAAAAACTCAGCCAGGCCCGGGTATTATTTTATTCAATTTTTGTCAATTTGTTGCCTTGGATACTGGCTGAGATCGGGGTGGGCAGCTTGAGTGGGACTAAAACCATTCAATCGGCAAGATTTTTACCTTTCCCCACCCACCCACTTGATTCCGATCCCGGTGGCTCGGTAAGAATGCTCTGCATACATTTAGGCGCCCAGCAATGTTTACTTTGGACTGGGCCTGAAAGCCCCACAGTCTGGCAAGGAAAATTGTTATGAAATTCTCAGCTCAGTGCAATTTTTCTGCCTATCTCAATCTGTGTAAAGTGGCCTGGTTGTTTGACAAGTTGCTGGAGTTGTTGGTCGTGTTTTTGATGCTGTTTTATTGTTGCTGCCACCCGATTGTGCTCTGGTTTAAGCCATTGATTGCATTGAGCTCGGGCCTCGTTGATTTTTGACTTTTCCATCCGACCAGCAACAGCAGCAGGGCGAGCTGAAGTTTTTAAGGTTTTTTTTTTTTTTTGAAAATTAAACTCCACTCCGACTCTGTGTCCTTTTTCGTTTGTGCCTGCGCAGATGAGGACATAATCTGACTGATGTTGACTGAATGGATAGGCATTTTGTAGTCCTCTGCATTATCCGGATGCACAAGACAGGACAAGTGTACTTTGTCTGCTCTAAAACGAAGTTTGGGGGCTTACTGCGAAAATATTCTGCAAAGTCAACTTGGCCTCGATATTGCTGAGCTCCATATATCCGATATTAAGTACTTGTAATTGCCATTGTAACAGACGGACGGCCAACATCAAAGATGCTAGTTAATGCAGAATTGATAGCTCACACAGGGCTCTGGTTATTTATTATTTCTAAAATTTCTAACAAACACTTTGCGTTTTTTTTTTTAAAGTCGAATTTTTGGCCCCACTAAAGCTTATGCATTTTGCCCATTAACACCTGTACAACACATGCGAAACATTATTACCACCCGCGGCGATAGGTAACTATTTTATTTATTTTCCCCTCATATGCTTTGTTTCGCAAGGGCGTTATTTTAATCAACGCTTTGGCGAAACTCTCTCGTTCGGCAGACACACCTGCTCCTGCTGCGACCTTTGCCCTTCCTGCTGCAATTGCCGCTGCCCGGGGGCACCGAAACCCGGAGGGGAGCTGCGAATCGGAGGGGGAGTGTGTTACATAGTTTGCAAATAAATTAGAATTTGCTACAGCCAGCGGCAAGCAAATTAGAAACCGCTTGAACTACACGAGGCGAAATGTGCGTGTTATAACTGCCAAGCACACAGATACACGAATACTCGGGTACACAGATGCACAGCAACACAGATACACCGTTACACAGATACTAACACGCACACGTAAGTATACAGCCAAAAATGAATCTAACTGCCGCCGGCTAAATGTGCGTGCAAAAGTAAACACGAAGGGAGGGCCGCCGATGGAGAAGGGCGGGCGGGCGGTAGCGGTGGGCGGTATGTGGGCGTGAAAATGGGCGGAAGCGGGGGCACTAAAACAACAGAAACGCCCCGAGATGAAAGTCGAACGCCAGGATACAAAGCGGGGATACAAAAGAGTAACCGCAAGTGTACATATTTCTTGATTGTAAGTCCGACTGGAAATCCCTAAGTACCCAGGAGTACCTTGGATTAGTGGAGCGACCTAAAACTATAATATTATTCGAATGTCATCCGTGGGAGGTGGTATATACGGATCTTATTTCTTTCATAATGAGTAATTTTCCAAATCCTATTTTCTATGAAATAATTTATCTGACTAATTTCTGTTTCTATTGAAGAGTTCCATTTTCTTTAATGGGTACTAGTCCGGTTGGTGGAAGCTAACGCCTCAAGAAGGGGTACCATTGCAGTCTGATAAGCCTGCTCTTTTCCCCATCGACTAACCGAAAACACCTTTAGCCGCTTTCTAGAGCCAGTCAACGCCTCTGCGGCCGTTTGGATCCAGGAGCCCCGCTCCTCGGCCAAGCCCACCACATGCATTTCAATTAACGGCCACCAAGAGCACTCGACGGGCAAAAACACGTGCTCGCAGCGCCCTGGCCACGCCCCCACGCCAGCCACTGAGGAGGAGCCGCCCACGGAAGGTGGTTCCTGGCCACATATCCTCATTGTTTATGCTGCGGGGACTGCACTTTATCAAAGCGCCAGGCTGGGCTGAAGCTAAAAACAAAATGTGGTCGCGAGCGATTTTGACTCAGTAGTCGCCAACTTTTCGGATACCCTACGAAGAGAGTAGGGTATGAAGGGAGTTGAGGTCCCTGATGGTTTCGTCTTATAGTTGTACTTATAGTTCGTACTATTTTTTAGATTCCTAACTGAGCAAGCTAATTGTTATACAGGCACATTCCAATACTTATTGCATTCTAAAGAATAGAAAAATATAGATTAACAATATGGAACAGCACACATATGAATCCGCCGTGTGGATCACAGTTTATGATTGGGCTACAATCAATTGAATCCTGTCTATGGGGCCCTCGAGGAATTCCCCTTCGAAAGTGCTAGGCTGTCTGATTTGCTGCACTTCCAGTCTTCAAACTACCGGATAAGCTGGGAAGAACGCTCTTCAACTGCCAAGTGCACGCACTTCCGATTCTAGTTTTCTGTTACCTGCAACCCACCTGCCACAACTCGGTCAACGCACAAAGTTCCTATCGCCGAAGGCTGTTTGGGGAGCTGTTCGCGGGGGCGCCACCCACCGTACGCCACCCATCGTACCGGATGTATATTTTTGTTAGCCATCGGAGGACAATTTTGTCAGCTGCATATGCAAACAATTACCGCAAAATAGTAGGTAAACAAAATTACTTCCGAGCAATTTCGCATGCGAAAGCACACTCCCCAGTACTTTTCCCCCACAGGATCCCCCCAGTTCACCGAGTTAAATACCCACTGCCATGCCACGCATCCCTAATGCTTGTGTCTATATGGCAAATTATAACTTTTGCTTGTTTGCCCAAGAATTCGCGGTGGAGCGCCATGGGAACGCGGCGAAAAAAAAATTGATTTCGCAGAAAAAATTCAAGCGCTGGAAGCAGCAAAAAAAGGGTGTAAATCCTTTTTATAAAGTTTGAAGCTACGATAATAATTTATCGCAGCATAATGGGAGTTGAGACCGGCAGCTGGTTTTAAACACTCGTAATGGATAGCCAATTAGAGTAAAACTAGTTTAGCATATGCGTTAGTATATATAGAATATAATAAAGAATATAGAACTATTTCATTTGCATATCGAAGCAAAAGACATGCAATTGCTAAAAGTGCCCTAATGGCTACGAAGTGGCCAATCTTACAATAAATAATACGCCGAGCTGGTCGAGCTCGTTTGGATTGGCAATAAATTTGATAGCACTGAAACAGTTCCAAGCAATTAATTTATCCACTTAACACGCAAACTTAAAGTGTAAATATTGGCTCCTTTGCTCTGGTTTATGCCACTCCTTCTCGCCCATCTGACTTTCTCCGCTCTATCCCTGAAAATGACTTCCATTCATACCGCTCACCGCAACCGCAAAGTATGCAATTATTATATGAAAAGAAATCGAGCGGAGAACGGTTGGAGTTGGAGCTGGAGTTGGAGTTGGAGCGGGAGCTGGAGCTGGAGTTACTCGAATACGACTTCAATGGACGCCGCAATCGACTTTAAAAAGCAGTTGCAAGTTCCATTTTCTTTCTCATTTTTTCTCGCACGTTTAATGCTTTTTGTTGTGGCTGTTGGGTCCTGGGGTTCTTTAATTGGCCCACACTCAACGGGACTTCTTCAAATGCAGCTCACAGCTGGGCGCCATTATTATTTCCCCTGCATAGAAGCGCCCACTGCCGTTTACCTTCAGTCAGCCCTTTTTTGACTTTTTCGGGCCAGGCCAATAAAATGTCTGAGTTTTGTCTCCTCCTGCCCCATCGTGCCCTGGCAAACCCCACTGTGCATCTGGTTTTATCGGCTCCGGGCTCTTTCTCCAAGGCGTGAATGGGTTGAAAGGCAGTAGAATCGCACGGAGGACTGGGGATGCCGAGGAAACCGCTTATCAGGCAAATTTCTCGCCTTGTGCTGGCGCGCATTATTGAGAAATTAAGCGCACAGCGTGTGCATTCCCACACAACACGTACTGAAAAGTGGTGGAGGGAGGGGGGGTCCGTCGGCGTTTGCCAGCCACAAAGCGGAAGTTCCGAGCTTGCCATTATAGTCGGGGAGCGTCATCAGGTGGGGCTTGACAAAAGTTGGGGTAAACTTTAAAGATAAAACTGGGGAACGGGCGCCAGTTAGGGAAGTATTATCCATATATATATATGGGCGAAATTATTGCGAGCTTCCCCAACTGAGCGTTCGAACACTACATACATATATGCAAAAACGGAAAATCTTTTAAACATGCCGTAAGGTGCTAAAATAACAGCAAAAGGCAGCTCAATCAAAATGCACTTATAGTGCTTTAGCCGCCGTTTACAGAAGTTAATATTCTAATACAATTTCACGTGTCTCTTTTATTTTTGATCTGTCCTTTAGCTTGGTTCAACAGCGACTGACTGCCGCGCTCTCTGCAGAGTGGCGAGTCGATTAGTCGATAAGTTTCTCGATAATATTTGTATGTTAAGGATGGGTGTATGAGTGTATAAGCTTATGACTAGATTGGCTATGTATAATTAGGTATGTATGACTAAGAGTAAAGGAAGAGGGTAGAAGGAGCAGCCTACTACAACTCGGCCGTCCTGACAACTAGATCTCCCGATCGTAGGATTTTATAACAATTAACGTTTCTTAAAGCTAAGGGTCCTGTTTCTTATTTTATTCTTCTTAGTGGAGATACTTTTGAACGGTCTTAAACATTTTTTTGGTTTTCTTTTCTTCTTGTTTGTTTTCTTTGTTTTACAATTGCTTCTTAAATTATACTTTCGATTTCGTACAGAGTTTCTTAAATTATACTTTCTATTTTGTACAGAGTTTCTCAAATTATACTTTCTATTTTGTACAGAGTTTCTCAAATTATACTTTCTATTTTGTAGACTCTTAATTTTTCTTTGCCAGTGTTTTATATTCTGTATGCTCTGTTGGAATATACTATTCAACCTACAAAAATAACGTTAAACAACACTACTTTATATTTGATATGAATGGCCACACCTTTTATGCCATAAAACATATTGTAAGAGAATACCACTCTTTTTATTCCTTCTTTCCTTCTTGTACGTTTTTTGCTGTGAGTAGGTCGTGGTGCTGGTGTTGCAGTTGAAATAACTTAAAATATAAATCATAAAACTCAAACATAAACTTGACTATTTATTTATTTATTAAGAAAGGAAATATAAATTATAAATTACAACAGGTTATGGGCCCAGTCCATGCCTAATAAACAATTAAATTGTGAATTAAAGATTGTGAAAATAAATTGTGAAATAGCATTTTTTCACATTCTTGTGAAATAGCTTTTTTTTTCACATTCTTGTGAAATTATTTCCTTCTCAGAATTTGAGTGAAAAATGGACAAGGCTAAACGTAATATTAAGCCGTTTGATGGCGAGAAGTACGCGATTTGGAAATTTAGAATTAGGGCTCTTTTAGCCGAGCAAGATGTGCTTAAAGTAGTTGATGGTTTAATGCCTAACGAGGTAGATGACTCCTGGAAAAAGGCAGAGCGTTGTGCAAAAAGTACAATAATAGAGTACCTAAGCGACTCGTTTTTAAATTTCGCAACAAGCGACATTACGGCGCGTCAGATTCTTGAGAATTTGGACGCCGTTTATGAACGAAAAAGTTTGGCGTCGCAACTGGCGCTGCGAAAACGTTTGCTTTCTCTGAAGCTATCGAGTGAGATGTCACTATTAAGCCATTTTCATATTTTTGACGAACTTATAAGTGAATTGTTGGCAGCTGGTGCAAAAATAGAAGAGATGGATAAAATTTCTCATCTACTGATCACATTGCCTTCGTGTTACGATGGAATTATTACAGCGATAGAGACATTATCTGAAGAAAATTTGACATTGGCGTTTGTGAAAAATAGATTGCTGGATCAAGAAATTAAAATTAAAAATGACCACAACGATACAAGCAAGAAAGTTATGAATGCGATCGTGCACAACAATAATAACACTTATAAAAATAATTTGTTTAAAAATCGGGTAACTAAACCAAAGAAAATATTCAAGGGAAATTCAAAGTATAAAGTCAAGTGTCACCACTGTGGCAGAGAAGGCCACATTAAAAAAGATTGTTTCCATTATAAAAGAATATTAAATAATAAAAATAAAGAAAATGAAAAACAAGTTCAAACTGCAACATCACACGGCATTGCGTTTATGGTAAAAGAAGTGAATAATACTTCAGTGATGGACAACTGCGGGTTTGTCCTTGATTCTGGTGCTAGTGACCATCTTATAAATGATGAGTCGCTGTATACCGACAGTGTGGAGGTTGTGCCTCCACTTAAGATTGCAGTGGCCAAGCAAGGCGAATTTATTTATGCCACTAAGCGTGGTATTGTCCGACTACGGAATGACCATGAGATTACACTGGAGGATGTACTCTTTTGTAAGGAAGCTGCTGGTAATTTGATGTCCGTAAAGCGTCTCCAAGAGGCAGGAATGTCGATCGAATTTGACAAAAGCGGTGTAACCATTTCGAAAAATGGGTTAATGGTTGTCAAAAATTCAGGTATGTTAAACAATGTACCTGTGATCAATTTTCAAGCATATTCTATAAATGCTAAGCATAAAAATAATTTTCGTTTATGGCATGAGAGGTTTGGCCATATAAGCGATGGCAAATTATTAGAAATAAAACGAAAGAATATGTTTAGTGATCAAAGTCTTCTAAACAACTTAGAGTTATCATGTGAAATTTGTGAACCCTGTTTAAATGGTAAACAGGCAAGACTTCCTTTTAAACAATTGAAAGATAAGACCCATATTAAAAGACCACTTTTTGTAGTACACTCAGATGTCTGTGGGCCTATTACTCCAGTTACTTTAGATGATAAAAATTATTTTGTGATCTTTGTTGATCAGTTTACACATTATTGTGTAACTTATTTAATTAAATATAAATCTGATGTGTTTAGCATGTTTCAAGATTTTGTAGCCAAGAGTGAAGCTCATTTTAATTTAAAGGTTGTGTACTTATACATTGACAATGGTAGAGAATACTTGTCAAATGAGATGAGACAATTTTGTGTTAAGAAAGGAATTTCTTATCACTTAACAGTGCCACATACACCTCAGTTAAATGGTGTTTCTGAGAGAATGATAAGAACCATTACGGAAAAAGCTCGAACCATGGTTAGTGGTGCAAAGCTAGATAAAAGCTTTTGGGGCGAAGCAGTATTAACTGCTACTTATTTAATCAACAGAATTCCTAGTAGAGCACTTGTTGATAGTTCAAAGACCCCATATGAGATGTGGCACAATAAGAAGCCATACTTAAAACATTTGAGAGTGTTTGGTGCAACTGTTTATGTGCATATTAAAAACAAACAAGGAAAGTTTGATGATAAATCATTTAAAAGTATTTTTGTGGGCTATGAACCCAATGGTTTTAAGTTGTGGGATGCTGTAAATGAAAAATTTATTGTCGCAAGAGATGTTGTTGTCGATGAAACCAATATGGTTAATTCTAGAGCTGTTAAATTTGAAACAGTGTTCCTGAAAGATAGTAAGGAAAGTGAAAATAAAAATTTTCCGAATGACAGTAGGAAAATAATACAAACAGAGTTCCTGAATGAGAGTAAGGAATGCGACAACATACAATTCCTGAAAGATAGTAAGGAAAGTGAAAATAAAAATTTTCCGAATGACAGTAGGAAAATAATACAAACAGAATTCCCGAATGAAAGTAAGGAATGCGACAACATACAATTCCTGAAAGATAGTAAGGAAAGTAATAAATATTTTCTGAATGAGAGTAAGAAAAGAAAGCGAGATGATCACCTGAATGAAAGTAAGGGATCAGGCAACCCGAATGAGAGTAGGGAAAGTGAAACAGCAGAGCACTTAAAAGAAATTGGAATTGATAATCCAACTAAAAATGATGGCATAGAAATTATTAATAGAAGAAGTGAGAGATTAAAGACTAAGCCTCAGATATCCTATAATGAAGAGGATAATAGTCTAAATAAAGTTGTTCTAAATGCTCACACTATATTTAACGATGTCCCAAATTCATTTGATGAAATTCAATATAGGGATGATAAATCTTCTTGGGAAGAAGCCATCAATACAGAGTTAAATGTTCATAAAATTAATAATACTTGGACAATTACAAAAAGGCCTGAAAACAAAAATATTGTAGATAGCAGATGGGTATTTTCTGTTAAATATAATGAACTTGGAAATCCAATTAGATACAAAGCTAGATTGGTTGCACGAGGATTCACTCAAAAATACCAAATAGACTATGAAGAGACATTTGCTCCTGTAGCTAGAATTTCAAGTTTCCGATTTATATTGTCATTAGTAATACAGTATAACTTGAAAGTCCATCAAATGGATGTAAAAACAGCTTTCTTAAATGGCACGTTAAAAGAGGAAATTTATATGAGACTTCCTCAAGGTATATCGTGTAATAGTGACAATGTGTGTAAATTGAATAAGGCAATTTACGGACTCAAGCAAGCGGCTAGATGCTGGTTTGAAGTATTTGAGCAAGCATTGAAAGAGTGTGAGTTTGTAAACTCTTCAGTTGATCGCTGTATATATATTTTAGACAAAGGTAACATCAATGAAAACATATATGTATTATTATATGTAGATGATGTGGTTATAGCTACAGGAGATATGACAAGAATGAATAACTTCAAAAGGTATTTAATGGAAAAGTTTAGGATGACTGACCTAAATGAAATAAAACATTTTATTGGAATTAGGATAGAGATGCAGGAAGATAAAATCTATTTAAGCCAATCTGCATATGTTAAAAATTTTAAGTAAATTTAACATGGAAAATTGTAATGCAGTTAGTACTCCTTTACCTAGTAAAATAAATTATGAATTACTTAATTCAGATGAAGACTGCAATACCCCATGCCGTAGCCTCATAGGATGTTTAATGTACATAATGCTTTGTACACGCCCAGATTTAACTACTGCAGTAAATATCTTGAGCAGATATAGTAGCAAAAATAACTCCGAATTATGGCAGAACTTAAAAAGAGTTCTTAGATATTTGAAGGGCACTATCGATATGAAATTGATTTTTAAAAAGAACTTGGCATTTGAAAATAAAATTATTGGTTATGTGGATTCTGATTGGGCTGGTAGTGAAATTGATAGAAAAAGTACAACAGGGTATTTATTCAAAATGTTTGATTTTAATCTCATTTGTTGGAATACAAAGAGACAGAACTCAGTAGCAGCCTCATCAACTGAAGCTGAGTATATGGCCCTATTTGAAGCCGTGAGAGAAGCTCTATGGCTTAAATTTTTATTAACTAGTATTAACATTAAACTAGAAAACCCCATTAAAATTTACGAAGACAATCAAGGCTGTATTAGCATAGCAAACAATCCCTCATGTCATAAACGAGCTAAACATATTGATATTAAATATCATTTTGCCAGAGAGCAAGTTCAGAATAATGTGATTTGTCTTGAGTATATTCCTACAGAGAATCAACTGGCTGACATATTTACAAAACCGTTGCCTGCTGCGAGATTTGTGGAGTTACGAGACAAATTGGGTTTGCTGCAAGACGACCAATCGAATGCTGAATGAAATTTTTTATATATATTTTTCAAATTTAAATTCCTGTAAACATATTTTGTTACAATGATCTGATCGGGTTTTTCTGGGTTTTCCCCGTATCCTCGCAGCAAATGCTGGATCAGTTAACACTTCCCAGAATGCACACCACCCACATTTGATAGTTACTAATGAATATTATTGTTATGTTTTTAATTATAGACGTTATTTTTGAGGGGGCGTGTTGGAATATACTATTCAACCTACAAAAATAACGTTAAACAACACTACTTTATATTTGATATGAATGGCCACACCTTTTATGCCATAAAACATATTGTAAGAGAATACCACTCTTTTTATTCCTTCTTTCCTTCTTGTACGTTTTTTGCTGTGAGTAGGTCGTGGTGCTGGTGTTGCAGTTGAAATAACTTAAAATATAAATCATAAAACTCAAACATAAACTTGACTATTTATTTATTTATTAAGAAAGGAAATATAAATTATAAATTACAACATGCTCCATACACCCCGGTAAGGATTGCGAGAAATTTGAAATCCATCAACATCTTCCAGAAGGAAGCGATCATTTTTGAGAACTTTGCTTATGACATAGGGTCCTTTATGCTTTGGAATTAACTTCTTAGCTATGCCTGTTGTTGAGTCAAAATTTTTAACCATGACGTAGTCGCCTTTTGTGAACACTCCTGATCGTTTTCGTTTTTTGTCAACATATTCTTTATTGTATGCTTGTGCTATTTTCTGACTTGCCTCGCCTTTATTTCTAATACTTTCTAAATCTCTTTCTTCAATCGTTTCTCCAATTTCCTCAATTTTTTCTTTTAACTCATCCATAATTTGTCCTTTTTGTTGTAACCCAAATAACATTATGCTAGGATACTGTTTAATGCTGCGGTGTAGTGTATTGTTCAGGGTATATTCGACCTTTTCTAAGACTAAGTCCCAGTGTAGACCTTGATCAGGTTCAATTAACTTGCTAATCATTGGACCAAGACTTCGGTTTATACGTTCAACTTGACCGTTGGCTTGTGGCGATCCTGTTGCAATTTTTATGTGTTTAACATAGCATTCTTTCAAAAATGAGTCAAAATCGCCAGACGTGAAACATGCTCCTCTATCTGATATGATACACTTAGGCCTACTGTATGCTCTGAAGTAGTCATTTAACGATTGTATGACTTCTTTTGTGTTCGTAGTTTTTGTTGCGTATAGTCTGACAAACTTTGTGAATGCATCTACTATCACTAGAATATGTTTCTTCGGTCTAGCCAAGTCTACTGGACCATAATGGTCAATATGGATTATTTCAAAAGGTTTGTTTCCCTTAGGTATGTTGTGTAGAAATCCTTCTGTTTTTCCTGTTTTGGGACTGAATGAAATACATTTTAAACAGTTGCTGATATGTGTGCTACACTTCTGTTTTAAATTTGGAAACCAATAGTTTTTCATTATAGCTTCTATCATTTTGTCTCTTCCTACGTGTCCAAGTTCGTTGTGATATTTGTATAACACTTGTTCTTCCATTTCTATCGGAACGTAGAACAGCAATCTATTTTCATTTGTCTTTTTGTAAACTATACCATTTCTCATCTCATACAATTTATTTTCTGTGTTTTCTAACAATTGCCTGATTTCTTTTAATTTTGTATCTTTCCCTTGACATATAACTAGATTATCTTCGAAACTGTTTGTTTGTATTACCATAATATTTGTACACCTACTCAGTGCGTCAACATGTTGCATGCGGCTACCTGCCCTATGCACAATTTCAAAATCATAACCTTGGAATTCTAAAGCCCACCTGGCTATCCTAGGGTTTAGCTCTTTTTTGCTTAGGGTCAAAATTAATGAGTTGCAGTCGGTGACTATTTTAAATGTCCTCCAATGAAGATAAACTCTAAATCTACGTAACGAATAAACAATGGCTAAAGTTTCTAACTCGAAACTGTGGTATTTTGATTCAATATCTGTTGTCCGTTTTGAAAAGAATGAAACTGGGTGCCATTTCTGGTCCTCCTTCTTTTGCATAAGTACAGCACCGAATCCAGAAGAACTTGCATCACAATGCAATTCTGTTTCGTGTTTATGGTTGTATATAGCTAAGACCGGTGACTGTATTAATTTATCTTTTAACATATTAAAACAAATCATTTCTTCACTACCAAATTTGAACGGTTTATCTTTTTTTAGAATGTCATGCAATGGTTTAGCTAGTCTAGAAAAATCTTTTATAAACCGTCGAAAATATGAGCATAATCCCAAAAAACTTTGTACTGTATGAACATTATTAGGTATTGGGAAATTTTTTATTGCCTCGATTCCTTTGTCATTGGGCATTATGCCGTCTTTATTTATTATGAACCCAAGATATTTTATACTTGATTGCATAAACTCACATTTGTCTATTCTTAATTCAAGTTTATTTTCAACTAATCTTTTAAAAATTTCTTTCAACGTTTCTAAGTGTTCGTTTATATTTTCGGTTGCCAATAGAATGTCGTCCATATATACTACTACTTTGTTTTCTCTAATCATATCAGCAAAAATTTTGTTAACAAATCTTTGGAACACAGACGGGGCGTTTTTGAGGCCAAATGGCATTCGCAGCCACTCGTATTGGCCTAATGGTGTAACGAAAGAGGTGTATTTTATTGATTCTTTTTTAACATGCACGTGGAAAAAACCGTTTTTAAGATCGAGTTTGGTGAAAACAGTTTTCTCATTCATTCTATCTAACAAGTCATCTATAAGAGGTAGAGGATAGTTGTCTTTCATTGTCATTTTATTAAGTTTTCTAAAGTCGACGCACATACGTAAGTCTCCAGTTTTCTTTTTCACTAAAACAATAGGCGATGCATATTCCGAGTCGCTTGGTCGTATAAATCCGTTTTCCAAATATTCGTCTAATAGTTTTTGTAACCTGTCTTTTTCTGTGTATGAAAGCCTCCTAGGAGAACAGCTAAACGGTTTCGGGTTTTTCAAACACAATTGTATTTCACTTCTAACTGTCGGTTCATTTGGCCTTTTTGCATTTATATAAAAATTTCTAAACAACCTATCGAATTCTAGTTGTAACCTATTGCTAACATTTTCTCCTATTTTGTATTCTAACTCACTTTCAGTTACATGACATATTCTTAGTACTTCCTTATCAAAGTTGTGATTTAATTGTTCGTAAACGTTTTTATCTTTTGGCAATTTAAAACTAACGATTTCTTTTGAAGTGTTAACAATTTCATCTTCTGATAATTTTGATTTACTGACATTCTTTTGTTGATTAACTATTTCATCTCTTAACGATATTGGACCAGTTTCTTTATGCTGTTGATTAACGATTTTATTTTCTAACGATTTCGGACTAATAGTTGCATTTTTAAACGATTTTGGACTAACAATTTCATTCTCTAACGATTTGGGGCTAACAATTTCATTTTCTAACGATTGTGAACTAACAATTTCATTCTCTAACGATTTTGGACTAACAATTTCATTTTCTAAAGATTTCTCAGGACTATCATTTTCAGTAAACATTGCTATTTTGTTTATTTCCATGGGTTTTCTCAACGCAATCATTCCCAAGGTGTACGGGTCTAAATTTAAATTGCATGCAGTTAAAAAATCTCTGCCGAGAATAACATTATACCTCATAGACTGGTCGCAAACAATGATTAAACGAAAATATATTTTTATTGATCCTTTCAATACATAACATGTGGTTTGTCCATGTGTTTTGAGAATACAGTTGTTTAAACCAAAATAGCAAGTATTAACTAGGGCTAACTTCATTGTCTCGTTAATAAGTGACTTTTTAATGATAGATATAGGACTGCCAGAGTCTATGAGGCATTCTGAAATTATGGGCTTATAAGCATTTTCAAAAAAATTAATTTTAAACCATCTTACATAATTATTAGATGAAACGCTCTTCCTTGTGGGACATTGTGCCACCAGGTGTCCAAGTTGTCCACAGGCGTAGCACGAACCTGGTTCACGTTTGGGCTTCTTGCAGATGTCAGCTTTGTGTCCTCTTGAATTACAGTTTGCGCATCGTATGGCATCTTTGTAGTCGGTTGGCTGTACAGGTGGCTCCCTCCGAGCTGGCAAACGGATGTTCGAAAATGCGCGTAGCA
Organism: Drosophila melanogaster; assembly: GCF_000001215.4. Lineage (NCBI taxonomy): Eukaryota > Metazoa > Arthropoda > Insecta > Diptera > Drosophilidae > Drosophila > Drosophila melanogaster. The sequence continues at coordinate 20,281,559 of NT_033779.5, forward strand.
TCTCCGATGGAGTAGAGAAGCATTGAATCCGTGCTTGGGTACGGAAATTTTGTAGCGGTATGCCCTCTATCATCTGGTCCAGTAGTTCGTCGTCGTCGATGTTTATCCCGTTTGAGAGAGCCATCTTCTCGTCGTAATAACTGCAGAAATTCTCCTCGGTTTTCCACTTGCGACTCTCGAATTTTCGCCGGATCTCAGCCTTGGATGATTGCTCGCCAAAAGTCAATGACAATTGATCAAGCAAATTGTCAATTGGTTCGATCAATCGAGCAGGGTGCGCATGTAACCAGACTTGCGCGTTTCCTTTAAGTTTAGTGATGAGTAAGATGCGTAAATGGTTGTCATCGATGTTGAAAGTGCGTGCGATATTTTTGACCACTGTTATCCAGGCACGCGCGCAAGTTTTCCCATCGTAATCGGTTATCGTCTCTTTGGCGAGAGCGAGAGCATCAACTGGAAAACGCTGGCTCTCCGCTCTCTCGTTGGATCGCTGCGGCGAGTGAAATGTTGTGTTCTCTTTTGTGGCGCCAGCCTGCGTAAACTGCGCCGTCTGGATAACGGAACTAACTGTAGCCTTGCTTTGCTCTGGTTGTTGTTGTTCTTGGAACTGCAAGCTCGATCGTGTTCCGTTAAGCATTGCCTTCGCTTCTGCTAGCTCTGCGCGTAGTTGCTGTAGCTCGAACATGTTTGTCTCCCTCTCACTGCCAGTTTCGGTTGATTCTTTTCTGTTCATCGCATTCACACTTACGTGATCGGTGTTAATTTCACAATTCTGAAAATCCAGTGAAGAAAAAATGTCGTTTCCTGGTGGAGCGTCCGGTGGACAATCGCCCCGAACTGCCGTTGGGATGTCTTGCAGCCTCGCGATTAATTCGGTTTTTGTGCCCTCCGTATTTTGGCCCAGAATACGTAGCCAATCTTTTAGGGTTGTCAGCGAAAAGTCGTTCAGGATGATTTTATCGTCCATTTTGGATTATTAATCCCACTTCTGAGATTTTAGCCGCCGTTTACAGAAGTTAATATTCTAATACAATTTCACGTGTCTCTTTTATTTTTGATCTGTCCTTTAGCTTGGTTCAACAGCGACTGACTGCCGCGCTCTCTGCAGAGTGGCGAGTCGATTAGTCGATAAGTTTCTCGATAATATTTGTATGTTAAGGATGGGTGTATGAGTGTATAAGCTTATGACTAGATTGGCTATGTATAATTAGGTATGTATGACTAAGAGTAAAGGAAGAGGGTAGAAGGAGCAGCCTACTACAGTGCTTTCTTAGAGACTAAGCTGGAATTAGAGAAACTAGTATTTTCATTCAACTCGAATACGCACACTTTATACTTTATACACATATCAACCATACCATACTAAGCCAGCAGATTAGGCATACCCGCCTAGTGAAATCGATTAGTTTAAACGGCAATCAGCTAAAAGGAACGTCTTTGTACATTTTAAAGCCAACTTGTGGCCGACCACCGTTGAAACGCCTCACGCACACATACATAAGTCCACGCCCACACGGTGACAAGGCAAATAAGTCACTGGCACTTAACGAGCGGCGCTGGCGAATGGCTTGTATCGGTGGGCGAGGTTCTAACAGGCTCTACAAACATAATCACAGGCTAAGCAATGGGCGGGAGGATAACTGGGCACCCTGGGCTTCCTTGCCCAGCCAGGACGAGTGCAGCTCGAAGCGCATCCAGCCCAAAAGTATGCAACAATTTATGCATGTTTACAAAGGCAATTCCTGCAACACGATGATGGCAGTGGGAGTGTGCGTTTCAGGTTTTCGGGGGCTCCCTGGCCTGGGAGCAGCAGGAGCAAACAAATGACCAGTGGCCACTGGCCAGGACGCGTACCAGACTTTTTTTTTTTTTTGGGTTGTGGATGTTGGAGGTGGGGGTGCTGGTGGGGGTGGAGGCTGGATGGGTTTTTGGCACACCGCAGAGCATAGACAAACATTGATCACTTACAGGAAGCCAGGGGACTGCCGACTGCCGGCAACTGGCCATGGCTATAAGCCAACTGGCCATTTTGTCAGCTGCGCTGCGTTGCAGCAGCCGTCGCATGTTAATATCTGCCCCTGCATACCAGTATCCCTCTGGTGCTGTATCCTGAATCCTGTATCCAAGCATCCTGGCGGGTGGAGGAATCGCTCTTGGCCGTGGTGCGTCTATTGGTCAATGGATTAAAGCCAAGCGTCCGCGTGGGAGCAGCTCAACGCCATTGGGACCACTCTTGTTTTCGGGCCACGGTCTGCACGGCCATCGATAAAAACAGCCGCCAAAAGGGATTTTTTTTTTTTTTTTTTTAAAGATCACTATGTTTAACGGAACATTCCAAGGATTTCAAGATAGTTTCTGCCCGATTAGCACTTATGTTAAGCGAATTTCCAATATATGTATAAAGATTATGAAGATACTAGTAACTTAAGGAATGTTGTACTCCTTTCAATCAGAAATCATTACTGTTAAGAATACTTTAAATGAATTAATTAAAGAATTACACAAAACAACTATAGTATTGTTCCATGACTATCATATATTCGATAAAAAACTGACAGAAGTACTTATAACTTTTGCGACTTTTCAAAAATCCATGTATATACCCAGTATTCCACCAGTATCTGGCAACTGAGCACTCTTGCACTATTGCGCTCAACCTGTATATTTACTATGTTTTAAGGTTAAAAGCCTTACTGCGCCTTATACCGAGTTTAACTTTGCATTTGCCTTACCTTAACTTTACACATTTTATATGCATGACATGGCAAATCATCGGACTGATTTGTTTACCAAGTCCATACTCTGCAGCGCAAATAGATCACTCAGCCAGATGAGTCATCATCATTTGGCAATCAGCTTTAATTAGTTTGGCACCGAAAGCCAAACCAGAGTCCAGGAACCACTTGCCCTCTCAATTCAGGCGATCTTGAACCAACAATTTCCGCTGCCAATAATATTGGCAAACATTTTGGCGCAGTGTCAATTAATTTGCCACACACTCGCTGTTCGCTGCTCGCTGCTCGCTGCTCGCATTTCCTGCCACCGTTTTGGCCCACTCGACAACAAAACAGGCAAAATGAAGTTGACGTTAGGTGGTGGGTAGTTGACTGTGGGGTTTTGGGTGGTGCTGGCTGCTTTGGGTGCTTTGGTGCTTTGGGTTGTTGGCAAGGGGCCCGCGGTGGCTGTCAGGTGTTTGGCATTCGGGTGTCGATGTCACTTGACGCCTTCTGTCGCGGCTTTCGGTCGCTGGAAACCCTTTTCCCTCTGAACTTTGCCCTCCTTAGCCAGCTTGCCAAACAGCCCGGCAATTGCTATTTAGCTGATTGTGCGGTTTCGGCTTTAAACGTCTGCGATTTAACCCCACCGCCCATCCCAAATCCCAAGCCCCGCATCTAAATGCGGATGCCCCTAGCCGATTTCTGGCATAAAGTGCATGCAATTAATTAATTACAGCATTTTGTCTTGTCGCTTAAAGTGAATTAAATTGAGGTGCCGCTGGGTTCAGGGACTGGAAGCTGAGTATTAAGAGCTTGGATTCATTGAAATATTAGATTAATAAATCAGCAGAAAAATAAAAACATTAATTATTTAAGCAAAACGTGGACTGGCAGAGCATGAGGTTTTCCCCAGCAACAAAGGGACATCAGTTGCACAGTTGGATTCTAAGAATCGATATTAAGACTGACTCAACAAATTTGTTTTAAGCAGAAACCAATTCCAGTTGGGGACACAGCCAATCGAACATCACACTGTGCCCTCTGCTAGCTTAAATTAATTTTGCTTTATTGCACTGCAGAAAGCTGCACTTTATTAAACCGTTGCATTGTTTGCCAAATATGCAATACATCTGAGTCTGTCGATATGCAATCGCTACAGCAAATTTACCCAGAGAAATATGATTGTGCACGTGAACATATACAAATGTGTTTAAATTTATCTGTGTGTTTATTTTCCTGCCAACTGTTAACCCCATATTGTGCTTTATTTATTTAATTCGATTCGCTTTTCATTAACTTAACTCTCGCTTTGCCATCTGTCTAACCAGGCCCTCTATTTTATTTGGTTATTTTGACTTTTATGCTTCGCATTTGCGTGGCGAGGGGGGACAGGGGACAGGGGACAAAAAAGGACTCCGCACAGTTATGCAAATGTAATTAGTTGCATGACCGAAACCATAGAGCAATATTTATGGCGCAGACTGTGCCGAGAAGTGAAATCGGCCTCTGCTCCGCCGTAATTCCCCGAATCCGCACTGCTCCTCCGGTTCTACGGTTCTATGGTCATGTGCAAATGCTGTTGCCGGACGGGAGTATCTGCGAGATACTTTTAATTTTTTACGATTTTTGTGGGCAAGAGAGCTTTATGTTACCCTTTTTTCCAGCTCACCATTTTTTTTTTTTGTTTCTGTGCCGTTTAGAATATTTCTCTTGTCAGCCCTCCTTGTTTTTGTTAATTTTTTATGGTCCTAGGGCTCGGCGATGGGTTTCGGAGGAGGTGTGGGGCTGCAAAGGGATTCGGTTTTATGGCGGAAATGGCAACGCTTGCCACAAAATAAAACAAAAGATATTTGCAGTGCGGTGTGTGCGACGATAAAGTAGACTAGGTCGAAATAAAGATAAAATAGGCGAACGTTTTGGCTGCCCCAACATTCCGCTTGTAATTGCTGTGCAGCTGAAAATCTGGAAAAAAGGAGAGGAGTGTTTAAATATTCGCCCTGCACTTCAGTCGTGCCTTAAAGGAAAGCCCTTTAAAGCGAAGAAGATGAAAATGCAGGCCACCCTCCGCTGGAAACCGAGGTAAAAGCAAAACAGTTGGAAAGGAAAGCAGCTGAAAACTTTTGCCAGCCATTTGCCGGTGAAAATTGAGATTTATGAGTGCACTAGGTAGGATGGAAATAGATAGAGAAACAGAAAGGGTAAGGAGCGCACACAAAAGCCCGGCTGCATCTATTTTGCCGAGTTTGTTTTTGCCAAGTTGGAACTTGGCATATTTCTCCATTACGAATGGCGCTTGCAAATTGATTTGATTTGATTCGATTTTGAAGTCGATAAGCCCGCTCTTCCTGCCTGCATTACCAACCAGCCCCTCAATTTCCGATCCGTTCACATTGCAGTCATCCATGGCATGGCACCCCGGACTTGGAGTGAAAGCCAAGGTGAGGGAATTCGTAACTTCTGCTGCCTTCGAGCAGTTGTAGTTCCCTATCTGGCCCTCCATTCCAACCTAGCAGTTGATTGGCAGACACAAAGTGAAAGAGTGGTCCAAGTGAAAGATGGGGATAAGCCAACAGACAAACGATTATGTAAATATCTGGCATCTGGCCGACGAGAGTGGCTGGAAGAGATCTTTTCTTTCCAGGCGTGTGCAGATTGCTTTTATTAATTAAAAACGCTGTCCACTTTTGCAACAGAAGAGCGAGCAACAGCATATTTCTGAGATATAAGTTAAGACATTAATCGAAGATAACGTGAGTTAACCAGGAAAGGGAAATTAATAATTGTGCACTTAAAGTCTGCATTGGCTTTTTGTTTTAGACTATAGGTGTATTTGTTAAGTGCCTCGACAAGATCCATATTATTGCACATCACCTATCATAATATTTTTTACAAATATTGAATGCAGTGTGGTACTTTTGCTTAAATTAAAAGAAGTGTAATATGAAAAACAAACAAACAACTGCTCAATGTTATTGCACACCTCATTTAAATTTTCATTTGAATGCGTTTCCCTTTTAATGTTCACTTTATATGAATTATCGCGCGCGTCTCACTTAACTCAAACATTCTTGTTACTTAATACATTTTAATTTGCCAAATTTGTTTTATCACCTATCCCTGTCGCACCTTCGTTTCCGTTTCCGCTGCCGCGCCCGCACTAAACCAACAATGTGCCATAGCTAAATACTGAAATGCGTTGCATACTTTTGTGCGGCAAACGAAAAATAGGCGCTAGACCACAAAATTGCTGGGCCCACACACCCACACTCATGGCCATGCCAAGCAGTAACATCAACACCAACAAACATCTGAAAACCAAAACCCGCGAGCGGCGAAATAAATGGGCCGTGCAGGGGTTAAGGGGGAGTGGTGAGTGGTGAGTGGGGGTTGACGCGGCTCGCGATAATTATGTATGAAGCAATTATTTCGCGTGTCCAGCAACAACAACCGCGGGCGGACATGGTGGCAATAACTGTTTTGTTTTCATGTTTAAGGGTATTTGAGTACGCGTACAGAGGAGCCTCACTTGAACGGACCATGTCATAAGCACGTGCACGTGCATCTTGGGAAACTATTCAAATTTTGAGGAGCTGCATTCTTCCAGGCTACCGTCTAAGAGGCTTCAGGAGGACCCACCGATTCGCTTCCGATTCCTCTGGCTAGTTCGCGGAATTTGGGTCTTAGGAGTTTGACTGTGTATTTGTGCTGCAAACGCTGCAAGTGGCTCTGTGTGCGTGCTACGTGAGAGCCACACAAATTGAAACCGACGAGGCTGGCAACCATTTCGCTTATGCCACTGAGTTCACTAGCAACGAGGCAACAAAAGCAGCGGCTACTGGTTAAATGCCTGACTGACGTCTATAATTATAAAGTGGACAACGCGCAGCAGAAACAATAATAGCGAACGTGGCAGGGCTAAAAAACGACAATTTGGGAAAAATTTAAGCACGTGTGCCGCGTCCTTAGTCTTTCGTCCTTGTCCAATACGTTTTCCGCCCACCCACTCCGATTACCAGCGGTGAAAAAAAAACAAGTGGAAAATGTATAAAATTAAGTCGGCAACTCGCAAGTATGCAATACAAAAATACCCAAATGCAAGCGCTGTGTATTTATACTTTTTTTTGTAAATTGGGTTTTTGTGTTTGGGGTCGCCTCTTCCACTTTTAATTTCTCTGAAGGATATTCGGCAATTGAAAAAAGTACGAGGACAGTAAATCAGAGTTTATTGGAATGGAATTTATGGATAAAATGCCCTCTGTTAAATCCAAGATTTAAACGTGATTTATTTAAAAAATCCAATTTATATTAATTTGATTTACATGAAAGCGGATTTTATGTCGCTTGAAAGTACAAAAAATAGCGTTTGTAGTGGTTCAACTTTAATCGGCTTTAACAGTTAAGTTTGCAAATTTTTTGCTCACTTTTTGCCATTGTAATTAGAGCTAGTTGGCAAGTTGCATTTGATGGTCTTTCGAATAGAACAGCCAAGTGCGATTCAAATACATTCACGGACAATTCCAAACGCTTTCTCCCCGACAATAACTCGACGAACATTTTTCCAATGCCAGACATGGCAGAGGAGGACAGGATCTGCAGGACCTTCTCCCACTGGCAACCGTTTAAATATGTAATGGCACTGTGGGTCAGCTGGCTAGATCCTTTGCTGCTCTGGGTCGAAGGTGAGAGCGCAGGACCGACTCGCACATACACCAGACTAATTAAGCTATTTATTAGGTTTGAGGTTGAGTTCAACAGCAGTTAGTTGCAGTCATATGGTGGTCAGATGCGAGTTTCCCGTTTCCCATCGAGGTAGTGCAAATGCCATGTCAGAGTCTCGAAATAGCTGGGATACAAAAAGTGCAACACGCTTTTGGCTTATGACTTTAACTTTGTTTGCTGTCCTTTGTGCGCAGCTCGGAGTCCTGCCCTCTGCGGTTGGCATAAACCACTGCCCAACTCCACCCAACTCCACCCAACCACCCAAGCACCCAACCACCCGCAAGCCCTCCAACGCTTCATGCACTTCATTAAAGCCACATAAATCAAGCCAAGCGGACGGAGGGGGAAAACATAACAACAGCAGCCATCCATTGACAGGAAAGGTTGATTTTACCTCTGACGTGCCTTTTTCTGGTTAGTTGCCGGGATTTTGTGGAGGTGTTGATAACCGCAAGGTAGTGCAAATTCAACCGGAAAATTTACAATGCAGTCGATGCAATTAAACGATATTGCCATTTCACTTTTATCGACTTCTGCACGTTCATCCTGAAAGTCCCAAACACCTCTGAATATCATTTACTATTTTCCCTATAATTGCTTTCTCTGCAGCTCGTTTCACTCAAGCAGATTCATCATAAACTTCTGAATGTCATTTATAAAAATACCATACGCTTTGCCGTTAACAATCATGCCAAAATTGGACAAGCTCCTCAGCTAATAAGTCAATAATTTATTAATATGCACAGCAGGGCGACATGTTCTTATCCATATCCATTACTAAGTCCCAATCACTATCCGATATGAAATGCGACGAATGGTGTTACCAAAAATGTGTAAAGCCGAACGACAAACAAAGTGTGAGTGAGCGATATAAAATGAAACACGGCTCAGATTAACGTCATGTTGGTAACAAGTTTCAGCCTTTCAGCCTGGCCTTTCCAATTGGCAATATCCCGTCAATGCTCATCGTAAGTACACTGATATAATGCTTGTTGATTAACAATTAAAATGTAATTAAAGGTATGTGCTCCTTATATAAGATTTGTTTATTGTTGCACATGGTGGCCAATATGTTTCGATATTCTCGCGTTTTTCCTGTGGAGAGCATCTTCCTTTTGTATCCTACTGATTCCACATGTAAATCTTTTCGCATTAATCCTCGGCCTTAACAGTTGTTCATCTTCTCGTTGTTGCTGCTGTCGAACTCTTGCTACTGGGCTCACATAATGAAAAAAGCAGAGTCCTCGTGTTGAGGCAAGCCTATCCATATATGTATGTACACATATGTATGAATGTACGTATACAGATATACAGTATGTGCTGGCTTGAACGTGGAGAAGGAGTGGACTCGGCCCGCATTTTTGCACAGACGGCCAAGGGAAATAAAATTTAATATTAATGCACTTAACACATTTTTCTCTTACGCTGTAAAATTTATACATTCACCCAACGTGATATAATTTTTGTCACTTTTTTTAAAGCTCTCACACTTTCCGTGCACATAATTGCAAATTGATTTTTTTAATGATAATGTTGCGTGGCTCTCTACTTTTTTACAGGTATTCAGAGAGTCTGTTCGAATAAATGAAATTTAAATATAAATAATGATCAAAAAACATTATTAGTTGTTTGATATTTAGCTTAATGCTTATCATTACACTTGAAAGTACTCAAAACTCATTCGCAGTGTGTGCAATAATTTTATTTCACTCACAATGGGAGAAGTATCAATTTAACAGCATACTTTTAGACACCAACTCCAGTGATTTCAGGCCACAATTGATTTATGAACGAGCCTCCCGATAAGCCTCCCATCAAATTGGGTATATCACAGTCGCAAAACTGGCGTCTTTATTATATCACGCTTTTGCCATCCGTGCTGTAGTTGTAGTTGTAGTTGTAGTTGTACTTGTACTCATTAAGGTCTTTCGGGCAAGTGATTAACACAAGCTGTTGCATGCCCCCCGGCGTAGGTTGCGAGCACCAGCCCGGCCCAGAACAACAGTGGCAGTAAAAAATGAAGTGTTGCCTGCCTTTGGGCTAACCCATTTTGGGTGTTGGTGCAGAAATCCCGGGTCATATTTACATGAAAGACAATTGCCAAATGAGTGGGTGAAAGTTGGGAAAAGGACCGGCTGCAAACGTGGCCGTAAGCTACGAGCCGTGTTGTGCACTTGTTTTAAGATCCACTTGTAACTACGGTATTTGGTGTGTTTTAAGCCGCGCATAAAGGTGTCGGGATGTAGTATGTGGTGGAACACCCCACAAATAATGCTTCCAAAATAATGCTGCCTACTTCTGGACACCTTGCAATTAATTTTAGGAGCCTACAGTAAGTATTTCATAAAATATGTTAGGAGTCCCAACTTGGGACTAATACTGGACATAGTCACTGTGGCTTAAAATTGTAGTTACAACTAAAAAACTAGCAATCTTAAATACCTTTGCCATTACCTATCCTAGCTAACGGTAGCTTTAACAATAAGCCTGGCTATTTTACGCTTTCATGTGAAACAAGAACAAACCGTTGGGAGCACATAATCCCACAAAAAAAAAAAGATGCCCCATCTGAACTGAAAACAGGACTGCACTAAACTCCGAGCTTCTACTTTCAATTAAGATCGATACGTACTTTTACTTCACCGCCTCCAATTTGATGCGAGCTTAGCTCACCTTCATTTCGCTGTTTTCCTTCAAATGTATTTGGCCAGAGAGGACTTTTCGCATTGTTACCACTAAAAGGAACGAAAATAAAAACTAAAATCCCGGAGCACTTAAATCCCCATGTAATTACAGACTTCGTGAGGCATGTGAGCTTTCAATACAGTCTCCTATCCATTGAGCCCCATCATATTTACCATTGGATTTCATTTCGATCTTTATTGTTGTGTTCTACATCTGCAGCGGCTGCAGCTTGACCAGCTAAATCCCTCCCCTTCCCTCTTTTGCCAATATTTGTGAACTAAATTCTGTGCTGCCACAAAGCGCGTGTGCCCAAACCCTCCTCGCCAAACTTTTTCTTAGTCATTTTCATTGTGGTAATTGTCCGAGTTACGCACATTAATGTCCTAGGCATAAGGATATGCGGTGACTTACGCTCGCAACAGACGGAGTCAAGATAATAGGAAACACACTTGTGTACAAACTCAGCAATTCATAAAGCTAATTTAACAAAATAAATTAAAAAGTATTTATTCAATCAGTAGTAAAGCTCAAACGTTGAGAGCCAAATATCCAATGTTAGCTAGATAACAGTTTAGAAACACATTTGCCTTTTGTATTTTATATATGATATAGATGGTAATTATAATTCCGCTAATAATAATTTAACCTCAGCTGTATGACGCGCCCCTCCCTAAGATATTGCTTCTCTGTTCCGGTGGCGCCTGGCCGTTGTTGTCCTGGTTGTTCAGGGGGAGTCAGCAGTCAAGTGGTTGTCTGTCTCCACTCAAGTGTCACCAGGACTCTGGGCTGTCCTCTGCTCATCACACACACACACACACACTAACAGCGCCATACTGGCCCACTCACACACACGCGGACACAAGCTGGCAGCGATCCAAGTGGCTGAAAAGGGAGACTTAGTTGGAGGACACTGCGTGTGCCATTTTCACTTCCACTTCCGCCGCACACTCACACACACATGCACACTACTAGGACGTGCATGCATATATATCCATACACATACATATGCATGAGTCCTTCACAATGTTGTCTGAATGCGAGTCCTGCGTCTAATCGTAAATATTCTTAGGCCCTGTTTTGTTGCTTGATCCCTAGCCTTAGCCCCTGCCCCTTCCCCCGCTCCACCCTCCACAGTAAGTTGTGTAATTTTCCGGCTTGAAAACTTATCTCGCTTCATACTTTCCCTCTGTTCCAGATTTCTTTGTTATTGGGTGTAGTTTTCGTTCCACTTTCCTCTGACTGTTCAAGTTTATGGGGGCTAGAGAGCGGAAAGATATAGGAAAACGCATAATTCTTGTAAATTATTGCACGTGGCTTTTTTCTTTGTAGCTATAACTATTAAGTAATTTCCAATTAAATAGAAGAAATAAGTAAGCAAAGTAAAAGTTGATTAATCCTGTATAAGATCATTTTTCTTGATTACACAAAGGGAAGAATTGTCGCAATATTCTATTATAAAGAAATGATAACATTTATCAAGATCTTTTCATTTTTGCTATAGAGCTCTTCTTTACCATACATGATGAACTTTACATTACATCTTATTTCCCCGAAATCGCACACTCATACGAAAATTTTCCTGGGATAGAACTTTCGAACACGAACACCTTGCTTTCCTCTTAAATCTTTAAGGCGAAACTCTCGCTCAAAATTCGCTTAAAACTTGCACTCCAAACTTCATCTGCCGCACAAAGAGCAAACACATCACCGAAAAGAAGATCTGGCCCAGAACATGCGGGGAAGTGGGTGGATGTGGGTGGAATTGGGTGGAATTGGGGGAAACCTGCGGCAATGGGTGGTGGTGCGATGGGGGTGGTGGGCGAAACGGCCACTTGTAAGCAAACTCAAAGCGGGACAGGTCCCAGTTTCAAATATCAACGACGGCTTCGGTGAGTGCTTAAGCTCATCTATCAAAATATTTGTCGTAGCTTAAGTGACGAAAAGTATGTTAAAAGAAACTTGAAAAATATTGTCAAAGCAACAGCAAAAGAACCAACAAAGGAAATAAGAAAATGAACCCCAAAGAGAGCACAACTGAAGGCCGCGGGTGCAATACTAAAAGGATATCAAATTATTTGGATCCACAGTGCAAAGGGTTAATTGAAGATTTATGTTGTTAGGATTTATCTAGAGAAATTTAATTCCCAAAAATTACCTAACTTTAGCTGCTGTAAATAGTCAGCTTTTAACAAAAACTAGGAACTGTGAAGTGTGAATAGATTTTTACTAATATCCTTGTAAATATTCCTGTTTTTCAGTATCATATCTAACTATGATACCTAAGTTCCTTTCATTTATATTGCAAAATTGGTTGTTCTTGGCACTTGACTAAAGCAACATATATTTTTACTAGGCGCAATAATTTTGTCGTTAGCAAGTGAATTTTTCAAAAGTTATTTTGTGGCGCCACACAATCCAGTCTTTTTGTGCGGCCATTTCGTGTACTAGGTTTCATGCTTAGCAAAGACAGGAACCAACGACAGGTGGTGCCTGACTAGGGTAACAGAAGTCTTTATCAAAAAGAAATGAACCGCGCAAAAGGCAATTTAAATTCGTATTTGAGTTAAATATTAAGTGATTTTTTCATAATACATGCATTTTAAAATAAAGTTCTTGACAATTGGGAACATTCTATATTTTCTTTAGAAACGGTAGATATTTTGTGACCTATCTCTGTTTGTTTTCTAACTTATATTATCTGCGATCTTACGCATATCAACCTTCAATGAATCCAAACCATCTCAGATGCTTCCACTAATCCGCTGGCATTCGCGCAGTTCATCGCACACATTTTTTATAATAATCCCATCCAACCCGACAATTGTCTACTCACGAAATTCCAAATTAAAATTTCACATTTTCCCTTATTTGCTGCGAGTGTCTGCGAGTTGAATTGAAATCAGGCCTTCGGGCTCATATCTTTCATTAGCATTTTTAATGCCTGTTTAACCTTTGTGTTTGAACCGCATCTTTCGATTGTTTCCTGCTGAATTTTTCTCCCAGCTTTCAGCAGGCTGTGGGTCTTCCGTATTTGGGGTGAATTGTCTTATAAATCTTTCTTCATATTATATCATTTTATTTTGATCCACACAGGCGTTAACATCTTTGGTAAGTCGTCTAGTTAAGTTACGAAGCAGCCATTTCTATTAAAAATATACAGCTTTTAAACATTTGATTTCGAATTAATAACCATTTCAGGGAGCAACATGAGTATTTCTTTAATACGCAAACATCTGAACGAGATGGGGACCCTTAAGCTCCGATCGTCCATGGGTCGGAACTATATTCCCATGGCCGGTCCTCCTCGATTTCCGATGAGTTCAGCGCAGCGTTTGATCTTTGGTTGCGGTTCCTTGGTTGTCATGATGATCATTCCCTTCTACTGCCTCTTCAGCCTGCCCCGATGGTCGAGGATGCATTTGGGACTTCCGCCGGAGGAGGACGAGCAGGCGGAGGAGCCTCCACCACAAGAGGAAAAGGACAAGGAGAAGAAATAGATCCCTGATCTTACGACACGCTTTCCTTTAAACGGTGACTTCTGAATAACACTTTCCTGGGGTTTCCATAAAAAGAACTTGCAACTGCGTGGCGCTATTTCTATCAACAACGCAGCATATTAAAATTGCGCCATATCGATCGTTAAAATATAATTGTTCATTTTATTGGCGCATCATCTTTAGTGTATGTAGTGTGTGGTTAAAATCCAATCTCATGTGCTACCCACTTTTAGTGACCATCGTAAAATGGCACCCTCGTCGATAGTGAAAGTGAGGAGGCCATGCTAAATCATACTAAATCAAGCTGACTTGATTTAGTTTACACCCCACAAATAGATCCGCTTTGAAGTCTGCCCACCAATTGGGGATCCACAGTAGCACCGCAGACAATAAACCATCCATTGTCCGCGTCCAATTAGTTGGCTTAAACACCTTTAGCCAAGAGCCAAGCGAGCAAGCTCCTGTGGAAATGCTCCTCCGAAGCCGCAAGACCAATTTCCTCGGCTGCCTGCCACAAATCAAATTGCTGGAAAACTAAACAAACCAAAAAAATAAAGTAAAACCCCGAGAAATACGAAAAACCCAAACAAGCCGAGGAAACCCAAAAAGCAAAGTGCCTACTTTCATTAAAAGTATTTCTGCGCTCATTGCCAATGCATTCGATTGTGGACTTTCTGGGTCCCTGGGAGTCCCATGCCTAGTTAGGCCTCCGACTTGACTTTGACCACCTCCTTTTGGCTGTGGGCCCCGTATCTCGCATCCAATCCTCATGATCTACAACACACCATGACCTTCTTCGCCTTGTCTACACAGCAAGAAATTATAAGGAGTCACTCCACTCTCACTCTCGTTCTCCCCTTTTTACTTTAAGCTACTCAAAATGAAAAGTATTTCCCTGTCGAGGTCAAATTAATGTCACTTTTATGCAGCTCATCCTTACTACCATTACTAAATTATGAAAATTATTCGACGTGCAGAGAGATACTCGTCTCAAGTTGAAACGAAGGAAAATCCAGAAACGGCCAGCAAACATTCGCACACGAAATTTGAAAAAGTAAAACCGTCGAAGGAAAGTGAATTTCTTTTTAAGCAAATCAACTTGCCACGCCCCCCGTTCAACCCCCGCCCCTGCCCCTCCTCAGCTAGGCCTGGAGATTCACAGATTTTTTGGTGAAATTTCAAGTGCCATTAAACTGGTTCTGTCAGCCGTTGCACTGTCGATCGGTTTTTCGTTTGGCTTCGGTTTTTTTTTGCCTTGGGCCACGATTTTTTGCGTTTTTTGTTTAGGTTCGACATTTGCAACGCTCCTTGCTGCCAAATTAAAATAATAATAATATTTTTTAATATTGAGTAAAGCGTCGATGGTAATAAGACTTCACTATTCGCTATTTTCATAGGGAAAATTCCGTGTCCCAGGGTCTTAATTAGCATTCAGTTGACAAGCATTGACAAGGATATCTCTGATTGGATTGCAAAGTTTGACTATTTATTAGTTGTGTGATTAAAGGTTGATACCCCGGAAAAAGGGTATTCCGGACATCTGCTCCGTGGGAAATCGTCATGTGCCCCCTGGTTCCTTTTTGTCATCATCGCCCACATTCCGCGCTAAAAACTTGCTTTATTTTCGTTGTGATGCCGAGGCATTCAAGTGGCATTTCAGGCAGCCACGGAGCTGCCTCCTTGCATTTTTCGTGGGCGTTGCAAGATCAACTCTTTGGGGGCAGGAATGGGGATCGGGGATCAGGGAATCACTCGGCAGACACTTGCCGCACTTGCCACACGCGCTTCGTAGCGTTGCGTCAGTTCAGTGTGTCAGAAGCCGCAAGAAGAAAGTTGCCACGGGTATGAAAAGCCAGCCGTTTTGATCCGGTTTAGTGGTCGCTACAGGTTCGATGTTCCTTCGATTGGGTATCGGGGTGCTTTTTTACTTTCTGCCGCCACGAAAAACCGTCGTCCACTTTCGGTCGCAATTAATTATGCGGCGGGCAGCTGAAAATGAAAGTGCGCACTCAGGTTGCAAGTCCGAGTCCAGATCTTGGGTTCTCACTCTCTCTTTTTCCGGCCCCTGTGCCTCTGGATCGCCGGCTGTGTGTGTAGTCGCATTTTTTTGAAATCACTGAAAATGTCAATTTATTCCCTTCATTTGACACCAGGCGTCTTTGTTACAGGACACAGAAAGAATCCCCCTCCAAGTCTAGAACTTGATTAAATGAGAACATTCTTTCAGTATTGCAATTATCAATATATGCTGTATATATTTGCTAAATACAGGACCTTACTCACGTGTTGAAATATATATCTCATATTAAGCACTCAAGCTCTAGCTTTTTTCTTAGTGCTCCGCGAAAAGTGAGACCATTCTGACGGAGATCTTCATTATCATCAAACGAGAACGCCGGTCTGGTTCACAGATCCCAGTGCCCATCCACCGATGGTTTCCCATCGCGATGTCGTTGTCATCGTCGAACATAGCGGCCCATAAAGAGTTTGCTTTATGCCCGCCGACCGACTCCAACTCGCAGGTGGTCACTTAGTTTATGGCCGGGCAACCGCAAGATCGCACACCGATGGAGCTGATTTGTTGTCGCCATTCCGCGACCAGGATTACCAGCGCCAGCTAAACAGCTAAAGTGTTCCCTGGCCGCAGCTTAATGTGGGACTCTGGATGCGATTAGTCAGGCAGATACAATATCGAGAAATGTAAGCTGGAGATACTGATAAGTTAAGTAGTTGATGCTAAACTCTCAGGACAGAAAGTAATTGTATCTTTTGTACGCTTTAGATTCAATTAATAGCCAATCGATTGATTCATCACATCGAGCCCATAACTTATATTACCCCAATTGTGTCCGCCCACACTTTGGTGACCATTTCCGACCATCCAAACCCGCAGACTCAAACTCGGAAGAAGGCTAGCCAAACTCAAATTTATGGGGTTGTCAACACGCCAGCCCCTCTGGGGACTACCGATCGATTTGTTCCCATGAAAATCTCATTTCGGCTGTGCGCTAATAAAAATTAAGCGCCAGCCCATAAACGTGGTACGAAATTCTGTAAAATAAGCAAGAGGAAAGGCCCACACAAAATGTGGACAATCGATCGACGGCGGCGACACGATCAGCGGTTTTATTTGATCTATTTTGGAG
The DNA here is from genome assembly GCF_000001215.4 of Drosophila melanogaster. Lineage (NCBI taxonomy): Eukaryota > Metazoa > Arthropoda > Insecta > Diptera > Drosophilidae > Drosophila > Drosophila melanogaster. Next base: position 20,298,323 of record NT_033779.5, read on the forward strand.
TAAGACGCGGATACTGTGCCCCGTCAGCTAAGAAAACAAAAAAACCAAGGAAAAACTCAATGCGATTTGGGAAAACTGTGGCATGTTTTCCCAACATCAAGTCGCCTCCGAGTTGCAGCTAATAATCGTTTAGGACGAAGCTCGAAAACCAAGAGCGCAGACAGCGGGTCCATTTCGCGAAATATTACTCTAGACTCTAGACACCAATTATATTAATAGGCTTTTGTTTTGCTCCACTGAGGATCGGGGTACTGGCGGATCGCCCAGTTTGGGGGAGTGGAGTGTGGCATTTTGTCTCTGCACGAATCACGTTTTAGAAATTGCATTACACATAGCAGGCAGTAACTACTGAATGTGCCCCAGTTTCAGTTGAACTTAGGCACTGACGAAATATCTTGAATTGAAGGACAGCCCATAACAAATTCGGACAATACAACGTGTCTACTTTATTTAGGTGCAATTACTAGTTTCGCTTTTATTTATAGTTATCTATGAACATTTCCATATTGTTACCAATATTTCTCGGTGTGTATTATTCGTAGACTTGGGTCTTGGGTCGGAATTGGAGAGACAATCTCTGCCAGGGGTTTTTTGGTTTTTGCGCAAGTTCTGGATGTGTATTAAGTGGCACTTAGTTTTAATGCGATGCTCTACCGTTTAAATGGGCCTCTCTGGTTCGCAGGCAAATCGGAGTTACCTGAAATAATTGCATGAACACAAATTAGAGCGCGCCGCATAGGAATCATTCTGTGATTTCGGTGATTTTAGTGATTCCGCTGATTGCGACTCTTCCGCCGATTCCCAGCTTTCTCCGAAGGTCTTCTATTTTCAGTCTTCTGTCACGTCTACTTGAGCACACGGTGCCCGATTCTGTCGCGATCATAGTTCTCCGATACTTTGCCTTAAGCCCCTGAAGAATGCTTTATAGCCGGCGAAAATAATGCGTATTGTGATCACTGAAGTTGGCCCAAAGAAAATAGAAAATACTTATTACTTAGGGGGGAGGTATTCTTCTTGTCATTGGTGTTTTCTGGGTTAGCTGGTGTGGTATTTGGCACTTGGGTCAATGTGCCACATGTGTCATTGCTGGGCGTTAAGGAACTGAAACTGGAATTTCCCAGGCTGCTCTCAGTTGCAAGTTGGGTTGATTGTGGAAAAAGGGAAGGGTGAAATTGTCATATATGTACATAAGTAGCATTGTGGAGCTGATGGAAAGTTGGCAAATCACTCGATTTGCATTCGCAAATTAGTTCGCATCTGTGGCGGCAATTAAGAATGTGCATTCTGGGCCTTCTAAGACCCCCATGAACATATGTACATATACCCTGCATTTAGACCTGCACAAAATTCCCACACATTCGAAAACACAGATCGTAATGAAGACGTGAAAAAAATTGATTACCTGAGAAGAACACGTACGATAATCATAACTCCGCCGCCCTTTTCACACAGTTTTCCCCTCATTTTTACATTTTCCTCCATTCTTCTTGGCCAACAGCAGCCTTTCAAAGGCCTAATTGCATCACGTTTTTAGAGCAACTCAACAACTGCAGGCTGCGGCTTGAACATGCCGACAGAATATTACACAATTGTAAAGAGCCAGGAGGAGACATCAGATCAGATCCAGTAGAGCCAGCTCAGCCAGCCGAGCCAAAGAAAAGTAAGGCCCATTAGTTGCACTGCCGTGATTTCCCCACGTGAGCCAAGATCCCCGCCCCTAAGCCAGAGCCAGAGCCAGAGCCAGACCCTCCCCTTCCGACTCTCTATGGCCAAATGCATCCGTATCTGACGGGTTGACTGACTGGCAGGTTTTGTCCGTTTGCTTCACTGAGCGCCAAGTTGGTGGCTGTGACAATAATAACCATTTCCGAACATATCCCCCAATAGCAGACGCTCCACTGCCCTCACCTGAACCGATAATCTGTTTGGTTGGAAACAAGAACATCGCTAACGAAGTTTTATGATTGGTAAAATTGAATCAATGATGAGAACGTAAGTTTTGATCATTTAATTCATAGAAATCAATTTAAGATCTTTTGTTTCCGAGTTTATCATTCAATATATTCATTTTTTTGTTAGTTCTTAGTTTACTTAAAATCCATTCCACAGTCTGAATTCCTCTTCAAAGGGCACGAAGTGCAACTGTCTCGAATTTATGCAATTTCTGAGCAAAGTGTCAAGCGCATCGAAGCGTTGCATCCTCTGCTGAAACGCTGCAACATGTTGCAACCGAAGTACGCAATCTGCAGCAACCAAATTTGGCCAAAGCGACTCTACTTACCTGCGTTTGACACACATTCGGAAACTCCCATTTTCGTTGAGCAGAACCAAACTAAACGCTGGCCTTTAGCCGGCGGAGTAGATGCAGCTCTGGCCAAAAACGGATGCACATTTCCGGTGTGAAGGTTCGTGGCATGACAAACAATGCCCGTTCGCCGGCTCAGAATCCACGCCCACCGCTCTGACCAGGCAAGTTGAAAGTCCAAAGCTATACCAAAGCCAGATATATGTATGTATGTATGTATTCCGATTCTGAGGCTGCAGCTTGGAACTTGGCCAAGTGCCACCCGCGCGACAAGCGCAATTGACCAAAAATGCAACGCTTGGCTGAACCTGAACCTTCCCAATAGAACAGCAGTCTATTGGGCAACGGGCAGGGAATGGAGTCAGTGGAGAAATAAGTAGGGATCGACTGCGAGATTACCTGTAACGTACACCAATACCAGTCTGTAAACTTTATTGCGATGGCAAATATATATTTTATTACACTACAAGCACTGAAATTTACTTTTTAAAACAATCCTTTTGTGAAAAAAAAACAACTAAAAGGTAATCAACATTTAAAGAAGCACCAATAAGCTCGTAAAAATGGGAATGAAGTAAGAGGCTACTTAAAGATACTTTTATGTGGTCCGTTCGAAGTTTATACGATATTAAGCTGCATGCTAATAAGGCCTAAAGATGCTTTCTTTCACGAGGGAAATAAACCCCAATTATGGCATTAATTTCATAATCTCGACACAAACACTTGTTATTTTTAGAAGGTATCGGCATGAATAGGCCCATGAATATTTTCAAGCGGCACCATAACTACACCTATTCACATTTGTTTCTGGCGCTGGCCCGTTGAGTTCTTTGAGTTATTGTGAGTGATTCATATGAGTCAGGTTCGCAAACTGAATGGAGAACAAAGACCAATCCAGCTGCAATACTCATACTCATATTGCATTTGGAGTGGGTTGAAGTTCGCCGCCGGCTGTTGAACCCGCCATCTAAGCCAACAGATCTGTCTGCCTATTTGGCCAATAATTATCTTTTTTATTGGGTGTAAGCCAACGCAGTTGGCTAATTAATTCATTAGCGATTGGCTCATAAAATTGCGACAACTGCAGCGACGGGCTGGCTTCTGCGATTTTAATGACAATCCGCGATCCGAGGTGTCGTCATTTTTTCTGGCCAGCTGGGGACCATCGGCTTCCCTGGCGGAGGACACGCTTTTATGGCTATTCGATGATTACGTGGGCAGGTTCTTCGGCCAATTAATAATGGCTGCTTTGTTTTTTACTTGCACGTACTTACTTTTAGGTTTATTTTCATATCTGCCAGGGGACAAAAACACATCGTTAAAGCTCACCGCAGATGCCGATGCTGTAATAATAATAATACTGAATGCAAATCTCTCTCTCCGCCAGCGAGTCGGCATTGATATAAAGTTTCAATTTACGGCTCATATATCATAACTTGCTCGGTGGGTGGGGGACGTACATATGTACATACATACTTATGGGGCTTATTAACTCGTAAAACGCGCCTGTCGCCGATCTTTTAGTTACAAATGTTGTCGGATGCTTCGCGGTTTTCCAGAGACCTTGAATCCGGCGAGCTGGTGAAATTCCATATAGATACGTATCTCACTGCGGTGGCTTCGATTTCTATAGTGTAGTTTTGTAATTGATTAATGTTTATTCAAAATTTAAAATGCATGACTTCAGCCAGGTATTAAAACATATTCTTCTTCTTACGTACTAGTTAGCAATCAGTTGCATTTATGTTAATTGTTTTTTATTTTATTTTTGCCAGTTCATTTTAGATTCAAAATAGTTTTTTAGCATTGTTTTTACTCCTGATTATATCATTGATTAATCGCTGGTCTGTTGGATAAGATTAAGCTCACATCTCAATGCGTGACCCCGAAAAAATAGCTCGAGTGTAGTGAATAGCCCCAATTAAACTTAAGTGTAATTAGCTTTGTTAACTTATCCACCCTTTTTTTAAGATCTAACCATTTCCGCCTGCACGAAATACCACTTTTGGCCTTACGACAAATTGCAGTCGAAAATTAAAACAAATACGATAAATTATTTCAACCAGTGCAAAAGCAAACGTTTCTTATCGGCAATAGAAAAGACAATTAAAACCAGAATCAAAAAGTTTATTAACATTCGTAATAAATGGTTATTAAATATTTTTCGACGGATTCAAAAACACATCATATTTCTAATCAAGGTTTACTTTAAACTCAAAAACAGTGAACCGAGGAAAATAAAAAAATTAAATTAATTAAAATTGCTTACTTCAATTGATTTGTAATTGTTTACCTTTTTTGGCTCGATAATTATTTTATCGTTTTAGATATCTTCTTTTTCATCCCTTTTGTTGTTTTAATAGATTTAACCTCTCTTTACTCGTTATTTTCTTGTTTAAATCCTTACAACATCCGAATAATCCCTTATTGCAATTGAACTGAGATCAGTTACACTCAGTTTCCACCACAAATCAAAAAATAAATACAATTAATTATACGCCTATTTTGTAGTTAAATTTTACACACTTTTATACACTTACGCTTGTACACTTTGGATAATATTTAATGAAGTGTCACAATTATAATATTGTAATAAACCAATATATGCCACCAATTGAGAACACGTGTTTTCCTTGCAGTTGGGTGCAGCCGTCAGGCCACCTTTTTATTTCTTCTTATCTCTTCGAGTAGCAGAAACGGTTCTGCCCGCTTAACCTCTACAGAGTGTCTAATCTTACCTAAATACTGCGACTGCGCCGCCGTCGACAGCGGCAGAAGAGCAGCGTATATATATATGTATAAGAGAGAGAGAGAGAGAGCTTATGCGCATATATGGCCAGCGGCCAGCGTGGGGATGCTGACTTAGCTTAAAGCATAAATGGGTGATCTTATATCACGCTCACTTGAGACATTTATTTATGCAATGCAACTAAGTGTTGCTGTGTACTTATAGGTACAGTGTACCCTCGATATATGCACATACTACACCTCCCCTCTTTTTTAAAATAACGTAAAGAAATGGAGTTATTTTCTATCAACTATATTACCATTATAAAATAAAAATTACTTAAATATTATTTTTAATGAATTAACATTATTTATGATATAGAATTTTTAAATGAATAAAGAAAAAATATGTATGTATTTTGAATTAATAAAAATTCGATTATATCTATGTCTTTGTTATATTGTTTTGGCTGATCAGGCCGTTATTTAAGTTTTATTATGAAAGGTTTGGCATTGATTGCCCTTTTTTTTTTTCATTCTATTTGTGCTTTTTTAGCCTATCTTTATGTACTATTTGTTGTTTCTTACTTCCTGTTTTAATGGTTATATTGTCATTTATTCCTATATCTACTACGTCATAAGGACCTTCATATCTTTTATCTAACTTATGACCTGTTTCTTTTCTAAGTAATACTTTATCTCCTATTTTTAATTCGAAATTATTTGTATTCCTATCATATCTTAATTTTCTATCCGCTTTTGCTTTTTCTAACATTCTTCTTGCTCTGTTGTACGACAATTCTAGTCTGCATTTAAGCTCTTTAGAGTAGTCGTCTAAGTTGTATATTGGGTCTATTTTGTTTATCTTACTGAAATCTTTGAATTGTCTGGGTAGTCTGCCAAATACTAGTTCGTATGGGCAATAGTCATGGACTATTGAGGGTGTTGTATTGAAGCAATAAGTGAAATATGGTAACCAAATGTCCCAATCACTTTTGTTAACCGATATGTATGAACGTATATATTCATTAAAAGTTCGGTGGCTTCTTTCTATTGTTCCTAAAGTTTGATGATGGTGAGCGCTAGATGTTAGATTTTCTATATGCATATATTTGCATAATTCATTCATAAGTGAATTTTTGTATTCCGTACCTTGATCTGTAATGAACGTCTTCATTGGACCGTACTTCAGTACAAATAATTCAAATATAGCCTTTGCAACTGTTTTAGCACTTTTATTTGGTGTTGGAATAGTTACTAAAAACTTGGTTAGATCGCATATGATTGTAACTGCATACTCATTTCCGTCTTCCGATTTCGGTAGTGGACCAATGGTATCAATTAAAACAGTATCAAATGCTGTTGCTGGCGTTGGCATCAATGTTAATGGAGTTTTCGTATGTGTTGTAATTTTGGCTTGTTGACATTTCAAACAAGTCTTTACATACTTTGAGATTGTCTTGGTCATCTGGGGCCAATAATAAAATCTTTTGATTTTTGACTGGGTTCGCGAAATACCAGTGTGGCCTCCTTCTATAGGATCATCATGGAATTTTGTCAAAATTTCTTTAATCTGAGCTTCGTCATTTTTGTCTATAATTATCACCTTTTGTAGAATAGCTAGTTCTACTTTTTCGAGTACTCGGTTGCCCTTTATTTTAAATTCATTTAGTGATACAAATTGGAACATCTGTTCGCTTGGTGATATTCGCATTTTTGTTATTTTATGCATTCCGGCTTTTGAAATAAGCCTTTGAAAGAATTGATTTAGATCAAATGTTTCATTAGAATACAAGTCATCAACATCAAAGCGTGAAACAATTGTTTTTCCTCGTTTTAATAAACACTTGTGTTTATCTATTTTGATTAAAACATATTTCTTTGTGTCATTATTATTGACAACTTCATAGACTTTGGGCTTTTCTATTGTTTGCTCTTTTTCCTCTTGTATTTTGACTATTGCTTCGTCCTTACAGGAATTTTCCTGTTTAGCTTTTGATCTGGTGGTAACTTTTAATATTTCTCTGTTGATTGTTTTCAGATCTTTTATTGTTATGCGAGACAAGGCGTCCGCAATATGGTTATCTTTCCCCTTAAGATATTCTACAGTAAAGTCATACTCTTCTAAATCCAGCCTCATACGAGTGAGTTTTGAACTTGGATTTTTCATAGAGAATAGGTATGACAATGGTCTATGATCGCTTTTTACCATGAAATGCTTGCCATATATGTATGGTCGAAAATGATTTATGGCCCAATGAATGGCCGTTAATTCTTGTTCTGTAGTGGACTTATTACTTTCACCTTGAGTGAACATTCTTGAAGCGTATGCCACTGGAAGTTGTTGACCATTGTGATCTTGTGTAAGTACCGCTCCGCATGCCTGTTTACTAGCATCGGTTGTTATGCAAAATTCTTTACCGAAATCTGGGTACTGTAGTAATGTTGGTTTCATTAATTCTGTTTTAAGGTATTCGAATGCATCATTGCATTCTGCTGTCCATTCGAATTGAACATTCTTTTTACAAAGCCTCGTTAAGTGGCGTGAATGATCAGAAAAATTTTTAATGAAACGTCTGTAATAATTACAGAAGGCTACGAAACGCCTAGCACTGTCGGCATCTGTTGGTATAGGATATTTTTCTATAACTTCATATTTGGTGTCATCTGGGAGTATACCTTTATCGGTACATTTGTGACCCAAATATGTTACTTCTTTCATAAAGAAAGAACATTTCCCTGGATGTAGTTTCAAATTATGTCGTCTACATAGCTCGAATACGTTAGTCAAATTTTTGAGCATATGTTTTTCTGAACAACCTATTACTACTAAGTCATCCATATATAGAAATGCTTGCGATGGTTCAAGACCAGAAAATGCAAGTGTCATCATACGTTGGAAGGAGTTTGGTGCTACTTTCAGTCCGTATGGTAATCGCGTGAAGCGATATGAGCCATTGGCTGTTGAAAATGACGTTATATCTCTATACCTTTTTTCTAGTTCTATCTGGTGGAATCCAGACATTAGGTCGAGACATGAAAAATACTTTGCTCTTCCTAATTGATCAAGAATATCTTCTATTCTTGGAAGTGGAAATTTGTCTGATAATAGTTTCTTATTTATTTGACGATAGTCAACTGCTAATCGCCATCTTTTTTCCGTGGAATTCGGAAGTGGTTTCTTTGGAACCAAAAGTAATGGACTATTATATTCAGACATTGATGGTTCAACTATTCCATCATCTATTAATTTTTTTACCTGTCTGGCGATTTCTGGTTTTTGGCTATCTGCCATGCGATAGTTTTTTATATAGACCGGTGTTTTTTCCCCTAATCTGAGTTTTTGTTTGTAGAAATTGTTAGCCGATATTGGTTCTGTTTCTAGACCAAAAATATCGCTAAACTCGGTGCATAACTTAGTTAGTTCATTATTGAATTGTTTAGGGAATCTTAATTGTTTTAAAATTTCTTCAGTTCTATTTTCCTTTTCTACTGGTGTTGTAAAAATGTCATAGTCTTTCATTGATTCGCATTTGATCTTCGCGCTATCTATTATGGCGTCTTTATTATTTGTATTTATAATGCGAATCAATGCGTTTTTGCTATCGGCAATGGTGCTTGCTACTATTATACCTGGTTGCAGCTCCTGATTTGGTACTACCACCGTTTTTTCGTTAGTGAGTAATTTGACTTGTCTGATTACTTCGCATCTAGCTGGCAATAAGAGTGTGTTGGAGTCTAAGTTATGTGTAATTGGTACACTAATCTGTCTACTGAAGTTATTGGGTCTTATTGTGAACCAGTCTTTGTTATTTTGAAACTCTAATACGCAATTGTATTTCTTGATAAAATCTATTCCGATTATGCCATCGCATGGTATCGGAAAATTCTCAGGTACTACATGAAATTCATGTGGCACTAGAACATCCTGAATGCGTATGTCAAGATCTACTGTACCTATAGACTGTATGGTTCCTTGCCCAATACCTGTAATATTTGATATATTACTGAAATTTATATTATTATATTCCTTTGCTTTGGCTTTTAGCAATGAAATTTCTGCACCTGTGTCTATTAGTAATGTAAGAACTGTGTTTGTTTCATGGTTTTTTGTCTTAATGAAAATACTCAGATTTAGGTTTACTTTAAACACTTTTACTGTTGATCGCTTAAGGGGGTCTGGCTGTTTTCCGATTGTACGTTACGCACATTTCGGTTGTTATTATTATTCTGACTTTGGTTACCCCTTCGGTTACCTCCGTCTCTGTTATTACCGTGGCCGCGGTAGCCTCCGCGACCTCTGTTGTTATTATTATAACCTTGGTTATAATTCTGGTTATAATTATGGTTATAATTATTTCTGCCTCTACCACGATAGTAGGCATTATAATTACCACGTCTATTATTCCCATTATAGAATAAGACTGTATTTGAATTGCCGGTTATTTCTGTACTGCAATGTAGGTATTTTTCCATTGCGTCGTTGAATGTACTAAATGTACCTGCAGTTAAGATCATTTTAAGTGCCTCGTTGGCACAGTTTTTGGTCATTGCTGATATCGACTCTTTAGTCGCGAATTTGTCAGCATTATCGGCGTCTAATCCGCCGTCTATGTAAGCTGCCTCGAGCTGCTTACGCATACTGTCTATTTCTGTAACATACTGAGACGCGGTCTTGCCTCTTTGTTGGGCATTTATTAATTTGGCCTTTATAACGTCAGGCGATTCGCCTTTTACGTTTGCCTGCAATATGGTAATTATTGCCTGTATCGTTGTCGCATGTTCTACTTTATAGTTTAATGGGCCAATAATTTTGGTCTTTATGACCTCTACTGCTAAAGTTTCTTGATCTCCTTTAGTTAGATCCGTCAACTTAAGTGCTGTCACAAACCTGTTTAAATGGAGTTTCTTACCATCGAATTCAGGTACTGTGGCAGATACCTGTTTAACGTATGCTCTCTGAGCTTCTAATGCGTTGGCCATGTTTCTTGTATTTGGTTGTACGGTATTAAATTTTAATTCTTCTATTGATTCGATATCGCTTTCGATATCTAAATCTTCTAACGGCTGCGACTCGTCCAAGTCTCTTAACTGGCTTTCGTCGAATTCTGCTATTTTGGTTAGTTCTGTTGGGACTTCTATTATAATACTGTGTCTAACGCTGGTATTATGTAGTCTTTTACCAAATGAACTGAGAACTTTGAAGCATTGGACTTTATGTTCTTCAGTGAGTTTGCTTTTGTTTGTTACTATTAGGTTTTGTAATGTGTTGTATTGTGTTATCAATACCTTTATGTGAAAAATAAGCGTCTGAGTTTTGATCAGCGCGGTTTTATTAATACATTTATAGGATTTATCAAAAGCATCTCTAATATTGTTTATGGATATGGTTAAGTTTAGCCATTCCATGTATGTACCTTTTAGCGATGTAATCGCACTTGTACCTTTTTGGTGTAGTTTCTATTAGATTTTGTCTAAATCATTGGCTCGACTCATGTAAGTCTTTTCAACGATCTTTTGTGAAACTGATAAAGTTTTAAGGCCAGGTTAAAAGGCTGATAGGATAACTAAAATCAAAAATAGTAAGTACATTGAATTTAACTGTGGGGTTGTATCCACGACTTATGTCCCATTTTGATATGGGGAAAATTAGTCTTTATTTGTATATCAAAAGTACAAATAGAATTTTAACTTTGAGAATTGGTCAATTATTGTTATCTCGATCAGATATAAATATAGCTCGAAATTTTAATAGGTCTAAACTGTTGTTAAACATATTTTTACTTGATAGATGAATTCATTATACTCAGTTTACATCGGTTGCAATTTGCAATTTTACAATATTATTACTTATTTTAAGTTTAGGACTGAGTATAATGTGTTAGTTATGAAATGGGTCCCTGATAAGTTAGTAATTTTGTTGCAGCGGAAACCGCATCGACAACATTAATATAATATTTGGGCGGTTGAGGCTATGGCGTATAACGCAGCCCGCCGCTTTACTTCGCACCACGAAGTTGTTGATTGATGGCTGCAAGGCGCTCTTTGTAGCGCTGCCGGTCTTCCTCATTAGTTGCCGTCTTCAGTAGTTCGATGTTGAGCCTCCGGGCGCTGAGCAACTTAATCCGGCGGCCACCCCTCTTCTTTTTAGGTGGCTGCTCCCTCGCTGCAGTCCGTGCCTTGTACTCTTGTATGGTCAAGGGCTTTGGTCCCGCGGACGGATCTACCTCTATTACCTCTTTGATACTTGGCAGATCCCTTTGCTCGACAGGAGCAGGGTGTTCGAACGTCTGCTTGGTAGACATTCGCTGTTGTCATGTGCGGCGCGCCGGTGGAATCCTTTATCCTTTATCCTAATCCTACCCTCGCAGGATGCCGTGCTAATTGCTGTTGCGGCTTACAATGGTCGAGGGCAGTCGTTCATGCAGACGTCGGGTCTTTTCGGCTTGGGTGATGTTGAATTTTCAGTTATTTCTTCATTGATTATTTCTATTTTTGCTGAGTGAGTTGTGGTATTCGGCTTTCTTTGCTGGAGGTTTTCTTTCAGAAAGTCTAATTCGGCAGTTAATTTCGGTGCCGTTGCCCATGGGGGCGGTGTTTTATTTGTATATCATAGCCACTTAATATGTGCTATACCTTTATTTTTGATTTCCTGACATCCGCGTTTGCCCATTACCACACTCTACTCACTCAGTATTTTTGTTTCTTTTTTTTTTCATCAGTGTCCCGTCTCTAGGTCTCCCGCACTGGTGTAAGGGGCGGCCTGCCTCTCACACCTGTTGTCGCTGTTTAGAATTCCCAAATCAAATCGGCAATATTAGCAGCATTTCCTCAGTAGTCCTCAGATCGCAGGCTCCTGCCTCACGGTCGCCATGTAATAAACCAATATATGCCACCAATTGAGAACACGTGTTTTCCTTGCAGTTGGGTGCAGCCGTCAGGCCACCTTTTTATTTCTTCTTATCTCTTCGAGTAGCAGAAACGGTTCTGCCCGCTTAACCTCTACAGAGTGTCTAATCTTACCTAAATACTGCGACTGCGCCGCCGTCGACAGCGGCAGAAGAGCAGCGTATATATATATGTATAAGAGAGAGAGAGAGAGAGCTTATGCGCATATATGGCCAGCGGCCAGCGTGGGGATGCTGACTTAGCTTAAAGCATAAATGGGTGATCTTATATCACGCTCACTTGAGACATTTATTTATGCAATGCAACTAAGTGTTGCTGTGTACTTATAGGTACAGTGTACCCTCGATATATGCACATACTACAATATATTCTTGTAATCAATGTTTATATTATGTAAATCAGCTGTCGCTCCCCAAAAATTCCTTAATTCCAATTAGAAGACAACGAAAAAATTTCTCTTTATTTACGAATAAAAATTGTCCCTCAACTCCAATTGGAACGGCTGATCCGTCAACATTTTAGTCGGCAACACTTTAGTCTGCAACATTTGGGAATGTTGCATCATCTTGTTGCTATGCATGTTTCCACGGAAAAAGAGAGTATATCATAACAAGAGACCATTCACTTTTTTCGTTTTGAAGCAACAAATTTGAAAAGAGAAAACTTTATGTTTTTCCCGCGGGCTTGTTTGTTTTTTTTTTCTCGCTCTCCGTCGAATTGACTCTACATTTTGATGTGATCTTATTATTAGGTGAATCAGCTGTCTTCAAAAGAACAGTTTTAATTAAAAAAAAAATCCCTCAATTCCAATTCAAATTTCATTTAGAACACAACGAAGATATTTCTCTTCTTGTACGAACAAAATGCTCTCTTAACTCAAGTTGGAACGGCCGTTCCGGCAACATTTAAGTTGGTAACATTGTTGCATGCTGCATGCATTTGAGCACAAGAGTGTCATTTACGATTAGCAACTCGCGGCGAACGGACGTGTGTAAAAAATAGCCGGTGAGAAAAAACGAAGTGCGATTGCCGAAGAAAAACAGAGAGATTTCAAATAATAAAGAAATGCAAATGAAACAGAAGAAAATAAAAATAAAGCAAAGTGCGTGATTTCCATCTCCTCAGTGTTGTGAAATTTCTAGCAGAGTCTAACGGCGATTTGCGAATGCCGACTTAAGAAGTGCGAAAACAAAAACGTGACGCCAGTTTAAAATATTCTCAAGCGAAAATCATGTGTTTTTTGTTATACCCTGTGCTTTGTGTTTAATGTAGCTGACGACAAACAAAATATTAGAATCGTGTACGTCGGGAATCCGAATTCCATCCCCTCGTGTTGTGTTATTATTGTATTAAAGTTTCCTTTGCCATTTACCACACACAACACAGAAAAACAACAACAACAAAACTAAACCAAAATCGAACCAAAAACAAACCGCGAATTTTGCAGGTTAGCCCACCCGAAAGAGGCAAAAAAATCAATTATATGTTGGCCAGTGCCGGGTTTGCAGTGGAATCGGGTTGAAAGCCATCGATAGCCACACACGCCCACACACATAATGACGGAGCACCAGGCCGAGGAGCAGGCGGACACGCCGCCCACCAAGGTCAAGGCCACGCCCACACCCACCCCGAGTGGAAAGTTCAAGGACGCGAAGGAAGACGCCTTCCTGTCCACATCGCCGGACAGCGCCAACGGCGATGCCCAACACAAGCTGCCAGCGGACCAGCTGGCCATGTCCTCCAGTGCGCATCCCCAGCAGGCGGGCCAAGCCCGCCCGCTCATCCTGCAAGCCTTCCACCGCTGCTCCTCGCCAGAACAGTGCGTCACGCTGCACGACATCCTGGACTCCTTTAAGGCGCCGCTCTCCGAGGACCAGGCCTGGGCCCTGATCCACCAGTTCGCCGGGCTCTACCACCAGGTGGCCGTACAAGCGCACACCTGTGCCGCGGACTACGAGGCCGCCCTGCCCACCGGATTCGAGCTGCACTTCCATCGCGACGGCAGCGTCCACTTCTCCGGCCCGGATCAGCTGACGCCTAAGGAGCAACTGCAGCAGGAGCAGATCCCCCTCCCCCCGCAGCACGACGTGATTGTGGATCAGCCGGACCACAGCGCCAGCAGCAGCGGCGACAGCAGCGTCATCAACAGAGGTAAGCAGACCGACCTACTGAAAAATCAATATGCATACATATTTCTCACGGCTACAGTTAGCGGAAATTAATATTCCTGCAGTTTATGCCAGTTGTTTAATTAACGGAAATTAACTTAGTATGAATCTTCTATTCCTTGAATTTTTAATTTATTATTTTTTAAATCATGCTGAAAATATTTGAACTAAAATTGATCTATAGTCATAGTTATTAATGTTATAACATTTATTTATTAACGTGCTGCACACAACTGGCAATCTTTAGAATCTATATAGAAGTGGAAATGTTCAATACAACATTGATCAACTAACAATTTGGATTGATAACCTAATGAACCTGCCAACCCCAAATGACATTTTAATGTCGTTTTTCCTTACAATTATAGTAACATGTTTTAATCACAAATAATTTATTGTACATTGCACGCAAATGCAATTTGACTACCTTTAAGCTAGCAACCCGTGTATATTCTTTCGACTTTGTGTTAAGTTCTGTATCCTTTGAGCAATATTTCCTATTATTTTTTATGAGTCTTCCTAAAGATATATATATAGTTTATGTGTATTTCGGCCCGTCAGAGGTCAGTTGGGTGTTGACTTCAGATGCGGAACTGTAACAGTGATGAAAACTGGGGCTGTGATTAGCTGGGCCGGAAAACCGGTTGCGCTGATGCCTCTCCGAATGCTGAGGGGTCTTTGTCTTTTCGGCAAACGCTTTCATTTTCAGTTAATAAGCCACAGTTAACTTCTTTCTCTCGGCCTTTTATTTTCGGACATCTGCCGTGATGTGGGTTTCCGTGTGCCATCCATCTGACTATTGGCATCGCCCGGCCATCGCCAGCGGAGTCCCCAGCGCTTTCCAAACAAACAACCCACACTATCCGCCATCCGATGATGACCTCTGCATTTAAGTTATGCAGCCAGCCAGCTTTGATTGGGGTTTTCCCCACTTCTGCCTTCTGTCTGATTGCGTGCTGGCTTGGGAAAGTGTAAACGGCGACTCCCATGAAGAAGGTACCATCCCAGTACCCTATCAGCAGTGTTTTTCACTTTCTTTTGTAGCTCGGAGAGCACAAGTATCACTGGAAGAAAGGCAGGTCATGTTCGGATTGGGCAGAAGATTGAACGCTTTTCCTTGCCGCAATACAATCGAATCCAAATCTACGAAAGTAGATTTTTTCCAGTGTAACGATCACAGCCTTTCCTTTCGGCATTCCCCCTGCATTCGCTGTAATTGATGGGGGGATACTTTTTCGCCTCTCGATCTCTGAATCTACAGAACGTGTCTGAGTCTGTCTCGCAGCTAATTGTTTAATCATTCGTCTGCGCGGGGACTGTCAAAATACAGGTCGGTAATCTATCGACTTTTAGATAAGCCACGTTAATTGGAAAATGCGTTTCTGAGTGGGTAGTGATGGGAATCTTGGATTTCGTTCTCCTAGGTGGCCCTTAATGTGACTCAGCTCAGCTTTTGGTCTGCAGCATTAACTGCATTCCATTGCATCTTTCTTCGTATGGGCCTGTCTATCTCTATTTGGCCAGGCCAACTCTGCCTATAGCCGGCTTTTGTATCAGCGTGGCCAATTAGTTAGCTCTTATAGACAATTAGCCAGTTACATGGGTAATCTTAAGGGCACGCAGATACAGGAAGTTACAGTATTAATTGAACTGTGTAACTCGGAGGTGAAGGAACTATAGATGGCTGATAATGCTGTAGGAAGTCCTAGGGGATTTTAAAACCCATTTCAGTATACTACTTAAAATTCAGAAATTTTCTTTTATAAATAACTTAAAAAATGTTCTTAGCTCTTAAACCTCTGTAATTAAAGGTCTGTGATCGTCAATTTCTTATCTAAATTCACACGTAACCTTTGTTTATGCTTATCATCAGAACTTTCCTCGGGCCAAACAGAGATCACCTTGTAACACCTTAATTGCCGCTAATTCAGCCGCTAAAATCCAAGCCATTAGGTGAGATATCGAAAGGTTTTGGCCCGGGAACCTCGAGAACCGCCAGCGGGGGCAATTAGTCTGCTCAAACAAGTTATTACAGATGGGAGACGGACCAGACGGGTGGATGCCATCAGATTCAGCACCTTCTAATGGCTTTCGGTCGGCTGCTTCTGTGTTATCCGAAGCAAATACATCAAATCGGTGGAACGTTCTCGCAGGTTACATTGTTGCTGTGCGGGCTTTGAACTTGCCGCATCGATTTCGATTTCGGTCTCGATTTCCGTTGGTCTCTGGCTGAAAATCGCGCTCCATCGCCTCCTGACAACCGCATCCACGGGCGCAGCGAATCATTGATTGTGTCGAATTCGGCTCCAGACCCTCGGAGGCCATCGGAACCCTCGGGAGCACCCGCGACCATGGAAATCGGGGCGTGGGAGACGGAGCTTTTGATGGGAAAACGTCGGCGGCGCCGTCGGGTCGCCGCGCCCTCTGGCGCCTCGATTAGGCGCGCAGCAGTTTCCACAGAGTTTTCCACATTTTCACGGGCGCACCGATAAAATTGGCGCTTGAATCTGTCAACACACAAACTCGCCATTACGTTTTTCAGCAGGCTCGCAGAAAATTGGGAAATGGCTTGCGCCAGCAGGTGTTCGCTTATTCCAAATTTTCCACTGGAAAAGTCGCCCACGTATTTTGTGGAGCCTTCTCCCCAAGGTCATGGGTCATGCGCAGTTCGGAAAAATCGGAAAACCGGAAAACAGGAAAATCGTAAGCATAGTAGCATAGGAAAAATGGAAAGGGAACATTTGTTGCGGTAGGTTCTCTTCTTCCAAGTCAGCTGTTGATTGTGTTTTACTCTGTTTATTTTCGCCGCTTTTCATTTGATTCATCTCACTTAATTTGATTCTTCCGTTTCCAAACTTATTTCACTCGAAGTAATCAAAGAGATCGGAAAGAAAGCTAGAAAAAATCCCTTTTTGGCCTCGAATCATCCGCTTGGGTGATGATATGTTATTTTCATGTCTATGACTTTCTTGTTTTCACCGACAATACAAACAACTGGCCGCTCAACTGGTTTAATGTTTAAATAATTACACTAAAAATTACCCAAACAACGGTCAGCGAAAAATGGCCCGAAACTAAAAAAAAAAAAACCAAACAAAATTATAACGAAACTAAAGCTCAGCAGCAAATTGGTGCACTTTTTGTTGTCCGTTGTGTGGAGGAAAATGAAGAAAGACTCTTGGAAGTATCTTTAAATGGTCGGAGGGTAAATTGTTGCTAATCTTGGGCTTATCTCTTTGTCTGGCAAAGCTTTGGGTGGAGTCCAAATGAAGAGTTACCAAATGATAATTGCAATGTGCCGCCTATTTATTAGGCACTTCAGTGGGCTCAATTAGCCATTAGAGAGGGGCATTTTCAGATGGAGGAGTTTTGAAATGGCTTCAATTTACGATGATAAGGTCAACGATTTCTTCTCTCAATGTTTCGATTAGTGGCAGCTAATTTATAGTTCCACAGTTTCCACAGAAGCTGAGATATTGACTTTGGGAAAATGTTTTAGCTAGCCACCAAAGTTATTTCACAAACGCCAAACATTTCGATTTTGCAACCTTCGTAATCCACTCAAAGTAACTTGGAATTCGAGACCATATATTATGTTTATTTCGGATTAGGTAGCTGTCTGAAATGAATTTATTATCAAGCGGCAGTAATAGTTTATGTTTTCCAGGGGACCACACCACGTGCTCTTAGGTTTCCGCGTTGGCTTATATTTTTTTTGACACATCATAGACCCAAATTTAATTGCCAGCTATTGTGTTGACGCTCCAGTTTTGGGACACAATTAATATAATAATTTTTTCATAATGACAACAAATGACATAAGCACGACGACGAACCTGAACCAAATTTCAGAGACCCAAATGCGGTGGGCTATTTTGTATTTTGTATTTGTGTTTTTATTTTTTGGGCCTCTCCTAAACTTGTCCACCTGTGCAGTTTGCATTCGAGTTACGAAATCCGCTGACCATTGGCTGCATTTTGAAATGGAAATACTTTGTGTCGCCTTCGGACACAGTCGTAGATACTCAATGCAAGAGACTTGGGTTTTGAAAGTGCGTCGCAGACCCAATAAATCAGACGATAATCCAAATTGTGGCGCGCTTTTCCTCCGTTGTGTGGATGACACTTGTGGGGTCCATTGAGCGGACACATTTGGGGCTCAACCGATCCGATTGACCCTGAATCGCTTGTTTACGCTCCAAATTATAAATAAATTTTGATGCAATTAAACGCAATCGAAAGCGGCAAAGTCGTTGAGTAAATGCGCCCCGATAGAGCTATTTTTCGTATTCCTATCTTATCGTTTTTGTAAGTAAATAAAACACCTATATTTCGCCGCTTAATGTATGTGCTAAAGTACATATATACCAAATGTGTGTCGTCGAGTGGCAGCCATATAAACAGCTTTGACGCGGAGGTAGTCAAGAAAACTTGCTAAAAGGTTTGTTAACCCGTGTTTCCAACGAATGTGAACTGTAGAAATCTGCTCCATGGGAACCTGACTCTCGGATATGCAGTAGAACAAGCCAACTGAAAAGAAAGTGTTGATAAGCTATATTATTGTACTGTGTATACATTAGATAAGGGTCTATTTATGGGCATTTACTTAAGCTAGGGTCGGTCATTCTTAGCACTTTTGCAGGGAAATTTAGAAGCCTTGGATAGAATTTAGTATTATTTAATAAGGGGTGGAGTCATAGATTATTGTAGCTTCAAACGACCTTGTTGGGATTGGTCAAGTACACAAAAAAATAAGGAGATCCCTTGTTTTGTGTATCCATGTTCCTTTAAAAGTGGTTTGTCAGTGGTTATGTCGGTTTTTCTTCACTGAGCTCCGTTTTTAAATAAAGGTAATTTATATACCTCCAAGGTCAGCAATTATTATCCCAGTCAATCCAATCCATTTCAGTCTGCAGATAACCCACATGCATCTCATTTTCTGCACCTTCTATCGCAATCGCCTAGCCGTTTAATTGATGTATTCACGAGATACATTCATCTTCAGCCGCCGATCCAATTTCGCTTGACACATTTACTGGGGGGCGTGGGCGTCTCCGGTTGGGGTAATTCACCTTGATGGCGATTTTCCACGGGCCGCGATGACTGCGCAGGCGCAACTAAACTGTAATCGAGACTCTCGCTTTCTACGCGGCTTGATACCGCGCCTTGATGACTGTGAAATTAGACGGCGGACTGCAGATTGCCTCCGAAGACTGAAGATTGAAGACTGAAGACTGAAGACTGTAGACTGTAGACTGGGGACTGAAGACTGAAGACTGTGGAGCGGGTGGTGCCATATCGCTGTTATCATAACCGACTAACCGACCGACTGATTGACTGACTGCGGCTCAGTGAAAAACTCGAATCTCTTTCACTTTGCATATCGCCGGTGCTGAAATTACAATATAAATTTATGTACACGGCATACGTATGAAAGAAACAATCTTTAATCAGCATTTACGCTTTCATCTTTCACATTTCTCAAAGAGTGGAAACAGCACCAGCAACACTGCCATAAACAACAATTGTTGTTGGTCCGCCGCAGCAACCTGTTGACGAGTCTGTTTTTTTTTGTGTTTTGTGCTTTGAGATACAGATACGCGGGGATAGCCGGCTATCTTCAGTGGGTATTTGGCCTGACTTTGGCTTCAGCTGCAAACTATTTTAATTTGGTGGCGAATTTGCATAGTCTGCATATCTTATGAATTTGTTCGTCTATTTGTCTGCGTTAATTTGGTATCGGTGGCCATAAACATACACACTTATGCTCTTTCTCTCGAGATCACAAAAGATGAAAGCAAGAGTGACATTTAAAGCGGTTCATGCCCAAAATTGGGAATCTTTTGTCCCCGCCCTTTGTAGGGAACTATATTCCAGACCTTATGCAATATTAAATATACACACACGATAATTGAAGAATGGGGATCATGGATATTGTGGTTTTTGGGGCTGTGTTCGGAATGCCATTCACTTGATTCGGAATATCTCTGGCAGGAATTGTTTCGTCACAGTGGTTACAATCGGATTGTGTTAGGTTTTTGTGGGCACTAAGCGCTTGTATTGTGAATTTCCTTATGATGTAAATGATGTAAAAAAGCAGCCATCAATGAACGTCCAAAACATAGCCTGGGAATTTGGTTGGCAATATGGGTTTTGAGTTAATGATCTATGGGGTAATCTTTAAGTTAATGTTATGGCTTACACTATGGAAAAATCAGAAATATCGTCTAGAAGTGTACACTTAATGAGGAAATTTGAAAGAAAATTGTAACAAATTGAAGCTCAGTGGCCCAATGAAATAGACCAAAACATATTAACTTGAATAAAAAAGACCAATTTGATTCTGTTTAAAATTACAAAGTTTAGTTCCGCTCGATTATTGAGTAACCACTCGAAAAACCAACGCCCGTAATTACGTTAATTGGCAACTATCTATCATTTCCTGATCCATTATTCATCCGCGCTTATTAATTAATTTATAATTTGAATGCAGAGACGCGGCAGGCACTTAGGTGTAACCAAAACGAAGCCGAAATAAATCAGAGGAGGGGGAGCAAACTCATCAACAGCTCATTGCCCGCATTTGATTGATAAATACTTTAAATATGCCCATAGACGATGTAAAAATATGTACATATGTACATCGCCACGTGTGTAACGATTGCCAAAGGCATTCGGCGTCTTTAAATTATGGGTTAGAAACGAGGTTGAAAAGGCAGTGGCAAAATATGGTCTTTAAAATGCCGACGATTTTAACGTTTCTAACGCCTCAACAAATTTCGCCGCTTCTAATTAATTTTGCTCACAAATCTGCATAGATATCGTAGTTTTTGCCCAGATTATTTATCAATTTCTATAAGATATATGCAAACCAAAAGAAACTCAGTCAGCGTGCGGTTGCCGTTGACTTGCACATGACTTTCCTGACATTAGAAAGTAAATTGCCATGAGGCCACTTGGTCAACCATCAAAGCCATGCACTCCACCATCCACCATCACCTCTACCACAAAATCCCGCAGCAGCACATTTATAAAACTTTATTATATAGTTTCCAGTGAACCTGATGAAATGCAAGTGGGATGATGAGATTGCCGCGGCCGTGGCAGCCAAACAATTGGAAGCCTGGCTGGCCAAGTGCTTGGCTTTATTATTATTAATTGGATTCGACGGGAGGAAAGTCCATTGTCTGACCCTGAGACTGCTCGCCGTGTACTTCGATGTTTTTTCGCAATTTTCCAATCGGAAATGCAATTTTCCCCATTCAATTTCGAATGTCCACGCTTTAGAGCGGTTCCCCGGCAATCTAATCTTATCGAAATGGGTTCGTTAATTTCTTTCTTTGGAGCGAGCAAAGTGCACAACACCATCATGTGTATAGGAAAGTAGGATCCCACTCTCTTTGGTAACCAATGTCGGTTCGCCAATTAACCGACTTCGAATTGACGCATTGACCGACCGGTGATTCATTCCAAGATAAGGGGCACTGTGATTTTATACATTTTGCCACCACCTATAGGGCCTTGTGAAAATAGACGAATTGAGACTAAAAACAACTAGTATTTAAATGTAATCTACAGACCTTAGCTTTGACCAAGAATTGGTTCATGCAATTACCCTTTATTTATGGCCATTTAGTTAATTGCTTAAATTCACTAAGCCAATGCCTTAGATAATCTAAACTATTTAACGCAGATGAAAAATCATACAAAATATACTGCCTCAACATATGGCGAATAAACTACAGCAGTTATAAATTTTAAGTACTTGCCAGATGTTTGCTGATCTTCTGATTCGGCATGAACTTTTAAATTGTAACGATCGCAAGCTTTTTCAATAACGCTCAATCAAATGCACATGTTCGCAGTGAAGAAGCGTTACGGCTGTCCCATAAATCAGGCATTAATAAAGCCCAACTTTGCGCAAATTTCGACAGCATTCGCAGATGGCAGAGGCATTCTTTCCATTTGAAATTCTTTGCTAAATGTCAATTAATTATAAGCTGAAAGCGACTGCCTGCCTGCCTCGAAGAGTTATATTTGTTATTTAATTATTGAGTCGCGGCATGTCGTGTCCGCGTTGGAATTTTGGGATGAATTTGCCTAAAACCCCAACTCCTGGTCCTCCTCTTCCCCCGAAAAGTTAGCTCTTTTTGAGTCATTTCCTGCGAATGTGATGGACAACCACATCATAATGATATCATGCTGGGCACTTGAGCTCGTCTCTTATTTTCGTGTGCAGCCTTTTTTGTACCATTTTTTTTTTTTTTGGTTTATTTCCGAAAACTGTGTTCTGGTTGTCTGACCCGCTAACTTCGTTAACCTGTAGTTAGGTCGAGAGTTTAATGCGGAACCAACACAATGGAGGGCCAAAGAGCTAAGATCAAATGCCCGCAATTCATGGGACTTATGAATCACTTCGGGATTGTATAACTTTTTATTGCGGTAGAAGTAAATCAGGTAGGAAACTCTAATTGCGAAGCTTAGGAGCGGAAAATTAATTTATTTCGACATTGAAGCACGTGTAAATAATACATATGATTTTATTTGGAAAAAAAAAGGAAATGCTATTATTTCTGTTGTAAACTAAATATGCATAAAACTGAAAGCTCCGTAAATAACTTCATGAATATTCCATAAAACTAACATACCCCACTGTGTTATCTCAGCGCAGAATCAAGTTGATTGCAATAATATTTGCCTATGTGGGTATTTAAAGTTTTGGGTGGCGTACCAACCGGTTGGTCAGTCAGTCACGCTTAATAAATTGCAAAGTGGAATTGCTGGGCCATGATATGGGGCTACTGACTAGCCACCCCCCATCACTTCACCCCTTTCTCCCTGGCTTCCATTGTCGCAGCTTGTAATGAAAAGCCGGCCGGTCAGCCAATCAAACCAAAAAAAAACCAACTCGAGCACCTTGGCATGAGCGTCGAGTAGCGGCGCTGCTGAGTCAACTTTTTTTTTAGTTCGAAATTGCATTTAATTGTTTAACAAAATGCCAGGCGCGTTATGTGGCTTATAGAGATATGAGTTATAATACAATTGCTCGGCTTGTCCATTGACAATTTTCCGCCCCGCCCCGCCCCATTCCACCCAGTCGCCAGTCAGCGTCAGTCAGCACCACCTGTCCCAGTCCCGCTCCCAGTACCGCTCCCGATACCGCTCCCTGTACCGCCAACTCACCGCCAATCCGCCCCGGTATATCTGACTGTCTGCACAACAAGTTTATGATTGCTGAACCCGTTTCCACTGACACTGGTATTTGTTATTTCTGTTACAATTTCTGCCCGCTTTTCAGCCCGTTTTTCCCCGCTTTTCCCCCTTTTATATGCTCGGGGTTTGGCCATCAAGTGCGGAAGTTGCGGAGCTAAGAAAACTAAATTGAGACTCGAAATGTTTGCATATTTTTAAAATGCAATTGGAAAGGTGAACAATGTCTGCTGTTGTTTGGCTTTCTGCTTAATTGCAATTGACTCGTTTATGATTTCCCGCTAACTGTAACCGAATTTATTGATTGCACTTGCACAAAGTCTTTTATTAATTTACAATATTTAATCTTCCATTTGTTTACTCAACAGCGTTCGACAACAGCAATCACCACCACCACCATCAACATCATCACCCGCCGCTCGTCGTCTCGCATAGAAAGGTGAGTTCAACTTCGATTGATTGAGCCACGAGTATTTCCCGGTGTTTCAATCTTGTTCTCCGGACTTAAATGGATCGTAAAGATCGTTTGGAGATCGTTCACGTGTCGGCCAGTTGTTGGCGACAATTAAGTGCCCTCAGATTACAGATAAGAATTACGGCCTGTAAAGTGAACTCAAAATGAGTTCATTTCGTGGTCATGTTGCTGTCTTGTTACGGTTCCGGTTCGGACTTAAATTGAGATCTAATGATTTATGATATAAGAAATGGGTTCTTACCCCGCAGCGGCGATTTCTAATCAGAGGGGCGGAAGAGTTGAAACAAGAACGGATACTAATATATAGGGTCGTAAAACGCGTTGAGTGTCGCTTAAATAGATTAGATTTTAACTGCAGTGCACTAATTAAGCTTAGCTCTCAATCATCTGGTTATATTAGGGTTATAGTCTTTATCGTCTTTTCAAAAACTAAAGAGAACGCAATTAGAATACAAATTTAAATCGGAATGGAAAAAGGATACTTATAAAGATATAGGACTGTCGATTATGGAAAAGATATCATCGCTTTCCTTTGGGTTGTTCGAGAGATTTAGGTGCTGAATCTATCGATTGGTTATCGATAGAGCTGAGCTCCTCAGTTTCTCTGCCATGCCCCACTCCGCTTTTCAATCAGCCCCCTAAAAATCCCCCACACGAACTCCTATCTCGAAAGGCCCAGAGCTGACATCAAATTGAACAGGCCATAAAACAAAATGAGCTACAACCAGTAAGACAAGCTCCCTAGCATAATGTGTGAAAGTGTTGACGGCGCAACAGCACCATCAACGATTTTATGGCAATTTTAGCAGATGTTCAACACATAGCCGCACATGCGAAAGTGCTGCCCAAAAAGAGTACCACGAAGAATGCACTGTAAGGTTTCTTCAGTTCCCATAGGCCAAAAACTCGAGAGCTACAGAAAACTACAGAAAACGAGGCAAAGTGCTGAGGAAATGCGCAGGCGCAACGCCGAAGAATTCACATGGTGATCGTTAGCAACCCTGTGCGGAGGCAGGCTTGGATCTCAGCGAGGTAATTAAATCCGTGAGCAACTGCAGCCACAAACAGGGCCAACTGCATTTTGGGCCCAAGAAGATCGTAACATGGAAGCGCCAAGTTTCTCCACGCCTGGAAACTTTAATGTATCTTTTAGTTTGCCCCTCGCTGTTGTTTCTTTTCACCGGCCACAAGCTGCATACTCAAACTACATATATGTATAACATAGATGCCGTTTTCAATTAAGTGTGCTTGCCGTAATGGGTGTGTTTGTGTGGGAAATATGCATGTTTCACCGCTCGATGGAGGTCGTTCCTTGGGTGTACTCGCCATATATTCATTCTACACAACTCGCACAAGGCAACTCCATTGTGTCCGCGCTTCATGAGAAATTCCCGAATGCATTCTTAGAGCTACCTTTAAATTCCTATAATTTATGATCTTAGAAGGCCCTATTTAAGTCGGATAGCATACATTCCTTCATAAATATGAAAATACGGAGGAAATTCCCTTGTAAATAAGATAAGGTTGCATTTGCTTACAATAAACTTATAATAATTTGTATGCAATCTTATGGCTAAAACAAAAGAGTCCATATGAAATGATGCTCTGTACTCTGCATCCAATGCTGTTAGGTCTTGAAAATAAAGTTGTTTCAATACTATACTTCCATCTTAGCTTTTTATGCAGTCATTAAAAGATACCTTATGTAAAAGGATCACTAAAAATCGCAGTCGACATAGGAAATATATACCAATTAGCTTGGCCACCCCATCGTGAGCCCCTAAATTGCGATCCACTAAATCAAGAGTCGCGTCAGCGGCCGAAACGAGCTGAAATTGGACAATATTATACAACAATTGCAAAAATTACCCAGGGGTTGGTTGTCGCTGGTAAGGTTAGTCCGCCCCCTCAAAACCGAAAGGGGCGTTAAAAGTGCGACTGCAATGCGCAAAAATGTTCATTTGTTTGTTTAAAGCACCGACAACAACAATTGAAATTGAGTGGAAAAAACAATTGCCGGAGACCAAAGACTTGAGCGTTAAGAGTGACAGCGCGTGCAGTGACATTTTCCGCTCGTAAATGCACTTTGGGTATGTTTGACCTTTGTTTTGGGTCCCCAGTCATTCCCATCGCCAAGTTGGGGTTATGCAATTGCCCAAAGGACAGACCAAAGCGATGAGATGCGATGCGATGCGGAACTTGTGGCGCCTATCATATGACAAACCAGACATCATCATCATCATTATTGTCATCATTGCATATTATGCAAAGTACAAAAATCGATGATCACATATATACTGGCTAAGCGCGCGAGAGGTATCAAAGAGATATGTATGTTTATAGATGCAGATACAAATTGCAGCTGAAAGGCAGCCCACTAACCGCAGAAGACTTCATCGCTTTTCCAGACCCGAACTCGTGATCTGCAGCTAGCTGTGCCTGGCTATGGCTAGTTGGAATGACTAACAAGCTGACTAACTGACAAAATGCCTGACTGACTAAATGACAGGCCGTCTGCCTTTCGGGGATGCGGACTAGGAAGTCGTCGGTTGGCGAATTTCTGCGGTCTGCCCAGCCCACTAAGGTCGCCTAGAAATCTGTTATCCATACCCCAGATAGTGAGTCAATCGGGGATGCGCTTCGCCACACTCCACTGCTCCACTGGGCAAACGGCTGAATAAAACCTTCGAAAGTATTATACATACCCCCACACCATCCAATATCTTCCATAAGTTTGGCTAAGGGCTTGGCCAGCTCCATTTGTTGCGCTTGCATTGCCATAAATGGGTTTTCGTAGAGTTGAACTTTGCAGTGCAAAGTAGGGGCACTTCTGTAATTGGTTTATAGATTTCCGATATTGTTGTTGGGTGCGCCACCAACCCGAGGGAATCGAAGTCGGAGTCCAAGTCGGAAATCGGTGGCTTTGGCGGCTTTTTCGGGGCCGCCAAATAGGATTACTTCGCTTGACAGGCGGCTTTAATATTTCCTTTTATTGGTTTATACGGGCGAATTGCTAAATATTCCGAATAGGGCAGGGCATAATTAAGCTGGGCGAGTTTAATGTTGCCGGAAGACGATTCCGGATTAATGCGCTTACATTTTCGTGAAGGTCGTGTTGTGTAACTAGCACCATTTCAATATTTTCCCAACCATTTGATCTTTCTAAACTACTATCTCATAAGCGACATGGAATTACTAAATCTAATTGACTTCGTTCACGTGATACAATGAAAAGTAGTTCTAGTCAAATAACAAATTACTCTGCCTTATTTTACAACCCAAGGCTTTTTGCTATCTGGTGACTAAGCATCCCACAATCTAATTCCCTTTAAATGACGCAAGGTTGAGTAATATACTTAATATACGCTTTAAAACCCTTGATTATCATCTCTTTGCCTTGTTTTCCACCTCCATAGCGTATTCTCCCGCCTAAAGTCCAAATTCATTACACAAAAAAAAAAACAATTATTTGGTTATGAAACCGCTTTTGGTTGTCAGGGCTAAAAGTCTCGTGCAAAGAGTTTTCGTATCTCCAAAATAGATAACCACACGATGTGCAGAAGCCGTGGCCCAAATATCATAGATATCGGGTGACACACACTTCGTAGGCCAGTATAATTTAATGCGCAACTTACTTCAATTTCATTCTGATTGGGCCGGAAAGCGAGTTTTTAACGTCTGGACATCGATTTGGGATAAATATTTTCGAAGTGAAGTCAACGCCGTGCGATGAGCAATTACCAATGCAAACTGCGGTGCGAGATGAAGGTTTGATGATTACGCCGAGTTAATATTAAAAAAGCGTGCAAATTGTTTACAGTAAATATTATGCATAAAATAAGGCTCTCGGGTTTCGTTCCTTTCCGCCTCGAAACTCTTTTTCTTCTTCTTGTTTTGCTTTGAAAAATTAAACGAAATAAGTCATCGCTTTTTCAGAGCGTGAACAGCTGCTGGCCTACCTGTTCCATTTAACTGGCACGCCCGTACTTTTATGGGTTCAGTTCGTCCCGGTACATTCGTATGCCTTATGCTCCAGTAGCAACAACATCGGCAGCAACAAGCAACAGTTGCTGCCACTTCCACTTGCAACTTTGGTTGCTGCTGCTGCCGCCGTTGGCCAGCTCCAAAAACAATGAGTTGCCTCTGGATGGCGACTTGGTTGAGTGCCTCGCCGTTTGCTTTATGCTTCGTCTGGTTCTCTGGTTTTGGCTCTGGTTCTCTGACTCCGGCTACAACCACGACTCTGGATATGACTAGCTGCTATAGCTACGCATTTATAATAGGCGAAACATGGCGCAGTGGGACGAGAGTAGCTGAAAACCATGCTAACACCTTTAGTGTCCAATGCTAAAAGGGTATATAGTTCATACATCCGAAATGTAAAAAAAAAGTAGAACAATTATAAGTCTACTTAGTTGCCATCAATCCATATACCCCATTTTAAATTCCCCCCGAATTTCTCCTACAAACCAAACACTTTGTCCCACTGTGCCACTCGACGCCTGTTGCTAGTTCGCCTTGGTGACGGCACAGACGCATCGCTCCATGGCCCATTGTTCTAGGGAATCAATCAATGGATGGCAGGCACAGCACCAGAACTGCCAAGAGATCGGGTATGGGTATCGTAGGGGATCGCATGGGGATCACATGGGATGGGGATGATGACCATGTTGATGACGATGACAACGCGCGCACGACGTCAACATAAAAGTGTCGATCAACTAAACGTTCTCGGGCCTCCGGATGAAGACGATGGCCGAAGTGGGAGTGGAATTTGAAATGGTATATATGGGATATGGGATACGGAGGAAAAGTTTGAGAGGCAGCCAAGAGGCAAAAACTTCATGGCTCGACGGAGCTGGTGCTACGGGATTGTCTTTGGAGCTGATTCTATGGAGCAATTGTATTCACGAGCGTCTGTAATTGCATGCACCGCCGTGCTTTGCCCATAAATACACTGAGCGAAATTAGAAGTTGAAGTGAGCTGTTTACTTATAAGCCTTTGTATACTACACATTATTATCCGTTATTATCCAAATTAAAAGAGTACTTCAGATTCGTTGTGAAGTGTGTATCGTGAATATATATTTTTTTTGGTCAGGATCGCTATTCGATCAAGCGATCTTTGTCTTGCTTTCTTTTTATGATCTATCTACATACCAAATGTAACTTTAAGTTGGTTTAAGTCTCACTATTTAAATAGTTTTCTTCGATTGAGGACAATATGTTATGTTAGATTATATGTTTTGTATGGTAGAGGTGCGATTTGACAATATATTTTTTACGTCGTCAACATAAAAGTTCTTATAGAATTTACATTTCTCAAAAAAACTACAACAAATCAACGGCAAACATTAAATTGTATTTCCCATTTTTTTTAAAACTGCACTTTCCACAGACTTCAATCTTTCGGGCGCCTAAACAAACATTAAGCATCTGAATTGAATGCACGTCAATATTTGACGCCTGAGGCCGCTCCACCTCCTCCTCGTCGCTGACCGTTAGGCAAACAATGAACAATTCAAGAACCTAAAATCCACAAGGAACCCCTCAAGTGGGGGCCACACTCGAAATTAGAATAAATGCAAACGACTTGGACTAACACTTGGGATTTCTCTGTGGGAATGAAGCCATAATTCGTGGCTCTCGCTGGACGAAACCCAACCCATTGAAACCCATTTCTGGGGCTGCCAGTTCGTGGCACATGGACGTGATAAAGGACTCATTAAAACATCACTTCAATGGGCCGGCCCAGCAGCCTCCAAAGACGAGATGCAGTTGGGGTCCAGGCCACGGACACGGACACAGATACAGATACACACCAATGCCAGGCACTCACTTGTTCAATTGCTCTGCCACTTTAAGACCCCCAAAACAACACTCCAATAGCGAACCAGTCTTTTTTTTTTTGATACCCTTTGGCTGTTTGGGTGGTAGGAATAGGTGGGCTATTTTAAATGTTACGAAAATTATTAACGAAAGTTGGGCTTAACCTCCACTCTCTTGAATCTTTTGAAAGCATAGTTGAAAATTACGTTACCTTTGATTATTCTTGAAAAGCTAACCAAATAGACCCAGGCCACAGGCTATACTTATTGCAATGTCTATGTGGATACACAAATAACTTACTGGTCCTGTTAATAGATATATTTTCTCCTAAATGATGAGTATCAGGAATTCGCCAACCTCTTCTATATTTTGTGCAAAATGGAAAGAAGACGCCAAACAAGTTGCTGGTTCACTTGGGAGAGTAACAGTTACTTTTCCAACATACATACATATATAAACGGATATGTACGTGCGGCATATACGTATATACCTGTATCTATCTAATTTTTGGGACCTGCCTGCACATAGAGGAGTTGCTGCTGGCGTCCAGTTTGGAGCCCGTCATGGGAAACCTCTGGCAACTGGTTGCCAGTCACGAGTTGGTCCCGGCACTAGCCATTCTATTCTATTTGCCAGCTCCGAGTTCTCTTGGCCAGGCTCGATTCATAGGCACACTTGCAATTTAGTGGCATTAGGGGTGTAGTGGTTGCCATAACCGCTGCACAGGGAGAAATAAATTGCATTCACGTTCAGATATGTTTTATGCACTGAAAAGGAAGTAGTATTCACTTCGAAAATTCAATCATACATGTCTTTAATCTGTATGTATGCCTCTTGTGGCTCGTGGTTTCGATGTTACCATTTTTCGTGTTTTATGTCGCAGATAATGGCAATATTATAAAGATGTTAAGCCCGTTTTTATGACCGATTTTAGTCGTATATTTTCGCGACGTGTTCGCGGTCGTTTGATTTCGAGGGGCAGTTGAGTTCAGAGCGGTTCGACTGAGTTCTGCAGTCATGTGCGAGTATTTCAATTTCTGTTTTGGTCCGCCGGTGGTAATACGTACGGTACTTGAGCCAATTACCCAATTAAACGCCAGCGTTTTGTGCTATCTCATCGTCGCCATCAATACCAGTATGATCACCACCCCCTCTGGATGCCCTCTGTATGGCCGACCCGATCCGCAGATGCCCAAATATTGATATATAGCGTTTTGTAGGCTATGGCCCCTTGGCAGTTCTTTGATTCGAGTCATGTTCTAGAGGCGAGTACAATTAGCGTTTTGTTTCGGTTCCGTTATAATGCTGTTAGGGATTACGCCCCACCTGGCTCCCCAAAATCCGAAAACTTGTTTATCGATTACTATCGATGTGTTGTCCGTCGGTCTGTTGTGACGCTGGGATCTTGGGTCTCAGTTTTTGATATTGACGGCCGATCTGCTGCCTTTTGCTGCCCATTGGATGCTGTAGGGCTTTGATCGCAATCTCCGATCTCTCCTTCTAAGCCTGTCTTCAAAAGATACTCAGTCTTCTGTCTGTGTGCTCGAGAAGGTATTATTTCTAGGTGGCCTGGTCCGATCTTGGGACCAGAGAACTTACCGGAACTGCACTAAGCGTTTTGATTGAGGCATTCGACGGTCGATGCTGATGGATGGGTTGGGTAAACTGGGGCGAAATTGGCGAAATAGGTTCCCATGCATACATGAGCACACGAAGGCGAGGAGCAAATGTCTTTAATCTGTACTTCATTTTAAAATATTTATTATCAATAGAAAGAAAAATTAAAATTAACTTATTGGATCGCCCTCAATGAGTCATAATATGCCAGTTGCTCTAGGGGCTTCCCGGTATCTCGCGCTGTGCCCCACATTCTCAACTCCGTAATTGCCTTATCAGTTCGCAACAGATCGCATACTTGCCTCTTTCGTTCACTTTTCAGGCCAAAAGTATGTGTATTTATGGTATCAGCAAAGAAAGAAAATAATGGGAAATTATTGTTATTCACAATTTTAGACGTTGCGAATCGTGTGAATTGCCGTTTTCTACATGAACATAAACAATAATTGTAGCACCAGCATAGCTATATCTTGTACATAGATTTATTATATATATACATATATATATGTATATAGAAAATTAACCCAGTTCGCACGTCTATGCCGAAACAAACAAAAGTTTGCGAGGCAAACGAGTCGCTGGCAACAAAAGACAAGAAAACGACAAAAGCACCAGACTCACCTGAAATCCACAAGGCAACATGCACCTCAAAAATGAGGTGGGCGAAAGGGGAAAGGTGGGTGGACGGTGGAACCACCTGCCTGATAATCATTTCCCCTGCTAATTGCAGGCGGTCTTGGTAAAATGTGCAAATATTATTTCAAGACAGTTACAAATACCGAGCCGCACTCATTCGCACTTAAGTCCCCGCTCATATTCACACTACCACTCGCATTCACATTCATTTCGATTCTCATTCCCATTCACTTTCCCCTGCCTTTTTTGAGTGTGGGGACGACACCTTGCTGATAAGCTGAGAACGCAATTATTAGATGACATGCGACTTGTGTGGTGCACTGTAAAAATTTGTATACATTTTATTATGGTCTTATAAACGGAACCTAATGAATAACAACAGAATATTACTTTATAAAATAAAACAAATGCATATGCATACATATTTCTGGAAATATTTCTGCTTAGAATACCAAACCTTTCCCCCTGTTTACCGCTCATATTCATAATTCTCTCTGGGCTGTGTTTCGAGTCTTGTCTTGAATTTGGGTCAAACATGCATACTCATTGGCCTCCCCTGCCATCTCCTTATCACAAATGATCCCCCCATGATGCCCCATGCCCCCATGCCCACCTGTCGCCCCTGTCATCCATCTCGGATGCCTGGCAGAGAAACTGGAAAATCTAAAATTGTATAACCTGCTCCCAGCCGGCCGAGATGTGGTTTGGTTTCCTTCAACCCACTGGCCTGTGGGCCACAGTGGGTCTTGGTCGCGGGCAGGCAGTTGGTCCCGTGTATCTCAGTATCAGCGGCCATAAATTTCAGCCACTTTGATCATGCCACATCGAATGTAAAGTGCTTAATGGACCCGAAACAGTTGACCGGGCTTAGCAAACAAAAATAGGAGAACGAGAAGCAAAAAGCGAGCCTTTTGTGTGCGTGGCACAAAATTGCATTGTAATTTACAAAAATATTTCCAGTTCTCATTGTCTCTTTCTGCGACTTTTTATTTATTTTACTTATTCTTGTTTTTGTGAGCTCTGTTCCCTAGAGATTTTAATCGTTGTCGCCAGCGTCGCCTTGTCAACGTTGTTCAGCCAGCCCCCCAATCCCTCCTAGAAAAACGAAAAAAGAGTTCCGACCGTTTTATGCTGCTTTACATTGGCGTCGCATTTTTTTCCGCTGTTGCTGTTGCAGTTGCTGCTGCGATGTTGCTGCTGCCAACATTGATCACGACTGACCAGATAGCCTGGAGAAGTGGCCAAGTCGAGAGCTACTTGTGCGCCGGCTGCCGATTGTCGTTTGCCTATATATATGCTACATCCCTCTATATATATATATATATACGTATTTATACAAGGCATTCTTTCTATGGAAACAATTGCATAAAATGTGAATCCTTATAGCGACAGCCAGCGTCTAGGAAATGGTCAAGTCAAGTGGGTAGATCACAGAAAACAGTAGGAGATCGCAGACTCGAGACTGCAGAAGAATGGTCACGAGCAAAGAGTGGTGGCAGATGGCCAGACAAGGAGTTTATGATTCCCCCAGATGCTTAGGAGACAATGGGTAGTCATAATGGAGGATTGCAAGAAGTCCGTACATAAATATATCAAAGTGAAGTGCGCGAAAGTTTCTTGTCTGAGAAAAGTGGTCTTGGTTCGAGATATATTAGAACTATTAGATATCCTAGTAACAGTTTCCCTGCCTAGAATGTATCCATAAGGATAGCTTCCATGATAATAGGCATTTTAAATAGTTATTGTCTCTTTACACATTAGTTTTAATGTTACTTCCAAAAGAGTCTAGCCTTTCAAACACTCCTGATTATCGATTTGACCTTTTGTTAATCTACTTTCATGCACTTGAACGGACAGTCGGCAATTACAGCTGCGCCCCCAAGTGCATTCAAATATTCACACCTCACCAGACAGCCCTACTTCCCTCCCCCGATTAATGTCGCCTGACTCAGCAGCTCCTGCTTATAAAACAATGTCCAAACTGGCCAAAAAAAAAAAAGAAATAGCCAGGCAGTAGCCGATGAGAACCAACAAAGCGAGTACAGTAAATCCTCAACGTGGAGGTCAGGCTAAAGGTTAAACTGACTAGATTGACAACGATGGGAGGTGGAGTGGGTGGAGTGGAGACCCTTTGTTCGCCGAAAACCGAAATGGAACTTTGGCAACTGGCTTACTATATAATTGCCGCATTGCATGTCCGTGGTTTCAACTTTGATATTAGCCCGAGTTCGGGGAGCAGTTTCTTTTAGTTGTTGTCTTTCGCTGAGAATCGTCGGATTGGGAACAGGCGCACCCTCGACAAAGACAGACTCACTTATTTAGACTGATGGTATATGCAAAGTGGGGAAAGAAATAGCCACGAAGCGGTTGCCTTTGGCATATTACACCTTGCCTCACTACGGTTCACCGTCCACAATGCACATTCCGAATCCAAAGATATTCCCAGTTCTGTTCTCTCTGCTAATTGCATGGGAAAATTCACAAGACAAGACTGTGGTTCCTGCTTAAAAGTCGCCTGATTTGTACCTATATAGGCTGTCATTATACTCTTAATTGCTGGGCGTGATCATTAGTTGGCGACCTCGCCTTCTCTCAGCCTAATGATGCCAACTTCTATAAATTTTAATAGACATTTTTCTCTGAGGAACTTCCTTAAGTATAAGAACTATCCCATGTTCCTAAAAAAAATCTATAAAATGAATCAATTATTGCATTTCTGGCATTTATGTCATTTAATATTGATGTGACATTAAACCATAAAACACCAAATAGCATTTACTATTTTACAATCGGATTGTTTGTATTTGTTCGGTCTTTGGATTTGTTTTTCCACCACTACACTTTATATCCCACTTGCGCTCACTTGACTTCCACCTCTTCCATAATTTTCCCATTAATTATGTCTCTCAACCTTCAACGCCTGCAACTGCAACTGCAACTGCAACTGCTGCGGTGCAACAGGCATTGCAGCTGCAATTCTTCGGCAAATGATGTAAGGGTCTCCTACTCCACGGAGGGGCAAAAACGCTGGAAGCGTTTAGCTGACATTTGTTGTCAACCTCTTCAGTGGTGCAGAGCCCCGGGTGGAAATGCCACTCGGCACTGCATCCACTGCTTCCACTGCTTCCACTGCACAGCTGTCACAATGTTTTATCATTTAATTTCCACGATAAAAACAAATCCATGTGAACGTGGCTGAGAAAATGTGCCATAATGTGCATAAAGTGTGTGGGCGGCGCCGGCAGCCCACGCGCAGATTTGGATGCGGATCGAGATTGAGATTGAGATTGGGCCGGCGTTGAAGGTGAAGATGAAGATGAAGACGAGTTCACTGGCTGGTCTTAAAATAACGCCAGCGAAATATTATTTAACGGCTTTGGCTTCTTCGGCTTGGATGTTCGGATGTTTGGATGCTTTAACACCTTGTAGCTTTTTCGGCAAGTGATTTCGCCAACGCCAAAGTGAAAGTGAAACAACAGCTGACACTGCACTTGGCTGTTTGAAGTTGGCGCTGCTCGTTGCCTGCTGCACCTGAACTCTACAACTTCCCGAACACCAATTACATATAAATATATATGTATACAGATATATATATATATATATTTTTTTTCTGCTTTCCAACGAAGCTCCGTCAACTTCAAACTCCAATTAGAGTGTCGGTTTAATGAACTGCTGTCTGAACAAGGCACACGGAATCCCCGACTCGCAGACTTCAGGGCTTCGGGGGGTTAACTGCATTACACGCTGCACAATTTTTTATGGCTCATCGGCCTTAACCTTCGGCCCCAACTTCAACTGCATTTTGCTGGCGGCATGGCATGCCATTTTTTCATAGCCCTCTAATTATTATATTTAATATTTGTCCGTTTAATCCCATTACAGATTATCAGCGAACTGGCGGAAATCGTCTACACCGCCTTGGATTACAATCTGCCGGAGGACGAGGAGTGCCAAGTGTCACAGGAGCTGGAGAATCTGTTCAACTTTATGACGGCAGATGGTGAGTATGGATTCTCGGGAATGAGCTATAGATTTGGCCCATAATCATCTTAGTATATTAAGGTCAAGCTTCAAGTATTATGAGATAAAAGAACATTCCGTATTGACACTATTTTCTTCAAATGGTGAAATCGCGTTGTACTCGTTTCTTTGTGACTCAGATATACATATACTATGTAGCTTAGAACAGCAATTAAATCTCTCAATAAAGTTCCCAATCTGAGCTCAGTTTTTTTATATTTAGGCAGGGACTTTCTTAAACCAAAAGCCCCGTTTATCGGGCTTCACAAGCGAAAACAAGATGAAGGTTAAATGAGGCGGCGTGCCATGAATCACGTATTCTTTGTGATACATTTAATAAAAATAATTATAATACAATAAACTCCGAACCTTATAGAGCTGATTGGATCTTGTTCATTGCAGAGACAGACGACGATTGCATTGACGAGGGCATCGACGAGGGCGACAAGCGCTGGGACGACGAATCCGAGGAGGAGCGCAACGATACCAAAGAACTAGAGCACATAATCGAGGTGGGTTTCCAATTCGAGTCGATCGTATCTGACATTTGCAATCGGTTCGTGGCATGATGTGCCAAAAACCAGGCACCCAAACCAAATCGAACCAATGCAAATTCGAACTCCGATCCAAGGGTGAGTCAGACTAGTTTGGAGGTGCGCCAATGTCTGACCTTTTGACCAGGCGCTCAGTCGCTCTATTTGCCAGCTCTTTTAACATATTGTGAATAAATCTATATGGAGCCAATGCATCGATATTCTTCGGTGGGAAAACTTGTTTGGCTCACTTTACAGTTAACCAAAGCACAGAAAGAAATGTACAATCAAATCTCGGGAAATTAGTGTGCCAAGTCTAGAAAATAATAAAATAAAAATATTATTAATTAGGGTTCCTGGTTCAAATGCTAATTACCTCAGACTGTATTCCATTTTCAATAGTTAAACGTAAGATCAAGGTCTCCAATTCTCAATGTCTATGCGAACATTTTTCTTTCTGTGCAGAAATCAAAGTATCTGGCGGATACTTGTTGTGCGCGTATCTGTATCGCGGCTAACCGCAAACAAGCCGATTTAGTCCGGGTTCTAGTCAGATACCTAGCTTATGATGCCCGGTGGAGCGACCGACTGGATTTCAACAATTTCAATTGCGGCTCGATTGCATCGATATTAAATAACCGAAATAACCATAAAACCAAACGCTTTCGTAATCGTAGGAAATCAGCCGCAGATCTGTAAATCAGAAATCTAAATCTGAATTTGAATTCGAAACCGCCTACCTGCCGCAGTTGATTGCGCTTGGGGAATGCTTCCGCGTTCTCCGGCAGCCAGCGAATCATCTGCCGCGCCATTCGCTCCACCGCAGATCCATTGGAGGCCCACACGAGGATCCCCGATTTGGGGCGAGTGGGGCGTGTGATGAACCTCACACCGTTGCTGATTGAGCCGGTGTCTTCGGTTCCTCGGTTCTGTTTGAGTGCTCCGAGCGGGGCGGGCGGGGCTGGGTGGTTCTTGTCTAATGAGCTTTATGGAATTGACACATTGCTGTCAGGCAACACTGAGCAGTGAGTGGATCCCTGATCTTTTTCCACCTGCCTGACTTTTCTAGCACACCATCGTAAAGTGGAAAAGTATCCGCGACTGATACAGATAGATTTGCATTTCTACAGTGTCTGTGCTTCTCGGGTTAGATAAGATTTGTTTGGGGGAATAAATTGAGTTGGTCTATATGCGCGATATGATTATCGTAATAAGTGAAAGGAAATTGCCGAAGGCGTGAAACGTAATTAGCTTTTGGTACGCAGAACTTATGTATGGGTTTTGGGTTATTCCCAGAATTTGTTATGAATAAATGTAGGTGAGATGGAACCGCAGAAAATAAATTAAAACCAATATAGTGCGGTTTAGGTGTGATATAAAATATATAGGCTACGAGTATGTGGCACACGGATAAGTTTGAATGTCTGATTAGCATCGAATGTACGGTTCTTGCATTGGTTTGTTATTCCGCCGCTCATTTTATGTAGTTATTAGTGATTTTAATGAATTGCATTTTTTAATTCACTCCCCAATAGACCTGCAGAAATCACATAAAAACCACCCTGCCTGAGAACCACTATAGAGCTGTCTGCAGAGCCCTCGTGACGGAGACCATAGAGCTCCGAGTATTTCTGCAGCAGGTCCTGAACAATGGTAAGTGATCCTACTGTTAGACTGAGAACGCAGCTTGTTAACTAATTAATTATCTTAAGAAGCAGGTGCCGAGAAACTGATCAAGGCGTCGGAATCATCGGCCACCACGCAACAAGAACTGGCGAAGCTGGGCTTCAACGACTGGGTAAGATTCTTAAAGAGTGCTGTCCCCTTAAAACACACAGATACTACAACACCATAGCGTACCATACCATAGTTATGTAATGGTGCTCCACTAATGGCCCACAGTGGCGATAGCGTCTCACGATTTGTTTGGCGCACCTCTTCGAACGTAAACATACATATGCCATGAGCCATCATCATCATAATCATTATCGCAAAGATCACGAGCATTTGTGGCGGGGTTTTCCGCTCTGGGCTGGAATAAAAAGTGAACTATTTCATGCATTGCCAAATGAAACTCACTTTTAATTTCAATAATTGGCCCGCGGTGGTCGCCTCCATTTTGGCCATCATCCTAATGAGTTCAACGGCGCACCATTCGTATACACTCGTATGTACTATGTGATTTCGTGAACTATTTTAATGGACGCATATATCATCTATATATTTTGGCGTTCGCTGTGACCTTTGCCGAATATGTCGAGGCCGCCACAGGAGTTTGCCATCATCACCACATCGGCCCGCCATAGCCGTCATTCAACCTCCGAAACTCATTGAGACACACACGCAAATTGGCCAGGCACGCAAGCCAAAATTCGCTCTTGTTTTTGCTTCAGCTTCTTGTTGACTTTTTGTGGCGTGAAAAGTTATACTATAGTAGTCGGCTTTACCGTTCGAGGTGTGTTTGATTTTTTTTAATCAGATGGAAACCCAAGCCTGTCAAAGAACAGTTGGCAAAGTTTGTCCTCAAAAGTTGATAAGGCTGAAAAAGTATTAAATATTGAGTTCTTTAAGCTTCAATGTCTTTAGACTTATTTGCATACTTCGGGAAATTCTACAGCTGGTAAACTATCGATGTTCCAGCCACGATAATAACCCAGATTGAGTATGAATGTAAATCAAATGACTTATTATTTCAGTTGCTAATTTGTTTGTTCAAATTATTGCCACCAACAAATTCTGAAATGACTTTATTTATATGAACTGCTAATTGCTTAAATTTAATAATGCCGCTTCTTTGTTTTGAGGAGTCAAGAGAGCCCAATAAAAGACAAATTATCTGTAGTTTAGTGCAGTAATAGGTTTTATTGTATCCAAAAACGACCAAGAAAGTTCAATTTCAAAAGAGTTTAGGCTCGTCTTTTCCTCGCATGTCCGATGATTACAAATCGCAAAAAAATAAAGAAACCTTTGCGTGTGAAATAGACGACACATCATTATTTGCCTATACTCTGGAGTACAAAAGAAACACAACCAGATAGCGAAATAGACCATAAATATTTGCACTCCATGAATTTGCATGTGCCGATAGGCGGGGATTAAAAAAGAGGGTGCAGCCGTGGAATTGGCCAATTAATTGGCCAGACATACACCATATATCATATGCGCAATGAAGACCTGGCAACGAATCCAGTCAAGTGTGTTTATTTTGTGTCTTCTTGGTTTTGTTGGTATTGCGAAACGAGCGTTGATTAAACGCCATCTTATCTATTTCTACTTCTCCGATAAGAGTTCTCTACCTTTGTTTGGTCTATTGTTTATAGGGAGTGTTTTTCTTTTATTTGCACTCGTTCTTTAGCTACTGCCAAACGAAGTTCAAGAAGTGTGTCTTTAGTCAGCGTTTTATCGTGTTTTCTGGGAAGACAACAGCCTTCAGAATGTCACACAGCCAACTGATTGTTAAAACACTTTTTGACTGAATTTACATTGTTTTTGTTTGGGCATTATAATGCTGGAATTGCGGAAATATAGCTGGTTCTGTTTTATTACTATTTTTTCTCTTTGGCTTTGAACGTGTTTCGCTGGCAGGGGAAAAAAGGTTTTCCGAGGAAATCTCTCTTTTCGGCAGACATCGTGTCTGTGTCTCGCCTAGCTGCCTTCGATGATGATGATGATTTGGTATGCTAATTTTCGATCCAGACGTTACCAATCTTGTACGCACATGGTCCAAAAGTATTTCACAAGCAACAGCAGATACATCCCAACTTTTGCGGAAGCTGCTGCCACTCAAAGCTGGCCTGATGTTGCTGCTGCAAGTTGATGTTGCAGCTGCTGCGTCTAATGCTGCTGCGGTGAGCGTAGTTGAAGCGTGGCGCGGCATCTTAATCGTCGGTACATTTATGTATGTGCAACATGGTGTCAAAACATGTGCTGCCATTGATGCCCTCAGCTGAAATCGGACCCTAGAT
Organism: Drosophila melanogaster; assembly: GCF_000001215.4. Lineage (NCBI taxonomy): Eukaryota > Metazoa > Arthropoda > Insecta > Diptera > Drosophilidae > Drosophila > Drosophila melanogaster. The sequence goes on from NT_033779.5 coordinate 20,338,717, forward strand.
ACGCTCCACCCTCCTCGCCTCGTTTTGCATGTTTAATGAGGTGTCTCAAGATGCATGGCCACCAATTGGCGGCGAACGAACAGGAAGGCGATGGCGAATGGAAAGTGAAATTGCGGATCACTGTTACATATCAGGCCCCATTGTGTGCTAAACAGTCTTCCTGCCATCGCGCAGCGTTCAACACTCATTACTCATACGCACAGTTAACTTGTCAGGCCGATGGATCGGATCGGTCCCCCTCGCAGCGGGAGTCTAAACTATTGGCTAATTAAATGAAAATAATTGCAAAAGTGAAATGCACCTCTCACCACTCTGTCTGCTTGTTTTTCTTCCTGTCTCAAGCACGAACTGCAGCTGTGGAGGGCACTGCAAGTAGGTCCCTGGTTCCATTGCATGTTCTCCATTTTGTTTGTTCGTTGTTTGTTTGTTTGCCTGCTTGCGTTTGCCGTGTCCCACATCGCCAGCGATCCGTCGCAGCTATCTAGTATCGAATCTCTATTGATTAACCACACCTTCCCGAATCCATAGGCACGCTTCTGGGTGCAGGTGATCGACGAACTGCGACGGGGAGTGCGGCTGAAGAAGAGCAACCACGAGCGCACTCCCATCGAATATGAGCTGACACCCTACGAAATACTCATGGGCGACATCCGAGCCAAGTGAGTACAAACTAAACTAGTCGATAATCGCCAAGAAAGCTTACACAGTTGAGATACTTCTTCATTAAATTACAATGATTGTAGATGATTTGATTTTCAGACCTTACATAGATAACATAATTAGCACCGCTTATTTGTAGCCAACAAAAGAATGAAAGCAATACCCCATTTAGAAAACGCATCTAAGCCCGAATTTCTCTTCACAGAAAGTATCAGTTGCGCAAGGTGATGGTCAACGGAGATATTCCGCCGCGCGTCAAGAAAGATGCCCACGCCATGATCTTGGAGTTCATCAGGTCACGGCCGCCGCTGAAGAAGGTGTGTAAAGCCCCCAATGCAAGTTCCCCAACGAATTCCCAATCCACTCGCATGGCCAGTACCCAAATCAACCGCAATCCCAACTGCAATCCCTCCTCATCAAAATCCCCATTTCACTTTGGCAAAGTGTGAAATATTAAACTACAGGTTTTCCCTTTTTCCGACTTCATTTCATTCGCCGTGATTCCTAATTTTTTTGTACCAAATTGTTGTTTTTCTTCGAAATAAAAATTATTAGTTTACTGTACGTTCTTGTTTCTGTTTCTGTACTTTCCGGACCCATCAGGCCAGCGATCGCCAATTGGGCCCGCCGCGCATGTGCGAGCCTTCTCCGCGGGAGCAGCTCATGGAGTCCATACGGAAGGGGAAGGAGCTCAAGCAGATCACCCCGCCAGAAGCACCGACCCTCAGGGAAAGGGGTGAGTAATCAATGTTCAACATACCTGATGATATTAGAATTCCCATTTAAAATATCCATTTCTTGTTAAATCTACATATGAGCACTTGCAATTGCTTAAATATTGAAGTACAGTGGTGGGTTTTTGGAAATCCGTAGGGTAACTCTATACATGACCAACTAATAGGTTCCACTCTCACTGACCTATCCTTCAAAAGGCCAAGCCCATTGTCAAGGGGAAACCTGTAAATTTTGCACAGTGCCTGCCAAAAATAGATGCCGCCTCTAATCTTCTGCGGGCGTCCATCGCTTGGATCCTGGTCTCAAGTCGTTGTGTGCTGGTGACTCCAAATTTTACCGCCAACGGCCCATAAATTGTTGTCGCCTATATAGACAACCGATGTCTCCTGCCGCCGAGAAATATAGAAGAGGAGTGCTGAGGGATGGAGAAAGGGGCGCTGGTGGAAAACTAGTTACTGGCAAGACTTTTTCACTGCACTTGTTGCTGGGGGAGCCCCATTGTCCGTCCGTCCTCCTATTTTTCTGCCATGTTTGTTTGTTTGCCGTTTGCAGTTCGCCTGTTTGTGTGTGTTTGCCGGCCAAAGAGCGCATGCCAACATAGATCAAAAATAGCAAGATTTTCCAATCACAACACTGAAAGGAATATTATGTGCACAGTAATCAAACGAATGTATTCAATATCGAGATCTTATAAACCTGACGAAAGAAGGTGGCTCTTTTTAGGAGCACTTAGAAGTGTTACCATTTCTTAGTTTTTTAAAACATTACAAACTATTTATTATCTACAAAGTGCAGGAGCGCCTTTCAATTTTTTTTTCCTGTGCAATCCCCACCCCGAATCCAAAATTGAAATCCCCAATGGAGGAAGCGTGCAAAATTGTGACACACAAAGATAGCGACAACGCGACGACGACAACGGCAACTGCAACATTAAAGCCAAGAAAATCGAAGAAAACCAAGCACGACAACCTCACCTCCGTCGAAGTTGGCTATTGTTGCCTGTTTGGGTTTTCTTTTCGGCTGGGAATCTCGTATTTCTTCTCCGACTTTGAAGATTATTTAAATATTGCAGCAACTGGCCGAATATAATTTGTATGACTATATAAAATCGCATCGAGTTACTAATTTCTACGGCAAGTTAAATACAAGTCAGTCAAGTGGTATATATTTAAAGCCTTAAAAATATTTAAACAATCTTTTTGTTTAATCTGATGATGATTAATTAACTCAAATACATTTTTTACATTTACCTTACATGGTTCAAATTGTGTAGCCTAATCTTAAGGTGAAATCTAAAACTTGCTTAATATTTCAAAGCATACTTATGGGTGCTTGGAAAAAAATTGTTTTGGTTTTACAGAAACTGAGAAATAGCAAATTTAATGTAAGTTCTTTGAAGAATAGTCAGTAGTTAAATTGAAAAGGAAAAATAGTTAAAACCCAAACCGACCTCGTCTCCCATTATCCTTCCCTTGAAACTTCTTGTGCCTTGATTGCCATATCCTCGCGGGACATTACGCGCTTACTCATCATATGGTGGTGAGTCCTTGTTGCCGCTTGACGACGTCATCACCTCAACGGTGACGTATAAATCACCCACGCAACAACAACAGCGACGACGGCCAAACAACTTTTAGGCCGTTAAATGTCAAAACAAAACATTGGCGCTCTCTGCGAGCGACGCATGCGCAAACGGAGCCGAAAAGTGGGGAAACTCGAGTTGACAGCTGCCACATTTCTCAGTTCCGTGTTGAGCTTCGCTGGAGACGCCTCGTCGTTGTCCGCTCTGCAGCTAACAATTATTCTGTGGGCTAAGTGAAAATGAAATCGAAAGCGGTGGCTATCTAGTAAAATAAGCAAAGTACAACAAAGTGACGTGTGGATATTGCGAAACCCTCAACCATATTTAATGGAGCTGCTGGGCAAACCCGACTGATTCCCATCAACCCTCCCTGAAAAGAGAGAACAGTGCGGCCCAGAGGGTGGCTTCCCTTTTTCGGACTCGGATCGATAGCCTCCATGCAACCGTGTGAGAAAACCGAAAAGTGAAAAGCCAAACGGAAATGTGCCAGGCTTAACCCATGGAAGCCCGGCCAGCGAAACGCTCCACAGCGGCCTCCGTCTTCCGGTCGCATCACATGCCGCGGGAGTCGGATCTGGTGGACATCGGCAGCGATGCCTCGCTGTACTGCGGCTCCGACGGGGAGTCCAGTCAGGCCCAGTCCACATCCACATCCACTCCGAACCCGCAAACGAGTTCCGACCAGGATCTGGACCAGCCTCAGCCAACACCTCGCGCGGCACCGAGAGCATCGGCCTCCAATAATCCGCCAACACCCAAGCCACGACAGGCTATCAGGTCATCAAAAGGTAGACATCAGCATCTCCAGACCCTCGCAAAACACACACAATAGCGTCTTCCCATTGTTGAATGTGCTCCGCTTTGACCTGGTTTCGATTTCAGGCCCGCCCCAAAGTGCAAGTGGGTGGGCTGGGGGTTGGGTAGGGTTCCGTACTCTCCCCTCGTACTCTTCCCCGAGGAAGTGTTTCTTGCTTTTGTCCTCGAGAAGCTACTCCAAGGCAACTGCAGTGCTCCGGTAATTGCCGTCGTATTATGACTTCGATTTTAAGCTCCAGTCATTAGAGGCATGAAGAAATAGGGTCCAAAGCAGATCTAGACATACGCCGAAGGCTAAATACCCTTTGTTGTCAAGTAGCATTGAAAAATAGTTTGTTTTATTTGTTCACTGCGTTTGGTCATTAGCGACATGGAGAAATAACACCCAAGATAAATAGACTTTGAGTCGTTTGAACTAGCCAACATATGGAAAAATCCGAAGCCATAGCTTCCATTGCTTGCTTCTATGCAGTTGTATGAATATTTGACTATGATTTATTTTGAGTTTTCAAATGGTTATCTTTTTATCTAGTTCATAGTTTTCATAATCCACCATCCAGTAAAGCAGATCGATGAAAACGCTCGTGTTTGCCCCCCGCCGAAAGGTTAAAGCCAGTGGATATAATGCCTAGCCCCCGGTGGTCCGTGGTCAATGGTCAGTAGCGAGCCGGATCACGTAGCAGTTATTACAGAGCCGTGGACCCATAAAGTATATTTGAAAAGGCGAAGCGAACTCTTCCGCTGCAGATACGAGTTCCCAGGCGTTGCACAAGCGGAGTGGGTTTCACAAGTAGAACCATTAAGTGCGATGGGCTTAACGGCTTTTATGGTGTGGCTAAGTAAAAATATAAAAAAAAACTATGACTACCTTTGATGTCGGTGAAGTGAGAACCTAGACATGTCACCTCTAATTGCGCAATGAGCGGGCAAAAAGGGCTGGAAAATCCAGTTTTATTGCGAGTTATTCAGAGATGCCTGCTCCATTGCCCAACGATATTTATTAGATAATCCATTTGAGCCTACAACTTTCCCACCACTTTCGCCTGAGAAACGAGGACTTATTGTTACTCCGATCTGTTTTTCTTACAGTGCTTCCAAGTGCAAACTCCACGCTGTCACGATCCAGACAGCGGCTCATCAAAGTGGACTTCTCCAAGTTTCAGGTGGGTTTCGCGGAATCCAAAAAACCTACAAGGGGATCTGACCTTTTTTCCTGATTTTCTTATTTTCCAGGACGACGATCTCTTCTACGATGAGAACAGCATCAGCAGCTCCCACTCCACAGCGGCCACCCACCAGCATCATCCACATTTCGCCGAGATGCACCGCTGCTCGCAGCCCAAGATGCCGCCGTATCCATTCGGTGGCTACATGGTGCCCAGTCAGGCACGACAAGATTGCCGGGAGACGGCGTCGCTGATGCGGCCCCGACGCACAAGTGAGTATCCGATTCTAGCACGGATTATGCAACATATGTCCGTATATTTATAATCCACTTGGGATCTTTGGGAGCACACGCCACTAGAGCACAAAGTACAGGGGCGGTGTGGATTTGATTGAAATTCGAGAAAAATCGGTCCGACAAACTAACATTTGATGGTTTTTAATTTAAGTTTACGGGTTAGGTTAAGTATTTAAGCTGAAAAAGTATTTCCACAGCAATGTATACTTATTTCGAAATATTTATGGAAAGAAAGAACTTCCTGATCCTCGAAATCTTTAATGAAGTCTGTCGCTACAACTCAACAATATTTTATGAAGCTTTCTCCCAATTATGAACTAAGAAACTCTTGCGCTAATTAAATAGGCACTTGCCACAACTAACTTCCTTTGTATAAAATAAATAATTTTCCATTTAAAACCGGTTTACTTTATGCTCTAGCTTTAAATGCCATGGCCAAGCCATCGCCTTACGTCTTTCACTACGTATTTTGGTTTACAATTGCAGACAGAAAGTTACTAAACCGCAAGACATATAGAATAAAATTGCTTTTAATTTTTTTTTTTTGTGGTGAAGCAACTGACTGTCTGTGATGTGGTTTAAGTTTTTATAATTTTAATTTAAACTATTTTTATTTCTTACTTTTTTCCTTTCCTTACAAAACAAACAAACAAAAAACACACACACAAACTTATTTTGCCAAGGTATTTGATCGTTTTTCTGTGAGCACACTGCTAACCTAGATCGATTAATTAATTTTTATGATTTTGTATGACGCAAGCAAAGCCCTAGAAAAATCGAGTGAACGAAAAGTTACCAATTATCGCACTAAGATCAAAAAAATCAAATAGAAATTTTGGTGTGGTGTGGGCCGAAGTAGCAAATAACAATTCAAAATTGACGATCGGTTGAGGAGGCACTCAAGCACACACAATGAACCACACAAATATACAACAAAAAAATCTCGAAATATTTTGTAAAAACAAATGTGAATGTAGAAATAAAAGAAAGTCTACTGCAATTCGCCCCTAGTATTATTTATTATTATGGCACCCCGTAGCGGCTTTTAATTTTGGTACTAACTTAATTTTCTCGGCTGCCAATAATCGTATAAAAATAATGTATTTTTAACTTGACAAAAAATTACGCTTACAAACAAAATAAATATGTGAAAAACGAACAAAATTAACTGCTGCCCAATACGAAAATGAAACCCGATCAGTGGAGCCAGCAAAGCAGGTGCCGCCTCCAGAAGAGCCATCCTTCACGAAGGACGAGTACCACAAGTTCTACGACACGGCCCTGGAATGTAAATATTTGCTAAGAAACAGCACGTAAAACCGTAATGCATTGCCATCTTGCATGATTGTCCCCCCTATCGGATATCGAAATTGCATTTAGACGCTACACTAGTATATATCACGCTACTAAACAGACAGCTTGCTTTTGAAATACACATCTGACATTTAACATTTGCCGCTTTTCCCTGCGCCTTCACTGTCCTTCATGTATGAAAATAACTCATCCGCCCCGTTGACCCTGACTGAATGCGTTCTCCTCTCTTTAATTGACAGCCTACGACCTGGCCACTCAGTGCGAGTCGAGGAGGGCTTCCTTGCGCCGCCACACCATCGTTGGATGCCAGAGCAACCTGGACGAGACGCACTCAATGCCGCCCACGCGGCCCGAGTCGCGTCAATCGGACGACGTCAGCAAGGAGGTGAGTCCGCCAGCATAATGGTAATGATGATATCGAGGAAAGAGTGTGCCCTCTACTTTTGTATTATTGATTCGAGAATAATACATCTGTGGTGGGACTTCCATACTTTACAATATGCTGGACTCTTTCATTGTAGACCATTTCTCCATTCAAGCAAACGTTTTATTAGCAAATGAGAACAGTAAAGCTTAAACCCTATTCAAACTTTATTTCTATATCTACCAATCCGTTGCAGACGCCTAAGAGAAGTCCTGCGGAGCAGACCCATCCCTCAGACGAGGGCAGTTCAACATCCTCGCTTGGGCCATGGAACAAGTCCTTCATGGACAAACAGACGTGGATGGAACGGGGTGACGATCGGCTGTCCGTAACGCTGGCGGAGATCGTTCACATCCGTTCCGTCATGACCAAGGCGGAGCTGGAGGGCCTGCCGATGGACGTGCGCGTCAAGGAGGATGTTGAAAAGCGTCGCGTCTGCTTCCTGTGCCTGCGCACTCGGTTCTCGTTCTTCGGTCCCTGGGGCATTCAGTGCAAGTTGTGCCAGCGCACGGTCTGCGCCAAGTGCTATACCAAGGTAGGTACCGGGTTAATGGTTAACCATAGGGCTGCATATTTACTATTTTCGATTTCTTCCCAGATGCGAATTCCCTCGGAGCACTTCCGAAACGTGCCCCTCGTGCTGATCTCGCCATCGCTGCTGTCCAGTCCGGCCAGCTCGAGCACCCCATCACCCTCCCATCATGCCCAGCAGGCGCACTCATCCTCGACGGGGAACATCATGGACGACCAGTTCCCCAAGTCGTTGATAGAGCGTCTTTTGCGCTCCGAGTCAGATCGAAAGGTAGGCCTCCTAACAGCAGTCCGACCAGTAAACATGGAACTAATGAAATTGATACCTTTATTCCAGACTCGCAGCACTGTGGGCAGTGCCCCATCCTCACCCAAGCACCAAAGATCAAACATGAGCACGCCCGGCATTAGCGTGGGACCCGGAGCATCCTCCTCCTCAGCGGCCGCCACTGGACAGGCCGTGGAGGCACTGCACGACCAGGCGACCATGTCGTCCTCGTATTCCGCGGCCATGCGACCCTCTGGCGTCCACCAGCAGCAGAAGCAGCACTACAACAACGCCATGTCGAGGAGCATGGAGGGACCCCGAAGTCTGCCCGTGCACAGTCCAGCATATCGACCGCTCTCCAATAACAGCACCTTGGAGAGGAAGTGAGTTTTTTGTCTGGGTTGTGGTGCACCACATTTATTAACCGTAATTTATTCTCAGATCCCGCTTTTCGAGGGGATTCAACCTGTTCTCCTCGGGCAGCCATCTTGCCCAGACGCAGGAGCAAAAGGAGAACCTGCGCGGCGAGCAGGTGACCGTGTGCAACGACTGCCAGGGACTGGTCAACGAGATCACGAGCTCCGTGAAGCAGAAGCGCAGCTCCGCACGGAACCGCACCATTCAGAATCTCACCCTGGATCTGACGCCCGTCTGGAAGTAGGCGGGAATCAGATCAGAGATAGGATAACTCCGCAGTGCGTTTGAAGACCGTAGGATGGTTGCAATGGAGTTCTAACGACTGACTTGGCTCTACATCGCTATACATACTACCATTGACTACATGACACTGATGATGACTCATTGACAGACAACAGACGCTATTTGATTACTGACCACATTCCTTACCTGTGAGAATTTTCAGTTTCAGCGCGGCTGTTTTAGGGCCTTCAGAACGCACTTGCACATTTAGCTATTACATACATGCATAGATATGGATTAGATCGACTGTTGTACACTTAAAAGGATAGAGCCTCGAGGAGCCTCGTTTGTAAATCGTGTTAGTCTAGTGAATAAGCAGAGGAGAATACCGAGAATTCCTGGCTGAAGCTTTGTACATTTTCTGCCGGCTACAGAGAGATCCGCTTGAGCGCACCCCACCACTTTCTATTTATAAAGGAGCTAACTTACACGTCGCTACACATTATATTATCGCAGATCGCAACGCGATGCCGTTGTTTATAACTGTTCAAAGTATGCGTAAAAGTTGATTAAGTACATGTAATCATAACTCTTGTATCCGCATATATCAAATGCACATATATTCGACCTTACTTGTACCCTGCTCCTGCATTCGTTTCAGCACGAGCGACGTATTGATCATACAGAATACATCGATATTCGCAATACGATTCCCAGTTCAGAAAAAAAAAATTTCGATTGTTGAAATAGTTATCCGAAAATGTTGTGAAACTTTTGTGCTTGCGCAGATCTTTGTTTACGTTGTGAAGTTTTCGTTTTGTTCCCCTATTAACTACAATGTCAATGTATAACGCAAGAACTACTTGATAGCCTAATTTAATTTTAGTCGGCGTTGCTATGCAGCCCAAACTATTTAGTTAATTCGCTTAGTTTTAATTCTCCCTAAGTGCGTCTAAGTTGTAAGCGACGTCTATATAATTGTACAAGCTGATGATGCAAAGCAAACCCCTAACGAACATTATATTACCTAATTGTAGCTGCTATTATAGTTTTTCTAACCGTTTTTGAACAATTTTGTTTGATTTATCTGTAATTGTAAATGCATTTAAGTACTTGTAATATTAAATTTTATGCTTTTAAGTTAAATTCATTTACAATAATTTAATACACACACGAACACACAAAGAGATCGAAAATACACAAAACAGCAATAATAAATGAAAATACAAACTAAAGAACAAGATTCAGGTTTTACACACTGGTCTTTATTTGTAGCTTTCTGCTGAGGGAAACAATTGGATTCATAGTCTTCTATGTAAAATAAATTAGAGCCCACCTCGTTATTTAGGTAACAGACTATACATGCATATTTGAAGAATATTCTGTACCTGCAACGATTATTTTGAAAACTAAGAGAAAGCAAGTATTATATATGTAAGGCCTTAAAGCTAGGTCAACTAGATCTACCGAGTAACAATTAAGCTTGGTCTACTGCGATCAAAAGACTCGGGTGGCGGAATATAGGTGGATGAGTTAATCCCCACGCGCCTTCTTACCACCGCCATGTTTGTGGTCGTTTCCGCCGTGGCGCTTGCGATTGAAGCGCTTGCCCTTGTTCCTGGTGAAATCGCGTCGCTTCTTCATGAATTCTATGGCCTTGTCGATGAACTCCTTCTCCTCCTCCTCGGTGGCCTTTCGCAGCGACAGAGAGACCTCATCTTTGAACTTGAGCTGTGGATAGGCAAGTACAATTACGGATTAGCTGATAAGGGAAAAGTTATAATCCCAATTCTGATTCTTACCTTGCCTTCCTCCACCTTGGCAATGTACTTTTCGGCCGCATCGGCCTCCGTCAGCCGCACAGAGCCCTTGGTTTCGCCCTTGGCGAACTCAATGTAGGCCACCTCGAAGTCCTTGATCTTCTCGAAGGCTTCGCGAATTTCCTCGCGGCTAGATGTCTCCGGAGCGCCCTCGAAGACAACAATGGCGTTCTTGGGCAGCTCGAAGGCAGGCTCAGGCTTGGCCTCCTTTTTGTTTTTGCGCTTCTCGTTCTTCTGGGCGTATTCCTCCTGCTTCTCCTTAAGGTAGTCCACCTGCCATTTACGCAGCAGCTCGCGCTCCTTATAAACGATCTTCTCCTGTTCGAGGAAGGCCTTTGCCTGGTCCTTGGTCTCGAAAGTAAGGAAGATGCTGCCCTTGAACTTGTACGACTTGGTGGGCTTGTCATAGTGCTTGCGCATGGTCAGGTTGACCACTTTGTCGTAGTTGGCAGCAAAGTCGAGCAGTTCGCTAATCTGCGAATCTAGGGGGAAGCCCTTGGCGTATGCGGTCCGCTCCTGGATCTCCTTGCGCCGCTCTTCGTTGTGCTCTGGAATAGGACGCTCCGGATGGCGACGCAGGCTAAGTTTGTCTTCGCTAATCTCCACGAGGCCCTCCTCGGATTTGTTCAGGGCAGCCACGATCTCAGATAAGTCCGTGGACAGGGAGGCCAATCTCTTGAAGGTAACGAGCACCGACAGGGGCACCCAGCCGTCCTCGTTCTTGCCGATCTGCTCGCGCAGAAACTTGTCCCGATTCAGATTGGCATCGCCGAAGTAGTACTCTACCTGCCGGATTATGGCGCGCTCCTGTTTGGTGAAGCCGCCAGCGGCTTCCTCTGCTGCGGGAGCCGGGTCCTTCTTGGCGTCGCCGTTCTTCGCCTCCAGCACCTGCGCCTCGGCGGGCTGTGCTACCTCTTCCTGGGCTTCCACACTCGGGGTTTCAGCAACTTCGGCCATTTTAGCTGTGAAAATTTCGCAAAGAACTGAAATGTGCGCTCACTGAAACACGTGTGAAATCGGTAAAATGAGTCACGGCGTTTGACAACACTAGCCCCGAAATGCCGTGATAGAGATGCACAGGTCAAAAACCGTGACTAGCGCCAAGCATTAACTTGAAAATGCAGTGCGGACATCTTGACCAAAGACCCTAGAATTCTAGTGTCTTTGTCTTGACTATGTATTATTTAAAGGCTTTGAAAATATACGTTTGATTATTTAATTTTTGTAGTAGTGGTAATGGTAATATATCAACAAGAATTAAAAAAAAACCTTTACTCATTTACAATTACCGCGATATTCAAAAACAAGAACATACCAAACTAAAACTTATAATTCAAAATATATGTGACGAAAAGTGGTTTATATTATTTTTGAATGTGATTTATCAATTTACTCCAAAACTATCGATGCAAAGTTACGGAATGCTCCCCGATAGCCCTATCGATGCCGAGGACCTGTTGGCACGTACACATCTTTAGTTTGGCTGCGGCCGATTGCAGCCCTGGTTTTCTAGGTTTCTATTTTGGTCGAGCGCTGTGTTTTATTTATGTTTGCCATGGGAAAAGAGAGTTGCTAAAAGTGCCTAAATACGTGCACCTGGTTCACAAACGGGCGCTCCAACCAGTTGACCCCAGCCCCACGGAATCGGCATATGAGTAAACAAGTATTTGAAAAAAATAGTGAGAGCAGTTCAAATCGCGTCGGCCTAGAAAAGAAACCAAAAAATCGGGCAATAAATAGTGAAAAGTGTGCTCCTTTTGCTATATAACCAATTGTGTATATATAATAACAAGGGTGGATAAGTCGCGCAATCAACGAAACTTGGAAAACTAAACTATTAGTCACTATTCTATTATTGCTCAACGAACGACAGGGAACAACAACAAACGGATCAACAAATGTTTGATAAAACGCAACGCAGCTGAAGGTGAGCGAAAAACTAAAGTGGTTAAGAAAACCCTTCAGACAGCTTGGCTGCAATATATCTAGCCGTGGAAATGAATCAGGTTTTCCAATAACTGCTCGTCTGGCCAAAGGTTCAGTGGCATCTGAAAATTCACCCCACTATGCGTCATCCAAGTAGAGGCATCATAGACATCCCCACAACGGCAGACACAATCAAGCCTTCCTATAAGAACCGCCATGGGTTTTTACATACATATATGGCATATATAATAATAGAGCGGGTTTTCTTCCTTATTTCCCCTTGAGATTTTAATATACCCATACTGCTAAATTCTTCATCGATGAAGATATCTCTTACAAGAAGCATTTAGTTGACTGAATTATTGGTTTTTTTTTTTTTTTTTTTTTTTTTTTGTATTTCAACACTTTCTTTTAAGCAACATATTTATATAGAAAATCTAATACATTTTTAGACACATGACAAAATCCTATTTACGTTAAAAACAGTTTCAATCGTTTAGTCCCAACAAAGGACATTTAAAGCTTAAAGCTCAAGAATACATTTTATGTAATGACTCCTGTACTTTCGGCACAACTGTTGTTCAACTTGCTGCTGCTCGTGCAATAGTAATTTGTTGCCGGTTTCTGGAGTTCAGAGGTCCGCCTGCATAATCCATTGGGTCAATAGCAGGGCTCCTCGTGGGGCATCCGTTCCAGCTCCTCCCGAAAAGCGTTTGTTTGCTAGCACTCGCTGCGAAAGTAAAATGCACTGCCGGACGACGACGGAGGCACGTTCTGCCTGCCGCTGCCTGCCGCATGCCACCTGCCTCCCGGCCCCAAACTCCCCCATTGGATTCCCAGAACCAACAAGCATCATTACCCGAACAATTTTGAACCGCTGCCAAGAGAATTTCCTATGAAAGGTGGTGGCAAGCTGAATGCAAATTCATGCTTTTCTTTACTCTCACATGATCTTGGTTTCGGCCACCAGGTCAAAAGCAGTTTGCAAAATAAATAGCTACCCTAGAAAATATTATTTAAATCAAATTGAATTATTTCATGGTTTAAAAAGTTATATTTGTTTGTATATATTTATGTGGGGAATGTGAAAAAGTCTAGGGTAAGATCTCGTCGAACCACTTGGCTCTTTGCGCCCTATGGTTGTTATTCTTACGCTTTAATGAAAGCATGTTGGCAATATCTGTATGTGGGCCTGTGATTTCCCAAAACAAACATTGGCCGTCAAATCATGCGCCTGATTTTCACTCGTGTCTGCTGGGAAACCGCGTTTCTTCATATTTCCGCTGCTGACCTCGTTCTTGGTGTGTTGGTGTCGAGAACAGCGGATCCCCACAAGCTATTGGAACTCCCACTCGCTCACCTCTTCGGTGTGCCCACAGCCACCGATGACTTCCTCCGCCACGAAGTATCTATAAATACGGCGAGCGACGCAATCAAACTATATTACGTCCATATATCTGAGGAAATGCATCTCAAGTGGCGGCTGTGCAGCCTGTAAATCTCGGTATTGACACATTGAAGAGGCCTTATTGAGTGCAGTTCGGCTGAGCTAGTAGGGATAGCGATTCGGATCCGGTCCCGACCAGGCAGAACTGCATAAATTTGGTTTGTCTTTGGCTGACTTTGTTTGTCTTTGCCGCTGACTTTGCCAAGCAAAACAATCCACTCGCCTTTCTTTTACATCTCTCGTCTTTGTTGTTTACGTTCCCCAGTGTCCCACGAAAATAAACATTCGGTGATTTGATTTGGGGTGCTCCCCTCCGATGGATGCGACGTTTTACTCGCCAAATTGCGCATTTCCGGAAGCGGCAGGGATATTCATTTGAATTTCGCCTTCGGCGACGGATCGTTAATAACCGAAAGAGTTGTCTCTTATACTCAGAGAGCGTGGGCCCGGTGTATCTGTATCTGAAACTTGTATCTGTATCTGTATCTGGATATGGGGCCGCATAGCCGATCCGCGCGGCGCCATGTGCAAGTTTAATGAATTAATTAAAATTTGGTTCCGAGAGCTTCAATGGGGTATGTATGCATCTTTGTATGTGCCCACATATCTGCGTGTGTGCCGCTCGGTATCTGCATTTATGCATCTGCTCATCTGACCTCCGATGCATCGTTTGGAGCACCACCACCTACGGAAATTTGATTGTGCCCGGCCATGGACTTAAAGTGATTTCAGGGTTAAACGAAGCGAAGGAAAGTGACATACATTCGGCTTGGGTTTGGCGCTGCACTTATAAAGCATATTTTTTGCCGACATTCTGATCTCGGCAGATTTGAATACGAATATTCTGTGGAAAAAATATTTAGTTCTTGGTCACTCTAGCTCAAAAATTCTCCGTCGGTCTATAAGCTTCAACATCTTTATTCAGTAGAGTTTACAGTTCCAGCCTCCTTGTTTGTCTCAGAATGAAAGTCTTTGGGTTAAATTTGATTTATATTCTATCTTAAATTCTAAAAATATGACGAATTTAACATTTCCTGAGGCCATAATCCCATTAAAACCACAATGTGTGTCGCACGATTCTAAATTTTAGATTATACAAGTCTACACATTCCATAAACGTTTCCTATGATTCACGGGCATATATTGTATGATCAACAGGAAACTGAGCGGAACAGGTGAATTTTTCTGAAATAATTCTAAAATGCTTGAATATGAAGAAGTTTTCGATTGATGACTGAATCCACAAACATGGAAGATCTCACATCCAATAGGCAACCCACATATATTTTGGCACAAATATTTTTATGTGGTTTTTTTGAATAGACAATACAAAAGCACAGCGAGTGTCGCTTATTTCTCAATGAAATACAATTAAGATCCTCATTTTGGAAACGCAGATGAAAAGGTTGTCCCCGGATTCATATTTTTTGTCACATCTCTGTTGATTTTTCATGAAAATATGCGATGTGTCCGGTCGAAAACGCTCGCGTACATGTGAAAATATATTCGAATCTCCTGCGATCCGACGAGACTCTCAGAAAATGACTGCGAGAGTGGCACTTTCGGTTGCCGTGGAAAATTCGTCTGCCATATGTCGCCAGCTTTTCGGTATTTTCCGCTTTTCTCGGCAGTTTCGCTGAAGCAATGAACGCGTGCGGTGCATCGTCTGAGAGCAGAAAAACGGCGAAAAACGTCAAATTGTCGTACCACAATTTATTGTCGAAAAAGTATATATCACCCATCTATACAAAAGAGTAGCGGGTATATGTATTCGAGTGCCTAGATGGCGAAAAAGTGACATTTTAAGAAATTTTCATGCGTTTGTGCAACCAAAACGTGACCTTGCCTTAGGGAAATATTCTCATCAGCCTATAAATCTTGACAATCTCATGAGAGCGGTAATAATTCGTGAAAAACTACACGTTCCAGTTTGGCATATAGAACTTGCGATCCGCCAATATGTACACTTTCGTCTGTTTTTTATTTTTAGTATTCTAGAAAACTATTTGGGCAAAATAAACCAAGTTGTTCATATTTTTGCGTTTACTCATTGCGGCAATAGCAAACAAATGTGATGCATCTATTTTTAGAAAATATATCACTTTTTAACATTTTCAGTCCAGAATTGAATTTTTGCATAAACATAGGAATTCCTATATTAATAAAAGCACACGTCGCGCTGCCAATTTTAAATAGTACCAACGAATAGACTAGGCTAAAGACTTTTATAAACGACTTTAAAAATAATGACATCCACTAACTAGCCCCCTAGTGCCACTCATACAAGAGACCATTTCAATTAAGCTTTGGAATATTGGGGGTTTTTGTGAGTAACAATGTCGTAATATAATTTTCGAGGCATTCGAAAATATTGCGATTTTACTTCTTTCTATAGATATCTGATGTATAGAGTGCACTTGCCTTTAGAATCCAATGTGCCAATCCCATTTCCGTCAACGAAAGTGTTTAACGATTGAATGAAATGTTGATCTCTTAAAGAGTTGTTCGAACAAACCAAATAAAAAAGGTCGTAAATATTTTTAGACGCGACGTGGCCGTTGTTTATGATTTATATGTTGGCCTGTCCTGTCCGGCTATTCAAATTGTTTTTATGGCCCGAAAAGTTTTTCTTTCACAATACGCGCGAGTGATTTTTACCCAATTTTTTAATGGATCCTCGCAGCTTGTGTGACCTTGGCCATCGTGTAGCGCACGAGTTTTCCAGACACTTGCAGTAAACTAGGAAAGAAAAGCCGGAGGGGAGTCGCCGGAAAAGTGTCAAGAAACTTGCGCACGCGTTTCTCGACAGATGTTTTCAAAATGTTTTCTTCTTTGGGGCCATAATTATTGCTCGGCTAATTCCAAGAGGCTGAGGAATGCCGAGCGATCGACGATGATGTAGCTCATCGCTGCAATAATGCGTAGGTGCTGTATATAACGAGCGATATGCTCACATATGCTTTTTCATTGAGCAAATTGCCTGGCTGATGTTTCAAGTTCAATACCCATCGCCTCGTTTCAGTTGAATCAATCTAGTGCGCACTCGGATCAGCCCTGAACAATCCGATAATGGATCAGCCACTGGTGGTGCAGGCGGAGTACTCCTTCATGGGCAGCAATAACGACGAGCTGTGCTTCCAGAAGGGCGATGTCATCACGGTTACCCAGCGCGAGGATGGTGGCTGGTGGGAGGGAACGCTGAACGATAAGACTGGCTGGTTTCCCAGCAACTATGTGAATGAGTGCAAGGTGCAGCTGCCTCTAACGGAGACCATAAGGCCGCCGGAGGAGATCCAGGAGTATCGGTCTGTGGTGCTCAAGGATCTGCTTGACTCGGAGCGCGCCCATGTGGCCGAGCTGCAGGGTCTGCTCGAGAATTTCTTGGAGCCCATGCAACAGACGCAAATGTAAGTTCTCTATTCTCTGACATAATTTGAATATAATCTAAAAGGGCTTCTTCTACAGACTCAGTCAGGATGAGTACGCCCAGCTGATGTGTAACTTTGTAGAGATTGTGCGTACGCACGAGGATTTGCTTATCCAGATCGAGGAGTGCAACGATCGAGTGGGAAAACTATTTCTCACCAGCGCCCCCTTGATGAAGAAGGTGCACCAGGCGTACTGCGCTGCCCATCCAAAGGCCATTGTCATACTGGATAAGTACAAGTATGTGCTCCTCGCTTTATATACATATATTGTGGTGTTCAATTGTTAATAAATATAAATTTTTTTCTATTCCAAAAGGGACGAGCTGGAAAAGTATATGGAACGACAGGGCGCAGCCACTCCTGGATTACTTGTGCTCACGACGGGTCTATCAAAGCCCTTCCGGCGACTGGACAAATACTCGGCCATGCTGCAGGAGCTGGAGCGGCATATGGAGAGCAGTCATCCGGATCGCGGCGACACCCAGCGGAGTGTTGCCGTGTACAAAGACATAGCTGCCACCTGCTCGGCCACCCGTCGCCAAAAGGAGCTGGAGCTGCAAGTGCTCACGGGGCCAGTGCGTGGATGGCAGGGCCAAGAGCTGAGCACCCTCGGGGACATCATCCACATGGGCAGCGTTGCAGTTGGAGCTGATCATCGCGACCGATACTTTGTGCTCTTCCCTCAAACATTGCTATTCCTTAGCGTTAGTCAGCGGATGAGTGCATTCATCTATGAGGTGGGAAACACAAGCACAACATGGCGAATTTGTTTGTAATCTGTTTTCACACGCAGGGCAAGCTACCCTTAACTGGGATCATAGTGAATCGCCTGGAGGACACGGATGCCCTGAAGAACGCCTTTGAGATAAGCAGTCCCTTGATCGATCGCATTGTAGCAGTTTGTCAGGGTCCGAATGAGGCCAACAAGTGGGTGGAGCTGCTCAATGCCAATAATCCCAGCTTGCCGATGGGCATCAAACGGCAATTGAGTAACTTGAGCAACTCTTCGCTAGGACACCTAAATGCCGCTCATGTAAGTAGTATATTTCTCCTATATATTCACCTTTATTATCGTTTCGTTTTGGCGACACTTTAAACCGTGAGCAGCTGAGTCAACATTTGGATTCACGGGGCTACTGCACGCGATTCTCGCTGTGTGCCTATTACTCCAGCCCCCCGTGCCATGTGCGACCTCTCCGTGTGACTCTTCCCCCAAGCAATTACCCAGCAACAGCTCCGTACGCCAATCTTAGTGCTCACTTTGCCAGGCTTGTTAAAGGCGGCGGACTGAGGAGTGCTATCGTAAAGATGCTTCTGTATCCGCAGGCTCGCCAGAGCATCGATCTCAAAAGGATTGCGTTGCGCAAAAGGCGTTGTCACAAGGCATCTGCAAAGTTAAAAGATCTCAATACCAATCAGGATTCGGGGCAGTCCGAGTTGGAACGACAGGATGCAATTGAACTACCAACGGACTCGGAGAGCTATGACGATGACTTTGAAGATGATTTTTTGCATTCCTGCGACTCGGATCCGTTTGAATATGTGCAGTTTTACCAAAACAAGCGGAACGATTCCATGTGCAACTCCACAGGCACATTCGTGGACCATGGCACGGGTGCCAGGAGGCACTGTTCCTCTATCAACCTCATTAAATTGGATTCCGCGGACACGGACGAAGTTCTAGCGCTCAACGAGTTAAAAAAGGAGTCTCTTGTTATAGGATCCAGAGCACTAAGAGCTTTGGCTCGGAAGTCCACGACTCGAAATTCCAGTGTGCACACATCCACGGCAACTTTGGAGCTAGGTGTGGGTGGCAGCATCACAAACTGTGTTGAGGAAGAGCCAATTCTTAAGGTCAAGCCATCGTTCTCCCTGCAACAACAAAGTTCCGATGCGAGTTCCATTTTTGCAGCTAGATTGGGCGGTGCATTCACCGCCTGCGAGAATCTGGCCAGTATGCCTGATGATCTCAGCAGGGAGTCGAGTATCCAAGAGCCACCCACTCCTCTGCCAGCTTCACCGACAGAACGGCACAGCATGCCGACCATATTTGTGGGCAATCGGTTCAACCACAGCAAAAATACAGAGGTATATGTACCGACGTGGCGAGATCGCCAGGAAATGCAGAATCAGAGTGTGGATGCGAAGCAGGATGAAGAGTTGCACTCCAGTTCCATTGATCTACCCGCCGCCTGTCTATCTGCTCCGGATAAACTGCAAGCAGAACTACTCTACAATTACGACGAGATCCTAGAAAAACCTCTACAGCTGCATCGGGAGCTAACGCCCTTTCCGGGCCATAATCTTAACTCGGATAAGCGAGTTTCCCACAAAAGCGACAGTCCGTCGACAGGAAATGCAAAGACAGATCCAAATCTTGCCACAAGAAGTAGTTCCACCACCGAACTCTGCATCGATACCACTTCAAAAAAGCGCACAACCCCGTCAGAGAGAAGCCGGGATTCCATTAGGCGCTGCATTAGCTATCAGTTCCTGCAGATGTCCAATCGACCGCCCCCTCCACCACCGCCACGCAGGGATCCGGATCTACACTTAGACACCAAATGCCGCTGCTGCGAAAACTCCCAGTGTCCCAGTCCGCGATCGAGTGACAGCGGAATGGCTGGCAGTTGCACTATTACATCACCGGATCCGCCCAATCCGGAATCATACTTTCCCATGGAGGCCGCAGGCCACGATATGCTGGATAATGTGGAGCCAGAGAGGTTTGATGTGTGCGGAATGTTCAGAGAGAAGTTCCTCACTCCGGAGGCTACTCAGGATGTTGTTGATCTATCAGAGGAGCAGCCTCAACTATCAGATGAACCCACTACCCCTACCAATCGCAAAGAGGAACCTACTTGCATCACCTCTGCTCAAGTGCAAGTGAACACAAGGAGTATTTTTCTGCCCTCCAGCTCGAGCATGGATGAGACTAACAGGAATGTCCCAGCCAACAATATCCTATTTAGCTCGAGTTCCGCGGATCAGTTGGAACCGCAGGCCACCTTTCGCTCGGGGATGTATGCGCACTGGTGGAAGAAAGAGCGCCTTCCGCCGGAGGTGGTGCGTGGCATAGCCCACGCCTACAATAAGAGCTTGCCCTCCAAGGACTCAAAAGATTCGGGATCGGTGTGCTCCAGCTGCTTCTGTTCCCTGGGAGCTAGCGGTTACAGCGAGGGCGCACTCTACTGCTCGGTGTGCCAAAACTGTGCGGACTACTACAACGGCAGTGTCACCAGCACAACCAACACGACGACCACCACATCATCCGCCAGTTGCCCACTGTGCAGTGAGGACGAGGGCATGATTGCCCCCACACACGACTCGTCCTCGCTCGACTGTCCCATATGTAATGGCCGCATTGCTTCCGGCGCCGAAGAAGGCAAGCAATCCGAAATGGATCGACGGCCAGGTAATCTAAGGATTCCTGTCGAATGGTATCCGGTTTACCTGGCTGGCGGCGTTTGTTCCGTGCACGTGTTACGTTTGATTGTTTTGTAAATTCGTTTTGCTCTCATGTTCACCAAATTCAAAAATCCCTTATGCTCTACCAGCAACCATTTGGCCAAATGCAGCACGTCCAAAAAAGTCATCACACATTGCTTCCTCATCAGCACATCCTTTGACTAACCCAGTGCGAGTTCATTATTTGCCCAAATTTCCAATGGAATTGGTAATAAAACAATAAGTAATGGCTTTTAAATAAATTTCTTTAAAGACCAGTCTGAAATAAACATTTAAAATTTCATCAAGTCAACAAATTTATTAAATGTGTAAATAAGTGAAACTAAAGCATATGATGTTTGACTTCAATTAATATTTGAATATGATGATTTCTGAATTTTCGGACTTGCAAATGGCATTCAATGAACATTGGTTCTGTTTTTCCTCCCTCCGCTCTGGGCGGTAATTTCATCCGTCGTAAAGCTAAACGAATTACAAAACATTAATCTAACGCTCTACAACACAAAAATTCGAAATGAGAATGAAAATTACAACCAAAAACCAATCAAACGCATTCGATTCGATTTGCTTGCTGCGCTTAACTCGCTGCAGGATTTGCCTGAAGGATTCACCTGCTGTTGTACGTTTTCTTGTTGCTATTGCACCGCTGATCCTGTTGACGGCGGGCCACATAGAGATTCTTTGATTAAAACTAACTTACAGTATTTTATGCGTTAAGATTAAATTAGAGAAACACAAACACTGTTAACCAGAACCCTTCATCTCTTGCATTGTAGATGTCGCCGCCATCAAGCCACATACTCCTACCGCCCGGCGGCCGTCCGCCAGCCACTCCCAGCAGCATCCCGGCCGGCAGCAGCAGCGGAGGGAGCCACAGCCACCAGGGGTCTCCGGCCACCAACTCGATGTCGCATCACAAACGGAGCCAGTCGTTCAACCACCATCTCAGCTACAATCAGTACACGCCCACTCAGCCTCCACCACATCATCTGCATCCACCACAACCACCAAGTCTGCCAAGTCATCTGGGGGCATCCGGCCCCAGATCAAGTTCAGCCCAGACACCAAACAGCAAGACAGCAGCTCCACTCCAGGCGTCATCCATGGACGCCAGTCCAGCAATTCAGGCAGCGGCAGCAGCAGCGGCGGCAGCGGTGGGAATGGGGGTGCCAAGCGCAAGGAAAGGAAGCACAAAGGGTGAGAAATTGAGACCTTACTCCGGGATTTGTATGTTTTCTACTTACTACTCACTCCCTGCCTGGTTTTCTAAATTTCCCATCACATATTAATATTTAAACTAAGCATCAAATGTGTTTTGCATCTGCAGCTAACTGGACCATCAGCTGCCTGCGACCCACGCCGCCGTTGCGACCCAGTTTATTGAATGCCACCAGCGGATCGGGAAGTGGCAGCGGTGGCAGCGGTGGCGGCGGCAGCAGCTCCAGCAATGCCCTGGCCAGCTACTGCAGCGGAAGGAAGAACCAGCCCACCTATGAGGAGGACGCCCTGGTGCTCCGGGTTTTCGAGGCCTACTGTGCCGCCTATCAGAACAATGCCAGGAACACCATCCACTCGGGTAAGTGGCGAAGCCCATCCCAGATGTGCTTCATATAGCTGTAAGGATTTCTATGTGCTCCCGAACCAAGTTTGATTATAATTTGCTGAAGAACAAAAGCTACAACCTGTTAGCCAAGTTGCTTATTTACACCCACACTCACACACATTATACACAGCTGTATAATCCTCACACAAAACACAGACTCACTTAAGAGTTCAGCCGCTAAACAAACCACTTATCATTTTGTTGGTTTGGTTGCTCTATAATTTCATGGTTTTATTCACTTTTCACAAGGCGTTGCACTATACCAAGAAGAATTTTCCAAATTTAATCAAAAATATTGTAATAGGCTTAGTTGAACCATTAACTTTAAGCTTACGAATTGTTAACCAGTTACCAAATTATGTTTAAGAGAAAAGATTGATTTTTTGGTTGAACCATTGGCCACTGATTTCGTTTTAAGATCAACAAACTCAACTCTGCAATTGGTGCTAAGCAGCGAACAAAGGAATCCAAAGTTTTTGCTTTAAAAGATGTCAATTATTCTGTATCTCTATAGCTATTATTTGTATTGACAACCATTGAATTCGAATTACTTTGTTTCTTACTTAAATAAACATTATTTTTGTTATCCCATTACCCGTGTAAACCTTAGTTTAATTTATTCTTGCCGCCTTTCGTCCGAACTCCCATTCCCAGGCTCACATTATCCTCATTTCGACTAATTTGTTACCATTAACATCAAGCTGCACATTCTGTATATATGTTGGATTTTTGGTTTAGGTTTTTGCTAACCATTTTGCACACTCATCCCACAGTCCTGATTCAACTGCAACTGGTACTGTTGTGGTCCCCTGCTAATGGTACTGGTACTATTTCGGGTATCCTGTAGGCGATTTCTATCCTCGGTGTCGTACTCATCATTGTAGAAAAACACTATCATTATTCTCATATCCCTGCTTCATTCACCTTCTCCACCTTCATTTGGTTGTTGTGGTTGTCTCCCTTTTGGCGTTGTGATCCCCTTGCTTTTTTGTTTGGGTCTTTGGTTCTCATTGGTTTCACCCGTTGTCGTTGTCGTTGTTGGTATTTCGTTTTCCGTTTCTTCAAATCTCTTCATTTTTCTCTCTCTCTTTATTCCACTCCGACCTGATCCAAACCGATCTATATATAGCCTTGCAACCCTGGACCCCGTGTCTGCCCATCCGCGGTGGCAAGCTGAAAACGAGCAAAACCTTCTCGACCTCCAATCCACAGCTGCCTTTCATAGCCAATGTCGGCAACTCAGCCTACCTCAATCAGCACCAGCAGCAGCATCTGCAGCAGCAGCACCTGCAGCAGCAACACTTGCAGCAGCAACATCTTGCCCAGCAGCAACCAGGTCGTCAGCACTCCGCCGGCAGTTTGAACTCCTCATTTATTTGGCGCGAGGCGAGCCCGAACAACTTCAACCTATACTCCAGTTCGGTGTCCTCCTCGCTGAATGCGACACCTGCCCAACGCTACTCCTTATCCGGAACTGCGGGAGGATCGACGTCCATCAAGGACTACCAGAGAGCGCTCTCCGAGGAGAGGGCAACCAGAAAGTCTCTGAATCGCCTTAAAAGTGGCTTTGGTTCGGGCTACGACAATGTGTGTACATCACCTCTGCTGCCGAGGAAAAACAAACCGGCACCAAAGTTGGTGGCCCAGCAGTCGTATCAGAGATCCCCGGGAAACGCCACAGCCACCACTATAGTGAAGCCGAATCCGCCAGGACACCCAGGACTTTACGATCGCCGCTTGAACCGCTCCTTTGAGACCTCCACTTCGCACCGCTATGCCGGGTATGGAGCGGGCTACTTGATGAATTGCGGCGGAGCCTTGCGGACCAGTACGCTCCAGAGGAGCACTCCGCAACTGGCCGGTGGTGAAAGATCCGATGACAGCGATGTGGAGCGGGAACTGCTGCGGGGTAATGGAGCTGGGCCCACGGCCAGTTTGGAACTTAATCCCGATGGCAGCAAACGGCAGTCGGGCAGCTGGTGTTGCGGTAATTTTGTGATGAAGCAGTGGCGCAAGATCAACCATGTTTGAGTCTGGGCTTGGGGCACCACCCACCATGCCTTCATCAATCATCCGCATCACATCGCATCCGCATATCGCATCCCGCCGCTCCAGCTCCAGATACAGATACAGATGCTTTGCTTTGAATGCGCTCTGTGTGCGAATCTATATTGATTTTTAGTTGATTTACTGGCTGCGCAAAAGCTTCCAATGCCACAAGCCTTAGATTCTAGACCAGCGAACTATATGAAGTTGTAAGCGAATGGCCGATTGACTTCTGCTCGCTTTGATTGTCTTAGCCTTAAGCTGCGCCTTGATGTGTCTGCGGTGAAATTCGGCCAACTGCCTGAGGTTATATTCAATGCATATCAGGCGGCCAAGCGAATTTCACGGCACCTAGACTGTAACTAGAGTTTGTGCTTAGCTTATATTGACACCTACACCTAACTTAGCTTATTATTAATATGTAATCTGTGAAAAGACTTGGCGAAAAAGCGACTAGTTTAGAAGATGATGATGCTTGCCACTGAGTGCAACTCCTAGTTCCGTTTTGAATTTTTATGGAATTTAGTTCGGCTTAATAAGGGCAGTCCTTAAATTTCCGTCCACGCGCTAACGAATTCTATTTTTACGTGGCCAATCGAGTGCGGATCACAATTTTGCCATAGGAATTGCCTAATAGCCATAGTCCAAACTATCTACTAGATATACTCGTACTTCCTAATGCATCTGTGTTCTTGGAGGACGTTGACCTAGTGAGTTTTTTATTAAATGTCCGTTACCTGCCTAGCAAGCAATTAAATCAAAGAGTGTGCAATGTGTAATCAAAGAGTGCGCTTTAAGTGTTAGTCATAGCTAGAATCAGCAACTAAATCAAAGTAACCAACTGTTGTGCATTATTGATCGATGGATAAACGAACTTATTTTGTAAGTGTTTTGTGTAACAACCAAATTAACTACTATATGCTCTTAAATACTATTAACCAGTTTATACGTTTGTACTGTAATTGAGTTGATATTTGTCGACGCGAAAGAGGGATGGATAACTAAAGGAATCCAAACGAACCATGAATAAAATTCTTTACAAGACGAATCTTCCTTTGTTTGTCTATGTGGTTGTGTGCTTTGTTATTAATAGTTATAGCGATAACTTAGATATACCCTTAAACTTTTAGAGTATCCCATAGATTGATGTCCTGTAGTCGGAAGCCCTTTGTTTTGGCACCCTAGCCATATGACATTTAAGATATACACTTCTTATATTATCCAAGCAATAGCTTATAGTTTATAGTTTTTATCACTTACGCCTAAACATTTTTCTACACCTACACGATCATATTTTGTACATTACCATTAATCCACCCTTCTTCCCATCCGATCTCTCGCACACAACACTAACATATTTTGTTCTCTGTTCGATTTTCTTTTATCCACCGAAACACACACCGGCATGCAGGCCTTGAAAACGAGGACATGACCCCCACCCTGCGCCAACTGTGGACCGCCATCCGCCAGATGCAGCAGGACATGTCCCAGATCAAACTGCAGATCAATGAGGAGCGGGCCCTGCGAGCCGATCTCCAACAGCTGCTCATGCAGCACTTGGAGACGAGCAGTGTGAGCAGCGGGGCCAACACCCCCAAGTGTTGACTATGCAAGTGACCCGGAGGGTTCTGGAGGGGATTCCTCGGTACCGATACATCGAAACAATACCCGCCGCTGCTTTTAGCTTTAATTCATTCTTAGACACTTTTACTTTGCATCTTCGGGGGGCAGTGGGTCAATTACCAAAAAATTATCTACATATGGACTTTGTAATCGTATATGGATTGTATTTACCGAGTACTATTTATGTGTATGTATACTTGTGAACGGACAATATGCCAATTGTATGTAGTATTAACAAGCATCTGCTTCTATCTTATTATCATGCGATCTATCAAAGAGGTTTCGGTATGTCTGAGAAATTTGCATGTTAGTCAAAAATACTTTGCAGATCGCATGCATAATTTGAACTTCGGGCAAATTTAACAACATCGAACATCTGCTTATAGCCCATCAGAACATAAATAATTCGTTATAATGCCTAGATTTAATCTTCATTGTAAGAGCCTAGCACAACATGCATATTTTACTGGCATAGATTCTACACATATTAGACTTATTGTATTTTACCTATTTTACGACGTTGCCACCATGCAACTTTTGAGAGCTGCTTGTGTAAGTTATACGAATAGATAGACCCAGTTTTGATCTTAACTTTGACGATGATTTCAAATGGACAATGCAAAATTATTAAAAATGTGCCAATACTTTAGTAAGATGCAGCAACGTACGAAGAATCGCTCAAAAAGTTGTATTTACCGATTATACCTAGAACATTTATTGGATTAATATACACGCACAGAAAATGTAAATGAATTCGAGGCTTTCATTGAGTTAGTACATACATTCGCAAGTGGCAGCATCTAGAGATTGCAATCGAAACCCACATAAGCAGAACAGAACAGAACCACTCCGGATCCCAAGAATGCCTAACGATTTAACGAGTCTAAAACAATGTATAACCGCTATCGCTTGTCTGACAATTTTTGCTGAATAATTCGGAGTGCCAGGCGGCTTTTCTGCTCTGCTTCGTGCGACTTGGCAAGAGGAAACCCGTGTCCGACTGCAGGGGAGCATAATGAGATTGCAATCAGTCAGCGTCAGCGGGAACATGGAGTGGCAATGGCGCTGGTAGTGACGGTGGTAGTGGCGGTGGCAGCGGCAGATGGCGACAAATGAGCAACAAACCACGTCAAGAGCGAGCGACATTGTTGGCAAAACAATTTCAGTGTGTCAGTAAGGATTTGAGAACAATGCAGGCTGCCTGCTTGGTTGGTTCCCTGGCTGACTCGTTGGCTGGCTGACTTGGCCGGAATGTGTCACTTCCACTGCCTGGGCTCGGAGGGCCGTGGAACCCGGGTGCGCGGTAACTTTGGACTTGCGGATACGAAGGCTGGCGGAAGTTTTCGCATGCAATCTGAGAGGTTGGTCCTCCCTCTGCTTGTTGGCCGAAATTTATTGCAGCTGCTTAGTTAAACGGTTAGATATTGTGGCACCTAGGGCCTGTGGCTACACTCCGGCTTTAATGGCAATCATTAGTGCCTTGCTCTCTGGCTGGCTGCTCTTCATATTTTCCAGCTATTAAATTATTAATAATTAGCAATTACCGCCTGGTTAGCAATTTATTAAGACCTACACGGAGAGAAAGAGGATGCTGGCTGCTTTGGAGGGGGATGTTGCAATAAATTAAAACTAGGTGTATCGCTAATATATTCCATCGAGAATGTATTCTTTTTTGTTATTCAGAAGAAGTATGCCTAAGTTTACTTAGCTCACATAAGATACTTCAATTACTATTGCGAAAAGGTTTGAGTATATTTTGAATTTTATGATAAGCAACTGATGAAGATCCTCATGGAAATTACCTAACCAAAAAGCACATCATTAGAATGAGTTAGGTTTTTAGTTAAGTCTCAATCCTCTGGGCTAGGAATTTAATTTTAAAATCTTTTTTTTAAGTGCTCTGTGCTGACGCCTGACACCAATTCATCCTGCAGTGTGTCCGTCCTCAGTTGAATTACAAAATCATAGGCTTGATGGAACCGACAGGTGGGGCAAATAACACTGGCGCTGCACTGGAATTAACTCTTCTACCTAAACCTCCTAAAGTCTAAAAAAAAATCCATCTTAACTCTGGCGCGGAGTTAACCCATTTTCAACGCAAAACCATGGATGTCAGCCATGCAGATTCATCTGGCGATAACTCGACCTGAAACTGAAATTATAATGTAAACCACGATATCTGCATTGCATATGCAGCAATTGTGTTTTATGGCTTGTCTCATTTGCTTAACCATGGTTGTTGGTGGTGGAATACGTATTATTACATATTAATAGATCCACTGATTCATAATATTAAGTGTGGAGAAATTCACAGTTTCCAGTACCCATTTGCCTTTAGCTTTTACTTTTGTTTCGACTTTAGGGGAATATGCTGTGGGTTTCCTGGGGCCTGTCCACGAAGGAGATTAGCTATTATAAATGGCTCTTAATTATGGTTTGCAGCACCTCCGATTTAAGCATACTTCCCCAACTGGACCAACTCATTTACTTTGAGGCGGAGACAGTAACTGACAGCGAAATCATTTATCATGCTTAATTACCCGATTGAAGCAATTCTGTAATCAGGTATACCACTAATTATTTCCCATTGTAATTGGATCTTTCCTTTCCTAACCCTGCGATCTTAGAACTCAAGTTAGACGGAAGCATGAAATATTGCTCTTAATTAATGTTTAGTAATACATTATCTTTTACAAGTCTAGAACATGGAGTGTAGTTCACTCTAAGCTGACTTTGCTTTGCAGGGCTAATTTATCTGCAGTAAATAAACAAGATAAAACTACGCGCTATAGTCGACTATCATATACTTAGCTAGCTAAGTAGCTGTACGACAGAGATTGAATTTGAATATCGAAATGATTCTGTACATCGGTACTGTGCTCATATTTCGAATGCAATATGCCAAGATGATATTAGCCAACAGCAGCCTAGAAACACTTTTCCGTGGCTGAGCATCAAGCCATGTGACCCAGATTGGCCACCACATCCATCGTCAGCAGCTCATCATCTACCGTAGTCGTGAGTAGCGGCACAAACTCAGTAGGCGACAGAAGAACGACCCGACAGAACGTCATCGATATTGGTACTCTCGTTTGCATCGGCGTACGTATACGCAGCGTTGGCTGGCTTCGATTCTCGATGGCTCAATTCGATCGGTGTCAATGCAATGCGATGCTTCTAACCCAATTCACGGACCACGTTTTCAAATTTCTCGACGGCTGCGGAATTACATGCATACACAGAAAAATATGTAGAGCTTAATGATTCTATATGCGAGCACTACAAAATTGTTCATTCAAGTTTGCACTCTATTGTGTCTAGTATTAATTACATTTTAATCAACTTTTTATCAACTTTTAATTGTGAGAGATAAAATATTTTGGAGTATTTTTCCGCGTATTCCGTTTAACATAGCAAAGCTACTAGAAAAGGTTTTCCTGTGTTTCCGCCTTCTGTGCTCTGGCATTTGTCAGCGATCATTTGGCGTCGCTTTTTGGCCCAAAGTCGAACCACAAGAGTGGCGCGGTCGCTGAGCACTAATGGTTGGTGGTGGCTCATCTCCGGCTCCATCTCCATCTCCGTCTCCATCGCTTGTGACCCTAATTACATTCAAAGCGAGCGTGCCAGCTTCGGGACACTTCGAGTATATTTATTATTGACTGCTGTTATTAATGCCCGACGAAAACGCGTTTGACACCCGCTTTCAGCACTTTCCGCACACGAAAATTGAACAAATGTACACTGTGCAGCAGAGAAAAGTGTAGAGCACGTAGGAAAATGGCTGAAACTGAAAATATCTAGTGGTTTCTTTGTAATCGAATTCCGTTTCAGTGAAGTTGGCAGGATTGATCTTCAAAACCGTTCGGTTTGAATGGATCGTGGGTCAGCACTGTGCTGGCCATAAGTCAGCCCCATGCGTCCACATGAAGGCCATTCGATCCGCTAGGTGAGTGATGAGTGATCGCTATGCGATTCGCAGCGCCTTTAATAAGTGCACTTACATATGTCTGCGCTCGCACGTCGAAGATTAAAAGCAAACAATGGGTACGTCGGAGGTGGCCATATCGCACTACACTACTACACTACACTATACTACAATATATATAATAACGGAATCCGCGGACCGGTGCGAAATCGAAAAGTGCAACGGAAAATTGCACTGCCAACTCCGCTAAGCAAGCCCCTCCCCCCCCCCCTTCTGCACACCATACATAGTTTTCCAAGCATCCATCGACAGCACTTTCATTTTCACGCTCATCCAACTCGCGACTCGCTCACAATGGGGCTTATTAATCATATAATTATGTCGGGTTGTGTTGTGTAGGGGCCCGAGTAGTGTGAGGTGTAGAATTAAGTTAGTAAATCGTTGGCATTGTCTGCTGTCTCTTGACGTCTCTGTTCCATTCCCCCCGCCCCTTTATTGTTAGTTTTTATGGATCTTAGGGCTTTCTGGGGTCATGGCTGTCGAAAAAAATCAGACGCAGCGGGATATGGCCTAAAGATTTGATAGTGAAATGGGCCGACTTTATGGAGCATTGGTAGTGGGGGAGGTGGTATTGCCCTTCGGGAATGCAAAGTGAAAATTCCGGGAAGAGCTCAGCTTGGGAAAAGTTCGAATTAGTTTGCTCAAGTAGCGGTTATAAATGGTGTGGTTCTGAAGTTCGTGTTGGTGCTAAAATGGACGAAAACACCAAATGACCTTTGCTGAGGCGGGTCAGAATTGGAATACATTATTTGATCACTTAAAAAGCTTTAAAACTGTGGGGGAAGTATCATTAGCATGATTTAAGTGCCTTCAAAAGGCATTTATAAAAGGTATGTGCTCTTCCATTTTTTATGCATGAAAGTTTGAGCATCCATAGCATTTTAATAAATTCATAAACTCTGAGAACTCTGCTTACGTAGACATTTGCTTGTCAATTTAAATTCTCTAAAGTATCGCACTAATTTAGTTATTAAAATATAGTTGAAGAGACAATTAAAAACTTCGGGCACTTAAGCCTGGAAAGAGAAATTCTTAAGTGAGGTTTTTATTAGAAATTCACTGAAGTCGTGGATGTTGAATTCCCTTGCCCGTCACTTTTAGTGAATCGAAATCAGACCTCTTGGATTTGATCTACTCAAACTCAGGCAATGTTAATTGTGCAGCTTTCGGCGATTATCTTCGGATGGCTCTCACAGAGACCCATTAGGCTATACGTATAGCCTGGTTTATGGTTTATAGAAATCCGACGAGGAAAGCAACAAAGCGGCCCAAATGAGTTTCATCGGGCCGCAGATTTAATGGCCCAAACCCATTTAAGGTGGCTTACTACACTTTCGCCCTGCGCCCAATTCCGTTTATTTTCTTAGCTGCTTTTTCGCAATTATTTCGAGAAAGAGTTGGAAATTGCAAGCAAATAAAAATTAGCAAAACCTGGCAAAGTAAATAAACCAGGGAGAGAAGTGTGCGGTTGAAGCCCAAGTGGCGGAGCAATTGTGTGGGAATCAGCAGATTCAATGGGAAAATGACTTAATGCGGAGTGGAGTGTGGTGCCGGGTTCAGGGAATACACATAGCCACGAAATGGCACAGAGATCTCCCACAATCTGCACAACTCTCTGGTCCGGAGGCCCTGGATCCAAGGAACCTACTTTATGGAGTGCCGGCAATAATATGCCAAAACTAACGGGTGTCGCGTAAAATCGCAATCAACGCAAGTCCCCCGGAAGATAACTTCTTGTTCATTACCCCCTTTTGGATAGTCACTTTCCGCCTCCACAGCACTGGGAGAAATAGTAGGATACATATTCCATAAATATATAATATATATTCTATGAATCATATATACAATACGAGCATATAATAAGAATAAATGCACGCAATCTATACGCAAATAGTTTTATAACTAACTATTACACTCAAATTCTGAATTTCTCGCAGTGCACCACGTCTGGTCCACTCCATTTGGTGTGTATATTTTTTTTGACTTTTACCAACGGTAAATTGAAATACGCAGTTGATTAGCAGGGGGCGGGACCGGGGGGCGTGGCTAGTTGGTTTCTTCTGGCCGTGACCGCCACCGTTGTCACTCAGAATGGGCCAAAACGCACGCTGGAATTGGCCAGGCCAGCTAATTTCAAAGGTAAGCGCGTCAAGAACAGTTATGAGCTCCGAGCCGAAATGGAATGGCCATTCTGAGGAACGGGAAATGGGTATGGGGATTGGGATTGTGCCTGGGTTTGGGTTTGGGAATTGGTTGGCCATGGCCATGGTCGTGGCTGAGAATGGGCCAAGATGGGTTTTGGTGAACTCGGATGGAGCGATGGACCGATGGACCGACCGCCTTGGGATGCCGCCAGCCACTCGCAAAACGAGACGAACCGAAGGAAGAGACCTAAAAATGTGCTTAGAAATGCGCGATGGCCAAGAGCGACGCGTTCTGCAGAAAAAAACATGACTTGAAACTGGTATTTAAACTAATGGCCTGAAGTGCATAATCGTAGCGGTGCGATTTTCACCTTTCAACATACTACTAAGAATTAAATTATAAAATTTGTGATACGTTCATCTATTAGTTTCATTTAATTTTCAGATATTATGCTAGGCAGACATTCATCAACTGAGGTAACAACAAAGACATATAAAATTTGTAACTACTAATAATTTTAAGTACTTATCTAGTCTGTTATTTCCCGGTTTTATAGGGTATTTATGGGCATGACAAAGAAGAGACAAAGTTACGCGTGCAACGCATTGCGACACCGAGAATGTTATTCTGGTTGGGATTGAGTTGGAAATGGGCCGGTTACGGTTACAAAGTTGCTGCTAAAGTGGTTGCCGCAAGTTGCACGTTGCAGGTTGCTGTTGCAGATGTACTTGTACTTGCACTTGCAGTTGCTGCGGCAACCGATGCGCTTCAACTGCGTCCATGCATCAAGTTGACTGTGAATTCTGCACGCCGCGGCGTCAGATACAAATACTAAACCTGATAGAGACATAACTTGCATGCAGCGATGCAGGAAATCAGCGGAAGGCAACAACAGCAGGTGCATATATCTTGGTGCACTGAAAGGTCATAGGAATTATTCCACCTACAACTTTTAAATCTTTATTTTCAGGGAGACGTGTTTCCATTCCTTATTTCTATTTCGTATTTTTATTGATTTTCCGTAATGTATTGGATGTTTTTTGGAAAGTGTCACACTGATTCTCGCAGTGCAAGGCCATAACCAGACTTGCGTCTTAACTGTGTGGTCATAGCCCAGGCATTTGGATCTGGGCATGGCACTTCCACTTGTTATTCTACTGCGGTTCTCCTGCGCGCGGTGCGTGAGGGGAATCTCGTCGGGAAATGGAAAAGAAAATTAACCAAACATCAGGTTTTTATTTACGCTAAATTATGTTCGAAGCATCTGTAGTTACACTTTATATAGTCACCGCCTAATGGTTATGGCCATGACGATTCACTGCGACATTGTCGTGCTCTGTCGTTCTCGAATTAAAAGGGCATTTCGCCGGTGATGTAATTAAGGTATCAAAGAGTTAAAGACCCGTTTTGGTAGAGTAATTTTTGCACATATCCATAACCATTCGGAGTTTATTCGCTTGAACTCGTTTGAACTTGTGGGAGAGGCATGATATTCCAGGATTGAAACTATGCATTTCTCGAACTTCAGCTTATTTTCCTGATTAATTTATATCTGGCCGTATAGATATATGTATCTTGGACCATTACTATTATCTAACTCGAAATCGAGCAATCATTTTCAGTAGGTAACGATATTATATGTACAGTATAATTCGCTTAGCTGCATCGATAGTTAGCTGCATCGGCAAGATATCTGCATTATTTTTCCATTTTTTTGTGTGAATAGAAAATAGAAAATAGAAAAAAAAAAATTAAGTTAGCTGCATTTTTAAGTTACCTGCATCGAGGCATTGTGCAAAGTACTCGAGGCAGCTAAGCGAATTATACTGTAGTATCATTGCTTCTTAACCTTATTTAGCTTTGTTCTTAGCCTTCTGCAAGTGATTTGAACCACTTTTTTCAACATTAATAAAAGACCAATTGAAATAGCCCCGATCAAGGCATATATATCCAAGTTATTTGCGGCTATGAAGTCCATGTGCACCAAGGGACTCTGGAGATGCGCTGCTCCATGGTGGCGAATGACGTACTCCGTCCAGAAGATCAACGATTCCCGGGCACTTGCTGGGCGGTCTCGATAGAGGGAGGAGAACTTGACCACTCGTTGGCTGTATTTTGGGTTTGACAAGATCTCCAGTACGGCAGCTCTAAAGGGTTCCTCCTCCAAAGTGAGCAGGCTGAGTGTGAGACCGAAGCCACTTTTCACCATGGCATGAGCATTGCCGGGCTGGTCTCCAAAAACCGGCAAAGAGAGCATGGGCTTTCCGTGGTACTGAGCCTCCGAAATACCTCCTTTTCCGGCGTGATTTATAAATAGTTTGACGCTCGGATGGGCCAGTATGTCGTCCTGTGGCAGCCAACGGGAGTAGAGAATATTGTCGGACTTCCCGGGCGTCTTATCGAGATCGTCCCACTTCCAGATGACCCGCTGCTTCAGATTCGAGAGAACGCTAAAAATCTTTTTCACTGTATCCGCCTTGATGTGGCTTCCCTGAACATTGGAACCCAGACTGAGGAGAATGGCTCCATGGGTAGCGTTGCCAAGGAACTTCTCTAGGTTCTTAGGCAGGGGATCTGGCTTATCCTTGATCTGAATGCCTCCAATCTCAATGGCAGCTGGCACACTAGGCCGAATGGGTCCCTCGCTGGCTGCATGGGAACAGAAGAAAACTAATGATGTATTCCTTAGGATGTCCGTGTACTCGGGCATTGTGGGGTCATCACCAAAAATCTCACTAAATGGGAAATCATTTAGACTATAAGGGATTCAAGTATAAATCTACTTACTTGTAGTATTGACGATTTCGTTGGTCGATTTGGCGTAGAAATATTCCGTACAGAAGACTGCTTATATAGCTATCCAAACGCTGTCCAAAGGTCATGCCCTTCTCCTTCTCCACTTTATCATGGGGATTGCCAATCAGAGAGTTCAGCATCTGGCTGGGTGGACTGGGGGCCAGGACAACGACCGGAGCATTCACCTTTCTAGCGAATCCAAGTTGATAGTCGTTCATGAAATAGCCCGATATCACCAAATCGAAGTGGTTGTCTTTGTTTAAATACAGCTCCTTTACTCTTTGGTCCTTCAGGACATCTGCCATCTTCCTCAACATGGAGTCCATTTGACCTGACATGTTAAGAATGGAAATGAACCGATTGGAGCTTGTATTCTTTTGTTTGGCGCCAATTGTTTCGCTCCTTTGCTTTATTTCCTCCTTGGTCATTGGCACTGTAACCAGGTTTATATTCTTGTGGGTAATTGTTGGCTCCAAAACCGTAACAACCGTCACATTGTGTCCCTGCTCTGCCAAAATCTTGGCCACTGACATCGAAATTATCAAATGCGAGGGACTCAGACTGGGAAAGAGTCCTAGGATATTTGCACCTTGAGCTCCGTAGATCAACAAAGTAAGTGCAAGGACAATCACAAAATAACTTTTCGTACGCCCAACCATTTTGATCATCGATTTATAACTGACTGCCAGTGAAAATCAACAGCAGGTCTGTATATGGGATTAGAAAATTGAAATGACACACCACTACGTACTTTGTAGTGCTAGGTTGCGATAACCCAAGTGCTAATAAAATATCATCCATGGGAGTTCCTGAAACCTTTCATTACACACGTATTGATAGCACTTGCACTATCGTCTTGAATATATTTTTAATCTTTGGTGCTTTAAGAAGAACACCTAGAATTCCTATACTAATCTTATCAACAAATTGCTTGACCGAGAATTTTTGTTATGCTCCTAAAATGTACGTCATTTATCAAAAGATTGTCAATGAATTGCAATACGTGTTTTTAGTATAACTTAGCTTGTCGAACTAATCAAATTAAATCTGTCGACGACCTTTGGCCAAAACTATCTTTAACCTCATAACCGCGAAAATTCACCCATTTTGAGCCGCAAACAATTCCCCAAATCGACACCGATTTCTAGCCCCCCTTCAGCCTCCCCACCCCGCGGAAAACCACACATAATTCATAATAACAATCATTAAAAAGTGCGACTGTCATTAGCCCAGAATCTGGGTTCGGAAACAAAACAGAAACGCCAGCACAAATGATGGCTAAAAACAATGAGCCGCTCGAGCCGGCGACTGTTCCATTTTTGTGGTTCTGCCAGATCACGATTGCCCAAAAGATAACCCAGATGTTGGCTAGTTGTTTTGGGCCAAAAAGGGGAGGGCACTAGCATTTGGGTGCAATTTGCCGGCAGAATGCAGATCTGGGGATCTGACACGAATATCGGGTTCAGATCGGAGATAATTAGACGTAAGCTGAAGAAGGAGGTGGCCCAGTAATTACCCCTGGAAAACGAGCAGCCTGCTGCGTTCGAACGTTAATAATCCCGGCCAGAAAAATAAAACAAGAAAAATGATCTCTATATTTGGCAAGAAATGGAAACTTTCTCGGGGCAGTTTTACTTTCGTCTTCGTCAGCTGCTCGCATTCTAATCCAAGACGGCGACGGCTCATTAACTGGTTCGGCTGGCTTCTTGGCCAAGATCGTTGGCCTCATTATGCACGGCTCCACAACTCCACTCGACTCCCCGGCGGCTCCTCAATCGGTGAATGCACCGCCACGTCATGCTCGGTCGCCATCTGCAGATCTCGCGATCTGGAGAGTGCGTTCGAAAAGGGAAACGGAAGCCCAATCCCACAGATTTATGTGTGCCACATGCTAATCAACGTCAAAGCGACAGGCCCCACTGTGGGTGAAATTTGAAATTTGAGCAGCCGCCGGTGGTTGCGGTGGTGCAGCTCCAGCACCACAGGCCCATTGAAATGGGTGAAGGTGAAGGCAAGCGCTTGGACTTATCGCGGATTCTTTCAGCCTCAGCCCGCACTTGAAAAAATAAGCAAGTAAGTTATGAGCATTGTCGAATACCTCAACTATCAGATACCCGTTACTCAGTTAGTGGCAGTTTGTCGGTGTTTGGGGCACATTGTGGGCGTTATAGTAGGCGTGGCGGTCTTTTGAGCTGCGCAAGCTCAAATCTCAACTTTTTACCTTTTATGGTTCCCGAGAATTCGACGTCCATACGGACAGACGGACAGAAGGACGTGGCCAAGCCGAGTCGACAGTGACCCTAATGAGGAGTATAAATATTTTAGAGAGTCGGAACGCTTCCCTCTACCTGTTACTTTTGCTACTAAATACAAAAGTAAATAATTTGAATTAAACTTTTTAACTATTTTAATTTTATGAACTATTTTGCCAGTGCATTCTTGCTTGCCGATGAGAAAGTTTGTTTATCTAGTATTTTATAGTTTTCCATTTTGTTTCTTCGGCTTTTGCGCGCGCGATCTTAACGCTCACTTGGTTTTTGTGTTCTAATAATGCAAACAAAAGGCCAGACGAACCTTTTGTATCTGATGGCGATGATGATGAAAAGCCAAACCTAATGGCTTTTCTATGCAAAATCCGTCGATCCCCAAGTCCAGGCACTTCAATCAGAAAGTTAGCAGAACGCCTTTCGCCGCAGTCTCATTGTGGGCAAGTCCCCACCGATTTGGGGTTTTTGCTTTCTGGACTCGGCTTGAACTTGGTATTTGACTTTAGCTGAAGTCTTCCCTCCACCGAGTTGGGCAACCGGCAACAATAACCAGACAAGCCTGAGCCCACACGATTGCAGTTTATGTCTTTTGTCGGTTGCCTTGTTTCATGTTTTATATTTGCCGGCTTCCGTTTGAGCCGGAGAAGCAACTGAAGTGGAGAACCAAGTGGTGAACTTTGGGTACGTGGAAGAACTAAGAACGTGCGGAGTTGACAACACTTTGTGTGCCACTTTCATGCAAATCGCCGTCTGACGACCCAACATCTTAGCATAATTTCGTAATTTTGTTTTACGACCAGAAGCCCAGACACATAACACGTTCGTAACCCTTGATGAAGTCGGTTAGAATGTACTTCCGAAATTATAGTCTGATGATGATGATGGCAGTGGGAACCCACTTTCGACTAGCTTCTTGGGCAGAAGTGGGAACTTCGTGGAGGAGTGCATCTATATCGGGAATCGACCTATTGACTGACTTTCATTTCCGCAGAATTTGAGTCAAATGTTTTGGGAAAGATTCGTTAGCGGAGATCATTCTGGGCCATGTATTTTTATGTATCTCGCTAAACTGCTATTTTCTCTTAACTATCCTATTCATTATAACTCAGCAGTGTCTGGTTGGCCTCGCTTTTTATGAGTCCCATTTGAAATTGTAGGTCAGGTTTTCAATTTGAAGTAGCATGTTAGTAATATGCAGTTAATAATCTTTTTGCATTTAGTTAGCTTCTAACACCCCTTCTAATTCAATCCAAACGTAATAAAATAAGCAATAAAATGTAGTAGCTATAATATGTATGTATTCTCGGGGCATAAATAATTTATACAAAATCTTATATCTAGGAGTCTACAGACTAATCTCGCTCTATGAGAAGTGCCATGCCCGCTCGTCCTCCTCGCGATCGCAGTTAAAGCTTGGCCAGAGCCGAAGTCGAGCTTATAATTATGTAAATCGGAGGATGCTTAACCCACTGGTACCGATGGGGCTTGAGTTGGAATCCGTTCAACCAGGGTCCGGATGGGGATGGGGGCGTGGCTATGCGCAGTCATCTTCAGCTAAATGCTGAAGTTTTCTTCCTCTCAAAACTTTGACATTCAGCAAGACAAGTGGGCATAGCTGAGTAGCTGGCGGAGGAAGGCGGAGGACGCGGCGGGACAGTCGGTGGAGCTGGGGCAGGGGCACCTACAAGGTGCACTGGTACTGCTGCTGCTGCAGTGCACGCGGCAACGTTTTGTGCGGCAGGTGGGCGGCCAGGCAGGGGGATGGGCTGCGGGGCGGAGAGCGGATCCGCTGGCGCTGCAGCAGAACGATGCAAATGCTGATGATTATCACAGATAGCGAGACGGTTACCAGCACGCTGCTAAGATGGGAGCCAATATAACGCAGAACGGCTGCACAGGAAGAAAAAAGGATATGGAAAAATCTATAGAAATATTTCAATAATAAAAAAGCAATTATATAGGTCATCAATTCGAGACTTTAATCTAACAAGAAATGTAAAGAATGTTATTCCTATAAATCACAACTAAAATATATTTTTCTAAATTTTCACAAGTTTATGGGCATTTAGGAATCACGATTGTCGCTGACAGGCCACTTACCTTCATTCTCGTCGCTACCACCTGATGGCGAGCCCACCTCCAACGGCATCCAGGAACTGTGGCTCTGGTCGACAACCAGTTTGGCGTACTTGGTGCCCACCACAGGCTCCAAGTGATGTTCCTCCGCCGGCTCATCGGCCAAACTGTTGACCTCGTTGAGGTTCAGAGCTCTGCCCTGACCTCTGGGCTGAGAAGCCTGCTCGGTGGTGGGCGTCGGGGCCTGTTCCACCACCGCAGCCTGTTCCACGGACTCCGAATCGGATTGGGACTCCCGCTGGGAGTCCGGTTCGCGAAGCACCAGCTCCGTCTTGTTGACGTAGCGCATCGGTCGGAGTTCCCTGCCCAGGCGTTGATCCTCGTCTGGCTCAAAGGGGTCGTTGGGCTCGTAGGCGGCGGCCACCCCGTTCTTTCCAGGTACAGTGAAGCTTGCTCGGACCGTCTGCATGCCTGAGTGGTAGCTGCAGACCACCACAAAGCTAGGATTCGAACAGAGGTTTGATAAAAATGATAAACCTCTTTAAAGGTGCCACACTGTACTACATATGTACTACATATTTGTAGAAAATAATAAATAGACTATATGTTACCGTCTTGTGCTGTGGGTAAATATGCCAAGGTTTTCCTGTACCGTGATGAAGGTCTCCACCGTGTTGGTCTCCGGTTTCACCAAGCTTCCACACTCTTTGTGATCGATCCTCATCGTGTACTTGTCCGCCGCATCGCTGGCATCGCCCTTGATCCCACAGTTTCCTCCATCCACGACGATGCGTCCTCCGAAGTACGGACCCGTCTCCACCTCGATCTCTGAGGCATGCGGCAAACACTGGGTGGCATGTGCGGTGACTGGTAAGTTTTGGAAAATATATACGTTTTGAAAAAGTACTACGTACGACGTTTTCAGTGCTTCAGCTTTTTACAAGCGTAAGTTGGTTGTAAACTTAAATAATACTTGGAAACCACTTACAGCCCTTGGTGGGTATGACGATGCTCTGGCCCGCCAGATGTCCGGATCCACTCTCGATCTCGTTGTTTTCATCGTGAAAGTCTGCCCGGGCATTGGAGCTGCGAGTTCCGCCCGCCTGGAGGCGCTTCTGAGCAGCCGGGCGAACGTGGAAACTGTATTTGGTGGCCATGCGCAAGTTGTCCACGGCAGCAACAAAGTGGTGCACCTGGGACCTACAAAGGCATTGAGTAAATGGTCTTAAACGTAACTTAACTTAATCGTATTCAGCTTTGCACTAAAAATTTGATCAACTATTTCCAGTTGAGCGGATGAGCTAGGAGTATAACTCTTTTATTACTTATATATCATTTTATTTAAGATTACGCGAATGTATTTGTATTTCTTTTGAAATATTTGCCTAAAGATATTTTCATTTTCTTCTGTTCGTTAAAGGCAAATCCAATTAAATTTCGAATTTAAAGTGCACCAACATTCTTACGAACTTTTGCATTTCCTAAATGGCAAAACCACTTACCCTGAGGGTTCATGCTTCTCCTGCTGATCCGTCGCCTTCTCATTCTCCTCCTGGGACACCTCGGCGGTGGTGCCATTCACCAATTTGACGCGACACCGCTGTGGGCCGTAGTTCTGCATCTCACAGTAGAATATCTGGAATGCCAGATCCCGGGGCGGTTCCACATCGCCGCTCATATTTGTCGCGTTCACCTGGTCCGCTCTGGAGTTGGAGTTGGGGCTCGAATCTGTGTCATGGGCCGACGGCACGAATTCAACTTCCCAGGTCAGATTCACCGATTTGTAATTTGGTTCACCGGCAACGCCGCGTATCTCTATCGAAGGTTACAAAAGCATGAGCATGGGCAGCAACGGGAAAACGGGGTTATAGCCAAGATTCGTGGCAGTGGCAATGGCAGTTGGTAGTTGGCAGTTGGTAGCTGTTGGTCTTGCATGCAAATCAGCCACCATGGTTAGTTACTTTGCTGCAAGAGCATAGGTTCGGGGCAAGGAACTCGTTTTCCGCCGCCTGAGCTTCAGACACGCTTTTGGATTAGTTCTGTTTCATTCGGTTGGTTTTTTGTGGACCCCACTAAGTGGTTGTTCCCACTGGCAGATCTGCAGAAGAAGATCTGAAGTGTGCTGCCAGTTGGAGTCACCAGCTCTGCACTTCCACTCCAGCTGCGAGTGATGGTGGATCTGGCTCGGAGTGTGACGTGAATTAGCCAAGGGGGGCAGGTAGTTAAGTCGGAATAAGAACTAGACCTGACGACGATGATGATGCTGGATGTTGCGGCTAAAGGGATGGTGCAACTTGGTACTTGGGCTTTAAATGCTACCAAGAACTTTGATTGAACGAGCTATAATGTAGTATTACATTTTCGAATCGCATTGATGCTGCACATTCTAATAAGAACGGAAATTATACCTTAGCATTAAAAGTCAGCAGCAACACAGCATAAAAGCTGAGAAAATAATGCATTTTACAAACTTAGCTTGCAAAAAACGCTTCCTCGAGATTCGTAACAATAAATCCCTGATCAATTATCCATTAATCACAACGTCGAGTCCCGGTAAATTTCCAATTTTCCGTGCCCACTTAGCCCCGATTTCCAGGCGATTTCCCAAGCCCGCCAGCTTGGGGACTTCTTCTGAGCCAGAACCTTGCATAATCTGCAATTAGAAATGCCAGTTGCCGAAGCTAGCTTGTTTGTGTTTGGCCATGTAGTGATGTTGCCAATGTTGCAGTTGTTGCAGCTTCGGGTGGCTGTCTTTACCATGCTTTTCCCATGTTGAAATCATTGACACCGATTTTGTGTGTGTCTGTGCATGGTAGCAGCAGCATTTTTAGGCGAATTTCGCACAGAGAACATGGAAAAGTGAAAAGTCTGCGATGGCACAAATTCTGAAATCGGGGCTACGGCTAGATGCCATTGCTGAGCCAAAATCCAGCAGAAAATTA
Source organism: Drosophila melanogaster (assembly GCF_000001215.4). Lineage (NCBI taxonomy): Eukaryota > Metazoa > Arthropoda > Insecta > Diptera > Drosophilidae > Drosophila > Drosophila melanogaster. The sequence goes on from NT_033779.5 coordinate 20,380,720, forward strand.
ATAAAAATGCGATGCAGAAATGAAAGACACTTCAATTGCAGCATCGCAATGATTAATGGTGCTTTTCGATCTTGGGAATTCTACTATCTATGACGGTGCACAAATTTTCGGTTAGGCCATATTTTCGTAGGCCGTCACTGCAGTGTTATGCAAGCCAGGAAGTGGAAGTGTCGATGAGACCCGACCAGAGATTCATTAATTTTCCATTGGCCACAGCCAGCGGGAAGTTCTGTAATACAAGATCGTCGGACAAATTGCCTTCAATCATCTGGCCAGATCAATCTTGATCTGTCACCGTATGGCGATGTAATTGCACCGCTTTAGCTAATTCGATTAGAGAGAGAACGGCCGAAACCTGTGTTTTGTGGCCAACAATTACTGGCATTTTGTCCCGGCCTAATGACACTTTTGCTCTCCATTGAAAATCTCTTTGCGATTTCCGCTCTGCGGCTCTGGGCGTGCCAGCCGCCCTCATTTAGCGGCCAAAAGGAAATGTCGACACATTTCCCGCGTGCCCACATGATTGGCACACGGTGCAGAAAAAGCTGGCCGCCGGGCAAGTTCGTTGTCTGAGTCTTTCGTTTGCCACCAAGGGCAGACGTAGGGAAAATACCACAAGGAACATAACTAGGTTCAGGGAAAAAAGCGCTTGATCGTGACCAAGTGCAATTAGCCAACATTCGACAAGAATAGGTAAACAGGAAAATCAACACGCTAAAAAATATTGTGTTCTAGTTAAATCTTAAAAAGGCTATTTGGAAAAATGTTTATGTTTCTATATAACATTGCGCAGCAGATGGAGTTTTCACGTAAGAAATCATATTTCTAATTTGCTTGCTGCTTATGTGCTGCTTACAAGGCAAATGAGAAACTAATATTTAAAGTTATTTTTTTCTGTGCAGCTGACATGCCTGCGACCGCAGACTTTTAGTAGCTGCAACTTTAACTGGCCCTGCGATTGTCTGAATTTATTCCTCGGCTCATAGGACTTACCATATTTGCTACCAGCCTTGGCATTGGCATTGCGGATTGCAGCAGTTGTTGCTGCTGTTGCGGTTGATTCGGTTGATGCGGTCGCTGCTGTTGTTGCTGCTGTTGCATTGTTGCTGCTGCTTTTGGGCAAGCGGACGGGGGAGACCGACGGCAGCAGGAGCAGAAGACACAGCAGCAACATGTTGCAGCTGCCGTGGGCTGCCATTGATTTCGTTGACATTATTTTCGGTAGATTTTTTTAAGTTTGCTGTTTGTTCTCATCAAATGTGTGTCAGCCGGGAGTTATATTGGGCGATTGGTCGTGAGGGAAAATGCAAGTGTTGCCAGGGGACCCAAATGTTTGACTTTAGATACTTTTTTTTTTCCAGTACTCGTTTTGTTTTATTTTATGTTATGCACTATTTGGTACGGCTCTCGCAGAACAATACCAGCTGATTGCCAAAAGCCACTTTTGTCCGCAAATAAATCGCATTTGTCACAACACAAAAAATCATAAATAGTACGAAAGCCGCAGCGTCCGAAGTTTTGGTACCGAATGTTCCGACACAAGAACCGCTCGCGTTAACCTGTGCGGCACAACTGAATCAGCGGGCCAAAGGCAGCCCAACATCTGGCCAATTCGGATCAGCTGTTGGCCATAAACGAAGCCGAAGTCTTAGTTAAAAAGCGAGCCAATGCCAAGGCCGAAAAGCAAAGCTTTCGCCGAAGCTTTCCGCTCTCTAGCGCTCTCTCTCCCATGAGAGATGGAAAATGTGAAAATGGCTTTTCCCTTATCAGCAGCCGCTTATCAGTTGACAAACAGCCAATTTTGCTGCTGTGCTTTCTTTTGTTACCAAAAGGCTACATTTAAAACCCATATATTGGGCCGAGCTTTTTCCATAATTAAACCAGCCGGGTTCCATAAATTTCATCGAACCGAGATCATCACTTTCCCTTTTCTCCGACTTCCAATGCGACTCCCATTGTCTTGTGGCTTTAGTTTGGCGTCTTTGTTGTTGATTTGCCCAGCTGGCGGCTTTGATTAATGCTTAATCAGCAATATTATTGTTATTAGGTTTCTATAGCGGGCCAGGCAGCATTTTCATAAATAATTTGCCAGTTACTTTGTGCCGAGCACAGTCAATTATAAGCTCGAACAAAAAGTTTCTCTGCCACAAAAGATGCTACAAAATAAATGAAAAGTGTACGCAACGAATGGCATAATGAAAATATATAATTAATTATTGGCACTCATTGCATAATTGAGGTCTTTTGATGAAGTGACCAGTGCGCAAACTTTTAAAGCCATCTACTTTTGTCTATCAGGTATTTATAAAAAAAAAAGGGATTGCTCTTTTAAATAATATTATGCCCTGAAGTTAGTTTATGTCTCAGAAAAGTGTCTAAAATGGAAATTTTATATTACTGTTGTGGTTATTTTTACGTAGAACTTCTTTGAAGTATTTTATATTACAGTCATTTGTCCTTCGAAAAAACACACGAGTCAACATCTTTATTAGAAGTAATTTGCTGCTTATCGCTTGAGCTTTAGCTCCATGATAAGGTAAACCATTTTATTGTATATGGCATAATTTCCATCGCTTCCGCTTCGGAAAAGGTTTTAACCCAGTGGCACGCATGGTAATTTCCTGTAATATATGTATGTATATAAGACCTTTTGTCCCTGGCCACCCATTAGTATGATAATTATCATTAATTATAATTAGACAGGTTAATATATGCGATGTGACATAAAGCCAGTACGTCTATTTTTAGGATGTCAAGGCCAGGGTTTCAAGAACAATTTGGTCCTAAATAAAAATTTCCTGGGCACCTGTAACGTCATGCTTCCCTAGGGCGACACGAAGAGGTATTCCAGGAGTATACTTACCGGACATAAATAATAAAACGGAACGCCCCAAAGCCACCAGAATGCCTCGAGTCCGTCACAGGAGTCGGAATCCCTCGACATTCGTGCGCACTTGGCAACACACATTCCACTAATTCCGTTAATTAAAAATTTAATGAGGCTCTGCGATCTAAATATACCACCGACACGAAGCCCAAACAATTGGAACACCTGTTGGCCACGTAAAATCCCTTGACGTGTTTCCCATGGGCAAAGGATTTCACCGAGGCAACAGAAGAGGGATTTTGGGTCTCAAATTGAAATGTGTTTTCCTTAAAATCAGTATATAAATATAAATGGGTATCGGAAAATCGAAAGCGTTTTCCTCACACTTCTCATTTGTTTTTTTTTTTTGTTTTGTTGTCTGCCTGAAAGTAGGCAGCAAAAGTCTTTCCTGCGCAGCGCATAATTGAGTGGCGGCCATCATTGTCGTCGCCACAGTAAACTGATTTGCATACCGCCGCCGAGTCCAAGTCCCGTTCTCGGATCCATTCTGTCATTCGCTTGGCATGGGGCTCATGTCATTAGGACGAGAAGCCAGCGCGTGACACACGCGGCGTATGCGCAACGCCTTTCGTGGCTTGCGGGACAAGAGCTGCCCTTTTGACCTTATTCGGGTATGTTTGCACTTCCTGAAAGGGACATTCTATACGGAAATCGTTTCTCGTGCTGCTTATCAGTTAATTCATTGCACTGTGCTATGAAAAGCTGTTTGGCATATACACCTAAAAGTAAGTTAATATGGCAGTTTTCTGATTTTATTGTGGGTTGGCGTCGTTTGGCCCCCACCTTCTGTAAGCCAATGCCAAATATATTTTACTCTGAATTCAGCCACTCTTCTGATTCCTACTCAATGTTATGGACCACTTTTCCAAGTCTTTTTTGGCAGCACTGATGTCGCCCGAGTCCCGTCTTTCCGATTCTTGTCCGCCTGCGTTTGTTCGACATCCCCGCCCATGTCCTGCTGGCCCGCTGCCCGGATTACATGTCTGGGGCACATCAAACAAGCTTACTTACCAATGACCTCGTTAATGACGAACACACACACACTGCCTCACACGCATAAAAAGACTGGCAGGCACTCACACTCACACAATCCTCAAAAGCAAATGGGCAACTTTGTGTGCGCTCGCCATGCTGTTGAGTTTACTTTGTAATTTTCGCTTATCAGATTTATTTTTATTTTTACTTTTGATTTTTTGTCAGCTGCCGCGCAACCCAATTCGGGTTGTGGCAAACTCGTTTCTGATCAACTTTTGGCTGCCCTGTAAATTTAATTTTCAGGGACTCTACTCATTTTTAGCTACTAGTAGCTACTTATCTGAGAGTGTTCTTTTCCACTCCAGAATACACTTATGAAATAAACATTCCGCTGAGGGTGTTAAGTACCCCGTTTCTTTAAGGGTATTCTCAGTGGCATTAGAACATCGTGTCTCATTGCTGACGTGGTCCCCTAATTTCTGGACCCCTACACAGTTAATGTAATTGCCTAGCCACTGCGGCAGTCGCAATAAAAAAGCGCCTGATTGCCGCCGGTTTCCTTGGTGCCTCCTCGATCCCAACCCATATCGGCGCTTTAATGAACAGCTAGCTAATAACTCTGACAATATGTTTGCGGATGACGATTGCCATTGACATCACTGCAATGTGCCATTGCCAGGCCCTTTCGTGGCAGTAAAACAGGGGGCACATATGTGGCATTTCGATACTGTATTTATCTCATCATCATCATATAACCATTAGCACATGCTCTAGGTAATTACAGTACACTAAGTTTAGTTAACTATTAATTAATTGGTCGAGCGCTGCTGCTTTGTGTGCGGTTTCCGAGAACCGAATTCCGTTTTCCTTTTTTCAGTTGACGGTGCTCTCTGCCCTTCTACGAAAGCAGCCAAAAAGTATGCTATTCAGCGTACACGTAAATTTAAATAATACTTGTGTGTGGGTGTGGGTGTTGGGTGTTGGGTGTGTAACATACATAGAGGTAACTACATATACATAACGAGGAGTATTTGTAAAAAAAAACGTTACAAAACTTGTGGAATCAGCGGAAATCAAATTAACATATCAAAGGAATTTTTTGTTACACAACTTAACAGTGAACTACGAGCTAAAGGTGATCACTAGACTGGTGCTTTTAAGCGGTGAATATGTACCATTATATTCATTAACATTCACTTTGAGTATTTTAGATATGGTTGCATAAGTCCCGAGAGGAATTTCAAACGAACAAGGGATTCACATACGCCCTCAACGAGTGAGTTACAAACAAAACATATTTCAGTAATTGAGTAATTATTCATTTTTACGTTGATTAATTTACTTTACTCTCGCAAATAGAAATTAAACTCTTTGTTTGGCCAAATGGAAAACCAACAGAATATCATAACCTCTTCAATGTCCACCAAGGCTAACGTGAAAGCTATTGTGTGCATTAAACCGAATACATTTATAATCATATAGATTTTTTCATATATTTCTAGCACCAGTCTAACGAGTTTGACTTGCTACATTTTACTTCAGTGTGGAAGGAATTTCTTTTTGTCCGTCGAGCCCAACAGGAGAATTTCTATTCCCGCTGTTGGCCTCATCATTGTTTAAGGTGTAAACTGGAATTTGCTTGCTATCAACTAAAACATTGACTAAGTTTAATTGCACCTACTGCAGCCAAGTGGCTTGCCATTAAGTCCTAACCCCTTCGATCTCCTTCGATCTCCTAGCTGTGGCTCTTGCACAGCCGCAGGAGCAACGGGTAGTGGAGGTCCTCGTCGTAGAGGGCGGAGTCCGCCTTCAGCTGGAGATGCCGCTGCCAGATGGTCTCGTTATAGCGAGTGGCCAACTCCACGCGGAAGCCCCTGGCCACGCACTCGTCCTGAAAAACGCTCAAGGTGCGCCCGCGACGTGGAGCCATAATCAGGGCCGATCCCTCGGGCGCCAGATAGTACCAGATGGTGTCCACCAGGGCGGATCGGGCCTCGTCGAAGAACAGGCAGTCGGCGCAGAGGATGAAGTCGAACTTGGCCTGCTCTGCCTGCGATCGGGCAGACTTTTCCTGCCATTTCAGAACCGAGCACTTGGTATAGCAGCTCAGCTCGTTGAGGCAAACGGTTTTCCTCACGTTCTCCACCGATATCTCATTGCCATCGGTCAGGTGAACGGCATACGGAGTGGCATACTTGGCCAGCATGAGGCCAGCCAGGGAGGTGAACCCGCCACCGAGTTCCAGGATCCACTTGCCTCGATATGAAGCCACCTCCGAGAGGACCAGCGCGGTCAAAGCCTCCTCCGAGGGCCAAACGCATATGTTGCCCGTGTTATTGAAGCCCATCAGATCACTTGCGGTCAGCTGACGCTCCATGTGGTGGATGTTCACCGAGTACTCCGACTCGTTCTCCAGCTGCATGCGGTATTTGTACCAGTTCTCCGTCTTGCCCAAGCACTTCAGACTCACGTGATCCTCGAAGCTGTCCTGGCGGAGCAGATCGAAGCTCTTGAAGCGCCGCACGGATGCAGTTTGCTCCTCGGCGAACTCATCGCTGGACGAGGACACCGTCTCCTCGGAATCCTTGCGCAGCACCTTGGCCAGGATCTTCCAGCGCTTCTGGGCAGTGCTCTGCAGGTTGGGCGTCGCCGGCGGAGTGGGCGGCATGAAGCCGTTCTCGCCGCTCTTGAGTCGCAGATCCTCCTCCAGTTCGGTCTGCTCCGGCAGATTGCGGTTTATGTCCTTGTCCTGGTTGTTGTTGACTGCGGCGGCCACCTCGCCGCCCAATCGAGCGTCCAGCGTCATCTTCTTGTGCTCCTTGAGCGCATTCAGTGTGTTGTCAATGTCGTACTGCAGTAGCAACGATATAGTTGCCAACTGTGCCACACCCACTTCCGGTGTCTGATCGAGTTGAGTTTCCGTCGCCTTCTGTACTAAAGCTGCTGACATCTTACTTCAGGCCTTATTTGATTCACTCTCGCTGTCACTTCTCAGTTTTCCATTTTCTGCCCTGCAAAAGGCAAAGATAAAAGGGAGACAGAGTAACGAAATTAGTCCAAGTTTTCAAAAAGTTTTACCCCCGCCATTCGATTTTCCACTCTGCTTCGGACCGCCCTCTTTGAGAACCATTATTTTCCAATTATGAGTTTTTAATGGCATTAAAAATGCAAATTATCCGACCATAAAAATAAAACAAATTATATCTAGCGCAAAAAATCTTTGCCTACACTGATGTCGGCAAGATGTCTGTCAGTATATATATGTACACTTTTGCCGGCACATATATATTTCATGAACAATATTTTTCGTAAAAAAGCAAGGTTTCGACTTTGTTTCACTGTGTTATTATGGAATGATTTGCAGACATAGTCCAAAAATATTTGACACGAAACAAATTTGCCGGTAATAAATTCTAGTTAGTTAAGCCAGCAACTCTATTCACTTAAAATAAAGTTTGTTTGAATATTGAAACAGCATTCAATTAACCTGCCTTTATATAACAAATTCCAAAGTTTCAGAGAATACCCAGTAATTTTGCGTATGGGCTGTCTCGGTCTTTATTGTTTTGATTGCTGCACATTTTCACTCTGTGTATTTTAGAATTTTCTGATTGGCCTTGTGTGTATGAATTCACAGAGCTTGAAAAATTTAAAAATTTTACAGCCCGTAGAAAAATGTTAATTATGCTGACGTTAAAGTGCAGAATTGACCAGCTGGTAGTTTTTCCGGCAAAAATGACCAGCGCATCAACCATTTCCCATCTCCCACTCTCCACTTCCCACTTCCCACTGGCATATGGTGTTTATCGGTGATAAGAGAGGGCGTTCGGCTTATATTTTCCCGCACACCTGGCCATTGGGTTATGGGTGGGTGGTTCTCGGCTGACCAATGACACCTGCCCCGGAATTTCTCGTAATCACTGGCTGAGCAATAAAAATTCAAAGAATCCTTGTGTTTGTCTATGTCATTTTGGGGTACAATGGTTTTTCCTGAAAGAGTCGGGGGTTAAAATCCAGCTATGCGTAAATAAACACAATTTGTATGTGGAGGTCGTTGGCAAACGGAATTAATTGATAAACAGCTTAAACACACATAAGTACGACAGATTGCCGCTCTGTGTGTGTTTTTACTTATGCATCCGATTGTAATGGCTAATAATTATTAGCCACGGGCACTCGCATTAATAATACGCACTGTTTGCCGTGGCTGGCTTTGCTCTGAGCTGTTTCAGAATTCCATTTATTCTGCTGCCACCGCAAAATGCGTTAATAATTGCGAATCCAAATATTGACAGCTTGACAAGTTGATACGCCGGTTGCAGGTGGACAAATACTCGGCGTTTATGTTTCAATTTTAATCAAAATGCTCTAGTAGTGCAGCTAATGAGTTTTGTGTGTTTAAATCTCATTTAGATAGTGAATCATGGGGCAGGCTAAAAAAAAAAAGTTTTTTAAATAGTTTTTTAGTGTAAAGTATTTGCTGCTTATTATCCTTTGGTTTGTTAGGTTATGAATAATTGAGTAGTTAATAATATTGTATAAACTTTAATTTATAAATTTAAGCAAAAATTATCAAATCATACTATTAATCTACTCTAAAATTAAAAATAAACCCCCCCAAACTAATTCCCTTCCATTTCACCCAGGGTTCTGCATCCATTCCTTATCAAACATTAGCAACTTTGAAGAAGTAGCCCCAAGCTACAGAGAACCCAGACTGCCAGAAATCTGATTGCTGGCCCAATAAAAAAAAACTTTTCCGGGCTTAAGAAGTATTGATTTGCATTTGCCGAAAGGGTGGAACATGAATATTGAACAGCATCCATTACAGTACGTAAGCCCGCATCTTCGCCTATGGCCAAAGTTTTCCGCTAAAACTCCAAGCGAACTTTAAAGTCTGACGATAAAAGCCGACAATGTTTACATAATGCTCTGGAACCAAGCTGTCTGGTAAACTTCACACGAGGCTCGCCAGCGATTAGCTTAAAATTTTTTGAAATAGGGAAAAATGACTTTTCCGTAGTTTATTTGCAAGCACAATATCGACAATGGTGGTTTCTTCAATCATTGTAAATTTAAAGTTTTTACTCTGGCAAATTTATCCAATCCAATTCAATTCAATCACTTGAGAACTGGCAAAAAGTTGACAGAACAATGAGCGAAGAAAAGGTTTTTCACTTACCACTTGCAGTTGCAGGAGGGAAAAGGCGAGCAGTGGGTTGGAAAACTCGGAAAAACTCAGAAGTAAGCGGAATGACTGACGTGCGTGCTGGCAACGCTTGTGGCAGAAACCTGCGAAGGGGCTGCCCCTTTCCACGGCTGTTGTTCGCTTTTCCTCAGCTTTAACCCCCTCCCCCTCCCCACAGGAATTGTGCAACAATGTGGCGGATCACGCGAGACCTTATTGGACACACTGCCGTATGGTATATAGCCACATCCATGTGATGGATACGCGACCCACGCCGCGCTCATTGCTCGCATTAACTCCTATAATTTATTATTTATTGCAATCTACTGTCACCGAAATTTGCTCAGCGTCTCATTTTATGTTCTTGTGCGGGTATTTTTTATGATTATTATTTCGACTCTGACCTTGGGAAGAAGTGTCAACAGACACATGACTTCTGGGTATACAAACAGACAAACAAACAAACAAACCCTCGGCAAAGAGCCCAGCTGTGAAAAAAAGAGTTAAGAGATAGCACAGTCAAATTAAATTGTGACTGACACACGGAGAATTTAAAATATCAAATAAGATAAGAGGAATATTTTGGGAGCAGGTGATAACGCATACTTAAATGATTTCGTTCAACTGTCTAAATAGTTTTTGTTATTCATCAATGCAGAACTGAGCATGTCAATGAGGCTATAGTTATGTATTGTGCAACTTTCTGTCTGGCCAACACAGCTATTAGCAAAAATCATAAACGAGAACTGCTTTTCAGTCGGCTAACTCAACCATTAATCATCATCATTAATCCGCTCTGTACGCAGTAATTACCTTCGGCGCACAGGGCGTATGCGTAATCGTCGAAAGTTTTGAAACGTTCGTTTTCCTCGTTCTCCTGCTCCGCGCACATATACATATTTTTCTCGAGCGTCTTAAACTTTTATTAGCGCACATAATCCCCACCGATTTACGAGCAACTAACTGTCTAGCTATCTCTGCTGATATATATGCCCCGATTTGTTTACTGTTTACTTTTTACAAGCGTAAGTTGATTTTGCCTGAGCTTTTTTCAATATTCTCCCAATTTTGACTGCAGGCCAATGCCAACGCATCTCAGCCCGTATGCATGTACATCTTTGTATGTGAAGAGGTTGGGATTTAATTTACGTTCGCATCTGGTTTTATTGTGCACTTCTTCCCCCATTCAATGCCCCAGTCCCATTCAGAATCCTCGGACGGGTTCAAGTAAGTGCAAAAATGTAAATAAAAATCCAATTTTCTTTCGCCCGGCCGGTTGTCGGGTGTCCGAATAAAATATTAATTAAATTATTTGCATATCACACGCCTTTGGCCTTCGTTCCACCCGGCCACCACCCATTCACCGGCCCAAACCCGCACTCTCGGTGTCCAGAAACATTTCCGGCTCGGCCGGAAGTGGCCTGGCCGAGTGTCGCCTCCCATTTTTTTATTGCCTGTCACTCACTCGTTCGCTCGCTTTGCCGCTTTCTGGGGTTTGGCTAAAATAATATTTGACGCCGGGGAAAAGGTTGTCAGTGTTTGGAGGGTGGTAATGGCACTATGAGAATCGGGGGCTTGAGGAGCTGGGAAAGCTGGGGAAACTGGCTGTCGAGGTGAGCGAACCGCACCGCCAGCTCGTGACATTCACGATAAGTTCAAGGGGAATTCCCGATATGCTGCACTACACTGCACAAATAATGTGATTACGCCGGACAGTAATGACTGGCTAACACTGTTGGGTGAGTTACCAGAATGCGGATAACGCTGTACAGTGTTTTGGGTGGGAAATTCGATCCAAGTGGTTTATTGATTCGATTTACTGGGAGTTTATGGTGAAATTTATTTAATTTTCCCCAGGACCTGACACAGAAAGGCTCTCGATAAGCGTATGTATTGTACCTGAAAATATCAATCCTTTTGGATTGGAATAAATAATCCAGCGAACGTATTTCATACTTATTATCCCTTCTATCCTACATTTCTTAGCATCTAAGATTGCCAGATTGCCTTCCCCACATTTTGGATGTTTTTTGAACATTTGGCATTTTGCAAGTTATTCGGAAATTGTGATAACAATTTAAGCCACGTACAGCTGGAAAATTTACATATTTTGCCAAGACCGTATGCTAACTCCCCCAAAACCCCTTCCCCCTCTCATATGACAACACAATTTTCTTGTGTGCACATGCAAAAAGCGCAAATATGTAAAACATTTTGTAGAAGCAACCGAAAGGAAAGTCGCCAACTTGCCAAATGGGCAAAAGGATCTTTGGAGGGTTCGACTTTCCCAAAGGAGGAAGCAGCCAGCCAGGGATTTGGCGAAAACTATATTATCTACTTGGGAAATTGACCCCCCGGGGGAGTCTACTGCGGGGGTCAAGGCGATTTAATATCTCTCTCCTTTGTTTTCGGGGCTTTGGTCATAGATGTAAAATTTTCCAACATCATTGCCAGGCTCTTAATCATCACAGTCGACGACAGACATTTTTGGCAGGCGCTACATTAAAAACAAAAAATTGACCAACCAACGCCTTGATAACTAGCACCAGAAAGGAAACAACCTTGTTATCAAGGACCAAGGACACAGTACATCGTTAGCAGCTGAAATTAACATAACAAATCCACGGAAAAATGTAAATGGAAAAGAAAAGTCGACTGAGTTTGCAGTTAATCCAGCCAAAGAGGACACCCAAACCCAGAGCAGCCACTGGAGCAATTAGGGAACACTATTTAATAACGAAAGACACCAAATCATTTTTAGCAAAAGCCCAAAACTGGAAAATTGAATTCCGCCAACGTCTTGTTTCATTCACAACAAAAAAAAATAAATAAATAGACGCATCAATAAATAAACAGACAAATAGTTTGCGCCATAAACATGCACACAAACATGGCTCACATAAGTTGGCCAACACACCGAGTACAAATAGACCGTGTATTCCATATGTGTGTATGCTTGTAGCTCTGGCTATATCCGCATGTACAGTGTGCACATATGGATGTGTGGCAAACGTACACATATTGTCATGGAGACAACTCTCGCTTCAACTGGCAACTCAGTCAAATGTCTGAAGCTCCCTTCTTGCCACAGGATGAGGCACTGAGATGACTGTTTTTGAGCGAGAAATCTGGGGTTTGTGGAATTTCAACTTAATAATAATAATAATAATAAGTTTAATCATTGCTTCATTGCATTAGTATAATGGGATTATACATTGAGAACACTCTGACTCAGATACATGTATGTTACAAATGCTCGATGGATATATATGAGAATAATATTTCATTTGAGTTTTTGTAAATATTAATCATTTACATTTCGATATGAGCACTATTTTCGAACAGCAGATATGTGTTTGTGGCAGATTAAACTCACACTTTTCTATTTTTTACCACATTGAAATCCCGATTGTTTTTCAAATAAACTATTACAAATTTTAACAATATTTCTTTGGCGAGTCTTGGCTATAAATCAGCTAAACAAACAACTGCCACGAGCACAGCGACATGGACGTGGCACATGCTAACATGGTACAGGACACTCTGCCCGCTCTATAAATAGTTCCCAGAGGGGGCGTGGCAGGGGCGGCAGTGAAAGTGGGAGGGTGGCCCGCCAGGTATCTGCCTCAGGTGCATCATATGCCGGCAGCCAGGCAAAAATGTGACGTGTGTCTATGCTCAACTGGGGCTGGGGAATCTGGTTAAAGTTCTGCGAATGTACATATATGTGGAGAGCTTCGAGGAACGGAGAGCATGCTCAGTCTCTGCTGGAAATGGTACCTTCCCTTAATGGGTCAAAGGTAAATACACTAATCACTGCGGACGACAGTCCTTGTAATGACGATTTGTTTACCGTCGAAGAGGAGCTCATTTTGGAAGACTAAATTAACGAGACATTTAAGCTTGACACAAAGGCCGCCATTTGCTTAAACTTAGATTGGTTAACAAATTTAAGATTTTAGATATGATTTAAATTTCAATTCATACTTATTTAAATAAAAGTATGTTTACAATGAAATGATTAATAACAAGTGAAGTGTTAAAGACATGTAAAGAAAATCGTTTGTGATAGTTGTGATTCATCATCTTTGCCCATTGCTAGGTATCAGGCATTCGATACGCCATAATTTTGACCCCGCTTAATACTATACTGTCGCACTTGGGGAGAATGCCAAAGGATGCCAATGTTGAAGCGGGGACTTCCTCTGCGTGCCACATAAGTGGTCCTTTGCCGAATAAAGCTGTGTTTCGACAAGGACCAAGAGCAGCAGCAGGGATGTGTCTGGCGGGGAATGGGAATGGGAATGGGAATGGGAGCATGTGGTAGTGTGTTAGCGAGGCAACCAGAATCACAACCAGAGCCAGGAGCCTGCCTAAATGCTTTCATCGCTCAGCTGGAAAGGCACGCACGCTCCACTGGCCGCACGCACAGCCTCCACGAGGAGTTATCCGCCGTGGAGTGGAATCCGGGGAATTGGCCAAAGTAAACGTCGAATGTGGGGTCGCATTCAGATACCCAATTGACCACTGGAGTGGCATAAACGGTTACTTTAACTGAAAATATGTTTGCTAAGCAAACCTGCTGCTGCTCCGGTTTATTGACAAATGATTGACTGGCCGGTCTTATCTCAACTGTGAGTGACAGTCAAGTTGGTTAACTCAGTTAACTCATATGTTATGAATGAGTCTTCAATTCGGCCGATTCTAACTTCCATGCTGACATTGTAATTCATTTGCTTGTGGCAGTAATATATAACAAAAATGTTCTATTTATAGAAAATCACTTCTGCTGTCAGCGATAATTTGATAATTTGGTAATCGTCTGGCTTAATCGTGATATTAACAATAAATTATTTCCACAGGTTTGATTTTTGCAGACAGTAAATTTAGCCAAAGCCTTAATAAGGCGACAGCTTCTACAGACTGGATTAAAATAATTTTGTGCAAGAAAAATTGTATAAAAAGACATAATTGATTCCAACTTTAATTTGTTTAATTTTGCCCGTTTATTAAAAGGGGGAAAGGTGAAATCATCCCATGGTAAGGCAATCATCTTGGGTATCTGTATTAGTTCAAATAGTCATCCATCTATGCAGCTTTACGTATTCCATCGGACAAACAACCAACATTGGCCTCGTTGCCATAAATCTCTCAATTGGAAAAACATATAGGTATATACAGATATATGTGCTGGCAAAAACAAAAGTAAGTGCCTTTTTCATAAATCAAATCACAATTCAGAAATCTTTGCCCATTGAGGTTGGCTGCTGAGCCCTTTCATTGCACAATTTCAATTCAATTTATATTCTGCCACTCTGTTTTTTGTTGTGCAAAATACGAGTAGAATAAAAAATATGAAAATGCATATAAGCGCAGGATGTTTTCTAATGAACTTTGACACATGAGAGTCGGGTGTCCATGCGAAGCCCTGAATCGCGTGTCCATGTCAAAAGTCGAGGGGGGCAGCTGGAAAACACAATGCCCCTAGCTGCAATGAATGAAAAATCAGCTTGACGCATGCAACTTTTTTTTTGAATTTGTTTTTCTTCGTTTTTTGCCAAGTGCCCTCAGGGCACAACTTAACTGACTGATGGGTTGACTAACTGAGGGACAAACTGAAGGACTGACGGACTGACGGACTGACAGACTGCTGCATATCCCGAGTCACTACAAAAGCTAATTCCGACTGAATCGAAGTCCTACTGCTATCTAAATCACTTTCATCTCATCCTCTCGGGGCTCAAGAAATTTATTTACTCTGCAATTTTCGCAAGATATGTTGATGACACTCTCTTGAGTATGCAAACTCGAGAGGCTCCTCATCGAAAATTGAAAAATATGCATAAGTTCGAGTGGTGGCATCAGAGATTCTGTTTTCCCAAAATGGAAGTATATTTTTCTTGGTCGTGCCTTTCACCTATTTTGGTAAGTGAAAATAAGCTTTATGTATTTACATATGAGCAATCTTCGGTGTGCAAAATCGTACAATATTTGCTAACAATTATTATTTTTGATATAGATTTAAGAAAAAACCTTGCAGCTTAAACATTAACCAATATTTTATTTTTGTACAAGAATGTTGTGCCAAACCCATTACCTGCCTAATATACCCATTTCGGCGGAAAGGGTAGCCGCAGAAAAGCGAGCTTATCGCCAAATCACGGCCAACTGCAGCGAAAATAGTTGGTTAGTTCGTTAGTTGATTATTACACGTCCTGCCACCGCTGTGCTCCCCTTTGGCCAGTCCCTCATATTTTTTTTTTATTTTTTGTTTTGCGGTCGCCACTGCAGTTGCAGTTGCAGTTGCTGTTGTGGCAGTTGCTTATCACAGCTTAATGGGTCACTGCATTGGGGGAAATTTTCGTGCTGACACGGCGTGTGCGTAATGCCGCAGGATTACGTATCCGCCAGATCCTCCGGACGTCGGGGCCCTCACGCAGAGAGGCTCACATTATGCAAACTTGGCAATAAAAATTCAATTAAGCTGCAAGGACGCGCTGTCAAGTGGGAAGCGTGGAAGGGAAGGACGAGGATGGGGCAAAATGGGGAGGGGGACTTTTCCGACTTTGCCGATAAATCACAAAATTTTCTAAAAGCCCTGCGGCTGCAACAATAACAAATTGTGACATGCTGTGCTGCCGCTCACGACTTTGATGCACGTTTTAATTATAATTTTGACGCCAACTGTTTAAACACAGCAACTCACACACGCAACGATAACAGCGCAACAACAATCCGCACTAATTGTTTGCCTTCGAATGGCAGGGCTTGGGGGGTTGGGGGGCTAGGAAAAGCCAAGGGGAAACGGAAAGCCCCACATGTGTGCTGCGGCACGGAGGAGGTGGGAGGCAGCCACACAAAGGACTCGTGAGGCAGGACCGCCAGGACAATGGCCAGCTCACATGCACAGACGCTCTCACTCCGCTCAGAAGCGAAACATGGTCAGCCCAAGTCACGAAACCATCTGCCCCAGGCATCGAGCCAAGAAAATACACTGGGAAATTACAGGAAATTCGGATTTCAGATGGTAGCCAAACACAAAGTCCAGGTTCATTAGATGAGCCCATTTGCGCCTCGGAGGGTAAGATTGTTGGTATTACGTAAAAGAGCTGTTTAATGGGTTCCCCATTTACTCTTATAAAGTCTTATAGATTTTTTATTGCACTGCAGGAATCAATAGGTATAGTGATATTTAATACATATATGTAATAATTTCTCAAAAATGTTCATTATACGGAATGGAAGTCATATAAATTATGTTTTCAGTTACATGACGCACCGAAATCACAAAGGTCAAAATCATTGAATATTATCAAACGCAGAAGATAACCATTTACACGTATACGATAAAGATTTCGATTCCACAAAAACATTTGCCAATGAGCCATGTAAAAAAAACACATATACAATCTGTTTAATCGGAAATGTTATGAAAATGCGGTCAGTAGGCATGATAAACCCTTTTTGAGTTGCTCACTTGAATGGTTCACTAACTGATTATGTACAAATCAAACAAGTCAGCTCGATAGTGCTTAATTAAAAAGGCAAACGATTTTTAGTGTAGATAAAATTATAAAGTCCACAAGAGCTTATATGCTCGTGAACTTAATGGCATGAAATTGGTTGGATTTAAAAGTAGGTAAGCCAAAAATTGTGTTATCTTGAGAGTTTGTGATTCAAGTAAATAAATTCTCATTTTGGTCTAGACACGCTTGCGGTGCTACACTTTTTTGCTCAGTGCACTTTGGCGAAAGGCGCAACTTTCGACATGTGACCGTGTGCCATCTGTGAATAAATGAGAGTGTTTTTGGCGACTGCGGCGGCTCTGCCATGTGCCCCAATCCGTGGACAGGAGTGATGGGGGACAAGGGCATCGGGTGTGTGTTAGATTTATGGCCACGAGGCGATGGATACTGGCTACTGTGCCACAAGCCGTGTGTGCGAGTGTGTATAAGCGCTACTCAATTAATACTCATCAGCGTGACATTAGTGCCGTTTGCAGATGAGTGGCAGGATGCAGGATGGGCCAAGACACAAGGACGAGGTATGAGCACGTGCATGTGGATCGGCCCAATTGTTTGGCATTCTGGCAGGACTCTGCCCCCCTTCAGTCGATTCAGCTCTCAATCACGGCTCATTTGCCAGACGTCTTATTCAGCTCATCAATAAATCGGGGCCATAAATCTACTTCAAGTGTTCGCCTCATCATCAACAGACATTTTTTATGTCGCTCCCGAACTTTTAAGCGAATAAATATCAAACGCTGTCGCATCCCAGCAGCGTTTTTATGGCAGAGAGAAAATTTAATGCGACTTTGACTTTAATTAGGCCATAAAATGGGGAACTACAAACGCAACGCGTGGCCAAACTCAAGTTCAAGGAGTACATAAAGCAAGTAGCCCAGAAAGCGACGGAAAATGGAAAAGCCGAGGAGTTTCGGGGGAAAACTTAACCGAATGGGAAATGCCTGCGAGTCACTGGGCGTAAATTAAATGTAATTGAAAGCGATTGACAAATAGAATTGTGGATTGGCAGGGCGAAAGGGAATTGCAATTGGGATTGATCCAAGCTCAATTAAACTCTGAAGCCGCTTAGAATTATTTTCTGAAAATTGCAGACGATACACTTTTCGGAATTTGTGCAATACCTTTTCTACGAATATAAATTTAATAATACTCAAAATTGATTAAAAACGGAAACAGAAACAAGGGTAAAAAAAAAAACAATCGCAACTACTCGTATCCCTTACGACCCTTTTACCCAAGGTATTAGGACTTCGCAAAAATATCCTTTCCGCTTTGCTGCTTTTCAATAGCCCCAGAGATCCCTCTCGAAATTCATTTGACTGGCAAGCTCTGACGAAACGAACTTTTGGATGCAACTTTTGGCAAGTATTAACCCTAGAGTTGACCTTTGGAAAGACTTTGGCTAACAGTCAGCAAAACAAAGGCTGGCTAGTTTCCACTTCCGGCAGCTGAGAACTTTGCAGAGAAATAATATTTACTTTTACCACGGCGACCTTCCGTGCAGCTTAGTCAAAAGTCAACGGGCGTTAGATAAGTAATACTATGTTTGGCTTGCGATTGATATCAGCTTGGAATTTGTGCGATTGAGATAAGATCCAACTTATCTTTGGAAATATTCAAAAATCAAAATATATTTTTTCGGTTGCCAGGCAGAGAGGTTTTTGGTTGTGTATACACATCAAAACAAATCAACTTGCAGTTCGTAAAATATCAAAAACTGAATGAACAACAAAACGCACTGAAACTTACATTTGCATTGAAAAATGTTTACAAAAAAGATTTCAAAAATCATTTACCAGTCAAAACGCTCTCGGCGAGGCAGTTGAGTCCAAGTGCTTAAGATATGTGTTCTCTTGATACATTTATTTAATACTCGTCACTTAACACATATTTAATCATTTTTGTTGTACCTTTCCATTCACAAAATGCTTGGCATTTGAGATATTTTCCTTTGATGATTTTTTCCAACAATATTAAAAGCCACACACAAATATTTTCCCGCAGCACTCGCGGCAAAAGTAGCAACAAACTCAATGAAATTCAATGAAACTCTTGTTTTCCGCCCGGCCAACGTTGCGTATGAGCGACGACGACAAACTGAAGCCAAAATCCATGTCCGAAAAGCCAAGCAGCTCGGTCGCATCGAACATGTTGGTGTTGGCTGGCATGACGAATCTCATCGAACATGTTGCGACTGTAGGTGGACGGGTGGATGTGGTGACGGCCTTCGAGGGAAGCGGGAGGTTCTGCTGGCTTATCACTAAAAATTAAGACAAAGATGTAACGCGCTATAAACGAAATAAAACAAGCAAACAGCCGGGGGTTAAGAGGTTAAAGGGGTCGACGCGGTTACAGCCACGGTGCATGCCATTGCAAAGGCTTATAAAACTATTTAAGCCACACTCGCGGTTGCGACCAGGACTTTGCCTATTTTTCACCAAATTATACAAATGAATTTGAATGGTAGAACGTAAACGAAAGCAATGGGTTAAAATTTGTTATGTTGGCATTTAATTTATTAAAGCACTGAAGACTTATTTATGCAAAATTATGCAAAAACCCCCGTATCATTTTAATTCTGGTTCGGTTCGGGGTTCGAACCTCAACAATAGGTTTCCGGTTTGCGAATCGGTTCGTCAATACGCTTAAAAAAGGCTTTGATTCGAACCAAGGCCTTTTTTTAAATAACAATAAATCCTTAGTTATTCTCATTCTTCATAAATATAGATAAACTTTACAAGTTTACAGAAATTTACATAATAATTGCGTTCTATGAAAGCAGAAATATTTAATCAATTGAATTCCTCTGGCTTGTATTTTATAATAAATTTTAATGGACTTTAGATGCCTTAAATTTATTTTCTTTAGCATTCCGCATGCATGTCTTTGATAACATTAGTAAAAAATGGATGCAGTCTACGATAAGGATAAGATATTATTGATTAAAGTTAGCCAAATGAACAGGATTATTAAATGCGCAATAAATGGTATCCTTTGCTTAAGCAATATAAAATTCTATTTTCTTTTCTAAGCAGATTGTTAAATACACATTACCCAAAATAATGTTAACATTAAACAAATAGTTACATCATTTCTTGAACCGAATCCGATTTATTAAAGGATCGGGTTCGGTTCCTGTATATGGTACTGTTTTTTTTTTCTAAAAAAATCTGAAACACTCCGATTTTCTGTGCTCTTATAATTTGCTGTGCTTAATAATATACGTATTTCAAACATATCTCAAACAACTAAGACACAGCTGAGCTCTTGGAAAATCTGCTTTTACTTAACCTCATTCCCGCGAAATCCGCAGAATCGAGACTGAAACTGTAGTGATGCACATTTTGTTACCAATTCTAGCTTATCTGCTAATGACTGTGAGAAAGGCCGGCTTTTAAATTAGGGAAATGGAAAAGCGAAAGGGGTGGGAGGATAGAGTCGAGATTGCGTGGGCTTCTTCTGACGTGTTGATGTCTCTCTTTCTTGGCCAAATTCTTGCGCGTTACTTGGCTTTTGTTGCCTTTAAATGATTTTCCATTTGCACATTTCACGCGTCCAAACGGTTGCCTTGTTTTTGTTCTTGCCGCTGGCTAGAAAATTCGCGTTCATTCATAAAAAAGAAGGTGAACAAGCTTGTGGGCGTCGGAAGAGCGTCGGGAAAGCGTCGAACGATGAGCGTGGAAAACGGAAAACAATAAAACGCCAGGCAGCGACGCGACGTCGACGCCGGCAGACCAGACAACCAGGCGTGCTAAGTGAAAATCGAGGGGGTGCGGAAAAGCGCGGCGATGTGGGCGGAAAATCTTGTGGGAGGGAGGAGGGGAGGCGGAGGGAGGCACCCAAGTTTTTTGGTCGTTCGCAATTTTCGCTCTCATTGTTGTTGCGTCTCTTACTTTTCGCTTTATTTATATTAATACACATCGCATTCGTATCAATGAGTGTGTTTTGGGCTGGGAAATCTTTGTCTCTGTGTGCGTCTTATTTTTATTTATTTTCTTTTTACCCAACGCGCCTGAAAACAAAACACGAAGCGAGCAAAAAAAAATGAATGCCGCATATTTGTTACTTTTTACTACAAACACAAACGAGGGAACAAAAAGAAATTTTCAAACAACAGAACCGGAAAAAGGAACAAAACTTCGAACACTGCGGGAAAACTGTTATCTGCAC
Organism: Drosophila melanogaster; assembly: GCF_000001215.4. Taxonomy (NCBI): domain Eukaryota; kingdom Metazoa; phylum Arthropoda; class Insecta; order Diptera; family Drosophilidae; genus Drosophila; species Drosophila melanogaster. The sequence goes on from NT_033779.5 coordinate 20,401,466, forward strand.
AGAGAGAAATTGTATTTCAAAACGATAAACTACTTCGACTTGGAAAACTATAAGAAGCTATTAGACTTCACAAACAAATATATACTGATATTACTAATAAATGTACAAGAACTAGTTACAATAGCTCTAAAAATTAAATTATTTATCTCATTCTAAACTCTTCTTTTTTTAACTCCTATGAATTGGAAATTCGAAAAATGTGCAATGTTTTCTTTTATGTGTTCACCTAAAGAAGGGAAAACCTACGAGCTCCCATACTCTGGCATTTGATTTTTTTCCGTTTCTGCCAGCAAGGAAAATAAAACAGAAATAAACGGAAAATGTCAACCCAAACAAGACAAAGAACGAGCTGCTAGTCGATAAGGTCGTTCAAATCAAAACACACACAGAATCGGGTTAGGATTGTTGGGAGCAGGGAAAAAAAAGGACACGAAATGGAGGAGTCTGGTAGTCCTTCCCCAAAGCCAGGATAAGCTCTAATGCCTGGTAGGATCTTCAGTTTCTTTCGCCGAAACTCTGCATACCAATGCCATGATTTATTTATTATTCTCATTAGCGGCTTTTGGCGGCTCGGTGCTCTCGATTGGATCATTGTTGATAAGGGTCGGATTAGCGTCATCAAAGCTCAAATTTCAGCGATTACAGAGCGGGGACTTTACATCGGAAAGCTTGTTGTCGTTCGCTTACGTAAGCCATTTTTCGCAATTCGCTTGATGCCAAAAACCTGCGTTTATTTTTAAAAGCAAAGCAGCAAAGAAACCCGCAATTACATCTATCTGTGTGCTGTGCAAATAACTCACGGCTCATTTGCAGCTGCACCTGAAGGCTTATTAAGACCTGGCACAGGAACCCCTTAGTCGGAACCCAAAACACCAAAACATCCCATGTGCCATGCTAGCCGAGTTATGAGAACTGCCAGCCGAGTTAAATCACAAGGGGCCAAATGAAATAATGATACTCGTACCGGGCGCACACAGTTGGCATTTTCGATTTGCGTCAACGTCGTCGGCCGCTGTCAGTGTCCGGAACATGGACGAACCCAGTCCGTAGAAGCCCCAATCCCCAATCCCCATGCCCATGCCCATGCCCATGCCCACATCCCGACCCGCGCGGCTGAAGGGAAGCTGCCTGCTCATGTAAAATTGATGTACAAGCGGTCCCGTCTGGTCTGCATTCGAAATAATTATTAATAAAAATAATGTGCCATGAAATGTTTTCGTTGTCGTCCTCGCCGATGCACTTCCGCCTCCGCCCGCTCGCCACGCCATCTTCCTCCCTCAGCTGGTGGATGGCATGGTTCTCGGGTAATTAACACTCAGCGGGAAAGTTCAGTCAGCTGAAAGACTGACTCGGGACCCATTCTGCAGGCCAAGATGCGCCGCACCTCTCGGATTTTATGCGTTTTATGATTCCTGAGATGTCGCAGGGAGCTTTGCTAAATGGGTTACTTAAAAGTTGAAATGAAGAAAGTGTCGAAAATGCATTGGAACTTCGGGGTATTAACCCAAAACATCAACAATGTGCCACAAGTTAGGTAATACTTTAAGGAATGCAAGAATGAGAAATATTTATTCCCAGAGAGATTGCTTTGTTAGCAAAGATAATGCAACAAAAAAAAGAAAAGTAAATAAAAACAATATTATTATTAGCGTTAATTAGCGGGACAACTATTATTCACACTGAAGAAAGGACTAATTGGCAATTATCAACGAGCCCTGAACATCCTTTTTGAATTGAAGTCCAGGGTTTACACTTTGGAAAGCCACTCGGGTTGCCCCTCTTGTTAGCCGTTGCTTTGTCGTACTGTGCCTTCAGCTAATTATGGCATTTTTCTTGCTAACAATTACTGCCAAATGGCTGAGAGCACATTGGGCATTAAGTAGCTGATTACTCAATCCCCGGCAGACGCCATTGGTTTGCGATTCGCGCAGCGCTTTCAATTAGCCACGGATCCAATTTTGAATTTAATTAAATCGATTATTTTTAAACGGGCAGTATAATTACATTTTATTTTGCATTAATTGCTGCCGCCTTCTGCCGCCCGGTTAGGCAAACATTTCGTTTTCGCATATAACTTTTATTTATATTTGAAAACTTGGCACAAACCGTGCCACACAATGTGCAGTGGATGACGCAAGACGTATATTTTCTGCCTTTGGCAGGCGACTGACTGGTGGTAAGCCCAACGTGAATTTAGCTGCATTCAACATAAGATATTCGCTCTTGTTTGCATTGGCATTGCAGTAACTCGCAGGCATTTTAATTACTTTCAAATTAATGGCACATATGCTAGGCGCAGTCAACGCAGTCCGCGTTGCGCATACGCCGCGTTGTCCGTCCGCAATATTGACACATTAAAGCAGAATAAGCCACAATTATGCGAATGTGGTTCACGATTTTCGCCATTAGCCACGAGAAAAGGGGAAGGTAGAGGTGCACAGTCGTTTGTCGTTTGTTCATTGAAAAATATCACCGAGTATCTTAGCCGCGAACAGGCGATAAATAGATAGATAGAACTCAGAGCAGGGCATTTGAAATGCTTTCATTGCACAGGAAAATAAAAAAAAGGTAATGCAATTTAACATTTGTTAAGTAGTTTAGTGATAGATTTGGTATAATAATGACTTTTCAATTTAGTAGCCTAGCTGGCAAATCAGAGATATTTGATTGTTTCAAATTCTGTACCCAATCATTGCTATAAATTCGCCTATTCACAATTTTCCCATTTCTGCACCCAGACGCATACGAATAAATAATAATAAATCCGCAAAATGGGCGGCGAATCGGCAAATATGTAAAAAATGCTGAGCGCGACAAGCGGCGGCGGAAAATTAGTGAGCCAGGGGCACTCGAACGCGCACCCAGCGATGCCATCATTTCGATGCCCAGAAAGTTGGCAACAAATTCGCGCGCCGTTTCTCAAGTGCTGTTCGCCGCCACGCCCACCGCGATGCCCAACGCCCCGGCCACGCCCACACTCGCCCACAGAGAAGTGAAGTGCTCGAATGCGGCTCTAGAGCATTTTGTTGGCGCTGAGCGCCCCATTGAAACTGTTCATGCCATAAACTTTTGCAGCTCGAGTTTTCGCGCACATTTTCCCCTCCAGTTTTTTTTTGTTTTTTTTTTTTTGGTGTGCTGGGCATTGGGCCATTGCATTGTGAAATATTCAATAATAATAATAATAATAATGTTCGCCTTGACCACGACGCATATGCTGAGTGCCAAAATGAATTCTCTGGCTCTGGCTACCCCTTGAAGTATTCTCGAAGGACACGGGTGTTTGGTCTATGTGGAGGATAGAAAGACGGGGAAATGTTTGCCAAAATATGCGCAGAATAAATAAAGTCTAAAGTAAACATTTGGCAATGTTCAGCGCATTTTCACATTTGAATTACACATGAAGCGTTCAATTTTATTTCGTTCTCTTGTCAGTTTTTAAATGTTTTTTTGCAGCAAGTTTTATGTAGTCTATGTTTTAAGCAAAAGTTGAGCATTAATCAAATTCTTAAAAAAATATCTGAATTCCTTTGAATATTCCTGCCATCAACGTTCTTCATTGGAAATTAATTGGCAGAACTTAAAACATTAAATTATACAACCATCCAAGTTCATTGGCTTATTTCGGAAAAGTTTCGCCATCAGAATGCAAACACATTTTTGGCTTTTGTTGTCTGCATGAAATTGATTAATTTATTTTTATGTTTATATATTCGTGTGGGGCCCTTGTTATCCATTTGCCATTAGCGCCATTGTCAGCGCACTCGAAATTCGAAATGCTTTGTGATATATATTTTTTATATCAGCCAGACAGCATCTAGCCGTGGATTTATGTATCCTCTATTTCATTTACTGTATACATTATTCCGAGATCTCTGGGCCAGCGGACAGTTGGCCATTAAATGGAAGACCTGCACCCCTCGTCGCCACAGAGTTCATCATGTTTCATTTTTCTCAGTTTACATTCAATTTGCTTTCGACATTCGCTCGCAATGGTGTTTGAGCCAAAACATTTGGTTTCACTTTGCGCATAATTAACTTTTGCAGTTGCCGCCTGGCGAGCAATTTGCTTATTTATGTACACTTTCGATGATTATGAATTCAGGAAGTTTGCTCTCGATTTGGCAATTTTCAGGGATTAGAAAAGAGGAAAGAAAGCCTGGGATAATTATGCATAAATAACTAGCGTATTGTGTATAAGCAAATTGAATTGTTTGGCTTTTCTGAAAAAGTTACACAAACAAATTTAAGCGCAGCCATAAATATTAATCAACTAATGTTTTGTAAATGCTAAAATGCGTTCAATCTTACTTATAATGCTTAAAATGCTTAACATTTACAAATGACATCAAATGAGTGAAATCTCTTTATTTTCACACAGCATAAATTTTCAAATTTGGTGTTACGATTGAAATTAAACTTTTGTATGTTTTCCTTCTCCCATGTGCCACGTTGCGTATGAGTAATGAGCAGAAGCATTCGATTTCGCGCTCTTGGAACAATGCCAAGCGTGCTCAGACAATGGACCATTGAGCAGAAAACTGGTCAGGGGAGAAGTGTGGGAAAATGGAGAGGAATGAGCAGCGCAGCGCAGACACAGACGCAGCGACGGCGAGGAATAAAAGCCATTGCCAAAATAGCGAAGTAATTGCAAATCGCCAAACTCGTGCACTCAGTGCGAAGGAATGTGAGTACGTGTATAAATAATTCGGGACCTCCTGGCCGAGATGAGTTTCTAGTGCTATTTATACTCGCACGCAGCTTGATATGGCTTCGCAATCTGATTTTCGGCGAGCCTTATGCTGTCTGCCATACAATGGTCCGTGCTCTTTGATTACGCATACGCCCCGTTCCCCAGACAGACTTCATTTGTGCACGCATGTGCGCTTAATTGTCAGCAAAGTGCACTCCACCTTTCACTTACTTACTTAAATGTAATTGCACATAAGTGCAATTAAACAGCTTGACGCATGCGGCGCGAATTTCCACGCTTGGCAAGTCGCCTCGGAAAACTCCAACTACCAACTACCAACTACCAACGAGCTGTCAGCTGTCCGTTGCCAGGAGCAACTTAGCTGCCAATTCCATTAGGGAGTATGCTGGGTAATTAGCTTATGAAGTCTTTCTAAATTTGAACTCTTTAAATGACATCCCCTCACCGCTTCTTCGCTCCAATTGGGTGTCAGATTATAAAGTCTAGCACTTTGAAATGATGACAGAATTATGCTCGTCTGCAATTTATTTCGGGTCCTTTTTGAATTCTATCTACAGCCTTCAGAAATTATCTTATGCTATATAGTTATCTTTTTATTCGAGTCCATAATGCCGGTATCCCTTTTCTTTCGCTTTTCCTTTAACAATTGATTGGCATCGCCGACATGCCCGTAGAACCACCTCCTTGGCCACTTCTGCAGTTTGTCTTCATTCATCTCGGGCAGCATCGCCTGTAAGTCGTAAATTTTAAATGCTTTTGTAGGTCATTGCTGCCGAGATGGCAAAGTCCAGGCAATGAGCATTCAAACGAGGCGAAGACGAAAGTTCGAGCTGAACCTGTGCCAAGCGGGTCTTTTGAACTGCAGCCTCTCCGCTTTCCTCCAGCTCACTTTTCCTCTCGGTCTCGGCAAGACGAAGGAAAATTTATGCGCCTCGCTGCGCCGGTCAGCGAAATGGCGCCAAGGTTCAAAGCTCCAAGCAAAGGTTGTGGCAAAGGGGGGCGGGGCCAGTAAGTGGCCCCCTCCTTCACTGGCCACATGATTGAGTTTTGGCCACCGTTGTTCCCTTTTTCGACACTCTGCCTTCGCTGGGTTTCTGCATTCAGCTTTATGGCAAATTGTTTGCAACAGTGTTTGAACTTTTATTTGGGGCCATGTTCTCTTGTTTTTTCGGCCATGCAAAACATGTCGCAACAGCCGTGGAAAAATTGTAGCTGCACTGCAGCCTACCAAAGGACAAGGGATACGCGTACACGGAAATGGGGGAGGGTCGCAAAAATGTTGCCCCATCACGTATACGTAATGTGTTACGTTCAGGCAACAACAACGAGGGTTGTGCGAGAAGTATTCAAACGGAAATTAGTTCAATAGCATGGCTTTAATGAGTTAGTTAGTTGAAATAAATGAGAGAATGCTTCACTTTAATAATCATCAATATATGTTGATATATTCTGTAATTACTGCCAATAAGCCAATAATATACAAATATATATCCAATAAAAATATGCTAACTTCTTTAATGGAAATTCTCGAATATATCAGAGTCAAATGAGCCGCCCGTTCTGAAATCAAATCACTTTATAGCTATCGAGGAGCGGGCTAACAAATACACAGCTACTTATTGCAATTTCAGCCACACACATACATATACATATATATATATATATATATATATATATATATATATATATGTAACATGGAGTAAGGCTGAAGGCTGGCAACAACCCGGTTGGCAGCGCTGTTGAGCAGCAACATGATTGTCGGAAATCGAAGTTATCGACAATCAGTCATCGAAGGAACGATCGCAAGGCAGCAGTGGAGTCGAGTGGAAGTCAGCGTTGCAGGCAGTCGAGTTCTCAGCAGCAGTCGTTCGGTCACAAACTAAGAATACTTTACATAATTACCGCATTTAGAATTAAACTAATAATTAAATTAATAATAAACAATAATAATAAACAATCTTACATGGGGGCTCGTCCAGTCCTAAATCGGTTATATGAAGGTGCAGTTGTTTAAAGAAAAAAGACATTGTTGTGTGCGTGGGTATAGTCTTTAAAAGTTGTAAAGTTGTGGCTATATCTATTGCATTTAAAGTTGGAAAAATCAGTTGTACAGATTTTGTTTGAACACAAGTCGGTAAAAGTCGGGAAAGCTGCTAGAGAGAACTGATAAAGTCGAAATTGTCGTGTGCGTGGATTTAGTCTTTAAAGTTGTAAAGTTATGGCTACGTCTACTGCATTGAAAGTTGAAAAAATCGATTGAACTCATACAGACTCAAGTCGTTTTGCTGTTGTGGAATTTAAAACAATTAAATTGCAAAGGTGGTGAAATTCGTTTCTAACGAAAATCAAAATTTGTCTTTTAACCGGTGACGCCGTCTGCAAAATCGACTACCGTCGCGCCGTTAGAACATTGTCGTTGTTTGCTGGTGTTAGTGCCTTGTCGCGGAATGTTCACACGTACACCACCTACAAATAAAAAACTTAACACCGACCAAATACAAGCAATTCTAGAGAACGAAAGCGAGGACGAAAGCAGAAAAGAAAAAATGAACGAAGAAGATCAAAAGTTGGCGCCTGTAGGAGAAGCAGAGGCAAAGAAGCAGAATAAAGACGCTAGTGCTAAAGTCGAAGAGAAATTTGAACAAATGATGAATACTCTAACCCAGAGCATGTTGGCAAAATCTAAACAAGAGGGGCAAGTAATTATCGCTGCAGAAAAATTTGAAAAAGTTGTAAGTGACTGTGATGGCAAATCAATTCCTATTAAAAAATGGTTTGAAATTTTTGAGAAAAATGCCGAGGCATATGAACTTTCGGAGAAACAAAAATATGTTCAAGCCAGAAGTAAGATGATTGGATCAGCAGAACTTTTCTTAGAATCTGAATGTGTCAGTGGATACACTGAACTCAAAGAGTTACTAATTGAAGAATTTTCAGGCAGCTATAATAGCGCCGTTATTCACAAAAAGTTGCAAGACAGGAAGAAGAAGAGGGAGGAAACTCTACACGACTATTTGTTACAAATGAAGAAAATAGCAGCCTTAGGTGAAGTTGAAACAGTTGCTTTGATAACTCATATCGTAAACGGCCTCGACATTAAAAAGGAGTATAAGGGTGCTATGCTCCGTTGTAAAACTCTTAAGGAATTAAAGCAAGAATTCGAAATCTACGAGAGTCTGAATATTGTTGACAAGCCGAATATTCAACCAAAACCAAAGCAAATTACACAAGGTGTAAAAGCAGATCACTGCTTCAACTGTGGTTCGAGGGAACACAAACGAAAGGATTGTACACTTCCTACCAAATGTTTCAGCTGTAATCAAGAGGGCCATATCTCAAGCAAGTGTCCGGAAAAAGTAAACAGCATGCGCATTCACGTTGATAGTGCACGAACAAAGCCAGTAATCATAAATGGGATTATCATCAACTGTCTGGTGGACACAGGATCAGATGTGACCATAATTAAAGAAGCTATATTCAAGAAGATGAAAGATGTTGATTTAAACCGCACTGCAACAGTATTGCGAGGTTTGGGAAATGCCTCAACACAGCCGATTGGATGCTTCAGAGCATTAATCAAGACCGACCAGGTGGAAGCAAGCCACAACGTTTTAGTCGTCCACGATTCTAAATTCAGTTGCGATGGAATAGTGGGACACGATTTTATCAGCAAGTTTCGTCTTATCTGTAGTGCAGAAGGCTATACTTTTCTTGACCTGGAAGCAGATAAAAAACAAGCGGTTGAGTATTCCCAAATGTTTAATATTTGCGAAGAATCTTCTTTTACAGTTGCACCACAATACCGAGAAGACGTTGAACGCATGATAGAGAGAACATACGAAACACCACCCAAGCAGATAAAGCAATGTCCAGTCGAACTCAAAATTATTCCTGATGGCGTGATTAAACCCTTTCGCCATGGACACACCCGACTATCTGAAGAAGAAGCTATAGCTGTAAAGAAGCAGGTAGAGGAATGGGTCGAGCAGTCAATCGTCCGTAAATCTACATCAAATGTTGCCAGTCGCATAGTCGTTGTCAAGAAAAAGGATGGTACCCTACGCGTTTGCGTGGACTATAGAAAATTGAACACCATGGTTCTGATGGATTGTTTTCCGGTACCCATAATGGAGGAGGTGCTTGAAAAACTGCAGAGTGCCAAATGGTTTACAACCATGGACTTACAGAACGGATTTTTTCATGTGGCCGTAGAAGAAGCCAGCAAGCCGTACACAGCATTTGTTACCCGAGAAGGCTTATTCGAGTTTAACAAAGCGCCCTTTGGTTTTAAGAATTCCCCAGCAGCGTTTATACGGTTCGTTCAATTTATTTTTCAAGAACTAATCAATTCCAATATAATGCAGCTATATATGGATGACATAATTGTATATGCCGCTACCCCAGAAGAATGCATGGAAAAGACGGAAATGGTACTTAAGAGAGCTGCAGAATTTGGTCTAAAAATAAAATGGAAGAAGTGCAACTTTATGCAGAGGCGAATTCATTTCCTGGGACATATTATCGAAGGTGGACAAATATGCCCTGGAAAAGAGAAAACATCAGCAGTGAATTCCTTTGGAACACCTCAGAATGTAAAAGCCGTTCAAGGATTTCTGGGTCTCACAGGATTCTTCAGAAAATTCATACCTGGATACGCCCAAATTGCGAGACCACTGACGGACCTATTAAAAAAAGATGCCATTTTCAACATTGGACCAGTAGAGCAGCAGTCGGTGAATAAGCTGAAAGAGATTCTGGTAAACGAACCAGTATTGAGGATCTACTCACGAGAAGCAGAAACCGAACTTCATACAGATGCCTCTAAGGACGGGTTAGGAGCCGTTTTATTGCAGAAGTTCGAAGGCAGTTTTCACCCAGTCTGCTTTTGGAGCAGAAAAACTACAAAAGCCGAATCAAATCGTCATAGTTACTACCTTGAAGTAAAAGCCGCATACTTAGCTCTGAAAAAGTTCAGACACTATTTATTGGGAGTCCCTTTCAAGCTCGTCACGGACTGTGTCGCATTTAAACAGACAACAAAAAAAGCAGATGTCCCAAGAGAAGTTGGCCCATGGATTCTCTATATGCAGGATTTTAATTTTCAACCCGAACATCGTGCAGGAGAAAGAATGAGACACGTTGATTTTTTAAGCCGCCATCCCCAAGCATGCATGATGATAACATCCGAGTTGACAGCACGTATTAAAAAGTCGCAGCAGAACGATGATTCAATTAGAGCAATCCTGGAAATTCTAAAAGATCGTCTATTCCAACCCTACAAGCTAAAAGGTGGCCTGTTGTATAGTATGGTCAATGGCAATGAACTACTGGTTGTCCCTGCACTAATGGAGAGGGAGGTGATTCAAAGCGCACATGAAGTTGGCCATTTGTCGTTGCAAAAGACGATGCATAGCATACAGCAGCAATTTTTTATTCCTCATTTGGAATACAAGGTAAAAAAGCTAATTTCTAACTGTATAAAATGTATCATCCACAGCAAAAAGTTGGGAAAGCAGGAGGGATATCTAAATTGCATAGATAAAGGAGACGCACCGTTGCACACACTACACATCGATCATTTGGGGCCAATGGATTCATCGGCCAAACAGTATAAATACATTCTGGCAACAGTCGATGCGTTTTCAAAGTTTGTCTGGTTATTCCCAACCAAATCAACCGGACAGGAAGAAGTGGTCAAGAGGCTGACCGACTGGTCAAACATTTTTGGTTTCCCTAAGCGAATTGTTAGCGACAAAGGAACGGCCTTTACGAGTGGTGCGTTCGAACAATTTATGAGCAGCCATAACGTGGAACACGTCTGCACAACTACTGGAGTGGCCAGAGGCAACGGCCAGATAGAACGAGTAAATCGTTTAATTTTGGCAATAATATCAAAGCTGTCTTCAGACGAACCGTCGAAGTGGTACAAATATGTGCCTGAGGTACAAAAGGCGATCAACTGTCACGTGCATTCATCACTGAAGCTGTCACCATTTGAGGTCATGTTTGGCACCAAGATGTACACCCGAGTTGAGGATCGGTTACTGGAACTGCTCCAAGAAGAAGTGGTCTGTCAATTCAACGAGGACCGCTATGAGATGAGACAGCTGGTAAAACGCAACATCGAGCAGGCGCAGAAGGACTACAAGCGCAATTACGACAAAAAGCGCCGAGCTGAATACAAATACAAAGCAGGTGATCTGGTTGCAATTAAAAGGACCCAATTTGTAGCTGGCCGCAAGATGGCAAGCGGGTATTTAGGTCCATACGAAGTCACAGGGGTCAAAGACAATGGCAGATATGACGTTAAAAAAGCAGCAAACGTCGAAGGACCCAATGTCACATCCACCAGCTGTGACAACATGAAGTTGTGGAAGTACATAGCCGAAAATGCAGACCTATTGTCATCCGGGTCGGATGATGATGATCAGGAGGGCCGAATGTAACATGGAGTAAGGCTGAAGGCTGGCAACAACCCGGTTGGCAGCGCTGTTGAGCAGCAACATGATTGTCGGAAATCGAAGTTATCGACAATCAGTCATCGAAGGAACGATCGCAAGGCAGCAGTGGAGTCGAGTGGAAGTCAGCGTTGCAGGCAGTCGAGTTCTCAGCAGCAGTCGTTCGGTCACAAACTAAGAATACTTTACATAATTACCGCATTTAGAATTAAACTAATAATTAAATTAATAATAAACAATAATAATAAACAATCTTACATATACATATACCGATGCACAGAGCCAAGGCAAAACTCACCAAATTCACAGACAACTCAGAAACTCGGTGCTCCAAAGCGGCGCAAATCTTCAGTTTGGATTTATTGTTATGCGATTCTCTCTAGTCTATATATATATAAATACAGGCTATATATACGTATGTGTGTTGGCATGGCACTGCGGTGAAATGTATTACAATTAATTTGGCACACACGGCGTATGCTGAATATTATTTGGTCTCTGCAATTGAGCAAATCCGCGGCAATTGGCAATTATACAAATTCTCTTCGCAGACAATCGCAACTGCATACAGTGCGCAGCAGACGGCCGGGTGCGCGGGAGGGGGCGTGGCAAATCCACCCACGGCCATGGTGATTGATGATTCGACCTCCGATGATGTGACAAAGTGGCAGTTCTGTACATGGTGCCACCCACGATGCCCGAGGTGATTCGAGGTCGGGTCAAAGGTCTGCGGCTGATTTGAACTTTAAATGTTGCAGCGACATTTGCATTTGGGCTTTAAAAATATCACGCACGTGCACTATGGCTGCACATGCATTACGTCCAGCTTGCAGTTCACTGAAGAAGCGAAGATATTTACCCACGCCAGTTCACCCAGTTGTCAATATAGTACGCTGAACTTGTATTTAATGCGTTTATTTCCATATTAAGATTTATTATTTATTTATACTCGTAGAGTGCAAGGGTATACCAGATTCGTTAAAAAGTATTTAAAAGGCAGAGGGAAGCGTTTCAGACCATATAAAGTATTCTTGATCAGGATCAATAGCTGAGTCGATCTGACCTGTGTCCGTTTGAACGTCGATATCTCAGGAACTATAAAGCTTAACGTTCTAGCTTTTATATGTATTGCGACCAGAACTGTATTTGAAAAACTGCATTATATTTTTTATATTGTTATTATTAGTCTTTTAAATTTCTATCGATTTTATATAAAAAAATCTTTTTGCCACGCCCACTATATCGATATGCCAGAAATATTATTAAATTTTGCGTTCTCACTTCCACTCACTACGTAATGGGTATCTGATAGTCGGGGAAATCGACTATTGTATTCTGTCTTGCTTCACTTGAATAAATGAAGCAAATGAAAAGGAATTTAAAAATAGTCAAATACTCGACTATCAGATACCTCTCACCCAACTTACATACGAGAGGAAGATAAAGATATTCGAAAATGGAAGAAGACATTCTTTTGCCATATTCCGAAGCAAAATTGCAATTCGTATGATTCATACTTTTATACTTCCAGAGATCTCGACTTTTATTCGGACAGATAAACGGACAAACGGACTTTAGGTTATGAGACGCTTTCTTCTTCATGTATCATTCTTTCTAATGAGTCTAGTTTAGCCTGGTAACTCTACGAGTAGATGGAATAGCTGATCCCAACTGACACTACTTGTCTGGATGCACTTACCTGTGTGTCAACAAAGAATGCATCTAGTGCGTCTAAAAGCAGCCAAAAGGACCACCTGGGTGCCGCCTCCAATGCCGATGATCGAGCTAATGGCCGCCAAGGCATGGAGCGATGACATGGGGTTCGGTCTAACGAGGAGGATGGACGGCAGGTGTCACAGCGACGGGCGCACTCTCTTCATCCATCCGCTTGGGCCGCACCACTCGACGCGGGGAATCCGGATCCCGGCCAGAACTTCAAACGCTTGCCGCGCACTTCGTTTATTTACACAAGAAACAAGTTTATGCCCGAGAAGAACCATTCGCAGGCACTTAGCAGGCGCTCGCGTTTATTATCTTAATAATAATTTCAGAGTTCAGGCGGCGCTCTTTGACGCACAACTAGGGATTCCTGCTCGCATGAGAATGGGATTTGGATCGGTATCTCTGGGTCCCGACCAACTGCACCGTGCGAACCGGAGGCGGCAACTAAGCGAATCGAGAATCTGTTGGCACTCGCGCTTCCCAAGAGCCAAGTGCACGCCAAGCGATTTGTTTATCCATCTGCTGCGTACGCGCGAATTTGTTCGTTATTAATTGCAATAAATGGTGTCGGCGTGGGCGCTTTTATTTATTTCTGTTTTTTGTTTTTGGTCGGTATGAAATGTTTGTTTCTAATTTTCGCGTAACCGAAATATTTGAATAATTCAGCGCCCTCTGGTGGCGGGTAGCGTTTGATGGCGATGGTTGTGGTTACGCATTTCAATGCTTTTCAGCACTGGTAATTTAAACAACTCAATTTGAAATCTACAAATATTCAAACCTTTCTTTTTCAATATTGCCTTTTGAGCCACAATATTTAGTAAGTTTATTTATTTACAGATATTTTCATGCTTACACTTATGTAATAACCCTTCTTCGTAATACTTTTGCAGCTAATCTACAACATTCTAATTTCAGTTAATGACCTGACAAGGTGCCACATCCTCGATCTCCTCGCCATCGAGGGCTTTGATTTGGCACTGGCACAGGAACTGCACGATCTTACGCTCGGCACTTGCCCGCTCAGACGGACTCAGTCCGTCCAGCAGCATCTGAGCCTTGGCAAGCAGGCTGTTGGCAGGCTGTGTACTTCGCTGTTCTCGCTCCTGCTCCTGTTCGTGGTGAATCTGGGCCTGCAGCTCCCGGGATTGCTGAAGCACGGTCTCCATGTTGGCAATCACGGTGGTCAACAGTTTGTCGGAGATGGCGGCAGACGGTACAGAGTCCCCAGGGAGAGAGGAGGACTCCTCTACGACGGGATTTACCCTGGCGATTGTGTGAATTATTTCCTCACTGGTGGCCGGCGTGGTGGTGGTCACCTGGAGCTGCTGTGGTGGCTCCAAGTCCTGCCGTGCCGTCGCTTCGCTGAGGATAAAATCGTACGGCGTTGCTTGCTCCGCCTCCGATAGTATCTCAATCTCTTCATCGTAGGCCAACTCAAGATCATCCTCCAGATCGTCGTTGTCCGTACTGTAGGGGTAATCAGCGCCCCAGATTTGCTCACCACTGGAGATCACCATTCCCTCCGGCTGTTTGCTGGTCTTTCCCGAAGGATTTCCTGCTTTGGGTGGTCGTCCACGTCGCTTGATGTTCTCCAAAACCAGGGGCACTCCTTTGCGGAAGTGGCGGCCCAGAAAGAGAAGGTCGTTAAAGTACCTCCACGTGATGGGCGTGGACTGGTTGATCTGATGACTGCGGAACTCCCGCCCGAAACGATCACGCAGCTTCTTCCAGCGGTTGTAGCAAAGTTCCTCTATTGAAAATTATCGGCATTAAGGGCTGAAGATCAAGAGGGTTACCCCGAGCTCACCCGACACATTTAGGTTTTCAGAAATCTCTCGCCAGGCTTCGTTTTTCGCTGCTAGGTTCTTGGAGACTCTGATCTTGTGACGATCATACAGCACGGGATGAGACTTGACCAGCTCAATGAGCTGCTCGTTCAGCAGGTCATCCTGGGAGTCCTCCTCCTCCTCGTCCTTTCTCCGCCTCTCCTGCTCCATGTCCACTTTTGTGCGCTTTTTCCGCTCCCTGGGCTCAAAACGCATCCCGTCGAGACTCTCGTTCCTTGCCAGTCCCTGTTTGTAGTGATCCTTGAGAAAGAGCAGTCGCGGAAACATGTCCCAGTAGGTGGGCTCATCCGGACGCTCCTGGAAACGGCGAAACTCCTTGCCGAAACGATCGCGAATGCTCTTCCAGCGCGTAATGCACGCCCGTTCCGAGGCTCCTAACTTCTGGGAGATGGCCTTCCAGGCCGCGTCCTTTTGCGCCGCATTCTTCACGCTCCTCGCGCAGTCCTTGTCGTACAGGATCGGGTGTCTCTCTATCAATTTAATCAGCTCATCGTCGTCCATTGATTTTCGCTATTATTTGTTTTTATTTATTCTGAACGATCCGGCAGCCTGGCGGGAAATATTGATAGTCGATAGGCGATGGGTCATCGCACAAAAAGGGCTGCCAGATTATTCTGTTAAAAAAATGTGCCTCTTAGTTTTATAGCACCGTTATTATAACAATGTTAAATAAAATATTTGTGTGTTTGTCTTAAAATGTCTTAATACATATTTATAATTTAAAGTTCGTGTGTACGAATTTCGTTTAAAATATATTCTA
This sequence comes from Drosophila melanogaster, assembly GCF_000001215.4. Taxonomy (NCBI): domain Eukaryota; kingdom Metazoa; phylum Arthropoda; class Insecta; order Diptera; family Drosophilidae; genus Drosophila; species Drosophila melanogaster. The sequence continues at coordinate 20,416,964 of NT_033779.5, forward strand.
TTTTATATATTTTAAAGAAAATTCTCTTTATGTTTGTTAAAATCTGCTGGTTTGAATTTCTGTGTAACCTGATAACATTGATGGTCGATAGCTCGATACTTCAATCTTTCCATCGGTGAGTTTGCCCCATCTCTATTGTGCTACCTGGCAACGCTGTGAGCAAGGAAAATACGGCAGCGTGCTCCCCGTTTTCCATCCACGTTTTGTTATAATTTTATAAGTATTACGGTCTGAGACCGATTTTGCACTGCATCGTGCGCGCTGCAAGTACTGGCGATTGGAAATTGGAGGCGCGAAAAGAGGATAAGGTGGATTTTCTTGCAACTGTGTGTGTGAGCATTGGAATTCGCCCGTGTGTGTGGCGAGAGTGCGTCCATGTGTGTGTGACGGACCAAAAAAGCCGACATCAGCGCCCATTTTTTGTTGTTGATTCATTAATACGCCCGTCATGCACCAGTATTGGTGAGTTGGAGCAGCGCACCGTCTTACTCGCACTCAACGGAGCGCAGAAAGAGCGCAGGGAGCGGCAGAAGAAGAAGCAGCGAGCAGCAGCACCATTAGCGGCAGTCAACGTCATATAATTTGTCATCGAAATTGGCACACTAAAAATAACAGTTAACTTCAACCGCCATGATCCTGCTGGAAATCAATAATCGGATTATCGAGGAGACGCTGCTGGTCAAATACCGTAATGCCCAGGCTGGGTAAGTCAATGCCTTCCAGTCCCGTTTCCCCAATTTCCATTCCACCATTTTGATTTCTATGCTGCATTCCCCACCGTTCTGTTATCACCAGTCGGCTTTGTTATCAATTTCGTTAGCTCTCTCTTTCCTCGGGAATAAATTTGGGTGTAGTTCCAGCCTTGGAACACTCATCGCTGCAGCTCTCTCCCTCCCACACACGTACCCAAGTACAGTGCAGCCCCCTTACGTCGACAGCGTATTAGTTAATTCATTACAACTCGCTATTCGCATCATCGGTGCTGAAAATCTGCAAAACTGACTCATCCATTGACGTGCATTCAAACGCATACGCTTGTGATGATCGAAAATATTAGTATTTATTTGTTCCTAATCCCGAAAAAGGATATTATTATTGAAGAAACATTATCAAAGGAGTCGTGTTACGAAAGAAATATGTTTAAGCTAAACGGTTTAGAAGAAGCTTAGACGAAGCTTACAGACTAACAAAATTATTAAAATTAGTAAAATAACTTATTGTACTAACAGCACTATCAGCAGAAAGAGGTATTTGTGTTTGGTAGCGAATGATTAAGATCTCACATAAATAAATGTATTTAAATGCTAATAGTTATGATGCCATTAGTTTATTCCCGATAAGATTGCAGTGTAATGCCTGAAATTAAGGCAATAAAAGTTATAAATTGTGGAACAAAAGTGGCATACTTGGAAAAAATCTCCTGTTGTGTCTCAAATGTTCCAAAATAAACCAAAAGGACGAACGGCATCCTGAATAATCAATCATATTATAGCAGATGACTTGTGTTCGTGTACATAAAAACTAATAGTTTCAATATTACTCCCCTATTATCTGTATTCTTGGGAGACAAAGTTTACATGCTAAAGATTCTCCATTTTCCGTGTCTACAACGCTCCGATATAAATTGTAACGCTTAAATCATCTTGAGTAATTCTTTTTGTTTCTTAAGATAAATACTTTCGTGTACATTATTGCAAATTTTAGGCTTTGGAGCCAAAGTGGCATTCTTCAAAAACAATATTTGATCTGTGTCTCAAAAGCTCCAACATTAACTAGAAAGACGAACGGCATCCTGAATAATCAATCATATTATAACAGATGACTTGTGTTCGTGTACATTTGCCATAAAATGTTCAACTTTTGTAATATTCTGGAGTCAAAGTGGCACGTCTTACGATCTTCCTGTAACTTGTGTCTCAAATGCTCCAATATCAAACGAAAGGACGAACGGCATCCTGAATAATCAATCATATTATAGCAGATGACTTGTGTTCGACTACAATAGTATTCGATTTATTAGACCAATAATGCCTCGGGAGACAAAGTTTACATGTTGAAGATGATGTGGCTTCTTTTTCGTGTCTACAATGCTCCAAAATAAATTGTTCGTTTAAATCGTCTTATTCGATTTATTTTATTGCCTAAGATGGTTGCCAACTGCACAACAACTAATTAAATATTTGGGTGGAGTTAAAGTGGCATATTTTATAGCTTTCCTTTGATCTGTGTCTCTATCGCTCCAATATCAATTTTATAAGCGAACGGCATCCTGTTTAATTACTTATATTAAGACAGACGACTTGTGTTCGTGCACAACTTCAAAATGCTTCAATAGTCATATGGAGAAAAAGTTTACATGCTAAAGTATTTTTCTTTTCCGTGTCTACAATGCTCCAATATTAATTGAACGTCTAAATCATCTTGGATATAATTATATTTCCATAGATAAATACATTCGTTCACAATACATTCGTTGTTCATATGAAAATGGATTGGAGTCAAAGTGGCACACTTAATCCATTTTTATTTGTGTCTCAAATGCTCCAATATCAAATGCAAAGGCGAACGGCATCCTGAATAATTATGCATATTATAACAGATGACTTGTGTTCGCCTACAATAGCTCCTGATAGCTTTACATTCCTTTATAAGACTCCCGTCTTCGGAGACAAAGTTTACATGCTAAGGATAAGATCTTTTTCGTGTCTACAATGCTCCAAGAGCAAATGTTCGTTTAAATCATCCTTGGCATTCAATATTTTTGCTGTGGATGCATTTAATTCGTGCACATATTTATAGATATGTATGTCGTGGAGGTAAAGTGGCATTCTCGGGATATATAAACCTGCCTGTGTCTCAAACACTCCCAAATCAACTTGGTTGGCGAACGGCATCCTGAGTAATTAATAATATTACATCAGATGACTTGAGTTCGCGCACAATCGCTTTAAGATCGCAAAGTACGATTTAGGAGCCAAAGTGGCATGCCTTGGAACTTTTATCCAATTTGTGTCTCTAATGCTCCGATACTAATTATACAAACGAACGGCATCCTGTTTGATCCTACATATCACAATAGATGACTTGAGTTCGTGTACATTATTCAGAAATATTTGTTTAGTTCTTGTAATTGAATTAAACTAAATTTAGATATCGGCTTAGCGATCCAGATACAAATACATACGGATGTTTTAATTTATTCGAAAACGCAAAATATAATTTTATTGCTGCTGGTTTCTTTTGGAAAAATAATCGGGTATAAACGAGTTTATGTGATAAGATACGGTGGAGTGTGGGGAGCATGACTAATAAGCAAGAAAATAAATGAGAATTTACTTTTTAATTCTCTTTCCAGACTGAAGCCTGAATCGATAGACATACGAATAGCAGACTTCGACGGCGTCCTTTATCACATTTCCAATGTGAATGGCGATAAAACAAAAGTTCGGGTAAGTGTACCGCGTACTATTCATTTAGGATAAATCCAACATTAACGATTTCTCACTTTTCTTGGGCTGCGAAACAGATCAGCATATCGCTGAAGTTCTACAAACAGCTGCAAGAACATGGAGCCGACGAGTTGCTGAAGCGTGAATATGGCAGTCTGCTTACAGACACGGAAGAAGGTACGTTCGTGTTTAAGTTCGGCATTTAAAGAAGTTAATTACTCTCGTCTAATTGCAGGCTACAATGTTTCCGTACTTATCAACCTGGAGGAGATTCCCGAGGACTGCGAGCAAATCGCAAAGAGAATCGGACTGCTGAAGCGCAACTGTTTCGCATCGGTTTTTGAAAAGTATTTTGACTATCAGGAGCAGGGCGAAGAGGGCCAAAAGCGTGCCGTCATTAACTACCGCAACGATGAGACTTTGTAAGTCAGAAAAATATGTTTTTGACTCGTCCAAGCGCTGACAATCTACAATCGATTTGCAGATATGTGGAAGCCAAGCCTGATCGTGTCACCGTCGTCTTTAGTACCATTTTCCGGGACGAAGACGATGTCATTATCGGCAAAGTATTTATGCAGGAATTGAGGGAAGGTCGGCGTGCCTCGCACACCGCACCACAAGTGCTCTTTTCGCACCGAGAACCACCATTGGAATTGGCCAACACGGACGCTAGGGTGGGCGACAACATTGGCTATGTCACATTCGGTATGTTAAAGGTTGAATGGTAAACCATGTGCTGTGGAGCCAAAGTTTACACGTTAAAGTGCATTTGTCTTTTCCATGTCTACAAGGCTCCATATAAATAGTATCGTTAAAATCATCTTGAACATTCTAGTTTATAAATATATCCAATGATAAATACTTCCGCGCACAATAATGCATTAAAGTCACCTGTGGAGTCAAAGTGGCATGTTTTAAATTACAATTTGAATTGTGTCTCAAATGCTCCAATATCAACAAGATATGCGAACGGCATCCTGAATAATCAATCATATTATAGCAGATGACTTGTGTTTGTGTACAGTAACACACCAACCCAGAATCCCCAAGCTGAATTGTTCAGTGGAGACAAAGTTTACATTTTAACAGTATTATCGTTTTTATGTCTACAATGCTCCGAAATCAATATCCGATCCAATTATCCAAAGCAGTCTTATATTTCCTTGGATGATTTCTTTCGTTACAAAAATGTCAGTATATTCCATATGGAGTTAAAGTGGCATATTTTTAATACTTACCCTAAATCTGTGTCTCTAAAGCTCCAATATTAAATAAATAGACAATCGGCATCCTGAATAATCAATCATATTATAGCAGATGACTTGTGTTTGTGTACAGTAAAAGAATATCTTAGACTGCCTTTTTTAAATGGAGACAAAGTTTACATGTTAACAATATTATCGTTTTCGTGTCTACAATGCTCCAAAATCAATATATTCGATCGAATCATCCGAAGCAGTCTTATATTTCCTTGGATGATTTCTTTGGTGCACAGTGCACAGCTAATGTAATCCCAATGGAGTTAAAGTGGCATATTTTGTATACCTTCCTTCAATTTGTGTCTCTAATGCTCCAATATTAAATAAGTAGACGAACGGCATCCTGAATAATCAATCATATTATCGCAGATGACTTGTGTTTGTGTACAGTACTTCTTAGAATTGAACCGATGTTACACTTTGAAATATCCAAAAGAAACAAAATAGTAACGACTCATACTTGTTTTTTGCAGTACTCTTCCCTCGGCATACCAACAAAGAAACAAGGGACAATACCATTAACTTAATTCACATGTTCCGAGATTACTTGCACTACCACATTAAGGTAAGTGTTGTATGCAGCTATGCAAAAATATCTTTTATATATTTGAAATATGCATTTTTGAGCAGTGTTCAAAGGCTTACATTCATTCGCGCATGCGAGCAAAAACCTCGGATTTCCTCAAGGTGCTAAATCGTGCAAGGCCAGAGCCCAAAAACACGGAGAAGAAAACTATAACGTGAGCATTGGACTTTCCATAACGAATTCTGATTACTAACTCGTGTTCTTTTTGCAGGGGGAGAACTTTCAAGCGCATCGATTGATGTGTTCAGTATATTTAGTTGTTTTTATATAAATACAAAAAATAAATTGTGTATTAAAATTCGATATCCGAATGGTGAATCCAACATAAACTAAACCAGATTGCAAGACAAACCCAAGTATTCCAAACAGAACCGTAAGGCTAAATGTAAGCTCAGCAAAATAATGATCAAAGAATTAATAGTTACGCGTTAGTAAATGAATTGTGTGTGTTTGTGTCGAGTCATCGTCAAATCCGTGTCTCCGCCAATTTGTTACAGTCATAGGCCGAGTCAGCGCCACAGCTGAGCCGCATTTTAAACAAATAAACGTAGACTTAAGTGCAACATGAGAACTAAAACTACCATGTCAAAGCGAGCAACACGACTAAGGGATGCCACCAACTTGTTATATAGTCGCAATGGAGGATTCATCCCCGCAATTAGCCTGTATGTGTAGAAAGCGCATTTAAAAACGTACTGCAAATATTAACAAACCTTTGATACAGCAATCGGAATTAATAAAAACGAGAAAATCAAACTGCAATGTAAAATAAAAAAAGGGACACTCTTTTAATCTCTAGCTAGCTGCAGACGCTCGAATACACTTTATTTTCTAGCTTATTAGCTTTTAATTGCACATAATGTCTTAAATGTTACTAATATTTCGCTTAGGTATACCATCTCCGCTGCACAATACTATAACAGGCACTTAGATCTTAAACTTAACATTCTGCTTCGCGTTCATGCTCTCCATGCTGACCTGGAAGTTGAGATAGTCGCTCTGGATGCGGGCACACACTGAAAGAAATGTGTTGGGTAAACTAAGTTGGGACTGAGGAGCGCTTTGACTGTTACTATTGAGATGTGCTACTTACTTACAGTGGCAGTGTTCATTGCGATAGAGAGTTTACTGCTTAAGTACTTCCGATAGTTTGTACAGGGTGCGGGTGAATTTACAGAGCCCCTAGGGATCATCGTACTGTTCCAATTTGATATAAGCAAGTGCTGTGATAGAGAAGCGGCAGGGCGAGATGGATAGAATAAGTGAGTAAATCGCTTAACACTGGGAAAAATTCGTTCCAAGCATGCGAAGAGTTCTCATAAATTTGGAACAAGTCCAAAACTCAAGAAGATACTGACTTGAAATGCAATTTTGATTATTATTCTATTAGAAGAAGATAACTGAGAGTGAATATTTTGAATTTGAAATATTTTAAAATAACGTAACAATATTAAAAAACCATTTCAGTCGAAATTAAATTGATTACTGGTGGGATAACTGAAGATCAAAGTTTTGTATCGCAAGCTACTACTTTTCCGTTTATGTTATTTTAAGCCCCTTTTTATAAATTTGCTATCAAGATTGGAAAACAGAAGTGCTTTTCGTCCAATTGTGGTTCGGAACTTATCTTAAATGGTTGTAATGCCATAAAATACTACAATTAACAAGTTATTTAGACACCTAATTATTCAGCTGACTAGCATCTCTCTATAAGAAATCCCTTCACATTCAAAAACTTCAGAAAGAATTTTTCTCAGTGTGAGGTAACTAGCGTGCGACAAGAGGAGTCAGCTGGAGGAGTCGTTTATCATTTTGTATATATACAAATGCGTGAACTCGTGTGGGAGGTGGGTGGTGGATGGGCGGGATAGTGAGGATGGGTAGGAGGAGCTCCAGACAGGAAAAGGGCTTGGCTCGCATTAGGGTGACAGCGAAAGTGGGGCAGTTGGTACACAGGTTTTCTACGCGATGTGTATGTATGAGCGGGGGTAATGAGATGGCGGAGCCACTTTCTCACCCTTCTGCAGGTCCATGTCGTCCATTTCGGAGTTCTTGATCTGCTGCAGCTTCTCGCGGAACTTCTTTGTGATCTGCTTGCGCTGGTAGTCCGCCTCGATTTCCTGCTTGGTGCGCGGTATACGGAAGCGAATGCAGCAGCATACCATAATCACTGCGGCAATGATTCGATTAAACTGTGTCCAGACCGAAGCTACAGCTATGATGTACTCACTTATTAGGAGGAGGACACCCAGAACGGCGGCGATAATGTGCCACACTCGGAAGCCCGCTATGACCACACTTTCCAGCCACATTTCATCGAAGATATCCGAATCGTCATCCATTTTCCGCTTGGTTTGTGAGCTCTGTCAGGTGCTGGAACCGCGGAGCTGCTCCCAAAACACGTCCGGCTGCCTGGCCAATCCAGTTCCTACTGCTGGCCCAGGAACTGGTCCGAACTGGCCTGTCCCACCAAATAAGTTGGTAAGGGAGGCGCGGCCCAACACACTCCCTTCCTTCTGGAAAAATAATTCGCGGGGTGTATCCATGTGGCGGCAAAATGGCTAACTTGTAAAATAACAAACAATGGAGCCATCCCCTCCTGTGGACAAATGAAGCCTGAAACTAGAAAAGGCAATGATAGATATTTTACTAGACACAGGGCAGGATTGCTTCGGATGGAGGAATCTGGAACACCTTTGTCCTTACGAAACTTGCAATAGTTAGTCCTTAACAACTAACAAGTTCATGTTCTGAACATAAGGTATATTTGGAAAAAACGATAAAAACCTTTTTTAAAAACCTTCATTTGATTTTAAAGTGGTAAAATTATACAGTTCCTAAATATCTGTATAAAGTATTATGAACAAACTCAACCTCCTTTGTAAAAATCCGTCCCTGGTACATTGTGAATATGAATGCTAAAATGACAACAAACTCGACTCGAGTCCAAGAAAATGGGTGCGGTGCCGCATGCCTCAGGATAAAGACCCACTCACTTTACATACCGCAAGGATCGGGGGCGCAACAGCGGGGAATCGCGGGGCCAGGACAGTCCTCCCCCAACAAAGGACAACATGCAAGTGGTTAGTTAAACGGGCATGGTCACCTGCTGGTCACACCCAATTGGTTTTGTTACTTTCCGCGCTCGCTGAGATGCTAACTACTAAGGTCTGGGCGGGATTTGGAGGCGCCGGAATATGGCCTAATGACTGTAGAATGAAGGAATTGGCGTCCGGTCTTATGTGTGACTGCAATTACTCAATCAGACTGAGGGGACGTGGTCCTTTTGTCCCTTTATATACGTCTTCCAGATAAACAATTGTTATGAAGCCACTGAGGAAAGTCTGCTGGCTTACTTATAGTTGTTTTGTGATGGCGAATTTTAATAATATTATTAAATCTTAAGTAAATAAGAGTAAATCACAATTAACCGCAACTTTAGCGGATACTGCAATCGGATGTCTGGCAAAATTGTTCATAATTTTCCTGATCGGATATAAAACGGAGTTCGATGATGCTTCTAGATCCATTAGCATCCATGATGAGGACGATATGGTGTGCGAGCAGGCCGAGAAGGGTGCCCACTTGCCAGTACCATCTACACCATCTACCACTTTTTTTATTCACTGAATGAGAGTTTTCCTGGAAGTAATCGTTTGATCAAAACATTTATTGAGGTGTTAACTTAGCCCATTAGGTACATACGTTTCGAAACTCTAAACTTAGTTTTAAAGAACCGCGTAGTGCTTATCGAAAGGTGGCGCCACCTGGAAGGACGAAACTCGCGATGGCATTGGCCGAACCGTTCACAATGGACCCCAAAATGGCACTCGCTGGGATTGAGGCGCTTGCGCAGGAGCACTCAGTGTCGCCCCAGCGAGTTGGGGCAGCACTCATTCACCTACTCATTCAACAAAATGTGTGCTGTGTGCTATCCCGAATCAGTTTCAGTTCAGGCTCTCGTTCGGTGGCACATCGGTGGCGCTCGTCGCAGAAAAGGCATGCAGAGAAAATTTAGAAAGTAGTTGCTGAAAAAAGCAGAGCGCAGCCAACCCAAGCAGAGGAACACTGGGGGAAAATCGAAACCGAGGGGCGATTATATTGCGAATCGGATGGATCATATATCCGCGCTGTGGCATTATCCTTCGGATCGAATCGAGGCGAAATCGAATTGAGTCGGGCTCGGGCCAGTGCCAGTGTGTGTGTGCTAGTGAGTGCCAGTTCCGAGTGTGTGTGAGTGTGCGGAGTACATATGTAATAGGGCCATGAAGTTTTATTGAAAAACGAGGCAGAGACAAGGCGAAAGGCCATAAGAATTGGGCCCGCAGCCCCCCGGAAGACCCCGACACGCCCCTTCGCAAGGAGTCGCTGTGTAGCTGTGAAAAAAGCGTGCCCCATGCAGCAGAACTGTGCCCATGTGGCTCCGAATGGGAGGAGTCGCCCATTTGGTAACGGTAACGTCGTGCAGCTGAAAAATTCCCAATCAGAAATCTGTTGAACGAAAATCGAAGAGGGTCGAGTAAAAACCTATATGTACATACATACATACATATATGCATATGCATATGCATATGCACCTCCAATAGTCGCGTATAAAATAAATCAGAAAGTACAACAAATTGCTCAACTTGCTGTGTGCGAAAAATCGGGCCAAAATGTGCGAGCGTGTGCGTAAAGTGCGTGGGTGTGTGTGAAAGGTGTAAAAAATGTACATTCTGTGAATTGGCCACATAAAAAAAAGAGGAAAAAGAAAAGGAAAACGAATACGAGTAACGAGTGTAACGACAGACGTTATATTCGGAGGCGATTCGTAGTTCTTGTTTTTGTTGCCACTTCGTTGTTTGCCCGCAAGAGGAAGGCAACAACTTAGGCCCCAAAATGCCCAGAGATCTCGACTCCGGCTCCAGTTCCAAGACCGATTCCATAACCGATTCCGTCTCCGCTTCCGGCACCAACTCCGGCGAATCCGGGGTTGGCAATAGCTATATTCCCGGGCAGCAGCAGCAGCGTCAGCACCTCCACCAGCCTACTTCGCGCCCACCCACGCTGTGAATCCCCACAAATCTGACTCAGATTCAGATTTAGATAGCGATTCAGATTCAGATACAGATTCAGACAAAGATCAAAGTCCAAGAATCTCCAGCACCTACCTGCAAGCGCCACTGCAATTAGACGCATATTATCCACAAATCAATATTAATCACCAAATCAGCAAAGTAAGCACCGCTTTTCGTTTGTTCGAGCCACACACGCCAAACATAAAGCCAATCAAAACCCATAGAATGCACATACGAGCGCTTTTGTTTTGACCGCCAAACGTTGCACGCCTATCGCCGCCAAATAATCGATATTCGATTGGTAGCGCTTCGAAGGGGTGTAGCTAGCCATGCAATGCGGTTTCCTCCTCGTGAGGTCTAATTATTGAGTATTTACCATTATTTAAGTTGCATTATTTTGATTTTTCTTGAATTTTAAATGCATTGCAAAATTATCGCAAAGTCCACGATAGTTTCGATAGGTTTTTGCTTATCAGAAGGCCAACAAAGTTCGGTTTAACCAGCAGAACCAGGCATATAATATATAATATCCAACTCTTTTATTTGTAAGTGCTTGATTACAGTTTATATGTGGGCTTAAAAATAGAATACTAAACCTAAATGTAAATTAGAAAAATGTGGTACCTTTTTGTTGCTTAAGCTTTCTGATTTTGTAAATGGAAATAATCTTCTATATTGTTATAGTATATAATGTGTTTTAACTAAAGAATTAAGTAGTAGAAGTGAAAGATTTTATATTTCATTAATTCTGTTCAATAATGCCACCTATGCTGATTTCAACTAGGGATTACTTAAAAATATTAAACTACTACTCAAGTTGGACATGCTATGCGATTTTATTTGGCCTAATGGACTTTGGTGTAGATAATGTGTTTTTTAAGTATTGCTCTTGATTATAAGCGTTTTCATGGTTAAATGCTTTTAAACAATTCGTTTAATTTGCAACTGAACTTTAAAATTAAAAATAAATTTACAATTCCACTAGTCAAACACTGGATTTTTCACTTGATCTTATACCTTAGCTTAATAGCATGCAATTTTACGACTAATTTTTGATGGAATCCACTTTAATTTGGAATACATTTCTGCGGCAATAACAAGTTTAAAATAGGCGTCTAGGGCAATTTTCTCTGTATTTCGCACTTTTCGCAGAGTGGCGTCGAACCAAGAAGGCTGTTCGAGTAATGTTTGAATGAAAAACGTGAATGTACTCTTCGCTTGTGTTGGTGTCCACGAATGGAGAACGTGTGTGTATGGGTATGACGTGACGTCACATCATAGGAAGATAATTACTGTAAAAATTGTGTGTTAAGGCATAAAAACAAAATATTAAAAAAGAAAATGCATACTCTTTTAATTATAGTCAATATGATGCAAATTATTTTTGAAATCGAAACAATTTGTGGAACTGAAATCATTTACGAGAATATAAAAATATTTCCTAATTGAAGTTAGCTTGCTGTTAAGTTTCGTTACTAAACTTTAGCTAATTAAAAATACCGCACGGCTTACGATGTTTAAATTAAATACCGAAAAGATTGTGAAAAGCGCGCGAAGGTGAATTTCGTGGTACGGACCCTATATCTGTGCTCCTCTAACGCAAGCGTCGCTTACGGGCGACCCAAACGAGCAGCATCGTGCCGTTGCCTCGCACACTTCACCTCGGGATCCAATCAGATGTTCAGTGCCAACTCGAACGAACGCGTCGAACCAAAGTGACAGCGCTGTGTGTTCGACGTCGGATGTCGTGGGCTCTATAAAGTTTACTCTCCCCACAAGTCAGTGAATGCGGTTGAAATCAGTCGTAAAATACAACAAAGGCAGCGCAGCAGTCTCGCAAATTAAATGTAATTAAGTGCATTTAAGTTTTATACCTACGTGCTTCGATTCCCAATTTTCCTGTCAACAAAGCGCCGAAAACCCCGTGCTACCCAAAATCGCGGCTGTTCTCGCTCCTCTTGTTTTAGGGAATTTCGCGTGTGCTGTCATCGGAATATTCATTGTGTTGCTGCGCGTGTGTTTGTGCGGAGAGCGTGGTAGAAGCTCCACCACATTTGTTATGTCAATAATTAGCAGCCCCAAAAACGAAGCCAGAAATGCGTTGAGGTTGAGGCGTTGATCAAATGGGAAGCACTCCCGGCTTGCCCCGCTTTTCCCGCTCTGTAAATCGCCAAAAAAACTGCGCTTGGCCATCACGTGGAGAATTGATTTTTTGCCAAAAAACGCGACGACTTCATGTGTTCTTTCTTTCCTTTTGTTGGGAAATCCAATGGGAGAGCGGGCTCTGTTTTCCAGTCCAATTGGATTATGCCCGGCCGGGCTTTGTCCAATTGCCAGATTCTTGTTGGCGCTGCTGTCTCCTCTTTTTGAATTACATTAAATATTTAAAGCATATGCAAATTTGAACAGTGGCCCCGTAAAAGGAATAAAGGACCTTTACCTGGCCGCGTCCTCAACGTGCATCCCCCCTCCCCCCCGTGGTTCTTGTTCTTCTTCCTCGGCTCCTCCTGTATCTGTAGTTGTTGTGGTTGTTTTAGTTGCTGCTGTGAACCAGATGACACGCCTTCGGTTTCCCAGTTCCCTGTTTGGTCTGCCAGAGATGAGAGCGAACTAATCTCTTTCCAAATATATTATATTTAAAACCCCTTTCTATTTAAGACAGTTTATTCTTAAATATCAAAATAACCATATGTTATATATTTTAACTGGTAGTTTGATTGCGAATCTTGTTCTTTTCAGTTTATATTTTAAGTAAATACAAATCAAGGCATCTGAACCAACCAATGCCACCCGTCTTCTCTGGAATCTAATTTCAATTCTTTTAACAAAAATTCTGAAGAATGCCTGCCAAATCCCGATATGGTAACAACTTAGCTTCGCCCGGGGCTCATCTCTATTTGGCGGCCTTTCTTCGGGCTTCCAGCGCCTTTAGTGTCGTGCAAATCGTTTTTGTGGTAAGGGGTAACCCTTCTTTTTTCGGGGGTCTGTGGGCCTGGGCCTTTTCTTTTTGCACTTCCTCGTTTTTAGTGTTTTACTGCTTACCCAAATGCCGACACCCGAAATCACTCACACTCGTCGTGGTTTTCCTTTGCAGCAGCTGTGGCTTCCATCTCCGTGCTCCCATTTTCCACGCCTTCTCCGTTTTCCCCGATTCAAATGCATTTCGATTGCTTCGTTATGTGAGTGCACTCAACTTGGGAGCTGCGTGTGTGTGAGTGAGTGTGTGTGTGTGTGGAGGAAGAGGGATTCGTAAACAGTGTTTTCCTTGATGCCATGTGTCTGTAATGCAACGGTTGTCTATCCTGCGCCGTCTCGTGTCTTTTCCTAGCTGCTGTTTCCATTTCGCACGAACGCTTTCCCGGCCCAACAGTTCCATGTCCTTGTCACCCCTCAAAAGCCGCCCAAACACCCAACCACCCAACTGCCCCTTGCCCCGCCCCCTTTTGGCCCACTTGGGCGACACGTGCTCATTATGCCGCTTCAAATTTTACTCCACTTTCCGACTGTCGCTGCCGTGCGACTCCTTCTGCGGATGTTCCTTGAAACAACAGTTTGCTTAAGCTATACGATCCAAAATCAAAAGGGTGAATTTTTTAAGCCTACATTTAGCTACATTTATCCTTGATCAACAGGATATAGGCATGTCCATCTGTTGTCCGTCCGTAAGTTCGTCCGTTTCAACGCAATCAAGTCTCTCCCTCTTAAAACTACAATATCTTAATGAAACTTTACCAAAAATTGTTTAAAAATAAAAAGAAAAAATCAAAAATGAATTGGATTAAAATCGGACGAATATAACATATAGCTGCTATAGGAAGAGTGGGAATATTAATTGAAAATATTAGAAAATAAATCATATCTTCGTTGTTTTTCACCATAAATACTTCTCTACTTTTGGCTTAAATTATTAACTTACATAAATACACATTTTGTTTAATGTACAAAATGCCAGCCAAATCAACCAGCCATTTGGAGCAATACAATCAAAGCACGCTATTATGGCCCGTGACCAAATGTTGGAAGGGTCACCTCTACTACCTCTGGCTCATTGATAACCATAACAATCTTGTTTGCTGTTTGCACTTGGCAATTAAAAACTTGTTGATTGTGGGCGCTCCAGTGCTCGTACTCTGGGTGGTGGTACTCTAGTGGCAACTACCCACAATATGGGATGATTCCACACAGCCAAACTGCAGCAGCCGCCCAAGCACTAATATTTGATTTATGTGAGCTAGTCCATGGTCTGTGGAGCCATAAAAGGTTGTTTAGGGAGATGAGATGATCGCCCTTGGGGCTGACTGGTCAGTAAAGACCACTAAGACCACTTCCATTTAGTTGCTTATTAACGCTTGGATACTTACAACCGTGTATGATTAATAGCACTTGTTCGCCAAAGACTTGCACACTTATTTATTTTGATTTTTCAACCCTTTTCTGTACTTAAAATAGCTTAACTACTTAGAATAGATATATATATATATTTAAGTTCTCTTTCGTAAACTGCTATGTGCTTTAGTATAAGTATTGTATGATGATACCTGTCCAATACCATGGTACAATATCTAACCAATAATTCTCTATATATATCTCTCTCTCTTTTGTTTTGCAGTTGCTGATAACGTATACAAGTGGCAATAACAGAATAAATTAAGCCGGAAAAAAGGTCGAAAGGCCAAAAGTGAAATCCAATCCGGTGTGAAAACCAGTGCAAAAGTCAACAACTTGTGGGAGTCGAGCGTTCGTCCTCGAGTCCTTGAATCCTGCCAGTGTGCTCAGTGCTTTAAGTGTGCCAAGTGTGCGTCTGCGTGTGCGTGAGCGTGAGCCTGTGAGTGCGTCCGGGTAGCGGAGAAGCCACAACGTCGTCCACAAAACCATCGACGTCCACAGCCGCCGCCGCCGCTGCTGCTGCTGCCGCCGCTGCAGGTTCGGGATCGGGACAAGGTTCGGGAGCGGGTGCGGTATCAGGAACTGCTCCAGGCCACCAGAGGAGCGGCGGACGAAGCGGCCAGCGACGTCGCAGTAGCAGCGGTAATCCACACGCCGGCACAACGAAAGCGACCAGTGGCAGCGGTGGAGCTGGCAGCGCCGGCGGAGGAGGAGGCGGCGGCGGCGGCAGCGGTGGAGGCGGGGTCAAGCAGAGCGTCAGCCGGAACAGCAACATCCGGAGCAGCAGCTCCAACAGCACCATGGCCTCTGCCAACCATCGCGGTGGCGGCGGACGCGGTGGAGGTGGCGCTGTCGCCGGTGCCGGAGCGGATGGCAATGCAATCGTGGGCCTGCAGATCGGCTCCGCCTGGTTTCAGCGCAAGATCAACCTGAGGCCGCAGCACCGCGGCGTCCACCTGGTCACCGAGGAGATACTCCGACAGATGCCGGAGCTGGCGCACTTCTCAGTGGGATTATGTCACATGCAAAGTGAGTGATTTCAATGATTTTCTATTACCTCATTGCTATCGAAATGTTCGAGCTAATTATGTTTGGGGCACTGCCTTCCTTCCAAAATCATATCGGTTACCAAGTTTTCGCTGCTAAGGTTCCACTTTGGCCATTTAGCATATCCTGGCACTTTTCTGGCGGCCCTCACAAGTGATTATCCGGAATCCGAGGCTCAAATGTCAGTTAATCGTGGGGTGGCAGCTGGAAAAGCGCTCTTCAATTTTTTTTTTAGCCACCACCTCATTTCCATCGCATCCATCTTATTCCGCTCCCTGTCGATTTATACACTTCGAAAAGCGATTCACAACTAGGAAGCAGAGCTGGAAGAAGTATGCTACTTTACTCCCACAGAAAAAGCCACCCATAGGGGTTTTAAGACTCTGGCAATGGAAAAGTTTCCGGACATTACATTTTCTTGTGCGGATTGTATTTCTCGGGGGGAATCTGGCTATGGCCAAGGCGTTTGCATTTAGCTAAAAGTTCAGTTTGACAAACAGCGAAATGTAGAACTTGCATACCAAATCAGCACAAATTGTCGTTGAATTCGGCAGAGGAGCTGCCGAAACTTGCAGGATGGCAGCATTTGAATGGGCGGCTGCTCCGGCTAATTTGTACTAGTCAGTAACTAGGTTAAACTACCCAGATAAACTGACTGACTTCTTGGCCCGGTCACTTCTTTGTGTCCTTCGCTGGAGTCGCGAAAATTGCGATTGACATTCGAAAATAGTCCGACTTTTGGATGACCAAAACGTGTGCCTGTGCCGATGACCCACATTAAGCAGGTCTTGGCAACTTAATGTGCTTGAATCAATTTTAATTCTGCGGACGGAGATGTCTTGTAGAAAAAATTAGTTATGAATGAACAATTTGAGACGCTTTAGGACAAACAATGATTAAAAGTGCATCACAATCGCATCCGTAAATCAACGGCATGTTTAAGCCTCGGACCTAAAGTGCAATATCTCGCTCGACAGGATGTCTTCACACATCAGACGCCAAGCGATTTGAGTCCCTGTTCAAGTTTTATATTCCACTCCTCGGAATGCACTCGCAATAATCTCCGGATTGCAGTTCTGCAAAGTATTTCTTTTCCTGCGCTGCCGTGGCTGCTCTTCGCACACTAATTCTCGCATGGAATCCCCGCCCCTTTCATCCTCTGCGGACAGCAGATACACTGGAAATAACTATGCATGCTTTGAAATGATTGTACATAATAACTAGCCGAAGAGAATTACTAGTAAAATAGAGGGGTATTTCAGAACTGAAATGGATGTAATAGGTAGGAGATAACGCATTCGATCCGATTAGATATATAAATTCGTATCTGTATGAATGCCGAAAACTCGAATACTATCAGAGTTAGAAAGTTGGGAGTAAGCACAGTGTCTCCTACACAACGCAGGTGTGTTTAAAATCATCGCAACGCCTAATTAAACTCCCATTAACTGCAAAAGCTTTCCCATTAACACTGCTTCAGTTTGAAACTGAAATTTATTTTACTAAACTGCTTGGCGTTGATCTAATTAGACAATTCATTAAAAATACAGCCATTACTCAGCGTGGGACAAATTTCTTAGTATTATCACTGAACTTCCTAGTATTTATAGTTTCCGAGATCTCGACGTTAATACGGACAAACGGACAAGGCCAGTTTGACTCGCCTTATGCTCCTGATCGAGGAAATATATATATACTATATATCTACTATATAGACACCGTATCCGCTTTTCTGCTTGCATATCTCCAACTCCTTCGCCCTTTAGATGAGTGCCGGGTATCTAGTAGTCGAGGAACTCGATAATACCCTTTTTGTCCAGTTCTTATTTCTTGTATTTTATTTTAAAAGATCTTTTTGTATATAAAATGTCGTACTTTCAATTACATTTTCAGTAACCTTTTTAAAATCCTAACAGGATTAAATTAAGTGTACTTGAATTGATTTTTGCGCAGTGTATGCCAGTATAGCACTAAGTTGATGAGCAGGCAGTGCAAACAGAGAAACAACCTCCGTAGTTGGCTGCCTTGGAGGCAGCTTCTTGTTGACAGTTCGCATTACAATGCCAGGACGCGCTCCGTTCCTCCATCCTGTAGCTTTCTGTGTCCTTCTCTCTCCCTCTCTCTCGTTTTGGCTTGGGCAAATAAATAAAATCGTATCATAATGCGCTGGCTTTGAGGGTTGAGGGGGGGGGGGGGGTTTAGCCGGGAGTTGGCCTGACTAAAGTGAAAAGCAATCGTCGTCTTAGTCGCAGTCGTCGCTCATGTCTGCATGTCATGGTCTGTGGCTATGGCGTGTGAGTGCTCGAGGCAAACTTTTTTAGCCCCTCCTCACTGCGATTTGCTACCTCCATGTCAGCCTCCAGTTCCATGGCTGTGCACGGTTAGAAATATTTGTTCTTTAATTTCAAAAAAGAGTTTATGCCTTATAATATTTTGTATAAAATGCTATGGTAAATAATCGTAGAGTAAAAGGCTATACAAGATTCGTTGAATTGTGTGTTAGAGTTAAGTGTACCGCATATATGTTCTTGATCAGGATCACTAGCCCAGTCGAACTAAACCTGTCCGTCCGTTGTCCGTTTGTCCGTTTGCATGTCCTTATGAACGCTGTGAGCTCCACATATCAGGGGGTTTTCAAATTAATTGACCGATTCAAACATCTATATTTTCTAAAAGTGGATGCGTGGCAGGATGGATGTTTTAAGGATTTCTTTATTTGTATATTTAGACAAAGCAAACATTTATGAATCACATTAAGTATGTGAGCTTGCGATTACTTGACCCAATAGATTCTTTGTAAATATTTATACTTAAATAGTTATTCTTGTTTTAAAGCCAGAGATTTAAGACCATTGTATATATATCAGCTGTAACGATTTTCTTCAGTGTGGCTCACACAAATCGTCTTAGCCAGCACATTGCAGGCAGGTCTTTATTATTACGAACCTTCGCTCTCGCTCGCTCTTGCTCTCTCCTTTTTTTTTATATTTCTTTTGCCAAATCAGAAGCACGTGTGTCCCTGCCCCTATCCCCGTGCCTCTTGCCCCACACAATGCCAACCCCCCCCCCCCCTTGCTGACCATGCTGTGTGCGTGTTTGTTGTCTGGGGTGCTCACTGTACGTGTATTGTTTTGTGAACTGTAAGCGGAATCTAATTGAGGTCAAGACATGTTTATTGATTTTCTTAAAAGGACTTCCTAATTAGACACACTTTACTGAGGGAAGCCCGAGAACCCCCCCCCCCCCCCCCCCTCCCATTCTGCGCCACGATTTAATGCAAAAGAGTATGAAAATTCAAGCAAAAGGAAGGCAGCTCCTCTTCTCTTCAGCTTTTCGGTCCCAAGGAAGGCAGCAAAAAAGTTAATTTCGAGTCAAAAAAAAGGGAAAATAATTTCAAAGCAACCTTGCCATATGTTGTTGTCTTTTACTATTGACCTCAATAGCCCCCATTTTCTGCCGCCCCACCCCCCGTTGTTTCTATGGGGAAAAGCACAAACAACAGACAAGATGACACACAAATCACAAATACACAAAAGTGTAAGCCAAATGTAAAGGTAACTTGTTAAACACAACAAAGAGTAATGGAATGCAGGGAAACGCTAAAAATGATATATCCACCCGGGCACCGACTTTTACACCTGAGCCAGTCAAATATTTCCCCTCCACAGCCTGGTTCCTTTTCCCGTTTCCCTTTCTTTTTTTTTAATATTGATATGTGCGGCAGGAAAGGAAGGTCGTCCGCTTATAGAACCGACCCCAATGGGGCCACCGTAACCCCAATGTGGAGGAGACCTCGGAGTCACCATGGCGGTATGTGTATTTATACTTCTGGCCTGGGTCAAGCTAATTGCCTAGGGGCAGTTGATGATTTGTTTGGGGTTTCGCCCGATCTCACACATACAGACTGGATTCGCAGGAAGGGATAAGGTGTGCAGATCCTTCTGTCTTTGAGTTTAATAAAATAAATCCCTTAAATTCAAAATTCCTTGTATCAAGTTTAATATTTGTATTTTACGGAGCACGCCCATTAAGCGTGGAGTTAAAGATCTTTACGATGATTCCATCCATGGACGACTTCGTGGAGCCGCAGGACTAGTCGATTTCTGTGGGGTGGGAGAAGGAGAAGGACACTCTATAGCAATTTGCTGCATAATCGCAGGATCATATAAATGGCTCAACTTCAATTTATAACCCGAGCATATTTTTCAGCCAACCGAAAGAGCTGCAAGGAGCACGACACGAGGGAAAGGACTCGCCAGAGTGTCCTTTGCGGGGGAGCAACGCCAAATAAATCAACAGCCAGCGAAAGCGAAACCACTTGGAGGCGTGGGGCTCCTGGAGTTGGAGCTGGGAGTTTTGGGAGCCTTCAGCATGGCGGATATATTTCTGTGTGGGCGTGCTCGGTCATTTCTCTTTGCGCTTTCGTGACGACAGGGAAACTGCGAACGAGGAAAAACAAAACGTGGAAAATGGCGAAAATGGGAAAAGTGGAAAAGGACAACAAATCGTGCCATGTGTGTGTCATACTTGGGGCTTCCGCCTTTTCTTTATTCTTTATTCTTTATTCTTATTCGTTTCGTTTATTCTACCATTTCGGCTTCTTTGGCATTAAGATTGCCCGCTTATGAACCGCAAAATGCTGCGCTACCCAATAAATCAATATTATTTATGCAAAACGAGCACGCCAAAGGTTTTCCTTGCCGGTGCTCCTGTGGCCCGCTTTTCCCATTTTTCCAATCGTATCGCTATGTGCTTGAACTAGTTTTACTCGGTTTCCTTCCGGTTCTCCAGCACCTGGCATTGAAAGCAGCCCCGATTTCTCTCCGTGATCGTTGAGTTTCGGCCTGGAGTCTCGGGATAAGCACAAAACTCAACGGCTATGGAAAAGAAGGTTGATGAATTTAGGCATTTCCTTTAGCATTACATTATGTAATACACATAACCAACCATCACGTGATATTCGAAGGCGTACTGTGCACAATGGAACCAACGTCCACTTTTGTTGGCAAAAAACTTTACTCGGCCAGCTTGAAAGATATTGACAACAATCTTTTTATGTGATGTGTTTTAAGGCACACAATATCATGACAGATATATCATTTTCCAACTTTGTTTAAACGTTAATTTATGAAACCTTAAATAGTAATTATTTATTTAATACTATAATGATTCCAACATTATAAAATCTACATATGTAGGATTATTTTGCATTTATATATCAAAATATGTTTAAGATGTTGTATAATTGTATTTTTAAGTACTAAAATATAAACCTTAAACTTTAGGAGCTCGGACCTAATATCTTAACAATGGCGCCCTCTGTCGGAATTCTGAAAACGTACCATTGAAGATTGGTCTTTTGTTGGTAAATTCTTAAAAGACTTTTTCGATAACCGACGTTTGAAAATGGGGCTTGGGCAACGAATATTAATAATTAAATAGCTCCAATAACTTTATATTTTATTAATAATTGGGAGTGTTTCATTTGCCTTGATTCAATAGCTTTCTAAAGTTGCCTTTTCTCCTTTAAAGATCTATTCAGCATACATAAGTGTGGAACGTATAAAATATTGCTTTAAATATGATTTTACCTCTACTATCTGTTGAATCCGTCCAAGTATGGCCTCCAATTCCAGCATATGTATCATCCTGAGGTTACCAATGAAACGCTTCTCGCAGCCTGTAGTCTTCTAGGACCCCTTTGATTATCCTCAGTGGCCAGGACGTCATCCGCTGCTGTGCGTGGTGTTTGAGTGTGGGTGCGTGTTTGCATGAATATATGAATGAACACAGCCAGCTGAGCTGAGCTGAGTCAAGTCGAGTTGTGTTGAGTCCATTGTTAAACACTGGGGTACTCTTCGCTGGTGTGTGTGTCCGTTGCGGTTGTGTGTGTGTGTGTGTGTGTGCAGTTGGGCGGTGGGGGTGTGTGCCCCAGCTTGTGTGTGCCGTCAGAATGTTTGACTTTGTATAATAAAAAGGCCTCTTTAAAAACATTAACAACTTTTGTAGTGCCTAAACGCCTGCTACATGTGCCCAGGACACGGGCACTGCTCCGCCCACCCAAAGACACCCAATGCCACCCACTCTCATTCTCACCCACACACAGGCAACTAAACATCTAAACAGGCGGGCAAAACGATGCCACCTGCTACTTAAATATGCGTGCTACACTGAGAGAAAAGGTAGAGGCATTGTGAATATAACAAATATGTATTGATACATACAGAATAGTTAGCGAATTGAAGTACTCATACTATTAGACCAGCTTTTTATTAGTTTTCCATTTCTAACTGAAAGTGGTGCATTCTTTGCATCGCACAACGCTTATTAGCGCTCTGGACTCGTTGGCAATGGGAGTCGCAGGCCAACCCATTGGCCACAGGCCACCTCCTCCCATTCGTCCTGTTGGCGACCACAAAGCCCATGGCTAAATCATATTAGAGCCGTCCTCCGGTTGGCCACCGGCTTAACGCTCCGGAGGAGTCTTTTTAACGCCTCCTGCCCGCGTTCCATTGAATAAATGGTGTGTGGTGCATGGTGTATGGTGCATGTGCTGTGTTTGGCGCAATGGGAAAAGTGTCAGTCGAGTATTCCAGGCGGATGCGCCAGTTGAGGTTGAGCGGTGTGGAAGGAGCTGGGGACGCGGCACAAATGTCCACGGAATGCGGACAAAGAAAGAGAGGGCTTGCGGGGCGATGACAGAGACAGGTAGAACTCCAAATGCCACTCAAAAGCTGCATTGCATTGCAGACATTCACAATTATGCTTGGACCATTAGCATATTTAAAGCGGCGAAAGTTAAGGGCACTTGGAGAAAACCATGAGGAATACCCGTGGCAAATAAATATTTAATAGATATATATGAAAAGTGAACAAACCAAAATCATAAACTACACCTACTAATTATCCTTCCTTCCATATGCATATGTGTTTTTTTTTTTGCCATGCTTGATTCATGGACATCCTTGCATCCTTGGCTTGCTAACTTGGTGATAAGTGAACTTTTTCCTTCATGCCTGCTGCTCCTAATCGATGGATGTTTTCAGGCCAACCAAGTGGGGCGGTCTAGATTCGCTCCTCGCCATCGCCATCGTGCTCGTCCTCGTCCTCGTCCCATTTCTATCCTCATTCCCAATCAAATCCCATCCCGCAATCAATTTGCAAATTTGCTGTGCCCTCCCCGCGTCAGATGTCAGTTTGGTTTCATTTTCATTTTCATTTGCATTGTCCGAAAATTTTGTTTGTGGGTAATGTTTAAATTCCTGATGCCATTTACACATGTTC
Source organism: Drosophila melanogaster (assembly GCF_000001215.4). Classification (NCBI taxonomy): domain Eukaryota; kingdom Metazoa; phylum Arthropoda; class Insecta; order Diptera; family Drosophilidae; genus Drosophila; species Drosophila melanogaster. Next base: position 20,440,032 of record NT_033779.5, read on the forward strand.
AACATGACATAATCGCCTCGGAAATTATTTAGAAAGAAAGTGGGTTGGGTGTTGCGTTTCCCAATCTCTCGCCATGGCCTGGCCCCCTTGAAAATCGGAACTTGGACATGTGTGTCCATATCCACATATATGTATATTCACTGTGTAAGTCTCTGCTCGGGGCCGGAAAATTACATCTTTGGGATTTGATAATAAACTAATTTTCGCTCGGCTTCTCCAGCTGCCAGCAGCTTTCTCTTTTATTCATGAATACGCAATTAGTGTGCAAATGCGAGTGTTTCTCGTGTCGCCGGGCTATTTGTATTTACATACACCTATCTATTATTGAAACTAAATTCATTTGGAGTTAAATATTCAATTTGAGTCGGCTTTCATTGCATTGGCAGCTGGCCAATTGTGAGCCGCCAGAAATGCAGGCAATTATTGTTCAATTTTCGACTCGAAACATGCTCATGTTTTGTACCGGGCCCTATCATAAATTTTTGTCAACGAATTCTGTTTCAAAATGGCAAAACAAATCGGTTTTCGGAGTGGAAAAACTGCGATTGTATAATCTTTTATACATATGTAGCTTACCGTTGTTGTATGTCAAGAATTAATTAATTTTTGACATAAGTACGCCGTAATGGCACAAACTAATAAATTATTATATTATTATGCCATATTTAAAGTGGCTATTAGGGAATATGCTTGGGGTATTTTTTTTTCCAAATTCATTGGCCTTTCCACTCCAGCGGATGGAAAATCCTGCCTGGTTAAATTGGCCGCATCATATCATGTCTAGTCACATAACTTCAGATGAATTCATGATGCCCTATCATAGTGGCATACACAAACATGACGAGTGCGGGCCCGCGGCTATAAATTTTGACTAATTGGCGTTACAACTCAATTGAAAATGCATGGAGCGTAGGAGCCAACGCCTCGTCGTGATGGTCTAATAACTGGGGCTAATCATCATAAAGATTATTATTAATCCCGCAGAAAACTAATTGCCTTTGTATCTGCGCTTGTTGTGCTTTCAGTTCTTCACACCTCGGCGAGTTTAGCGCTAAACGAAAGCTGGGATCCAGACGTCAGGTGAGTGAGTGAATCTGGCGATTATGCATCCTATCTGAACTATTGTCTTGCAGAGACGACATGGAGATGATGTTGAATAAAATAGTTCCCGAAGGTTTGCCCTACAGGCATTCGTGCGAGGGACCCGATGATATGGTGAGTATTTCTTAACCGGACACAGCCGTACTCCTTCTGGGACCTCATTCATTAGAAATCAATTACAATTTATTGTTGATCAGGATCACTAATCGCGTCAATCTAGCCTTGTCAGTCCGTTTATTTCGTATGCCTGTCCGTATATACGTTGAGTTTTTGGAAGCTATATCGGCTAGATAGTAATCTCTTCGAGTAAATTGTGTAAATTCTTTAATTGAATTCTTCTTGTGTTGCTTATTGCATAAGATAGCACCTGATAAACAGTTTAAATGCATCTCGGTGAAAGTTTCTCTGCTGCCGCTATGAAGTAAGGCAGGCGTATCTGATAGACGAGACCTTTTGTTTTCTGTTGTTTCGCTTTGAGTACTGTAATAACCAATCCAATATCCTTTCAGCCCGCGCACGTGAAGGCCTGCTTCCTGGGCAGCTCCCTGACAATCCCGATCACCGACGGCAAGCTGTCGCTGGGAACGTGGCAGGGCGTTTGGCTGTGCGAGCACCGCGACCAGGCCGGATCCCGGAAGCTGGTGATCACGCTGACCGGATGTCCGCGCGAACAGGCCCGCAGCCCGCTGTCACCCGTCTCGCCGATCGCCAGCACGTCCAGTTAGGGGCGGCCTCGCTCCACCCGCGACAGCCGGTAATCGCGGGGGAGCGACAATAATGCCATCATTTCGTCGAGGCGGCTGATACTGCAGAAGAACTTGGCTAAGGCGAACCTGGCGCAGCAGCGGGCGGCAGCGGTGATTGCCGCCGGTCGGGGGGGCTTGGGCGGTGGTCACCAGGATGCCCTGGCGCCACCCAATATCCCCGGAGTGGAGACTAAGACCGGCCGCCTGCTGCTCCGCCAGCAGCTGCACCTCAATCTCAATCTGAATGTGCAGGAAACGTTGCGCGATGGCGTCGATATCGATGATGTGGACGAGGATGTCGACGAGGACGAGGACCTAGACCTAGACCTAGAAACCGTCACAACAGTGCCTCTTAACAATGAACAACTTAATGCTAAGGTCACCACCACAACATCCAGTTCATCAGCAGCGAGCAGTGCATTAGCTAAATTCAATCGCATCATAGACTCCACTTTGGAGCGACCACCAGTGGCCGTAGACTACTCCGGACTGCCCCAGCTGAGCAGTGCCACACTGCAGCAGCGCTTCAACCTGGCCTATCCGGAGTTGGTGAACCAACAGCAGCAGCAGCAGCAGCAGTTGCAGCTGCAACAGCACCACCAGCAACATGATGCGACCAAGCAGATCAGCAGCCTCCAGGGGAACCCCCGATTGGATCGTGGAACGGACGCCGTTGCCAGCACTCCATTAACACTTCAAGCACCCAGAACTCCAGCAACGGCGACGGAGGAGCAACTTGATTCGGGGCATCCCCATGACGACGCAGACGTCGTCGACCACGATGATCATCCCCACCACGACGAGGATAATCAAACGAAACGAAATGATGTGCATTATTTGTTGAAACAGTTGAATAGTTTTAGTGATATAGAAGAAATAGAAATTGTTGATATGAAGCAAAGAGGTCAGCGGCCGCCGATGGCGTCCAGTTCGTTGGCCACCATGATGCCGCCGCCCTCGCCAGCACCGCCGGCATCGCCATCCACGCAGTCACATCGACTGGGTCCGCGGTTCGCCTCCTCCGGCGACAGTTCGCTGGTCCTGCCGCAGCACCAGTTCGACGACTATCTGTTCGAGTCCTGCCACTACCTGGAGACAAACTACTTTGCCGCCACATACCGCACTGCCATGGTCGAGAGCAGCTCGCACGAGTTCCGGCCCTCGACCAACAGCAGCTCGAACAGCTTCGAGCTGCACGAGATGGAGCCGCCCAGTGTCATCTGCAAGGCGGGCGTGCCGCCTCCACTGGTTTCCAGTCACCCTGGTCATCCTGGTCATCCTGATCATCCGCCGCCGCGGTACCAATTCGAGTACCAGGCGGAGACCCGGCTGACCACCAGTGGGGTGCAGACGGAGCTCACCGTCGAATCGCTGGCCAAGATGAGCAACTGCAGCGGGAGCAGCTCTTCCTCGTCGGCGACGAGGGCTCCTCCCTTCTTCCGGTGCTGCTACACGCCCATCGATCGCTGGCGGGAGAGGAGGCAGCAGCAGAAGAGCTCCTCCGCCTCCTCGTCCGCCGCACAGCCGCCCAAGAACGTCTGACACTGGGCGTGGCAGTCCACTTGGAGACCCAACATGTGCCTGGCTAACTTAGATCAGGGATGCAAGCCAAGGGGAATCGGGATGTTTTCGGAATTCACAATCATGGTTCGATTTAGTGGGTCATGTGAAAGTTCTCTACTTGAAAGTGAAGAAGATATCAAAAGCTTGTGGGGATTGGAATTCATATCCACAAAACAGCTTTCCAAAATGATTTCAAGTTCCAAATACTTCCCTCAAAACTTTTGTATCTAAAAAATAATTCTACATTTTCCGAACCACTAGCCTTACGAAATATGGATATGATATAATCACGAGCGGCTTGCATCCCTGTTATATTTTGGTCGCTGTTCTCATTTGCGATATCAACAAGAGATTCCATTTCGATCGACAGTCGATACACGAGTCATGAATCATTCATCACGAATCCCTATCATTCGGTGAAAGTTCATAATGTACAATTTATATATGCTAAAACGTAAACCAGAAATGTTAGTAAACAATTTTTATACACACATCACAGCCACACACAGACAGTCGCACATTTTTGCAATACACCAAAGTAAATGATTTGGAAGTTTGTATAATTACCTAAGAGTTGTTACATGCTCAGCAGAAAACCAGGATAGCCACAACTAATGATTCCCATTAAACTTCACTGGCTTTCCCTCCCAGCAATCCAGCATCCCAGCATTTCCCCCCTGAGCTAGCCAGGTTTTCCGCTGGGCATCTACCTGAGCTGAACCCAACTTAGGCCTAATGTTGTATTCGAAATACGAAGATATTGTTAAAAATGATTGATGGCAAGAGGGGGCGATAGGGGAGGCGAGAGCTTGTATAGTAAGTTGATAATTAAATAGCATTATGGAGAATTGTAGAATCACGTTGAAGGTGGCCAGATCAGCAGGACGAGGGCACTTTTGTTTTAAGCCTATAGTCTACAGACTGTAGATTCTAAACTCTAGATTCCGATTCTCTCGGCTAACCAAGTCCAAGGCAACTTGGGCAGATATCAGCGAGCGCCTGGGGAAACCGAAGGGGAAACGGACACAAAGCAATTGTTACATCAATTAGACACTATATTCTGTTGACCTATCGTTTAACTCGATTATTGTTTCGGAAGATACGCATTTAAGGAATTGTTGTTAGAGCACAAGAGATACAGATACAGATACAGATACTGGCTATGCGAGCAAACCGAATAGGACACAATTCAACTCTAAGCCAACCAAGAGCAATATTAGTTCTAAAATCAGTTCGGATTCGTCAATTCTGTTGATAGCATATGCAAGTAACTAGCATAACTAACATACATCAAATATATCACTACCTTGAATAAGCCTTGAGATCACGCTTCGGTTTTTCGCAAAATAAATATACATATATGAACAATGTATGCGCATTGGAACACCTCTACTGAGTACTGGAGTTTATTTCACCAAAAATTTCCGCTGCTGCTCAATCGATCAAAGGAACTGAGACTCACTCTGGTTTCAGGATCTTCGGCTGAGTTCTTCCAACTGCGATCTGAGAAAGTAGCAAAATCAGAAATCCGAGGGGAAACAAACATCACGACAACTGAAATGAAAACCAAACAAATGCCTTTAACCTGCCCACTCCTCTTACACTGAAAACAAAAAACAAACAAACAAAAAACACAATACGAAAGTAGCCCAAGAATGGTGGTAACCAATGTTGGTCGATAATGCGCTGAGCGAAACGCAAATCACTGTAAATCACGAGCGAAGCGAACTAATTTATTTAAAATATACATATATATATATATATCAACACGTTGATTATGTTAATCATTACGAACGACATAACAAATAAGTTGTTATCAAGCAAGGAAGTGGGATAAATGGGGCAGAAAATAACGTTAGAGTAACTACCTATTGTTGTATTGTTTGTTTTATTCGAAGCGCACGAAATGTAATAAACATTTAAGTAATCGCTAGAAAAAAAAAAAAACAAGAAAAAAGAAATGGAAATGGAAAAGGAAAAGGGGAGGGGTGGGGAAATGGAAAGGAGAGGAGAGTAATAAACCCTTAGCTAAAGTGAAATTTTTGTAAACTTTTTGATATGTGATGATGATTTGGATAAATTAGAGCCACAGAGCAAAGAATTATTACCTTAACCTAGTCGTAGATATTTAATCTAATTCAAATGAGTAGCGCAAATGCCAGCGGGCAAACCCGAAGGGAACTAGCTGAATTCTAGGCAGGATTAGCATTTGGCCAGTTGTTATGCAATAATCGTAGTCTCGGCCAGCCGAAGCACCAATCCAGGGCTCCTTCCGGCATCGGGATCATCCAGATAAGATCTACCCATCTACCTACGTATCAATCTATGTGGATCCCATCCGATACGATGCAGAGGAGGGAACTGTTATTAGCAATACTGAATATCCGTGGCAATTCAATTGTGTAATTGTATTAGACGAGGCATTGATAAATCGTAGGAGCGTTTAACTAGTTAAACGAACCGAAGCGCAAATGAGATAGGAACTCAAAGCGATCCGATCAGAAATGAAATGAAATTACTAAGTGTAACTAAGCGAGTAAGTAGAAAATATTCAATTGTAAATAGGACTCATTTCCAGTCGTCTCTTGGTTTGTCGATTGACTTCGATTTCGATAGAAAATTATGCGTTAGCCATGATGGGGAAGATGATGTGCGGATATACATATGCGGAGTACATATGTAGGTATGGATGATATACATATGTATGTATGTATGTATTACCGGACACGAGTAATCACACACGAAAAAGCTTTAATTAATTTAATTACCGGAAAGGAAACCAAGTGAACGTACTTGTTGCAGCAACAACAAGCTATGTATTTACAATACTCATTTTTGATATCATTCCCATTGGTAACGTACGGATTCCATTGTAGATACCTATTGAGCAGCCAGTAATTAATTAACTAGTCCGCTAAGTCGTCAATGTCGCCTAATATATTGCATCAGAAAATACAATAACAGAGCATTTTAGCTGTAAACCAATCCAGAGAGACAACTAAAAAAAACCAAAAAAAAAAAAAAACAAACAAACAAACAGACCTGGAACACCCGAAATCCACTTAAGACAAGTAGACACACACACACACACACACACACATATACATTCGACACACTAAGCTTTTATAAACTATTTAACAAGAATATATATATATATATATACTATGGAAAATAATAATCCTGCCAAGTAACATTCGAATACCTGCTTGAAGAAGATACACCCGCTTTTGCTAAGAAACCAAAAATTAAAAAAAAGAAACAAAACGAAAAAAAAGTTAAGAAATAAAACCAAGATTTAATAACGAGGACGAGATGTGCAATGAAACCAAAAATAGAGACAGATCTAGAAGAGATACTATGGCTAAATACGATTTTTATACTTTCGATAAAATGATTTTTTATACTAAACGTAAAAGCTCTTTGGAACACGGACGTGGCGATTTCAGAATCACTTTGATTTGGGTCAGGAGATAAAGGTCATATTATAGTTATTATACAAAGATATAGTATCCGTACATTATACATATGTGTAAAACCCTAACTGCAACTATGGAACGACAGCACAAATTTTGTTGAACGCGGGGTGGAGAGCGCCCCGAAAAAGCTGACAAGTGGAAAACAAAAATCAAATACTGACTAAAGCAGAAAAATCGTTTTTAAGTCCAATTCTCAACACACACACACACACACACACCCATACACACTCACGCAGCAACATGAAATCAAATATATACTAAATATATAAACATTTATGTATATATTTAGCAGACGAGTAAATAAACCACACCCGCGCACAAATCGCTCACATAAACGAATTACGAATTAACTATGCTTTGTAAGCCCAAATAGGGTCAAAACCCAAATTCACGACCCGCAGCCAGCGAGGATCTCTAGCGGAAATGTCCACAATCTTAGCCAGCGACAGCGATTTTTGTATGAGCAAAGAACTAAAATTTGTAAATATACATATATGTATTTCTTGATTTTATCGAAAGGCAAAAGCGACACACTGAGATCATTCGAGTCCTTATAGTTTTTAGTTTTATCCTAATTGCAACCGAAACTCTTTTCTATCTATATCTAGCCAGATATCGGAGTACATAAGCGAGAGCATACTTTAAATGGAAAATTATAGCAAGAGTAATGAACAATGTCAACTACAATAAATTAGCAAAATGAAGGCGGGCGGGCGGAAGTGAAGGAAAGGGAATGAAATTAAATATTAGTGCAATAATTAACAAATTATTCGGTAAAATTAAAATGGAATACATCTAAGTAAACGCTTTGTAAAATACATATAAACAATTTATTAAATGGAAAACGGAAAATGGAAAACAATAAAAGCGAATAAAACCCAAGAGGAAAATGAAACACTATTGAGTAATTAATAAAAGCATTGACATTGACATTGACACACGTGATTCGATATCTCATCTTATAAGCATAAATCAATAAGATAACAATAAAGAGAAATTAAAGAAAATGCAAAACGAACGTCTTGTTCTTTACGCTTGCGCTACTTAACGAGTTACATTTATTTAACAATAAAATTGGCATTGTCATTAGCTTTAGATTTTGAGCATCACGAAGCTCTTCGCATACTTAAGTGCTACAATTGACATTACGGCTGCTGCATGACAGTGCGGATATATTTGAGGACGTCCGGATTGGACAGGATGTGCAAGTGGTCCACGTTCTGGAGAGCGAGCGTGTTTATAGGCGCTTTAGAATAGCCCGCCCAATATTTGCAGGCTCGCAGAGAACGCTGGTTAACGGTGCCGTCGCCGAGACCCATTATCAACTTGGGCGTTTCCCCACTAATGTCCGATTTCTTGTACTGCAGTCTATTGTGTGAGCAAAAAGGTAAATTAGTTAGATTCCTTTCCGCTACAACTGTGGCTCAACTCACCTCTCGACCGTGTCGATGCCTTCGCCATAGAGACAGTGCAGTTCCACATTCGGTGGATCGAAGTTTCGGTTGTACCGAATCGTGTCCTTGCGCATTTCCCAGCCCGTCATGTAGTCGAGGTCTTTGAAGAACTCTTCCAGCTGTGCCATCGTATAGTTTCTGCTTGGAGTCATGGCGAGCACCTCGGTTGGCTTCCAAAACAGTGGCGAGGGCAGCAACCAGGCCGTGGATGGGTGTGTTATCTGTTCCGCCTTGAGGATCTTGGCACTCAGGGCGAACGAGTCGAGATCATCGCCCATGGCAAACACTTTCACAGCCTTAAAACTTCCCGCCCAAACTCCCGCCAGGCTGATCATGCGCTTCACGTATTTCGCCTTCCATTGGAGGGTTTGCTCCTGCAAGAAAACCAGGGTCATGAGACTGCCCATGCTGTGCGAGATGAAGGTCACAGCCGACTGATTGTTGGCCTCATAGGAGTCCTCCACCAGCTGCTTGAGATCGATGAAGAACTGTTGGTTCTCATCTGTAATGGGAGGAGAAGGAGTAAGATGTGAAAGTAGTTCGTCAGCCATTCGGGTAAGCTAAGCTCACTTGGCGCTTTGCGGAAGTCATAGGGTGCTCCATGAATATTTTGTTTGCGAATATATCCAAGTTTCACCAGCTCATTGGCTATATCCTTGAAGTAGGCTCCGGCGCTGTTCTTGGTGGGATCGATCCACTCGACCACCTCGGGATTGCCCCAGCCGGGTATCCTCGTCTCCACACCAGGAGTGTTGTGGGTGGTCCTCGTGACCTTGTCGTAGTACAGCTTGACATTGTCTATCCAACAGTAGACAATGGGGATGACCAACTGCTCCAGATCCAGCCACAGGTTGTACCAATCGTGGGTCTTTTGGCAAATTAAATAGGGAGAGTTGGGCTTATTTAGCCGAGCATCCATTTGGGAGCCTCCGTCACCGGGTACTGCAATACAATAGCGATACTGTGAAGCTGGATGACCTTAAAAATTAATCGTGTCCATTGTACTTACCGAATATCACTGGCGACAGCTTGGGTTCAGGGGGGGCAGAAGGATTATCATTTCTTCCATGCCATTTGCTAAATGGCCAAAAGCACTCGCCCAGGGCCAAGAAGGTGGTCAGCAGGAGCAGCGAAAGCACTCCCGATTTGAGCCTCATTGTGCGTTGCGTTGTAAACAAAGCAGGAGTGGCGACTGACTACTTGGAGTATATAGCTCGCAGGTTATCGGATCGCGCTACTCAATTGACGCCAGATAAAGGCCTCCTGCGCATAAACAAGTGAATCAGCCTGCCGAGCTTTCTTTTGTGGTAATTGTAATGCATTTATATGGAGCCCTTGTGGTCTGCGCACTTTCCGTCAGCTGAGATTTGACCTTTAAACTATGTGTGTGTGCGTATGTGTGTATGCGGAACTTCGGCGGTCGCACTTCCCTGCGCAAAACGACGTCAAGAGTGGCTGTTATTGTTTTAACAAAAGCGTTGGCTTTGCAATTTTGTTGTTTTCTGCCTAATCTGTATTGTTGTTGTTGCGCAGTTTGTTATGGTCAGCGTTTATTTCTCCCCTCTTAGTAAACCATCCCTCTAGGTGTGACCAGGTGTCTGCACACACTCTGTTATCTTTGTGAACCAGTCACGGTTTTCATAATGTTATTCATATTATAAAAAATAATTTACGGAAGTACATATTCGCACAACTATAGAAGTAATCTAATCTTTTGCCTGTAAAAACCACTCCATATTTGTAATTCAAGCAGAGCTCATTACTAACCTACTAGCTATCTATCTAGTGACTGGTCACCTAAGGAGCACCCCCACGCACTTATCGATACACACGAATATCAATGTCCGATAGTTTAGTTAGCACACCACTAGGCGAAGCGCGCCGGCAAATAAAATTGTTTTCATAGCCTTTCCAAACAAATCCGGAACAATGGCGATGCAGAAGTTCTTCAGCGTGCTGCTGCCGGATGTGAAGCGGGAGCTGCGCCGCGGGATCATCGAGTGCTCCAAGCGGGGCCTCCTGCACAGCACCAAGTGGCTGGCGGAAATGCATCACGGACTGGCCGATGTGCACATAGACAATGAGGCGCCTGATGAGGATCGCACATTCAGCGAGTGTCAGCTGGAGGGGATTGCGCCGGAGGAGTACAGCGACTACTTCCTGGCCAAGAGCTACTACGACGTGAGGGAGTACGACAGGGCGGCGCATGCGGTCAGGAACTGCGAGTCCAGTGTTCCGCGCTTCCTGCACTTCTATTCCAGCTACATGGCCAGGGAAAAGCGGCGACTGGACTCGACCACGGACCAGGCGAATCTGCACGAACCGAATCAGATGCGCGATCTCGCCGACCTGCTGGCTACGTTGCGCATGGAATACGGCAAAAGTCGGCTCGATGGCTACGGAATATACTTATACGGAGTAGTCCTGAAAGCACTGAATCTCAACCAGGCCGCCGAGCAAATGCTGGTCCAGGCCATCAGACTGGTACCCATGCTGTGGAGCGCCTATCTGGAGCTCTCGCCCCTCATCATGGAGAAGAAGAAACTGCTGAGCCTGCAGCTGGGTGGTCACTGGATGCGGCACTTCTTCATGGCGCACACTTACCTGGAGCTGTACCTCAACGACGACGGCCTGAAGATCTACGAGGACCTGCAGGCATCGGGTTTCAGCAAGAGCATCTACTTGATTGCCCAGATGGCTCTGGTCTATCACAATAAGCGGGATGTGGACAAGGCGATTGAGCTGTACCAGGCGCTTCTCGAGAGCGCTTCTCCCTACCGCCTGGACAATGTGGACACCTATTCCAATCTGCTGTTCGTCAAGGAGATGAAAACCGAAATGGCACAGTTGGCCCACAAGGCTGTCAGCATCAACAAGTACCGCCCGGAGACGTGTTGTGTAATAGGTTAGGCTCTGCTTTGCTTTAATGTTATAGCTCATCATAATACACGCTTTTCCATCAGGCAACTACTACAGTATCCGCTGTGATCACCAGGTGGCCATTTCCTACTTTCAACGCGCCCTGAAACTGAATCCCAAGTAGCATTAGCTAAATTCAATCGCATCATAGACTCCACTTTGGAGCGACCACCAGTGGCCGTAGACTACTCCGGACTGCCCCAGCTGAGCAGTGCCACACTGCAGCAGCGCTTCAACCTGGCCTATCCGGAGTTGGTGAACCAACAGCAGCAGCAGCAGCAGCAGTTGCAGCTGCAACAGCACCACCAGCAACATGATGCGACCAAGCAGATCAGCAGCCTCCAGGGGAACCCCCGATTGGATCGTGGAACGGACGCCGTTGCCAGCACTCCATTAACACTTCAAGCACCCAGAACTCCAGCAACGGCGACGGAGGAGCAACTTGATTCGGGGCATCCCCATGACGACGCAGACGTCGTCGACCACGATGATCATCCCCACCACGACGAGGATAATCAAACGAAACGAAATGATGTGCATTATTTGTTGAAACAGTTGAATAGTTTTAGTGATATAGAAGAAATAGAAATTGTTGATATGAAGCAAAGAGGTCAGCGGCCGCCGATGGCGTCCAGTTCGTTGGCCACCATGATGCCGCCGCCCTCGCCAGCACCGCCGGCATCGCCATCCACGCAGTCACATCGACTGGGTCCGCGGTTCGCCTCCTCCGGCGACAGTTCGCTGGTCCTGCCGCAGCACCAGTTCGACGACTATCTGTTCGAGTCCTGCCACTACCTGGAGACAAACTACTTTGCCGCCACATACCGCACTGCCATGGTCGAGAGCAGCTCGCACGAGTTCCGGCCCTCGACCAACAGCAGCTCGAACAGCTTCGAGCTGCACGAGATGGAGCCGCCCAGTGTCATCTGCAAGGCGGGCGTGCCGCCTCCACTGGTTTCCAGTCACCCTGGTCATCCTGGTCATCCTGATCATCCGCCGCCGCGGTACCAATTCGAGTACCAGGCGGAGACCCGGCTGACCACCAGTGGGGTGCAGACGGAGCTCACCGTCGAATCGCTGGCCAAGATGAGCAACTGCAGCGGGAGCAGCTCTTCCTCGTCGGCGACGAGGGCTCCTCCCTTCTTCCGGTGCTGCTACACGCCCATCGATCGCTGGCGGGAGAGGAGGCAGCAGCAGAAGAGCTCCTCCGCCTCCTCGTCCGCCGCACAGCCGCCCAAGAACGTCTGACACTGGGCGTGGCAGTCCACTTGGAGACCCAACATGTGCCTGGCTAACTTAGATCAGGGATGCAAGCCAAGGGGAATCGGGATGTTTTCGGAATTCACAATCATGGTTCGATTTAGTGGGTCATGTGAAAGTTCTCTACTTGAAAGTGAAGAAGATATCAAAAGCTTGTGGGGATTGGAATTCATATCCACAAAACAGCTTTCCAAAATGATTTCAAGTTCCAAATACTTCCCTCAAAACTTTTGTATCTAAAAAATAATTCTACATTTTCCGAACCACTAGCCTTACGAAATATGGATATGATATAATCACGAGCGGCTTGCATCCCTGTTATATTTTGGTCGCTGTTCTCATTTGCGATATCAACAAGAGATTCCATTTCGATCGACAGTCGATACACGAGTCATGAATCATTCATCACGAATCCCTATCATTCGGTGAAAGTTCATAATGTACAATTTATATATGCTAAAACGTAAACCAGAAATGTTAGTAAACAATTTTTATACACACATCACAGCCACACACAGACAGTCGCACATTTTTGCAATACACCAAAGTAAATGATTTGGAAGTTTGTATAATTACCTAAGAGTTGTTACATGCTCAGCAGAAAACCAGGATAGCCACAACTACTGATTCCCATTAAACTTCACTGGCTTTCCCTCCCAGCAATCCAGCATCCCAGCATTTCCCCCCTGAGCTAGCCAGGTTTTCCGCTGGGCATCTACCTGAGCTGAACCCAACTTAGGCCTAATGTTGTATTCGAAATACGAAGATATTGTTAAAAATGATTGATGGCAAGAGGGGGCGATAGGGGAGGCGAGAGCTTGTATAGTAAGTTGATAATTAAATAGCATTATGGAGAATTGTAGAATCACGTTGAAGGTGGCCAGATCAGCAGGACGAGGGCACTTTTGTTTTAAGCCTATAGTCTACAGACTGTAGATTCTAAACTCTAGATTCCGATTCTCTCGGCTAACCAAGTCCAAGGCAACTTGGGCAGATATCAGCGAGCGCCTGGGGAAACCGAAGGGGAAACGGACACAAAGCAATTGTTACATCAATTAGACACTATATTCTGTTGACCTATCGTTTAACTCGATTATTGTTTCGGAAGATACGCATTTAAGGAATTGTTGTTAGAGCACAAGAGATACAGATACAGATACAGATACAGATACTGGCTATGCGAGCAAACCGAATAGGACACAATTCAACTCTAAGCCAACCAAGAGCAATATTAGTTCTAAAATCAGTTCGGATTCGTCAATTCTGTTGATAGCATATGCAAGTAACTAGCATAACTAACATACATCAAATATATCACTACCTTGAATAAGCCTTGAGATCACGCTTCGGTTTTTCGCAAAATAAATATACATATATGAACAATGTATGCGCATTGGAACACCTCTACTGAGTACTGGAGTTTATTTCACCAAAAATTTCCGCTGCTGCTCAATCGATCAAAGGAACTGAGACTCACTCTGGTTTCAGGATCTTCGGCTGAGTTCTTCCAACTGCGATCTGAGAAAGTAGCAAAATCAGAAATCCGAGGGGAAACAAACATCACGACAACTGAAATGAAAACCAAACAAATGCCTTTAACCTGCCCACTCCTCTTACACTGAAAACAAAAAACAAACAAACAAAAAACACAATACGAAAGTAGCCCAAGAATGGTGGTAACCAATGTTGGTCGATAATGCGCTGAGCGAAACGCAAATCCCTGTAAATCACGAGCGAAGCGAACTAATTTATTTAAAATATACATATATATATATATATCAACACGTTGATTATGTTAATCATTACGAACGACATAACAAATAAGTTGTTATCAAGCAAGGAAGTGGGATAAATGGGGCAGAAAATAACGTTAGAGTAACTACCTATTGTTGTATGGTTTGTTTTATTCGAAGCGCACGAAATGTAATAAACATTTAAGTAATCGCTAGAAAAAAAAAAACAAGAAAAAAGAAATGGAAATGGAAAAGGAAAAGGGGAGGGGTGGGGAAATGGAAAGGAGAGGAGAGTAATAAACCCTTAGCTAAAGTGAAATTTTTGTAAACTTTTTGATATGTGATGATGATTTGGATAAATTAGAGCCACAGAGCAAAGAATTATTACCTTAACCTAGTCGTAGATATTTAATCTAATTCAAATGAGTAGCGCAAATGCCAGCGGGCAAACCCGAAGGGAACTAGCTGAATTCTAGGCAGGATTAGCATTTGGCCAGTTGTTATGCAATAATCGTAGTCTCGGCCAGCCGAAGCACCAATCCAGGGCTCCTTCCGGCATCGGGATCATCCAGATAAGATCTACCCATCTACCTACGTATCAATCTATGTGGATCCCATCCGATACGATGCAGAGGAGGGAACTGTTATTAGCAATACTGAATATCCGTGGCAATTCAATTGTGTAATTGTATTAGACGAGGCATTGATAAATCGTAGGAGCGTTTAACTAGTTAAACGAACCGAAGCGCAAATGAGATAGGAACTCAAAGCGATCCGATCAGAAATGAAATGAAATTACTAAGTGTAACTAAGCGAGTAAGTAGAAAATATTCAATTGTAAATAGGACTCATTTCCAGTCGTCTCTTGGTTTGTCGATTGACTTCGATTTCGATAGAAAATTATGCGTTAGCCATGATGGGGAAGATGATGTGCGGATATACATATGCGGAGTACATATGTAGGTATGGATGATATACATATGTATGTATGTATGTATTACCGGACACGAGTAATCACACACGAAAAAGCTTTAATTAATTTAATTACCGGAAAGGAAACCAAGTGAACGTACTTGTTGCAGCAACAACAAGCTATGTATTTACAATACTCATTTTTGATATCATTCCCATTGGTAACGTACGGATTCCATTGTAGATACCTATTGAGCAGCCAGTAATTAATTAACTAGTCCGCTAAGTCGTCAATGTCGCCTAATATATTGCATCAGAAAATACAATAACAGAGCATTTTAGCTGTAAACCAATCCAGAGAGACAACTAAAAAAAACCAAAAAAAAAAAAAAACAAACAAACAAACAGACCTGGAACACCCGAAATCCACTTAAGACAAGTAGACACACACACACACACACACACACATATACATTCGACACACTAAGCTTTTATAAACTATTTAACAAGAATATATATATATATATATACTATGGAAAATAATAATCCTGCCAAGTAACATTCGAATACCTGCTTGAAGAAGATACACCCGCTTTTGCTAAGAAACCAAAAATTAAAAAAAAGAAACAAAACGAAAAAAAGTTAAGAAATAAAACCAAGATTTAATAACGAGGACGAGATGTGCAATGAAACCAAAAATAGAGACAGATCTAGAAGAGATACTATGGCTAAATACGATTTTTATACTTTCGATAAAATGATTTTTTATACTAAACGTAAAAGCTCTTTGGAACACGGACGTGGCGATTTCAGAATCACTTTGATTTGGGTCAGGAGATAAAGGTCATATTATAGTTATTATACAAAGATATAGTATCCGTACATTATACATATGTGTAAAACCCTAACTGCAACTATGGAACGACAGCACAAATTTTGTTGAACGCGGGGTGGAGAGCGCCCCGAAAAAGCTGACAAGTGGAAAACAAAAATCAAATACTGACTAAAGCAGAAAAATCGTTTTTAAGTCCAATTCTCAACACACACACACACACACCCATACACACTCACGCAGCAACATGAAATCAAATATATACTAAATATATAAACATTTATGTATATATTTAGCAGACGAGTAAATAAACCACACCCGCGCACAAATCGCTTACATAAACGAATTACGAATTAACTATGCTTTGTAAGCCCAAATAGGGTCAAAACCCAAATTCACGACCCGCAGCCAGCGAGGATCTCTAGCGGAAATGTCCACAATCTTAGCCAGCGACAGCGATTTTTGTATGAGCAAAGAACTAAAATTTGTAAATATACATATATGTATTTCTTGATTTTATCGAAAGGAAAAAGCGACACACTGAGATCATTCGAGTCCTTATAGTTTTTAGTTTTATCCTAATTGCAACCGAAACTCTTTTCTATCTATATCTAGCCAGATATCGGAGTACATAAGCGAGAGCATACTTTAAATGGAAAATTATAGCAAGAGTAATGAACAATGTCAACTACAATAAATTAGCAAAATGAAGGCGGGCGGGCGGAAGTGAAGGAAAGGGAATGAAATTAAATATTAGTGCAATAATTAACAAATTATTCGGTAAAATTAAAATGGAATACATCTAAGTAAACGCTTTGTAAAATACATATAAACAATTTATTAAATGGAAAACGGAAAATGGAAAACAATAAAAGCGAATAAAACCCAAGAGGAAAATGAAACACTATTGAGTAATTAATAAAAGCATTGACATTGACATTGACACACGTGATTCGATATCTCATCTTATAAGCATAAATCAATAAGATAACAATAAAGAGAAATTAAAGAAAATGCAAAACGAACGTCTTGTTCTTTACGCTTGCGCTACTTAACGAGTTACATTTATTTAACAATAAAATTGGCATTGTCATTAGCTTTAGATTTTGAGCATCACGAAGCTCTTCGCATACTTAAGTGCTACAATTGACATTACGGCTGCTGCATGACAGTGCGGATATATTTGAGGACGTCCGGATTGGACAGGATGTGCAAGTGGTCCACGTTCTGGAGAGCGAGCGTGTTTATAGGCGCTTTAGAATAGCCCGCCCAATATTTGCAGGCTCGCAGAGAACGCTGGTTAACGGTGCCGTCGCCGAGACCCATTATCAACTTGGGCGTTTCCCCACTAATGTCCGATTTCTTGTACTGCAGTCTATTGTGTGAGCAAAAAGGTAAATTAGTTAGATTCCTTTCCGCTACAACTGTGGCTCAACTCACCTCTCGACCGTGTCGATGCCTTCGCCATAGAGACAGTGCAGTTCCACATTCGGTGGATCGAAGTTTCGGTTGTACCGAATCGTGTCCTTGCGCATTTCCCAGCCCGTCATGTAGTCGAGGTCTTTGAAGAACTCTTCCAGCTGTGCCATCGTATAGTTTCTGCTTGGAGTCATGGCGAGCACCTCGGATGGCTTCCAAAACAGTGGCGAGGGCAGCAACCAGGCCGTGGATGGGTGTGTTATCTGTTCCGCCTTGAGGATCTTGGCACTCAGGGCGAACGAGTCGAGATCATCGCCCATGGCAAACACTTTCACAGCCTTAAAACTTCCCGCCCAAACTCCCGCCAGGCTGATCATGCGCTTCACGTATTTCGCCTTCCATTGGAGGGTTTGCTCCTGCAAGAAAACCAGGGTCATGAGACTGCCCATGCTGTGCGAGATGAAGGTCACAGCCGACTGATTGTTGGCCTCATAGGAGTCCTCCACCAGCTGCTTGAGATCGATGAAGAACTGTTGGTTCTCATCTGGAATGGGAGGAGGAGGAGCAAGATGTGAAAGTAGTTCGTCAGCCATTCGGGTAAGCTAAGCTCACTTGGCGCTTTGCGGAAGTCATAGGGTGCTCCATGAATATTTTGTTTGCGAATATATCCAAGTTTCACCAGCTCATTGGCTATATCCTTGAAGTAGGCTCCGGCGCTGTTCTTGGTGGGATCGATCCACTCGACCACCTCGGGATTGCCCCAGCCGGGTATCCTCGTCTCCACACCAGGAGTGTTGTGGGTGGTCCTCGTGACCTTGTCGTAGTACAGCTTGACATTGTCTATCCAACAGTAGACCATGGGGATGACCAACTGCTCCAGATCCAGCCACAGGTTGTACCAATCGTGGGTCTTTTGGCAAATTAAATAGGGAGAGTTGGGCTTATTTAGCCGAGCATCCATTTGGGAGCCTCCGTCACCGGGTACTGCAATACAATAGCGATACTGTGAAGCTGGATGACCTTAAAAATTAATCGTGTCCATTGTACTTACCGAATATCACTGGCGACAGCTTGGGTTCAGGGGGGGCAGAAGGATTATCATTTCTTCCATGCCATTTGCTAAATGGCCAAAAGCACTCGCCCAGGGCCAAGAAGGTGGTCAGCAGGAGCAGCGAAAGCACTCCCGATTTGAGCCTCATTGTGCGTTGCGTTGTAAACAAAGCAGGAGTGGCGACTGACTACTTGGAGTATATAGCTCGCAGGTTATCGGATCGCGCTACTCAATTGACGCCAGATAAAGGCCTCCTGCGCATAAACAAGTGAATCAGCCTGCCGAGCTTTCTTTTGTGGTAATTGTAATGCATTTATATGGAGCCCTTGTGGTCTGCGCACTTTCCGTCAGCTGAGATTTGACCTTTAAACTATGTGTGTGTGCGTATGTGTGTATGCGGAACTTCGGCGGTCGCACTTCCCTGCGCAAAACGACGTCAAGAGTGGCTGTTATTGTTTTAACAAAAGCGTTGGCTTTGCAATTTTGTTGTTTTCTGCCTAATCTGTATTGTTGTTGTTGCGCAGTTTGTTATGGTCAGCGTTTATTTCTCCCCTCTTAGTAAACCATCCCTCTAGGTGTGACCAGGTGTCTGCACACACTCTGTTATCTTTGTGAACCAGTCACGGTTTTCATAATGTTATTCATATTATAAAAAATAATTTACGGAAGTACATATTCGCACAACTATAGAAGTAATCTAATCTTTTGCCTGTAAAAACCACTCCATATTTGTAATTCAAGCAGAGCTCATTACTAACCTACTAGCTATCTATCTAGTGACTGGTCACCTAAGGAGCACCCCCACGCACTTATCGATACACACGAATATCAATGTCCGATAGTTTAGTTAGCACACCACTAGGCGAAGCGCGCCGGCAAATAAAATTGTTTTCATAGCCTTTCCAAACAAATCCGGAACAATGGCGATGCAGAAGTTCTTCAGCGTGCTGCTGCCGGATGTGAAGCGGGAGCTGCGCCGCGGGATCATCGAGTGCTCCAAGCGGGGCCTCCTGCACAGCACCAAGTGGCTGGCGGAAATGCATCACGGACTGGCCGATGTGCACATAGACAATGAGGCGCCTGATGAGGATCGCACATTCAGCGAGTGTCAGCTGGAGGGGATTGCGCCGGAGGAGTACAGCGACTACTTCCTGGCCAAGAGCTACTACGACGTGAGGGAGTACGACAGGGCGGCGCATGCGGTCAGGAACTGCGAGTCCAGTGTTCCGCGCTTCCTGCACTTCTATTCCAGCTACATGGCCAGGGAAAAGCGGCGACTGGACTCGACCACGGACCAGGCGAATCTGCACGAACCGAATCAGATGCGCGATCTCGCCGACCTGCTGGCTACGTTGCGCATGGAATACGGCAAAAGTCGGCTCGATGGCTACGGAATATACTTATACGGAGTAGTCCTGAAAGCACTGAATCTCAACCAGGCCGCCGAGCAAATGCTGGTCCAGGCCATCAGACTGGTACCCATGCTGTGGAGCGCCTATCTGGAGCTCTCGCCCCTCATCATGGAGAAGAAGAAACTGCTGAGCCTGCAGCTGGGTGGTCACTGGATGCGGCACTTCTTCATGGCGCACACTTACCTGGAGCTGTACCTCAACGACGACGGCCTGAAGATCTACGAGGACCTGCAGGCATCGGGTTTCAGCAAGAGCATCTACTTGATTGCCCAGATGGCTCTGGTCTATCACAATAAGCGGGATGTGGACAAGGCGATTGAGCTGTACCAGGCGCTTCTCGAGAGCGATCCCTACCGCCTGGACAATGTGGACACCTATTCCAATCTGCTGTTCGTCAAGGAGATGAAAACCGAAATGGCACAGTTGGCCCACAAGGCTGTCAGCATCAACAAGTACCGCCCGGAGACGTGTTGTGTAATAGGTTAGGCTCTGCTTTGCTTTAATGTTATAGCTTACCATAATACACGCTTTTCCATCAGGCAACTACTACAGTATCCGCTGTGATCACCAGGTGGCCATTTCCTACTTTCAACGCGCCCTGAAACTGAATCCCAAGTATCTGGCGGCCTGGACCTTGATGGGACACGAGTTCATGGAGCTGAAAAACACAAATGCAGCCATACAGAGCTACCGAAAGGCAGTGGAGGTCAACAAGCGGGACTATCGCGCCTGGTATGGACTGGGCCAGGCCTACGAGATCATTAAAATGCACTACTACAGCCTGTACTACTTTAAAATCGCCCACCAACTGCGTCCCTACGACTCTCGAATGCTGGTTGCCTTGGGCGAGACCTATGAGAAGCTGGACAAGTGCGAAAATGCTGTGAAGTGCTACTGGAAGGCCATCGATGTGGGTGACATAGAGGGCATAGCGATGTACAAACTGGCCAATCTGCACGAGAAGCTCGGCGACCACGAGACGGCGGTCCATTGCTACATCATGTACTGCGAGGATGAGCGGGCGGCCACCGATAAGCAGAGCCTCTACCAAGGGTTCATCACGCTGGCCAATTATTACGAGAAGAAGGGCGAGTACGAACGAGCCGCCTATTACGCTTACAAATGCCTAGACTCAGAGGATGTGGGTGCATTGTTTTAGGAAATTTGTAATGAATTTAACGAAAACACTCAATCTTTTTAGCGCAAAATGGAGGCAAAGGCGCTGCTGAAGACGATTGACTGGAAGCGCAATGCTGAGGGACAGAAGAAGGTAAAAACTTCGACGGCCGTGGCGAATGCAGATACCAGTTCCGAGGACGAGATGGAGTGGGAGCTCCAGGATGTGCGAGTTCGAGTTCCCATCACATCCATAGCCACCACGACTACCTCCACGACCACCGTAGCTGCGGAGAGCGCCTCGAGTAGCTCCCTGATCAGCTTGCGTCCGGACCGAAACCTGATTCAGGGCATGCGTCGATCCCAGTCGAGCAGGACTAGCTTAACCGCGCCTGCCAGCGGCACCACCACCACGCCATCGGCAACTGCTGTCACAATGTCCACCGAGGAAACGCCTGGCACATCCGGTGGCCCTTCGAATCCGCCCGAGCAGGCGCCCTCGGATGATAACAGCTCCATGGAAATATCCAGCGTATCCATCGATTAGTCAAATGCGTTCCAATTGTATAAATTTCTATTTGTTTTTATGAATTATATTGGCAATCCAAGTAAATAATGAACTAGTCCTATTCACCATTGCCAGGTCCAAAACGTCATCCTTCTCCATCATAGTTAATGAAAATATAGTATTTCACAAAACTACTAAATACTCCATATTAATCGAATGTGCAAACAGGATCTTCAATTCAAAAAACTTTAGTATGGCTTATAATTTTTGTGATCTTAAACTGAGTGTTTCATAATTTGTTCCTTGGTTTAAGAATACCAAATATTTGATTAATCTGGCCTTGCTCGGCTGTTATATAATATGAATCCCCATAGTGGAGCGATTCAGTATGGGTAAAAGTAATCTCGCTTCAGAAATCTTGGATCCATCGTGCTATGATGGCTGCTTCCTTATCGCGGGCATCGCGCACAGAAGGTGGATCGGCCGGATCGCTGTGGCGCAAGTCCAAGTGATGGGCTCCCTCGGGCAGGATGATGACGAAGACCTTGTCGTTGGGAGCCTGAAGCACACCGCCACCGCTCCAGGGATCCAGAAGACCGTTGCTGAAGATGATGTTGGTCGCAGCCTCCAGGTTTCTGCCGCCATAGCGCAGAATGATGTCGTATGGCTTGGGGGTGAGACGGTAGTTCTTGTAGCACTTTTCCGCGTAATCCTTGAAGTTCCAGCTGGACGTGCGGAACATGGTTTCGGAGCCATTGGAGCAGATGGGCATCACCATCTGGTTGCAGCTCTGGATATTCCAACCGGAGTCATCGGCGTTGGAGTTGACGGATATATCGAGGCACTTGGCGGACTGTGTGTAGTTGGTGTAGACAGCCAAAGCGCTGGACATGGCGTGCAGCAAATCGGCGTCGGTGGAATGCAGCTCCTTCAGGTAGTAGCACACCTGCCTCACGGGATAGGCAGGTAATGGGGCCAGGAAACTGCTGTTGTACGGGTAATTGACCATGGCGAGATTGCTGTACACCTCCTCCACGTAGTCCAGGAACTTCTTCAGATCGTCGTCGTTCTTCAGGGCATTGCATAGGTGGAATGCATCCGATATCTGCTTCTTGCCGGCCTCGCTGGCGCCCAGAGTCTCGAAGAGTTTCCACGACTTGGCAATATTCAAGGTGCAGTTTTCGTTGTAGGCATTCTGGAACACCGATGTCACAATCCTGTAGAAGATGTCGCAATCGGTTATCCCGGGGAACTGCAGAACGGGCGCCGAGGCTGCCAGGGCTCCGTTGACCAAATGCGGATACTTCATCCGGAACCAGGCGGCCAGCATTCCGCCATAGGAGCCCCCGAAGGCCACCACGGGCATCTGGCGATCGTTCCGCAGGAACGTGATCAGCATGGCGTAGTCCTCGAGCGTCTGCTCCACTGTGAAGTAAGCCAAGTGCTCCGGCAGGCTGGTGTTGAACGTGGAGCTACCGAAGGGCAATGACTTTCCATAGTAACGATGCTCCGCAAAGATCACCAGAGCCCGCTGTCGTTCCGCCTGCTCCCACAGGAATCCGGTATTCTGGGCGAAGAGTTCGATGTCCCCCTCGTTGCCCGTGTAGAAGAAAATCGGGGTGCGGGCATTGCTCTTGTCCACGAACGAGTCGTTGTACAAGTACCGGATGTTGAAGGTGGCGTTGATCAGGAAGCTGAAATGGTCCAGCGGCACCTGGAACTCCTTGATCTCGTACTTGAACCGCTGGCTGCAATCACAGCCCGCGATCAGCAGGATTCCCAAAACCGCTAACAGTGCAGCTCTCACTGTGGCTTCTCCCATATCGCGAAGAATCATATGACCTCTGTGGTTTGCACAATTTTCAGTTCGTTATCTGCAAGCCGGGCTTTATATTACACTTTGTGCAGTGTTACCAGATCGCGAGACGTGATTTTTGGAGCGGTTCTAAAGCACTCAAAAAAAAAAAAGATAACTTGCATTTCAAAATCGGATACATATTGTTAATAAAACTACGCATTTTACATTTACCACTCATTTGGTAAAGGGTAATGAAGAATTAAGTGGAGATTCATTTGAACTCATCATATCTTGTTAGAAAACAAACATTGTTTTGATCTTAGTGTGCCGAATCATCTTAACAACGTCTTATATTTAAAACCTTCTTTTTAATCGCCAAAAGTTTAAAAAACACAAACCGATGCCCATTAAGCTTCTTCAAATAAGTACTTACCAACACTGCACTCAACTCTCGATAATTTTCAGCAAAGCACCTGTCATTTCCCCCTATTTTGATTTGATTTGAGTTCGATTTCGCCATGCATTTAAAAATGAGTAGTGAGTAAGTCGGAAAATTATTAAAAATAATATTTATAGTGATAAAATAAAATATTTCATGAGGCCTCGTAATCCGTAAAAATCATAATATGAAATAAACATATATGTTTAGTATTTTATTTAAATTTTCATTATGTCTGTTGGATTTGAAAGTTGGATAATTTAAAACGTTCATTGAAGAACATGTCCTTCTGCCAAGCTATCGGGTCGTTCTAAAGTAATATGAACATAATGCATTTGAATATCTTCGGTGCCTAGATGAAAATCTTGCTTCCAAAAGTGCTCTAATGATTTCTTCGAGGACACTTTCCTTCTCAAAAGTAAACACTTCGATGAGTGGCCAATATTTTGCAATCATTGAACAGTGTAACTATAAAGTAACTTTATCTGTTGCTAAATATTTTACCACAACGACTTTGGTATTTAGCGGACACTCTTTTAATCGGATCTTTGTATTTATTTCTATCTGGAATAGAATAGCCCAAAGGATAGAATAGCCATAACAGTTTTTCAATTCGCCTTGCTATTCCGACCCTGAAAGCTGTACCCTATATATATAAATATATTAAAAAATTGTTTTATTTTTTCGTTTTAACATTTAATTACAGCAATTACAAACACATTTTTTGAAATAAATTTCCCACTTCTGAACTGATTGTGGCAACAAACGCCAGATGGCGTTAAAGGCACATGAACGGGATTGAGAGTAAAATACCGAGAATGTAAAAAACACGGGCAAATGTAAAGTTCATGTGTCGAAATGATGTAAATATACGCACTAGAAAAATTAAAGTTCATTTTGTAGTACTAAATATAACACAGTTAAAATATTTTAAAATGATGTTTGACAATATTTTGTTTCTTGAAAATCCCTGTATAATGTCAACCGTTGGCATCTATCATATAAATTTCGTGTCGTTCCGCCTGATCAATCCCACATATTATACATAGTCAAATATGTCTTTAGATAGGCATTTTTTGCAGGGGTAGCTACTCAAGTGTATCCAATGGCATAATATTGGGGCAACATAATTGGCATATGGTAAGAGGTTACCTCGCTGGCTTTGCCACACGATTCTTTCTTGGTGCTTCAGTTCAGTTTCTCCGATCGGCTCACAATGCATGTAAATTACTTATCTTAGAAAATACTGTGACAATTTAGTGTAATGAATTGGGTAAATGTGCCTAATGCGAAATGGCACATTTATGCGCGGACACAAATCAATTCATTCGGTCCCGCGAGTTTTGCACATAAATTAATAAGCCCTATAAATTATCATAAAAACGGCGGAAAATTGAATTTCGAGTGGGCGAATGTGGTGGGTGGTCCGTGCGCAGCTGTCAAAACGGGCCCAGCGGAAACGGAAACAAAGCAGCAGCATCAGAAATGTCAGCCAATGCAATGAGGTCACTCCGCCGGTGCCGCTGGTGTCACATGAAATATCCATCACAATAATCATCGCCGGACTCGTGGCCAGATTATTTTCCATCCTGTGCGCTGGCTCGCCTAATTGATTTCATTCTCCCGCTTTTTGCGTGTGCTAATGTCAAAAGAAGAAACAATAATCATTGTGGCTCTCTAGTTGTTCGACTAATTAGCGTTCAGAAATAATTGAATAATTGTCCACTGCGCCGCTCTGGAGCCCTTTCCCCCAAACAGGAACTGGCAGCAGTCTCTGCAGTCTCTTTTGAGATCTCACATCGCAGTTTTTGAAAGCAGCGCATTTATTTATATCTACACACCGTTTAGCTACCATAAAAGGTATGTATGTTAATATATTTAATTTCGCTGTATGGCAAAGAAGCGCCAGTAAAATTGCAAAATTAATGCTCTTCGTGTAAATTTGGCACATGAATATTTCATGACAAAGTGCCAAAACTTCAAAAATAACCAGAGAGAGTGGAAAAAAAGGCGACGAGGAAAGCAAGCATTTAAGTTAATGGGACGTGGGTTTATTTCTCGCTGTCTGCTCGCCATTGTATTTATGTATTATTTATACTTGTTTTTATGGACTGGATGGTTGGTTATTGGTCCTTTTTATTTATGAACATATAGTGAATATTCATTTGCAAGAATGTGGCTCACACGCAACATAAGCAGCAAAAAGGGTTTGATTGCCGCTTTATTGATATTTAGAGATCCAATGAATACATATGTACAATATTGTTTTAATTTTACTTCTCATTCAGCCAATGCAAATGATAGGTTATTTATGTTTTACTTTAGGCATCAAATCATCGAACAGAACACTCGATAATTATACCCGTAATTATACTCGTAATTGCTTGATTTAAAGTTACGGGTTTTTCCAGAGTTTTTATTTATTTCCACTCCGTTTTCATCGTTTGTTTTCCGCCAATTGTCAAATGGATGTGCGTATGATGCAGAAATGGAAAAACCAAAGCACAGCCACCATTCGCCTCGCAATAAAATTTATTTATTTACAATCCATACTTTATGCTTTCGCCATTGTGGACACATCCTGTTTTTGTTTTCGCTCCTGGAAACGCTTTTATTTTCCTCGCACTATCGGGTCAATTCGATTGTTTGAAGTGCAATTTTATGAAGCGTTAACCGGCTATTACATTTATGCATGTAATCCTCGCCACGAAAGATTAGTTGTTGTTGATTCGCAGATTTGACAATTTATCGAGGCGGAAAAAATGCAATTTCATGGCAAATTTGTTGTGCGAATAGCGTTTACTAACACTGGACAGCAGACTTAATTGGAAACGTATCAAGTAGCTCGAAACACGACCAAATACACTATTCTTTCCTCGAACAATGCCCGAATCTGCCACGCCCCCACATTCTGTTCACTTTGGGGATCTGATAATTTGGCCATTTAATAGTTAGCTGGATGCGAGCGTTTGGGGACATTCGGTTTAATTGCTTTTTTCCCCTTCGTTTTGCATAATTAGAATTTGATAAAATGTTTCAATGGCTTCTAAAATGCAACGCACCACCGCCCCTTGCCACGCCCATTGCATGTTGCATGTGCTGACTTGCTGTGCAAATTCGATTTTAATAATTGGAATTTATCTCTGATCAAATTTCGTGGTTGCTGAAAATGTGCTCACTGCACAGAACACAAAAAAGGTTTGCACTTTTTATCCAATGCTATTTAGATAGAAATAGATTTTATTTGGAATTTTCAAATTAAAATTGGCAACTATTGAATATGTTCATTAAAAATGATGGTATAAGTTAAATCCAATTTTCTAGTGTACTCTACAAACCATCTACCAAATTACTCTTTAATTCTTTGATATCTTTTCAATTTTCCAAAGGAGTACAAAAATAATTGGTTTGCACAAATTTTCCGAGTGTATTCCCAATCCCCGCTCGCGTCCAGTAAATTAAATTGGTTTTTAATGGGCCAACGATGCGTTTTTGCACAGCATCGATATTGGCGCAGATTGATTTGGCAGTTAACAAGCATTGCTGGCCGAAAAACATCAAAAGTGCGCCTGGCAAATAATTCCAGCAATTGCCACATCCATCCAAATCCTTGTCAGCGCCTTGGCGAAACTGCCTGGCGAGAGGAGCAAGTGGAGCTTAGCTGTCGGGCTGATCGCATTTTGAGCTGACAAGCCCGACAAACCCGAGCCCGAGTCGTCTGCATTTCCCTGGCTGACTTTCCGCATCGAATTGCCCTGGAAATTGTATTGACAGTCGTCGTCTCTGGCTTTCCATACCCAGTACTGTGTTCCTGTGCTCCTTCGGCTCCTATATTTCTGCCAGCCTCTTTATTTGCTGATGCGACAAATTGACAGCCGATGTGGGGTGGCATGCGAATTTGTTAATAATCTGGCATTTCTCCATGGCATGCAGACACTTCTATGCGCTCTTCTGTCTGAGTTTTCAGACGAGCTATGAAAGCAATTAGTTTCACATGTCGGGCCACTTCAAAGAATCCTAATGGAAATTAACTTTTTCAGGTCATTTGCATGTCCTGTGCCGACTAAAACCCATTTGGTGGCTTTAAGATCATAGACTTTGACTTTCCTTTTGGCGGGTTTTGCTGGGAAAAAACACATCAGCGGGAAATATAACTGGTTCGAATTAGATTTAAATTATAAAGGTTAAAATTAATTTGAATTTTTCGTTTTATTTCCCAACTTAAAAATAAACGTGTAATTCTAGTCATTAATATCAACAAAATAGCTACCCTTTGAACGGAGTCTACTGTTTTTTAATAATATGCCATCTGCGACATTTTATTACATTTAATTGTTACTTTTTTATAACATATACATTGTTGATACCCGTTACTCGTACAAAAAAAGGGTATACTCGATTAGTTAAAAAGTATGTAACAGGTAGAATAAATTATACATATATTCATGGTCATATATTCACTAGCCAAGTCGATCTGGCCATGTCCGTTTCGTCCATTTGTCCGTATGAACGTCATGATCTCGTGATCCATAACAACTAAACAGTTCTGATTAAGAATGCATAATCTCATCTAAAGAATATTGTTTTATAAGATTGGCACGCCCATAAGCCGCTTTCCTTTCCCATTTCTGTCGGCCATTTTGCTCAGCATATAGCTGATTAGCGGGTATCTAATAGTCGAGAAAATCGCTTATTGCATTCTCACTTGTTTCAATTTAAGGATATGTTTACATAGCTCAATCGACCAATAATTTCGCAAGTCTGCTTAATCGTACTATTTATTTGCAAATGCGCATGTGTTTCGCTCGGGGACCATTTAATTATGATTCAATTAATAAATTCTTGTTGTAAACTAATTTGAGTCCCCTGTGGACGCAAATGTTTCTTTAGAGAGAAAATGAAAACATTGTTTATGGGTTGAAAATCCGACAAAATCCATGAAGGTTGGTAGCGGCACAGTCTCATGCGGTTGGTAAAATTTCGCCAGGCGTGCGTTAGAATTGTGGAAAAGCTGGGAAAATCTGGGAAAATCTGGGAGAGAGGGGCTCGTGGAGTTGGAAAAGCCTGCTCCACCGGGGGGCTGAGCATTCATTTTTTATGTTTATTGTCGCTTATCGTTGCCAGCCAAAGGGGGCGTGGCTCCGGGGTGGGCTTGGGACTGTGGGCGTGTCATTAGGGGCTCGGCGCCAAGATGAAAAAGAGTAAACACGGCTATGAAAAAACGTTAACAACTCTCTTGGGTGAAAGCGCGGGGAATAACCGAATGCATTACACACACAATCTTTCAGTCCGTATCGCCGTGTGTGAGTAACTTTATTAGCTGTCTCCCCTGCGGAGTGTGTGTGTGTGTGTGTGTGTGTATGGTGTGTTGTGTGCGTGTTTGGTGTGTGCGGTGCTTGTTACCTTGTCAACATTATGAAAATGACAGGGGACCTCCTCTGCATCCTCTGCACCTGGGAAAATTAGTCTGCGGCTCAGATTTCTGCACACACACAGATTATATCCATTATTTTGGGATGGATGGTCTTATCGCAAGCTAAAAGTACTAAATTTTGTCCAAGACAGTTGCTTAACTGATTTCTAAGTCTTTCTGAATGAAAATATAAAGTACAAGCTAGAATGTAAACTATATGAACCCAATTCGTTTTATTAGCAATATATATACGATTTAGGGAAATTATATAGGTAAAACTCCCCATGTTGCACACAATAGTTTCTTTTACTTAGAAGAAATTCTTCTATTTGAAAAGTAGGGATCAATGTAAGGACTATATATTCATCGTACTTCTTCATACTTTCCTAAAAGAGTTTCAATTACCTGGTTCCGCAACTCATTTGCCGCGATAATGGCGACAAAAGCGTGGTGATGCATAATTCCTCGCTGCACAAGAAATATTCCATCTCGGGCTGGGAGTTTCTTTAATATTTTTGCAAATGATGCCGAGAAATCTCGGAGCGAACTCGCACCTCGCCGGGTCATTTAAATGCAGATTGCAATGAGCAGTCTGTCCACTTGAAAGCCGACATTTGCATAATGGCGGGCGACACATTGCAGCGGAAGCGGAAACGGAAACCAGAACCAGAGTCAGGGGAATAGTGGGACGGGTGGTGGCAGTTGCAGGTGCTGGGATCGTGTTTATGACTTCTTGGGATTGCAGGGTTGTCGTCGGGGTTGTCGCTGCTGTCGTTACCAAGCGGATGCCATCCAGCATTTGAGGCCAAGTTGGGAACTCATTTGAATGGAACTGCCATAAATAAGCACGGATTTCTAACAGCAGTAAGTGCGAAAATGCCTCTCCAAAAATGCTGAACAAGTGGTGAAATATTTTAAACAACGCAGCTTACTACACATAGTTGATTTATAAAAAAATTAAGTACCATTCAGGATATCAAAGATGTGTTTTCAGGTATGAATTTACATATCTACTCAGAAAATATCAATAAATTTCTTTTACAATTCAGTGCTTAATAACTTACTTTAAATGTTGTCTTGACAAAAATAAACCATTATATACATACATATATTTTTGGTAAGCGCTGATCTTGTATTATTCCTCAAAAGCGCAATATTTCTGGTCTGAAATAAAGTTTCCGTGTGGCGAAGGTTCAAATTTGGAATTCCCAAAAATATTTTCACCTTTCAATGGACCATTGCCGCGTATCCGTGCCTCTCGTTCTTGCCACAGTTGCTGCGATGTTTATGTTGCCACATGAGACTATGGGGCAAGAGAAGCGGGGAGGGGTACGCATGGAAACCTTGGACCCCAGCGACCAAATACAACACACCCACACACACACATGCGATGGTGGCGAAAGGTGCAGCTGTGACTTTGGGTGGGCATAGTGGGTGGGTGGGTGTTGCTTGGGAGGTGTTGTCAACCAGTGTCAGTTGGCTGTGGAGCTGTGGAGGAGGTGCGAGGAGCCTGACAACAGCTGGACAACCCCCACCAGGCACTCAAAGAAATTGGTAACACATTTTCGAATATTTAAAATGTGAATGTGCAATAGTAAGTATAGAGTATATATAAAATTGGAATTTTTAAACATGAAAATGGGATGCAAAGTTTTATTCGCGACGCCTTTTTCGTGCAGTGTTGAAATCGGTTCCGTCTGAGCTTTTGTTGCTCGTGTGGCATAAATATCGTTGCGGTTGCACGTGAAAATTGCATTTGGCCAGCAGCATTTGGCCGCTGCCTGAAACTTCCACTTGAAGTGGAGTAGCGGAGTCGAGGACATCGAGAGGCTGGAGTGGGTGGGCGTGGGGCTGAAGGTTGTGGCAATGCGCCCTTACACGCTGTGCAAATTGTGGACTTAAATGTTTATAACGCACCGCTCAACCACCCAACCACCCAACCACCCAACCACCCGACTCTAGACCATTTTCGGCGTTTGTTTATTAAGCTTTTCTGGTGGAGGAAATAGAAAACGAAACGAAAAAAGGTGTTGAATGCCACTTGCTGGGGCTGCTTTTTATTGCCATCGCACATCTAAGTGCAGCAGCTGTAAAATAAATATATATTTTTATTTTATCCCCCCAAGCTCGCGGCAGTTTCATTTCTTTTATTTGTTGTAGTTGCGAGAGGATATAAATTAAACGCATTAGAGTAGGAAACCGCAGCGATTTTCCCTTGCCATTTTCCCCGGCATTAATTCGCTTTTGCAACCGACAAAGGCACTTAGCGTCTCACTCTCTCGCTCGGCTCCTCTCTTTCTCTTTTTGTTTCTGTGTGCCCCGCCCTCATTTTCCAATCGAAGTGTTTACCAAAATTTAAATAAGAAACAAATCGAAGTAATGGCCAAGCCCGCACTCCTCCTCGACTTCTAGGTAGCAAATGCCAAATGCTAAAATGCTGTAAGAGGCAGTGACGAAAAAAGCGAGGAAAGCTGGGAAAGCTGGGAAAAGGGAAAATTCCTACCGGGCTCTTCACGTAATGAAAAAATAAGGGAAACCGAAAATCCATTGAAATGAAGTTCACTGAAGCAAATGAGAAGCAAAAAAAAACAAAAAAAAGGAAACCATACCTATGACACGATACTGTTTTTTATAAAACACAGTTTTCCCTGTCAACAATATCAAGAGAATATCAATCGACAGCAGGTGAAAATACTATACTAACTATCTAATTGTTACTATTCAACGAAAACCCATCATAAAGGGATTAGCGAGTAACGTAAAACAGAGAATTTATGAACATTGAACATTGAACATAAAATGCATATTAAAGAGCAATAAACCACAAACATGGTCGAATACAACATGTTTTTATCGCAGATATTAAGCGTAATCCACAGTGGGTGTAAGTGCATCGAGGAAATAAACCGACATTAATTTTTTTTCGAGCAACTGATTCGATATCCTTGATGGCCCATGGGAGTCCTTCGCTTGCTTGGCTCCCGTTTTTAGTGGCGAAGAGCTTAGGGGCGAGCTCTTAAACAGAATGACTAACCATCTTAATCACATCACAGACATCGGGGGATATTTGCAGCAGCTGGGGCAACTAAACGCTCGCCGACATTTCGGCAGCTGTCAGTTGTTTGCCACTAAACGCTTACAACCAGCGGAAAAATGCGGAAATTTTATATAATCAAATGGCAGCCAAAAGGCGCTTTCGTGGCCACGGTGCGGACGTCTTCTCCCAAACTTTCCCAATGGCCCCATGGCTCCATGGATCCATGGATCCAGGACTCCAGAGCTCCACTGACTTTGCCCTTTTGTTTGCTTTAGTTCTGTCTTGCACTTTGCATACAAAGTACCATTAACTACTGGCATCACTTTTTCACACAACAGCAGCTTTTGATGGGTTGGCGGTTTTTCCACACAGATTTCCATTGTTTGCGGGCCAAATAAGTGAAAGCCAAGCTAACCAAGTGCCAAGTGCTCTGACCAGGAGTAAGTACTCCATTTGGACTAGAATGGCTTTGGTTTAGTGTGTATATACTCGCACCGAGCAATTATATCCGAAAGCACTCAATTGATTTTTATGGCCATTTGCGGCATTGAACAAATGACACAAAATGACTTGGAAAATAATAATAAAATTATATATTCAAATGTTAGGAATTCACAAAACACAAATCTATCAATTTCTCCAACTTCCAATTTAGCTGAAAGATACTTTTGGGGGTTTCCATTTCCATTTCAAAAATTGTGCACTCCTGGAGATGTGATATATGATATGCGATAGTAATTTATACATTACATTACATTTTAGATTCTTTCTATCATTTGTTGGAGATATCCTCTGACGAGTGAAGGGGCTTCCGTTGCAGTAGTTATGCTATCCTTCAAGGACTTATCGATAGTAGAATCAGAGAGAGACTTTGTGGTCGAGTCCTCCGATTTGTTGTGGAAGAAACAAAAGTAAACGACCAAGGCAACTATGGCGAGAACACCGACCGTGGAACAGGCGAAGATGCACAGGCACTTGAGGCCCAATTTGCAACAGCTGTAAGAACTGGCACTTTGAAGAGATTACCACTGCCGTAAAGGATACTTACCAACAGAGAGCGGATCCAACGAGACGCACACACATAATTGCTATCAGCAGGTTTTTCTTTTCTATTTGTATAAGCTTTTTGGAAAGTAAGTATGAACGAAAACGCTGTGGGATACTTCAGCATATGCTCAGGGGTAAAATGACATCAATTTGGGCAAAACAATTCCAATACTTTAGCCATAAAAATGATAGCCAAGTCCCCCCTCCAGTACGTAAGCATATTTTGGCTCTCAAGCAAATTATATTTTATGCTATTTTCTTACGAAATTCGTTCTTTTATTGCCGGCGGTATGGGAACATCGACTAAGGGTTGTGGACCACCACCACCTCCCTCAAATTGTCGTCGAGGGCCGCAGGAAAATTTACAGAAATAAAATGAATCGAAAAAGCTAAGAAAAGAAATGTAAAGAATCGAAACGAAACGAAACATTCGAAGAAAAGTTGAAAGGCAGGAGAAATGTGCTTTCTTGCCGCATAATCGAAATGTATGTTGGCTTTTTATTGCATTGCCAAAGGTAAGTCTGGGCCAGGAGAACGGAGTTGGGCAATAAGGACCTGGCTTTTCGTGTGGGCGATAACAACATTTTAACGCCTTATGGTCCATTTAGGCAAAAGTGCCGATTGCGCTCGGCTTAACCAGAAATTATGACCTCTGAGCCGGCTGGTTTTGCGTGGCGGAACTTTAAGCTGCGGCAGGTCCTTTTCCTCCTTTGAAAACGTGAGGTAGCAAACCTCAAGGGACATCCATGCTGATTAGGGTGCTGAATATCTCTGAATTTACGTGTAGGCAGGGTGATTTCGTACATCAGATTTAATTGATTGTATATATAGTACTTAAATATTTTAAATATTTTTTAAGGCATTTAAAACAGCCAAAGTCTTGGTAAAGTTTTGCCTATTTGCATTCCCAAATATGTGCTTGATTTCATTAACTAGTGTGCAGTGCTGTTGTTTTGTACCTTATACAATCGTAGACATCCGCTGTCTGAAAATCCTTTTCAATCTGTATTTATTATATTTTGACAACTTACTGCTTTCTTCAATAAATCAGATAATAGACAGAAGAGGACAGTCATCACACAATGATTATACATTTGCTTGAGCTTGGTAGATATAAATGAGAAGATTTTGAAATGCAAAAATGTATGCCTTGTGAAGCTGGTAAGTTGAGAAGTGTTTGTTTCTGGACTAAAATTTAAATTACATGATGCAGCAGGAAATATTCAAAATGTTGTATCTTTGCTATGTTTAAATGCTAGTGAAAACCAAATTTTCTAAGGCTTTGTAAACCGAAACTCTAAGCCCAATAAACGATATAAGGCCGATAAAGGATCAAGTTATTATGATTAATATAACTTTGCAAACTAATTTACATTTCCATACAGTCTGCATAATAGTACACTCTGGATTTTTGTTATAATTCACTTTTGTCACATATCCTCTATTTTTTGTGGCCAAACTATCCTTATTTTGACTAACTGCCGGCAGCACTGTTAGTGTGGCTACCATAAATCATGTGTGGTATAATTTCAACAAGGTTGTTTAACTATAGTTATTTGTATTTTAAGCCAAGCCCCTAATACAATTTGGATAAGTCTTTCTTCTGCAAACATTCGTCGATCCCAAAACAAAACCGCCACTCGGGTGGTCGAGGAAACTTAAGCAGCAATTACTGAGCTGGTCACGGCTGTGCTTTATGTGGCAGCAACGGGGCGTATGCGCGATTTATTTGCATATGATGACCGGCATTGCGTAAAAATAAATGAAAGGCAATTAAAAGCATTCGGAGAGGCAATAATAAAATGTAGGCCAGAACAAATAAAGGGCCGCTCTTTCGAAAGTCATCCGTTTGCCTTTCAACTGTCGACAGCAAATAAATATTGTTGGACATTTGCGAAATGCACAAAATATTGCCATTATAATCGAATGATTTCATTTCTGATACTTTTGTAATTTAATGCTATTTGTTGGGCGAATTTATGCCTATGAAAATTGAATTGGATTTCACATTGTTTTCGCTTTGCAGCCAATGTTTGTGTTACTTTCGATGTGTGTACTTTAGCTGAAAGTTAAATTGAATTTGTACGAGTATTTGGGTGTTGTGGATTTCTTCGCAATCAATTGCCATGACAAATGCTCCTAGTGTTGTTGTCGCTTCTGCTTGCAGCTTGGCTTGCATTTGTCAAGTGGAAATGCTCTATTATGGGGTATTTGGACATTGCTTTAAACTCGATGGTTCTACTGGATGGTAACATGCAAATATGCAAATATAAGATGTAGGTAGGTAAATACAAGTCACTAATTAGTTACTAGTAATACTACATCATTTTTACATTCCAAATATTAAAATTCGTTACAAATGCATTGGTCTCCCCACACATTTAAGTTGTTTCGAAGGCAGGGTAGCAGCAGTTCGTTGTGAAATGAGCTACACAACTGCAGGCTTCAGTTTTTATTCCCGGAAAAGGGAAACGGTCTGTGGACAACTGCGCTGCGCTGCGAATCCTGTGCATTATTGCGATTTTACACGCTGCTGCACTCGAAAATGAAACGGACAATAAGCTCCACTTGCCCACTTGCCCACTTGCCCACTGGGTGGCAGAGGGGGGCAGCGGGGGCGTGGCAGCGGGAGGGCGGGAATGCAGCATCCAACCAACAGCCATCATCGCCACTGTCCGCCGCTAAAAGCTTTTTGATTATGAAAAATGTTCGAAACATATGCTCCAAATGACTGCGGAGCGTGCGAAGAAAGTCCTTCCCGGTCCTTTGATCCTTTTTGCAGTGCATCAGAGAAGTACGACTACACGAATTACGTACCTAGCACATATGTGTTCTACACGTAGTGTATGTCGTGTAAGTAATCATGTTTTATTTGGCCGCAGCTCTGCCGGCTCTGCTCGTCCTTGTTCTCGTCCTTGCCGGGAATTGTGTGCTGTTTATTGTGGCTTTGCAGTTTTTTAGTTGCCGTTGCGAGCGGACTTCGCTGGGCGCATTGTTAATGGTCGTGCCATTTTATTTCAAAATTAATAAAGTGGCCGAGCCAAGCGAGGGGAAATGGCAAAACAAACTTTCAAGTCGTTTTGATTTCTCTTTGCTGCTGCGAGCAACTTTCAGCAAACTGCTCAAGTTACAAATGCATTTTTAATAAATGCTCTGATTTATGGCGCTTCCAGTGCACTGCAAATAATCAACGCAAAGTTTTCAACATTGAAATGGAAATAATTGTAAAATGAAATGATTTCAACCTACTGCGTTAAATTATAAAAGTCATATGATTGGAGGAAGACTCTTTTATTTAGTGGCAGTTATAATCTAATCTTTCTCAAGTTTAAAAGTGTAATATTTCATTTATTAATTTGCTAATACTGTTTTCAAGTTTTGATTTATAACTAGTTTAACTGAACGTGTCAAAGAAGGATTCATATTTGGTAGATTTGTCTCATATAATACTGCCGATTTATTCATAGTTCTGAACGCAGGTAAACTGACATTATTCCGTGTGTCTGCATTCTTCACAGGGTTTTCTCTGGACCACCCACATGGTCAGCACCCCTAATAATTTCCAATTTCCAGCGATTTCCCCACATGCTGCGTTTGCCGGTTGACAGCCTGTTCATCATCGAACACATTTGCCACTTAGTGAGCAATTAGGTAGCCGAGTGTGCTGGCTCATTATAAATCAACCAAAATCTCTTCCCGATGCGTTGGCCATCGGATCAGCTTGCCCGAAAGTGCATTAGCCTTTTGTCTAGGCGGAAGACCAACTCTGAGGGATGGGCGACATCCCGGTCCAGGAGATCCAGGGGGAGCCGTGGAGGGGCGCACACGTAATCGTAGATGCACACTGCACTCGAAGATACACACAGCCAGATACATTTTGTCCGCTATTTTTAGCTGCCAACGCAGCGATGTCGTGAGCGAAAGCGACGTTCAACGCGGGATCGTCTTGTGATATTTTTAAACGACCACATCGCTGCAGCGGCGGAGTCAAGTGCATCGAGCACACCGAGTGCATCGAGTGCTCCGCTCTGCATGGGCATCAAGTGTCCGGGGGCAGTTGCAGTTGCACTGGCTGTTGCTGTTGCATTGGCCCAACATCGGACCAAATGAAGCCATTAGTCGGCGCGGAGTTGTGGCCCAAATATAGGCACACTTGCCGGGAGTTGGCATCTCGCGCCGGACTGCTCACTCCCGATTTTCCACTCCCTGG
Organism: Drosophila melanogaster; assembly: GCF_000001215.4. Lineage (NCBI taxonomy): Eukaryota > Metazoa > Arthropoda > Insecta > Diptera > Drosophilidae > Drosophila > Drosophila melanogaster. Next base: position 20,477,478 of record NT_033779.5, read on the forward strand.
TGACGACGGGCGATCTCGAGTTTCATGGATCTCCCAGAAGAAAGTTTTCTCTGAATTGCCAACCTTTTGCATGAAATCTGTTTCAAGACCATTATAGTATCTCTTATGGAATTATATAATTAATTATAATAAATTATATATAATATAATATTGTTAGCATTGTGGTGTTCTATAGGATCTACCCGAGGATATTTTAAGATTATTTCTCTTTTTGCTTTATTGTCGTGGAGGTCTATTATTGCCGTAGGCTCGACCCATGTGTCGCATTCGCGTCCGCCAGCAAGAGCTGCCAAAGTTGCAAGTGTGTCTCTGCGGCTTGGGGATTCCCGTCACGATTTAGCATTTTTCATCAGCTCAGCGATTTTCATGTCACGTTCGCGCTGACAAAGTTTTCCCGCCCTGAGGCTTGAGTCCTGAGTCCTTCCACTTACAACTTGGGCTTATCCTGGCGCGAAGTTTGCGCGTCTTCTGCGGCCATATAACTGCTGCTCCACATATATGCACATACATACGTACTTATATGGGTATAATTCCGGTATTTGCTACATCTAGCATGTAGCTTGTTTGTTTGCTGTTGCAAAGTTTGTCAGCTTGATGTTTAATTGTTATTTTGTGTCCCTCAACTCAATGTGCGCTTGCAAGCTTTTGGGGCAACTTAAGGATGTCTGATTTCATTTCGAAGTTGTTCACCAAAAGTTGTCAGCTGTCTGAAGGGCATAACTTGGTATCAGATTAAACCATTCAACGGCCCTTAAAGTTTGGCTACAATTGGGTTTATATAGCACATTTGTGGCACGAAAAGGTATTCTTGAAAAGATCATTTTGCATCTGTATTAAATTAAACGAAAAATTAAACCTATAAATCCATTTCGATTTATGTGAAATAATTTGCATCTGCGCGTGTTTTTTCCGGATTTTTCGTAAATTGGTTTTAAAAATAATACATTAAGTTTAAATTACCAGTGTATCTATTTTTCAAAGAGAAGTAATGTCTGAATTTGGAAAGTCCATGTGTGTTTTGTATCTGAATGTCCGTGCGAGTTACTTTGTATCTGTGTCTCTTGTTTAGTCATCTGCGCTTTGTTGCCCACTAGTTCTCATATTAAATCGTGCTTATGTGTGTGTGGGCGAGTGCTTAACTAGCAGCAGACCAACAACAATTCCTCCCAGACACACACACAGACACACACAAGCGTTGGCACACTGAAATGCTGCTGAATCCACTTGCGAGCGATTTGAAAGCGTTATTTATTTGTGGCACAAGCGACCATATTTCAAATGCACACCGCACCACCGAGCCACCGCACCACCAAACGGTGGTGCCGCGTCACCGGCACCACCACCAACACCATCGCATTCGCAATCGCCAAGTTGAAAAGTCGACAAAAATATACGCAGACATCGCGCACACACAAAGAGCGTGGAGAAGGTTTTAGAATTTAAGCAACTCGAATTCCGAATGCCCTGGAATTGGTTTGGATTCTATAATCTATAAAAACTATAAAAATTAGTTTAAGCTATTATTTATCTTATCCATCATATTCTAGGTAGTAAACATAGAGTTTTTTTTTAAATAAATTTCATTTATTTGAAATTAAGTACGCAGTAACTTCTTATGCTTTTTTTTAACCCTAAAAATATTCACTAGTGATTCGAATTAATTAGTTTAGCTAAATTCTTGTCGGACTTTAAAGCATTATATGTATACATGGGACTCTGAGTGGGCAGATAAGCATCCCAAACTGACTGCATTTTTAGAATACACCCCTCTGGCGTATCCTTTAAAAATCCCCTCTCACCATTTGAAGCACCCCGCAACTTTTCGCACTTGCCGCTGTTTGTTGTCCTCCCATTGTTGCATTTGGGGTCCTGTTTTCCCTTTTTCCCTTTTTCCATATTTTCCGGTTGTGTTTTTGTTTTTACAACTTAACGTGTGTCGCACAAAGGTGCACTAACTGCCAGTGTGTGTGTGTGTGTGTCTCCTATCACACGCTTGCAACGCTGCTGTTGGCTCTTGATATTTGGCTCAGACTGAGCCACGCCCCCTACTCCCCCCGCCCCCTTGTGTCAGCCTCGCCGCCCTTTTCCCTTGTTGTTGTAGGAAATTTATGCGCTTTCATTTTATGAAAAACTTTTGCAATAATTTCTCAAAACGTTTTTGTGGTGAATTGAAATGCGAGAAAAACATTTTGCGGATGGCGACTAAAAACTTGAGAAAAACCTTGCACCCTCACACACACACACACGTGTACGAGCACTAACACACTCACACGCACATGTGAGAGGAAACTAATACACTCGCAGGCAAAAGCCATTTCTTAAACACACACAGCGTGCACTGCGAAAAAAAGGCGATAGATGTGCAATAACACAGACTGCACATAATATAGTTATCACATTGGTTTTATAGGAGAGTCAATACGTTTCCATATTTTTTCCAATACTTCGCTCACACTTTTATGCCACACTTTAATGTCCTGCGTGTTTTGCAGTGCATCCGAGCCGGAAAATAATTTTTTCTGCACTCCTTGCCACGCCCCCGAACGCTAAACGCCTCCAGGCGAAATGACGTTTACTACGCCTGCCAGCGAAAAAGTTTTCGCATCTTTTGCCGCTGTCGCTCTTTTTGGCCCGAAGCTTGGGGTTTGGTCTCTGGGTCTTGGCCAAACTTTAATGAAAAGTTTTGTTAAAAACTTTTGCTCGCTGGAAATTTCAACGCTTGAATGGGTCGCGGTTGGGGATTTTTCGTGGCGGTGGTGGCGTAGGTGGTCCAACTGACATTAGATTGTTTTTGGCCAAAAGTCAGTACCATTCGTTTGGCAAAGAGAAAAACAGCAAACAGCAGCCAAACGGTATCAATTTTGCTATTGCAGTTGCCGACGCTTTCGTCTTGCACTTTGGAATTATTTACCTGAATAAACATTTGGTATTTTAATTACGCATCTCTGGCTCTTTTCTGTTTGCTGTGCGGTTCGGTGTGGCGTGGTGGTTACGTGCCACATAATTGAATTAACACACAATTTACGCTACATTGCGCAAACTTCGTCTGTCAGTGGGTCCTTTCTCCTTTCGCATACAGTTCGCCCATATATATTATATGTCTTAGGGATGGGGATTTCAGGGGTTTTCCGGTGTGTCAGCTTGTTCTACGTTTAGTTAGCACTGGCCTCGTATTTCAGACTCACTATGGCAGGTCTTCTCCTTGGGCTTTTCTTGTAAATCATGCCTCAGCAAGTTTGGTAAATCTGGCAAGTTCTTTGGGAAATGTTATTGCGGAGTTGAACGGCAGTGTTTCTATTGAAACTTAATTGTTAAAACTGAAACTTGCTTGGCTGAGTATTGATTGGGAAATACTGCGTGGAGTGAAGTGACGTGATATTGCTAAGAGTAATAACTTATGAAACAAATTAACCCTATATCTTATGTAGCTCGGCATGTGTTTGATAATTTAAGCAGTCCTTAAATAATCTAGTGTTTGAATTGATTGATTTGGTGCGAAACACAAATTGCGTAACTCAATTCGGTCCAATTTGCTAATTGCAATTTCATAGCACACATTTCCCGAAGCATTGGGCGATTTATGTCATGGGTCAACAGATTGAAAATTGATATAGCTGCTGCTTCTGCTGCTTCTGCATTTGTATCTGCAAGCTGCCTTGCGCTTCAGTGGACTCGTCCTCCTTTCTTCGGTTTCTTTCTTGGTGAAATGGCTCGTAAATACATCGAAATGCCGCCACTTGAGTTCATTCATACCCAGGAAACCAGACATCGGCACATGCAATAATACGAGATATATGTGCCTCTATATGGTCGGAGTGGCAGTACAAGTGTGGGCATGTTGTACATGTGTCTGCTCGACGGGCTTGACTTCCACGTAATTGCGAGATGCCAGTCGGGGAGGGCATCGGCATCACATGTGGCTCATCTCCGGCCCATCACCAATCCTATGGGTACGTAGCTGGGCCTTGTCCATTCTGTCTATAAATGCTCTTGATGAGGAGTGTCCTACACATGTAAGTCGTTACAAGGATCGGCAGGAAAAGGAGCCTTGTTCCTTGAGCAAGGAGCGCCTCAAAAGTGAATTGCATTAATAAACGCTCACTTTGCACCCAATAACCGATTGAATTTGAAAAGGTGGTAATTTGAATTATGCAAATGGAAAAGCACAAACAGAATGGATTTCCTCGACTATCAGATACCCCATATTCAGCTAATGCGACTGCTTGCACTGCAGCTCCACCTAGCGGCGGAACCATAATCATTGTTATCCATTTAAGCAGATAAAAAACTATCTAAGTTAGACTATTTTTCTATTTCAAGAAGTTTGCTTACATTCCAAGAAACAATGCGTATCGCAATAGAATTGTGTAAATTAATGTTATTCTAGTTATTTACCTATAAACTTCAAATTATTTTACCTTCCCTAAGTTTCTAAATCTTTAAGCTAGCGAGTCTTAAACTCGTAAATTCCTCGAAATGTTTGTCACGTTCCGCACATAAAAGGATTTCAATTTTCCAATGTGACGAAAAGGCATTTGCATACGGAAGAAACCGTAGCAAATAAAATAAAATTTTATGTAGGACTCAAAAAGTGTCAATCCCAAAAAAAGAAGGAAAAATCGAAGATTCTCCAGCTGTCATTCGGTTTTTGTTTCGCGTATTTTTATTAACCATAAAATTAAATCAATTCGTGAATTTAATTGCCCTCGTAAAAGGAAATAACTCTCGAATGCCAAGGGAAATGCGAAAGTTCCTCGCGGGGCGAAAGAAATATTTCGAATGGAATGAATATAAATAGGTTGACATTTTCTCAAGAAAATTAATATGGATAATCATAATCATTGGGAAATTAATTTTATTTAATTCATCTATGGGCTTAATTTAAAAGTTTTTTTTTTCTTTCACTTGAGTTGATTGCTTAAAAAATTATATAAATATAAAAATACTTGAAAAGTTTGCCTATTCAATTGTACCTTTTGACTGAATATTTAATTCCCTGGCTATTTATTGCCATTTTGTGCTGTTTATTTTACGAGCGAGCAAATTAAGTGCATTGATTTCTATCGCACAGCATCATGAGATGTTTGCGATCATAAAATTGTTGCTCGTATGCGTTTTTATGGTCCTTTCTTAGGGGACAAAACGTATCTAAATATGTATTTGTATCTGCATCTGCATAAGTGGCATGTTCTCTGCATGTCCCGCACTTCTTAACGAGATTTATTTGTAGACAACAGTTGGTGGCTATGTTTTATGGCACAACAGCCACAGAAATTCATCAGCACAAACGACAAGATTCCATCCTGGGAGATGTTATATAGTATGCCGACCAGGCCAAAAATACATTTCATATACATATATGTATGTGCGTGGCAGACGTAACACCAAAGATGAGTAAAAAGTACGTACATTATCTACCAGAATCAGAATCAGAATCTGAATCCGAATCAGCCTCACAATCAAAAGGAGAGAACGAAAAAATTAAATTGCATTTGTGTGTTCCAACTGAAGAGGCCATGTCCTTTCACCCCTCGTCACCCCCCATAACCGAACCAAACGGAAGGAGCCTGTATCCATGGGATGCATCTATTATGCGTGTGCATCTGTGTGTTAGTTAAGCCCTACATTTGCACATTAAAAGGCGAACTGTGTTCGGGTGTTTTGTTCCGTGCAGTTTGCAGTTAGCAGTTTTGAAATTGCAAAGTTCCTAAGCCCTTAAAAGGTCTGTTTAAGAAAGCTCAAATATATTTCCATGTTCCGTGGCGCTGAGGAGAACAAAAGCCATACGAATTTACTTTAGTAAATATTTAGGGTTTCTATTTGGGCAAACATAAGTACTTCGACTTGTATTTTATGTATATTATTAGAACTAGTATCAGACTATGACCATATTTCAAAAATTATTTCTTCAATATGTTCCAGTTATCTGATTCAATGGCTCTTCAATTATATTCCCCAAAAAAGCTTTATGAGAGATCCAAGGAAACTGATGCCGAAATCATTGGAGATTACACATTCTTGCCCATTACACAGACCCAACGAAAACGCCCCAGATTCAATTGATTTTGTCCATGGTGAAATCGATCTTCGCCGATCGGCCAGTGTATTTTCCGACCCAAAGCCATTAGCAGAGACCAGAGCTGTTTGCCCGAGTCTCCCACTTGGCGGGAGATGGAACGATTTCGGCTGGCCCGTTGCCAAATGTGTGTGTATAGAAAGTAATTAAGCAATTTCAACTCGTTTTGACATTTCCAAAAATATGTCAACGAGTTGAGAGAGTGCGAAAAACATAAAAGTTGCCGAGGCAATGGCAAGCTGATGCCGATGGCATTTGCCGGGCTCACAGTTCCCAGTTCCAAGTTGCCAGTTGCCAGTTGCCAATTGCCAATTGCCAGGTTCCTCCGCAAAATACATAGGCTCGCTTGCCAAAAAGCCGAGCAGATAGTGTTATTTTTACGCCGGAGGAGATGGGAGATGCCATCTAGCCAGCCAGCAGTTCGACGATCGGGCGGCCTTCCGCATATACGTTTGCTACAGCATATAGCCAGCCAGAGGTCTAAGTATAGCCGTGTGGCCCGATCTCCGCCAGCTTCGTGCGCCTGCGCCTGCGGTCCACTTGGAATGGATCATCGGAGCAGAGACAACGCACCGAGAGTATTTTGGGCCAGTCATATACCCGGCTATATGGCCATATATACGGAGGCAAGACAAGAAGACGAGACAAGGCTATAAATATGTACATAAGGAAAGTTCCTCAATCCGATCCGATACGATCCCATCCCATCCCATCCCATACCATCCCATCCCATCCGATCCGATCCGATCCGTGCCGAGACGAGCCGGTACAGCCAGCGCTATAGCGCGATATACAACAAGATTGAGAAACAGAAGCAGAAATAAAAATAAAATACAAATAAAAATACAGATGAAAAGAACGCAAACGAGGCGTCAGCGGGCCGAGCAGCGCCAAGAATTAATTTGAGAATATTTTTTGCATCCTTTAGTGCATTACCGATTCTGTTGTCGACCCGTTCAGATCGGCACTAGTCCGGCCAATTCCTGCCGTATTGTTTACATATACACCAAGCTTAATAACCCACAAAGTCAGGAATATCCCGTGTGGTGCTCCGAAAAAATCCTGGACAATTCTTTGAAAGTCCTTGAAAACGAACGAAAACTTACCCCCAGTTTGTGTGCCGTCGTGATCCTGTTAAAATATCGACCTAAACGTTGCTCGAAAGCAATCGAAAACTTTCAGTTTCTCCGAGAAGGCGGGTTACCCGTTATTGCTATTTATGGAGAGCATCGGAATAATGCTATAAATATATCCGATCCCGACAGAAGGCGAGCCGAAGATTTTCAAATCGCTCCCTGGCGAAACGTGAGTGTGCTAGTGTATTTTGTATGGCGCGAATGAATAATACTCACTTGCTCATCGCTATTTTCGTGTTTCGGAAATTTGTATATAATGCCCACACTTATGTACTTCGCTCTATATAAGTACTTTTGCAGAGGCGGAGAAAACTTCTTGCAGAATATAGCTTTCGATTTTTTATTCTGATTTCCGAGGGCCGCAGTAAATTTTTAACATTTTCGTAGCCAGTAACGCGTATAGTAGTTAATAACCGAGGCCTTTTTCCAAGTTATATAACGTTCCATTAAATTTTATAAACTACAGTGATGGTATGGTTAGAAATATAGAGAGCACTTCCGAATTCCTTAAAAATGTATCTTGGTATTCAAAAATTAAATAAATATTAAGTTTGCAAGGACATTTCTCAAGCACTTGTCAAAAACAAAAGTTAAGTTAAGCATGCAACAAAATACGTGTTTAATTACAAACTATAGGATTTCTGTAATTCTTCCCACTGCATATTAAAGCATTGCATGCCGCAGTTGATGGTAAAGGTTAAAATACATTTTTTAAAGGATAATGATATCTGAGAAATGCATATTCCACCAACAGCTTGTTAATTAATTTCAATTAAAATATGCAACATTAATGGTTATAATAGCATTAAAATAATTAGTTACACGACACAAGCAGACTTTGTGGAACACATTCGACCCACTGAAAAATTGATATAATTTAATGAAAGTGCATAAAAATGGTGGACAGTGCATTAAACTGAGCATTGAACACAAAGGCCGCTCAGCAAATTGCTAATTAAAATTCACGATTGCCATTTCACCTGACACGTTGACGATTTTCATTACAATTCGATTATGTTTCGTTGCAGGGAATTTTAAATGTTAATTGCCAAGAATGTTTCAACAAATTCATTTCTCATTAATGTGTCTTTTCATTTAATTTTATGTTGTATGAGCTGCACGAGAAATGAGTTGTACTTTTAGTTCGACGGCAGAGTCATGAATGTTCGGCAAAGAATGTAATAATAACTATCCTCTTTAGACAAATATAGATACAAATCTATCAGATTCTAAAAGTAGAATAATCAATTAATCAGAAAGCTAAAAATAAATAGGCATATTTATATTTTAATGCGGATTTTTGAAGTTCAACGGGAGAAATGAATCCTTTTTACCAGCCACAGGCGCAATTTGCAACAGAAAGTGTAGCAGAAGTACTCCTCGAATATTTCCCTGCTCCAGGAGTCATCCATGTGGTTTCGAGGCACACATTTGACAAACTCATGCCCCGCTATTTGTTGTAAAAACACAATCGCACACATGGCCGCATTTCGGCGACTTCCAGAGAGCGGTACACTTAAGGCGGCCTGGGAAACGCCTGCAATCTGCTGGTCGCGAACTGCAGATTGCATCCATGTGCCAGGCGACCATGCGACCATGTGACCATGTGCCCGCCCGACGCCTCGCAGCCCACATCCTGCCCATCGAGGGCACAACTCAGCGTGGGTATTGCCGCTCCGGCTGCTTCAAGTAGGTAAAAACCGAGAAGATTGAGGATGAATGTATGAGTATGAGAAAATACTCGGCGGAACATATGCTGCCGGGCTTGACCTGACCCTGCCTCATGTGTGGGTCTCCGATTTAATTTTAGGCACCTATATAAACGCGTGTTTACACTGCAGCCAGAACACAGTCGCCGTCTTCAGTTCGCGCCGTCAACTCCTCGATCGATCGATCGCATCGTCTCGGATCGAATAGAGCTGGGCTTCTGCTCCGGAGCTACATCGCCGTACTTGTCGGACGAGTGTGGTGATGAAAAGTCGCTTAGTCCGGGATTCCTGCCAGATCTCTAAGGGATGAGCTGGCATCCCAGGCTGGCCATGTGGCGCGAAGTATGCGCACAAAAAAGTCAAACAAAAAGGCGCAATTTTATTACGGGCAACCAACGACGAAACAAAACAAAAGCCAACCGAAAAGCAGAAACAAAGCAGCAAAAAGTTTATGAATTTTTTGTGCAGGCGCGTGAAAGATGCAAAACGAGAAAAAAACATGAAAAAAAAACATTAAAAAAAACAAAAAAAATCCAAAACAGATACCGAGCTGTATCCGAAAACGAGTGGGGAAAGGGGTTTCCCAGTCACATATAAACACACTTCAGTGCGCTTAAAAATTGCTTTATTGCAGTTGGACTATAAAAACGCACGGCAGCGAACACCGCACAACAAAAAGGACGAGCAGAAGTGGGCAAATAAAACGAAAGCTCTTAAACGAAAAACAGGAAAATTTGCATGCCACAAAAATAAGCATAAGGATTTGCCGCGCACAAAGTAGAAGCAAAAAGGAATTGCCCAAATGCAGCCACAAAAGACTGTGGCAAATGTTTTGCAGCTTGCCCCTTTTTCCCTGCAATTACCGTCAGTCGTTGTCATTATTCAGCAGATTATATGGTTTTGCTTATTCCGGACCACCATCATCATCATCATTATCATCATCTTCGGTAAGTTAGACAATCCCATAAAAAACTGTCCAAGTGAGTAGTGCCACCAAAAGTTAGCCGCGTTGTGGAAAATCCAAAACAAAGACCATCCCATATTCAGCCTTTGAGAGTTCCATGCTTCCTTGCATTCAATAGTTATATTCAAGCATATGGAATGTAAAGAAGTATGGAGCGAAATCTGGCGAGACATCGGAGTTGAAACTAAAACTGAAATTTGATTGAAACAGAAGTAGAACCGTAATGAAATGAATGAAATATTAACCCGTTTCTACAATCCCTGAATAAAATTATTAATTAATTATAGAGCGGGCTAATTTTACAATATATATTGATTTTTTTTTGAAGCGTTATTATCCACAAATACCATTCCACCACAGGCATTAAATGAAATGAAATATGAAAATGATTAAATATCACTAAGCCACCCACAGATTCGGCAAAAAAGCAGAATCCACGCACACAGATGGAAAAATAAACAGGCAGCAGAATAAATATTAAATATGAACATCAATTTAAATACTTTGCTGATGAAAAATGCAAGTGAGCCATGCTAAAAATAGCAAGTACGTAAGCAATTCCATCGACAACAAACATTCGAGATATTTTCAAAAATATTTTCGTGTATTTGAAGAGCACACACATGTGGGCCCTGGTGTATAAATATACAAATGGGATTTTGTGTAATACGGATCGCATTTCGCCTTCTGTCTGTCCGACGTTGTTTAAAAATAAATCCATTCGGACTTTGGGCGTTTAGTTTAGTTGCGCGGAGTACGGGGCACGCTATTAAATAACACTCGGGCTTCAGGCCACGCAGAGCCAGTTCGAATTGCAGTTAAGCACCCGGGCAGCCGGTTGGAGCACAGTAAGCCCTCGGTACAGGAACATGTGGATCCGTGTGCGCCAAAGTGGATTTACCAACTTGAAATTATCGCCGAGCATGTGGCGCCATCCAGCGGCGGTGGGCGGCACCTCGGTGGCTATAACTTAATGCAATTAATATGCAAAATCGTGACACTACCACTCACCCTCCACCAACCATCCTACCTATCCACGAAACGCCAGCAACTGCGGGATGGAAAGACGACGTGCACAGCATGTGCAGAATGGTGCATATGCCATCCCCTCGCAGCCCTTTTCCTTGTGTCTTTCCACATTTTCCATTTCCCATTTCCCGGCCCGCTTTCCCTCAGCTCTGCGGAGCGCATTAAGAGCAAAGGCAAAGTGCGCTAAATTGATGAGCGTCACGTGCGTTTTGCTCACTCGGTGCCCGCCCCCTTGCAACGGTGTCATCCAACGAGGGTGGGCGTGGTCGGCGTCAGTGCTGATCGAGCTAATGAATCGGGAGTAGAGCCATACACCTTAGATTTTCCCGGAAAATAAAACTCACCATTCACCCCAGCTAGGCTCAAAACCATAGCGATCGCATTTTGAGTTTCGAAATATTTGTTTTCAATTTAAACAAAATTAAAAAGGATATCCCAAACATAGGTATCCTTAAGTGGGCAGCATAACTTTTCCATTCTTATTGGATTTTAGCAAATCTAATGAGTCGAGAGTTATAGCAGAATTTATCTGCTTGACTTTTTATATTTTAAAATTATTTATTTGAATTAATTTTGAAAATTGTGAATATTTCTTTTGAATGAAATCTAAGGAAATCAACAAACTCTAAAAACGATTCAGATATCTTATATACCATGATATAGCTCTAGTTACGTGATGTCTACTTTTGTACAGGAAGGCCTTTATTTAAAATAAATTTATTGAAATTTATTTCAAAAATGATTTGAGTATAATAAAAAGCAGATTATTAGATTTTCATCATATGAAGCCTCGAAAATTCCCTCATGTTACAGATATTTCGCAGACTAACTTGCCAACTTTAACTTCAATATATTTTATATATATGTATGTATATTGTAATAATGGTATATTTTTCCATCTACCGTACTTTATAGTTTACTTAGTTTTGAACATCACTAACTGGGCTTCCTCCGCTGGCCCAGCATCCCATATTATCCCATCTGGTGGCTGCTCTGTTTATATTTGCTGCTCCCTGCGCGGCGCGGCGGTTGGTGGGGGGAGTCTTGAAAGTCGTAAAAGTAAACAGAGCATGTGGTGTACTCCATGGATGGCAGTGCGCCGTAAAGCGCTTAATTTTTTGTTGCCCTTCGCTGGCTCCAATTTGAAGGAAGGTGAGAAATATGGCGCTCTGGCTGCCCTGCTACTCCATTTCCTGGCACACAATATGTATGCTAGACGAGTATGGCGAGGAATTAAGGCGGCGCACTTTAAGGAGTTGCTTAAAGATGAGGATTACTAGCCGAAAGGAGCCGAAATAATTTGACCCACATTTTGGGGCAAGTTACTGGCCGCGGGACATGAGGTATTTGAATGGCAGCCGCAAAACGGCAAATTAGTTTCAATTAAATAATGTTGTTGCAGTTTAGTTGGACGGGCGGGGGTCCCTGGGAACGGCGGCCACACAGCAGTGTACTCTGTGTACTTGGCTCATGCATAACGCAAATGCTGGAAACGCCGCAAGGAGCCGCATCGGCATCCTTGCCAGTTTCGTCCTCGTCGAGGTCCCAGCATGTCCACGCAATAACGATTGCGGGCATAATGCCCATAATGTCCTCATAATTACTGCCCACTCACCCCGCTCCTCCTGGGGGAGCTTGAACGTCCTGTCTGGACCGAGCAAGCAGCTCCCAGGACGACGAACGACGAAGGACGCAGGACACAGGACGCAGGACCAACGTGTTGACACCGCCTGGCCTGTGCAATTTGCATTTAATGTACGCATTGTTTTATTAATTTTGAGTGTTCTCATTAAAACTCACACAACGTTCCTGGAATTAATATTTGCGCTGGAAAAAGTGCACCTTCAGGCGGTGGAAACTAAGTGAAGAACGACGGTGTCGTACGATGAATAAATTTAAATTTAATTTATTGGAAGAGATGAGGTGTTGTGAAAATAATAAAACTAATTGAGATATACATGTGGAAGGGAAGAGCCAGACTAGTCAGAGCTATAAAAGAAAAATAAAAATTAAATAAATAAAAATAAACCAGCTAGAAAGCTGCGATTATATTGATTAAATAAAATACACAGGTGCTATTTGTTCAAGTAAGTGCGTAATGCATTGCAGTACTTATTTTCTTTTTAGTTCTTCATAGCAAAAGTAATTATTTCTAGAACCATATTCAAAGAAGACATTCCGGATCTCTTTCATTACTTGCTTTACAATATCTGCGGCGTATCTCCTCTATTATTTGCGCATATATCATAATTTCTATTACCCAAAATCATTTATGTCCGAGTTTACATGCATAAATTAACAGATGCACTTGATGAAATTTAGCATGCCAATGCCGCAAAGGGCGGAGGGCGGCAAAAAATTAAATTAATATTTATTACGCACATTTTGGTTGATTTGGTTTTGCACTTGGCTGCACCTCTCCCACGGACCAGACATGGATATGGACATGGAAGTGGACATGCAGATGAACATGGACATGGAACATGGACAGCTGGCATAAATATTTAGTTGGGACAAATAGTCATGCTCGACATCGTTACATCCAAACAAGTCGCAGTCGAGCGTATTTGTTTTTATAAATTTATTTACTTAATACTTGTTGGCCGGCTGACTCTTTTTAATATCGGAGAAATTTGCATTCGGTTTTGTGGTTTCGTAATTTGCATAAATCAATTCGAAATTATCCACTGCGCCCGGTATCACATTTCTAATTATGTTGATGGCATTTTTAGTTTGTTTAATTTATGCAAATGGAACGAATGTGTGCGTGTTCGCTAGAGTCACTGATTAATTGTTTGCGGCGGGTTAATTATTTTTTACAATGGCTAAAAAACCCACAGGGAAACACGGACCCTACAAGCACGCAGTGCGATAGTAATTTCCTTTTGTTGTTCAAGTGCCAATTTAATTAAGCAATTTAAAGGCCCTAAATATTAGCAATTAATATTAATGCGACCGCATAAACGCTTGCGACAGTTTACACGATTTAATTATAGATTATGGCACGCTAATAATTTATTTAGAGCAAGGCCTCTCAGCTGTATTGCTGTATTTTCATACAGGTTACATGTGTGGTTAAAGGGTATACTAGATTCAATAAAATATAAAATATTCTTGATCAGGATCGCATTCGAGTCCATCACTGGCCATGTCCGTCCGTAAGTCCGTCCGTATAAACGCAGGGATTTCGGGAACTATAAGAGCTAGAAAATTTAGATTAAGATTGAGCTTCCAGAGCCTCCAGAGTTTAACATTATAGGTATGTATGTAAATTTTATTAAAACATTTTATTCAGTCTATGTCCAGGGGAATTGTAAATAAAATCCCTCACATCTAAGCCATTTAGCCTCAACTACGTAAGAAACGTATTCGTTAAATTGACTTTCTGCTTTATTATTATAATTTACTGAAAACATTTCAGACATTCCATTTGGTGGCATTTAAGCACAAATATTTTATTTAATAATGCTTATCACTCTTGCCGGAATTTTATGATTAATTTGATGATGTTGAAATCGAATTAATCAATGATGTGGCTTTTTTCGATTCCTCTAAATCAGACATAATTTGATATATTTGCATGCTGCGCTCGTTCTGGAATCTACACATCGTGACAGCTCTAGTTTATTATGCCAATTAAAAGGACCTTTATGCTAATGCGATTTGCGTCCAACAAGGCGATATTGTGGCATGATTACGCAGCACAGTGTTTCCTCTTAATTGGAATCATCTTTTAATTGCCATATTAAGCACGCTCGATAAGTATACGCAGTGTGGTGCCCACACGCACACTCCTCGCTCGCATCCTGCACACACACTAGCACAATGGCAAGCAATTATGCATGAAGACGGCATTTAGTTGAAATTGATTGCTCACAAAGCGGAGACAGCTTCCAACCGAGCAACCGAGCTGAAGTCCAATGACGAGGAGGACTAACCCCAAGCAATCGGTGCATTCGGTGCATCCTTTGAGAACTTCCAGGTGTTGAGATGTGTTTGCCTTTGTGCGTGTCTGTGTGCACTCAATTAAGCATCTTGGCCATCGCAGATGCACAAATACACACATTTCCCAACTGCACTTGACAGCCGTTGGCTGGGTTAATTGATAAACTTGGTTCCGCAAACTTTTCTGCCGAATTGCGAAATATTCTGACATCGGACACTGTGATTGCTCAACGAAACTAAAAAATACGATTGAGCACGGAAACAATTATACCAGAAGAGTGATTTAGTTTGCAAATGTTAAAGCTAGATGCATATTTATTTTTGTAAATAAGCTATGCATTATATACTAAATAACATACACTATCCCATTTAGTTCTTTATATGCGCTCACGTTAGTACTACTGATTTCAAAGTTAAATTCATGAAAGTTGTTAAATTTTACTTACGCACCCATAAGCACAGCATTTTCTGATATTTCCCCCTTCAAATATATTCCAATAATCCACAACAAGCAATTTCTGCTTCATTTATTCATGCATGCCTGTAAAGCCAAGAAAACTTTAGCCCACAGTTTAAATTGGAAATAAATCGAAATGCTTGACCCGAAAATAGGAGAAACTCCATTTATTAATGCAAAATCGGAAATTGTGCTGTGTTTTCCTGTTTGTGTGGCACACGTGTGTGCCTTTGGTCGAAGGTCCTGCAGAATTCAATATCCTTCAACGGCTCCATTTATTACGATGTTTATGTGGAGGGCGTAAATCAAGAGCACAAATGGCATGGAATTAATAAATGAGTCCACACGTGATGAAAATTTTGCTTTATTTACTTTGATTATTTTTCTGAACACATTCTCTGGACGAAACACGAGCAAAATGCCCATGCTGCAGGTTTTGCCCCTCTTCTGCTCGGTACTTCGAATTTATTTGCTTTGCTGGTTTGTTGTGCAGCCCTTTCATATTTTATGTTAATTAAATTTGTTGCCCTGTTTTGTTGCAACTTGAAACCAATTACGCAGGATGTGAGTGGGCGTGCCCACACTGACAGTCAGCTATGCTGCTTAATTCCTTCAACTCTAACTCCTGGCTGCAGCTCGTTACTTCGTTACTTAGTTTTGACGTGCTGGGCGGGTGGAAAGCGTCGGAAAATCGTGGAAAATCGGGGAAAAGCGTGGCGCTGGGGTCGGGCTCTCCAAGCCGTGAAATAACTTCCGTTGCAAATTTCATTTTCGTTGCACACATTTTTTATTCACACAAAATGCACAATGCAGACACATGAAATACAAGAGGGCAACTGGGTGCAAGCGTGTGTGTGCGTGGTGTGTGCATGTGTGCATTTCAGTTTGAAAGTTTGTTACCCCTTTCGGTAATGAATGCGTTTTAATGAGCTTCAAGTTATGACAGCAAATAAGCTGGCAATCGTAACATGAGCCTCGCACTTTAAGCTCCTTAAGTTATAATTGAATTGGCTGGGCTTTCTAAACAAAAATACCTAGTATAGGAATTTTCCCCTCTAACTAACGGTTTCTAAATATGTAGTATGTGGTGGAAAATATATCTATACAGCTTAAAATGTAAATTATAAGTATATTTCTGCTGTGTTCACATAGAACAGCCTTAAGGGGGACAAGAAATTTTGGTTGCAGTAAGTTTATTGAGCCTTAGGCCATGCTAAATTTGTTTGGGAAAGTGTTGAAATGTTGAACAACTTAAATTAAAATGACTTTCAAGTTTTTCCCTATTTCCCCCTTTGCTTTCACAATTTCACCTTGTTTTCCACTTGCCATCCGAATGCGACTTTTGTGCTGCCTTGGAAAATGAAGTGGTGTAAATAATTTGAATTTAATACTATTTACTCTCGTTGTTGATGCCTCGCCCCAAAGTTTGTAATTATTTTCTTACTTCGTTTGCCACAAGTGTGAAAATCAGCACAACTTTTTCGTGTGAAGCCATTTTCCTTGTATATTCCTGCGTTTTTTGTAGTGCTTCATTTTTATGTTGCCCCAGGACTGTCGCAAAAAGAGAAGCAAAGTTTTTATGGTTGCTTCGAGTTTGGGTCGAGTAGGGTTGTATTCCGTCCGTCCATTAAAAATGTATGACAAATAATTTCGTTAAATATTCGGTCAGTGGCCTGCGTTTTTCAACCTCTTCTTTCGTTTATATAAGACTGGCATTGCTATTGGTTTGGATCTTGGATAAGATGGAGAGACTTTTCTCTCCGCCCGATTGGTTTTCCCACCGATCAAGTGGAGAGTAAGAGACACCACCCAAAATTAAAATTACTGTATGTTTTTGTGCGAGAGGGAAATCGAGAGAAAGGGAGAATTGTGGAGGGGAAAGCGCATTGATAAGACCGGCTGTTTGTCGGAAACCGGTTTTACAGTGATCTCTACATAAAGGCACCATCTTAAATATGTATTTGTAAGTTAACGTATTTAAATATGTATTAGTTCATTTTTTATTAAATTGTTATAATTAATTGTATTAGTTATTAAAATTAAATTATTTATGTTAGCTACTTATATATAATAAACTAAATATAAATATACATATAATCAATTTCCCGACCTTTAGTAGCTTTAAAATAAAACCATTATTAGGGTATGTTCACCATACAGAGCGTGACCTGTATTGTGTAAATGTTTTGTTTATTTGGGGGCTGCTGTCTGCCTTCCGGAGTTCGGAAGTTTAGACTGCACCGACCGATTGCAGAGTTCACACACATCATATCACCACCAAATCGGAATATATATTTTGTATAAATAGAACAATGTCTACTATGGATAACTTTTTCTATAAGGTGCAGCGGAAACATCCCACCATTCTGGACGACTTGCGAGCAGTTTTCAAAAACTCGCAAAGTGATTCTCCACAGCGTTCAATAACTCTATCCCAAATACGTGGTAAGAATTCCGTTTTTTCATCCAGGTAAACACCATTAACTTTCAATCGTCATTGCAGCTGCCTACAGTCAACGAACTGGCCAGGACTTTCCCGTCAAGGGTGGCACGCGAACCCAAATGTGTTTCGTCCTGACAATCCCTTATGTTGCCTGCTTCACCAGTCAAATTGGCACATTGCGATTCTTCACCATCGAACTGAACCAGGAATAGGGGGTAAATTCAACACCGAAGTCTAGTCTGACCCGTGCAATTTCTACAGAAAATTAATATTCTATGAATATAAATTGATAATAATGAAATAAATAAAATAAGCTATTTACACGACCTTTTTTGAGATGACCTATTTCATTAGGTCTTAAGTCGGCTAAGCAAGTGAAACCCGGTATTCCCGATTTACACCGAATATATGGAGCACATTATACTGACATAAAAAGATAACGCAATAACTTCTTTATTAAATTGATGACATTAGCACTTTCTAGTTGTCTGACCCCAGATAATGACGTCTGAACGAAGTTTTAATTGTTATTTGGAATCGTACCCTGTATCTTAAAACTTAATTCATAGGAATTCAAATGAATTATCAGGAAATCGGGAAGATAATTCTCTTCCTACATAAACTATATCTATAACGGATTTAAAATCGATAAAATAAAGTCTTATTTTGCCATTTAAAGGAAAAATGTTTGATGAAATCCCATCAGACCGAATAACTTCGATGTTTGAAGAGCCAAACCCATATGTTTTACAACTACAATGGCCAAAATAATTTGCCCATCAAAATAAACTTTCGCTTGGCCAGGGGCGACAACTTCCAATTGCAATTAAAATGGCAAACGCTTCGGCTTTTTGCGCTGCGACTGCCAATTGTAATTTGGACCATGGCTGCAATCAAACGGCGACAGCAAACAGCGCCGGGAAAATCGGAAAACCTCAGTGCAAACCGAGGGACGAGTGACAGTGTGTTGTTGTCCGCTCTGCGTTTGCACATCAAATCAAATGTATTTGCTGCGGCAGCTTTGTGAAACAAAAACCAGCAAAAAGTGGAGCAGCCGGACAAACAACAACTAACAGACCAACCGGGCTTAAAACAAACGAATTCCGAGGTTGCAGTTTCAGTTTGTGGTGCACTGGAGCACTGCAGAGCTGCAGAACTGGAGAACTGGCGACTGGGGCCACGCAGTCGCAGTCGCAAAATCGGGGGACCCACTGCGAAGCATAATGAAACTAAATGCCTGGGCGAAGGAGCAAAACCCCAAAACAAATTCATTACGGAACTACACCTCAGGGGGTGATAATTCGATTCAGCGAAACTTTGGTGATTATTTATTGCTTCATGCGGCGACTCCGACTTTCCCTCTGTGCTACCGGGTGGTTTTTTCGGTGGGGTTTCCCTGGTTTTCCCACTTTACCCGTCGGCTTGGCCCAGTCCCCCTGGTGTTTTGCTGTTGGTGTCATAAAATGTTTTGTGGCCCAGAACTCGACACTGGAACTCATTACTTTGTTCATTAACACTTTTTTTTCGGATGCGTTTTGTCCTCATTTCACTCCGTTTGGTTTTTGCCTTTTGCCTTTTTACTTTTTGTTTTTGTGGCGAAAGTAGGTATAAAAAGTAAGGATATGCCAAAATAAATTATCCAATAACCTGAATACACAAACCATAAAATCAGTAAAGTACAGTTTAGGTAAACTTTTTTTATTCCCTCCTTTTTGAATTCTTTTTGCATATTAAAATATTGTATAATCGTTAGTACTTTTAAAGAATTTTCAGGGTACTTACAAGTCTAACAATGAAATTACCACTTGACCACTTACTTATTTTCCCATTTCAACTATTCGGTCTCTTGATATGAATTTCCTCCAGGACTATTTATTTTCCTATATGGATTTTCTTATTTGTGCTTTTAACTTTTCTTTGTTTTTGTTATTTTTGTCGCATATATTTTATTTATGTGCCTTAAATGGTTTCAAGTTTAATACCTACCACTATTCGAAGAGCAAAAGGTATCCTAGATACTTTGAAAAGTTGGTAACCAGCAAAAGAAAGCGTTTCTAATCCTAAACGGTATATATATTCCTGATCAGGATCAATATCCAAATCGATCTGTTTGTCTGTCCCTTCCATAATTTATTTTTCCAATTTTCTATAGATATGCGGACAACATTTTTGAATGAATGAGGGGTATCTATCTAGTCGACTATAGAATTCTGCCCTATTTTTGCATACAGTTGTTGTTGTTCGCTTTTAGTTTTCCATGGCCATAAACATTTTTTATGCTTCATTAGGGTTTGTTTTCGCTTTCCTTTCTATTTCGTTTGTTGTTTTGGGTTTTGTTTATGTGCTCTTTTTGGGCCGACTTATCAGTGGCCAAGTTGAAATGTTGTTAACTTTTACTAGCTGCGGTTTTAATTCATCGGCAGGAGGCTGTTTCGGCCAACAGCTCCTAGCCTTTGTGGGTTATGGCACTTTGCTGAGTTATAAAATGCTATCGAGGGCGCAGGATTTTATGTCTCAGGGTCAGATAAATGTGTTTATGGCGTAATCTTTTATTTGGGCTCTCCTGACAAATGCGTTGCCTTCGCATCCACATCCACTTCGAATGTCGTTTAATTTCTGCGGTCTTTTGTTTCCGCATTCCTCCAAATTGGCTGTTCGGCTGAAAGAGAATGTTTATGACACGCATACGCAGCGTGGGACGTAGTTGGGCTAGATTTGTCGTGGGATTAGACAAAGCATTAGGAGCTGGTCATTAGACAGTCAGCCAGTTTCACATATTATGCCGGGAATTAGAAAATTGAGGGCTGAGATATGGGGCCAACCATTAATTAACACAAGTAGATGAAAACCAAGGACTTTGCGATAGAAGAGGAATGTTGTTCACGTTCAATAGAAAAGTTGAATTATCATTGCGTATCATTGTTTCATTCATTTTGTTTTACAAATACTTTACACGAAGGTCTTTATGGTCGCAGCTTGTAAATTGTATAGTATAATAGTGATTTTTTGCATAGGGAAAATCCCCCACTCATCTGCAATATTCGGCATACTGATTCTTGTTACTGGCGATGAAAAGTTTACTCTCACAGCAAATTTAGCCAGCTGCCAATTGCTGTGAAGTGTTTATGGTACCCAGCTTCCTCATTCTCATTCACCCATCCACCGGTCCTCCCAAAAGCATTCCGCTCTAATCGCTTCTAATAACGCACAAAATTGAAAAACTTATGCGATATCATTGGGGACTCAAGCCGCACGACAAGTGCAGCCGCCCTGCGGGGGGATTCCCCAAGAACTGGACCCGACAACTTGTGACAACTTTAAGCACATGAGGCAGGGCCAGCAAAGTAAACAGGACGAGGGACAAGAAAAAAGTAGTCGGACAGGCAAAGTATGTCGAGTAACTCGACCTCTAGATACCCTAGCAAAAGTAAAATTGATTATGTTGATAAACCGGAATAATCCTAGCCCTAACGTCTAAACATTTTCTACTGAGAATTAAATTAAATAATTAATAAATAATTAATAAATAAATAATAAATAATTAAATAAACTTAAAGCAATTTAATCCCTGATTCGCCATCTCATTCGTCATCTATATCCCTGAGTTTTACAATCACCAGGTATTGCATCGGAAGGAAATAGGGTAAGAAAGAACAAGGATCAGGGGGAAAATGGCATGATACGCCCGTAAACACGGCCAGCTGGCCAGGATTGAATCATCGGATCGGATCGGTTCTGTTCGGTTGTGTTTGGTTGGTAGCCGGTTCAGAGAGGGTGTCCTGGCCTGGTGTCCTGTTGTCCTGGTGTCTTGGTATTTGCTTTGCCCTGTGTGTCACTTTGGAAATTGTGCAGATTGTACAGTCGCAAGGCAAGCGGCGTCTGTTTGTTTTAATTTCTCTTATCGGCAGGCAGCTGCCTTGTGTCGCCCCACCACCCACCACCCACTGCCCGTCGCCATCCAGCCACCACATTCCACCCACATTTCGTCCTCGAAAAGCTCCTTTTTCTTGCCATCTACTTGGGCGCTGAGCTGATTCTGCTTCTCCCCGGCTCCCCAGTGGCATACAATTTTAATTGCACAATGGCAGGTCCTTTTGTTTTCTGGCTGCAATTTTTAAAATGAATTCATGGCCTGGTCGGGCGGGTCTACGGGTTATTCTGGCGCTCCTTTGTTTGACGTCTCTAAATCCGCAAGGAGTTCTCCGCCGGGCCGAGAATGCGAGGAGGCCAGATGCCAACCAGCCAACCAACCAACCAGCCAGCTATTTAATTGAAAGTTGCTTTGTGACTCCGCCGGGTAAGCTAATAAAATGTTTAACTTTGATTTAGTTGAGGGATTTCTAAAATGAATGCACTTAAAGTCGCCTTAGCGACTCACTTGGGCTACATTGCCTGCACGAAAGTGTTTCAAAAGATTCGGATTTTTATTCCGAGCGAGCTTAGATTGAGCTCATTTATTTTATCACTTGGAAAACAGTACGAATGGTACAGCTCCCCAATAAAGGCATGACATTTTTATAACATCAACTTTAATAGAGTTGCCTAAACCACCTGCTTTCGCAGTATTTTAAATAACACTATTTCAAAAGATATTAGTGGTTTTCCCAGTCCGCCTGACGCCATTTATTAATAGCCCATCGAGTGATGTTTCAATTCCAGCTTTTAGCGCCTTCTTCCAACTAGGAAATCAACTTGGGATTGGGCTTCTTTGAGTGCGCTTTGAGTTATGAGCAATTAGGCCAGCCACAAGCAACATGGATTTTTGGGGTGGCGCTAAAGGATTAGGAGGTGGGTGTTGGGTGGTGGTGCTGCTGGCCAGGTGGCCGGGGTCATGTGTCAACAGGCGGACTGCAGTGGATTGCGGTCAGCTGCATGTGTGTGTGTGTGTTGTGGGTGCGTGTGTAATGAGGCTTAATTTGTTAAATTCCATGGCTTATAATTGGCATCGGGCGGGCAGACCGCAAGGCATGGCACGGCAAAGCAAATCGGGCAACTGGGGCAAGTGCAAAGTGTAATTATGTGGTCACTTGGTCAGCCGTAAACTCCGATTTGTTTGCCCGTGTGTGTGTGTGTGAGTGTGTATTTCGGCTCAAAATTCAAGCGAGTCCGTGCAAATATTCTTGGCCAAAACCGCACCATTGTGCGGTCATTTTTATGGCACTTTTATGACCGTCGGCTGGGAAATAAAAATATAAAGAATAATAATAAGTGCCATTCTAGTTACACCTCGCTTGCATTCGAGTAGCCACAAGATTCACAAAATGCATAAAAAATTCAGTTTGCAAGTAGAAGATGTTAAGGAAGAGCCCTAAGTTGGGGAATTTAAAATGCGCTTGGAGCACTTCAGTTGTTCTCCTGAACGCTGTTAGCTATACAAATACGAATATCTGGCGATAGCCTTATAGCCTAGGATGCGAAAATAAATATAAACAAGAAGACAACACCTAAATTCCTGAGATAAACCCAGCCCAAAAGGATATATGCTCGCCCAAAATTATTCAAACAGAACCCCCAAAGGCGGCCAGCTTGCAACACGGCCAGTGTCATGAAAAAGTTTTTAGTTTTGTGGCTCCTCTGCCATCATTTTTTTTTTTTATTTCACAACTTTATCCTTTTTCGGGGCGAGCGCACATTGCACGCATTTTCCACGGAAAAATGGCAGGGGAAATCTAAAAAAAAAAACTAAAACAAGTAACTTTTGAGCCATTGTTTTCTTGTAAACGGCAACCGGAACCAACCGGCAGCTATGCTATTTGATCCCATGGACCAGTTTTGGCCATAATCCGCGCCGCTTTTGTCGGCAGCTGTTTGGCTCGGCTTGGATGCAAGTTTAAAGCTGCAACTTTTCGCCATTGCCCGGTTTAGATGGCACTTTATATTTTATCGCCACCAACTTTTTCTTCGAGGTTGCGGACATTTGGGGCACAAATTCCGACATTCTGTAATTGTGCGAATTATGCGTGTAATTGGCATTACAATTTCCTTCCCAAACTAAACTAATGAAGCTTTGCAAGCGGGGAGCTTTGAAAGGCCAAAAGTTTAATAGATTATAGTTGTTGATGATGGCAGAAGATACTTGCAAATTGAGAACATTATATAACCGTTTGAAGTGGAATTGAAAATACAGATAATTAGAAAATATACGTAAAGTGCTTGGAGTTCTATTTCCGTTGGAACGGCGATTGTGAAGCTATTTTTCAAATGTAATACCACACTCTTGCGACCAAAAATTGCTTTGTCATTAAAAGTAAATGTGCAACTGTTCGCCAAAGGTCCGAAAGAGTTTGGTTTCCGCCTGGCAATCCCCTTTATTTTTCTTAAGTTTGTGTGCCAACTCGTTAGCTTTGAGGCAGTTGAGAAGTTCAAGTTGTGCTGGCTTTAATAATCCGAGCATCAACAGCCGGCAAAAACTAGGGGCAGAAACAAAACTTCCAGCCAAGTTGCAGGACACAGGGGTGGCGTTAAGACCACAAGTAACATTTGTAAAATGCACATTTAAAACTCGCAGGCACACTCAGCATCAGCAAGCCGAAAAAGGATAATAAGAAACGCCTTTCGCCTCCTGGCTTGACTTCAGCAACAGCAGTGGAAACTTTTCAATTTATTGTTAAACTTTCGCACTGAGGCGCACAATTATAAAGTGTCATTTAGTGCCGATGGACGGGGGGTTGGCAGGGGGGTCCGGGATCCAGGACCGGTACTGACAGCGAATTATGAAGAGTGTTGGCCGCCCACCGACCGCTGACACTTGTGGCAGGCCACTTCCGGTGGCAGCGGGCAGTGGCGGTGCGAAGGACGACAATGTCCTTGTTGTCATCATCATGGTCCTCATCCTCATTCTCATTCTCATCCTCGTCGTCGTCGTCGTCTTCGTCGTCCTCGTCATCCTCAATGACCTCGTCGCCGTTGGACATTTTTGGCTGCCTCCCTGCTAAACTTGCCACTCAAGTGCAAGCCAGTTTCATGCGGCGCATTCAAGTGCTGTTGTCGCTCCTTGTTGCCGGCAAAGTGTCACAAACACAAATAGAGAACGCTCCGCCGCACTTGCGGCTCCTCCAGCTCCTGATCCAGCTCCTGGCTCCCCACCGGATTCTCCTCGGGGGAGGCAGCTGCCCCTGTCCCTGCCTCATCCAGCTGCTCTGTGATTTACAGCGTGCGACTTTTATTTGAAGTGGGACATTCATTTTACGCTAAAGTGAACCTAAATCAACACCATTGCAGAAGCACAAGCTAGCGGAATTATCCAAATATTCAACTCCTGGCGATGGTCGGATTTCTAATTAGGATTGGGCCCATTTCGGAATTGGTAAAAAGAAAAAGCATTAAATAAACATTATATATTCTGATCCATGACCCCATTTTTTTCTGCATATGCTATTAAAGACGTATTCAGAAATATTGAAATACGTATTTGTATAGAAGATGGTTATGATTCAAATGAATATTTCTTTGTCAGTCACCTGTGAGTTTAATTATTCGCTAACTGTACCCCCAGTTTTCTTTCCTCTACTTGAGCAATCTGACTGCATTTTCCAATTGCTCCGGAATTTGGTGGCCAAGTCCGGGAGGCGTCCCTTGTGGTGACGCTTGATTGAAATGCCTGGTAGGCCAGGCAGCGATCCCGGCCACTCCCACTCGCAGCCCGGAGCAACTGCCAAGCTGCTCCGCACTTAAGTTGGCTTAATTAGTTTTTGAAAGTTATGCCAACGCCGGCGCCTGAGCCGCAGCCACGCCCCCTTAATGCATTTGGCTTTCTGCTGCTGCCTTTGGCCGGGTCGATTGCTTGGCAAGGAGGATGGAATGGCAGGGGGGTCAAACGGGGCAACTCCGCATTGGTGTCTTGGGCTGGCAACCACAACAGAGGCATCCGGCCAAGAGCGAAGGCACTCCAGTTCCGCCAAGTTACGCTTTGATCCATCAGCAAGCTATCAAAAAGTGGTCACAGGGTATCAAAAGCATAACCAACATGCCCACTTTATGAAATTTGTCCGATTTATTCTAGTTTGTTGTTAGCTGTATTTTATTTTGTTTACATTGCTGTGGTTAAATACGTTTCAAAGATGAACTCATCATTTTGTAAAACTTATTTAATTACTAATCAATCATATTCTCTTGATTTTAAATTTAGCCTCATAATTCAAAGTGCATAGTGGCAATCAGGAATTCGTGTCACTTCATCGCCGAGACTCACTTTGATTATATTTTGTTGTTTCCTTGGCATTTTTCTTGGCCGCACATATTTTTCACAGCCACTGCAGTTTCTGTGCAATTTTCACTTCTTATCCCAAAAGTTCACATTTTTTTTTTGTTTTTTTCTTTTTGCTGTTGGCCATATTTAATTATGGAAATTTTGCTGCTCGCGAAATTTGCATAAATATTGAGTGGCAACTCTGGGAGTTGGCTTTATAATGAAGTTTGATTGCCCTGCGACTGCGGCGAAAAATTGCATTCGTCGAAACGAAAACGAACAAGGCGTGGAAAAGTGTCAATCGAATTAAGGAGCGCATGTATAAATGCTGGCTTGAAAGAGAGGTGAATATAAAAATAAATATTGGGTCCATTCATAATAGAAGAAAGACGAAAAAAGATATCAAATACTAACAATGAAATGATTTAGAAATAAGCTTCGGTACAAAAAGGACCAAGGACAATAAAGAAATACCGATTTCTTGTACAGCCAATTAGGCACTTGCAATGCCATATATCTACGCTTGGTTTTTCGGTCATCCCTCAAAAAAGGGGAGCGAAACCGAAATGCTTTTATGCCCCATGTGGCAGCAACGAGAGCTGCACACATTCATTTCCAATGAGACTCATTTTGCGGTGACACACGACACTCGCACTGCCCAACCCGCCCGTAAACCACCCGCAATCCAGGCTGATCCTGGCCAGAGTGGCTTTCCGGCTCTTTTACAGCTGAGCGGTTACACACAGACACAGTGGGCGCCATAACCGCAAGGGTGGAAGGGAGGAAGGGAGGAAGGGAGGGGGCGGTACGGGACGGATGCTGCAGGAGTGGATGGAATCCGAGAGGTCCGGACTAGATGGCCAGAAATTAACTTTACTACTGACACCTTGACAATATTTTCAACGACAGCAGCTGCCAGACATTAAATAGGCAACCGCAGGACACCGAGGAGCACATGACATTTGACATTGCGTGCATTGCATAAGCTTAGGCTCTCGTATAGACCAAAATCCAGGGCCAACTGACAACTGTACAACTGTATAAGTGGCCGGAGGAGCAGGCTTCGACTCGGTGTTGATTTTGGCAGACAGCGCGCTGAATTTTCAATTTTATTTGCAATTTCGGCAGCTCTCGCCGTTTTTCTGCTGAGGCAGCATGGACGTCGTGGAGCGAGATGGCCACTGCAGCAGGAGCAGTTGGATCAGCAGGCCAAGTGTCAAAGGTGTCGACGTGGCCAGAACGCCAGAACGTGCCTATGTCAAATGCGGTTAGGGGATTTATCAAGCAGAGCTAGCAGCGAAACTTTATCAGTGTCACCTTATTGCGACTGACTTACATATAATGCAACGAGCTATTTCAATTATAATTGGGACAAGTAAGGATGTTCTAGACGGGTCACTTAATAACTTAAGATTTCTGCCATTTATCATTGGGAATAATCCAAAATTAAATTCAATTGAAGACCTAAGTGCAATACTCTGATAGATGGCCCTGCTAGGCCATCAACTTATTCGCAGCTGGAAGGAAAGTGTGAAGGGCGTTTGCAGTTTCCACACATTTATTTTCGACTATCCATTTCCCATGCAGCCATCAATTGGCAAACAAATTACGTTAGCGATGATATCAAGTGAAAAATCATCTGCATATTCAGTTATCAGTGTGCAGTTGGTGCGTTACATGCTGCACCACTCGCCGCCATCCTCGGATGCATTCATAAACGGATCGAGCTGCCAAATGCTGCCGGATGAAGCGGATACGGATGCGGATGCTAGCCATGAATCAGGCAACTAGGAGCGGGAAAAGCCATGAAAGCAGCTTCTGAGTGGCTGGCTCCTCTGACGGCTCATTCATTATGCCAACGGCAGACGCTGGTCGGGACTCTTAAAGTATTATGCCATAAGTTAGCTTTTCCAATATGAGCAGCGGAGTGCCAACAGCAGTTGGCAGTTGGCAATTGGCAAGCCCTGCCTGTTGCTCGTCTGCTGCGTCAAAGATGCAGCATATTTATTTTGGCCAGGCTCTCACTTTGTTTTTCATACATTTCGGGTAGAGTCAAAGCGTTAGCTGACGAAGGACTTTAACTTAGTGCCTCAAAAACACGTGCAAAAAACAGCTTTGGCTTATAAAAGAAGCCTTCGTTAAATGCTTTTAGATTAATAATGAAGCAAAATGCAAGACTATAATCTTGAAACTTTAAAAATTGATAAGCAATTTCTAACGAGTACAAAACTCACAATTAGTATTTATTAACCGTTTATTTAAATAAACATCCAGTTTCTTCGAGTGTGTTGGCCTGCAGACTTCTCTGCATAAGTGATTGCCGGCAACGTGGCGTATGTGTAATTTGTCGTTGCTAGTGCACAGCTGCTCTCAACTTTGTTACACTGCGCACGGAGACAGGGCAAACTGCATTAAATGCACATTTGTTACGCAGCACAAATTCTCGGTTGCCTCCTTGTGTCTATCAGGATGTACTTCCCTGTGTCGCACAGGGAACACCTGGACCGAAGGAGCTTCTCTGCCGCAATTCCCCAAAAATTCTTTACTCGTCTCCGCTTTGTAAATTGGCAATTTATTTCACTGCCTGCAACGTCAATGGTCTAAACATTTTGTGGCAAATTCCTCCTTTTATCGAGTGCAGCACAAAGCGACAGTTTTACACATGACGAGGCAGCTGTGAAAGACGATCAACTGGAGCATATTTGCGAGCAAACTAATTTGAATTTTCGCTTGACGCTCTATTTTAATTTAAGTTTATTTGCTGGCCGGCTGGCCAATTCAATTTGATTGATTCGGGAGAAAGAAATATGTTGATTTAATAGCCATTAAAGCAGCATAATTGATTTTTCGAACTTCTTTCAGTTGATTGTAGTGATAGCTGATCCCCAAGTCGATTCTGTACAGAAAAAGCATATAGTGTTCCAAATATAAAGTGTTCAAATGCATTTCAATCAAGCCGTAACCCACATAGCAAAAAACTATTGCGAGCAATGGGTAAGGTAACGAGCAATAATTGAACAGGTAAGTATGTAACAACTAACTCATATGATCAGGTATAAAATTAAAATTATAAACATTGAAGGAGTAGATTTTCCCGCGGCTAAAGTCAATAGAAAACAATGCGTTTTCATTTGGGAACCGGTAGCGCGGTCAAAGCATTTTTCCGGTGAAGGAAAATAGCTCCTCGCTATTCTATCACATCTATCCTTTCTATTCCATCTATTCCATCCTATGGCCGCGGGCCCAGCTCATTATCCGCGCGTACAGAGCGAGGGATGTACGGGCATAATGTGCATGCATTAGTCATCTATCTGACGCACGCATCGCTCGATATGGCCATGTGTGTGTGGCGGCGGACGAGGATCCTTGGGGCGTCGAAGGCGGGTATAATGGGGATTCGCACGCGTTGAAACAATAACCTGAGAACGCGAGTCTAATTAGGAGAGCCACACACACTGAAACTTTGCATTCTCTGCAATCTTGAAGCCTGCGGCTGATTTGGATGGGACGCAGAACAAAAGCAATAGACAAAATGAAACACTTTTACGTTTTAATGGTCTAGAGATATGTTTATGCAAAACATAAGCGGAAATTGCCGGGAGTAACATTTTTTTTAAGCATACATTTAATGAACAACGACTGTATGGCTTATGAACGAGTAGATTGGGCGTAACTTTATATTCGGTGCTCAAAAGTTGTCTGGGAAAGTCCTAATCACTAATGGGTGAATTTCTTTTAGAATCAAACTTAAATACGTTAGTTTAACGAAATCTTTTACATTTTTGCAACATAAGGCAATCCCCAAAAGCATAAGTAAGCCAAAACAGATTTCGGCCGCCTGGAAACAATAATTCAGAGCAACGCAAAACAGTCGCTAAACTTCGAAAGCTCAACGCAACTTGTCTCGTAATTTTTATTAATTTTACACCATTGGAGGCTGAAAAGTTTATACATTATTTTTGGTTCTTCGCGAGTTTTTTTTTCCCCTTTTTCCTCGCCAGGCTTAGCGGCTGCTTACAAGCGCTTTGGCTTGTCCTTTGGGGAGGATTCTTGGGCGGACTTCGCGGGGTTGGAGATGGCTAAAGAAATTATAATAAAAAACTTTGGACTTTTTTGTTGCTGAAGACACATAAAAATTGTTGTTGTACTTTTGTGCTCTACTTAAGCGGAAGTGGCGGGCTGGGGTCCATTGTGGATTTCCGTTTTAATTAGTCGGTGGGCACCGGAATCTCAATCCGTATCTGAATCTGAATCCGAATCCGAATCTGCATTGCAGACAATGCCTCAGGAAGCGAAGGCAAAAGTTGCCCATGCCATAACTGTGAAATGTGCGTTGAGAAAAAGTTAAGGAAGAGCGAGTTGCGGCGCAAGGAGTCTTGGGAAAGGACCTTGGCTTTTCTTCTGCTCGCCTGAGAGTGTGACAGTATGAGCGTGTATGTGTGAGGATGGGCGGATGGGCGGATCTGCGAGGCTGAGAGGAAGTTCAAGTGATGTGCATAATTTAAATGAAAACGTCATCGCGGCTTTCGCCAGCCCATTGCACTCTACTCTACTTCTGAATTTTCATTTCCTCTGAGTGCGGTGCACTTGTGTACGTGTGCGGTGTGATGCGATGTGAGTGTGTATGTGTGAGGGAGCCGGAAGCAGGACAAAAGCAGGACTCGAAAAGGGTCAGAGGAAAGCCCGAAAAGTGCACTGCGGTGGCCTCAAATTGAGTTAAATGGAGCGAGAGATAACGAATGGTACGGGTAGACACAAATGTCCTGGCGAAAAGGGATTCGATATTAACTTGATTAACTAACTGGGAGCAAGGAATATTAAATCAAGTTAAGCAGGTGAAGAAGGCAAGGTGTTAATTTGATTACCCCTACCTGTCAAATAGAATTTATAAAAATATTTCATCTACATTTCACAGTTTTTTCAATTAAATATATTAAATCCAAAGAGAAAAGAACACGCAGTGGCTTACAGGAAACTGTACTAATTGATTATACATTTTTTTTAATATTTCAAATGTATCAAATTGGCAAAACTATTATTCATATAGTTAAAACCTGTTTATGTAACTTTATATTACAATGCATTTGTTTCTTTTTTTAACTAACATATATAAAATATTAAATTAATGAACACAAAATAAAGAAAATGAATTCTTTACAAGAGTTAACCACTTCTGGATATCTGCGAATCGTTTTGCAGCATTCAGTACCATAACTACGCCCAACTCCAATCAAATGAATAAATTTGCAAATATAAATAAAGGACCTGGCGCTGGGTTGAATAAATGGAGATATGAACTTTTTTAAATTGCGTTAAATGTTGATCCATGGAAAACGAATTGACGGCCCAGTCAACGGGCAGAAAATATTTAACGCCATTTTTATTTATGACATAAATACGGCCCGAACATTTTTCATGGTTCGCCCGAGCGCGAACAAACTGATAGATACAATGCATTTTCGAATACTCCCCGTGCGATTGTCCTTTTTCTTTTGTCCCGACGCCTGCAATCAGGCCTCCCTGGGGGCGGGCCGCTGGTGGAGGCGTGGCTGGACGAGCGGAATGCATTTGATGGCCGCCTGTCAATGCCAAACAACAAAAGTGCGGAGGAAAAGCGATTGAGGTGGCTGGAAGCCAAAAGAAAAATGTTGAAAAATGTGCACGGCTTCGATGGCTGAGCAAAAACGGGCAGATAAATTTATATGCAACCACACTCACACACACATACACAGACAGTGGCATACAAAGGCAATGCGTATGTATAGTGTATACAAGCAGATACACCTACAAGCAAAAGCCCACATAAAGCACTCAGGGAGCAGAACGGGCCTGCATTTAACAATTTATCTGCAGCTGTCAAAATTAAAACCCCATACGGCTCCACAGCTGGGCGAGCTTCAAAGCCATAACCATTGCGATGGACATGGACATGGGTGTGCGGAGGGGCTTGCGAGGGGGATGCCGGTGCAGCGAACCACGACGAGTCAATACCCGTGGCAATCCGTGGCCAGCATTCGTCCAGGACACAGAGGACACTCAAAGAAATTAATGCGAAAATAGGTATTTCAAAACATTTCCTTTGAGCTATGGCATTAATTCAGAAAAAAGATTCGATCTTAGAAGAAATAAACAATTGAGTAAAAATAATTATGATTTCATTCAATCCCAAAAGTATCATTAGCCAAAATGACAGCACTAAGTCAATATTTCAGAACTGAGCGGCAAATAAATCTTTTAAAGAATGTAGTTCCGCGCTTAAGAGCAAAGAATTTACATAGCCTAATAAGGTATTTCCCGTCCAACACAATGGCATTACCTCCGATTTTTCAAGTGCACTCAAAAGTCAGCTGCAGGCAGCATTGGATTTGAAAAAAGAGATGGGAAAATCGCAGAGCAGAAAAAGAAAGGCGCGGCGGCAAGAAAAGTGCAGCTCAGCCCAAGGGGGTCACACAATAATGCCGGTCACAGGATAAGCAACCAGGAGCAGGAGCAGTAGCACCCACACACACACAGAGGCAGTCACACAGACGCTTACACCCGCAAACACACACACAGCCACACCAAATACAGACAGAGAGACAGACAGACAGACAGTCAATAGCAATGGCGTGGACTGGAGCTGACTGTAAAAAACGGAAATGGGGCAATCATAAATTTACACAGATATGCAAGTGCCTCGGCCCCGGTTTGCGTGTGTCTCTGTGTGAGTTACTGCCCCCATTCGCCACCCACTCAACCTGATTTCCAGACCCCCCACCCACTTCAAGCAACAACAAGCAAACAGAAGCGAGCAGCGAAACAACAACCACAGAGAAGGAAAGTGCCGGGTGGTCCTTCAAATGTCGATGAAGAGCACCGTTACCAGTATTGAAAATATCCGAAAATAATGCGATTATTTAAAGAGACTCAAAACTGATTTCAAATGTTATTTAAGGTCTACACTTATTGACAAATTTTATTCTACTTATTTTGCTGTATTCTATATACATCGCATTGCGCTTTATAATTATTTAGTGAGCCACTGCAGATAATATAGATATAGATATATATAGATAGATATTTTATAGAAAATTGAATTTTAATGGATTCCACTTAAGTTTCGCTAATAAACGTTGAATGATCAGTTTTGATTTCATCAAATAATTGCTCCGAATTCATCTGTCACGGAATTCGAGAATCGAATCGTAGTTATTAGCCAGTTGGATATCGTAATTATTCCACGAATTCATCTCGAATGCCAAGTTTTGGAGCTTCCTAGAATTCGGCTTGCAAATGGCTAAACTTTCGGTGTGTGTGTGTGTGAGTGTGTGTGGGTGTGTGCGAGGGTGTGGTTCTGTGGCTTTTGGTTCGTTGTTGTTGTTTGTGGGTGGCCCTCGGTGGCTTTGAGTGGGTGGTTCGGTCATGGGAACGACTTCGATTTAATGCGAATGCGATGCGTTGTCCGATGACTGCCCCTGAATGGATTTGCCTTCGCCTTTCCCTGTGCATTTCCCTTGGCCTTTTCCCCACTGCATTTTCATGAATTTCCACCACCCCCCACCTATCCATCCATCCTTTTTTTGCGCTCTGCGCTCGCTGAGCTGAGATTTGTGGTGCGGTGCAAATAGATTTCTAGCGCAGAACATAAATAATACTCACACAAACACACTGGGTTCGTCCGATTCAAAAGCGAGTGCGTTTGTGTGCAGCACTTGATCCTCTTCCTCTGGAACCGAAAAAAGAGAAAAATCACAAAAAAGGACGAGAAAATTCTGAAACCAAAATCAAAGTGTTTGCATTTGTGAAAATCGCACACAAAGGAGAGAGGCAGGGCATTTAAGGCGTAACCGGGAAAGGGGCGTGGCTGTGCATGCAAATATCCTCAGAACGCTGGCAAAACGTTTGACATTTGCCATTTTGCCATCCCATACCCCAGCCAGATAATGTAGCCTCCATGGGCTGACTCCTACTGTCTTTCTCAGGCGCAGATCTCTCGGCCTGTCGGATTTTTGCTTTTTGGTTTGCATGGCATAATGATGGGCACACTGCTTGTTGTTGCATCCTGCCAGCAGTGCGATTTGCATTTTCCTATCGCCTGGCCACATTCTTGTCTTGTCTTTCATACTTTCCTCGTTTCGGGTTCAGAAATTTATGCAACCCAGCATTTTGGCCACTTCGTTCTCCGGACTACCTTTTGGGCTTCATTAGTGAATGGGGCTTGGTGTAATTAGTACCTGAGCCGGGCAAACATTTCTTGGCTTAGAACACATTTTTGTGCTGGGTATCCTTTTCACGTATCGAGTTAGTATTCTCAGTGCACATGATGAGTCATAATTGCAATCAATGATTATTTTTTTTAGAGATGGGAGCCTTAATTGGAAGCAGGGTTCTACTTCTGAAGTAATGAATGTGAACTATTTTTCCTTTCTCCATTATTAATATCACAGACACTTCTTCAAATACTGAGCTTTTAAACATATTAAACAAATTTAAATATATTTCTGCTTAGGAAATTTTAATAAAATGCTATAAATACAACGGTATACTAAATCAATGATACGAATATTTCCAACAATCCTTAGGAGTTTGTCTTTAGGTTGCTTGAAGATCTTACAAAAAGTTTTCAGTTCAACTAGAGTTGACTTGAATGGCATAGACTGCAGTCACCTGGAAATTCCCAAAAGTGTTGAATTTTTTACAGAGGCAGACAAAATTCCGGAGGGGATGGGCATTGGGGATGGGGAAGTGGAAGGTAGGAACTGGGAGCCCTGGAAGAAGATGTTAGCCCGGGTCCTTTCAACTGTCTATCGAGCAGTCTCATCTACAGCTCTCGGTAATCCCCAAGTGCTGCTGAACATGAGAATAACACACGTAATGCATATTTAAACATTTGCTGATAGCAAATGACAAAGGTGGCAAAGGACCTCGGGAGACAGGCGCCGGTGGCCCACAGGCTCAAACTCACCGATACACCCAGTCGAACCGATGGAAAACAATGGCAGTGGTGGAGACTAGTTTACGGGGACTTCCCGAGTTGGGAAAATGTTTGGCCAACTTAAACCTTAATCAATGCAAAAGTTTCTGGCCTAATCGCTCTCAATTATTCAAGTGAAACGTGGCATTAAACAACTACGTGAGTGGAGGTGGCAAGTGGAGACCCTAACGAGGCATAACTTTCCCTCTCTCAGGTGGCAGGGGTGGGCGGTGCAGACGGACAGGTGGGCATGGGCCTGGCATTAGGTATAATTTACCTAACCAGCGTCTGGCGCTACTCAGCGCAGGTCACCTGCGCTAAAGTGGTGACCCAAACCGCCCCACTCAATCTCATTTCTGTGCACTGAAATCTAATAAATTTGTTATCCCAAACATTTCATACTTTTAATTCAACTTTAGTTCGAAGATGTACATCAGACATATGTATTTCAATTGAAAGAATATTGATATTTATAAAAATAATATGATTTGTTTAATTTTAATTTGTTTATATAATTTTCGCGGTGAAGAAATCTTTACTTTTGTGTTATTTAAAATGATTTAATGATGGCTTAAACCTTTTTCAGTGCAAACTCAGCCGGGCTAATAATAATGATATTTAAGTGGTGTGGTGGCGATGCACACGGTCTACAGAATCGCAATGAAAGGACAAAGTTGCCAACGGAAACGGAAGCAACTACACAGAGTCGCTCATACCGGCCATTCGTGTGTGTGTGTGTGAGAATAAGCCCTTTGTAACCAAAGTCATATAGCCGGTTTAGCTTGGCAGAACCAAAACTATAACTGGAATTACACCAAAAAAGTATTCACACACGAAATATCGTGTGCCGTAGGAAAGAGAGGTAAAAATTGAAAATTTTCTCAACTTTGCGTCTGAAATTGTGGAGGAGGGTGGACATATCTGCAGTACACATGTATCTGTGCTTATACCCCAGCCAGGTGGAATGGACCGGTCTGATGAAAAGTCAGGAAGTAAAGTTTTACGGTTCACGTAAAAGCTGAAATGTTCATACAATCAGCATGAATTATAACTCGGATGTGGATTAATACTGGCTCGAAGTGGGCGACTGAGTGAGTGTGAGTGTGTGGCTTACTGACAAGCCTTCTAGCCTGATTTTGCGGCTGAATCGGATTCCCCATCCCGACATCCGACCCTTTTACCTGTGAAAAGTTGAGATTTGCAGCGTTATGCGCTTTTGATTTTCCTATAATTAAAAACTAAGCTGAGCACTGCAACGAGTTGAATTATTGAAGCTAGAAGAAAAATACAAAAAATTATAAAGAGTTGCCCAATAGTTTATTTTACGAAGCGAATAGTAGTAATGCAAATCATTTCATAAATTTTGATTTTGGATTTAGAATTGTGGATTGTAGAAATGTAAAAAGCCAATATACTATACAGTAATAAATCATATATCTCATTCCTTGATGCCGTGGCACGGTGCCAATATTAAATCTAAATTTAACACAAGCTGATTAGAATCACGCCTCAAAACCGTATATTTTATGACCGCATCCTGCTCCCATCTTGGAGCAAAAGCTCATAAATTAGAAAAAACTGCGTTGACATGGCACTCGAGCGGAATGGAAATGGAAAAGAATTTGGCATCAGCAAATATTTGCAGCACGTTTTCGTTTACATATCAACTTGACAACTTTCGCATTACGATTAAGATGTACAGCCGGAGAGTAGGACGTATCCGGAATATACGGAGCACAACGTTATCAACACCTTCGGGTCGCACACAAGATGGGGGCGTGGCAGGGCTGGCGGAGGCAGACGACGGGACAGCAGCCAAGTCCAAGTCATGGGCGAGATTTATGTGTTTTGCTCGACTGTGCGACAATAAAACAAAACAAAACGAAACAAAACAAACCCGGAACACAAGTTGCGATTAGTGATGGCAGCGCATAGTTATGATCCAAGGGAAAGGACCTGTGATTCCCGATTTCGTACGCTCCATTCGGACATAAATATTAGAACTGGCATTTCAGCGCACGTTGAACGCGGCGAGCATCGCATCGAATGCCAAATATTTTGACGTATTTCACTGGGTGCCGCCAAGGAGCTCCCTCAATCCCCTGTCCACCAGACCCAAACAATGGCCATTATGGTCGCAAAT
The DNA here is from genome assembly GCF_000001215.4 of Drosophila melanogaster. Taxonomy (NCBI): domain Eukaryota; kingdom Metazoa; phylum Arthropoda; class Insecta; order Diptera; family Drosophilidae; genus Drosophila; species Drosophila melanogaster. The sequence goes on from NT_033779.5 coordinate 20,514,521, forward strand.
GGTGGAATAACAAGGTGGTCCATGCTGAAATGGTAGACGATTTGGTTCTCAGTAATAGAGTTAGTCCTTTAAGAAATTTGTTAGATTGGTAATTTGCCTTTTACCTCGTATCTATAGTAAAACTAAAAAGAACGACGCTGCATAATCTCATACTTATACAAGTATTTTTTTAATTATTTAATTCATTTAAATAGTAAGTAATACTTACTTGAAAGAAACATGCTCAATATAGCTTCTATAATTCTTGAGATCTCGCTGTTCATAAGGACAGACAGATGGACGGAACAGAAGAACTGACAGACGGACATAGCTAACCATTCGAGGAACCGTATTCAGAATTTAAAGAATAAGCCACGATCTGGTGAAGTCCGAAATACCCTAGCCCATACCCTGTAGTATAAGTCACCTTCAATAGCTCCACCTCCGTTTTGGTGGTCTCGATGGCCATTGGAACTTATATTTATGAGCGGCATTCGCGAGCGAGTTCCTGCTGAGAGATGCGTAGGAATTTTGCTTTTGGTTCGTTAAGATTTACGAGACAGCCAAATACACACACACACACCCACGGTGTTCAAGGGGGGATGGAGGAGCCCAGCACGTCCTGACTTTAGAAATTAATTGGCCCAACTAAGAAATTCGAGAGCGAGCGTCGTGCTCATAAGTCCTGGCATCGTCCTGAGATGTGGTTTTTTCCTCTTGGCCGCCGCCAGTGCCGTCGCCCCAGACAAAATTAATTTGTTATCCTCGCTTGTTTAACGCAGCTATAAATTATGATGCCAAAGTTTTTGGCCACTCAACGAGCGGGAAAGCACGGGCGACTTTTCACCGTGGCCGGCCACGTCGCCTTGGCAATTATTAGCTTTTGTTACGCACACTTTATCACTGGCCACGTCGATATGGGTTCCCCACTTTCTTACACTGCAAGAAATCATTTCATTTGAGCTACATTCGTTTCGATAAACTCTTAAAATGTTATATCACCTTGGTTAAAATATATGGTTTGCTATTGCTTTTGTACAGTTCTTCATAATTTGGAATGAACAAGTATTTGTTTCTAGTGGACCTGTACGATATATATGGGTCGCGTAATTGGTGGGCACGTTAATCAAGCAGGAAATGGGCCCAGGCAAGGGCTCTCGTCCATGGCCAATTAGAGACCCGTGACCGGGCGACGCCTCGAAGATGGATGCTGATCAGCACGAGGGGCTGAGATGCCACCACTCCTAACTCCTCAGAGCCTCCATTACTCGATTCGGCCATACCCAGCGGGCCGAACATAAATCCTTTCCGGAAGCCTCTATTAGCACGGTGTTTAGTGGGCTCCCAGCTTGATGGACTTTGATTAGCTCCGATACGCCAGCTATAAATTAGCAATGTTGTTCAAGGATGAACAGGAACATAGATCTCGGAATACTGGAAAAGTGACAATGCTGGTATAAGAAAACCAATAATCTCGTTTATGATATTAATTCAACCTACATATTTACGTCTTTTTTTAGATATCCTAATGTCATAATATTGTTAACATCATTTAGTGTTTTTTTAATGGACATTTGTAAAAATTGTTTTGATTACATTTTTTGAAATTCAAGAAAAATAAACGTTTAAAAGTACTTTTGTCGTTATCAAAAGTCTTTTTACAGAACAAGAAATGTTATAGTTGAATAACTAAACTTTTCTTATGAAGAGAAAAGGTTCTAAATTCATAACCAAATACTCCTGCAAAAGACAAGTATTTTTTTCTAGACCTCTAATACAATTCAAACCCTGTTCCCGACGTGGAGTATTTCCCATTTCCCATCGAATTTCCACCGATCAGGTGGCGTTTGCATTTGGCGCGTTACTGCTGATTTTCCGCTTGATTGCCTCAACTTATCCAGCTCGTTTTAAAAAACAGATTAAATTTCCCTTGCAGGCTACAAAAGCGGCTGCCTCACACCGCACCACACACCGACCCACCCACCGAACTACCCGTTGAACAGCACCACCCACTGCACCACCCATTAACCGTTGGCATCGTTGTCGCCTTGTTAATTAAACGTGGCACACACCGCTAGCAGAAAGAAAGCAGCATGCAATGCGGCATTGTGCTTCGATTGCGATTGACACAATAAATTGTCAATTACAGTGCAATTACGTATGGAAATCGGTGGCGTTCTCTTTCCACCCACATTTTTTTAGTAGATATCCCGCGGGTAGCTGAACAACAACAAAAAGTGGATACTCGCGTGGCATGGGGCGGTGGCGCCTCCCAACTTCACAGGCAGCAGCAGTAGCCGCTTGATTAAATCGATAAAAATCGAGTCGCCATTTCCGCGCAGTTCCAGGGTACACAATAGAAACGTGCAAATATGGAAGAGGTTCCTTTGTTTCTGGGGGTGGAGATGGGCGCAGAAAGGACATTTATGGTTGACCAAAAGCTACCAGCATACAGCCGCCAAAAATTTGGTCTACATTGTGAAGTTCGGGGCCTACAAAATATGCTGAAATCCCTTACTTCTTTAGACTTTAAACATTGGCTTATTATCTGAACACATTTTTCCAAAAACAAATTGATCCATTGTTCAAACAAATACGATTTGATTACAAATAAAAAGGAAATCTAGCAGTTGTTAAAATGTTATAGAAGCAATGGAAAAATGTTTGCCTGTTTCATTCGAATGTCCGATGAAAGTTTTCAATGTTTCCCTGCCAAGGAAAATATTTGAAAAACTGGTTAAGCCAACTCCATCGACATGAAATTTACAACATGTGTCCGCAGGCCACGCAATGTGTCATTCTGGCCCCATTACCACTACAAGCACTCCTTCTGTGTGGACGCGAGTATTTCCGTTTCCGGTTCGTTAATAGAGTTAGTTGCACATACCGCTAACTGCGCATACAATGGCTGCGGAAATTCCCCAGCAAGCCAATGCCAAAAATTGGCATCTGTGTTTGCGAGTGGAAGGGGCACAGGTGCTGCTAACGGCAGTGGTAATGGAAACAGGAGTAAAACCCAAAATGGGACCAGTACCAGGACATCCAACGGCACCCACTGGTGGCCACTGTCACCATGGTCGGATCCTTCTGCCGGAATCCCCCTTCAGCCATTGCATCGCCGCTGTATTCGACCAGGACGGACTGTTCTTGTTGCTGCATCGTCCTGTGGACATTTAACTATTTTTGCAATGGCGTTAATTGGAAATGGCAATTTCATACGCCCCCAGACAGTGTTGGTCTCTTTCGCTCCTGCACGGAGGAAAAGTGAGTCATAAATCAGCAATAGAAGTTACATGACATCTCGAAAAAAATAACACTTCTTTAAGTTCCATATTAGTATATTAGTACGAACTTTAGTTTCTAAAGAGCTACATTTAAGTTTGAAAGTCAAGGTAAGTAGTTAAATGGTGAATATGCATGCTACCCATCTTATATGCTGCTTTTCGCTCTTCTCTTAGTGGAGTTTTCTCGCAGTGTAGGCTCTTTTCATTTCTTCTCGTTTTCAGTCCCTTCTTTAGCCCACTTTTGTCTGCATTTCACAGATTCCCCCGACCCTCCTTCACCATTCCTTGCTTTTTTTGACATTTTTTATTTTATGGCATTTTTGCAACTGCGGCACACACAATCAGTGGCACACATTTTCAAGCGTAGCGAATAGTGCGCACAGCGTAGTTCGATCGGTGGGCGAATGAATATAAGCCATTCTAAACATTTTTAGTTGATTGAAAAATTGTGCAGTTGGTTGGCAATTCGAGGGCCACACCGACGAGCGCAAGTGTGTGTGTGCTCCTGGGGTTTTACCCGTTTTGAAGAGGAAAATTTAAGCTGCATTTAATTGGGTACAAATGTAGGGGATTGAAAGTGTGCCGACAATGTGTTCGATATTTCGGCAATTATGAGGGGGACGCAACGTGCACAAAAGACGGATGAATGAATCCACGGATTATCGTGCATCATTGGTCAAAAATCTTTGCATTCGAAAAAATATTATGAAATCGAAAGGCGGACTGTGCTCGTAATGGAAATAACTTTTTTGTTTAAATAATAATGTGAAAGGAAATATATGATAGTTTCGCTTGATCTGTAAACAGACCTATTTGCTGCACAAGTAATTGATGTCAAACGAAAACATCGAAAAATACTCGGGGCAAAACTTATGCATCGAAAACTAATTAGCAAATAATCCGCTATTCGCTTTCCACATAAATGCGCCTGCACATGCCATCTATATTGAAATATATATTTCATATGTTGCAAACATTCAGCAAGGCAACCAACTAATTAAAAAACTACGCTAGCAAAAATATTTTCGTGTTTTTGCCAGTGGGAAAAGCGGGCCAAAAAAACGAAATTAGAAACGCAAAGAGAATTCCGCACACGTTGCGAAATAACAAAGTGAAAAATGAATAATGACTTTGACAGCAGGTGGAGCCGAAGAAGGAGCAGAAGGGGCCGCAGGAGCCGGAGGATAACACGTGTAGGTGTGATGCTTAATGCAGTTAAGCAGTGCGACTGCAACAAAAAGCCGGCAAATCCGAGAGAGGATGCCAACCATGTGGGGCGGTGGGTTCGGGTACCGAGTGCCTGGATGCCCGAAAGGAAATGCAATTTGGAAATTGAAAACGTTTCGAGGGGCGCAGGAGGAGCCCACTGGCTTGGTCCACACTTTTTGCTGTTTAACTTTTGCAGGCCCCAAACTCATTTGCATGCGATTTGCTGTAATTGAATTTCGCCAAAGGCGGCAGGAAAACCTTGCCCAGCCGCTGCCTATCTGTCTATCTGGAAGCTTGCCATTGGTAGTGCTAGTTCTGCATAGCCTTTAAAAACTTTTCCCGCTTTTCCTCTGCAACAACAAGACAAATGTGCGTAAACAGCCGCCCGGGAGGGATGTTTCCCAGTCGATGGAGGGGAAGGGAAGCCTTTGAAATGAGCCAGGACTGTGTCACTGGCTGATAACGTTTAATGGATTGCTGGGGACTCTCAACCGGCGACAGAGGCATTTGCTTTTTGTTTATTTTTTTGCCTAGGCCCGGGCAATGAAGACATTAAAATATTAATGTGCGGCATGAATCAGCTGGGAGACATGGAAGCGGAGATGGATATGGAAGGCCAGTCTCCGGGGCAAGGAAATGCGTTCCGGAAAAGTTTCAGGGTAAGCTCTTAAAGAAAGAAGGTTTGATTATTGGTTTTAGTGGTTTGGAGTACTACAACTATTTTTTTCACCGACTAAAATTGAATATTTTGAAGACAAAAAATGATTTATAGTACTTCACAGTCTGGAACGCAAAAAGTTTGGCTTCTTAACCGTATGCAATATTATTTATTTCTATATAACAAAGAATCAAAGAGTATACCATGAATGCTATTGAGTTCCGTTCTAAGAGCACTGGCAATCAATTCTAGTTTCTTTCTATAGTTCCCAAGAAGTATTATATCTTAGGTCTTTGCACAGCACAAAAATATCAAAAACTAAGCCAACACTTTTCGGTCTCTGACAGCTGTGAGATATGCAAAGGAAGTTGACGAGCAGCCCGCAAATTACTCACACACGCACACTCGAGGGTGGCACACCCACATCCCCTGCTCCTTTAGCTTAGTTTGGTTGCCAAGTCAACAAACAAATTAATTACAGTCTGTCTCAATAGTTCGCCACATGTATCTGGGTGGCACACTCCACTCCACTTACGCGCCTTTCTCCTGTCAACGGAGCTTAGCACGGTTTGACAAAATTAAATGCAAAACTCATTATGAAATGTTAATAGCAAGCTGCTGCCTCTGGATAGTAGTGGCTGTTGTTATTGGCGCTGCTTTTGTGGTTTTACAAAACATATTAATTAGCATTAAATAATTAAAATATGCCCGCCGCTTAACGTCATTCATTTTAATCAGTTTTAAGCCCTCGTCGGTTGTTGCGGCTTCTGTAAGTTTAATGGGTGTACCCAGGAGGGTGGAGGCCTCATTAAATGTTAGTTATTTAAAAACATAAACAAATAAGTGATTAAATAGGCTGAATTTATTTGCATATGTAGCAGCGCGTGGCTTACGAAGCGATTGTATTTGATTTAAGAGCTTGCCGCTGAGTCTGCAAACAACACGGCGTATACTTAATTAAAAGACCCTTGGGGTTCAATGGTTTTGAAGAGATTTAGCGTTCGTTTATTCGTAGAAAAGGCTGTAGGGGAATACTATGTACAATATTCGTAGCAGCGAAATTAATTAGCCAGGTGTTGCGATAGGAAATAACAAATGGTAAATTATTATCTGGCCCTAAGTTTACAGCGCTTACACTTTTTGAATGAGCTCGAAGCGTATCTGCTCTTTGTTCAATGGTTTTGTGTACCTTCTGATGATATTCATTCGGCCGTAGAGCTTGTCGTTAGAATGAAAACTCAAAATGTTTATTTGTAATCTAAAGGCAGAACAACATGCTTCGGGTTAGACTCGTTGGGCTTCAATCATCGACATTGAAAATCAAACAATTGAAAAGTGCGAAACAATTCGGGGAATAATATTGCTTTGATGCCGTATGGACAAAGCATTTATTTATATTAATTTAAATTTTTTGTCGGCCAAAATTTCGATTCGCAACATCACCCGCGGCGGCTTTGTTGATGGCCGAATGGCAAATCGTTGTTTACCAACAGTGCCGGGCATAAATACAAATCCGCCTGCGACTGCGGGGATGTGATTGCCTCCCGGGCACTTAGCCGTATTGGTTTGGATTGCTCCGGTTGCCTGGCAGCCGCAGCCGCCAACTGTTCCGGGCTCTGGGTGGGATCCTCATTCCGATGCGGGCTCTGATTTGGTTTCTGCTTCTGCAATTTGCCTAAAAGTCTAAAAGTGGCATGAAAGCGCGCAGCTATTGTTGCACAGCACAGTGGTAAACAAATATGCGTGCCAAAAATGTGGGCTTTGAGTAACTGGGTCGGTTAGATCGGTGGGAATACCCTCTACTAAATATAATTTACGCTAAAAAAAATCATTTTATTTAACTTCTGTTGACTGGAATTAAAACTGTATTTAAAGAAAAATTTAAGATTCGCCGTTCTGTCTCTAAAAGTTCGATAGCCCCTACTTTGCAGCGCAGCGCCGATTCGTTGCAATCCGATTGGAGGAGATATCGTTTGTCACGTTCCACTTTATTTAGAATTTGTTTTCCCGCCGATGCCAATGGGAAAAACAATTTAAATTTTGTCTCTGCTGGCAGAGCGCAAATGAAAATAAAATAAAAACGCCGATGTCGTTGGCGATGCCAGAGCAAATCGAAATCAAATCGAAATGTAATCGCGCGAACCAAAGCCAAAGCCGAAAGCAATCGCATTATCGCCACATTGGCGTGAAAGTGCCACGCCCCCGGCCCACGGGCCACGTCGCACGCCCCCTTTTCCACGGTTAACCCTCACGCACGTTGCACACATATTTAACCCTCCGCAGCCATCCGCCCGATGTTTATAGTCAGCTCATATTTATGGTTACAATATTTGCCTTTAACCGGAAATCGATGAAATTTTTATGCCTTCGGCTTGGCGTCCCTTTATTTTATTTTATTTATGTGTGCCGAAAAGTGTGTGTGTTTGGCAAAAATATATGTTGCGGTGTTTGGGGGCTACCATTTCCAACCGCAGGCCAAAGTATTTGCACTCGTCTTGATTTTCCAATTTTTCCCGCTTTTTTCTACGCTCGCTCATCGAATTTAGGCAATTTAGCGGCTTAACTAAATCGTTTTCGGCTCTCATGAATTTATACGTTTTGTTTGTGCAGCGCATGCAAAAATTCTGATATATTAATATGCCATGCCTCCTACCTTCCTTCCTTTATATATATACACATTTTTATACATATAAATTCAACTTCTTTTCCCAAATGGCGTGTCCATAAAACTCCATCTTGTTTTGCCCAGAAATTGGCTGTGAAATGGTGGAGTTAGTTGCCGAAAATGTATTATTGGTTTCTCATTTCGATGGGCTTACGATGTCCAATTTGCAGTTTGATATGAGAGCAAACTTGTAGAAAGGAGACCATGCCGCAAGGATATTAGCTAGAGATCCAACTTAATTGCATTGAATGTTAGTAGTAGTAGTAGTTATAAAATCGTTTCCCATTCAATTATTTACAAATGATCTGCTGATAACTAACGCCTTTCCAAGTTCTAACTGAAATTGAACTACTTAGCTGATGCCTGTATTGTTCATAATTTGCTCAACCCTTTTCCGGCGCCTGCCACTGACAATTGAAACCATTCATAGCACTTAGGACAACACAATTTCCTTGGCATTGTTGGAAATCACGGAATGAACCCGTTGTGAAAACGCTCTTTTCACCCATTTGGCTTCTGTTCAGTTAATGCTGCCTTACAATTATGTGACAATTTCATTGATTACTAGGGAACGCAGAAATCGTCGATCCCCTTGGCACACAAAATAATGACAACCAAATTGCCGTCACGTATTAGTGCAATGTTATAGATTGCCAGCCGCGAACAATGACGATGTACTTCAAGCGTGAATTTTAACTCCCAAATGCAATTGCAGCAGAAAGCTGCAGAGAGACCAGATTTCTGATTTTAGCTTCCAGCTAATGGCTTTCCTTTCGATGAGGATGATCACGCCCGAAGAAGATGATGATGATGATGGATGGTTCGTTTGCTGGTTTGGGGCCAAATCCTGGACCTGGCACGTGTCCTGCTCCTCCTTGCATTGTTCTTGAGGTCCGCATCCGAACTTGCGGCAGTTATATTTCATAATTCACACACTTGAAAAAATAGTATGGCAGATTGAGGTTAATATGCTGTACAGAGAGCAGTATTGCCAAAGACACTAGTTATTCTACTGTCTTTGGTATTGCCGTGTCTCAGTGTGGCCATGCCGATAAAAACGAGGCTTAACTTAGTGTATTTTCAAAAAGATATATAATTTGTACCCTTACCTTTACTCCTAATTCTACATCCATAAACATTCATATTGAAGGATTTCTTGTGAATACGATTTTAGTTTATTCCGCTCTATGTTTTTAGTGAGCTTCCCGCTGCCACAGCTCAATTCATTGCAACTTCGATGCCCCTCATGCAGTAATCTGAATTGCTTTCCCACTTTTTCATGGCTTTGGCTTCGTCCTCTGGCTTTTTGCTGCAATCTTCAGCGCCAGAATTTTTACCTGCACGGAATTTGAAATCATGTGGGAACCCTGGTTGGGCTGCCGGAAGACTGTGTTCCCGGGGTCCTGGGTCACGTAAGCGGACTTACTTTGTCACTGGCCGGGGCGGGCCAGTTCAATCATTTACTGTCATTTACTGCCTTAGTTACCTGTCCTGCGGCGTCTTCCAATATTGCAAAAAATAAAGGAACTAAACTTCGGGCAACTTTAAGCACGAGTGCGCTTTTTTCATGTGTTCCAGGGAATTACTTGTTCGTCGCTACCTGCCTAGAATGGCAAAGTAAACGTCACGAATTTAATAAATAAATTGATTTTAATTGGAAATAAATATGCGGATTTTGTGGGGTTGGCATATGTATGTATGCACTGATTGAAGCATTACTTATACACATGTATGATCAAAATACATATGGTGTAGAATTATAATAATGAAACATTTATTTCCTAAATACCGACAAATTTGCTTACAACCATTTTATATATTATTTGTATATTGTAAGGCAGATAGAGGATGTAAAATAACAGCGTTAGTTGAATATATTGTAATTGAGCTTTTAGTAATTTTGTATAATGGTATACAAACATTTAGAAAATAATTTTTTTTTTTTTATGACACTAAATTTCTACACGACCACCTCTTGTCCTAATGTTGTTGAAAATAAAATGTTTTCTGTTTTCTTTCCTGTTATGGATGACATGGGTAAATTTAAATCCACGACAACTCTTTGCACTCCGTGGACAACTCTTGCCTTTGCCAGACTTACTGATAGCAATGCATCCGCTTGCCAGGACATACAACCATCTGCTGCCACGCCCTCAAACCTCATCACTCCGCACCCGCCGCCCACGCTTTGTTTGCTGTGGAAATGAATTTCTAATACAAAAATTGCATTGAAAAGTGCTGCATCGCCTGCTGGTCGCTTTTGGCAAACGTTGCCAACACTTGCGGGGTCAGAAATGGAATGGGCCCCAAACGGAAAGGGTGAAAGATGGTGGCATCAGCACGCATATGGCCCAGAGGCCGGAAGTGGTTCGCGTGTGTGCCCCCGCGGAGAAAAGGAACTGCAAACAGAGCAGAGCAGCAGATCTTGCTTCCTTTGCCTGGCTTTGGGCTCCTCTGAGTCCCTTTGCACCCGAGGCACCCACCGTCGACTTCTCGCACGGCACACACTTCACGCTGGGCATGCAAAATGCACGTCTAATACAATGCAAAATGCAAAACGCCGGGAAACCAACACACAACAAGGAGACTGACGCGGGGCAAAGTAAAGGGGTATAAGTACACTTAAAAAAAAAAATAATGTGCCTCAGCTAATAAATACCTGTAACTCAGGCTAGAAAAATATCAGTAGTATTACAGTACGCAGCATGGATGTTAGCAAAATTGCACACGTGCTCCACCTTTTCGCCGTTGCATTAATAATTGCTTATAAGATATGATATAATCATTAATGTATGTATGATAAAATCAATATGGGATTTTGGTTTTGTTGGTCTTAAAGTTGACCTGGTCAAGATGTTTTTGGCATATAGAAAAAACCCCTTTCTACCTAGATAATACGAACATACAGACGGACGTGGTCAGATCGACTCGTCTAGTGACCCCTTGTATGTCCAGCCAAGTTTCCTTTTACCCGTTACGCACTTTGTTTGTAATTGTTTGTAATAAAAGTGGATTTCTGACAGGCATACTTCCAAAATATCCTATCTTTGAGGAATACATTCTAGGTTTCCAAAAATATTATGTTTCCAGTTGACAGAACAATTTTATGACAGAATGATGGCTTCTAAGAACATCTTTTCGCATATTCCATTTTTTCCGAAGTGTACCGACTGGAACAGGATTCTCGAAAAAATGGGTTTGCTCACATACAAACACGAAAAACAGGAAATTGAATTTTCGACTTTGGCAAGTGTGCGTGCCAGGAAAGAGGAACCAGAGCAAGAAGCAGCAGCACAGGAACAACTTATGCCCCGACACTTGTGTGTAATGCGGATAGCTCCTGCTCCTGCTCCTGCTCCTGCTGCTGTGCAGTTGCTCTTGGGCGGCGGCAACTATTGCCAACGCAGGACGAGAAGTCCTGGAGTCCTGAAGTCCTGACACTGGCAGCGGCTCGTTTTGCATACCAAGCGAGCGAACGGAGCTCGACTTGTGCCGGCGGAAACGAAATATTTAACAACAAAGCAAACACTATGGCACACACTCATACACTCATACACACATACATCCATACACCCATACACCCATACACCCATACACTCGTACATTCGCAGATAAACGGGTATTTGTGTGCGCTGCATAATTGAGTGGGCGTGGCGGGCGTCGCAAGTTTAACTTTAATTTGCCAGCTTTCATCTGACTTTGTTGTCGAGCGCCGCAGAACTAAGCTCAAATTAATAGCCAGCGATCTGGGCCAACCTCTCAACCACCCCTCGCTAAGGCGGCAGCTCAATGACTTATCATATACAAATTACAAGAGTCTGGCATCCATTCGGCGCCACGCCCACCGACATCGCCCCGTTTGTAGCTATTAGCGATGGAAATTTTCTGCCATGGCAGGGTATACACATTGTCAAAAGAGAGATGCAGCTTAAACAACATGTATCTAAAATCGATTTCTATTATAAAATATGCTTGGGTGTTTCCTATTATTACTCTTTACCACTTCTGCCTTAAAATATGCTAAGATTAACTGAGAGCAAATTTCAATGGTAATAGTAAAATAACATCGGCTTACCGAAAGCATCCCGAATAAGTCAGGCTTCCATCTCTAGGACCCTTCACATACCCCATACATTCCCAAACTCAGACAAAAGTCAAAAAGTTACAATTTACGCTTGTAAATTGCTTTAAAAACTTCTCTCCGGTTGCTATCTGCTGCTACAATTTTGCTAATTAACTCAACGCTCAAGTTTTGGGGACAAATCCACCCCCAAAATCCCACCCCCAACTCCTCAAGGCCCCACAAACTTCCCTCTCAACACTCGACGATTCGCGTCTGCCACTAATTTCGCTAATCAAAGCGCGGGGCATCCCGTTTGTGGAAGGGGAAAGCGATGGGGGAAAACATTACTTCGATTTTATTAAACGGCCGGGGAATGGGATATTTTTGAAAGGGCCAACAATAATTTGCCAAAAATGAAAACAACATCCAGAACAACAACAATAAATGTAGAACTTTTGTTAATGGCAAAGCGAACCGAAATTCTTCCGAGAAAATTAGTTTTTTTTTTTTTACTTCTTTTGGGCGATAATTAGTAGCGTTGTTTAGGGGCAGAGCAAAAAATGTGAAACGTAGCTAGCCGACCCGGGTTATGGTTATTGCCCGGACACGTGCCACCCTTCGGGAACCCGGTTCCCAAAAATATCACACACAAAATGAAGAGCTCGCGGCATTCAGTCCCCGAGAGTCGATAATGTCGCGGCATGGCCACAAGAGCAAACACAACAAGCCGGGCAAAAAGGCAAGGAAGGGAAAGAATTGCAGCCTGCACTGAGAGAAAAACCCTTTCCCCACTTCAAAAGGTGAAAAGAAATTCAAATTCGGTTGGACAATGATATCAGCTAATCAACTATTACTATTACTTTTGAATGATGACAATTTGCTAGCAGTACGTTTACAATTTGGCATTCTATTTATATTAAAGTATAACCCTTATTTTCTTGCAGTATACCGACCCAAAAAAGGGAAGGACGGCCAGCAAAATCTCCTGTGGAAAAACTAACAACCAAAAATTGGGTAGGAAGAGGAATCGGACTCGGGGAGTCCGGAGATTTGAGAACTGGAAGCTGGCGACGAGCGCCAAAACTCATAAAATTCAAGCCATTGAGTTTTCGAAATCGCTTCGGGCTTCATTTCGATTGCCTCACACCCGCGATGTCCTTTTGGCCTCTTGACTTTCTGTCGCCCTGCTCCTCTTTGCTTGGCCATTTAAATTCGTTACGTTTCGATTGCCGTGAATATGCAGTCAACTTTATAAAATTTATAGTTTAATCTGATAGATAGGAAATTGCTTTGTTTTGGCCCAGGCTCGCAAATCGGATGGGCCACCGAAGGAGCAGAGCCCTGAAAAGTTGGCAAAATATTAATGGGGATTTCGGATGGGAACGGGGGACTTTGCCAATGCCAAGGCAGCACTTTAAAGCTTTCGACTCAGTCGATAAAAAGATAAACAGGGAAATTTATGCAGGCAAATAGAAGCAGCAAGGAAACAAATATTTGGTGCTAGTCGAATTCCTAGATCCCTTTAATTCTAGTAATTTCTTATGGTTACACAAGTCTGGGGAAAATGGCTTAAAAGTATTACGAGCCAAGCAATATTTTGAGCTAAAAAGTGCATAGGCGTTTTTAAATCCCCTTGATTAATTAGAAATACAGTTATAAGACTATTTTTAGTTTTACAGACTAAATTCATGATGTTTAACGTGTGCATTTATTATTTCCTAATTCAATTGCCCTCCCACAGACTTCACATATTTCGGTGGCACTCATCTTGGCTGCCGCATAAAGTAAAGATATTTCAGTTACCCCAGCCCTCTCTAACACCCCATATACGATGCTGGATTTTCCCATGTCGCTTTGTGTGGGCGATATCCTTTGGACTACAAAATGAGCAGCCCCACACAAACAATATTCAAGCAGGATATCCACCCATGTGCTTTCCAGGCAATTGCCTAATTAAATTTTATATTGAAAGTCGTAAAACGAAATTTCAATAAACACGAGACAACAGAAAGGTGGGGAAGTCGCGCCATTTGCATCTCTTTCCGGGCCCAGCGAGGCCTTGATACCAATAAGACGGTCAAATATTCCGACCAGGTCAGCACTAAAATCATGCGGTTCATTGACCAAAATCTCCGCCTCGCTTTCAATATCAAAAGTGGAAGTGCTGGTTAAACAGAGCCCAGCTGGTGGGCAGGAAGTAAACATCCGTGGCTGTTTACTCACCGAAGGACATTCCGTCATATGGAAGCACTAGGGAAATTTGTGTTAAACTAATAGATTGAAATTGAAATAGATTTCAAGCAACGGGTGGGTAACTACAATACATTTGATATTAATTTTGGTTTTCGAAAATGAGACACTTATGTGTGTTAAAGAGGCTCTATTATTTCTCTCAGTGTCGTATGTGGACAATTCTGAAGCGGTCAGTTTGACAAGTGGCTTCGATGTTTGCCTAGCCCATCACAACCGAACAGGTGGAGCCATCGAAAACCGAATCGGACTCAACTCAGCCCGACTTTTGACAACTCGACTCGTCATCATCATTTCCAACAAAATGGGACTTTGACCACCGCCCCAGTTATATTGAGATACATAAGGCCAGATACGTATGTGTGTCAGTGACGCTGCAAGCGCAGCTTGTTTGTTCTTATCCTTCGGCACTCATATAAAGTTTGTTTGCGGATTTGTGCAGCGCAATATGTCATTGCTGCCTCTTTGGGCCATCGACTTGGATGTGGACGTGGATGTGGATGTGGATAAGGATATGCATGTGGAAATGGAGGGGGCAGCGACGACCGCGCTTAATGGCAATGTACGTTCAAGTAAACACACGCTGCACACACACACGCACACATACACAGCATCGTGGTGCACTTGTGTGTGAGCGAGGGTCGATCGGACACATTATCTACCATCGGTTATCACATCTCCAAATTTATTCGATTTTATCTGAGCGCGAAAACACCATTTGATATGTCTGTCTATAATATTATTTTTAGGTTATAAATATATAAAATATAATATGAGTAAATAATTTTGGAAAGAAGTGCATACTTTTCTTTTTCTTACCATTATTAAATATTTTTATTTACAATTTTAATGTCTATAAGTTTGGAAAACAGCCCTCTCAAGTGCGCACATGCAGCTCAGTGTGCAGCGTCGACGTCGGCTAACAAATCCTTTTGGCATTATAAACATTATTAAAATTTCATGTTTCCTGCTACGAGCGACAGCCCCGACCTGCCACTCCCACTTTTCTGACTTCCATTCGTTCTATCTCCGTCGCTCTCCGCCGATCCGCCGCCCACTCAAAACGCAAACGTAACGAAACATGAAACTCGAAACATGGAAGGCCGAGAAGTGGACCAGGACGAGGACGATGCAGGGGTGCTTATAAAGCTCACGGAATATCCTGACCATGGAGGCCCAGCACCCCTAACAGGTTCTCACCCAAGCAGCACCACCTCCCTGGTCATAAGACTGTCTAGCCTTGCTTATTTGCAGCATGCTTCATGCTTTATGGTTACTTGGTCAAGGGCCTTTCATGCTCTCTAGCACACACACACGCACACACATGCTCCCACTCACAGTCGCGCATACACAGACACACACACGCGCATGTTGGCTTAAGCTAACACACACTCATAAAGACCGAGACACAAAATGCATGAAATTTTACGCCGTAAATCGTTAAAATGGTTTTATTTAAGTAAATATGCAAAAATCCTTTTGTTACACTCGCAGCATTATGTCCGGGGTCAGAACTTGATACGTTAATATCCGGAATTTAATTTGAAAATTTAACAATCTACATAAAAGCGAGATACGAATGAAGAGAAGGTAAGCATGAATGTACTTTATTTTACGGCTTTTTTGGTTTGGGTGCATATGTCGCATACGAAATCTTACATGTCCGTTTGTAGAGAGTGAGGTGGGAATGAATAAAGTGCTGTGAATAATGCCTTATTTATGCAAATTATTGCCACTATTTGGGAAAGCAGACTAGAAAACCGTATATCAAAGCTCTGGTAAATATATGTTGATGAAATTGTTAAGAAAATGGCAGTCACAGCGACTAGAATAATTACCATAAATGGAAAATTTTTTATATGCCGAAACATAGTTGTAGATTTTATAGTATTTAGTTTAAATTGATTTTATTTAATTAAACATAAACTTAAAGAAGTAGGTAGGTATGCTTCTAATCCCCTTAATCTAAATACCTACCCTTTTTTCGTTGGCATTTTCAAGCAAAAGTTCGCGAAAGCCGTTTGACCTTTGCCCTCGGTTCGCGTGAATCGCGGGGTCCAAAACCTTTTTAAACAGTTGCGAAACTCCTCCAGGTCATTGTTATGGCAACTTCTTCCATCCAATAGCTTTGCAATTTTCTTGCCAACTCAGAAACTTCAGCTGCGGCAAAGGCTTTTCTACTAACTAGCTGTTCTGCGGGTGGAAATTGGGCGAGCGTGATGGGGTGGGTTGGATGGCAAAGGCCATTCTGGGGGAGGGAAATTCTGGGGGGCGGGGGGCTCGGAAACTAGAACTGAGACGTCTCTCCTGGCTGGCTAAACCCAAACGCACTTAACACTTGCCACTGAGTTTTGCGTAACTTTTGCGCCCGGAATCCCTCGAACTACTTTCATACCTGAGCAGGGGGAATAAAATCTACTTCAGTGCGTCACGTAGGCGCTTCAAAGTTTTCATTTTTGGAAAATTTACGATTTAACGTTAAAGTGGAGCAAAACAAAAAAAGCCTTATATACTCGCTGGTACATATACGTATGTACTACTTAAAAGAATGGAAACTTTGAACACGACCAAAATCCCACTAAGTAAGTGTACGCCCAGTTCAGTTCGGTTTGGGTACCGGGAATATCCTCCGAGGTTCCAGGTTAGCCCGGGTCCTCCATGCTCTCCATGTTCTCCTGGCTCTCCGACAGGGTTCAGCTGCACGTACTTTGAATTTTGTTGGGTCTCCTTCTTTATTGCACTTAAGATTTACTCATCAGCAGGTGTGCCCGTGCCCGGGTGTCTTCCACCTTTCGGTTTCCAGCCCCGAAACCGGAATCTACGATTGAATTTCAGACAGTATACGGCATCCAGGCACCCAGGCACCCAACCACCCAAACCACCATCCGGCGACCAAGGAAAACGCAAAGGCTTTTGCAATTTTTATGTGCAATTTTTTACATGAGAACCAAAGGCGGTACGAAGTGTCGCTTGTGGCTCGTTAAGGTTAAGGGGTGAAGGGTGTTTTTTTTCCTATTTTTTGGGTGGTGCGGACTAGCTGTTGGGCTGCCACTGATAACCGTGGAGTGGATTAGTCTTTGGATATCATTTGCAGCGTGATCGTAGTACCCATTTCCAAAAGATTCACTATATGTGAAAATTCATATATTCCTTAAAGTATTTTTATAACAATAAAAAAAGCATCTTTAGTGTCCTTTTTATAACTAAATGATCATCAATAATCAACGCTAAAACACACAAGTGGAATGTGAAATAGGGCCTATGCCCCACGTTGGGCGCCACAAAAGTTGTCACAAAACAACAACCCTATAATAAAAGTAGTTATTTAAAAGCTTTTAGTTACAGCCCAGATTAAATTTATAATATTCCTACATGCCCTACATCTAATGGCTTTGCTAAAGGGTATTAAACACCGAATATCTGAAATTTTTTGCTATGATTTAGTGTGCACCACCTGCCGAATCATCGCCACCCAGCGCCCGCAAATACAATTTAAATTTTTAAGCGGCATCTACTTTGGACACGCCTTGGCCTGGGATTCGTGTCACGCAGCCTGACGGGTGGCAGAGTCATCAGCATCCCACCCCCTTTCTACAACCCCACATCAGCATTGAAGCATCAGCATGTCGTCCTTTGCCTCCGTTATCCCATTTTTTTTTTGCCGGAAAGCTTTTTGTTGAATGTTGCAATTTCAACCCGTTGATGGATTTTATGTTTTTTTCCTTGCACTCTTGTCGCGGGCACTGAAAACATATTTTGATTTTTTTCAAAACTGCTCATCAAACACACCCCTATACAAATTTAAGATATCTATGAATTTGTTTTTATTAAGTAGAAACCTGTACTGCATTACTGTACTGATAATAAGATTATCTTAGAATAAAAGAACAATTCTTTCCTCCGCTGTAAAGGTTGGCTTTATAAACCATAAGTAGTAGACCGTGGCCCTTTTCCCGAAGTGTATTTTTGTGTCCTGGTGGCGGCTGCGAAATCAGCGCAAATCAGTGGCAAAAAGGGGCTGAGGGCGGCCGAGGGGAGGCAAAACAAACGCAAATTGATGACACCCGCAGCGTCCTGTCTGTCATTGATACTTGCAAAAATGCTTCTTTACATGTCGCACGCACACGCTGCGCTGAAATGACACTAAATTTGGTTGATTAGATGCCCGCCAAACAACAAATCGGATTGGTATCCTGCCGCCCGAAAAGTCCTCGCTTTTCTTTACCCTGTAAATGTTTTGTATTGTCGGCGCAATCAGCGATACTGTACCATCCGCTTTAGGATTAGGACACAGTTTTTCGAACTTTTTTTCCTGACAGAGCTTGTTAAGGAGTAGTTTTCAAATACCTTTTTAAATTTACCCGTCAGAATTTACTTCTTTATACATTTAACACATTGCTTACATTTTGTACAAAAATATATTTTCTCTCAGGATACCAACAATTCGATTTAAACTCAATAAACTATGATGACAGTAACTTTTTGTTGGCTTATTTTTTACCATTCTCGTATCCAATTTTCCTAAACCATTTCCATTTAATGCCTGTGCTAATTTTAGTTGATGGGTAACCAAATTCGGGATCGGACAGATTTCTTTTTCACCTTTTTCAGTGGCCCCATCCGTTTTCGCGTCGTTTCAACCCGTTAACGTCAGCCTAATTGACAAATCTGCGCTTAACAAGCAAACGCAATCTGCAGCAACGCTGCCATAGATATAGAACCACATATATGGACGGCGGGACTCGGGGGCAAGTGGGTGCCCATATAAATTAACACAAGTATTTTTACCTGAACCACGCCCGCCATACAGAATGCATGCTAACAACCACTTAGCGCACACGTGCCACCCACTTTGTGCCTCACTTTGAGCCACACTTTTCCGCCTCTGAATCCCCACCACTGATGAACAACTATTAAAGAAATTACGAGCTGATTCACCGGCTGGGTGTCAGAGGGATCGGGATAAATTTGGGATCGGGGCCTCCGAAAAGCGGGAGTTGGAAGCCATTGGGGCTGCGTTTTATTTGCAACAATTTGACGCAAGCGAAATGCATGCGGGTGCGTTAAAAGTTGCCGAATCTCCAATTTTATGTGTGTTGTAAGGCACTATAACAAAAAATATGTTGTAATTGGAGCGGACTCTTCTTTTATATGCTTTCAAAAAATAAGTTATAAATACTGATTTTTTAAAACAACAGACATACTTGATGAGTTTTTGCCACCTTATAAAGCGAGTTCTTAGTGAATACATCATACGGCGGGTACGCATTGGATAAAAGTCTAAGTTCTTTAGTCAATCATCACCTTAAGTATCCATATTCTCGCAGTGTACTTTACGTTTTCCCCAGAACTCGGATCTCCCGCATGCCGGAAACTTTGATGCGCGACAGCCTGTGTAAATAGTTATCTATCCAGGGGGCTAGATACGGATGCCATAGGATCCATGGGATCAACGGAGTCGGGATTGGCATAATATGCCCCCAGTGTGTCGGCCCAGACTGACATCGCAGGCCCGGCCTCAATCAAAGTTGGGCGTATAATGATTGTGCCCACAAAAAGCCAGCAGGATAAAGTTTTTCGCACAAGCGGTTGCATCTTTGCATCTCCATCCGTATCTCCAAGTCAGCCTTAACCAGCAGTTTTAATTTCGCCACAAGGCGACGCGACGTTGCCGAGCGCATCTTCAATGAAATTTTAAACAAATAAAATGGCTTCGACTGCGCCTTCGTCCTCGACTTAATGATGTGGCTGCCTTCCCGCCGTTGGACTCGCACTTAAATTAGTTTCTGCCAAAAAAGGCGGCGAGAGGAAAGTACAACAAGGAAGGAATTTTGGGCTTAGACTCTCTGGCCCAGGATAATGCCTTGTTTGGCTTGCACAGGCTAGCAAATGGAATCGCAATCAGTCGCTCTCATAGAGTAAATATGCGAAATCATTTGTGACTTTCGACTTTCGGCATTCCTAGAACTGTACACTCCCTAACACACAATATGATTATTAAAACATAATGTATAAAATAAAGCAGATAAATATATATTTATTTGTCTAGTACAAGTTGAGCTTACATTTTATAACTGTTAGCTAGTAAGGTTGTCGAAACTGTTTTTGCTCTTAGAAGTTTAGTTGTAAGGCACGAGAATGATGACTTTAGCTTGTGTTGCCTGCTTACACAAGCATCTGAAATATCAACAGCATTAGTAGTCTTTAAACTTTTAAACTTGCCCCCGAAGGCTGAGTCAGCCTAATGAATGCAACCCACTGGCGCTATTGCAACCCCGACCACCAACCCCCTCGATATTTTAGCCCGATTCGCGAGCCGAGCCCCTGGCTGCAACTTAAATTGGAACTGCTTCCGGCGGCTTTAAATACCGTTAGTCACGCACCAAGCTCGTTCCGTTCCCTTCCGTTTCCTTCCGTTCCGTTCCCGTTCCCGTTCGGCTCTGGCCGGGTCGGGTTGGATCGGGTCGAAGGTGTCCTTAACCGAGGTCCGTCCACTTACATTGTCTCGGATCCAGCTGGAGCTGCAGCCCTGGCCAAAGCCAAACGCCGAGGAGCGACTATCATGCAATTGGCAGCGACCGTTCCGAAACTGTTGGCTTATCTTTTACCCCTTCTCCATCGCTCGATCCAATATGTCTGACTAACTGTCTCAGCGCTTTGATTGCCAGCGGAGCGTGGATGGGGGCTTCTTTTCTTTGCCGCTGCCTTGGCGCTTGGCTTCCGATTGAGCCACCCATCCGCCCACAACCACCCATTCGCCCACCGTCCCCCAAAAACTTTAGCTTTGGCTTAATTTCGCGCACGAAGTAATACAAAAAGTGGAATTGGTGGGGAGGCGGTAACACGTGCGGCATCCTTAACACATTCCAACAACTGAAACTACATAATAAAACACTCGGCGCTAAGGCTAAATTCCTTTTTGCCAGCTCGTGCAGAGACAGAAAATGTTTCGATTGTAAAACAGTAAAATGCTCAGAATACGCTTTATAGGCAAATCTGTGCTTAACAAGCAAGTTATATATCAATAAAAAGTAATGGAATTAACACCATTACACTTATTATAATTGTTATAATTGCCACAGATCTTAGAATATTTTTCTAGTGCTATCTAGAAATGGAAGCTAAAACGTAGCAACACCAAAAGATTTTCGCGCTATGTTTTCACTTTGTCAGGAGGGCTCAAAGGTGGGGCATGGGTCGGAGGTCGGAGGTCGGAGGGCTCGTCAATTATTGAGGAGCAGGTGGGCGACTGCAAAAGGTGTGCTTTTAATTGTCCTCGTCGCGTCATCGGCGTCCGTGGCCGTTCCTGTTGTTGCCGATATATATTTAGCACACTCGCCCACGAGCCAACGAGATACTCGTGGCACAAATTGCTCTGGTGGCTGGCGTTGGCGTTGATGTTGCCGTGAGTTTGACTGCTTGTTTTGTAATAATTTAGAAACTTTCGCTGAATATGTGCTTTTACTCTTGTGGCATGTCCGCAGTGCAAAGCAGTGGGTGGAATGCAAGTGCAGACAGGAGTGGGTGCCGAAAGTCAGCGTCAGTTGCAGTAAGGGCCATAAATGTCAGAGAAATGCATCGAATAGATGAAAGAGTAAATGTAAATACAAGATACTTACTATATATTTATCTTTACATTTCTTAGGGTGCCCTTGTGGATTCGCTATACGAGTATTTTATTTATTCCGTAAATACTTTATATTAATCTAAAGCTGCTAAGCTATTTCATTTTCACTCCCCTTCCCACGAACAAGCATTTTAATTACAGATATTTAAGGCACCCTTTGTAACATTTGCCACTCCTTTCAGTGTTTCTCTCATCAAACTAATTTCACCTCACTGCCATCATCGAAGACATTTTCGTTTGCTAAACTTATGGCGCCCACTGTCTCCCACTTCCACTCACATTCACACAAACCAACTTACCCACACCCACATTGTCTGCCCTCTTCGCTCTCCCCTCTTAACGCCCCCCTCAAGCTTCCCAATTTAAGCCTCACTTCACCCATCAGCCGCTTAATTCAAAGCTTTTTCCTTTGCCTTTGAGATTTGCGTGTTTCGCTTAATGAAGAAGACAAATAATCGCGCAATTAAAGCCTTTTAGCTTTAAGCGCGAGTAAATAATTGCTGTGAGTGCAGAAACGAACGCACGCACACGCCCACGGCTCACAGATACACTGGCACACAGGATTACTAAATACACAGCCGGATCTGCAGACACACACCCACACACACACACACACAGGCGCGGACACGCACACTAAGGCACTGGGCGTCCTGGGCGTCCTGGGCGCTGCACTAACAAATGGTAAATGTATTCAAACAACAAATCTTAATGGCACGCTACAATGAATAGTAAACGAGCACAAGGAGCGGAGCGAAGCGAAGCAATCGCGAGGTGGGAAGATAGCGATGAATACCTGAGAGTTTGCACTTCAAATAAACTCCGGCTTGCTCAATAAATTATTGGCATATCAAGTACGTGGTACCTCTCTGTTGCCCGACAAATTTAGAAAATAGTTCTTCAAATATTTAAACATTTAATAGATAGAAACATCATACAGGTAACACTAACTTTTCTAAGACAGAAGATTCATTTTGTCAACCCATTTTGAAATGATCGTACAAGTTGGTGCAAGAGGAAATTTAAAAATAACTTACAAATGCAACGAGAAACCATTTCCAACCACATTCGTTTGAATTTTTTTCCGAGTGTACGGAAGCCTAGCAAAAATCCCCGTCTCCACACTTCCCCTCCTAGCATGTTGACTTGACTTGGCTTCCGTGCAAAATTCTTAATTGCACCTGGTGTACGGCGCCATCCGCTGACTGGGATATCTGGATAGCTGGCTGGATGGCTGGATGGCTCCTGATGGGTTAGATTAACTGCCTGACAAGTAAACCCACTTGCACACCCACCGGCGCACCGAGCTGACTTTGTTGCTGCTTCCGGCTGACAGTCAGTTGGACGAACCAGTCCGTCAGTCAGAGATTCAGTGCCTTCTTCTGGCGGTGTAATTTTTTCACGGCTTATCCGGGCTCCGTATTCACACCCACTCCATCTACTCCACTCCGGCAATTGTTGGCCACCCAGAAACCGCTCAAGTGCCCTCGACTCACGTGCTCGGCACTCGTAATTATTTTCCCTATTGTTCGAATTAAATGCTCAAGGATTTATGGGGCTCTGCTCGAGATTTGTGCCAAACACACACAAAACGGGGGCGCAAGGATCTCCGTCATCTGGGGGCGGCGACCAGGAAAGATAGTTTTTCTTTCCCGCTCTCAGTACTTTCCATTCTTGCGGTATTGCTTCGCTTTTTTGCATTGACACTTGGCATAATTATTGCTTTCGGAAATTGCATGGCTGTAGGGGAAATTGATTCCATAACCAAAACACCACTTATCACTTTATTCCGAATGCCGCAATACAAATAAAATGAAAGGTTAGCACAGCATTCGTTATCCTTGTGGTTTCGGAGAAGAAAGGTTGAAGCACCACTCAATCAAATCTTGTGTGTTGAATAAATAAAATCCTTCCAAATGCTCGTTTCATTTTAAAGAGTCAAATCAAAGCCGCCAGTGAATCGTGGATTTGAGCCCAGCCTTTGGCCCTGTTGGTCATAATTTTGTGTGGGAAAATGGCCTCATCTCGTCCTTTGTGGTAAATTTAAATTTATTTGTTGCTCCTGAAACTGATAACGCAACTTTCTTCAGGTTTCCACATCGTTAGCTCGCTATGCAGCGGGAAGTTTTATATTTCAACAATTTTACAATTTTCCCACACAACCACCGGCATTCTTGGGCACTTCTTGAGGCGTCCTGCCGTTCCACCCCCACCCCCACATTTCTATCTCTCGCGAAAATTGTTCCGAAAATTGTCATTGGTTATAGTGGTGGTGCTGGTCGGGCTGGTGGTGCTCTAGCTTCTGGTCTTGTGGTTGCTCCAGCGTCAAGTCATAAATTACAGAGCGAGTCATTGGAAAAGCAGAAAGGCGGGTGGAAAGTGTGTGGGGCGGCGGAATTTTCAGCTACTTTCTTGGCTACTTGTGGAAATTGTTGAATTTATGCATGCATTACTTGATTTGTTGTTCCTAGATGCTGGCGACGTAATTTATTTGCTTGCCCCCAGCTGCCAGCTGCCCCCAAAGTATGCAGCACTTTAGCCAAAGTCATATAAATGTTTATTAAAGCTAACAAATGTGTCGGCCCCCTCCTGCTCCGCCCTCCGCACACACACACATACGTGAAAGTTTAGTGAGACCACTTGTACACTCAATTTGAAAATATGACAGTGTTGTCTCCTCAGATATTCAATGCTTTTAACCCCAAGTGGAAGTATAACAAAGGGGGAGCTGAACAATGGGGAGTTTCGCCCGATTCGCTGGCTGTTTAGCCAGTAAGTGACTTCTGACCAAATCGAGCACTGAGAAAAGGTACAAGGCTAGCACTTTTCTCCCCCTATCAACCGGCGCATAAAGGACATCTCGTAAAAACCACACGGCGACTTCTGACTCCAGTTTCCATATGTGCGTGAATATAAACACGTCACTAAACTACAGAGCTCCACCCCACGAATCTTCAATCCACCCCAAGGCCCCCACTTGTCCATTTCAATTGAACGAAAGCGAAAAGAAGAAAAATGAAGCGGGAGGTTTTGGAATAACGCATGAAATCCGGTGTCTAGATACTCTTCAAGTAACTAAAATAGTAGCAGATTAGGTTCAAGCTAATAGATTGTGTGTAATGTAATATTTCGAGTACAACCTGGTGAGGTTTTATTAGATTAAAGTATTTAATTACGAACTGTATTTAATAGTGCAAGCCAAATATGTGTAATCATATAGCACAGATCATGTGGATCATCCATACCCGTTCGGAAAGTGTATGGTGAAATAACAATGAGAAGGCAAAAATCGAGGCACCACTCTCATTTGACTGCCACAACTAATTCGCACACCATCGCACAACCGAACATGTGCTCCCCCTCGTCTGTGTGCGCTCCTGTTTGTGTGCTTGTGTGTGTGCGTAAACATGGGGTAAACAGGATAATAGCAATAAAATATAAGCGCCATCCGTGATCCAGCTTTCGGTGGCTCTGTCCCAGCATAAGTTTGAATGCTTTTGGCCTCAGCTATTTTTATGGCTCGCTGGCGGATTTCCCCGCGTTTTCCCACCCCATTTTCCCAGCCCTTAACTGCTGTTTGTTTATTTGTCCTTTTGGTTCTTGTTGTTTATGGCAGGCAGCTTGCTTTCCTTGCCATCATTTGATGTTGTCCTCTTTGACAAGCCACTGTGACGTAATATGGGAAATATGTTTACAGCTGCCTTTCTGGCTTTCGTTTTGTTTTCGTGGCGAAAAGTGAGTGGAAATGCCGGGTAGTTATCTAGCTTTGGTTATGGAAATTTATTAAAAATCTATGCCTGGTGGAAGAAGCTCCCTTTATTGGCTTTTCCCTTTTGGCATTTTCGATTTGGGTCAATGATTTAAGCATTATCGAACTGGAATATTTGTCATTTGCACAGATATATGAAAAATGTTTTACGATACATTTAAGAAACCATATATTTGAATACCTTAATAAGCATGTTGATCTTAAACGTCACTAAAGATGTCGAAATACACTTAACATTTTTGTCATGTGCCCAATAAAACATATATGAATTTAGTTATTCATTTAAATTTTTTCAAGGACCAACAAGGGATGTCTGCACAAAAAAGTTGAATTTAATTGATCAAATATAAATTGTCTTAATTGTGCACAGCCGTACACAGGCTTGTTGGACCAAAAACAATACCATGCCGGACCATTTAGTACAAACTATAATTAATTGCCAATTAATTCAAATGTTGTTGTTGTTGCTCGCCATGCGGCGCAGGAGCATGTCCTTGCTGAAAGCTTATGCTATAATGTATGTTATTAAAGCTATACGAGAATTGATAACCAATAATAAATATTTAATCAAAATACAAAAACCAAAAAATAAAAAAAGGTATACTCTCCGTAATGAGATTAAACGCTGTTGTTGGATTTTTGTATTTCACTGTAGAACGGCGAATAAAAAAAATTGATACGTACACACGATAATGTCAAGTTGTATAACCATATTTCAACGAAAATAGAAAAAACATAGAACTATAATTGATAGGTACATGTAGATTGGAAATTTATTAAATTCTTGGATATGCCCACCCGCGTCTAATTAAATTTGAAGGCAATGAAGGCCGATCATAAAAAGCAGTAATAAAAATGGCGGCCATATTTTAAATGGAATGTACAATCCCACATATTTTATAATGCCAGTGCCCGTGAAAAATGCACCTCTGTTTAATTAAATCAACAGAAGTATGTGTTTTTTTTCGCCGCATTCATAATGCGACAACATATTTTACCCAATAAATATCCACGCGGCAATGGGGGTCATGTAAATGTTAACAAAAGGCGCATGAATTATGCTCCGCAGTCAGAACCATAAAAAATAACTCACCCAGGGAAACTCCATCCCACTCCATCTGCATTGCAATATTTACTTTGGCTACATTTGCAAATGGAGCATTACGAAAATAAACAAATTTTCATAAATGACAAGTACAAAGGGAGCGGAGCACAAAAGGATGTCCCATCCGCACATACGTGTGTCCTGCGATTGTGTGCCTGTGTGTGTGTCTGTGGGGTTTTTACGGAAAAATTTCAATTTGAACGACGTGGCAGGGCAATTGGTAGAATGAAAAAGCCATCGGAGAGGGGGGAAGTTCGGCAAAAGCAGAGCGAACTGCAATTGGGCCATGTAAATTGTCACAGCAGCCAGGACTTCGGGGCTGGGGCAAAGGCATCAGGAGCAGATGCAGAGGCATGGAAATCCTTGATAGTCGATATTATTTTTCTTTCGGCGCTCCATTTGTTCCTTGCCCGCCATTTGTCAACTTTGGCTCGAATCGATTTCCATTTTATTGCCAAATAATGTTTTTGCCATAGATTGTGTCACGTTATTTATGGTGGCGCACAAAAGGTATGAATCGCACGTCACAAATGGTTTATTGGCCAACCATTCTTTACGCAGTTCTATAATCAGAGCCAACCCGCGACAAATCCGCCCTCCTCCCACCATTCTCACTCGAAGCCGTAAGCCTTTCGCCGTGACTTATCACACGACTTTGACTAATAGCCCTTGTAGCTTGAGACCTTTTCCTTTCGGCCATTTGCCTCGCAAACACCTGGGTCAAACTAATTAAGCCTCTCGGACGGCACCACCCGCCACACCCACTACCGGGTCAAACAATGGGCTTAGGAACATAAATCAATCAGGCGAAACTGTAACAACAACCAGGCCAACTTGACGAGTTCCTTCGGCGACCCTCAAAACAATCCAATGGACAATGATTAATCGCATTACAGCAGCGAGATGCGCTGCGCGATGCCAAATGTGCTATTAAATACCCTTTGTGCGGGTAGGTCACTTTGAATTCCTAGAAATTGCCATCTGATTTACTGGAACTATGCTTTAATCAGTATTACAAGGTCACTTCTCTAGCAGTGATTTAAAATTTAAATCATCGATATATGTCTTTCAATCACATGGAGTGGGTATTCCGTTGTTATAGACATGGACTTGGAAGAGAACATCCAGCATAGGAGAATAAAAACCAAGCCAAGCTGGAAGTTCTGCAATATCTGCGTGAATGCTCTAGAAGAAATTCGAATAAATCTGTTACCCTGGCACACTGCTACGACAATAGCAATTTGGAACAAGCGTTAGTTGGCCAGATGTGCCACATTGGTTTTAAGCCATTCACCTAAATCACAAGGCACAAATGGATCCACCATCTTGCCATGGTTTTGTTCTTCAAAAAGCGTCTTTAAATTGATCCTGATTACTTAAATCGATTTGTTCTTCACCATTATAAGGATAAAATTGACAAAATTGAATACAAAATTAGTCAAATAATCCCCGTAGAAGAGCATTAGATGTTCTTTAATCTAAAGTATGCCAAAATCTCCCCGTCTCTACCAGCTGACCCTTGCAAATGTCACTGCTTTTTTGGCGCAGTCACGCTAATTAGCCCCAGACAAGGACGAGC
Source organism: Drosophila melanogaster (assembly GCF_000001215.4). Taxonomy (NCBI): domain Eukaryota; kingdom Metazoa; phylum Arthropoda; class Insecta; order Diptera; family Drosophilidae; genus Drosophila; species Drosophila melanogaster. The sequence continues at coordinate 20,542,706 of NT_033779.5, forward strand.
CATCAGAAGACCACGCCCACGCCATTTCAACCCATTCGGAAGTCCTGGCTGACAAAACGAGACCAAACCGGAGCTCCTACCGCCCCGCTCCGCCCCATGAGAATTTTAAAAATACATTTTACGAATTGTAAATAGCTTTAGTGCGCATAATTTTGTGGATTATGCTCACGCCCCATGCGGCTGCTCTTCGAAAAGCCAGCAACGCCCAGGACTTGTTTACTCCTTTCGAGCCATGATAAATGCCTTGACATAAATCTCAGACAGCGTTTCCTCCGGCGGGAGGATGGGCGGAACTCAACTCGGCTGGCTGGCAAAAGTTAATCAACATTTCATTAATTAATTTCTTTAAAGATGTCGTTGGGTGGCGACTTGGCGCTGGCCAAGAGAAAAATGGCTCGCCAGACGATTTGGACTGAGCTGAGGGTAAATTATGTAAATTGGCTAAAAGCTTTTCCGGTTTTGAATTAGCAGCCTCATCAGCGACTGGAAATTCTGGCTTCACTCATTATGCCGCACCATTCAAAAAAGCGTTGAGTTATATTCCTCATTTAAGTTTGGTCCGCAACTAATTAAATTGCAAGTTGTGCGTCGAATGCAAAACTAAAAATCGATAGTGACAAAGAAAGCAGCCAGTTGTTGGTTTGTTTTAATGGCTTAAAAATAAAGAATATTTTACTTGGATTTATGGAAGATACAACATTTGTTATTAATTATGCACGATAATGATGTTACAGTGTGCTTTACCGATTTCTTGCAGTGTTATCTACAGACTCGTTTAGATAATGTTGTAAAGGTGATTATTGTTTTTTTTTTAGTATTTGCCCTTTTTGTAGGATCAAATACGAGTTGAATTTCATACCCAGAAAGTGGATCCTGGATTTGGATCCTCCCACTTTCCCTCAGCAATGATTCTCGGCCTGTCTGTTTTCTCTGCGGCAATAGTGCAGTGGGAGATTTCATTAAATTTCATTAGAGAATGTGATTAGAGAGACGCACGACGCAAAAGGCCTAGAGGCAAGTGCAGACAGGACATTCAAAGTGCATTTAATTAAGCAGCATGGTGCAGTTGCGGGAGGGAGGGAGGTAGGTAGGTAGGTGGTGTGCTCCATCGAGGCTTCTGGGGGAGGACAAGAAATGAATCAAAACAATTGTAAATACTGCAACACAAAAGCAATTAGTGACACACAAAGCGGAAGTGCAAAAAGTGAAGCTGTTGAAAATAACTCTGCAAAACACAAAGAGCGGCCGAAAAAAGGATAACAAGATGGAAGGCGGCTTGTGGGGGGCTTTGGGGCCAAATGGCAACTGCAGGAGGCGCCAAAATAAACAAAGCGCATTGCTAGTTAGGCCAGACTTGATGAAAGGCCCGGGAAAGCTCCTGCCGGCCGGGGGAAAATTTGGCGGCGGCCGAAACTGGATGCGCAACTGAAAAGTGGCCAATGTAAATCTAATTAAAAGCAAAACAAAAGCCACTCTCAACATGCCACTCAAATTATAATGCATATAGCGTGGGCCTCCGCCCAGTTGAAAGATAGTTGAGAAAAATGGAGAATGGGAGGCGTGCCCAGAGAAATGGAGAATGGGAAAGCGCCAGGGTGTGAGCGATGTCAAGTGGAAAGTCTCTCCTCTTCGTTAACCGAAATGAGTCGTGGTTTTACTTCGACTCTTAGTGGAAAGTCAATGGAAATAAAAATAACAATCACTAACAAGTCACTTAAACTTTTTTAAAATTACGTTGTATAACATTTAATTTTTAATACCCTGCTTTGTTTTTCCTAAAAGTGAAACCAATTTCCATGCTCTTTTTTCCCAAGTACCCATTTTATACTAGCACCGAACCACTGTGCAATCTGCAGTGGTGCACTCGCCCGCCGAGTTCACACAATGAACCAGCGATAAATGCCAACACGGAAATGCATAGAATTTCACGGAGTCATGAGGGGAGGTTCTAATTTGGTGGGACTGCCAGGAGGAGGGAGCAGGAGGGAGCAGGAGTGCGGCGATAGCCGAGGCCTAGTGATGTGTCCGACGACGACGGGACACGGGGTGTCCTCGGGGTGTCCCAGAACTTGGCACATGGAGCCAACGTTGTCGCATCGCTTGCCAAAATCCGCATTAAATTTATGCACTTTTGTTGTTACGGGCAAACGTAGCCGGAATGTCCGTATACGGATGCGGGCTGGGCATGCGAGCCTGGGCACGGTACGGGTGATTTCCCCAGTTCCGCAGCAAGCCGGTGCCAAGATGGGAGGCTTTGGAGCGGGAGTGGGCCAGATGATGATTGCATTGACGATGATGCTGGCAGCGCCGCTGGCCGCTCATCCGGCTCAGGTTTCTGGCACGGATCCGGCTTTTCGGTCCGGATCCGCAGCCAAGAAGCGAATCGGAATCGGCGGAGAAAAACAATCCCACACTCAAGCCAAACACATCCGCCGCTGCCCATTTTGGCTGTGATTTTGCAATTAAATAGATTTCAACCTCTCCGCCTTACCACTCCCCAAATGGTTTCCTTCCTCCGCCGGCGACTTTCGAGTTCAATGACAAAACCCTTGGACCCATCTGCAATGGGCGACAGACAGCAATATTTTTACGTAAGGCCGATGTCTTTCGTTTGCAGTTCATTTGGCTGGGTCCGTGCAGTTTGCCTTTACTTCGCAATTTATTTGTAAATAAGATACTATAAATATTCATATGTGCTCCTAATAGTTTTGAACTCCTTTGCTTTCGGGCATTTTTATACATTTATTTACCATTTAATGCGACTTTTGAGACTTGGCAAAAGGAAAAGATTGCAAATGGTCGCCTTGGTGGACTCATTGATGGAAAAAAATATGTACAGGTTTGCAGTTGCATTTCATTTGATTTCCGACTTGAATAGCATGTAAAAAAAAAATTCTTATGCCGCCACATATCTGGTTCATTTCAACATCGAAAAATGGCTTTCCAAATGCTTCAGTCGACTTTTTCTGCATTTTAGTCTTGGGTTCGACCATCACTAAATATTGAATTGGACCCAAAGTCAATTTAAGCTGGGCCAAAACAGTAAAACGCAGAGTCCCATGAATAAAGGGGTCTATTTCAATTGCCTGTGCGTGCCATGATTGGTTTGTTTCCGATCAGCAGCAATACAATTGACAGCGGGATGTGCTGGTAATTTAAGATTCATTTGGAACGCACAAGGCGAAGGAAACTGGAAGTCTTTCTCACATCCGAGATACACTTGGATTTCAAATTGAGGACTGTGAGATCTAATTGTAAAGACAAAAAAGGCCCGTCAAGGATCAAAGCTTAATCGTTGGAAAATTAAAAAAAAATAAATATCTTCAAACTAGCCTTTGAATGCATCCCAGTGTAAGTCAGTAACAGTACTTAATGTATTTATACCTTCATCCAATTGGGGTTTCAAGAGCTTCAATTGTTTTTGCGAGTGTAGACGTGTCCTTTTGGCCCCATCCTTTGAGAATTCACCCGGCTGTCTGCTTATGTCGCCATAGATTCGCAGTTTGTCAGTGTCGCGATGAAATGGGAAGTGCAAGGGGATCTTTTTATTATGCTGGCAGGCGTGCGAGTATTGAAACATTTGAGGGAATTTATTAGCGACACATATATGACATTTGACACATTGTTCAACTTCCCCCTGAGTGTGGGTGTGTGTGTGTGTGGGTGCTCATCGGTGTGTGTTTGGCGGGCTCTGCGTCTGTGTTTGTTTCTGCGTGTAGGTGTTTTTCAGTTTCGCATTAGGTGGCACAGAGCACGTGTTAGCCGCTGTTGTTTGCCAGTTCCCCGCATTCCCCCTGCTCCGCTTTCCCACAACGCCGCGACTGCTGTCAGCATGGCTCACATAAATCGCAAATTATACACGCAGCCACGCCCACGAGGGGGCGGGGGGATAGGCAGCTTCTGGGGGCTTGGCTTTTGTGCGTCTTCTTTGTTTCGGTCGCTGTATGTGCAGCCGTGCATTGGAAAATGGAAAATGCATTCGGAAATTCGAACGCTCAACTTCACACATTGTCTGCGTTTTATTGCATTAGTCAAGCACTTCGAAACTGTCCATATGCAAGCTCGTGGGCCATTGTTACTCCATCATTGTTTTGTCCTCAAAGAAACAATTAAAATGGCGAACGTGTTTGGCATGAAAACTCTCATTGCTGGAGGGAAAATGAGATGGCAAATATCGCATCAAATAGCTAAGCTGGTTGATTAGTTAGGTTTGCATGGTAGGAGAACTACAACTATTTTTCCATCCTTCCACATTATTTTAATTCTTAATGAAAAGGCTTGAGAGTCAAATCCCAAATGCTTTAGACTGATTGTTCGGCAGTCGTCTCAATTTCCTTTATGCTCTGGCCCGTGGGCAGAAGACAAAAAATCTAAGCCATGCCAGTCGAACATAAAGCATGCCATAGTGAGATTCCACGTCAGACAGTGCGTATGCGCAATATGGAATTGGCTTTATTGAAATTCGCATGGAAAAACAATTTGCCCAAGCGCCATCGCTTGGCTTACACAGCTCAAAGCCATAAAAAAGGAGGACAGAGCTGCGATGGGAGCTGGGTGCAAAAGTGAGTACTTGAAATGCGTTGCAGCAGCGATTTGCTATCAATTTTAATATCACATAAAACTAAGGGCAATCCCGAAAGGCAACGCGAGCGTAAAACAACAAGATGTGCACAACCGGAAAGAGAAAGGGGATCGGGGATCGGGAATAGGGGAAAAAAAGGAAGGGTGATGGGTGATGGGTGTATTCAACTATTGAAATTTTATCAAGTGCACATAAAACTCAAAAAGCCATGATGATGTAGCCGGGGTCGCGTTGGCGGGTTAACAAGGGGCAAAGGAACTCGGGGGCTGGCGTTGCGCAACTATTGTAAAACATTGACAATTTCCGTCACATCTCTGGGGTAGTGCAAAATGGCAAATCAATAAAAACAAATTGAACTCGAATTCAATAAAAAGCCAGACACTCAAAGTGAACGGTTCCCAAATACCTCTTGTCCCGACAATTGGCGAAGGAAGTTTTGCAATATCCATTTTACTCTGGTATAAATTCACTTCACAAGTCTTAGAGCAGTGTCTTAAGGAAATGCTGATAGAATGAGCTTTAATTCGAATAGAATTATCTTTTCTTTTCGCCAATTATGTATTCTTCGGTTTTTTCTTCCTAACGATTAGCACTTTGTTGGGTTGTTATAGTAATTAATCGGTTAGACTAAAGTCGCCAAACTGGGCAGAAACAGATATGCCCAGCTTTCGCAAACACCAAACCAACGATAAAGCCCGGGCTGAAGGGTTGCCAATCAGCAGCAGACGAAGCTGTAGTGGGGACTATCTAAAAGCGGAGGGGGTAAAACTTTAACAATGTTTTAAAAAGATATACTCCCGGCAAACGCCGCTGGACGTGATCCCCGCCAAGCCGGCACTCCGGCACTCCGGCAATGGATTACGGCAATTGCAGTTGAAGCTCGTCCCCGGAACACGCCCTGTGGAAAAGGGTGATGAAGTCAAGTGCGACGCCTCCCCCGGCTTTCTTTCGCCTTGTTGTGAGCAGCTAATAAAAGCCAAAATCAATGCCATGTTCCAATATATGTGGGTGTATGGGGTGGGAGGGCGTACATGTACGTTGGTGTGTGTCAAATGCGATAAAATTTGGTCAGCATAAGGTTGAAATACTTTCGTAAGGTGCTGTTGAAATGTATTTGTTGATTGCCTGGGTTTGCTTTTTATTTGCTCCCATTCGTGCTTTGTATTTGGCTTTGGCTCAGCTCTTTTGCGGTCAACTCGTTCGTAGCCAGGAAATTGCCAAACACATGGCCAACTCGCAGCTCACATAACTAGCCCCCGAAAAAAGGTCAAGTTAAGCGAAGTGTGATGCGAAAGAAATCTGACTGAAACCCGAATGGGGATATGCCCATGATGTATGTAACAGCTGGTGGGTGAAAAAAATAACTAAACCACTGCCGCTTACAAAAGGGGCAAAAGGACGCCGGCCGGCCACATGTATATAAACCACATCAATAAAGCACAATTTTTAATATAAATAACTAAAGTTTAATTTGGTCCATAGCCCAGTTCCCATACAATTTCCCCTTACAGCCGGGAAAATTGGTTTCGGCCAGCGAGCCCTGCATGAATTGTTGATGGAATTCTGTGGCCCGGTCGAAATAACAATTATTATTCTAATTATTTCATTCGAATTCAGGCGGGTCGAGCGGGGGCATTGCATTGGAAAACATTGCAGGATATGCAAATTGTTGGCCATGCATCAAATATATTAATAATTATCTTGAATGCATTACAATTTAAACCATACATACTTAATTCATATAGCTAGATTTTATGTTGCAATTGCAACATGTACTGCTTTTTTTTTGAAGAGCAGCTATAGTTCCCACTCATTTGTATTTGTATTTAAACATTTAGCTATGCAATGTTCCAGGCTATATTTAAGTAGCAGGATTCGGATGCACAACTTTTTGGCTTCTTATGTTTACGGATTACCAACATCAGCAGAACTCGTGATTTATGCCCATAGTTTGGACAGCTCTTTAAGGCAACATCTTTATCTGCATCTCCATCCCGAATTCACCTACATATTCCAGCCGATTTAATGGCACACACACACACACCTAAAAACTGTGCGGGAAATGTCTTTTAAGTTTCATCTCCTCGCTTTTTTGTACTTTTTCTGGCTCCGGCCCGCAGACACATAAATAAAGTTGTCACACGCATACGTAAAAAGATAAAAAGCTAAGAACTTGCTTAGCTTCTCAGCGTGTGTGTGTGTGTGTGTGTGTTTTACTGGCTGTCTCTTTCTGCAGCCTCTCGCGCTCTCTTTCTCCTGCCACTAGAACCCCCTCATTAAGTGCAGAAAAACGCCTTTTCACTGTCATTGATGTCATTCACGTGCTGCTGGCAAGCAAAAAATGAATGTGCGGAAAAAATAAGAAAATGTCGCATGCGTGACAGAGACGGTCAGTGGGGGGGGGGGGGGGCGAAAGAGATCGGTATATGGGCGGTAGAAGAGAGAGAAAGTCGCGACAGACATTCGAGTTTCTCGCTCATTAACCGCGTGCGTTGCTGACACGCTTGAGTTATTTTCAATTAAATGTCGATGAAAAACTCGCGAGACAGTCGCTCACACACCGCACACACACAGGCACACTTATCGAGGACATGGCATGCGAATGCGCATAAATTAAAACTCAACATCGTTCGCGCCATGTCCTCGATGGCGGCACTCATAACGCACCCACTCCAAAGCCAGCCACCGAAGAATTTGCGCTGCCCCCCCGCAGTGACACCCACCGCAACCCCCAACTATAGAAATATGCATCCATTTCCCCCATCATACACATCCAGTTGTCGCCGGAATGCTGAAATTCCGCACGGGCCAAACCCAATTTAAAGTCGCATGGACTGAAAAACCAATCAAGATTAGGCTGCCGAAAGATGACTCGAATCTAACATGTAATGAAAATGATACAGTGCTGCCTTATAAACCAAATAAATTGTTAAAATCTATTATTAACTCTGATTACTAGTTGTTAACTCATATGTTTTGAAAGCAAAAAGCTGTTGCGTACTTTTGCTGAAATGGGTTTTCATTTTCATTAGCTCGGTTTACATCATTTTGCAATTTTCGAAACCTCGAACACAAAACCGACGGCGTGCTAGGTAAGTAATTTGAGCTGGCAGCTCAACTATTTTTTAATTATCTCTATCACTGGCTGTTCATAAGCGTAGTTTAGTTTGTCAGCTTCCCTTAACCAGCTGCCAATTACAAAAATTAGCCATAACGCGCGGATGTGATAAAAAACACAGAGGAAGTCCAGGGGAGGGATTCAAAAACATCATCAACCGTGTCCTCCTTTTGCAAGCGCGTAATTTATTTGTAAATTTCATGTAATTTATGCAACGCACACGGAAATATGTCGGTGTGTGTGTGTGTGTGCGTGAGTGTAGAACAAAACCCGTGGGGGTTGGCATGTAAGCCAATTAAATGGCCGTCGACGTGTTTTTTGTTTGCTTTCCGAGTTTTGATTTTCCCACAATTTCCCACGCAATGTTTAAGATCATTTTGCTTGGCATTCGTGAATAATTGGTCCGTCGCAAGGTAATTCGTGAAACAGCTTGTCAGTTGAATAATGTGCATGGTACTTATAAAAAACATTGCCTACTTATCGGGACAGAGCACTTATGCTGACTATTAGATGGATATAAAGGTCCAAAATTTTTTTAAGGTCTTGAAGTTTTGGAAGAATATATTTGGGCCCAGTATGCCTTTGTATTTGTGCGATTCCTGGGTATACAAACACGTTCAATTTAACGCTTGAGTTCGGTTTTTGGAAAATATATTTCTGGCGCTTTTCGTTCATTTTCCGTTTTTTGCTACGTTGATTTATGCAAAGCTTGGGCGAAGATAACGCGTTGCGGCTCAGAGCTCACGGTTTCGCCCGCTCCTGTAAATGGCAGATGGCTTTTTGCGGGCGGAGGGGGCGTAAGTGGGCGGTGGGTGGTGTGGTTGGTTGTTTGGAAGTTGGTGGTTCGTGGGTGGTGGGACTTAAAGCCCCGAGCCTCCTGTTTGTTTGACCATGTTGTTAGGCCGCTGTTTGCAGTGTTTGGCTTTGTTTCCCCTGCCAGAGCTGTCTTGATTCTTATCGTACTCTCTCCTGTGGGAAATACACGTTTTGTTTGCCCGTGCTGTGTGTGAGTGTGTGTGTGTGTGTGGCACGAGTGTGTGCGAGTTTTAGGTACTTGTGTTACCTTGTAAACAGTGCTTGTACCCTCATCACCGTCATCGTCATCTTCATCGTCATCTTCATCGTCATCAACATCTCCGCAGTGGGCATTGTTTAACATCATGCCAGCCGTAAAGTGATCTCTGTTATTTTCGTTGGATTCGCCATCAGGCGGGCAAAAGTAGTAATGGAAACTTCTTCAGTGCAGCTTATCTGAGATAAACAATGCACAGCTTAGTTTTCAATCACATCCAAATTTAATTTGTTTGCCTAAAGCGTAATTTGTTCATTCTCTTTAATTTGGGCAATACAAATGCATGCAATAAATACATTTCCTATCGTGAGACAAGAAACAAACTTTAACTTTGTTGTGTAAACAAAGATCTCAGCGACCAGTGTTTGCAAGTCATTGAATATGCTTTGTAGTTTTTCATACAGCCACATTTTCCGAAAAGGACGTGGTGCAGCCCTTGCTTGCAACTCGAAATGAATGTGTTAAGTGCACTTTGGAGGGTCGCTGGAGTGGCATGGAAAAAGAGCGAGATGGGGGTAATTAAAACTGCAGCAAATGAAACAATTTATGGGCATTAAATCAATGCCAGCGTGTAATTATCTAGCACGCACTCAACGCGGCCCAGGAAGGAACCGAAATAAAGCTCAAAATACAAAGCACATTTTGTTATTTTAAGCTGTGGGCTGGTCACGCCCATGGAATTAAATTCCTAAATAAAATATAGTAGCAGGAGGCTTCTACCTTCTACTCCCGAGAACAGAGCCAGAATAGAAAGTAAGGAGAAAGTAGTAAAGGAAGCATGTCGGTCGGTAGATGGCGCTGCTGGGGCTTTCGTGCACATTCTGTGTAAGTAATTTGCATACCGGATCAATCTTGAAAAATTAATGGCTTCCCAGACAGATAATGGTAGACCGCACACACACATCCTCATGCGAAAAAGGAGCGGCGCAGCAGCAGCAGTGAAAGAAGAAGACCAAGGAGCGGCAGCGAAGCGTGAGCCAAATGCTGAAATATTACGTATACGCAACGTGGCCTGCCTCGCCGCCCTGCGGTTTTCAGCAATATTACGTAGCGGCCACAACCGACTCGTCGCCGTTGTCTAGGCAGTCCGTCCTCAACGTCACATCCAAAAGACACTCGAAATAGTGCAGGGGACCTTTGTAAAATAAGATGTACATATGTGTTTTAATCTCTTCATGCTTTTATTTGAAAACATCACCTATCTTAACATATCTTAACATCAATAATCATAATTTTAAAAATTTGTTCTTCCCTATATCAGCTCAAAATAGTTGTAAATCAAAACTCGTCATTCGATCATTTAGTAAGCATTTTCCGTTCCACTTTTTTTTGCCAGTGTGGCTACGAGTGTCTTGTTTTGGGCTCCATACCCCCACTTAGCTATTTCGCTTCTCCATCACAAAAGACGGTGATTCCACCTCCTTTGCCAAATTTGCGAGTGCGTGTTCGGGGTGCTTTGCATTCGGTGGAATCGTCGGAAATGAGGCACCCATGTGTCACAGTTGGTTCACTTCCAGTTCCCCTGCCCCAGTGCCCCCACAATAGCATTCCTTCCTTCCTTTGGCACAACACTGCGTAAATCTTAATCCTTACACGCTTCGCAACACGCTGCCATCGCGATAATAGCCACGGCAAGAGTGCTGGCTTGAGCAACAAAATTAAGCGATACTGGGCGCAGAACAACTTAATTTTACATGCAATTTTGAGTAATGATACGCAAATGCTTCATGGCAATTACCCATCTAAGGAGTGGAGATATATACAGCAATGCCTAATACCCATATGCATTAATTAACGCAAGGATGTGGCATTTTACTTAATGGTGCAGGCAAACGATGCGTAACTAAGTAGGATTCAAAATAAAATACTTTGATAACCGGAAGGGGCATTCATAGTGGAATACAAATTAAACACAATTGCAAATATTTCGAGAAATCAACAGAAAAAACTTTATTTTGATGAAGGGAAATTTTATGTACAATATATATTAAAAAGCATTATTGAACAGAACTGAAACAGCAGCCCACTTGAATTGTGCTCCAGGTACTTCACCTAATTTGATCAAGCAACTTCAAAGAACTTGTGCATATGCAACTTTGATTTTCCCTCTCCGAAAATCGGAATTTCCAAATTTTTCGGTCTCCCGGGAGCAACTGACTGTGCCACCTAGTTTGGGGACTTTTTTCCGTAACTTTGGAACTCGCAGATGAGATGGCCCCAGTGCAACTGGAATTCTCCTTGGCACTCAACTTTGACGTCGCTGGTGAAACTTGGGGATGCCGAGAGCAAAGGAATCTGAAAAGTACCGCCCAGCGCTCAATTAACATTGCAGCCATAAATTCTGCAACTGCCTAGGATGCTGCTACCTATTCCTGCTGCATTTACGCAGATAACTCATCAGACTAAGCCAAACAGATTCATCTAAAACTCCGCTAGCCACTTTCCTTTTAGAGTCAAAACTTTCCACATAAATTCTGCGCAATTTATTCATGAAAAAATACGGGAAACGGGAGAAAAGGCGGAGAGGAAAGTGGGAGAAAGTTGCAAAGGTGCTCCCAAAGTTTTTGCCCCAAGACGCAGACAGCGACTGCGAAGACGAAGACGAAGACGAGCAAGGACGAAAAAAGGGACATCCGGCATAGGGCAGAGATTGATATAAGGCTTTTTATATTCCGACATTTCAAAGCTCATTTCACGGATAAAAGTTAAATATGCTAATGTGTGGAGGCCGGGCTTTGTCTGCTGCCCCGGCGATAAGGATGTCCAGGAGACAGGATGCTGGCTGGATGAAAGGCCGTGACAGCTGATGACCCAATGGACACTGGACGCGGGTCGTTAGTAAGCCGATTAGCCAAGGATTCGACTTTAAGTCGCTACTGGCAATTAGTAGCCACCGGTCGTAACTCGTAACTCCTTTTGCCGTAAAACAGTCCAAGGATTTCAATTTGCAAAGCCAGCGAGAGCTGCGCGCAGCGAAGCGAGCAACCACTTCACCTACTTCACGCTTGTTGGATTTAATTTTATTGTGGCATAACCTTTTGCTGACACAAAACCCCTTCCCGGGGTGGTGGGGTGTGGTTTATATGGGGCATATATATAGTGGCTGGATTGAGCCCGGCACCGCCCCCGCCCCCGTCCCCGCCGCCGACTCCACCCCGCAGCTGTTGCGCTTCCTTGGCTTTTGTGTTGTCGCCTTCGTCCCGCCTGCAGTAAAACTTATTTTATTGCGCTCTTATCATTAATTTTATGGCAATGCCGCAACTGTGCGACATTAGCGGTAATTGGCAACAACGATTTGCAAGACAGGCAACAAAACGCCCCACCCAGAGCCACCCACCCCCTCACGTAACCCGAACCCAAGTGGCATTACCCCATCTATCGTGTTCCCCAACGTCGTGGTACTTAATTGAAATTAATGCTCGAAATATGAGAACTGATACGTTATTTAAGCACTCTCAGCTGGGCGAAGCCACTGGATATCAAGGTGAAATTTATTTGGACAGGATCACGTATAAATATGATCTATATGTGCACACATTGCATATTCAAATGAATTTGCGTGTAATGGCTTTAAACGCCTGAAACTATCGGTAATTATTATGTTTTAACTTTAAGAAATTAACTAAAGCACAACATTCAAATTAAAAAATACACATTTTCCTTTCTGTCCATCGTTTATTTTTTCCTGGGCTTACATGGGATGTCGGCTTTAATTGAATTGCCTGCAAATTACCCCGAGCTGCTCGTATCACACCAGCCTGCGGAAATTGCATTTCACTTGACTGGCATGTATGGAGGAGCGAGGTCACCACGGGTCATTTGGAGTGATGCTCATTAAGGAATTTCAATAAACGGCCGGCGGGCGGCATAGATCACTCAGCCGGGATTCTGGCCCGATGGCAAATGCAACCTCATCTCCGCACCGAAGCTCGCGGTAATGCCACTGGTATTGAGTCCTATTACGGATGCAGAAGCTACACTGACAAAAATTGCAGGACTTAAAACTAGAATTTAATGGTAATTGGTTTTCAAATGTTCAAGCGATTTATTTTTATTTATTTTCAAATTATATTGTTATTAAAGTGCAAACCACAGGTTTTTTACTTGAACTTTGAGTGAGTAGTTATTTCTAATCTAAAACCTTTTTTCAGCCCTTAATACGACGAGTTTTGCCACCAACAAGACACCCTGAACTAGATGATTTATTTGAGGCGATGCACTGACACATTTTTCTGAGTGTAGGGCTGCAGTTGGCCAGCTGGAATGTTGACGTTGATTGGCGTGTGTGCTCGGCGCGTTGTGGTTGCGGTATCGGCGGTGATGGTGGTGCTGGTGTCGGCTTCCATTCCGAATTTCGTGGCATTTTTCGTTAGTTTATGACAAATGCGTTAGACTGCCACGCTGACCTCCCTTCCTTCTTCCCCTACACGACCCCCACCACCCACCATCGAAACTGTTTCGGTTTTGTAGCTAATGACATCACGTGCTTCTGGGGGATATGACATCGTATAGATTCCCTGTCAGGACGGGCTGCCTGTCATCAATGGCGTACGCACATAAACAAAATACGTCAACTGTATCCAATAGTCCACTTCTGGGATCTGGCAGTTCCCCCAGCAATGCCCCCAGCATCCCCTCCATACAGGAGAAGCTGCCCCGGGTGTGCGGAATGTCCAGACATCCTGCTGTTGACAAGAGCCGTCCAAAATGTTTGCTTACCCCTCACCCACCAAATCGGACAGCTCCCGCCTGGTATTGCGATTTTTTCATTAGTAAGTATCAGTCGCGTGTCTATATCATATCCTTCAAGTATCGGTCGGGCAATATAAACAATGTTGTTAGCGAACTGTTGAAGCAGCTCAAAGGACTCACGAGGATTGACGTCTTCCATGATTCCCAATTGAGTGTTTGTTTTCTCTGCATTCCTTAAGGAGGAATTTGATGAACACGCTTATATAAACTGAATGTCCCAGTTTATTTATCTAAGTACTTTAGTTAAATAAAAACTCAAAAATAATTAATTCATTAACTTTTTTATAAAATGTTTGATTGGGGTTTCAGTGAGGTGTATGCAAATATTTTCGAAAATAAGTAAAAGTTTAAAATATATATAAAACTTGTAGTGAATGAAGTTAGACTTGTTAAAGAAATAACGAAGTAGGATAGATCACCTTGCGTTACATTTTTTAAAATGTGGTGAAGTCATAGTGCCCTTTAATAGTTAATTCAAAAAAAATATTCAATTGAACGACTATAAGATACCCGTCATTTAGCTGAAAGAATTTTAACAGAGATGTAGATATGCAAGCAGGGAGCGCCGTAGTAAGGAGACAGCTGATTCTAATGAACTTTTAGTTAACTTAAAAAAAAAAAAAATAATAATAATAATAATAATAGTATTTATAATAACAATAATAATTTTATTATTTAAAATAATTGATAATAGTATTATTATAATATTAATATTAAATATAAAAATATTTTATCGGCTTTCATTTTTAATGTGGGGCTCATCTCACTTTTTTTTTGTAGATTGTGCAGAAATTGATTCACTTTAACCAAAATCGGATCGCTTCACATTTAAATACAACTTTAAGAACCAATGCCAATCGTGATTATTCCAAACTTGATGGCTAGAAGTGAGTCCCATTTTCAACCTTTCCCCAACTCAATAAAGCAATTTCCTGTGGAAAGAAGAGATTGCTGCCGTTGAAAGGCAGAAATCAATTTCTTATCGGCCAGAACTAATATGTCAAATGTATAATTCGAATAGAGGCCGATGCTTAGGCTGTCCACCGCACAAAGAAAGTCGAGGCAACACAAATCTTTCCCCTGGAAAAATCCCTTTGGTCAAGAAATTCTTTTTATCAGCTGATTGATTGACACAGATTCTCGGGGACGAGAGTTATCCCTAACATTAATTTTGGGGGTTTTTTCTTCTTGGTTATATTGCCTTATTCATTAGTTGCGCTTTTGGCACAAATTCATTTTTAATGACAGCCGCTTTTTACAACTCGGCAGATTTTAGAAGACTTGTGCATTTTTTTGTGCGCCTCAGGTTCTTTAATGTATTTTTCATGAGTTCTGTAAAGTGAAAAACTTTCGGATGCGTGCGAATAACTCATATTCATTGATATTCTGGCGTGCCTGAGGTTTTCTTTGGTCCCGCCTTTTGCAGATGCTTGCTTTTGAAAAACACTTAAACAAATCTTAAGCTTAAGATATTTAATGAAGGGTGCATTTGAATTTACTAAAACTAAAACAACGTTTAAATTATTGTTTTAGTTCATGTCGAAATGATAATATATTTACATAGGTTCATTGCTGATAATAAGTAACTAGCCCCGAGTTCAAGCAATATTTTTTTCCGTGCACCAGCCTGCTCTAGCTGGTATTATATAATTCATAAACCGCCTGGACCCAAGTCAATGACTTTGGCAATATTTCGAGGAGCGCGGCTCGCGTAATTGCCAGCGCAATGAGACCGCCCAGAAGCGTCGTCCTGTCGTGTCCTTAAAAATTGGCCGCCAGCAGCGAGAACACATAAATAAATTTCTAGATGGGCGAAAAAGCGGCTGGGCAGAAATCAAAGAAAGTAAGGAAGAGAAGTCCTAGATTTTGTATCCCGAGGAAGGAGGCGTGGACGATTTGTGCTCACTCATTCCCAGGCAAACGAATCCTGTGAGTTATTTATGAAAGTCCTGGGCCCCACAACGCCAATGATCGTTAATCATAATCGACGCATAATATTTCGCAAGAGAGCGCCGGAAATCGGAACTAATTTATGTGGAAATGAGTTAATTTCCTTTGCCTGAATTGTGTGATTTTCTAGCGATTTCATCGCTGCCATGCCAAAAGTAATTACCAAGCACTTTCCTGCCATCTCCCGAAGGGCAGATGAGTGCCCAAATTAGGCTCAAGTTGATTTTGGCTGGCAGTTTTCAAGCTAAATTAATTATGATTTTTGTGTGCAGGTAGGTGGCAAATAAGTACATGCCCGGCTTCTTCTGGGTCACGATTGAGGTTGAGGATGAGCTGGCTTTTTTAACCAGTGCAATATACAACTTTTCACTATTTGGTAGCCGAAAACAACCAGCAAGGCGGAGATTATCCCATCTGGCTTAAAACAAATGACAGGTTTTATAATATTCCCACAGAATATTTAATTGGCGTAATCCGCTTACAATTTTTGACAATATTTACTGTGTGGGTGCTGCATTTGTTTCACTCAAATAAAAGATTACACTCCGTTGCAACAAATATGCATGAAATACAAGTGCAAATAGGTGAACAAAATGTTTTGCAAATTCAGTTCGGTTTACGCATGCACTTCGTACGTAAACATTAATTGCGTGAACAATTAAGTGATATTAATATTAAAGGCCTCAAAAATCGATATGCTTAAAGTCCTTTAAAATGAATCCATCACCAAGGAAGCCAACAATGAAGAATATGCTTCGATTCAAAACTGTTTAAATGCCTGTTCAGAGGCATTCGTAAAAGTGGCGTCTCGTCAGCATCCTTCGTCCTTCGTGTGTTCGTCTGACATGTCCTGGTGTCCGAGGCCAAAAGCTGTCAAAATAAAGTTTAACAATTCACGCGCATTACGGACAACAAACACCCACTCAGCCATCCAACCAACCACCCACCCAACCACCCACCCACCACCCGCCGGGTGGTGCGGCTAATTTGAGCGGTGTTTGTTTGACATTTCAGGCGGAACAGCCGCAACACGGGGCAACACGCGTTCCTGTCACTCGGGGTCAGTCGAAAATGATGGCAAGGACATGAAAAATGTATGAGTGTAAATTCGTAGACGCTTCCGGCTGATTTTCACCTAATGGAATGTAATTGTCGATTGTAAAGTGAACAAAACATTTTACTGCAGGCTCTTTAATTTTTCAAATATAAATAGTCAGCAATTCTTTCTATTTTTTACATTTACATACCAGACTCCAAATTTTTAAAAACGGTGAACATTTTATTGGCATATTCATGGAAGTTGGCAAAAAAATTCGTGATGGAAAATTGAGTAAGTGACAGCTTTTTTCGGTTTCAATGCGTTAGATTATATAGATCAAGAGCATATTTATTTTATAGAGTCGAATCGCGTACTAAATCAAGTACACCCTTTAACTATTCTAATACATTCGTCCATTTTTAAATGAAATTAAATGTTCATTTCGGGGTCAGTTTTCTTGGAATGAAGGAAATCCTTTCGGAGACTTGTAATATAAAAGTTTCCATAAACACCTGAGACAGTCGCTCCACCCAAAAACTCGATGGCCAATTTTCAATTGATTTTCTTGACTGGCTCGGCTGCCTCTTTTCCATTCCTGCTTAACATTGACAGATTGTATGCCATTTTTTTGCGTTGTACTTGCAACAATATCGAGGGAAAAACTTTGCCGGTGAAAAGCAGCTGAAACAAGCAGCTGAAAAACTGCTGAAAAACTTTGACAACTTGCACAAAACTTTTACCAGCCGTGTGACATTAGGTGAGAGTTGGCAGAGTCCTTCGAGCCCCCGCTGCTCAACCCTTGGATGTTTTGAGCGGCAGCAGCTGAAGCCTTTATTCGTTATAAATCACAAAGTAATCATAAATCGCTGCCTGTACATAAATAAGAACATAAGAAACAAATGACAACTCGGAGTGGAGTGTTTTCTTTTGGGGCTGTAGACGCGCTGCAGGACATTCCCAGTGCAATTTGCCCGGTTTCCTGTGGTGAGAAAAGTGTCCTCGTTTCTACGCCCTTTTAGGCAAACATCAATTTGTGGGGCCTCATGTGAAGTCTTGGGATGTCCTAATGTCCCAATGATTATTAGTGAACATTTACGAATAAATAAAGGGACTTTATTACGTTACCTTTCCATTAAATAGAGCATATTCATGGAATCAGACTCTACGTTTTCCCAGCCAAGCATCTGCAGTAATTTAAAATACTTTTTAATGGCCCCAAGGAGTCTCCAAATGGCCAAGACACTTATTTTATTTTGCATAAGCTGTGCCACAGCCACACCCCATAATTTAGCCACTAGTCAACGCCTTGGGCTTTTTGGGAGTTTGGGAAAGATTTGGCCTCCTCCTTGAAGTTGCGAGTGGCACTTTTGCTTTGTAATTTATGCAGCCCAAATTAAAAGCGTTTTTCCAACAACATTTAATTAAGTTCGGGGTGTGGGGCAGCCAAGGTGGAAAATGTTCAAAGTTAAACATGAGAATTAAAATGCCAGGCCCCAAAGTGGAATGATTCCTTTTTTGTTGCCTGGCCGATGTTCATTTAAATCGTTTTCCTGCTTGGAGAGTTGTTTAAAAAGCTTTTATTCGCAGGCATACAGTTTAGTCCACTGAGCAAAATTATTTGATGCACGTGTAACAATGATAGAGTTTTTCTTCCTTGCAAGATTAGCAATTCATTATTTTCCTTTAATTTTACAATGTGTATAACATTTTAAATCGAACCCTTAATTATAATATTCCCTAGGTTCAGGACTCCTGAGAGTATCCTGAATAGCTTTTCCCGTGCACCAAACTATTTTACCGAGCTGGAAAACCAATCAAAATACCTGCCACCCGGCTTGACCCCTGGGAATTGGCAAGTGGGGCCAATGACTAGCGCCGGGATCATCATTATCCTCGTCATTATCAGCAGGACTGGCGGTGACGGCAAAGGAATTGGGTCGTTGTTGGTTTTAATGCGACTCGCTTGCCACTTTTGCTGTTATCAGCAGCGTCAATGTTTGGTGATAACAGCCAGCGGCAGCGCAGCAGCAGCGTCGCAGCAGCGCCGTTCGAGGCAACAACAAAGCCCATTCTGCGCAGCAACTGCGGCTCCGGCAGCGCAGCATCGGCTAATGGGCAAAAGCAGAGCTGTAATCCTGCTCCCGTTTGTGTTTGTGTGTGTGTGTGTGTGTGTGTGTGAGTGAGTGCGGGCCGCAAATGGTGTATGTGTGTAAGTAGGGCTACAATATGTGGAGCAAGTTGCGCTTTGTTCGTGGCCAGGAACTCGTGTACGCCACGAGCGGAAGTCCGAAGGACAGCATCGCAATTCGGCAGTCGCTCGGCTTCGTCCTGAACACGCAGGCGCTGTACCGGGAGAGACTCGGGAAAGTGACGGAGAGAGCGCACGAGAGAGCTGCAGAAACTGTTTCACTTCCGCTTCGGTGATGCTGCTGCCGAGGTCCTGTTAAGTCCTTACAGAGCTGCGCCCTCTGTTCTGTTGAAGGAAAGGTTCTTAGGCTCCAAAACTTAATGTAACTCTTGAGTCTTAAAAAAAAAACAAGTATTTACTTAGATAAGTATAGTTTCACTAGCTTAGGCGATATCACTTTGACGTAAAATATTTATACAAGCATTGCAAAATTTCCCCGAACATTCGGTTTTCCTCATACATAGACCCACCGAAATTCCTTTACATCGCATCACAGCACTGGTTGTTTCGATTCCATCGCGTTCCATCGTTTGCTCTCGCGAAGGAGCAGCGCCTACATTCCCACAGTGAAATGTTGCAACGCACGAGCCATATTGCAGCGTGCAACGTCGGAAAATGCCGATGCGCGACGCAAATTGCACGCCTCGTGGAAAGCGGAAAATGCCCGCCTCGTGTCGGCGCTCTCTCTCTCTCTCTCTGCCGCTGCCCGTGCCGCTCGCTCCTTCTCTCGCGCCCGTTCAGCCGAGATTTTGCTAATGTTGCTGATGTGCTGCTGCTGTTGCTGCCGCTGCTACGGCTCCGCTGCTACGGCTTCGCTGCTGCTGCTGCGTTGCTGCTGCTGCGAAGGACTTCAGTGCTTTTGGGGCTGTGCTGTTGGTCCTTGGGCCATCGCTCGTTCAGTCGTCGTTGCGTGTTGTAGGTGGCCTGGTCTACTGAGCTCCGTTTGGACTGCTCCTCCTCCAACTACTACTGCGGCCGCTGCTGCTGCTGCTGCGGCTGCTGCATCCGCCTGCAACCTGCAACACTCACACCACGGCAACAGAAGTAGACGCGTCGCGTTCAGTCCCCGTCCTACGGCCTAACGTCATGTCGCGTAGTGTTCGGCCGAGTAAAGCAAGCAGACTGTAAGGTGACTGAACCGATCCTTAACCCATCACCTTCCTCTCCCACTCGAGTGCCGTGGATGTGTGTCAATTAGAAAGTCTCGTCTCAGTGAGTCGCGTGTTTAATTTGCGGCACGTTCCCCACACACACTCACTATCAATTTAATTAAAAAGCCACAGACAGACCCATAACTACCGCAAAACCAGCCAGCAAACCCACCTAACTGGGCCCAAAACTAAACACAATATTGCGGTAAGTTTTCGCTCACGTTATTTTTAACTAATCAACAAATGGAAATCGTAAATCGGCGAATGGCGTTTTATTAGCTGTGAATTTGTTGATCCGGATGGATTTTATTGCTGCGGTTATGGGCGGGTGGCAATTGGATTTTAATTAATTACGTTTGCACTTCGGTAGCCATTTCAATGAAGTTTCGGTTGCTTTTTTGTTTTTGATTTATGCCTGAGCTTTGTTTAATAACATGCAAATTTTATTTAGCTTCTGCGGCTGAAATTCGCAGCATGAATATACCAGTCAGTGTTCAATTTAGTAAATTGAATTTGGTCATGCGGGGGAAATCAAAAATATGGAAGTACTATTTCCCTTTGAGAAGCATCTGAATAATGTAACAGATTTTAGCAGCAAGAGCTATACCAAAAAATTCCTAAAACTACGCCTTTTATAGCCAACTTCCTTTTCTGAGACCACCCAATTTTAATATAAATTTAAATGTTTCTTTTAGTACTACAATGTCTTATTTAACTTTACGATTTTCTAACAATGTGAAGTTAATAGCATTAATTTCTCTCAATAACATTGAAGCACATGCGAAGAAACATTTTAAAGCTCCGCACCCTGATTGCTTTGGCTAGGAAATTTCTCAACAAATGAACTGAAGCGTAAGCTTTTTCTTTTCTTGCTGGCCTCGTTGCACACGAAACAAATTTCATTAGAGCGCAAATAAATCAGCTTAGAGTGGGCAATAAAAGCCAAGGACTTGCCTCAGACTTTCAAGAAAAATTACAATGCATTACGCATACGCCAGGTGGGACAAATGTGTGCAGGGAACCGTGGCGAGCGCCACAGCTTCAGCGAATATATAACCGCCTTTAATCAGTTGCCAACTCGTTGGCAGACATTTAATTAGAAAAATCAACGGCATTAAATATTTCTAAACCCGGCTGCAAGACATTCCATTCTCGACTGCTCCAGACTGGCACTGGCTGTCATTATACAGAAAATTAGATGTGCTCCGCTTCTGGCCCCGGCTGACATCCGCCAAGTCTGTCTGTGACAGAAAGGAACGACATCCTGCGAACGCGTGTTGAAATGTAAATAAAACAAAGGAAGGCAGGAAGCTGGGCGAGAAATCCTGGCGAACACAATGATGTATGTAAAATAATAAAAAGCGACATTTACGACATAACATGGCAGCATATTACACGGAAAGCGGCGAGTGAGGAGGGATGAGGAGCTCTGAACTGAGCCTCACTCGCAGTGGCACACACTGCGTACGTACGTATTCGCATTACAATGTTTTGCACTGATTGTTCCCTGCGAGGACACCCGTCCCTACCCGCTTCCCTGCTTCCCCTCTTCCACTCTTCCACGCCAGTTGCCATGCAAATGTATACAAAGTAATTATGTACATCTGCGTGCTTGTGTATTTTTCTGCTCGGCGCGACTGTGGGTGTGTGTATCTTGTAGTACTACTCAAATAATTGCCAAACCACACACGCAGCTCAGTCTGCGTTGGCTGCCAGGCAACAAAACGCCTTTCAAGAAGCATAAAAACAACTGGAAAAAAATCTGACACGACTACGAACTGGTGATGCTCTAAATAAGTCGTCATGTATTTGCCAAGCTTCGGGAATTTTAGTAGATTAGAATTATAGAATGAAGAGATAAAACCAACACATCCAGTAATTTTGATATTAGTTTTGAATTCAGCAGTTTTATATTACCCAAAAAAAAGTTATACAGTGATATCCTTTCTAATTTTCATAGGTGCTTCTCGAAAGTTAAATATCTATCACAAATTTCCCACCATTAGCTTAATGAATAGAAACTTAAACGTTGAATAGGGTCAAATCGAGTTCCACAGCATTATGTAAGCCAAACCGCATACCAAAGAGTATTGTTTCGTAAGAGTATCAGACATGCTTGAACAACATTGTATCTTATTAACAAAACAAGGTTGTGTGCTGTGTGTTACACACCCCACACAGACACACCCACCGAGTCAGTCGCCTTGTTGCAAAAATATTCAAAGTATTGTTGGCCGTAATTTTGGGATACTTTTCAGAGCAGAAGGGGAAACAGGAACAACAGCAAGGCAGATGGAAAACAACATGGAAAAGTTTCATCAGAGCATACGCCATGAATTTTCATTTAATTAGGCCGCCCCTCCACTCTCACCCCGCATTTTTACAGTCATCTCAACCTTTTGATGGTTAGGCAAACTGGTGAAAAAAGGGAGTTCATTGCAGAAGAAAGTTGAAACCCTTTTCTGCTTTATTGTTTGCATGGGGCGATGGGGCTGCAAACACTTTCAAATGATTTCATTTTCTGGAAAACCACACAGAAGGAAAGGCGAAGAAGAGCTGGCCAATTTGTAGGCCAGGTTTTTCATCTACTATGATCAACAACCACATCCAGGACAGACATTGAAACCAATTAATTTTAAAGTCTCCCTTTTGTCTGAATAATGAGCGTTCAATTTGCAGAAGGTGTCGATGGGAAAAGGTTTTCTTTGGCCAGCTCTGCTTTCGTTTATTGCCGTCCCTTTGTTTGGGCTATCTATTTTCCGGGGCTAATTGAAGTCCGAGTGCCGGCAGATGGAGAACCGCAACCGAAAGGTCGTTACGATACCGGGGGGATACAGACACACTCCTCCGGCAAGCCAAACCTCGTCGGGTTCTATTTTCAGCAGCCCGTAAAAGTAGGCAATAGCATTTCCAAGTTTTCTTTTCCGGCCCCTTTTCTCCCTTTGGAAATTTTCACACATGATTTTTTCATAGACCAATTTGCACACATTATAAGTTTGCAACCGCAAATTGCCACACCCTTTGGGCATACCGACAACAAAACAGAGAGAAAAGCGAGAAAATAAACTTTTAGCAATTTTCCTTTTGTGCTGAGGCGTAGGAATTTTCAAGTACTTATAAGCAGGCTCCTGTTTTTCCAGCTCCCCGTTGAGCTCAAAGTAAATTTCTTTTATGCCCTGAAAACAATTTGCGCAGTATTAGAAGTATAAGTTGGCTGAACTTTCGCTCGCAGTCAGAGCAACCCGAACCCCTTTGTGCCCTATTGCCTGTGATTGTGTGTGGAATGTGAATGTGGAAATCTACATATTTAATTAAAATGACATGTATAGTATTTCTTTCTGTGTGCCCACAAGTCCATCAACCCAACCAACAAGACAAGCAAGCAATTATTTGCTACTTTGGCTACGCTTGCGTAAACTAAAGCTGGGAATTATCAGCAAACACACGCAGATTAGGGCAAAAGGACTCGTCGGCAGACTCCACATCCTTTGGGGCACATGGACAACCAGCCCGCAACAACACTCGCCATCAACCCGAATGTCTTCATATATTTTCGGGGGCCCCGGCCACAAGACCATAAAATTAAACTAGTGCATAATTAAACACTCGCAATTAGGCGTAATTTAGTTGGTGTGCGGGTGAGCATTTGAGGGCGTACTCGTATCTCCCATCGCCACACTTTTGCCACATTAGATTTTAATTAAAAAACTTCCCAAGCTCGCAATTTGTGGACCCTTTGGCCCCGTCACACTGACACTGCATTTTATGTGAGCGTTTAGCTGACGACCCTTCTGCGAACCAATTGTTTTCGGGACGCAATCTTTGGCAGTCGATTTCTGCGCCTCGTTGACTCCCAAAGTCCAGCTAAATGAGGCTGCAAAATGCTTATACACATGTCCTTCTGGATAACAGCATCCTTGGAAAATCGGGCGGGTGGAAGGAAACTGCGCAGAGATAAGCAACAAATAAAACAAGGGCAAGCTTGAAAAGGGCAACAAAGCATAATCAGCAAGAAGCAAGAAGCAAAAAGTCAAAGCGCTGCAGATTCGCTGTAAACAATTCCGAGTTGTAATAATTAATCCAACAGATTTACAGCACGGAAACTTTCGCGAAGCGGTTTCATTACTCAAAACTTGGTCAAAGACGGCGAGCGGGAGAGCGGAAAGGCTTAGTGCCGGATTTTCCCGGCGGACCGCGACTTTGTTGTTCTTATTTCTCAATGCAAAGACAGCTTATTCTTTATGCAATGCCAGTGCCGAACGGCAAGGATGCTGCTGAAACCGGCTCTAATTGTACTTAGTATGCAGACAGACAAACCGACCAGCTGGCTGACTGACTAACTGACTGACAGTCATTCATTTCAATTCGAGGGAAATAAATCTCAAGCTGCCACTGCTGGCAACTCAAATATTTATGCAGCCGGAGGAGATTTCGCAAAGCCAGTAAATTAATTAATGGAAAAACAGCGCCGCGGATGAGAAAACATCTTAAGGTTGCTGAGCGCATCTAAGCCGATTTTCCGCAATGCAAAACGCAAGTTTTCCGAGTGCCGTGCTCCTTGAGGCAATTTCCATTGCATATTGCATTGCTTTGGGATGTGGCAATTGTTTTGGGCCTGGCCTAATTGACAGCTGGCAAGTTAATTAAGGCTAATTAGTGGCCTAATTGATACGAATGGGTTGTAAAGTATGGCTGTGAGCTGGGAGCAGCATTCAAATCAGCAAGACCTTCGGTAAACAGTGTATGTGAAGGTTTAAGTTGCTGATTGGATTTAAGCCAAATTGTTATGGAACAATATATTGCCTGAAAGGCCTTCACAACTTTGAAATTTCTGCTAAATTCCATCTAAACTTGAAGCAATTTCAATTAAAATGTTCAGCTAACCCTCGCTTTGTCTCCTTGGTCCTTTTCTGGACTCGGAGTCAAGAAGGAAAATAAATAAGCCACCATTAGCGCCATCGATCAAGTGTGTGCTTATCACGATTGCCTGTTTTTCCAGCTGAGACGGGTCGTCGGCGTTTTATTTTTGGGACTCCTGCGGCCTTCGTGTTTTTGCCATTTGTATTCGTGTTAGAATCAAATATTTTATCATTGGGCCGAACCTCAGAAATGTAAATATTGGCATAAACATTTAAAAGGCAACACAGAAGAGCCCACATAATGTAGGGGTCCCCTTCTAAACAGAACGTTGTATTGAACACACCCGAAATGGAAAATAAGGAAAGTAACGAAAATGGTGTCTGCCGCTTTGAATGTATAACCACAAGGCATCGGGGCTAATAATCGAGTAGACGCCCCACGAAGCCTATATAAATATGTAAACAGGTACATAAGCAGCCAGTTCCAGGTATTTGCCACATGGGGCATCAACAGAGGGTTCCCAAGGTGGCGGGTCCTGTCAGGTGGAGTGTAGAAATTCAGACCTAATTTTCCGCATTTCTCTTTTACGCCGCCGCTTTTGTTTTCCTTTTTTGCGAAAGACCCTTACCAAATGTCGCCCTTGGCCAGAACACGTAAGCCCACAAAACCGAAGCCAAGTCGGGGTCGAAGGTCCAGAAATTTAGCATAAATCACATAAATATGCAGCACTGGAAAATGGCAAGGAAGCGGGATAAGCAGCAACCAGTGACGTGGATTTGTGCCACGGATTTCATCCGTATTTCATCGACCTTCGCCTCCGCATCCATATTTATTTCTATGTAAACGTGTTCAGCTGCCGTTACTGCCTTTGGCTCAAATGGGATTAGCTTTTAATGCCCTCGGTTATGTTATTTACAAATGGCTTTTCGAATGATGCGCCACAGTTTGTGGGCTCTCCTCTTATTTTGCCATCTTCTTTTTGGTTAGGTAAAATTTAATATCATGGCGAAAGTAGTTGCCATTAATCAAACGTGCTTGCGCCATTTATAATTTCCTGCAACCCAGTGATGGTTACTGGTGCAACTTTATTTTTGCCCTAGGATGTAGCTCCTGCCTGGTAAAGTGATATTCTAAATACAACCCTGCAAAATCAATTTAGGTATAAAATGATTGATCAAATTCATTATGAATTCCCTATAAAAACGGGCGGAAATCCGTTTGAAAATCGTATTTAATTTGGACTGTATTCAGCTTCAGAACATAAATATTTTCTGCGTCGACATCGGGAATATTTTTTTTTTTTTTTTTTTTTTTTTTTTTTTTTTTTTTATTTATTAAGGCATACGGGGAAGTCTTGAATCCCCTTTGTGTCCTTCTTATCTATTAATTCAGCCCATTTGGGCTCGCCGGCTAACTATAGTTAGCTTTTTCAAATTTACAGTAATTTAACTACAATTACATAACAATCACATATAACAAATAGGATTTAAGATAAGCGTCAGCTTCTGCGGACCCTTGTCAAAGGAGATCGGGTAATGAGATCCCTCGGTTGCCTTCTATTGAGCCTCCTTGGTGGGCGAGATCTGTTTAAAGCGCTGGCCAGCCGATTTCTGTGGCGCTCCAGCCACAGCATTCTCGCGAAACAGCATTCAGCCAGAATGATTCTTATTTTTTTTAAATGTGAATATGTGAAACGCCAGCGGGGACAATGTGATGTCTTCATCGCATTCGCTCCAACTGTCAGCGGGATTTTCCTGCTCGACTGCCTGCAAGTCCTGTGTCCCGTGTCCTGTGTCCTTGCCATCCTTCAGCTGTCAGTCAGGCATTCAACACACGCGACACAGCGCGAGAGATTCATAATTGTTGCAGATCCATGGCCATCCTCCGTCCCATTCCCATTCCCATTCCCATTACGATTCCCGTTTCCCAGGACACAATGATCATCATCACCATGGCTGGCTTCATCATATCTTTAATGCATTGTAATTGTGTCACCGTCATCAACGATTCTCTGCACTCAAGAAAATATCGCAGTTATGCCGATACATAAGTTTAAGTGATGCATTTTAGAACGGAATAACATTAAATATATATTTGAAAATCGATATCTTCTATACTTTAAACAAATAATGAATCAAAAATTGCAATGCCATGCTTATTTCTACAATTATTTTATTGTTAAATTAATTAGTAGTGTGATATAGCCCAAAACACTGTGTTGGTTTCAGTGCATTAGTATCTCTGCATAGCTGCGTTACGTATACGCAGTGTAGTGCGCGGACAATTTGTGCCGCAATCTGTGCCAGAACAGAGCGCTCGTCGTTGGCTCACTTAACGGCTTAATATATTGTTCCGGCAGCTGCGACTGCCACGGCATAATATCCTTGCAAACACACACATGCACACTGCAGTGCCTGGGTGCACATGGCATGTATGAAAAAACATAGACAGCAGAAGAGTAAAAAGCAAGGCGAAAACCAATTCAATGCAGCTTATTTTTATGCGCAGGCATACTTAATATTTATAGTATCGCACGGTGTAGTACACTACAGTGCAGCGTGTGTGTGTGAGCGAGCGACTATTCCGTAATTTAATTACAAACTTTGCGCCATTAATTTAAAACTTTAGGCCAACTATCGAGCGCGGCTGACGCAGAAGCAGCAGACTCCACGTGCCACAAAAACGGGTAGCAACGAATGTGGTGCCTCCTCCAAACATCCCTATATCATCTCTGTTCCCTATACGGTACGAGTATATGTATGTGGACCACATGCTGTCACCGGCAGGACAATGGATGTGCCGCCCCTTCTGGTTTATGCGCTCGCAACATATTGAAAATATGGCCAACTCGGCCATTTGTCAGCCGGAATCGCGTTCAACTTTTGTAATTAGATAGAGTGAGGGAAGGCTGTTGGAATGACGTCGAAAGTTGCTCACTTTCCGCCGCCTGTTGTTATTACCAATGGAATTCAATCAAGGACCTTTCGATTATTAAATGTTTTTATCTGAAGTGTGTTAGCGGAAAGTGATTTTTCAGTTTTAATTGTAAAATGAGTCAGTCAGATAGGTACTTTACGTTACAGCTTTTTAGATACGTTTTATTATTTCATTTTAGCATTTGAAATGGCTGCATGTTTTTTTAGCCTTGAAGTTTTTCCTTGTTATTTCAAGTCGAGAATAATTATTTTTCCCAACGACGAAGTTATCCAATATAGCTTAGTGTCATTCTTTGTACGTTTCAAAATGTCTGTGTCAACAGGGAAAAATCACAATCGCTCAAAATATGCAGCAGCTAAAAAAATGCTAAATGGAAAGCCAGCGCTGAAAAGCAGCCACTGGGAGTGCATTTTCATTCCATCGAAGAAAACTTCCGCAACCTGAGCGCACAATATTAATGGAGTTTCTTATATATGTATATATATATATATATACATATATATGTATTATTACATATTACATGTAAATTTTGAGTTCACCTTTTTGGCTGATTTATCTCGCTGCCGCTGTGGCAAAAATTTTATTAAAACTGCAATGCACCCACTCAACTTGATGAACTCTCTTTCGTCCTGTCTAGCGCTTTTATCTGCCCCTAATGCCTGTCAATTGCATTTGCCAGGACCTGGCTTATCTGCCGCTCCTCCCACTTCCTCCGTGCTTCCTGTAATAAATCAACTCATGCTCCTCAACATCTCCCCCTGCTTTTCCGCCTTTGGCCTTAGACGCATGGCATCATCCTGTCAATGTCGCTGGCAGTTTTCTTTTCCATACACATTTTTCCGTGCATATATGTATATGGATGCTTTTCGACACATAATTTTCTATGTTCTAGGTGTCGACAGGGCATGAGAAATTTCCCTTATTTCCACCCGTCATTGATTGAGTTTTGCTCGCTTTTTCCTTGCCTTGAGTGCCATATCATCTACTTGAGTGGTTGGATTGCAGTTCATAAGTTCATGCTGACACAGCCGAGTTTCCAGCTGCATTTGTCTAATGCGGCAAGTTTGATTAGAGTCGCAAAACTTGCAGCAAACTTTAAAAAGTTTTTGGTAGGCAATTAATTTAACGTAAATGCCCAGGCTGGGTTCTCTCCGAAAAGCTGATTCGTTCGCTATAAACCAAGACTACACATTAATTATTCACGCTTACTTAATCACTTGGAATTTATGACCAGATGATTGTTGATGCTGTGAAACAAAGACGTTTGGATACAGGCTTATACACTGAGCAAAATCCAATTTAATAAACTAAGCTAGAAATGCCTTTCAAATGTTCTCGAAACTATATGTCAAATAAAACGATTTAAGATTACCAAATGAATTATTGCCTATTGGTTTTAGGATAGAAAATATTTTTCTGTGTGCACCTAGGTAAATTTAATTTTAGATAAATGTGTGAGGTTGAACATTAACATAATTGCATAATGAATGTGTCGACATGATGGCTTAGGACTTGAAGATGGTATTTCTGGTGAGGAAATGACCAGAAGAGTGTGTGCAGCGTTGATAAGACGCAGGTAAAATAAACTAGTTTACAAGCTAATTAGAGTAGTAAAGCCAATTAATGCGATTCCATAAGTACGTGCATATTAATCAGCTTAGCCAAATCGCATTAGAGGAACTGGTTATTTTGGGGAACCGTTCTGGCGCAAATCAATCAGCTACTCCGAGGCCTCCTGCAAGTTTCATCATCTCTGCCCAGACTCTTGAAATCCCGATGCATTTTGCATGTCGTCAGATATCCGTCGGTGTCCGTGTCCTGTGTCCTGTGTCCTGTCTGTGGCACTTGGCCTGCTCGTTTATTTAACACTGATTGCCAATGCACACAGAGATTTTGGCAGCACGGAGCTCCACTCGTACTCAAAGGCCCCTTGGCTGGAGCCGACCTCAACAAACTCTGAACTCCGGCTATCCGATAACCTCTCGACCCAAGTGCCTTATGCCTGTCTGGGAAAATATGGTCTTAAAGCGCTTTTGGCAATTGCTTTCGAGAGTGTATATGTGTTCCCCTTTTATCTTCGCTCGAATGACATCTGCCGGGGGCGGATCAAAACAGTTTCAATTAGTTGAAATCTTTCTCGGATTCCGGAAATAGGAATTCGTTTATTCAACCCCCATCAAAAGCCTTTAATTGACAGCCTGACATACGAGTAATGAACTTTGTTTCGGGTTTCGACCAAATTATATGGGAGCACTTAAAGCAGCTTTCGGAAATTTAATGGTGGCGCATTTCCATTTTCACCGGACAAATATTTCTGCATTCCTATCATAAACGTCGAGTTAAAAAAAAAAAATAAAGGCGAGCACAATATGAAATAAAAGTGTGCCAGTCGCAGAAAATTAATTGAGTTAATTTATAGGCCAGGTATGTCATAAATTATAACAAATTGAAACTGCAGTAGAACGTTCAGTTTGCAAGAAAACATTGCATAATTTATGGTATGCAAACGACATTGCAAATTCCATTACATATTGATCACCAGACCGACCTAAAACGAAAACCCATATGGAAAGTAGGAAAAAATGTCAAATGAATAGTGGAAGGCTGCTGGCCATTAAATGGCAACTCCTGCAGAAGGTAGGAAAAGTAACTTTTCAATCAACTTGAGACGGGTTAGCGCAAAGCCGGGCAAAAAGGTTGAGAAAATGCTGGGAAATGGGCACTCGGCTTACTGGCATTTTATAGAGCTCAAATCGAGGAGGGGCCGTCCAATTTAATAAGGGCCAGAGTGGCAGATTGGAAGGACATCGACTTGCCATTACTTTAAGGCCATAATTCCGTACATCGGAGACGAACTAATTGAGGCAAGTCATCGTGCATCGTGCATCGGGCAGACAAGCAATTGCCAATCGCAAATCCAGCCAGAATCACTTAGGGCTCGAGATGAGCATAATAATGATGATTCAGATCAATGGCACTCGGCAAATCAAACTAAAGTTGTTTGCTCGTTTGCCCGGCTGCCAGCCAATTGTTATGCAAATAGCCAAGTGCTTTTCCGCTCTCAAGCCGTAGGAGGGAAATTTTTTAAAATAACCCACACTTCTGCAGTTGGTACAGCATGGAAATGGAAATGGAAAATAGCAAATGGCAAATGGCAAAAGGGTAGCAAAGTTCAACCGAGGCAAGCAAATGGGAAGTGGCTGTGGAGATTGCAGGGACCTCACTAAATCAATATGGTGGTGGCTCTGCATTATGTGGTCTGTGCCCTGTCCAGGTGTTCCGGAGCCTGGACTCCGAGTCCCTGCTCCCTCGTCCTGAGCCACAAATCAACATTTGACTTCTGCATAAATTGCAAGAAGCAACAAAATTGCTGAAAAGAAGAAAAGTAATTTTCCCGCTTTCGTTTGCAGCTGCAAATTGTGCACCACAGCCGCCCACATTTCCCCCATCGGATTCCATTCCTCATTGTTGATGATGCTCCTCCGCCATTACCACCGCCATCTCAGCCATCTCCAGTTGGCCGTTGATGCCTTCGGGAGCGGACAACCTCTGTGGTTCGCTTGGCTGGGTTACCTGCACATTTCGTTGCTTACCCCATCGCCCTCATGTTAATAAGATGGGCGGCAATTTGTATGCCACTCAACTATATATACAGATCATACACAGGGAGAAACTACAAGGGTATATTGCCTCGATTGAGTCACACTTGAAACAGTCTCTTAATTTCGGAATTTAAAGTTTTACGTCAACATCTCCTATACGAAATGTTAAACTATCGAGATTTTATTTAACCTTTTAAATATATATCTATTTGTGGGTTCGAACCTATTAAAATCACCCGCTGAACTGAAAGTAAGTGCAATAGGTTCAGTGTAGAATTGTTATTTCCGAGCGCAAATAGTTTCTATTTTTCTTAGAAAATGCTGTTCTTTCATTTCTCGGGAAACTGCCAATGCATCCGACTTAATGCGTGTATGGATCGATTTGCATTTCATTACCTGTTCGAGTTGATTGCAAAAAATTGCAAAGAAAATGCGAGCTACGCTTCCGAAGAACCAAGTGGGTTCTGGGGGTTTTCCGTTACGGGTTCTCATCGCCCTCGACGGTGAAAGGTGGACAAAAAAAAGTTGCATTTCGGTTGCAGGGGCCTGTGGTAACCGGAGTCCAACGATGCCAAACAAAACTCAACACAATCTGTGCCAAAAGCCGGTGCAAATCGAGCTGAATCAAGCCGAATCGATGTGCGAATGGGCAAGGACAACAACAAGGACACGGCAGCAAGGACAAACAGAAACAGGAAATGGACGTTGTGTGCTCAAGTTTGTTTCCGCTTGCCTTCTTTTGAAATTCAATGCGACGCTTTTTGTTGATCTCCAGCAGGAAAAACGCATTGTAAAATCGTGTGTGGAGTGCAGGGCTGTGTGGGATGTGCCAGGACTCGCCAGGGTACGCCAGGATATGCAGAGGTGTGTAGGTGTTAGGGGCGTTGTGGGCATGTCGCCGTCCAGAGCAACCCTTTGTTGTTGCCGCTGCAAATGCAAATTTGTTCAAAGTTTATTGAGTGCACGTGACGGCAAACAAAAGTGCAAAGTTTCCCCCGGGCTCGCTCCTTTTATAGTTTTCTCCCTTATTCTACTACCTAAAAATTTTGAATTGCAAATTTCTTGGTCAACTTAGGCACACTTAAAACATACCTTTTTTATATGACTGTAAGCCGCCTAAATGAGTGTAATTTGAATAAATGGGTTGCCAGCTTATATGCTAATTTTTGGACAATTTAATTACGGTGCTGAGTTTGGTGAGGAGTAGAGTAAATCCCTAAAGTTTTGTTCAAAAATTTAAGTTTACAAATTAATCTCCGACTAAAGAAGGAACATTTTAAGAATAATTTATTATTTAAGGTAATTTCATTGGAGTATAATCACTACTATTATATTCGCAGTCTCATAAAAGTTTACTTTTAATGTTCGTAAAATGATACAAAGTCGGCATATATTTTGTAAAACAAAACTTAATTTAACGAAACTCTTACCAAATTAAATTTCCCAATTTGCATATCACTACATCAGCTCGACTGAAAACAACCAAATTGAACCAATTTTTCATCATTGCAGACCAAGAACCAGATAAACCGTCCAGATCAGAAAGAGATGAAGGCATTGATAAAGAAAGAGATAGAGAGCGGCCAAAACCTAGCCCCGAAAATCAATAAACTGGTAAGTACTCGCCCAGCTGAATTTCTTTTTTGGCTCCTTGCTTACTGCAAATGCTTTTATAAATTTTATGACTCAATACTTCCATTGTGGCAATAGACGATGACAACGACAACGACGACATTTAACCTACAGACTTTTGTGCCGGCACTGAAAAGATGGCATTGCAATATTATGCGCCATCGCCATTCAGCGCATCCCTGCGCATCTAACCGACTATAATTTTAAAGCCACAAAATCCGAGGAATGGCAACGGGTATGGGTTGTGGTTCTACTTGCGGAGAATAGAACGCTGAGGGCAGGGAACGGGGCCAGACTGTCTGCCAAAGTGAATTTGTGGCTCTGAATCCAAATTGCACACAAGTCGAGCTTGAGTTTGCAGAGGCAAAAAAGAAAAACCGAATCGAGCAAGTGGAAAATCGAAAAATTCTAGTCTACCCATGCTGCAACCATCTGAAGTCAAGCAAGAAAAAACGTTGTATTCGAGAGTCTCGACTATCAGATATCCGTTACTTGGCTTAAGAAATGCGATGCTGGTTATGATTTACAAGAAGCACAGTGACTGATGTCACTCGAGCTCCACCTAGCGGCGGGTGCATAGACCACTTGATGCCCTTTAAAGGCATCTGAACTTAACCAAGGTCCAAAACTAAGACTAAGCTACAGTTTCAGTTCCGACTTACTACCTTTTTTTATCTCGACGTACTGTAGTATGTGCATATATCGAGGGTACACTGTACCTATAAGTACACAGCAACACTTAGTTGCATTGCATAAATAAATGTCTCAAGTGAGCGTGATATAAGATCACCCATTTATGCTTTAAGCTAAGTCAGCATCCCCACGCTGGCCGCTGGCCATATATGCGCATAAGCTCTCTCTCTCTCTCTCTTATACATATATATATACGCTGCTCTTCTGCCGCTGTCGACGGCGGCGCAGTCGCAGTATTTAGGTAAGATTAGACACTCTGTAGAGGTTAAGCGGGCAGAACCGTTTCTGCTACTCGAAGAGATAAGAAGAAATAAAAAGGTGGCCTGACGGCTGCACCCAACTGCAAGGAAAACACGTGTTCTCAATTGGTGGCATATATTGGTTTATTACATGGCGACCGTGAGGCAGGAGCCTGCGATCTGAGGACTACTGAGGAAATGCTGCTAATATTGCCGATTTGATTTGGGAATTCTAAACAGCGACAACAGGTGTGAGAGGCAGGCCGCCCCTTACACCAGTGCGGGAGACCTAGAGACGGGACACTGATGAAAAAAAAAAGAAACAAAAATACTGAGTGAGTAGAGTGTGGTAATGGGCAAACGCGGATGTCAGGAAATCAAAAATAAAGGTATAGCACATATTAAGTGGCTATGATATACAAATAAAACACCGCCCCCATGGGCAACGGCACAGAAATTAACTGCCGAATTAGACTTTCTGAAAGAAAACCTCCAGCAAAGAAAGCCGAATACCACAACTCACTCAGCAAAAATAGAAATAATCAATGAAGAAATAACTGAAAATTCAACATCACCCAAGCCGAAAAGACCCGACGTCTGCATGAACGACTGCCCTCGACCATTGTAAGCCGCAACAGCAATTAGCACGGCATCCTGCGAGGGTAGGATTAGGATAAAGGATAAAGGATTCCACCGGCGCGCCGCACATGACAACAGCGAATGTCTACCAAGCAGACGTTCGAACACCCTGCTCCTGTCGAGCAAAGGGATCTGCCAAGTATCAAAGAGGTAATAGAGGTAGATCCGTCCGCGGGACCAAAGCCCTTGACCATACAAGAGTACAAGGCACGGACTGCAGCGAGGGAGCAGCCACCTAAAAAGAAGAGGGGTGGCCGCCGGATTAAGTTGCTCAGCGCCCGGAGGCTCAACATCGAACTACTGAAGACGGCAACTAATGAGGAAGACCGGCAGCGCTACAAAGAGCGCCTTGCAGCCATCAATCAACAACTTCGTGGTGCGAAGTAAAGCGGCGGGCTGCGTTATACGCCATAGCCTCAACCGCCCAAATATTATATTAATGTTGTCGATGCGGTTTCCGCTGCAACAAAATTACTAACTTATCAGGGACCCATTTCATAACTAACACATTATACTCAGTCCTAAACTTAAAATAAGTAATAATATTGTAAAATTGCAAATTGCAACCGATGTAAACTGAGTATAATGAATTCATCTATCAAGTAAAAATATGTTTAACAACAGTTTAGACCTATTAAAATTTCGAGCTATATTTATATCTGATCGAGATAACAATAATTGACCAATTCTCAAAGTTAAAATTCTATTTGTACTTTTGATATACAAATAAAGACTAATTTTCCCCATATCAAAATGGGACATAAGTCGTGGATACAACCCCACAGTTAAATTCAATGTACTTACTATTTTTGATTTTAGTTATCCTATCAGCCTTTTAACCTGGCCTTAAAACTTTATCAGTTTCACAAAAGATCGTTGAAAAGACTTACATGAGTCGAGCCAATGATTTAGACAAAATCTAATAGAAACTACACCAAAAAGGTACAAGTGCGATTACATCGCTAAAAGGTACATACATGGAATGGCTAAACTTAACCATATCCATAAACAATATTAGGGATGCTTTTGATAAATCCTATAAATGTATTAATAAAACCGCGCTGATCAAAACTCAGACGCTTATTTTTCACATAAAGGTATTGATAACACAATACAACACATTACAAAACCTAATAGTAACAAACCAAAGCAAACTCACTGAAGAACATAAAGTCCAATGCTTCAAAGTTCTCAGTTCATTTGGTAAAAGACTACATAATACCAGCGTTAGACACAGTATTATAATAGAAGTCCCAACAGAACTAACCAAAATAGCAGAATTCGACGAAAGCCAGTTAAGAGACTTGGACGAGTCGCAGCCGTTAGAAGATTTAGATATCGAAAGCGATATCGAATCAATAGAAGAATTAAAATTTAATACCGTACAACCAAATACAAGAAACATGGCCAACGCATTAGAAGCTCAGAGAGCATACGTTAAACAGGTATCTGCCACAGTACCTGAATTCGATGGTAAGAAACTCCATTTAAACAGGTTTGTGACAGCACTTAAGTTGACGGATCTAACTAAAGGAGATCAAGAAACTTTAGCAGTAGAGGTCATAAAGACCAAAATTATTGGCCCATTAAACTATAAAGTAGAACATGCGACAACGATACAGGCAATAATTACCATATTGCAGGCAAACGTAAAAGGCGAATCGCCTGACGTTATAAAGGCCAAATTAATAAATGCCCAACAAAGAGGCAAGACCGCGTCTCAGTATGTTACAGAAATAGACAGTATGCGTAAGCAGCTCGAGGCAGCTTACATAGACGGCGGATTAGACGCCGATAATGCTGACAAATTCGCGACTAAAGAGTCGATATCAGCAATGACCAAAAACTGTGCCAACGAGGCACTTAAAATGATCTTAACTGCAGGTACATTTAGTACATTCAACGACGCAATGGAAAAATACCTACATTGCAGTACAGAAATAACCGGCAATTCAAATACAGTCTTATTCTATAATGGGAATAATAGACGTGGTAATTATAATGCCTACTATCGTGGTAGAGGCAGAAATAATTATAACCATAATTATAACCAGAATTATAACCAAGGTTATAATAATAACAACAGAGGTCGCGGAGGCTACCGCGGCCACGGTAATAACAGAGACAGAGGTAACCGAAGGGGTAACCAAAGTCAGAATAATAATAACAACCGAAATGTGCGTAACGTACAATCGGAAAACAGCCAGACCCCCTTAAGCGATCAACAGTAAAAGTGTTTAAAGTAAACCTAAATCTGAGTATTTTCATTAAGACAAAAAACCATGAAACAAACACAGTTCTTACATTACTAATAGACACAGGTGCAGAAATCTCATTGCTAAAAGCCAAAGCAAAGGAATATAATAATATAAATTTCAGTAATATATCAAATATTACAGGTATTGGGCAAGGAACCATACAGTCTATAGGTACAGTAGATCTTGACATACGCATTCAGGATGTTCTAGTGCCACATGAATTTCATGTAGTACCTGAGAATTTTCCGATACCATGCGATGGCATAATCGGAATAGATTTTATCAAGAAATACAATTGCGTATTAGAGTTTCAAAATAACAAAGACTGGTTCACAATAAGACCCAATAACTTCAGTAGACAGATTAGTGTACCAATTACACATAACTTAGACTCCAACACACTCTTATTGCCAGCTAGATGCGAAGTAATCAGACAAGTCAAATTACTCACTAACGAAAAAACGGTGGTAGTACCAAATCAGGAGCTGCAACCAGGTATAATAGTAGCAAGCACCATTGCCGATAGCAAAAACGCATTGATTCGCATTATAAATACAAATAATAAAGACGCCATAATAGATAGCGCGAAGATCAAATGCGAATCAATGAAAGACTATGACATTTTTACAACACCAGTAGAAAAGGAAAATAGAACTGAAGAAATTTTAAAACAATTAAGATTCCCTAAACAATTCAATAATGAACTAACTAAGTTATGCACCGAGTTTAGCGATATTTTTGGTCTAGAAACAGAACCAATATCGGCTAACAATTTCTACAAACAAAAACTCAGATTAGGGGAAAAAACACCGGTCTATATAAAAAACTATCGCATGGCAGATAGCCAAAAACCAGAAATCGCCAGACAGGTAAAAAAATTAATAGATGATGGAATAGTCGAACCATCAATGTCTGAATATAATAGTCCATTACTTTTGGTTCCAAAGAAACCACTTCCGAATTCCACGGAAAAAAGATGGCGATTAGCAGTTGACTATCGTCAAATAAATAAGAAACTATTATCAGACAAATTTCCACTTCCAAGAATAGAAGATATTCTTGATCAATTAGGAAGAGCAAAGTATTTTTCATGTCTCGACCTAATGTCTGGATTCCACCAGATAGAACTAGAAAAAAGGTATAGAGATATAACGTCATTTTCAACAGCCAATGGCTCATATCGCTTCACGCGATTACCATACGGACTGAAAGTAGCACCAAACTCCTTCCAACGTATGATGACACTTGCATTTTCTGGTCTTGAACCATCGCAAGCATTTCTATATATGGATGACTTAGTAGTAATAGGTTGTTCAGAAAAACATATGCTCAAAAATTTGACTAACGTATTCGAGCTATGTAGACGACATAATTTGAAACTACATCCAGGGAAATGTTCTTTCTTTATGAAAGAAGTAACATATTTGGGTCACAAATGTACCGATAAAGGTATACTCCCAGATGACACCAAATATGAAGTTATAGAAAAATATCCTATACCAACAGATGCCGACAGTGCTAGGCGTTTCGTAGCCTTCTGTAATTATTACAGACGTTTCATTAAAAATTTTTCTGATCATTCACGCCACTTAACGAGGCTTTGTAAAAAGAATGTTCAATTCGAATGGACAGCAGAATGCAATGATGCATTCGAATACCTTAAAACAGAATTAATGAAACCAACATTACTACAGTACCCAGATTTCGGTAAAGAATTTTGCATAACAACCGATGCTAGTAAACAGGCATGCGGAGCGGTACTTACACAAGATCACAATGGTCAACAACTTCCAGTGGCATACGCTTCAAGAATGTTCACTCAAGGTGAAAGTAATAAGTCCACTACAGAACAAGAATTAACGGCCATTCATTGGGCCATAAATCATTTTCGACCATACATATATGGCAAGCATTTCATGGTAAAAAGCGATCATAGACCATTGTCATACCTATTCTCTATGAAAAATCCAAGTTCAAAACTCACTCGTATGAGGCTGGATTTAGAAGAGTATGACTTTACTGTAGAATATCTTAAGGGGAAAGATAACCATATTGCGGACGCCTTGTCTCGCATAACAATAAAAGATCTGAAAACAATCAACAGAGAAATATTAAAAGTTACCACCAGATCAAAAGCTAAACAGGAAAATTCCTGTAAGGACGAAGCAATAGTCAAAATACAAGAGGAAAAAGAGCAAACAATAGAAAAGCCCAAAGTCTATGAAGTTGTCAATAATAATGACACAAAGAAATATGTTTTAATCAAAATAGATAAACACAAGTGTTTATTAAAACGAGGAAAAACAATTGTTTCACGCTTTGATGTTGATGACTTGTATTCTAATGAAACATTTGATCTAAATCAATTCTTTCAAAGGCTTATTTCAAAAGCCGGAATGCATAAAATAACAAAAATGCGAATATCACCAAGCGAACAGATGTTCCAATTTGTATCACTAAATGAATTTAAAATAAAGGGCAAC
This sequence comes from Drosophila melanogaster, assembly GCF_000001215.4. Lineage (NCBI taxonomy): Eukaryota > Metazoa > Arthropoda > Insecta > Diptera > Drosophilidae > Drosophila > Drosophila melanogaster. The sequence continues at coordinate 20,581,901 of NT_033779.5, forward strand.
CGAGTACTCGAAAAAGTAGAACTAGCTATTCTACAAAAGGTGATAATTATAGACAAAAATGACGAAGCTCAGATTAAAGAAATTTTGACAAAATTCCATGATGATCCTATAGAAGGAGGCCACACTGGTATTTCGCGAACCCAGTCAAAAATCAAAAGATTTTATTATTGGCCCCAGATGACCAAGACAATCTCAAAGTATGTAAAGACTTGTTTGAAATGTCAACAAGCCAAAATTACAACACATACGAAAACTCCATTAACATTGATGCCAACGCCAGCAACAGCATTTGATACTGTTTTAATTGATACCATTGGTCCACTACCGAAATCGGAAGACGGAAATGAGTATGCAGTTACAATCATATGCGATCTAACCAAGTTTTTAGTAACTATTCCAACACCAAATAAAAGTGCTAAAACAGTTGCAAAGGCTATATTTGAATTATTTGTACTGAAGTACGGTCCAATGAAGACGTTCATTACAGATCAAGGTACGGAATACAAAAATTCACTTATGAATGAATTATGCAAATATATGCATATAGAAAATCTAACATCTAGCGCTCACCATCATCAAACTTTAGGAACAATAGAAAGAAGCCACCGAACTTTTAATGAATATATACGTTCATACATATCGGTTAACAAAAGTGATTGGGACATTTGGTTACCATATTTCACTTATTGCTTCAATACAACACCCTCAATAGTCCATGACTATTGCCCATACGAACTAGTATTTGGCAGACTACCCAGACAATTCAAAGATTTCAGTAAGATAAACAAAATAGACCCAATATACAACTTAGACGACTACTCTAAAGAGCTTAAATGCAGACTAGAATTGTCGTACAACAGAGCAAGAAGAATGTTAGAAAAAGCAAAAGCGGATAGAAAATTAAGATATGATAGGAATACAAATAATTTCGAATTAAAAATAGGAGATAAAGTATTACTTAGAAAAGAAACAGGTCATAAGTTAGATAAAAGATATGAAGGTCCTTATGACGTAGTAGATATAGGAATAAATGACAATATAACCATTAAAACAGGAAGTAAGAAACAACAAATAGTACATAAAGATAGGCTAAAAAAGCACAAATAGAATGAAAAAAAAAAAGGGCAATCAATGCCAAACCTTTCATAATAAAACTTAAATAACGGCCTGATCAGCCAAAACAATATAACAAAGACATAGATATAATCGAATTTTTATTAATTCAAAATACATACATATTTTTTCTTTATTCATTTAAAAATTCTATATCATAAATAATGTTAATTCATTAAAAATAATATTTAAGTAATTTTTATTTTATAATGGTAATATAGTTGATAGAAAATAACTTCATTTCTTTACGTTATTTTAAAAAAGAGGGGAGGTGTAGTATGTGCATATATCGAGGGTACACTGTACCTATAAGTACACAGCAACACTTAGTTGCATTGCATAAATAAATGTCTCAAGTGAGCGTGATATAAGATCACCCATTTATGCTTTAAGCTAAGTCAGCATCCCCACGCTGGCCGCTGGCCATATATGCGCATAAGCTCTCTCTCTCTCTCTCTTATACATATATATATACGCTGCTCTTCTGCCGCTGTCGACGGCGGCGCAGTCGCAGTATTTAGGTAAGATTAGACACTCTGTAGAGGTTAAGCGGGCAGAACCGTTTCTGCTACTCGAAGAGATAAGAAGAAATAAAAAGGTGGCCTGACGGCTGCACCCAACTGCAAGGAAAACACGTGTTCTCAATTGGTGGCATATATTGGTTTATTACAGTACATGGCCAGCTTGACTATGCTAGGGATTCGGATCGATATTGTTCTAAATAGGGTCAGAACCGCTCCCTTCTACCATTTAAAAGCTTTTCTTCAAAATTAAAATACCCCCTCTTGTTCTACAAGTATCTTGCTATGCATACAAGTTTGGCTGCAAACCGTAATCCTTAATACCTTTACAAAAAAAAACCACCAAAAAGCAATTGTAGATGCACTTTTAAATTTCCTCGGCTATTTTTGCAAAATTTAATTACCAGCATACCTTAGTATTACTTTTGCAGCAAATGTCAAAAGTTTCGTAATTCAATCGACGTCCTTCGTCCCAGGCGGAAGTTAAAATTTCAATCAGCTGGGGCACAAAACGAAAATAATCTGCAATAAAAATGTTTTCCTTTAATAAAAATTAAATTTCCTTCAAGCGACACATGTTGCCGAGTTGGGAACAGGAAGCAGGACTAGGGATAGCAGAATCGGTTGGTGAGGGGAGTTCTGGGTGGAGGGGAAAATGGTGGAAAGTGAGCCTGAAGCTGGATCCAGCTGAACTGTCTGCCGGATGCAGTTAGGTAAAGGCATCGCAACGCATCAGCCGACCTCAGAAAGAGAGACGATGCCACCAGGACTAATACTATGCTGTATGACCAACCCCGGGGCATCCACCACGTCCCACCTACCACCTTTCACCCCTCGCCTCACCATCCCGAGAAAGGTCCTTTGGCGCGGGGAGAACGCGACTAGAAATGTCTTTCAATTTATAATGACAAAGTCGTGTGAGTCCTCCCACGGCCCACTCCTTCGCCATCCGAGTCTTGTCTGTTGCATTCGCAATTCCGCATTGGATACGGAAATGCCACGCACAGTGGTGTTCTCTGTTTCCAGAGCTATTAGTTTTGAGTGGGATCGTATTGGAGTATCCTAAGAAGCCTAAATGTTAGCTGAAAAATGATTAGATTGCTAACAAGTTGTATTTTAAAGGTATAGAATATCAATATGTACGTGGCTTCCGAAGGAAATACCTTGAAAATCGTTGTAGTTATTTAAACATAGTAGTTATTTGAATCCACTTTTAAGCAATTGCTTGTAACCACAGTGCCGCCACAGCTATAATGTTGTTCCCAGTCCCCTTACCATCCCATCCTCCTCCTTGTGCCATCGTAGCTGAGCTCACCGACTTTGCGGAAATGCGGCTCACATTTTGCCATCGGAGATCGAGGAGCAGCCAGGAGGTCCTGGGCAAAGGTAGTGCCAATGGCAGATGCTGCGCCAAAGACGGCGAGGGGATCCAGGCCAGCAGACACATCGATGATTGCACATGGCTTAAAGACCCAACGGAGCCAGTTACCCGACCACTCCCACTGCCACTCCCACTCCGCCCCCGCATCATTTCCTCGCATTAAAAATACAACGTCGGCAGATACATCAATTGAAAATGAGGAAAGGAAAGGCATCGCATCGCAACGGCAAAGGCGAGTCGCATCTGCGGCGGACAGCAAAGAACAGGAATCGGAAATCGGGTGAAGGGCTGAGATACGGACGACTGGGGACATGGTTACATGGGGCTAAGGGATGGTTGCTCCTGCTTGCCGGCCAGGTTGGCTGTCCAGTATCTGGGGAGATGTGGGGCCAAAGTGGGCCAGTGTTTGTCTGGGCATGACAGCAACTAAGCTGCAGCTGAGCGGGATTTGATGCCTCGAACGCATCTGTTGCTCCGGAAGACTCTTAAGTTTTCAATTTGCTAGATTAACCCGGGGTTGCATAAAATACATAGCGATAAAGTTAACAGGTATTTGAGATATTAGAACTACGCTTATTATTACTACCAGCAGAGACGTGATCGAGAAACAGTTATTTCAAAATGGGGCAGAAACATGCTAAGGCATCCAAGTTTGGCTTGCAGAAGGGGTAATTTAAGTGAGTCAGTGTACAAAATGATCCGCCATAAATTGTAAAAGCTCCCCATAACTCCTCAGTTACGTCATTTAACAAATTTCACAATTTCTGGGCAATCATGAGGAATTTTCCCCAGCCCATCCCATCTACCAACCGTCGTTGCGATAACTCAATTCGTGGCGCAAATTTGCTGAGACTGCAGATTGTCTGCAGGGTGCTCCATCTATGGCAGCATCTGTCAGCCGGGGACAGCTTGGCCATATGTCTCGGCCATACATCACGTACACATAGTATCTTTGTGTGTACTGGCCACACCCCTTGCGAAAGTAAACAGAAAGCGCTATTTTCATTTGCTTTATCGCTCGAAGAGATTGGAGAAGAAGAATAAGGTCCAATCACCCGAGCCCTAATACGCTTAGGCTGCTCATAATCACGCTTCAGCTATTCGAGATGGATTGGTGGAAATCGGGGGAGGCCGACGGTTCTGAGGAAAGCCAACCAGATAGTTCGCCCCATTGTTCTTATCGCATTATTACATTTCTATTTGCTTTAAGGCTAAGACTGCAAGAGGTTCATCCAGCGCTCTGGTCTCTGTCGCATTTCCCAGTGGCTTATTTATAAGCGCTATTTGTCTTAGCGTCCCGCCAAACTAATAACTTTTCCGTTGTCCCTCCATCGAGCGATTTTCCTTTTTCCTCCGGCTTTTCTTTTATCTTCCTCCGCTGCACTTGACGCTTGGCCAGCCGCGGCAGTGCCTGCACTTGAAAAACAATTCGATGGGTTGTAATTGAATTTGTAGGAATTTTTGCAAGATTGCATTGATACCTTAGAAAAGGTTTGAAAATAATATTTAGTTATGTTCTGCTAGCCCTTCATAGCTGCCCACCGAACCACTAAACTTGTGCAAGTGTCGTCAAGGATATCCACTTACCTCTGTCTCGTCGACAACTCCTTTTGGGATACTTCCTGGACTTTATCGGGCGGCCACTTCCGCTCCACGTACACAAATCACACGTCCCTTGGAGTCCGGCACTGGCTTCCGGCTATTTAAATTGACATCCTGTTGCAGGTGACTGCTTCCTGGCTTCCTGCCGCCACCTAGCCCCCAATTCAATTTGCAAAATCATTAACACATTTAGTCAATAAGCCCTGGTCGGTGTTCTTGAGACGCTAGTGCCCTCTGTGGGGATTATTATTCATTTTTATGTAATTATCTGCTTACACCAGAGCCCAGGGAACCCCAAAGGACAACTAGGAAGCAAAGAGGCTTCTTCTTTGTCCCTGCTACGGCTGTATGAACATCAAACGAGGAGGGGTCTGTGATTTTCTGCACACAAAATTATCTTTAACTGGCATTGGATAAAAGCATCCTGTTGTCCAGGACCTGGTAATAGCCATGAAATATGGCCGCAACGTGTGAGCTCCTGTAGTTACACTACGGAGCAGTTACTTCAAGTTCTGTAGAGACTTGGCGGCGAATGAGTACAGTTAACTGTGGAAGCACAGTGGAGACCTACCACGGATATGTGTTTATCCTCTACAGCGAAATATAATTAATCTGATTTGAAAATCTTAAGATTCAAGGTGCATTTCCAACTAAAATGGCCATTCCCATGTAGGTACACTTTTTAACTGCACTTTTTTAAAGTCCAGCTCGTTCTCGCCTGTCAAAACACATATCAGGACGAGGTCCTTTTTAGTGCCACTGTTCGGGTTTCATCATCAGAAGCAGCTGCAGCATCAAAAAAATGCGAACCATTTAAGTTTATGTGCCCAGTGTGCTGGTGTGTGCGTACGCTCCTCTCGAGCCTTCTTGTGTGTGCGTGTGTTAGTTTCATAATGTAACCGGATGTGCCAACACAATGCTCGCACATCCGCTTGCCAGACAACAGGACAACAGCTGTCACACACACACACACACACACATACACATGGTGGGGCAGAGGCGGAGGCAGAGGCACATACAAGTTAAATGCCGCTGCGCTTTTGTTTGCACATCTTAAGGGATCGAAAAGGAGCAGGGACATTCCCACTTCCACTTCCACTACCATTCCCATACTCTCCTTTACCCGCCTTTGTCCTAGGCCAGCACTTGACAGCAACGGGCGCATTATTAGAAGCAGCAGAGCATATAATAGGGGCATTTCATAACAAGGAGGCGTGAGTCCACACAAACAAACCCGGCCAAAGCCCGAGCTACAGGCTCTGACATAATTATTAACTGCATGGACGTAAGTAAATATGAGGCGACCAAATGGGCAGAGATAACGAGGCCATTGTATGTTTATGCCAGTGTGTTAGTGTTGGTGCTGAGTGGGGAAAATGGAAAAGCGAACACAGAACGGGGAATAGAGAACGAAGAGCGACGAGCGGAAAAGCCCAAACATTTAGCAGACATGTCACGTGCCGGGCTCATCATTTATGTTTTAGTTTTGGGCGCGCCTGACAAAACTTAATTGATTAAAAATAATATTCCAGCTGCTTTTGCCTTGCGGAAGAAAAGCCAAGAGTACATGAAGCGCATTTTGATGAGCCGCATAATTATTAACGAAGGCATAAGGGAAAAACAATTGTTTGTTTTTTTGTTTAGATTACTCTTCAGGTGCAGGAGTTTGTGTAAAGTGTTATCTTTAAAAAGCCTTGCAAAGACGGAACTCGAACTTTATATATGCCCACTGCATAAAGTTGCCAATTCATTTTTCCCACCTCCTAGCATTCCTACACATTCGAATCTAGAGTTCGAATCAGCTAATTAATAAGCAATATACAATCAAACAGGTCTTTAAATAAAAGTGAAACGTGCTTAAGAATTTTAAATATGATGCGCACTAAAGTTAGGTATTCTCCCTACATAGAGAGGACTTTAATATAATCAGCAGATTTTTTAGCCTCCTCTCCCTTTTGCCAATTTCTTGTCTCTTGTTACTTATCAGCTACAGTTTTTAATTTACTCTACATTTTTTGCGCTTCCGCACTGTTGCTAATTATAAACTTTTTAAGTGGCTTATTGGGACGGCTGCGGTTGCCTGGGACACGTCGCGTATCCGCAGTGGTGTACGCCCACTGCCGGCGGCAAGTCATCAAGTGCTCTTCAACTTTTTACTTCGCCAAGATGTTGCCGCCGAGTACTTTTCACCCGAGGCTGGGGAAAATGTATTATTTAAGGCGAGTAGTTCCGCTTTGAGTATGCACACAGCGCCGTTTATGTGCATTGATAATGAGTAGGCCACCCGTTTTTTATGCTCTTTAAGCTGGCATAAATGTTTGATTAATGTTTGCCCAGCCAGGGAATTCATACGAGCTTCCTCCGCTTATGCATATGTCTGTTCGGCTTGTCGTAAAATGGCATTAAAAGCATAAATACACCAGTCGTCACCAGCGACTTTTAACAGCCAACTCATAAATATAAAATCATACATAAATGCGCAACGAAAATCACATCACTTCCCGAGGATGGCGGAAAAGTATGGATATCCCGAGCTCGACCTTGCACTTTCAGCGGACATAGTTGATGTGATGGATCACAATTCGATTTTTAGTAGACATTAAGCTGGATCGCGTGCCACGCCCAACGCCCAACGCCCACCACCCACCACCAAGCGGAAACACTTCTCACCTTCGCCAGGAGGTAAAAAATGATAGAAATTCGGGGGGAAATTCGACACGAAAAGCAAACATGAAGGGAGCATGGACAAGAACATCTGCCAATGGGGTGCGTCAACGGAAATTTATGATGATAGATGGGGAAAATATCTTCCATATGCAACAAGCTGCCAAATTGTTACGGCGTCAGCAAACTTTGGGATATAAATGCTGCTAGCAGAAGCTCCTTAAACGTGTATCAATAAATGAATTGACTTTGCCATAAAATATTTCACATTCCATGCTCCATGTTCCGTGTTCCATCACCCGGAATTGCATCACCAAAAGAAATGGCAGTGGGTTGTAAATATTTAATATGCTTTTTGCATGTAGCCCATGATAAAGTGCGTGGCGTTGGGCAGATTAATCATATCCCTGGGGATCCAGGACCTAGCACACCTAGTTGCAGCTGCTCTGGCTTCAGCATCGAAAAAACCCCCATTGTTCTTGCTTGTGCTTGCTCTTTCATTTTGTTGTTTCTGCACATTATCAGCATAAATTCAAATAAAAACGAGAGTGGCTGCTGTCTGTCGTCTGTGCAGCTAAATAAATGATGTTATAACAGAGCGAGAGAACAGACGCAGACTGACAGGACACACAGGTCCTGGGGCCTGCCACCCAATCGCATACACTCCGCCCTCCACAGATAACCAGCTTTTTTGTTCGCTCCAACTTTTGCCATTTTTCTTGCGCCCCAAAAGTTGACAACAGGCAGAGCGAAGGACTAAGCCAGGACACGTATTCCAAGGGGCAGCAGCTGTCAGCCGAGAGCCAGGACAACATGATGGAGCTCATCAACATCAGTCGGCGGGATGTATGTGCACGTATACATGCCCCTATGATGCCCAAGATGGGGGCCTGGAAATGCCGATGGTCTTAGGCAAATGGAGCAACAAAATGGCCGCCGAAAGATGAAGACGCGTGCCTGGCCAAATCCCGAGGCGTGATTGATTAATATTATTCTCGGCTAATCTAACTTAAATGGCCGCAGCGCAGGAGGCGGCGAATATTACCTATTCAGCAACTTCCTCGTCCTTTTCCAAATGTGCGTGAGTGCCTCTCGTTGACTACGCTCCATACATAATAAACACGCGGCGTGTTAAGTGCCTGGAAAAAATGGAAAAAAAAGAAGAAAAAAATTCCAAAAATATATGTGTGAGTATTTTGGAGCATTTCATCTCGTATTTATATGCACGAAAGGAAGGCACTGGGATAACCTTGTTATGCGGAAATTGGCTATGCATAAAGCAAGGCTGCCGAACAGGAGGCAGCTTCAACTTTTCTTTGGCAGCAGAGGGGCACAATAAATGTTGACGTGGAACATAAGTGATGTCCTGGCAGCAACAGAAATCCCTTTCAGTTGCTTATGATTTTTTTCGCACAATAAAATTAATTAATCAAATGAGGGCTCCACAAATGGTCGCTGACAGCATTTGTCCCGAGGCACTGAGGCCCACTGATTGCGCACTTCAATCAATAAATGAAGCTCGTTATTAATTAATGCAAAAATGATGGCACAAAGGCCACAACAGTTGAGCCAACTTTCTGATGCGAATTGAACAACTGTCAGCAACATGTTGCTGCTGTCCTGCCGCCGCCGCCTTTCCCCACCCGGAAAACCCGGAAAACTACCGCTTTTCCGCCTTGGAGGCCGGCGCCTGACAGTTGGCTCATTTATTTCTGCAATTTTCCACCTGGCCAGCAGCAACGGCAGCACTTGAGTTGTTGACTTAATTAAAATAATAAATGATTTTCGGTTTCTATCCAGCCAAGGGTCAGCCAAATTAATTAAACTTTAACGGGGTGCATAATGAATTCCTATAAAAGGAATGGAATGCCAAATTCTGAAGGCCTCCAATTAACAATGATTGATGTAAGATTGAGCAAAATGATGTAAGGAACCTGACAGCAACTAAAAGCCATTTTAAATCATTTCAAATATTATAGAGAGTATACCATGGTACGAGGCATCTCAGTACATTCCTCATTTTGTTTACCACAATTTCGATTGCCAAATATTGTCTATGAGCACTTGGCCAAGGAAATGGAATCGCTTTGCAGCCAGCCAACTGGTTGCCAAGAATTTTTCAATTATTTTTGCGCCCCGCCTCAAAGGAGGCGTATCTGGCAGAGCCAAGTTATGATTCGTCTTCTTCGATCCCGCCCCGATGCTCAGCCCCTTTTGGCCATAATTATTGTTTGCACTTGCCGGATGCAAAGTTTTTCATTAGTGTGCGGCAAACAAAAAGGAGGAAATAATAATAAAGAAATGAAAATCGCACAAAGTTGAAAATCGCTGGTGAAAAGGGGCGGGTTGTCCGACTGCGGGACGCATTTGCAAACGTGCCGGTGGCATGCTTCATTGGCTTGTGCATTATTTGTGCAACCTGGGTTGCATCGTAAAAAATGCAGAAGCAGCAGGCTGCCACTGCAGCTGGATCCTTTTGGCCGAGCACACGGCACAGAGGGCAGAGGGCAAAGGGCAAAAGGGCACGGATGACGATGATGGGGACGTGGGCGAGGAGTGGGGCCCATGGGCGTGCCGACACGGACATGCGAGAACAAGCCACAGTATTTATGGTCCTGTGGCTGCCGGGGACAGCGACGAGTAATGTGCACCCCTCCTGCTCCTGCTCCTGCTCCGGCTGCTCCTCTTCCTGTTCCTGCTGGGCGTCGTCTGGCCATAAAACACAATCAAGCGTAAAAATACTGGGCGGGCACTTAACCCGGCCAACACCAACGCTAACACCAACACCACGACATCCACGACACGTCAACGGTTTTTACCTTTTATGTGCAGGGTACTCGAAAAGGTCGCCGGGTATATTATATCCCTGAATGTATATGGGTCCAACTACAGTTAAGAATGTGATGGTGACATAAAGGCAACCCAACCAGCCAGAAGGCAACTAAAGATGCTATGCAGGTGTTTAGAATACGCAGGTACATCTTATTTGCACTATTCTGTATGTGTAAAGTTACAACTCTTAGACAGGAAATATAAATAGAAGTATTTATTTAAAGGATGTGCTTGCTTCTCGATATATTTTTATATCATGCAAATCTGAGATGCATGCATATCACCTCAAGGCACACGTGAACTACTATTATTGTAGAGTACCTTGGGGCTGGCTACCCGAAGGTGTTGTATACTTTTTAGTCCAGTGGCTGCTGCTTCTTGGTATTTAAATATTTTAAAATGTTTGCTTAGCGCTCGGTGGCAATTCTGCTGCTTTTGTCGCTTATTTACTTATGCCCGTGTTGGCACTGCGTATTAAAATTGCATGATTTTAATTGCACAGCTTGCAGGAGCGATTGCAACATCATTTCAGCGTTTCTGCAATGACTGCATTTAATGTTGCGCATACGCAACGTATTCGCTGTACATAATGTTTGCGCTTGTAATTGAAAGGGCGGAAGAGATAGTAATGTTCACGACCACGCCCCCGCCCCCACTAGCGCCACGCCCTCCCGCACATATATCAGGCAGTAAATCCATAGTTTCCCATGCCCCATTTTCTGGTTAAATATTATTTTTACCATTAGCCGCACTGCACAGTGCGCTCACTTCCATTGCCGCTCCATTACATCCGCAGCCACATCCGCAGGCGCATCCGCATCCGCGTCCTTTCATTCGCCGTGCTCATTTCGCCAGTTGTTTATTTATTTGTTTTCTCTGAATGCAGCTGCTGTGCCGACTTTGTTGTTTTTGCGGTGCAGTTTCTTATTTCATGAAAATGAAAAGCTAAACAGCAAAACGCATTGTCTGGCACGTAATGATCGAAATCGTGGAAATGATGATGTTTATGTCCTTAAAGTCCTTACACACCAGTAAACTCGAGCGCTAGTGAGATGCAAAATATTTCTTTCCGATTCCACGAACAGAAATGCATTGTCTTTCTCAGGGTATAATGCTCTTAATATTGTAAGAACCAAATCTCTACGGTTTTATCACTGGCTTTGTTTAATTCGACTAGAATAAATTCTATTTTCCCCCAACAACAGTAGACTCTACAACAATATGGAAAACCTTTAAATTCGCGCCTATAAATAACATTTAAAATACCATTTGACATTTTCCAGTTGTTTAAGCACTCTAAACCACACTTAATTATGCGGATAATTTTATCTATGATGGCTCGCTTTTCGACCGTTTCCAAAAACATTAGTTAGCGAAATGCACTCCACACACTGGCTGCTTATTTAATAAGCAATTTAATGATATTTATTTTTATTTGAGCGAAAACAGCGTACGCTTAAGGCGCCGAAAATTCCCGAACATTTCATTTAATGAAATAACAAACAAGATGCACTAACAGCATCAAAACAGCAAACAAATAAACGGGGAAAATATAGAAAGTGGAGGAAAGCGCGCTAATGGCAACTTTAATGCTTCGGGGCTACGACTATATACATATATACATATATACATTTATTTTGGGGCTGGGGAGATCTGTGGGCATAAGGATGCGCATAATGTGCAAAGTTTGCGACGCAAACTAATTTCAAAGTAATTACGTAGCACAAAAGTGTTGATATTAGACTGCAGGAAAGGGGGCAGAGCCAGCTGAGCTGCAAAAACAACATGACAAAATGTCGTCAGCAGACTAACAGAAAGCCCCAAAAAAAAAATACAACTTGCCAGCCAAACAGCTGCACAAATGCGATGAGTTTACACCAGCATCAGCCCCCTGGGGCCCCCCCCCCCTGGCCCATCCCCTGGACTCCATGTCCCCGACCCAACCAACGTGCCACGAATGCGCCACGTCAGCGCGGCATCATCAAGTCCTTTACCGACTTTCTGGCGCTTCGAACAAGACCCAAAAAATGCAATAAAATAGGGAAAACTTCCTAGGCGGGAGCGCCGTCAAAGCTTTTGACTTTAATACGCGGTCGGGGAGAAATTAAACTTGGTATCTGGCTTCATTGGGGGTCCCCAGGCGATATCCTAAGTAGCCTCATTTTTCCCCCAAGCCGAACAATTTTCTTTTTATTTGTGTAATATTTTACAATTTCACAAAGTAAACGAAAATGGCGAAATTTAAGGGGCAGTTTGGGGAGCAACCAGCCGCTTGCATTCAAAAAAAAATCGGGGAGCAAATGTTTACTCCTTTAAAAATAATAAAAAATGGATAATTCATTAAAACAAAATTATTATTCTTTTGAATGCCAAACTGCTCTAACTGCTCTGAACGTCCGATTTCCTGGTTACCTTATGAATCAGCTCGAATTGTTTTAGAGTGTATACAGGGCTAGAGGCAGTGTAGGCAACTGGATGAGTTTTCCCAAAAGGCGCCAACAGGAAGACGAAACTCAGTAACAAAACACACAGATACATACACTCAAAACAAACTCGGCGGAAACGGAAGCTGGCAAAACAAGGAACGTTGGGCGACAAAAACAAAAGGAAAAACAGGGGAGTGGAAAAGCTGCAGCTGCAAAACAAAAGCACGAGCTCCGGGAAATTTCGCTCAAAAGCGGCTGGAAACAAGAAAATAAGCGACAGTAGAATCTGAAACAAGCAGAAAAAGAAAAGTGGAGAAATTTCATTTCTAGACCTAGACGATCACTTTCAAAACGTAAACTAAATATCCTATGTAATATCCGAAATAAAATGAGCTTTTTTTAATTCTTCCATTGGAAAATGCCAGTCTTTAACATATAATTTCAATTTGATGAGAAGGCAGCTAAAGATTAACAAATGCAAAAGTCTTTTAAAAGTCCCCGAATATCGTAAGTTAAAAGTCGCGTACTTTCCCGAATATCGTAACAATCATTTAAAAGTCGAGGTAATTACTTGGGTTTTATCTTTCGCAAATTATTACCGCACTTAGTGGCCGGGCAGCCTGAGAAGACGTTTTGATTATTTAGGATGCGTCCCAGTTTGGCTTTTGAGCCCTGAACTCTCGAAGTGGGGCCACTATATAGTGGAAACAGCTCGGGCCATTCTGGGCACGTTCATAAACGGGCATTTTATGTCCTGGAAGGACAGCTGTTGCCGCTCGCCCGGCCGGCCATAATGAAAATATTTACAAGATGAAAACTTGTTTCGGCTGTGTGTGCAAGGCATAAAATTAGCATTTTTATGCACACACACATATAGCACACAATTAGAAACAGTTGCAGCCCAGTGTCTTCGAGCCATGCCAAGGATGCCCATCCTTTTCACTGGCTTATGCTGCAAAATGGCCAGCATAAAGTGAACTTTAATGGCGACCAGGTAGGTTTGTAGGTTTGTTAGCTCACATTTACATGGGCATTAAATGGCTCCAGGACCAGACATTTCCTGCCACCGATGCTGCTCCTTGTCGATTTGTTTTCGGTCATTACGTGCCAAAAAGGGGGCAAAAAAAACGTTGAAACGACTTGGAGCAGGGCGGTCCAAGTCGGCTAGCCCCTCCAATTTTTAATGGCTTCGCAGGACGAACACTTGGAGTGTCGTTACGGCTGGCGATAAAATCCAGATCGGGGCGTGGTCGGCGCCGGATGCGGGATGCTGGGTTACGGGCTTGTCTGTCTGACTGACCATTGGCCATTGCCTGCAATTAAGCCCACACCAGGTCCTCCTCCGGCTCCACCGTCTCCTCCGCCTCCTGCAGCGAATGTGCCCGCCCAGCTGGTGTGTTAATTGAGGTAAACTACGCCATTTTTATACCCGCTCCCCCCTTTCGCTTTTCGTCCCGCCTCAAATAGGTTTATTGGGAAATTTATTTGTTTAATTGCATTATTTTTTGTTCCCTCGCTGCTGAGGCAAAAAAAAAAAATGAGAGAGCACGCCATTAAATTGTTTTTATGGCGCACTGGCATAAGCTGGAAATTTATCGCTCTTGTTTGGCAAACGGAGCGGACCCGAACGAAAAGCTTAATAAAATTAAAAAAAAAATTGTATCACAATTAAATTGGAATATTTTGCCAGCAGCTTAAATTAAATTTTTGCAAATTTCCGTTTCGCATTCCGGGTGGAAAATGTTACCGATGGGCCTGCTTGGTTTTAATGTTGGATCCACAGAAGATACAATTGTTTATATAATATATAATAATATATTCTTCTATAATGATAAACAATCTTTAGAGTAAGCTATAAGCCCAACTTTGGAATCTAATCTACTCCTCACCGAATGTATCTGCAAGTTCTTTTGATACTAGTTCGAACTCAGGTAATCCCTGCATCAGCTCAGCTCTCGTTTGAGCAGATTTTCGATTTGAAAAGCCAATCGGATGCGGAGTTCCAAAGCCCGAAAGACAGTGAACGATTGGATAGGCGGCTGGCTCAAGCATTTAAGCCTAATTTGAGGGTGGGCCGGGCGCTCAAAGGAGGCCAGTCTGGTAGTCAAGCAGGCAGGCAGGCAGGTCCTGGCAATTACAGTTAAGGCAATTTTCGCAACGTGTCACTGACTGGCTGCCCCACTCCTGGCCCACTCTAATCACCTACCAACTGCAACCGGCTTTTGTGCCGCTTTTGATCCTTTTTCAGCCTGTGCAGCATCCTGTTGATGGCCTCGTTAGTTGCGACTTACAACGAGCCGCAATACAATGAAATCGGCACACACAGCCACACATCCGCACGGCTGCCATAAAAACGAATGTCCTGGCAAAAAAAAAAAAAAAAAAAACGAAATAGAAAACACAAAAAGGTACTAAACGAAAAAAGGAGGCCAACCAAATGTCATTTACATTTAAAGCACACGTTCAAGACGAACTTCCCCCCCAAAGGCCTTTGTCTTCTGGCCGGGCCCAAAAATAAATTGGAAACTTTTCGCAGCGCAAAACTTTGCCAATTTAATTAAAGCGAAGCGACTTAGTGGATCGGGCCAAGTCGCCACACCTTTCACTCTGAACTTTGGTGTCCTTTATGGCCGCAAATTCCAGCGAACAATGTTGCAGTCGCGCGGGAAATCTGGCCGGGAGGAATGGATTTTCCAGGAAAATCGGGGTAAAACGCGGACGGTAAAGGACATGCAACTGGTTGCACTCTACACCCTGCTCCCTTGCAACCGTCAACATTTTATGGACCATTCAAAAGCGCTACAAAAATGAATCACAAGCGATAACAGTTAAGGCGAAAACTTGCAGTTTCCTTGATTACAGACAAGTTGCTTCTCCCCGGGGCGAGATTTTGTGGGTGGAGTCGATTACTCATCCTTGTGGACAAGCAAGCGATAGATGCGACTGATTTCATACCCTCATTCAACTTTACAGTCCATGTAGAATTTAGTGATGGTATCTCACACGTACATTATTTCCTAAATGCTCTCTTAATTACAAATAGGATACATTTTACGCCTCTGACTCTCATTTCTGCCCATTTAAATGCTCTAGACAAGGACTAGGAGTGGCAAAGAGTCTCAGACAACGCAAACTGATTCGTACACAGGATTCAAATCTTAGCTGTCATTAGTGTCAACGCAAAACTGTCAGCCAGAGCACTCGGAAGCGTTTAAGTGCACTTGAGTGGATTTTAATGGACTCAAACGGAGCGGGGGCGTTGGTAAAGTGGGCGTGGCGCAGCACTCTACACTCTTGTGACTCTAATCAAGCCTTTTGTCTCAGTTTGAGAGCATAATGCAGAGCAGGAAGCTCCACCACTCCATCTGTTCCTCAATCATGTTTTCGACTTGAGCCTCTGCACAGAAAGAAAATGATTAAGCCTTCAGCGTGGAAGTGAAATACACCAAAACCTAGCATCTGCTAAATGACGCAGTCAAGTCAGATCCCATCATCTTGAGAGCCAGCAATTGAAATAAAGTAAAGTAAAGCAAAGTAAACACTTGCATGGATTTTCTGACAGTGTATCTAAACAGTTGGCTCAAATGAAATGCACAGCATAGTACAGTGGTACAGTGGTCGCCCATTTCATGGACCATTTAATAAGCAAAACATTTGCTAATTAGCCACCGAGTGGCCGCCATTGGCAATTGAAGCGCTGATGCGTGACTTAACCACTGAGCTTCTCTCCGGGCCATTATGCGAATCCTATGCAAATAACCAGGACCTCAAGAGCTATGGCATCGGTGGATGGGAAATCTGGGGCTGGGAAGGGGTAACAATGGATGGGAAACTTGTAACTGGGCCAGGATTTCTTGCTACAAATGCGCCCATTCAACAACAAACTGAACTAAACTGAACTCGAGTCGACTCGCACTTCTATGGCCTACTTCATTAATATTTATACAAAGCGGGAGAAGTTCCGAGTACCCGGCCAAATGGATTTTGCCTTTGAATCCGTATTGTTCGAAATGAGCCGGGGGATTTGAGGATGTTTGCCGTTAACTTTCGGATTCGTTTCCACCGTAATTGAACTACAAATGCGCCGAGTCGCACATTTATTTGCTTGTTTATTCGGTTATTATACGAGTACTGGGCTCACAAAAACCGGGCAGGCAAATTAAATGCTAAATTGTAAATCAAACAAATAAATCAGATGTAGTTAAGCCTGTGTTTATGTTGCATTTGAATGTGGAAACTGATTTTCATTATGGTTATTCTCCTACATCTATTTGCAGAGTCCTTTAAACACTGCGGTCAAATGAATTTGAGTACTTCAAATTTTGCATATCGGGTAAGTTGACACTAAACCACCACAAAATACTAAAATGTAGAATATCGCTTTTTGTGCCTATAAATTTACAAAGGATATTGAGACAGCCCTTCAACTCGGCTGCACTTGTCACCGTGTTGAATTTATGTTTCGCCAGTGGAAATGAAAATGCAATTAAGGCCTGCTTTTAAGAATCATTTCCTTTTCAGCCAGCTTGCCATCTGTATCTTGTAGTTTGCAACTGCATTTGGCATCGTTAGAATAAACAAACTTGCTAATCGAACGGGCGGAATTAATTTTAATTTGAAAATGTGAGAGGTGCCATGAGGGCAAATCAGTTTGGCAGGATCAATCAAAATTAATATTCCTAGTGATGCTTTGTAGTGGTTTAGCATTTCATTTGAACTAATATAGCTTTCCCATACATTTTGATCCAAAGGTGACATTGCACCTCGTGGAGTAACACCTCAGCATGTCCTGGCTGAATGAAAGGACTTTCAATCAGATGGCACTTCTTTTCCTGTGCTGCTCCGCCAAAAATGAAGTTAAAGCCCTTTTTATGGGGCCAACGTGCTGTGGGTTTTGTGCATGTTGTTCGCGTGGCCGTGTTATCCTTTGGATGTTTGCCTCCGGCTGCTGATGCAGCTATCCTTTCGCCGATCCTCCGGTTGTTTTATTTGCCGCACATCTTTGTTGACTGAGTGCAAGAGTGTAGCTAACGGGAACGATGTCCGCGCGAGGAATTTAATTTGGCTGCAAATTGCTGGCACGAAACATTGTTGGCCCGGGAAATTTGTTTACGTTTTGAGCGCTTTTTAAATTAATTTGTCAGTTGGCAGGAGTTCTTTAAGGCACACACACTCGTCTGAAGAAATATTTACTTTTGACTCCCCGGGCTGGATCTGCTTTAAATTAAGAGCGGTGTGCACTGTAAAATATGAACAATAACTCGAGAGCCTGCATATGCCACATGGAATCCTTTATTCTAATCCGCATGGGCGGCTTGACTTTTCACTACATTTCCATGGCTGTTTGTTCAAGGATGTCCTTTGCCATCTTCGTGCTTGTGTGACCGTAAAAAGGACATTCACATCTGCATATATGCATGAGAAATTTGCCAAAACTTTGCAACTAACCATGGCAAATGGAAGAATGCTAGTAACGAATCAAGTCAAATAAGAGATCATCCGATTACATGGAAAAGAGGAGCACAGGGGCAGTTCGCCTTAATTGTATTAGTGAACGCACTGAAATCCCATATGCAAATAGCAATATTTTACCAGTTTGAAAGGAAAGGAAGCCGCTGGCCAGTCACTTTTCGTTGTGATCCTTTGAGCTGCACACATCCTTAGCAGGAAAAAGTGGTCATGCATATTGCATAATAAACAAGCCAGCACACATGCATTTATTTATTTCAATGCGCAAACAAAGCCAGATTTTTCACAAAACCAAAAACCAAAAACATGAAACAGCAAATACTGAATAAGCCGAAATGACAGACGAACTGGCTCAAGTAAAAGATACATTGCCCAGATACATTGGCAACAAGACAACAGCACTGGCATATGCTCAGATTTCCTGTAACTTGGTTTTTCCTATTTGCATACAAAGCATTCGACTTTTGTTCTAGATGACAAATAAAATAAACGATATACACATGTTTGGCCATCTGTGGGTTTGATTGGCCAAGTCCATCCGACACATATAGATACTCAGATACAGGGACACTGAGTTCTCTACGTGACTGCGACACGACCAATTAGTGTTGGCTGGTCCACGGCCCGCCTGCTGCTGCCCGGCATCCTGGAAATCCTCTTCCTGGCACACAGCTCTCGGCAAATTAAAGACTTAAAGCCCCTGCAAATGCCCCTCTTCACGGAGGCCGTCTGTAATTCAAAGCAGGCATTGAATTCAACACCTTTTATGAAGAGCCCGGCGCATGCACATGCATACAAAATTCAAAGGACGAGAAGGAGTCCTGCCATTGTGGCAGTGTGCTTGTTATTTGATGACTATTTTAAGGACACTTTGCCGGCGTCGTTTTGCGCAAGTGCCAGTGCTCAAAGTGCTAAGAAAAAAAAAGACCTGAAAGCGATGCTGGCACATAGAGAACAAAATGATAAGCATAGTGCAGTAAGCCGAGTACGAAAATTTAGAGAAAAATTGAGGATAATAAGCAAAAAATGAGGAAACCTAGAACCCGTCATTAGAACTAGGGGAAGCATCCAAATATTGAAAAGAAACAAATATCTAAAAACTGAATTCTGTATTTAAAACATAAATGAAGAACATTTGGACTATCTACAAATGAGTTAATTTACATTTTATATTATTCCGTTTGCGAATTTATAACCACTCAGTGTCCACTTCACCTTTTTTTCGTTCGTCTGAAACCCCAAATCATAACCAAGAATCAGATTAATTCGCCAGCTCGGCTTCAATCAACGTCCTTGTGCGGGACGAGGCAAATAAAATTTGCCAGCAGAAAACTCGAATGACAGCGACAGACTTCAAAGTGAATGAAAATCGTAAGAAAGCTCGATGGGGAACTTCACAAAATGTGGAGAAGAGCGGGCAGGCTAACAAGTAAACAACCATTATGCACTCCACATAAACGTTGGGTTCTGGGGAAAGTGGAAAGTACGATGCTATCGAGAGGGTAAATGGCAGTTGGGCAGCATAAACACATTTTACGGGCCCACTCCGCATACCACCCAACAACTCCCGCCCCGCAACACAGCGAGAAAAATAAACAATTTCATAAGATATGCGGAAAATGGAAGAGCAGCGCTGGAAAATATCTGAATATATATATGCGAGACCGGCAACGGGGACGAGGAAAAGGGAAAAGGACAACCGCAGGAGAAAAGCGGAAAATGCAAAACAAACACAAAATTCTCAGATGGCACCAAAAAGGAAAAGAAGGCGACCCAGGCGACGAGACACTTTGCCGCCAACGCAAATAAACCCCGGAAAGTGGGCGGGGAAAAACCAGAGGTGGACTCCGGGAACAGTACTGGTCACCAAGGATAACGTAGTGGATCCAGAACGAAGTGAAGTAAATTATTTTCATATATATATCAAAGGATAGAACAAAATTACATGCAGTACTTAGATATGTTCTTATGAAATCAAATGCATTATTGTAAGAAACTAAGTTTTCCTTAAAATATTAATGAAGTATTTTAAAAAAAATGGCTTACTCAAAAAGAATGTAGATCCTTCAAAGTGAAAAATGTATTAAAATATATTAGCCATAAGAAAATAGCATAATGGAAGGCGAGAATAAAGCCAAATACAACTAGAAATTGCCAAATTTTCATCGCTGGCAAGAAAAGTGAGAGAAGGAAAAGGGCGAAGGAGGAGGGACAGGCGGAAAAGACAGGAAACCAGGGGCGACAAGCAGAAATGGCGACATCGTTGGCCACTCAGCAAGCAGCGTTTGGCAATTGAAGCAAATGACAGTGTGGCCGGCAAGGACATCGTAAGGACAATGCTAAAGAGCACAGCGAGGGCAAGAACAAAACTCAGAAATAAGCGAGGGCAAACACACATAAATATTTCAATTTTTATTCGCAAATTTCACTTATGCATACATGTGTGGCGTTTATGTGCGTAGAGTAAATATGAAATATTGAGCGGGCATAAAATTAAATCCACACTCAAACATACAAAGAGGAAGGATGTCGGAGTGGACCAGTTGGCATAACAAACTGCTGCTAAAAAGAAAAGCCCGCTCGCGAACGGGAAAACATAAAAAATGGGGGGAATAGGGAAAACATCTGCGGGCCGAACGGTCGTAAACAAATGGAAACTCTGTGCCAGCGATGGCCCCAAAATTGTGGAAATAAATGTTCTGTTTTCGGGCTTTTTCAGATCAATTTGCTGGCAATCTTACGTAAATGTGCTCCTCCTGTGCAACAATATATTGTAGCGTATGTAAAACGAATGGAGCTTTGACTTATGTATGCCCCATTCTTTTCCATCTACAAACAGCAACATATTTGTTAAATTTCCTTGAATTTCATATTTTTAGGCGCCACTTCCAGCGCTTTTTTAAATAATTTTTAAATTCTTAGAAGAATAATTACTTTTTTATCAAGTTAGCAAAAGATTAAATTCACATAATCTACCGACTGTGCTACTCATTTATTTGTGGACAACAATTTTCGTCATCCCAATCGTGCCACGCCCCCTGGTTGCGGCAACGCCCACTAATATGGCATGCATTGGCTATGCAACTCCCCTGTCAATCAAGTGACAGCCACCCAGCCATTTGGAATTTCTTTCCCTTTGTTATTCAGTTCCTGAGAGGGAGGATCCCCATGGCAAAAACTTACTTGCTTATCAATGAAGGAGCCACATATGTATGTGCATATGTAGGGATAGCTTTTTTGCTTTTTGTACATATCTACATACATATGTACACTTACAGGGGAAAATCCATGGAGAGATTGGCAATGAGACATTTGCATGTGTATTTGCTTGTTGGCTGGTTGGGGTTTTGTTGCAACGTTGACATTTACGCAACATGTCCCTGTTGCATGTTTGCAATTTGCATTTGCAAATAGTTGCCAAAACGAACATCAAATGCGGCTTGACAGAGGGGCGGGATCTCGAGGTTTAAGTGAGGGTGCCCCAACACTCTGAAAAACACGGTATTGAAGCTAGATAAATATAAATATTTACTTAGGAAATGTGAAACTTCTTTAAGTTCCAATATTTAGATATGCGCCCATAAACTCCAAAGAGTGCGAACATATTTTGTTTTTTTTTTTTTTTTAATTTACAGATGTACGATACGTCTCGTTAGGATCGCTTTAAAATTTCAAAAAAAATTAAAGGCCGTTCTCTTTCGCAACTGTACTGCCATTATTCTGACTTTTCCGAACGAAAGTTTGTAAATATGCATGCAAATTTCGCCCGTTCTCGCTTTTTTGCTGCCCGTTTTGGCTGCCTGAAGTTAGCATTCGAGTGGGTGGCATGGGCGGTGATTTTGGCCGCAGTTTTAGTTACAGTTTTCGGTTTCGGTTTCATGTTTGCCATGTTGCGGCAGCTCGTGTTGCCTGCTTTTGTTGTTTGCCTCTTGGCATGCATTTTGATAGTTTCAGCTGGCGTTTTCCCCGACCCCGTACTTGTAGTTTGCATTTTCATAAATGCAGATACAATATGCGAGTGTGGCTCTTTGTATCTCAGCTGATGTGCGGATGTGCTGTGGATTGGAATATTGGCCATATTGATAACCACACAACGTCGGCAGCTAACTGGTCTAGCTGGGGATAACATCAATATTCTATTCTGGCCAGGAGCCTTATTCATTTGAATCCCATCTCGAGCGTTAATTTGCATTCTCGAAATGCCACAAGGCACCACAGAGTCGAGTCCCTGTTGCACTCCTTTTTTGAGGTATTAGCATATTGAAATTTGATATGTGTGTGTGTTAGTTTGTTTGCTTGTCAATTAAAGCGTACTTTTCCAGGCCTATTTGCCATTTTTCAACTGGGATTGCAGGATGATTTGGCTTTGAATGCCATTAGAAATTCAGTATGAATATGATTCGAAAATGGAGACTTGGAGCAGCTGTAGATGAAAGCAATTAGCTGCGCATGGTTTGTGCTCACCTTCGTAAAAAGTGAGCTTTTGACACGGCCTAAACAGAAGGTAGGCGCTTGAAACCTATTAATATACTATTTTGAAGCAATTAAACGGAATTGCGTTTCCAATTAGGCAAATATTGTGCCGCAGACAGGATTAATAGAATAGCCATTCTTGAACAGTTTTTCAACAACTTTCGAGGCTCATTCAAAAGTGCTGACGCACAAGACCGAAATCATCGCAAACTTTGCTAAAAATAAACTGAAGCTTTTTATTGCTGGGATAAGTGTTCTCGGAAAATCTTCAACTAGGAAGAGCAATTAAAAAACTGTTGGCTTCATTCTGGCAAATCACTTAAAATTATTAACAAACTTCGGCTCCGGCAGCCTGGCCTAAAAGCTGGCCAAATAAAGTTGCCATTTTCAATCTGCTGCCATGACCAAACAGAAAGGAAACTTCAAGGAAATCCCACACACACTCGTCCAGATAACAAAAAATCAGGCGACTGCCGTTAAGGGGGGTGGGTAAGTGCAAATCAGGAAAAAGTGCGTCAAGTTTTCCCCACGTTTTCTTTTCCTCCTTGTGCTGACTTAACAACATACAAATGATGAAAATGAATGACTACATCGTCGGAGCAGTGAATGAATGAATGAATGAGTGAGTACATGAATAAATGCATGAACTGGTGTTTGCATGTGGAACGCGATGCTGAAAGCAGCTTACTCACGTTTGTGTAATCAGTGTGAAACCAGCACAAGTCAAAGAAAAAGGAAAAGCTCTGGGCAAAGAAAAGCAAAAGCGAGGAGCTAGGGAAAAGGGTCTTTCGAATAGAATACACCCATTGAGGGACTTACTTATAGCCTTTCAACTAATGTATTTACGTAGCGAATTTAATTGATAAAATAGATCAGAATATTCGGATTCTTTCGATTATTATGAAAATGAAAATGACTCAACTTGGAAGCGAGTTAATGTTCTGTGAAATGGAAGTTGGCTTATAGAGTAAGCCATCCTTCTCCAAATAAGAGGTATTATATATATAGGACGAAGCCTTGCTTAAGTTCAGTATACGCGATGACATGGGGCACTCCTGGCTGACGACTCCACCTCCGTTTGGCTGCTCCCCACTTTTCCAAGGTTTGAGTGACACGTCGTCGTTTCGGGTGATGAAAATTCCATGTGACAATCGCTGTAAGCTATATGCGGAGGCGGGCTGAGCTTAGGGCGTGGCCAAGGCAAATACCTTTATTGTATGTCAACGTGTCAAAGCCAAAAGCGCCAAAGTCAATTCGAGTTGTGGTTGTCGCTGCTTGTCGTTGACAATTTTCCAGCTTGCTTTTCCTCACCTACTGGCTTTTCCCCGTTCCGCTTTCCCAGCCAGCGCAGCAACATCTCGCATCTGCCTCAGATTGGCTTAGCTCTTGGCCACAATGTTATGGCCCGGCTTAAAAGCTCCGACTTCAATGCACTCGCAATGACTCAACAATGGAGCTGTAGTGAATGAAGCCACACGCACCCATTAAAACTACTTTACGGGCAATTAAAATCACCAGCTAAGCACAAAAAAAGCAAACTATACAAAGAGGGAAAATGCAAGTCAATTGCATTTATCAAATGCTGCCAATTAGAACAGGCGAAGGAACAAAAGAATTTCGTTGCCAAAGGGGGTGGGGGGGGGAGGCAGTTCCGAAACAAAAGCCAAGTCAGGGCACTAAAAATTTATGACAGCAACTAACCTCAAAATGTGAATGCCACCCAGGGCGCATTACGACTCAAATGCTGCGCCAAAGTTTGAGTAATACCCTTCCCTAGGATAGGGCAACTAAAATATTATTAAGTGTATTTTTATGAGTAACTATTTTAATGAGACTCCAAACCCATTATCATCCCAGCGAAACTAGTAAAGGAGCTTACAATTATGCAACAAGATTCGAAGGGCCATCATATCTGTATCTGGCCTATAAGTAATGGAAACTTATAAGCCCGAAGAGCATTTGAAATTCCGTACGCCAAGTAGGGTCGAGATATTTCCACTTTTTGCGGCTTTCGCTCGGCGCCAATGATGTCGAAAGTTGATTGCGCTTTAATGGCCGAGGCGCTGCACAAAGTTTTGGCCTCCCCTCGCTGAGTTTTCCCTTTGATATGCATTGGGAGAAGGAACATTTCTAATTATTTAATGGCTGCACCGCATGCAGTTTTGTTATGCAAATGACCTCTTGGCCTGCCAAATATTTACGACTCGGGGCGTGTTCGGTTGCAGTATATTTCCCATTTCCAACTGCAAAGCGAAACTTTCCAATCATTATTGCAGGCGCACTCGCACATGGAGTGCGGAAAAGTCTCGCACACACCCACACACACACACTTCGCTGAACACGTAATGACCTCCCGCTTTTCCTTTTTCTTTGCCTTTGTGCAGTGATACGTGCGCGGCAAACAAAAAGAGCGCGGCCCAAACAAAAGGCGTTAAAGAAATGAGCCACGCCATAATCGGGCTTAAAGTGCTCGGGAAACTGGGTGAAGAATTTCCCACTTAAATGTGGAAATGTGAAAAGGCAGGGGAACCAGAGTGCCAGAGTGACGGACGGCAAGGCCCTTGGAATTTCAACTTTCTGTAGTTGCATATACTTGATGTACGTTGCGGAAAAGGCTGCACATTCCGCGCTGGCAGGCCATTTTTATCTGATTTTCCATTTGCCAGCTGAACGAAAACAATAACTAGACAATCAATCCTAGGAGCTATTTCCGTTTGGCCATTTTATTTATTACGTTTTCTGCGGCTAATGAAAATCACTTAAGAGACTAAAGGGGGGAACACATTTGTTCCTTCCATTTAAGGAAAAAAGTTTGCTAACCAGATAAGTACTGAAAATATAATATCTTAGAAAATAACTTTGATACGCATCAATTACGAAATAAATTAAATCATCAATCCCTTTTGTATCACCGATCACTTTCAGTTCGTAGGACATGTCCTATGTAATTATTGCCTGGGAACTTTGGCTTTCTTCTGTGGTGTGAATGTCAGCCAACGGCAGGACAGTCGTCCCATTCCAGTTGCTCCTTGGTCTGGGTATGTGTCCTTTTGACAAGGAACAAGGACGAGCTCGCTAACTTGATTGCCATTTCAATTGACCGCAGTTTTAGAATGCCTTTTGCCATAGTCATGGGCATCCAAATGGGCTGTGGAATTGGCAGCTACAGCTTTTGGCTTTTGTGAGACTGCGGCTGCCTTTTGTCCACTTCCGCATCATTACGGACTCTGTCGCTTTTGTCGGTCTCATTTTTCCCGCCATCTCTGCCATGCCCGCCTCCAATTTGCCTGCTTTTCCTCGCATTTCCCGGCTTTCCCACTGGCTTTTTGTGGTTGGCGAGCGGCTAATCTGTCGCGCTCATTGAATGTCCCGAATCGAAATCTGAAGTCGACCGGAAGTTGCCACAGCTGCCGGATGCATCGATACCCATTTTCAGTGTGTGTGTGTGTTTTTCAGACAGAATTGCCCCGGCATATATTGTTCGATTTTTCGAGAAAGGAATTTCAATTAGCGTTCGCTTTTGACGAATCCAAAACGGGAAAGTATGCTGCCACAATAGTTGCGGAAAAGTTCTTTAAATTAAAGTTCAATTAAGTTTGAATTAATCTTTTAATGTTTTCCATTAAAGCTAATTAAACCATTTTTGAAATGCACATCCAAGATACAAGAACTATGTTTTCACTTAATGTATTGTATTGTAAATCAACAGGAAATGAAATTGGATGAGTTTATCAAATGTTCCTAGCCAAGAAAAATCACGAAAACAAGCCACAAATCAAGTGGATGCCGAAATGAAATTGAAGCATAAAAAATAATATAAATTGCTAAAGAGAGCAGAGCGACTCCAATTAATAGTGTCCAGAAGGACGAACAGAAACCATTTCAACGGCCAAACATCCTGGCATTCCAGTATCCCAAAAAAAAAAACCGGGACGAGTGGTGAAAATGTTCGGGGCAGACAGTCGAAAAAAGAAAAGGAGCCCGAGGAGCCGGGAACTTTAAGCAAAACATCCTTTCTGCGGTTTGGCGCAAACTGAAGCGAAATGGATCCTGCTGAGCAGTAGAAACCATTGCCTACTTTCGGGCGTTTAGCCCGGCACTTTTCAATTTAGTTGCCATCGCCAATTTGCACAGACAAACTGCAGCTGCCACAAACAAAGTTTGCCGCTCGGCGAGGAAATTCTAGAGTTCATGAGGAAAATTCTAGAGTTGATGGCCTTTTAAAGCCATTTGAAGCGATTGCTGCCAGTGGCAGTGGCAAGCAAGTTTTCCGCCAGCGCCACCGCCAAAACAGCAAAAGACCAAAAACGCTTTGCGGTTTTCCCAGCTGCTCCTTCTTCTTCTTCCACTGCGGCTTTACTGCCGCAGTTTTGTGGCCAGCTCACAATTTTGCAGTTTCCACCAGTTTTCCGCTGCGTCTGTGTCTGTTCATGATTTATGTTGTCTCGCCTTGGAGCTACAAAATCCCGGGTCTGCAAGCGCGAAAAGAGGAAAATATGGAGGAAAAGACCACTTGTCAGTCAATGCAGTTGAGTTTTGGAGTTGTTCCGGAGTTAACCTTTCATTGAAGAACAAACACGAAAAAAATAGAAGGGAAAAGTGCTCAGTGGAACATGCAAAACTTGAAGCGATTGACTTAGGAAACTTAGTGGGTTTTCCACTCACTTTTCCACCTGTTCGTCACCACTCACCTCCGTTTGTTTGCCCAACTACTTTAAGTGAACCTAATGGCCTGATGTCTTCGACGAGTTTATTTGTTTGCCCAACTCTTGTTTTCCCTGCCTGGACAATTTAGTTAAGAAAATTATCGTTTGGCTGTCAAGTGTTGACTCGACCACCCACATATGTATATACATATGTTCATATGTATGTCCTTGGCGAGCAAAGTTGAAGGAAAGAAGTTAGCCAGAGTGTGCTTGTCATGCTGAACGGTTGACAGGCTGGGCAACTTGAATATGAAAGTTTGTTAATTGAATTGAATTCATTGGAGAGTCAGCAGAGTTTGCCCAAATAAATAATTACGTAAAACAGATACTAAATAAATAAGTAGGATGTGGGCAGCTATAAGAGAAATCTTATAAATTAAACTGCGACTCACTTGGGACTAACTATTTTCTGAGAATGCAATGTAACACACTAAATGGAAAACAAACAATTGATTTGATAATGAAGTTAAAAGAGTTATTTGTTGGAAAGAACAACAACAATATGCAGCTAAAGAGTTTATAAAATATGCACAAGAATAGAAAATGTGTTGCCTGGAACTTTCAAGTTTAATTTGTCGTCCAGCTTCAATGAAATGTAAATATTAGTAACAACCAATTAGTTAGTCCCAATTTGTGCTCACAACTTAATCCCAACTGTCAGCACACTTGTTCAAATACTAATTATGTTCCTCATATTTCTGTACTTACAGGAAACCACATGTTAACGTCCAACCTCTGGCGGCCGAAAAATCCCAGGACATGGCCAACAACTTTATGAAGGTAACGCAAAAGTACCTACACGCATGTCCGAAAAAAGTAACTGGAATAACTTCACCTACAACGGCCAACATCAGAGAGAGGAAATGCAAACTTTGCCACCCACTTGATATGTTAAATCTGCGTAGATTTATCAACTTTGCTAATTAACAGCGTTTCCTCTACGCCGCTTGTAGTTTTTCATCCAGAGGGCCAACCAGAAACTAGTCCAAAATCTGTTTACACTCGCAACATGAGCCACTGTTGGCCAGTTGGCCCGTTGGCCCACCAGGAACTTGTTAACGGTTTCACTTATGTAAGTTCATTAGCAACAGAGACCGGCCATCAATCAAATCAGCAAACTGGCCAACTGACTTGGCCAACATCGGTTCGGTTAGCTTGCGTTTGCGGCTGTCGAGTGGAAATGAAATGAAAATTAGAATGAACACACACACACACACTCACCCAGATCGACTAACTGAATGACGGCCTGACAGGTGAGTTTTGTGTGGGTGTGGAGTCGGTGGAGCAGGTGAAGCAGGCGGAGCTGGAGGTTCGGGATCTGGATCCTTGGACAATGCCCGAGGGCTACGCGTTGTCACGTGAGCGGAGAGCTAGGCAATCAACGAATCAGGCAACCAATCAAGCGGCGTGTTACATGCAACTGAAGCGTCTACGTGACCCCGATGAGCACAGAATCCCACCACCTCAACCCAAAAAGCCACCCAGTGCAACCACAGTGGTGCGGGTGGTGGTGCTTTGAGCCCATCCAGACTTACTTCTACAGTGTATTAGAAACTGGGAAATGTATTCAGGAATACCTTTTTAAGATAGTGAGGTGCCATTTGAAATGGTTACCTTCGCAATTGAATAATTTTTTTTATCAAAATATTTGTTATTACAGTTATTTAAACAGGTATTAGTGTATTATTAGCATTTCTAAACTTTGCAAAAAGTCCCAAAAATCACTTTACTATCTGTGCTTCCCGCATTTCGTGGCCTTATCACGCAGAACTCGAAGCTTTTTGCTGCAATATGGACTCGCCGACGTGCGTCTGTCAGGCTGCGAGTCCTGGCCAAGGACATGGCCCCCAGACAGCCAGGCAGCAGGCCTTCCAGCCTGGCATGTCAGCACTTCTCGCACACCCCTGGCCAACTCGGACTGGCACTCCGGCTGCTCCCGGCCATTTAGTCCCTGCGACACGTCAATGCTTTCATCATTTAATTAACTGCTTCGTGTGGCTAAGTGGCCAGGTGGAAGCTGGAGAGCGGATGCATCCACATCTCACGTTCCAGCTCGCAAGGAGCCAGCGGTAGGGGCAATCCTGGGCGGGTGGCCCGCTTTGCATGCCACCTTTGATTGATCGCCCATCAGGGTGCGAGACTCGAGTGCGGGAAATTCGACTGTCACTTTCCCTTGGCCAGTTGGGAAATGCGAGCAAGTCAGCAGACAGGACCGAGTGATGTTAATGCAATGAGTAGTCGAAGGAAACTAGTGACAGACAGGCCAAATCGATGGAAACGTCCACATGGAAAATTGCCTTTTCGACACTTCTACGTGTACCGACTTCCTTCGTTAATATCGTTAAACGAAATAAATAATATTTATTTTATCTATAATATATATCGCCTCTTAAAAATCTAGTTGAACTTATACTTACTGCTAAGGAAACGATGAAATTACTCTAGTCGTGCAAACCTTTACCTTTATGTAAATACCTTTACAGCGCAAGGTATTTATCCTTCCACTCCCTTCCAATGCATCCTGATTATTTCTGAAATAAACCCCAAGGAGCAAAGCCGAGAGCACCCTGACTATCGCATTTAGAGATAAACTTGTGTGTGAATAATTTATGGTCTCCAAACAAGCCAAAGCAACAAAAGGGAAAAGTTACTCCGGCTCTATCTGCACTTGTTCAGATTGAAAAGAAATCCAAATGCGATTTCTGCGTTGATTTATGTTTTTATTTTCTGCATTATATTCGAGTTTATATTTAAAACATTAGACAACGTCAGCGGCGACACAAAAGAGATAAAAACCGAGCTGAGGACTGCAAAAATAAAACTGCAGCTGCAGCAACAAAAATCCAAACAAATGTAGGTGGAATGTCGGGCTCAAAAGCGGACATATATACTCGTATATATATATATATATATATATATCTGGATAGATAAAACGCGGGTGAAAGGGCAGGCAGACAAATAAAGCGGAAATGTTAACAGCAACGAATGGCGCCGGCGACAGGAGAAAGGAGAAAGCAGAATAAAACGATGGATAGGGCAGCGAAGGGAAGGGAAGGGAAACACAGGGGTGGGCGCTTGCTTTTCCACCTCCCGAATTTTCATTTTGCACACGATTTCCGGTTAAGCACACGGGACAAGCTATCCCAGCTCGATTTCCCCCAGCCATGTGCGTATAATTTATGTTGCAATTTATATATGTGCTCCTCGATTTCCCCCTTTTCGGCAAACTGCAATTGACTGTCAGTCGAGCGGGCAAATATTCAGTGCAAAAAACAGGTCGAGGCAGGTGAAAAGTGGCTGCAACGTTCTGTTGACATCGATACCTCAGCGAGCTGGAGGTGGAAATTGCACAGATAGAAAGAGGTGTTTAAAGAAAGTGTTCTGTAACTGGGATTTCATTTTGGTCTTGAAAACGTTAAAGAGTATTTCGATGTATAGTCCTACTCTAATGCAGAAATGTGGCTATATTGCAAAAGAGGCAAGGTATGCCAATTTAATAATAGATTCCCAGACACAATTTCTTTATGTGTACCACATGCAGCAGCTAAGTAATTTTTTATAGTGTTTAAGTCCTTGCTGTAGCAGAAAAGATCACGGAAAAGAGGACAACAAAGGACCTGAATGAACGAGGAGAATGCCAGTGAAAAGGGGTCCCCCGCCAGAACACATTCCTTTGCAAATGTCAAGTAAATTGTTGTTTGCTCGACAATCGGCAACAGGCGGCCCAAGAACAAGAACTCCTTCAGGACAATTCCCTTCTTGAGCTTTGTCTTGGTTCTTACGCCCTAAGTCAGTTAGGAAAAGTTAAGGCATTAGTAGGGAAATGGGGGTACGATACCGTGGAAGAGAAAGGGCAACTCGTTAGGCTCGCTTAAAGTGGATATTACTTTTTTAGGAAACTTTAATGGCTGTGCAATGAAAGGGCTTTAAAGTTAAGTATATTTCACAAATAATTTTATGGTTTTATCTTAATTGAAAGTAGTTTGTTAATGAACATCGTAAATTCAGTATAGTAAAACTGGGAGCAAAAGAGTTTTCTTTTATTAGGATTTAGTAGATGCATACCCTTTGGGTAACAATTATTCAACAGAGCTTCACAAGCATATCCTTTCGAAAATCCCTTTAACAAGTGAGCATTTTGTTCGGTTCGGAACCATTTTCAGTAACTGTCAGGGAGACTAACCCGTACATTTTTTGCATTATAAGTGGCCATTTTTATACCTTTATCATGTTCTACGTATCTCTGATAAATTGTCTGCCCGTCCACTCAGCTTTAATTTGCCTGTCATTTCGCATATCCTGCGAGGGCTAAGCTGACATTTGGACCCGTCAACTGCCACTCCCACCTTTCTCCCGCCTTTCTCACAGGCTTACGGCTGAGCTGCGCACATTTTGTGAAATGTAAGCGCAAAAAAGGGGAAAAACTGGCACAGGTCGCAATCTGGGGGCAGCAAAAAAGGAGGCTGGAATGAAACTAATTACGTGGACGACTTTACACGCAGATAAGGCTTTAATCACCGAAATGAAATGAAATTTCTTTTAAGGGATAACTGAAGGGAGAATTTGCCTTCAGGCCGACACTACGTCGTTAGGCAAAAGTCTGCAGAGCAAAGTGTGAAAGCCATGAACGCGACCACGAAGCGGGTTAATTACGTACAACAAACAATAAATTACTTGGTCCAGAAGATACAAAAAGAGGGCGAAGACGAACAAAAAATGAAATAAACTGCAGGAAAATAAGAAAGAAATTAGTTAAAAGAGACCCTAATCAGCTTAGTGGACTTTTTGCTTTGCTCGGAAAAGATGATTAAATTTCTGTGTCAAAATCAAAGGAATATTGCGTATACGCCGTGTGCGGCTGGACTTTCGGCTATGTCCTTGTTTTGATGGTCTTCGTTTCGCTCCTTTTCAGCTGTCACTCCTGTAAGCTTCTTTTTCCACTTCTTTTTTTCTTTGCGCTCATTTTCCCTGACTCCTTCACTTTATACGCTGCCTTTGTTTTTGCAAGCTCACACAAAAACCAAACATACCCAGCAAGCCAGAAAAAAGGCGAAGGAATTTTTTAATTATAAAATGTGTTTATCCGGAATTAATTGTTTTTGTTGTTCTTTCCATTTTAGCAGCTGTCCTGAAAAAGTAATCCAGCAAAAATAAAGTCTTTTTATCTCTGCATTTCTCTTTGGTAAATTACTCGCATTTTAAGCCATGACTTTTTGTAGTGCACGAAAAAGGATTCCTAACCCTTTCTAGAAACACTTGTCGGGTTATTTTCCCCAGAATTCCACTTAATTCTAATATTGTATATTTTAAACTCTAGTTTTGGAATCTGATAAATAATTTACTGATCGTATGGCAAAAACAGCTTTACACACGAGTCTAACGCAAATTGGTTTAGCTCAAATCAATATCCCAACAGCTTTACTTATAATTCATAATATATTTATAGTTTTGGCACCACATCGATTTTTTTCATACAACCCTTGAATTTGCCATCAAGTGGTCTAATTGGCCCTGACTCATTTCTACATTTCTACAATAAGCTCAAAAACTCATTTTATTATTCGTTGCAGTTCATCGAGGTCTCAAAAACTAAATGGCTCACAATTCAACACTGCAGCGCAAAACGAAGCTAACCCGCTTGGAGAATCCTTTGGTGGCCCCAACGTATCAACAGCAGGGAAACGGCTGTGGACTGGCCAAGGAGAAAGTTCCGAAAATGAATGCCAAACGGTTCACCAGACCATCCAAGACCCAGGCGGCAGAGCCAGCACCCAAGGATACCATTCACGATAATGCGAAAATATGCAACCACTTTGATCTATGCCGGGCTTCCAAGAATCCGATCAGAGCTGCTGGAGGAGGAAATACTCAAGTGGTTTCAAAATACCAGAGCGCGGTTAGTGTGAGCAACCAACCTGTTCGATCAACAGTCCCCAGAGCCACTCATCCAAAACTGGCTCCCAAGGAGGTCAGGGAAGCAAGGGAACTCATCTTCAAGGATCTTAAAGAGGCGCGAGCTGCCAAGGAACCAAAGGATTTTAGGCATGTTAAAGAGACCAAAGACCAGCAGGATCCCAAGGAACCCAAGGAGCCCAAGGTGCCCAAGGAACCCAAGGATCTGAAGGCAAGTGGAGCCCGCCAGAACATCAATCGCACCAAGAACTACTTCGACAAGTACCTGAAGTTCGCCTTTGATCTGAGCACTCCCGATGGTATCCAGAAACTGGAGGACCACTTTTTTCCGAACCAGGACCCCACTGCCCCTGGCGTCTCAAACTCTAACAGGGAAAAGTAAATATTTTCGGATTTTCCGAATGCAAAAACTATTGTGATCTTGAAGGATTCATGCCCAAATTTGAAGTACTTTTATTAGTTAACATTAAATTGCAGCGGTTGAATTATTTGAAATTCTTGTGATAACCAAATGATACATTGTTAAATAAATAACTCGGTCGATTTCTCTTTATACTTTAAATTTGCATACGAATTTTTCGATCTAAATTGACAATGAACATTTAATCGTTTCATACAAATCTGGTGCAGTGACGTTTGTCCCTCAGTTTAAATTGTTTAATATAAACAATTTATGTTTTTTCCCTAAGGGAATTCAAACCCATGAGTGTAATGAGCGTTTATAACACTTTTGTGAGTGCTTGGCTGAAATTAGAAAAAACGCTGCACAAAGGACCATTTAAATAGTGGGTAATGTTCTACAGGGATAAAATAAAATTTATTGTGTGGTCCAAATGCCGCACTCTCTCTCTCTCTGTCTTTTTTCCCTATGCAAATGTATTGCTCTTTGTTCAACACAAACTCACGCACACATCCATCTGCGCACCCACACTTTCGCACACTTACCAACACACTCACAACGCCCATTCAGCAGAGCAACAAAAGCTGCGCACTGGGCATTGTAAATCATAATCAAAACAATAGAACAAATGAAGCTAATGTGCCGCATGCAAAACAACAATCGGCTGAATGAGTGGCAGAAAGGACGAACGGGTGGCGGGTGGTGGGTGGTCAGGATATGTGATCCTGGTCGTGACAAACCATTAAAGCTGGCGAATTAAATTTCAGAATCTCTTCATTAGGGGGAAAGTATTCCTAATTAGAAGTATAACATATTTCAACTGGCTTCCTTCAGAATTAAAGGAATGTAAATATGTCGATTTAACACATGAAAAACTGAAAAAGTGAATACCGACAATCCGCGGTGAGTGTATTCATAGAGTATTCATCTAGCAACTTCTATAGCTCGCTTTTCCGGGCGACAAAAAATGGTTGTCAATGTCGACTGACCGATGCATTGTGATTTATTGCCAGTGCGCGTGCATATTTTATTCAATTAATTTTTGTCGTTCAAGAAGAATAATAATAAAACCGTTTACAACAAAGGCGCGTAATTAGTGCGAATTGATTTATGCCATTGCTATCACCGATCTGTATGTGTGGCACAACGTGCTTAATGAAATGCAAACAGCGCCCTAATGAAACTCGGCTCGATTTCACCGCATTCGAGAATTTCCACCTGCAACACTGTGTGTAGCTGGTTGACATCGGGTCAGATCTGTTTTTCAAGCATTTGGTCCCCTTCAACCAGCTGTAGCCAGTGGTTGATGACAACGAAAGCCTAGTGAACTGCGATGGATTACCATTTTCCATGGACTAAAAGGTGAGCTGTATTAATCCGTAAAATATGGACAACAGCTCAGATCAACACTCTTATTAATTCAAATATGTAAAAAATAAAGCCTGCGAGTGTATGCAAAATATGGTATGTCTGTTTCATTACTCATTTTCCGCATTTTTAGATCCCTGATTGTCATTTTCCAGCATTGCTATGCAGGCATTCCAACGAGCAGCTATGCAAATAATCCTGACCAGCAGGCGAGCGACGAAGGACGAAGGATAATTGCTGAGCTATGCCCATTTACGACTACATGCCATAACTCTGTGCTTGCACCGTGCACCAGAAAATCCCTGTTGATAAACGAATAAATTACTTATTGACAAGCGAGTTGGCAAAAAGTGTTTTCAAGTCTCCGAATGATGCTTAAGAAATATAAATACCATTTCAGGATGAAACAATACAATAATCAGTTTAGAAAGTCAGCATAAGGCGCTTAGTGGATTCAAAAGATTTTCTGGAGATTTAGCTGAAATGCATTTGCAAGCTTCCTGCGAGGTGAAAAGCAGCTGGTTTTGCTGCGCAGACAATATGATAAATGCATTTCGGGGTTCCAAATAACTCATTTTCATGTCGAGTCCATTAAGGCTAAGAGCATTAAGTATTTACCGACCAACTACACATGTATATCCGCACACACAGAAACGCAGTGATGGTCATTGTAAGCATAAAGTTTGAATGCAAATATTTGATAAAACAAACACGGGAGCTCAAGAAAATCAAACAATTTGGATTATTCACTTCATCACTGATTTCCATCCATCGCTTTGAAACTGAGAGTTTCCATATGCGCGGGTTATCAAACAAAGTGAATTTAATTAATTTTATAGCCATGTGGAGTGAGCTCGAGAAAGGCCACTCAATTAGTTAACAAGCTATGTTGGCATTCGCACTCTAATCAACTCGACTAACATCTCTAATCAGAAAATGTGGCAAATCAAGTGATATGTAAATATGACCGATTCTGAAACAAAGCATATTTGATAAAACTCGATGAAGTAGAATAGCTCATTAAAAATACTCATTTAAAAATATATTCATTCAAGCTGAATAGAAAACTCAGTGCTCAGTACTTTATTTATTATTGCTCCTTTTCCTCATTTTGTCAACGAGTTAGTTAGGGACATTTTAAAACATTAATAAAAAAGTATTTGTAAAAAAGAAACCACTCCGCTGGGAAAACTTGATCAAAGACAACTTTGGCCGAGCACGTCCATAAATTATTCAATTATGCGCAGCCTGAATCGAATCGAATCGAATCGAATTGAGCTGAGCTGAGCTGAACTCAACCCAACTGAATTGAAAGTTCAAATTGCATTGAATTTCAAAATGGTCAGCGCTTAATGAAGGCCCAGCGAAATGGAGCAGAAGTGCCAAATAAAATAAAAAGCCAAACTCTGTCGCTTTTTTCGGGTAATAGAAATTCAATTTAATGTGGATTTACATGCAGTCGCCGAGGTCGAAGCAGTTTTTCTTCTTTTTTTTTTCAATGAAAACGTTTGACAAATCACCACCTGGACAGGAGGAAGTGGGTGGCTGGGGAGGATTGCAAGGACTGTGGGGAGCTGGGTGGATTGGGAGGTGCCTGCGGCCGTGTCATGAAATGAAATCGACATGAAACCAACGTGACCACCGTCATTAATTATCGCCGGCGATGCCGTGCTCCGCTAATTACGACATGGCCGGCACCCGGAATTCCAGCCTCATTCCTCGCCGGGATCGGAACTGAGAGCTGGAACTCCCAGGGATTGGGGGAGAGGTGTTGGGAATCCGGAATCGTTGGCAACATGATGGTGCACACTTTGCATTTTGGCCACGAATAAAAAGTGTGTGTGGCCGGCCGCAAATTTATACGATGCCAAAAGTGTGCAATTCCCAAAAAAAAAAAAAAAAGAATTTAAATAATGGAGTATTTGCAAGGGAATAAAAGCCCAATTTAAGATGATTACGCATACGTTCAGTTTTTCAACGGATCTGCCGAAATTGTACAAATGAAGCCATTTGGTATGGCGTTTTCCCCTTATAAATGTATAACATTAATTCTGTCTTACACATCTAATTTTGACTTTGTCGATGTCTAAATGGTTGTAAACTATATTTATTATCTGCCCGACTAGCACACAAAACAAATCCAACGCGAGTCCACCCATCTGTGTTAAGGCCAGGACCAAATGCTAGTTGCATTCTCTACCAATTCATTTGTCATTGCAATGCGAAACATTCTGCAAAGGAAATCCCATGGAAACGGGCGACCAAGTGAATTTTGACGAAATGCTGAGGAATCCAACGCAGTCCGCAGCGCCATAGATAATGGAAGGACCTCGACGAACGAGATGACCGCACCATTCATTTTGTCATTTTGCAAACAAGTCGCCGTAGAAGATAAGTCGCGTCAAGTACGAACTTAAGCCACTGAAGCGCAGGATACACACTACAGGACGACAACAGGACAAGGATGCCAAGAAACAGCAGTGGTGGAAAAAAGGACTTCCACCAGCAAGGATTAACGGGAGAAGCTGCAGAAATTACCAGACCGTGGCCAATGTTTTTTCGAAAATGAAATATGAAAATGAACAAATTAAAATGGTCTTTGTTCGAACTGAAAAGAAGCATTCTTCGGATATTAAGAAAATGTATTGAAAGGTGCCACATCTGCAAGTGGGAGTGCCACTGCCACTTCGACACTCCAAAGGTCCTGGCGACCGCAAGGATGGCTCGAAGGACAACGGACGGTGGCGAGTTGTATCGCTACCAAATTTGTGGGAAGACGAATGGTCGGTGGTGCGCGACAGAATAAACGGGGAAGTGGTTCCAGTGGTGGATTACATTCGGGGTGCGGACGGTTGTGCGGTTATGTCAATATGACGACAATAGGATTTGCCACGATAAGCTTCTCTTTGGTCCTTGATTTCCCAGAACCAGTGGGCAAAGGGGATTTTCCAGATGCTCTGACGTCTGAAGAGTTCGCTGATAAATGAAATTCGCAAAATAAATGCATTGAAGTGGGCTTACCGCTCACCCCGTTTCTCCCCTTTACCGGCTGTCGACGTCAGCGGTTCATAAATATTTTGCCTCATTTTGCCGAGTATTATTTTATATGCCCACTTGTCAAAGCAAAGTGGAACACAATCCTCGGAGTCCAAACTAAAGTGTGTTTTTGCCAACGGCTTAATGTTAAAGGGGGTAAGTATTTGAGTTGCACGAATCTTTCACTGGTAATTGTACCAGTTCTTAAAAATGGTAAAATACCAGTGAAAATGGTAAAATAATAATGTTCACTTCATGCCCACTTTTCGATAATTTACCATCAATATGAGTCTCATTATGGTTAACCGAATAACTCAACTTAAAGAAAACGCACTCTCATTGACCAAGTTTGTTTGTATCAATTAAAATATTCATGCAGTTACCGACTCAAAAGTGTGACACATAATTAAAAAACCATTGCTGTTGATTCGCTGATTAAACAGTGAAATCTTTTTAAAAATTCAGTCCTACAGATATTTTTGAAATTTGGAATAAGTTTATAATTTGTTTTAAGGAAGATGCCACATATTATACCAATTTCCAGTTGTTTTGCGATGCGTTAGGGTTAAAATAGTATAAAGATCAACTTTTGGGCTAATCAAGAAATCACTAAATAACAATAATACTGCAAACTGCTAAAGTAATATATTTGATTTTTTTACTCATTTAATGTTTTTTTTTTTTGGGTCATTATCTTCACACTCTTGTAACGGCCAACTGACAACTATTCGCTTCCAATTAACAAACATAATCGACCCGATTTCGTATTAAACCGAAACTAATTTATAGTTATGGATCGCACCTGTCTGGCTGGCCATTAAAATTGATTCACACGGCGGACGCTCTCAGCCATACAATTATCGTTGTTTTGTCACTCGCAACATTCGCATTAATTGAAGTGCCACATGAAATATTTCCCATTTAATGGTGAGTATTTTAAATAATTTTAAATGAACCGAGCGCGGTCGTTCCGGAGAGCCATTAAAGATATAATAAGTGGATGTTATTTATGGCAGCAGTTTTCCAACCACAAAGAAGCGTAAAAATAATAAAGGGATTTTTCGCATTTAAGGAATTCGAGTTGATTTTGGGCGGATCCCTTTGCCTCCTTTTTTTCCCGCTGCAAATCCTGGGCAAATAACTCATGTAAAGGACTTTGAAGGCTAAAATCTCAGCAGGTGGATGGTGGTGGCGGATTTGCGAGCCCTCCTAATATGGCCATATATCTTCCTGCTGACATAACTTTTTATGCCCAAAAAGGACTAAAAGGACTGAGTCTGAGATGAGTGCCAGACCCTGTCGCCGACGTCGTCCTTGCGGGGGGTGATTCTGCCTACGATGGGGGGGGTGTTGGGGTTGTATGCGCCGGAAATACGCTTCACGTTTTACTGAATTTGAAAATTTGAAAATTATTCATGAGCATGTGGAAATTAAATTCAAGTCCGCACAAAGAGATTTATTTGGCCGCCTATTGCCCTCCCTGTCGCACCGCTCCATCCGTCTCGCTCGCTCTATGCAATGGAATGAAATGAAAAGGCCAAGCGGCTATTTATTCGACGGGAGCGACTTTTTCTCCATCTCCATCACCATCCTGTCATCATCATCTTCGGCTTCAAATCCCCTTCCTTCTCCATCTATTTTTTTTTTTTTTTGTCGCCCTTTCAGTAGTTTTCCCCATGCCCCTAACAAGGAGAATCTGGACTACGATAACTGCTTATCCCAATTTATCCATTATCCTAATCGCGGAAGGGAATTCCATTCTATTGTAGAATATTATGCTACCTTGACTATTTTTCCACCTTTTATTTTATCTGAATTCAACAGTTAGAATAAGGAATTCTCGGAATCCATATTTTGATGTTGTAGCCCATTTTGGGCCGCATGTTCCATCTGTAAGTGTATCATATCCTTTGCCTCCCCCATTTTGCGCACTTTTTGCGATGTCCGACTTATCGCAAGTTTTCCATTATAAAATTAGGTCAGCTGCAAAAATAACTCAACTCAACTATTTTACCAGTCACTCTTTTTATACGTATATACCACATTCTGTGAGCTGCGGTCGGCGAACAAATATTTAGTCGGCGGGTCGCTCGAAATGGGCGGGTCCGGAAAATGGAAAAAATGCTAATTTGTCAGTTTTACGCTGACATTGGTCCGGATCCGAAAGCAGGGACTTGATTCAGTGCCCCGGGAAGACAACATCCTCCCATTGCCATGGCCATTCCGAGTCCATCCCGTGCCATCCCGTGCCCAACCAGTTCCATCTCCATCCGATCCCATCCGACGTCGGATTCGTTTGGTCTGTTGTCATAAAAATTGTTTCCATTACATTATGCTGATTTTGGGCATTTATTCAGGCCGACTGTCGACTGCCGCCTGCCTCTTGAATATCTGCTTTGTGGCAACTTAATTTCCATTTTTTTTTTTTTTTTTTGCTGTTTGTCCCCGTTTCTTTTGCTCCTGGCTTCCATTGCGATTTCCACTAGCGTGTATTTGGGCAAAAAGCAATTTCTATTTCTTCATATCGCACAGAAAAGTTGAATTTGTTGTCCTGCAGATAGCGGAGGCAGCAGAAAAAGACCATTGGTCAAACAATATAACTACTTTTTTAAGCTTTTCATATTTTGCGATTGGATGGGCAATATAAAGAAAAATTCTGGCTTATCCTGCTTTTCGATAATGGAGCTGATTATATAGGTGGAGTTCGTTTGACTGGCCAAATAGTTAATTTGATTGGGTTGACTCTAATATCTCCTCGATAGTTAAAAACGGTTTCAACTTATCTATAACTAAGATGGGTAGATAAAGGATTTGGGACTTGGAATATTACAAGAAAAATCTCCTCGCATTCCGATTCCATTAAACTAAGTTGGCAATGCATTTTGCATGCGAAAAAATCGCTATTAAATTACTTAGTGTTCTTTGTGCTAAATGAATTAAATTTCAGAAACTTGGAGCCGTCTTGCTGAGTCCCGCCTCTCAAAGGGAGAAAAAAAGGAAAGGCAAATCGCATCGAACTCATCAAACCGCCAGTCATATAACCAGTGACAACAACTATAGCAACAACAAAGGCAGCAACAACGCAGATATCTAACAAACCGAACAACGTGCGACATGCAACACAATCCCGCAGAAACAACAACCAGAACACCAAGAACCTTCAGGACAGCGAAAAACGAGCCAAAAAAAAAAAAAAAATGGGTGACTGCAAAAAAACTGTCACTTTACGCTGATTGCATCAATTGAAGCTCCACTGTGGCGCACGTCCATTCATCATCCGGTTGCTTCATCAACATGATGATGACATGACAACGGCGGTTGAGACGACCCACCGATGCTGGTGCCCATGCACCACCCATGGAGCCACCCATGGAAACCACCCACCGAACCACCCACAGAACTCCCAAAGGAACGCCCAGTGGGACCACCTGGTGAAAATCCACTCCCTGATCTATGCATGGCCAAACTAGACTAAGGTTTCCAACTAAACAAAAAATGTACAGAAATTAAAATAAATGTGATTATTTAATACACCCTTAAATATATAAACAAATAAATGTTTATATTTAAGAGATCAGATCGATTGTACAAATGAAAAATCCTATTTCTGTATTTTTTGTCGATGTAGATTTTATCTGACTTCCAGCAAAATGTTCGATCGAACAGGCTAAAACGCCAAGACCGGATAAAAAAGGATACAACCCCTTTTCGAGGGTAGGAAACGAAAATGGCGAAACAGAAATGAGTAAAGAGTGAAAAGTTTGCAACTTCATTTCGTGTTTTCGAGTGACAGGGAGGGGTCCTTTGGATGGGTTCGGCACACAAAGAAAATAACGTATTCTTGCACAAACAGAGGACTAAACGAATTTTGAAAATAGAATTACAACTTTTTCGCCCAGGACGAAAGGGAAGAAGACGAGGAAGGCACTGAGAACAGGATGTCTAGAGCAAATTTGTCCGTTCGCCTGTTTCCCGAAAAGGAATTGGCGCTTGTGTTCCTCAAATTAGTGCAACGAAATGAATGGCGGTGCCAGCAATAACAAAGCAGCCTTGGAAAAAGGATAAGCCAAATGACGAGAGATAAGATACTCTTGGCGTAACGAGCTCCGGTATTATAGCCATAAAAACATTCCAAGCTTTATTGGCTAGTCAAGGCAAATTACACGAATGTCAATTGAATTATTTTTAGGCATAAAACTGGCAATTGCCTCAGAAAAACGGCGTAACTCCGCAATTTCAGCATATACTTCTTTCATAAAAGGGTATACGAGTATTGTTATATATAATTTTGTATACGAAGTTTGAGCACGTTCCCCGTTTTCCATAGTCGAGTGACCCGAGTGACTATGTCAGGTATTGTTTCAGAGAGTGGAAAGCTGAGATTTTGGATCCTCACACGACCAGGACTTTTTGGCCAGGCTAATTCCTTTATTACGATTCGTTAGAGCCAACATCGATGCAGGCTTTGGGGCCACAGCAACAACGACGGCAATTGGCCAAAAGTAATCAGCAAAAAGAAAATGCGTCCTTCAGCAGGGGTCAGTAAGCCCCATCCTAGCACCTTTTTTCGGCCCAAACCCCTGCCCGCACCTACCCTGATTTCACCCTGTGATGGCTCTGTGAACGGAGTCGAAAAGTTGAGCAGCTTAATTGCTTTCATTTGGCTTTGCACTCGATGCATCAATATACGTTGATTTTTAATACAGCCAGCAGGAGAAATCGCAGCGAGGATTGAGCAGAGTGTGGAGCCCTGCTCTGTTGGCTACGAAGAAATTTTCCAGTGCACTTCACTTG
This sequence comes from Drosophila melanogaster, assembly GCF_000001215.4. Classification (NCBI taxonomy): domain Eukaryota; kingdom Metazoa; phylum Arthropoda; class Insecta; order Diptera; family Drosophilidae; genus Drosophila; species Drosophila melanogaster. Next base: position 20,624,599 of record NT_033779.5, read on the forward strand.
GCAAACAATGATGCAAGAAATTGATTTTCAACAAGCTCAAGCTCAAGTGCCCTTCGCCTAGCGCCTCACCACTTTTCCGCTTTTCCACCCACCGCCCCGTTTTCCACGCCCTTTTCCACTTGAGGGCGGCGACGTCTGCCTCGATGATGAAACGTTGTCTAAGACAATTGCTTTTTGGCCAAAGTGCAAGAAATAGATAAAATTAGTGAGGGGCGTGGCTGACTCGAAAGTGCTGCTTGACAATTGAGGAAAGGAAAAAGGACTTTCTCTTGAGTGGTGGAAATGCAATCCTCGAGCAGCTGCAATCTCGGCCGAATCCCAAATGGCAGACCCCGATTCTCTAGTTCTCCCACATTTGTTTCGTTTTACTCGTGCTTGAGACGTTATTAAGCCACACATTTATATAATTGGATTTATCTACACACTTTCCTCGATTTTCTACCAATTTTCCCAAAGTTTCTGTTCTTTCTCTGCAAGCAAGTGCATTTGCATAATGCGCCTTTTTAAATAGCCCTCTCGTATTTTTCTTTCATTTACCTGGTCGAAAGTGCAGCCCGTTCGCAATGTTAATTAAAAATTATTGTAATTTTTTAACGCGTAATTATGCTCGAGCACTTGGCCACTGCCCGCGCTTTATTTATTGAAAGCCCTTTTCGCACACGCGGAAATTTCATTAACACAATGGCTCGCTCATCCGCGTCCATAAACAAGGATATATGAGCCGGATGCTGGGAAAAATGCATATGAGGTGCCACCAACAGAAGCTGAAAAGGGTGTTACCTTGAGCAGGCAAGCGGGCAACTAATTATTATTTTAGTAGCTTTTTTTTAAATTTATTTCCACACCCTTGCCATCCATTTTAATATTGCGTTAACCGAGTTCTCATACATTAGTAACATTCCTTAGGAAACGGAACAACAACACTCTGGCTGGAATCCACCTTTACAAATAGTTTTTCATTTTATTACACGCTTATACAACTCTGCGAATTAAGTTAATATAATGCACTTAAGTACCGTAAACATTTTAAGCTCTTTAGTGCGGTTGTTGCACCAACACCTATTGTTTTCTGCCATCATTGAAACGTAAGACCTTGTCAAAAAAGGCATGAGTTCCAGGTGGTTGCCTCGTCATTTGAGATACGAAGCCACCATCGAAAGTTTAGTAGGCCAAAACAAAAAGCCTGCAAGGCAACAAAGACACGCACACATTGGTGCCTGTGAGGCACACTCATGTGCATTGTCCATGCACAGATGCGCCAGCCCACTCACACTCACACACACACGTGCATACCACTCGGAGGAATTGTCATTATACAATGCAACCGTGAATAATAGGCTGACCCAGATGAGGTGCATTAACCAAATGAACCGCATCGCAGCCCATAACAATAACGCATGCACCCACCGAAACATCCAGCCCACGTGGCGTATGCGTAATGTGAGAATGTGAAAACTTTAACATTTCAAAGCAACGTGGGCGGAGATAAATAGAGACCACAGCGCAAAAGCGCCGATGCAGAGGAGCTTAATTGAATTCAAGCACTCATTAAAAAAAAAAAATTGAAACTTTAAGCAATCGATTAAATAACGACAAAACACAATAACTACAGCCCACAAAATAAAAATGAAGCTAGTTTAGATTTATTTGAAAGGTTCTTAATTTATTATGGACTACCAAGCATCTCTCTATGATGTATTCAATACTACAAAGAAACAGGAAAATCTCACTTTTTCCTTGTTGAAAATATTTCTTTTTTGTTGTTTGTTCGTCTGTTATCTTTAAATAAGAAAACTTTATGGTCCTACATGTGCATTTAGTAGTCACTATCAAACGAGCTAAGATCATAACTCAAATGAATAAAAATAGTACAATTATTAATAAAAAAAACAATGTCCACATAAACAGGAAAATTAGGTTAGACCTATTGGGAATTTTTTTTCTCTTAGCAAAATTGTAAGTGTTATCTAATTGTAAGTGCACACAGTGCACCCTAGTGCGCTCCAGGACTTAAAAGCATTTTACCAGTTCAAAGCAGTTTTGCGTTGGCGGCCATCGCGGAGCAACTGCAGCAGAGCAGGATGAACAGCCGTTGCGTGGAGTGCACTTCCATCGGAGTGACCAGAAAAACTTCACATGATCCCCAGTAAGACGACAGTCGAATGTTTCGAAGCGAGGGCTCGATAGAATTTCTGAAATCGGGTTACACTAGGAATTACACAGGAAGAAAAGGAGGAATCGCTTTCAAAATATATTTATTAGGATCAGAGTTTTCGGTCTAAATTCATTTCGATGATAATCTTTGATAGTGTTTATTACTTTTATTATTATTTTTATGAAAAATATCAGCTTCTTATTTATCCACATTCCTTCCTGTGCAGCTCAGAAGTGAACAGACTAGTTTACTATCTCCCATTAAAACGAGACCAATTAGTCCGCGATGCCCTTGCCCAAATTGGAAAATGAATACGCAAGTGAGGACAGAATATTGAGGGTCCTGCATCGTCCTGTCGGCGCAAATCGCATTTCATTCAATTGTCGATCAGCTTTGCTGATTGAATGCAAGCTGCATCTGCCGCTCAAAATCAAACTCAGGCTGCATCGGAGTTTCTTCTTTCGGGCTGACGAAAATTGCTCGTTTGCACATGAGCTCAGCTGAAAATTGCAACGCGAAACACGTAGAAAAGCGGTGGTGGAAAAGGAGTGGCGGGGGGGGGGAGCGGATTCGAGCCAAATGATTGGCCACGTCAGAAGAACTTATCGTGCATTTCCCCAACGTCCGTTGATGGTTCAGTTCTCCCTTATCGGTAGAACGATGGAATTTCAATTACTCCCTGAGTATGGATCCCACAAGGCAAAATTGAGAACTTGCTATATTTCATCATCGATTTCGTGGGCTATTGAGTGAGCCCCAAACGGACTGCCAATTTTAAAAGATAAAAATATGGCAAGAGTACTGGAAAATTGCGTTGGGAAGCGGTTAAAAAATAATTCAATTATACAGCGCCGAAAATAAATTCATAAATCCTCAAACATAGTTAGTACCAACTTCAAACATAAATAAATATAAAAAAGATCCATAAACACCGAGTGAAAAGGGAAAAACAGTAAGGGAAAACTAATGGCAGCGACAATGCGCCGCAATTACGAAAATAGTTGAAAACTGTGCGAACGACAACGGAAAAAACAGGAACATAACCAACCGAGAATACCGGTTAAAGCACAGTAAATATTTTCCACCAAACCCGAAAAAAAGGACGAACTGTGTGGATGTAGGAATGTGTGTTTTAAAAGCGTTGTGGCATCGTTAATATTTTTCCTGCCAACTGTCAGACAACAAAACCCACAACACAACAACAACAAAAGCGACAAGTTGGCCAACACGCATACGCCGCGTACGCCAGCGAAGGGGGCCAAACTGCAGCGATGCAGGGGGCGTGGCACCCGGGATTGCCAATGGGAACAGCAATTTTTTGGTTCATGAACATGCGGCAAAAATTAGTAGCGAAGCGCAGCAAACACAAAACACACAACTGACAATGGAAATCGTTCGAATGGCGCTGGAAAAATCGACGCAGTATTAGCCAAAATGAAAATCTACACAGTCAAGACAGTCAAAAACTGACGGAAATTCGAGGAGTTTTCTTTATTCTCTTTGTTCGTAAGGTTAAGCGAAAAAGCCTCGTGATCCAATTTTATTTGTGCATGACTGTGAATGATGATAGTATTAAATATTTCCAAGCATTTAACATTATTTTAAATACCTAAATAGTATCGCAAATAGTATCTTTTAATATTTGTAGCTAAATGAATATAAAGTAGTACTTTGCTGAGGCTACTCTCAGCATTGTGAATATTATATTACTGCAGAGACCACAGCATTGAAAATATTGAAAAACAGCAAATGCCGAAAACGTATCTGGCAAAATGGCGCAATAACAACAATGATAATAATGTAAGCAGAAACGCTGATAAAATGGCCAAATGTTTTGCATGTTCAACATGCGACCGACCTGTCCCCTGTTTTTGCTGGTTTTTCCACAGTTGATGGTGTTTTTGTTGCTGGCCCGAGGTTTCGGGACTGCATAAATATGGCTAGGATGCTAATATGCATTGTTTGAATATGCGCAAAATAAACTTAAAACATATCTATACCAAAGAGACTTGAAGTCGCTGTACATGATAAATGATTCAAAAACCAATGCGAACACTCGTGGGAAACACCTAAAACAATCTTTAAGATTCGTATCCTTTTTTTTCTCGACCTGATTATGAATCCAAGTTTTTCGTTTGGTTTATTTCGAAATTTTCCGCCGGCCCCTTTGGCTGGGTTTTTGGTGTTTCGGTTTATTACGGCCAGCCTTTCTCTTTGGCCTTTTGATTTTATTATTTTTCCATTTGCAGCAGATTGGCTTAGGCCCAGCCAAGAAACCCAGGAGAGCTGCAATCCCCGTGGGCAATTGGGAAGCCATTTGTTTATTTCGTTTTTTCACCTTTTTCCCGTTCTTGGTGCTTTGGCTCAAAAAATGTCACAGAGACTGATAAAAAAAAAGTTTAGCCCGTAAATATTGCTTCTCTAGTTATAGTTATATTATTTAAATCAAACGAAAAATTTAGTTTCGCATAGTAATGCAAACACGCAGTAAGTGAGTAGCAATTGTAATAACCCCATTTTCATATTATACGATAAGAACTTGGCTAACTGAATTGTATAAGTATTGCACAAGTACCAGGGCAGCAAAATATTTATTTTTCACACATTTTCCACAGCTGGAAAAGCATTGCAATATTCCACATTAGATATAGGTATTTTGTTATATTTCCAAGGCCAACAAATATGTCGAGGAATTGGGGAATTGTGTAAATATTTCATACAAAGTGTACATTCCAACGAGTTCCATTAGCTTGGTGTATATTTTTAATTACAGTAGTTGCATTGCATTCAGCTGCAGCTTTTGAAAGTAAACAACAAGCAAAAATAAAAACAAATAAACGACAAAGCCCCAAAAATAATATGGGGGAACACGCAAATTGTTAAGCTTCTTGTAAGCTGCAATGCAAATGCGGCTTTAATCAATTAAAAAATTTCTGCCACAGGCAGAAAGTTGCCATGTGTGCCAGTGTGTGCTATGGCAAAAACAAAGCAAATCAAATACAAAATGGGGGACACGGGGCGTATGAGCAACTTTTGCGGCTGCTCCCCTGTCGCCTTCCCCCCAACTGCCATGTGGGCAAGGCCTTGCCAAAAATTTCAACTTTCCGCCCCTGTATTGTTGTCTCTGCGGTCTGTTGGCTTGACTTGACTTTTGGTTTTCCCTGAGCCCTGCTGAATCCTTCGTCCTGCGCTGTTTGTCCTTGCCTAATGTTGCTCATCATCGCATTGTTGTTGCCGCGCTGAGTCTTATTTATGCGACTTTGTTGCTGCTGCCGCCGCTATATGCAAAGATAATAAGATAAATGTTCTCCAAGGACTGGCCGACAGCGCCGTTGCTTATGCGAGCAGGACATTTGCACAAATGTTTTGTGATAATAAATATTACTCAGTGCCCCATCACCGGGACAGAGACCGGTCCTCGGTCCTTCGTCCTTGGTCCTTGGTCCTGGTTCATGTGCTGCTTTGGTCCTTCGCTCCTCGATCCTTGGCTTTTGGTCCAATGTTTAGGGACAGGATGCGGTCGCTCTGGACAGGCAGACATTTCGAAAAATGTTGCACTTACTTTTGTATCATGTCTGCGGTACGGTCACGAATCCTATTTATATATTATATTATTTATATTTCATAAGTGCCCATCATTCAGTAATTGAAATTTAGTTTTAAGCTATATTTCAGATTTGCGCAGTGTTTGTTATCAGTGGTATCTAGATTTAATATATATTTTGTTCGACTGACCCATCCATTCCTTCATATAACATTCAAATTTTAAATTTATTTACGTGCCAACTTTTGCACAACTATTTCCCATTTTTGTCCCCCCACCACTTTAGCCTAATTTAACTAAACTTCCAACTCACCATTTTGTAGTTTCTAACCATTTTATGCGGGAGGTGAAGGATCCAAAGGACACTGGGTCTACACGAAACTTATTTTCTAATGAATTTATAAAAACGTTTCGAAACACTTGGGGGCATTGAGGCGTTGAGGCCAAAAAAACGAAAAATGAATTTGCATAATTGATGCGTGCCAAGTTTTAAGTCAAACCGCAAGTAAAACTATATTCATATTAGTTAGATTTTAAACCAAACTTTGGAGTATTAATGTATAATAGATTGCTAATATGGGAGTTTACTCTGCAATCAGCATATTTAAAATAAGAGGTAAAATAACAGAGAAGACTTTCTGCATTATAGGTTCCTATATTTCCAAGCAATTAAATTTCCTAAGTCTTATTGAATTTCCAAATAATTCAGGCAGTTGAACTATACTATAGCTACCCTACCCGGACTAAAAATGCATTTCAAGAGGCAAATCCAAACATAGTTTTGAAATGTCAAAGTTATAAGTTTAGGCTCAAAATTATCAAACAGTTAGCTTGAGTCAAAGAATCGGTTTGGGGTGTAAATGCTGAAAGTTACTATTGGATGCTTCGAATGCTTCGTTTTAGGCCTGTTCGCCAAGAAATACGCAAACAGAAATTGATTAACAAAATGAAAGAGGCTCGTAAAAGAAAACCAACATAAACGGGAGGAAATAAGTGTGTCGCAATGGGTCATAAAGCCAATTGGTCATCCCTCGAACCAGTTGCCAATGGAGTGCAAAATATGCCCGAAAGACGGGCGGCTGATGAAAAATGTATGCCTCACGTGATGGTCGCCAGCCGTAGACACGAAAATAAATACACAAACGGCAGCAGCGAAAAGGGAAATGGAAAACCGTAATCATTTAAATGAAATTCAGAGGAGGAAAGCCCCGGCGAGGAACCTCTGATTATCTCAGGAACTGTGGAGCCGGAGTTGAGGAAGTGGCTGTGGCCGTGTCAATGGCAGTGCCAGTGGCACCATCAGTTTAACTCGGACAATGAAGGCAAGCGAGTGAAAAATTACTATTGTCACAACAGCAAATCGGTTTTTCATTGCTCCTGCTCATCGCGAGACTTTTCACGCCGCATTGAAGTTGATATGGAAATAATTGCATGAAAATTCTCGGCAGCCCGGAGATGTATATCGCACGTTTTCCATCTCTCCACCTCTCGCTGTCACTGGGAAAATCATTAATCTTTGGCGAGATCTTGGCCCATTACGTATACGACGCGTTGGCCGCCGTCAAGTTTAATGAGTTAATTTTGAATTCCATTGCCATTGCGGCGGTTGCCCTGTCCGGAGAAAAATGCAAATTTTACACCGTCTGGCATCTTGCATTCCAAATCCCTCCGCTTTCCAATCTCCACAATCCTCCCAAGCCACCTAAAACAACCCAATCCCCCATTCATTAGCCATTAGAGCTCCATTATGCGTTGCATCTTTAATTATGGACCCTTTTGGTTGCAGAAATGAGGAAAGAAAGGAAAATAAGCAGAAAAAGTTTAAGAATACCATTAGATAACAGCTTTGATGGCTTTCAAGTGGCTCACAGGCATTTATGGTCTGGTTTGCCTTCGATTGGCTCATCGAGTATTGATTGCCTGATATTGATGGTGATTGCATCCGTCCAGTGGATCTGGCCATTAACGATGCCATTGTAAGCGAGTTATGAAAGTTGAGTTATCTCAATTCCATGTAATACCCATTTATTGGAATATTTCAAGAAGGGATTTCTGGCTTGTATCTGGTTTATTTGGGATGCCGGTAAAAATAGTTGCTGGTATTAAAACAAACGCAAAACAAACTCTTAGTTCACAAACTGAACTTTAGGTTATTAATATTTAAACTATTTAAACTATCTTAGCCTTCATCTGATTTTCAGCTTAACATATCAAAATGCATTTCTTGTTACCCAGAATCTTCAGAGGGTGGCTCATCGGAAATATCTATTTTCTTAGTTAAGTCCCATCAAAACCCCAGCCGCACTTAAGCTTCGAAGCCAGCATTCAAGTAATTAAAAAATATACGCAAATTACTCGACACAATGGAAACAACAACGGCAATGGCAATGGCAATCATTATGATTGCACGAACGTAATGCAATTTAATGACCAACAAACACGGGACCAACGACGGGGGCGGGAAATGAGGGGCGTGACCACACTCGGACAACGACCAGCAGATGAAACAGAATCAGCCAGCACAATTTGAAGTGTTGCAGATATTGGTCAAAAGTGCTGCCGTCGGATTTTAAAACCTCAATACACTGAAATTGAATTCTTCAACAGACGTTGGCAAAGTTTATGGAAATACATATGAAATATATAATAAGAATTTGGCTAATAAGAGTACATCATAAATAGATAAAGAAATCCGAAAGACCGGGAACCAGGCGAACTATATGACTCTAGTGATTTTGAAAATATTCCCAAAACCAAGTAGCTTATCACCCATACACTTTTAAAGTATTTTATTGGAAATTAGCAGATAATTTAAATTTCGTAATAGATGACGTCAGTTATGAGCAATTGAAGTTAAATTCGGAAACAACCGCCTAGCTTCTTGAATGTGTCCATCGCTCTTTTGAAATCGAAAACGCATTAGCAGACTTATTTCTAATAGTCTTCGAAAATATCAAAAATAGCGTTTAAATTCGAAATGAAATTGGGAAGTTCGATAAAAACATTTCAAGTGTAGAGGTGAGGAGGAAAACGGCAGCCGAGGACAAAAGCCACAGGAGAGATAAACGCCCACATGAACAGTTATCACGCAGGACACAAAAGAGTGGGAGCAGGGGGAGCGGGCGGATAAGCTGATGGACGGACGGCGACAAAGTGCGTTCACATAATAATAATGGAAATAATTTAACTTATTGGATTTTAATGGGATTACACATGCGCAACATGGCCAGTGCGGGTATTAAAAGTTGGTCAACTTCTGTAATGGCCCTTGGCCAACTCTCGAGCCCAGCGGAAATGCCAGCCGACCAACGATGATAACGGTAATGATAATGATGATGTTGATGTCCCCCGGTTTGGGGTCATGACGGAAAGGATAGTGGCCGATCGGGGCGTGGCAGCTGAGCGGTCCATTTAAAGCTGATTGCTCTGAATGCATCTTGGCTGGGTGACATCGATTACATTTAATGCAGTTAAATATTAAGTAAATGTTAAAAATGTACAACAAACATGTGGTTATAAGAATTAAGAAATCCTACATAAATTTATTTACAAATGTTATAAAATTATTATACCCGTTACTAGTAGAATAAGAGGGGGTATACTTGATTCGTTGAGAATTATGTAACAGCTGAAATGGATATATTCTTAAACAGGATCGCTAGGCGAGTCGATCTAGCCAAAGACACTAGAATAATTCTAGCTATTCTAGCGTCTTTGATCTAGCCATGTCCGTTGTGGTTCGAAAAACTAAAATAGATGGAAAGTTGAGATAAAATACGCAGATTTCATAGATATAAACGCACATGTCTCCACCACAAAATGACCACTCAATTTTGAAAAATGTTTTCATTTTATGAATTGTTGAATTGTCATCGGTAGGTAAAGTCCACCAGGTCATGATCGACAAGTTGAGTCAACACCATATACAGCGCGGCTCAGTTTTCCACATCCGTCCGAATTGTATGGAAAACAACTTAGTTGTTAGGCCAAGATAGAATCGTTTGCTAACTTTTATTCGCCTATCATTAACATAACACGTTTGTATCGAATTTATTAGTTGGGTTAAAAGGTCATATATCTATCATCTAGGTCATATCTTCTTTATTTAGCATTTTCTTTGCATATCCTCGAAGAGTGTAAAAAATCAATTGTATACAATTATCCAGCTTGCCGAATTGGTTTGCTACACTTCTTTATAAATTATTTTAACTCTATAAATAAACAACATTCAAAATAACTGTATTAGTGGACTTTTCTGGTTAGCGGAATGAAGATAATAGCACTCTTAGTATTGGCGAATCTGGGCTTTGGTGAGTTCATTGCAGATCCAGATTGAGATATCAGCCTCTAATATGACAGGAAATTACAATACATTCCACAGCCCTTAGTAGTAAGGAATATGATGAACACGAAAGGCTGGTGACGTGGAGACTTCGAAATATTGTAAACAAGTATAAATACTTAGCCACCGGAAACGCGGAGTTCTCCCGGTGGATTGAAAAAGTAAACAACGCTGCTGCCCGAAGTAACCTTGAAGTAAAGTTGGACACAGAAGGTTACTTCAAAGTATACGATGAACAACGCCAATTGCTTGAAGATAACATTACTCAGCGCTTGAACACGCTCAGATCCCTAATATCATTAAGAAAAGGAGGCAAGAGATGTGTCCGATTCTACCAGCATCAGGAAAATGAACTTAAGAATGCCTACAAGTTCTCTAATCAGAAAAAAGAAGAGGTGTTTGTGAATAGTTTGAAGAAATGCTTTGCACCACCGGCGATACAAGAATATGATTATGATTACTATCTAGGCTATTGATCATTAAATTGTCCAATGAAATCGAATAAAAGCTCGCTTTTGGTTAACCTTTATCGAACACCTATTCTACCCATATACCAACAAATTGTTGAAAATTATTGTTCGCAACTGACAAATGGGTATCTGATAGTCGAGGAACTGGGCTAAACTGGCGTTGGATGTGTTGTAGCATATTGGACTAATCTACCCTAAAAATACCATAAATGCTTGGGTATAACATAGCGTCAATACATTGTGACACTTTGTCATAATAAATATAAATATACAAATATACAAAAAGACCACCAAAAACTACGTAAGCACTCCAGCGCCCCAGTAATACGATCTAACGCTTATACATAAGCCGATCGCGGAGCGTGGGAATGCTTCTGCCTTCTGCATACATATGTATATGTATAAATGTAAGTAAGAATACATAGATATAAGCAATGTATGTGCGGGTTAGCTGAACCCAACTTCAGCACACTTTGATTATTCAAATAAAGAACCTCGAACAGAGCAGAAGCTAAGCTCTTCTTTCATTAAACATCAAAATGGCAACCTTTAAAATAGCACCTTTCACAGTGTGCAGTCAGATGTTTGACTTATACCAGGGGGCCTAGCTTTAACTGCGGTAGATACATTAATAGTTATGCCTAAGGGGAACGCCCCCCAGCTGTTTTGCGGTTTTGGAGGAAGTCCAGCTTAAGATACCAACTTGTCTGCACTGGTTTCTCAACCAGTGATTTTACCTCTCCCGATTAGTTTACCTCCTCAAGGGAATATAGAGTATAGAATATAGAATATAGAGAAAAATTTTATCTGCAGTGCCAAAACACCTCACGTTGGTTCCACTAAAGAAACAAATTTTTGTTTCTCGGCATTCTCCTGATCAAGTATCCTCTGATATCTTATATACAAGAAAATAATATAGTCGAGTTCCACGACCGTTTCAGATGCCCGTTACTCAGCTAGTGTGAATGCGAACGCGAAATTATATAATTATTCTTGAATATCGATAGATATTGGTTAATAAAATGAGAAAAAAAGTTAAAAACTGTTTAAAAGTGTGGACGTGACCGTTTTGGCGGCTTTAGGGCGTTAGAGTGGGCGTGGCAAAAGGTTTTTTGGCAAATCTCTATCGATTTGCAAGGACTAATAAAAGTGTGAAAAAATCAAAAAAAATTTTCAAAAGTGCGGGCGTGGCAGTTTTATGCGGTTAGAGTGGGCGTGGCAGCATGGGCCAACAATCTTGCTCTGCGTCTTTGTCTCTAGAATCTGTATGCCAAGTCTCAACCTTCTTGCTTTTGTAGTTCCTGAGATCTCGACGTTCATGCGGACAGATGGACATGGCTAGATCGCCTCGGCTATTGATCCTGATCAAGAATATATGTATATACTTTATATAGTCTGAAACGCTTTCTTCTGCGTTCAACGAATCTAGTATTACCTTTTACTAACAGGTATAATTAAAATTCGCTCACGGGTCCAGACCACTTCACCATCCGCACTGATGAATCTGAATCAGTGCACGGCAACCCAAGGCCTGTTATCCCAGACGGTGCGGGAACGCAGAGCGGATCTTGCGTTACTTAGCGAGCCCTACCAGACGGCGGCTAGCTCAGACTGGGCTTTTGACCGCACCAGAAAAGCAGCGATCTGGAACAACAATTAACCCATGTGATATCGGACAACGGGTTTGGGTGGGATTAAGCGAGAAGAGTAAGGAAATATCGAAAGTGGCGCAGCAGTGTTTCCGAAGCGCTTTCGTCGGTGGATTCCCAAAACTGGGCAAGTGAACACATTGACTGATTTATTTATTATAATAAGAAGTATGGAATAATAATAAAGTCCACCCATTCCACCATTCAATTATTTTATCTAAGTTAATTATTTTCCAAGGGGATCATTTTTCCTTATACTGGTAGCTGGTTATAAATTATTTAAGTGGGAATAGAAAACTGCAAATTATGATTATTAGCGGTCCAAATTTTATTAAGTTTTGGCTAGCATGTATAATAGCTTTAAGAAATATCAGTCGTGTTAAAATATATATTTTCTTAAATGTTTTGAAAACCTAACTCGTTTGCCTCTGACTAGGATGTATTTCCTGTGAGCCGCGGTTAACGACCAAAAGGGGCCATTCAGGATGACAACTGTTTGTTATTTTCGGTATAGAATGGCCAAGGAAGGGCGGGCATTACATGATCCTTCACCACATCTACGGATCGAGCGAATCTTTTTGTCCGTTGTCAGTGTCGTGCATGGCCTTTTTCTTAATTGTCGTAGCACGCAATTACAATATATCAGCAGATTGAAATTGGGCTGAGATTTCAGGACAAGATGAGATTCCCCACATAACCGACAAGGAGCAACTGGACATTTGCGTGTGCGTCCTGGAATATCTCTTAGCACCACCCTAGCGTTACAAATCGTTTCACTACAAGGTGGTGGTCAAGAGGGCATCCACGAGGACTCCCACGCCCCTCGACCCTGTGAAGCTCCGCAGTGTATTGGAGCATCTGTTTTAGTTGATGGACGGGTTATGTCCCGCTGACCCAGCCAAAGATGGCCACGTCGAAGCAGACGCCACGGTCAGCAGGGAGGAGATCCTGGAGTTGGCGAAGCTACTGATGGACGGCAAGGCCCCGGGCTCGACGGAATTCGCAACAGGGCGCTTCGGCTAGCGCTCTCCCTCCAGCTAGCCCACTTTTGCAAAGGCGTTCACCAAGTGCATGACTAAAGACGTCTTCCCAACCTGTTGAAAGAACCAAAAACTGCTGCTCCGCACAAAACCAGGGAAGCCACCCGAGGAGCCTTCATGGTCCCCCCGATATGCCTCATCGATGGAAATGGCAAGCTCCTGGTGTGCAAGCTCCAAACTGGTGTGCGTTGGTGTGGAGAGGGCTATCTCAGACGCAGGAGACCTCTCACGGTTCCAGTTTGGTTTCAGGAAAGCGCGATCCACGGTGGATGCTGTCAAAAGAGTGGTTGTAGTAGCGGTCTACGCTTTCGGATGCACCAGATGATGTGGGACCGGATCCTAGATGCACTAACCGCCTTAGTGGTGCCAGCCTACGTAGTCCGTATAGTGCGCACCTACTTCTCGGAACGGGTCCTACTCTAAGAGTAGCGGCTGTCAAATTACTATAGGCTATGTATGCGTATTCGTAAGCTTCAGTACGAAGTCTATACATCTAGAGGCCACCTCTGACATGACCACGGAGAAATTTCTCGGATCCTGTCTTAGCTCCAAACCAATTTCCGTGATGTCAGAGAAGAAGGCGAGATCGCTTGAGAAAACGTTGAAGGTGCTTCACAAGAGAGAAAGATTACTTGGAAAACCGTTTTAAGATCAGCGACAAGAGAGAGTGAGAGAGAGAGAGAGAGAGTGAGAGATCACTTGGGAACCCGTTTAAGGTGCGCTAAAAGCGAAAGAGAGACGACGTGATCTATTAACCGAGCTGTGAAGTGCCTTGCTTAATAACCCGGCAGTCGCCCACTTCGTAAAAGCACCTGCTGGGTTAGTGTGCCCGTCGGCTGCGTGGCATTTGCCTGGATTAGCGTGCCCAGCCTACTCGGAACAGTGTGACCAGCCGCCAGTGCTTGCGGGCGGGCGCTCTCAAATATTTAAATTTCAATTGCTTCGCTTTACTACTTATTTACTCATTAATATAATTATTCTTTATTTGTACTTCATTATTTAACTTAGTTATTTTCTACATTATTCATATATTTTATTTCTATTTATATATATTAAGTCCTTAATGTGCGCGGAATGCGCACACATTTCTTTTAAGAATGTAAAAAGTCAACTGCATACAATTATCAGATTGCCGAATGGCAACACTTTTTTATTTGTTATTTTAGCTCTATAAATAAATAATATTTTAAATAACCGTATCAGTAGACATTGCTGGTTAGCGGAATGAAGAAAATATCCCTCTTAGTATTAGCGAATCTGAGCTGTGGTTAGTTCATTGCAGCCCCAGATTCAGATATCAGCCTCTAATATGACAGGAAATTACAATACATTTCACAGCCCTAAGTAGTAGGGAATATGAAGAACACGACAGGCTGGCGACGTGGAGACTTCGAAATATTGTAAACAAGTATAAATACTTAGCCACCGGAAACGCGGAGTTCTCCCGGTGGATTGAAAAAGTAAACAACGTTGCTGCCTTAAAGCTTGGACACAGAAGGTTACTTCAAAATATACGATAAGCAACGCCAATTGCTTGAAGATAACATTACTCAGCGCTTGAACACGCTCAGATCCCTAATCCCTAGCCAGCATCAGGAAAATGAACTTAAGAATGCCTACAAGTTCTCAAATAAGAGAAAAGAAGAGGTGTATATGAGAAATATGAGGGAATGCTCTGCACCACCGGAGATACAAGGATATGATTATGATTACTATCTAGGCTATTGATCATAAAATTGTCCAATGAAATCAAATAAAAGGTCGCTTTTGGTTAACCTTTATCGAACACCTACTCTGCCAATATACCAAAAAATGGTTGAAAATTCTTGTTCGCACTCCGACCAACTGGCAAATGGGTATCTAGTCCTCTAGATAGTCGAGGAACTGGACTAGAGCTTGTTATATTGTTTAATTTAAAACCGCACTGGTTTTTGGCGTCGGATGTTTAAGGATTAAGTTTTCCCGGCAGCCGACGGACGCCCTTAAAAGTAGCAGCAACAGCACATGGACCACATGTCACCAACCCCATTATTTCCGACGAAAACTGGTGGCAGTCAGTTTTTCCGAGTACACAAGTCTATTTCCATGGGTATTACTGAAAATGAGGCTTATATCTATAAGTTATTAAGCGAGCATTAATATGACATGTTTGTATCGAATTGGTTTAAAAATGCATATGGCTTCAAGTCTTGTTTACCTAGCATTTGTTGCACATTTTTTTTTTAAGAGTGTAAAAAGTCAATCGCAAAGCTTGACGAATGGGTTTTCTACACTCCTTTATATATTATTTTAGGTTTATAAATTAACAATATTTAAAATATCCGTATCAGATGCATTTGTTGGTTAGCGGAATGAAGATAATAGCACTCTTAGTATTGGCGAATCTGGGCTTTGGTGAGTTCATTGCAGATCCAGATTGAGATATCAGCCTCTAATATGACAGGAAATTACAATATATTCCACAGTTCTAAGTGAATCCTTAGCAGAAATGGACAGGCTGGCGACGTGGAGGCTTCATAATATTTCAAACAAGTACAAATACCTATCCACCGGAAACCCCGAGTTCTACCAGTGGATAGAAAGGGTAAACACCGTTGCCGATGAATTCAATCACTACAATAAGCATCGGCAAAGACTTGAGGATCAAATTACTGAGCGCTTGATAACGATCAGATCCATAATTGCCATAAGAAACGCAAGCAAGAGATGTCTTCGATTCTACCTTAATCAGGAAGCTGAACTTGAAAGTGCCTACAAGTCCTCCAATGAAAGAAAACAACAGGTTCTCTACCAAAATAGTGTAAGATGCCCTCATGGATTGGATGACGGCAGGCTTGGTGACCCTTACTTTGTTGACTACTTATGATAAATATGTTTAACCAAATCAAATAAAATATCGCTTTTGATTGAAATACTTTGGAATAATTCAAGCTTAATTAATTATGGGCAAGCCTGTTGAATATTTGTTTGAATTTGTGTGATAAGGTTTTTTTAACCGCAGTTGCTTTGCATGGCTTAAGTATTTAAGCTTAATCTATTTAATATGCTTAATATGCATGTGCATATCCATCGATTTGCTTTGCCCTTTGTAGACTTTCCCATTTTAGCTATTCACTTCAGTTAGCATTTCGAACCGCCAATATGAAGTTTATGGCAATATGCCTATTGGCAAATATTGGCTACAGTAAGTACATAGTACATTTGTACAGATATCCCAAGACAGACACTCATTTAAGCAATATTTATGCAGTACTTGGCACTACAATTGGCCAGCTTAATGACGAAGCCACAATTCGACTAAAGGGACTTGTGGAGAAATATAAACTGCAAGCTCTTAGCAATCCCGAATTCTCTCAGTGGATTGGCAAACTTGAGAAAACTAGCAAGTCGAGAAGATTGGAAGACAAAATGAAGGTCAAAGCTGAATTTAAAAACTACGACGAACGTCGCTTGCAATTGGAAAATAAAATTAGGGAACGCATTACGGCGATCGATGACCTCATATCCGATATTATGGCCAAAGTCCCGATAAAGGATAAAGGGTGTCTCAAGTATTACCAACGCCAGAAAAGATCCCTTAAATTGGCCCACAATTTTTCGAATTTAACTAAGCAAACAAACCTCATACGCAACTCGAAACAATGCGAAACAACTAAAGTGCAGTCTAGTGAACTAAGTGAAAGCTCTGAAAATCCGGATGAGTATAGTTATTACTAAGCTAGTATTACTAGTATCTAGATAGTGCATTATATCAATATATACACATATATGTATCTTTCGAGAGCTTCCAGCAACGAGTTTCCGGCCCTGTTAATATTGATTATAATCAATCTCGTTGACCATACTTTCATTTCGCAGAGCCCGTGGCCATTTTTATTGCATCCACAATTCGGCTGACCACATTTTAGCTTCATTTACAGTTATTTGGCCGGCCCCCACCTGCACAGATACTGTCACACCACCGGCCGCCGACTAAATGCCTACGCCAACAGCTACGCCCACGGCCACACCCACGCCCACTGCCACGCCCCGCAGGCAAAACCGCAAATTCAATTTTGGTTTAGAGCCTACAAACATTTTGCAGCGTGTTTATGTCCGGCTGCATTGTTGCGAGTAGTTTTCGCTCCTGGCCCGCTTTTAATGCAATTTATGGGAAGTGTTTGCCCCGGATTCGGTTGCCACTGACCACAAAGCGATCTTTTGTGATATGGAGAGTGGATGTGGATGTAGGCGCGGGGCATGGGGTATGGGGCATGCGGCATGTGGCATGGGTGGGTTAAAATAGTGGTCGCGGTCTCTAGTTGGGTTTTCATTAAAGCATGACCGGTTGCCAACTGACAGTTCTTAGTGGCCATGTCCGCATCATAATCGTCAATCGAACTTTGGACAAATTTGCAATTTTGCAGATTGCGGATGCGAGTCCATATGGTCGCATTTCTATCTAGATCAGGCAATAAGGCTAAATTTTAGTTTACAGATTAATGAAGCAAAGAAAAAAGTAAAATTTCTATTAACTGAACATATAAATATGTTTTTTTTTATTACATCAATGCTAGTGCTTCCTTTTACCGAAAACCTATTGAATACGCTAAAAAATTGGAATAGTCGCAAGCGGAAGTCGTCCAAAAAAATCCTTAAGAATTTTGGAACCAGTTTTTCTACTTGTCGTATCGAACCAGGCGCGTGTCGTCGCCGACCTCCTCCAGATCCTTTGGATCGCGGCGGAAGCGATAAGTGCCGACATCCTGGTTGGCCGATTCCGGCAACGTCACCTTGATGCCCTTGTACTCGGTTCGACCTTCCCTGACCTCCGGCACCCGCAGCTCCATCTCGGCCTTGTACTCGTCATCGTTACCAATGTCCACGTCCTGGACGTTCTTTTGCACGGTGGGATCCTCCTCGTCCTGGTTCCAGCCATCAATCTCGATGGGGACAATGGGGTTGCCGTCGACGCCTACGACGGAACTAGGTGCGCCAGTAGGCAGGATCTCCACGGTATCTCCAGAAATCGGATTCTCTGCTGGTGGCGACTCAACTGCATCCGCGTCCACTATGTTGGTCACCTCTTTGAATGGAGTATGGTCCATCAATGTCAGCGAATTGACGAAATTGCGATTAAACTCTACGTCAGTCTTGGCCATCTCATTTATATTGATATCTATCACGGTCACGCCATCGATGTTCCGCGGACGGTCAATGGTGAGGCAAGTAAGACCAGTAGACATTTTGGAGTGCAAGGTCGAGCGGGCCACACGGACACGGTGCAGCGCCAGCTGATTCCTCAGCATCGAAAGATTGCGAAACATGGTTTTTGTCGGTGTTTCGAGTGCGGAAACTAACTACCCAACAGAACAAAAACCGAAGTTAAATTTAAAAAACGTTCTTATTTACAAACAAAAATTGGAAGGTCTTATGTTGCCGAAATTTTAGATATGACTAAAATTCCCAGCTAAACCCGACAACTGACAAATCTCGATTGTGAAGGAAGTTAAAGGCCAGGCTACACTGGTTACTGATAATTACTGAAATTGAAATATAAATGAAATCACTATCGCCGTATCAATATCTTTATTGGTGCATTTTATGTGAAGTACACAAGCGTTTAAACATATTCTTTTGTCACCCTCTTATACCTATTGACAACTCGAACATTCCAATTCCAATTCCAATTCCAACAAATACTATATACTCGTTTTATACCTAAATTTCGGTAGGGTAACAATCAAGAAGTTTATAGATTTATACCTAAAATAGTACATAAAACAATTCTTCCATCCTTAATTCATATTAGCTCACTCCGTAGATCTAACTACCTTTTACATAAGGTAGCGAACAAATTTTAGGTTTTAACGTTTTCGCTTAGGGGCACTTCCGGTTGCCCTTCGCACCTTCCGCTTGCCAGACGTGGAGGTTTCTGATTTCTCCTCGAAAGACGACTCCTCCTCCTTGCCAGTGCGCACCTCCCGATTTACTTTGTAGGCGGCGCCCATTCTCTTAATGTTCTCCTTGTGCACCACTTCGTGTTTAACAATCCGGTGGGGATAATCCGTGCCGAGGACGCAGCCGTATGCCCGCTGATCCACCAGCGACGCCTTCCAGGGCTCATAAATACAGCCAGCAGGATATTTTGAGAGTTCCGGCACATACTTCCTGATATAGTGCCCTTGGGGATCCGTTTTCTTGCCAAACGCCACCGGACTGTAGACGCGAAAATACTGGTGAAAGAAAGCGGACGCAGATAGCCACATCCAGTTGCCAGCGTTTAGTGCCCAGTCCTGATCCAGCAGCAGCTGCTCGAACACCCGCTGTCCCTCCTCCCAACTGATCCAGAGGTCTCCGCGCGTTAAGAAACATGCCACTGCATGCCGGGCCAGATGATGGATCCAACCCTCCTGGCGCAGCTGACGCATGATGGCGTCGATGAAAGGATATCCTGTGCGTCCGTGTGTCCAGGCCTCCAAGTGATCTGGATGCTCCTGCCACGGAATTTGCATGCAGTATACATTGCCCAACATTCGATCGAAATTGGGTTCCGCAGCCGCCACTGTGTAGTAAAATTCCCTCCACATGAGTTGTCCAATGAGCGAAACGGGCGGCTGCGAGTGCTTCGGCTGGCGTTTGATAATTTCCTTGAGCTTTTGATTGAACAGTCGGGCACTAAGGCATCCAAATTTGAGGTAAGGGCTTAGTACGGTAGTGCTAGGCTCCAGCGAGTTGGGTGCCGTGTTGGGCTTCTCAAAGCGGGCAACCCAAATTTCATCCTTTAGGGATTCCTCCATGCGGCGCAGTGCCTCTGTTTCGCCTGTTTGATAAAAAGAAATCCACATTGTTGTAGTTGTGATCAAGAGTTTAACTATGTTTTTACCTCCCGGAAACTTATTAGGGCCCAGTTCCTCCGGGCGTTTTACTAATTGCTTCATCGTAGGACAATCATAGGCCGCCGAATCCTTTTGCTCCACCTCATCTTTGGGTGGTGTAGGCATGTTTTTAAGCTTTTCAGGAACCCCTAGAACTTTAGGTACCTTTAGTTGCTCCACAATGCCCAGGAACTTTTGATAGGTAATTGGAGCCTTGCCAAGATTCTTCGCTATTACTAATTCCGGATTATAAATCGTGTGGGAGCAATGAGTTTCCACTCTCACACCCTCTGCCTTGGCCAACTTCTGCACGGCAGCATCCCGGGTCACGGAGTACGGCTCGATATCTGTCTCAAAAGTTAGCATTTCCACGCGCCAACTCTTAAAAATACGGGGAAAAACCTCTGCGGGCTTCCCGCGCACCACAAACAGACGGGAATTAAGTTTCCGAAGCTGGTTATCCAAGTCCTCCAGCGTTTGCTGCAGGAATCGCCATCGATTGGCACCCACTTGCATCCAATCGAGGATTCCTGGATCCAAAATGAAAATCGGGCGAACAAAGTATTTTCCTGGAGCAGCGTTAGCGGCGGTAAAAATGTGCGATAATGCCGGATTGTCGTGCAACCGGAGTCCTTTACGGAACCAGTGGACCAACGTGGACCTTTGTGAATCCATTTTGGCACGTGTCCCCGATTTCAAACGGTACCTATGCGGATTTATCGTAGAAAATATATTTCAAAAGCAAGAGCGTTCTAACGAACCTGCCAACACGTTTTCTGAACTTATTTACACTGCGCTGCAAGGAAAGTGTATAATGTTCTGGTGAGCGTGTTTATTTTGTTCACATACGTAGATAGGGCAAGTGCAAATAATATGAAGACAAATTTCATTGCATAATATGAAATTTAAATATGTTCACAATAATATTTTATGATGTAAAAACGTAGAACTTGTTAAACGTTCATGCTCTACATGCTTTAATCAATTTAAAATTACAAAATGAAATGTCTAACCTCTTTTTACATGTTTTGAGCAAGATATTGTATATACATTTTTTTAAATCTTTCAAGAATTTATGTTTCAAGTCGTCCGTCGAGTGTAAACAGCTGTTTTGCGATTCGAAAATACCGAAGTATGGCAATAGCGACCAAGTTGGCCATCCTCACTTTCAGTATTTTTTGCAGAGTTTATTTGGTGCACAAGCACCGGTAGTCAATATAATTATAATTACATTAAACCACCTAAAACAAGCTGATCAACCGCAATCAAACATCTCAACGGGATAATAATAAACGCCAGAGAGTGGTAAGTTCCTAACAATACGGCCACGAAGAGCGAACAGCTCGATTAACTGAAATTCCCTCGCATATCTTTCGATGGCATTGCAGGCGCACATCCGCCAATTGCTCAACATTAAGCGAGGAAAACACGGCGGAAAAATGGATCTGCTCGACTCAATACTCAACGCCATGGATGCGCCGCCTGCCAACAACGAGCAACAGAAGACGCTGATCAAGAAACAGCGCGAAATGTTAGAGCGGATGCAGAACAAACAGAAAGAGGAGCTCCTCCGATTCCGAAAATATGTAGACGAACGGATGGGGCGATTCGCCAAGGACGACAGGCGATGCATCGAGTTTCAGCCGCTGGATAAAGTGCATCGCTCGGTGATCCACGAAGTAGCCGAAAATGGCGGCTTCATTGCCATGAGCTTTGGCCGCGAGGATGTGGACCGACATTCGGTTGTGTACAAAAAGGAACACGCTCCTGGCGAGGATGAGGTCACGGCCCGTCGGAACGGAGACGGTTGGAACGAGGAGATAGCCAAGGAGTACGCGGAGCGACGGCGGGAACGATTGGCGCAGGAGCAAAGTGACAAAGAAGCCTCCACATCCGAAGCAGCAAGTTCAGGCTCGTCCACATCCACATCAGCGGATCAGGACTCCGGCGAAGTTAAGCCCACGACCAACTACAAGGCCAAGTATGCCCACCTCATCGGAGAGTCGGCCGCACTGCAGGCGGCCCGTAAGACGGAGACCAACCAAAGCTACGGATTCGTGCCTAGCAAGAATAAGAAGGATGTGCGCTCCATCGAACAAACTTTGGCCGACATCCAGGCCAAAAAGCGTCTGCGATTGGCTCAGCAGCAGGAGCTGGAGCAAGAGCAGCAAGCGCAAGAGGCAACCACATCCACAGAGGACCCATGAGTCGCCTGTGACCCAATTAGTATACAGATAGCTCACTTAATGCAAGACTGTCGCAACCAAAAAAAAGGATTATACTTCTTAAATCAGAATCAGAGAATCAGACATGACATGCTCGTCTTGTTCGCAAACTCCTGCTCGATAACATCGACAATATTTGACAAAACAGAGCAGTAATCATCTTCAGGGAGCCAAAGATTTTTAAATTTATAGTATTCATACTATGTTTTTGCCCACATTAATCGTATTTGGTAATAGGCTTGATACTAATTTTTATCTTAGGTTAGCCCCATTAAATTAAATGCCCTTTTTTTTTGAGTAATGACAGCCTTGTATCGAGTGAGATTAGTTTTGTTGATTCAGATTAGTCACATGAAAGGTCTCTGACTGCCATGTAAATCATAAGTAATAAGCAATTTCATTTGTTGGCCAATTAAGATCCGAAAGTTGTACATGTTTTAAGCAAGTTATGTGTCCGTAGCAGAGTCCGAATCGCAATATCTATTTATATAATAAAAACCTAAAAAAAAAAACGTCGCAAGGTTCAAAAAAATCTTAAAAACGGGGCGCCACTCAAAAATCACCAAAAAATACAGAATATTTCCATTCCAGTATTTTCTTGTTCGTCACTTCTTTCTTGTCACGGTGGTGAAGAAGCAGTCACAGTTTAATGCCAGCCGAAAGCCGCACCACGTGTTGCCCATTCCAAGAAAAATAAACTAAATTAGCACGATGGCTAATAGAAAACGCAACAAAATTTTGCTTAATACAATAGAGAAAGATATGTCAAATAGCTGAAAGTTATATGGTAACTAAAAGATGTGCGGATCACGAGAAACGAGCAATTCACTTTGACAGCCTGGCAGCTGTGACCCAAAGAGTCTCACTTTGAGACTTCTTGGGACCAACCAGCATGGGAAGTTTACGCGGTAAGAATAATACAGAAAGAAGATCTCCACAACCATGATGAAATCGTTAGATGGGGACAACTGATTACTGTGACTGATTCATCTCGATAGTAGATCTGATTTTAAAAATGTTGCTAGCCTACGTGCTTTCATGTTCAACAGCACTAAAATAACTCGTTCTTTTTATATAATGCAGAAAACTGATGTTTCTGACTGAAAACCGACGAAAGAATGGTTTCCACACTTGTAAGTATAATGATTGCTAAAGATTTATGATTTTTTTTTTTTTGTGATGAAATCGTTAGATAGGGACGTCTGATATCTGTGACTGATTTATCTCGATAGTAGATCTGATTTTAAAAATACTGTTAGCTTGCGTGATTTTATGTTCAACAACACTACAATAACTCTTTCTTTTTAGATAATGCAGAAAAACTGATGTTTCTGACTGAAAACCGACGAAAGAATGATTTCCACACTTGTAAGTATAATGATTGCTAAAGATTTATGATTTTTTTTTGTGATGAAATCGTTAGATAGGGACGTCTGATATCTGTGACTGATTTATCTCGATAGTAGATCTGATTTTTAAAATATTGTTAGCTTGCGTGATTTTATGTTCAACAACACTACAATAACTCTTTCTTTTTAGATAATGCTGAAACCCGAATTTCTCTGACAGAAACCCTACGTAAGAAGGATTTCCACACTTGTAAGTTTAAAGTGTTATGTGTACGTATATATAAATATGGGAGTATTTGAGGCCAAGTCTTAAGCTATTGTCTAGGAAACAAAATACCAAATACAAAAACGAAACTAAGGGTATTCTTTAAAACAACATGAATTTTGTTTGTATTTATTAAATCTATGAAAATGATCCGTAAACAAAAGTAAAGAAAAATAATTTTGCACATATTTTTTTTAGGAAATCTTTAGAACTGTCTGTAAAAATATATATTTAGAGTAACCCCTGAATAATGATTAAATACTTATGCATAATTTTTATTTATTTTACAGGGCTCCCTTGCATGATGCCAGAAAAGTGGACGTAAAAAATCTAATAAAATTATATTTATAGAAACAGAATGCAGCTTGCCATAGTTTTATTTTTTAAATATTTTTGAGAGACGGTTGGGAAAAGGGAGAAAAAATATTGATACATCGTGTAGGCTGGAATAACTAATTCAAAGTCACACCAATACTTTTTCCAAACCAGTTTTGCAATCTGCAGTAAAGTTTTTACAAATTGATCAAATCACTTTCGTTATAATGAGGTTTCGGTCGCTGAAGAACATATGGCCAAAAGAGAAGTTGGAGCAATTCCTATTTTTGTTCATTTTATGTGGCTTGCCCGCCATATACTATGTTCTAATGGAGATAATTCTGCCGGAGTTGTCGGATTATTGGTCACCTGGTTACGTATTTCAGCTGCTGCTGGGACTGTTCCTCTTTTCGAATGTGATGTCCAACTATGTCATGTGCATCCTGGTGGACCCCAGCATCGATCCCAAGCTTATGAAGAATCAGTTGGTGCGCGGACAGCACAGTGAGGACTGGCACGAGTGCGACAAGTGCGGGATTCTTGCTCCACCCCGGTCACGTCACTGCAGGAAGTGTGGCGTCTGTGTCCTGATGCGAGATCATCACTGCTTCTTTACTGGTTGCTGCATCGGTCATGAGAACTATAGATACTTTTTCTATTTTCTTATCTACTTTTTTCTAAGCTGCATGATTTCACTAACGTCATCTTCGATATTTATTTACGTTCTGCATGGGGGCAGATACCAGCTCTTTATGCTGACACATCCCGCACCGAACTCTGCCTATTTTAACTCGCTTATTATCAGGATAATCTACTTTAAGTTGCCCGATATATACGAGCTGGTGTTCACTCTGGTATTCGTCCTGCTGTGGATCGGGGTATGCGTAGCTACCTATGTGGCTTATGATCAGTGGTCTCGTGGCTATTTTTGCTATGATTTTGAACTTCAAAACATTCCTTTTGACCGAAAACTGCGCCGAAACTTCAAGACGTTCTTGGGCAGGCGAATGAAGTGGACCTGGATCTCCGGATTTGTTCCCAGCCAGCTGGACCACGACGGATTTGATCTGGATCCCGACAACGAACGTGTGGCAGATTGGTGCTCAGAAACAACCATCAAGGATGGCTAAATAATTTTATGCATTCTCTGTGTTTTCCAAATTACCGGTGCGATGAAAAATTAAAAATTCGAATTCATTTGATTAGTTCAGGCATGCAAGAAAGCTTTCCAAATTAAAAAGTTAAATATTTAAGGATGTGTTATTATGCGATATGTGTATGTTTCGTTTTATTTGGTCTCTACTGTGCTTGCTGATTTTCCCCAGGTTGGCAGTCTCGTCAGCTGTTTTCCTGATAACATTGACTTGCCGCAAAATGCTTGTTTGTTTAGTCTGAAATTGGCATCTGGTCAAGATCAACTGCCAGTAGGTAGAGACCACATATGGAGCCCACCAATTCGGAGTCGCGGCACCGCCTAAATGGAGGGGGCAGGAGTTCCGCGCCAGCAGGCTCCGGAGAGTACATCAAGGTGGTGGAGTCCCAATGCGAGACCGATGGATTCGTTAATGAACAGTGGACGGAACCGGCGATGCCAGGTCCAGTGCCTTGGAAGACCATTATTATCATTCTTTTGCTGTTTATCGGTGGCATTGTGAGTAGTGATTACTGGTGCCCACACATACATGCACAGTTCCTTCGAACTTCTGATCTGATGTCTTTGTCTTCAGGTTTGCATCGCCTTTGCCACCTTAAACTGGGTGACGGACACGAGCCGGGAGCGATCGGATCGGGTGTGGGCGTTGGGTATCATCGGGGCACTGACCTTCATCCCGGGAAGCTACTATGTGTACGTGCTCTTCTGCATAATGCTCAACCGCAACGGATTCACCATGGACGAGATACGAAGACTCGGCTGAAAAGGAGAAACCAAAGACACCAAATGTTTCGTCAAATAGAGTTTATTGCTTTTACACTACAGTTATTCACACATTTCATTGGCATAATTTCTTTAGCAACAATCTTAATATGTAGTTCATTATGATACATGTGTATTGCCCCGGTAATTGTATAAAAATATTTTTTAAACACGAGCTTCGTTATCAAAATGTATAATGCTTGGCGTGGCTTCTAGTGCGCGGAACATTGGCTATCTATTTAAATAGCGCATCGCTTGCTTAAATATGTATATGTTTTACAGGCATGAACTATAGGTTATATGATTTATGTTATGGCCATTTTCTCTATCAAGCTTGGGGCACAGTATAACTTTGTGTTTCAGCTTAATTATATACAGTGTTATGCGTTACATGTTGTATCTATGTAGGTAAGAATTCTTTACAAACAATTGCTTTTCGTGTTTACGGATATAACAGGGCGCGTGGGAATCAAATACTTTAACAAGAGTAGGGGATTAGTATGGGGTGTATACACAATACATACACAAACATTGTAACGAAATTAAACTAGCGACAGGTAACATTTCACTGCTCCACGACGGTCACCTCGATGGGCGGAATGAACTTCCACACATGCGCCTGCTGCTCATCGTAGCTGGAGGAGAACATGACCGATTGGCCGACACTCTCCGCTTCTGCCGGACAGGAGCGGGTTAGCAATGACGACGGCTGCTCCGACTGCTTCTGCGGATTGCTGGTGCATTCGATGCTGGCCTTGAAACGTCCGGGGGTAAAGAATATCACAGAGCAAGTATGCTCTTTCTGCTCCTGCTTCTCCAGTAGTGGTATTGCAATTCTAAGAGGGTTGATATTGTCTAAATATTTAACTGCTTCGTTTCAATATTTTTCTTCAGCTCTCACCTATTTGGTCCTGAAATGGCCACGCGTGTCTCCAAATTGTAATTTTCCATTCCGTTCAGGTAATCCTGATAGAACTTAATGCTCAGCACCAGATTTCTAAGTGGTTGCAGGGATTGATTGGCCAGCTGGATGCTTAGCAGCGACCGCTGTCCCACCGTGCATACAATCTCATTGTGTGGCTGCACGAGCGTGTCTTGAAAGCTGATAGCTAAAGGTGTAATACAATTGTCATTACAAAGTCGGTAAGGAAGATTCTAAACAAACACACCCCACTCCAAAGGCGACACAGCTGTCAAATCCACCATAGACTGGGAGAGAACTATTCCTCGCAGTGAGGCGATTCCCTGAATGTCCGTCCCCGTTAACAGCCACTTGATTTTCACCCTTTCAGCTATATGAATTGAGCAGAGCTTACTCAGAGCATCGTTAAACGACAGCAGCTGCGTCCGGAAGCAGAGTTCTAGTAAAAAGATAAGCACAAATAGTGAATGAGCTCATATTAAGCGGGATTCATCATACCCCTCTCCAGATTCTCAGCTACCTCGGCCGCCCGAGCAGCCACCACTTTCTCCAAGGAGCACCGATCCACGGGTATGGGCACTCGGCAGCTCTCTTTGGCCTCGATGAGTATATTCTTGGTGTCCGTATAGTTGAGCGACATCTCTTGAGCGGTTAGGTTGGAGATGTCAAGTACCAGGTAAAATTGGGAGGCTCTGTAAATTTGATATACAATGTTAGAAGGAGTTACTTTGAAAAACGAGAAGATTGCACTTACACCTCTGCGGGAAGCACATCCCAGCTTGTAATCTGTACGCTAGGCAAAAGTTCTAGATTAAAGGACACCGCACATTGGCGACAGTAGCCCGCCGTCAAAGCATCTCCGCCCGAGTACTTAAATCTAACTTGCGCCTCTATGTGCTGGTTATATTGTGACCCAAGGCTGGAAGGTCCTACTCCTCCACCGCCGCCAGGGTGCAGGGTTAAGGCAGCCAGCGATGGTGGACCGCCAGAAATGGTCGACCGGAAACTGGAATTCTGTGGCTCATTTCGACGATGATGCGGTGAACCGACTCTCGAGGGTAAGCTGGCGTGCCCAGAGGTGGACACGCTCGAGTAGTGCGTTAGTGACGACGCACCGTAGTCCCCAGGAGCAGCGGCAGAATGCAATGAAGCAGGTGGTTGAGGACAAACGAAGTCCGCTTCGGCAAAAACATCCACTATGATTTCAATGGTGCCCTGGGGAGGCACTGGCAAATGGGCCTGCAAAGGAAAATCATTGATTATTCATTTACTCAATATAAGATCATAAATCTTACCTTGATGGCTTCTTCATCTATTCGGAAGATCTTCTGCTGCAGCTCCTGCTCCACATTTGAGTTGATGCTAAACTCTAGGTGCTCCAGTGGCAGCGTGGCGCTCTCATTGGTAATAGTTATTGTGCAGCTGGAGGATTCTCCGTTGTACAGCGTTAAGCTGGCAGAGGTCACAACGATATCCGCACTGTTCATGTTGCTAAACGTCGCCGTCTGTGGTAGCGAAGTTTTCACAGATATCCTAGGAAGGGCGGGGATAACATCAACCACGTAGTTGGGCGGAAAGCTACGACCACGCATGTGCTTCAGCCGACAGTTGGACTTCACACCGAGCGTGTGCGTGCTGTAGCCCTGCAGATCGAGTTGCCCCGTCTCAATTGGCGTTCCATGTAGCGCCACATACGTGGGCACATGTGGCTGTAGTACAAGAGTCTGGGGCAAAGACTCAAACACCACGCCGTTTGTTAGCAATCTCATGTCCGTTACGGGCAGCTCAAAGGGCAGGGGATTCCGCAGGCGCACAGTCACTTCACTAAGATCATTTTGCACCCACTGGAAAGCTAATATAAAAATTAGTTATGTACGTATGCAGAGATTTTAACCCCAAATCTTACCTATTTTATTTTTGTCCTTTTTCTTATCCCTCCTGTCGACAGAATTAAAGTGTATGGGGGTGAATAGGAAAGGCCCACTGTCCGCTTTGGCCACCTTTATTCTTTGCGGTCGCAAATGAGCGGGCAAATCTTTAACCTGAAGATCGATACAGTAGGGCAGATCCGTGAGATTGGCGGGTGGTATCACAGTGCCATTTTCCAGCACCAAGGGCACAGGAGAGCCCTCGCACTGAGCGCTTAAATTCTTTAGAAAATGTACCGATTTTAGTGTGAATGAATTAGCATCTTATTTTGATAACTTACCTGCAGTTGCACAGCCATCTCGCTTTGCTCCGTTGGCGACATGTTGTCCCACTGAGTCTGCAGCAAAAAGGTCATGTGCCGCGTGGCCAAAGCGGAGTGTCCCAAACGCCTGGCGGCAGTTATAAGGGTCTGGACCAGATCGATTTGCAACGCCGGCCAGCCGGCGGCATTTTCTATTACTTCCAAGGGGTCGAGACAAAGCCGGTACCCCGTAAAACTGCCCAACATGAGGCGGTAACTTTGGTTCCAGTCCGGCGCTTGGCTGCCCTGCTGAACGTGCTTGAGTGCAGCGAGTCTTTGGAAAAATGCCGCCTTCCTTTGGTATCCGATCTGCTGGTAAAGATCCGTAATGACCTCGAATCTCTTTACCCGCTCGGCTTCGCTCATGCTCAGGTTTATGTAGAGTATATTCTGCAAAAACATGGCCACGTCCAGGGGACGATTCTGCTCGATGCAAATCCGCGAGGCCTTCAGTGCCGCCTCCGTCTCTATAGTGGCTGCATGCCTGTACTTGCTGTAGTTAATGATGGCCTTGCGATAGTAGTTGCTGATCTCCTCCGCCTTGAGGATGTTGCCCGGCAGATCGCCGTTCCTCTGGTGTCCTGGTATCGGTGCTGCCGATATCGTCGAAGTGGAGGAAGATGATGTAGTTGGCGTGTCCGAGGCGGAGGAATTGGTGGCCGTTGTCACCAGGGAAGACACGGATGAGCAGGAAGATGAGTTCGAGGTTACGCGCTGCTGAGGCTGGTTGGAATCCACATTGTTCGCGGTCGCGTCACTGGCGCTAATCTTCTTGGTGGCGTCGCTAGCACGCCACTTTTCAGGGGTGTTTTTTAGGGGAGAGGTGCCTGGCAAGGATGAGGAATAAGTAAGGCATATTCAATTAGGTTTTTGGTACTCACCCGCCTCCTGAAGCGACGAGTTTCTATGCAGCGTTTCGGTTTCTCGCATTTGGGGATACAACAGCATTGCGGAAGCGGCACACAAGCCCTCTTCGGTTGCCCCAACCCAAAGGGAATCACCTACCGACCTCAAAGTCTCATTGGCATTGTGGTACAGACTCAAGGCGTCGTCAACCAGGCCAGCTTGCAGCGATAGATCTGCCAGGTTCTTCATCACACGACCCACGCATCTTTTCCTATTGTTCCTCGACTCCATGTCCAGGCCCACAAAGTCTCGCTTTTCAAAGGGTGCCAGCAACAGGCTCACCTTGTCCGCCTTCTCGCGAGATCGCTCTAACCGTCGTGATTCCAGGACCCAAAACAACGCGCTAGCAAAGTCCCCAATTCGAGATTCGAGATCGGCACACGAATCCTGTTCGCGATAGAAAAAGGCCTGCGCTTTGAAGTTCGATGGCGTTGTGAATTCATCTTGAAGGCGTCGTCCACCAGCTGCCGGTGGTCCCAGCACCTCCCCAATGGTTTCCAGTGGCTGCTCATCGGGCCCAAAGAAAATTGCACGGGACTCGTACAGAGTAGACCCGTAGCGAACTTTTAAGGACTCGTGCTGACGGCACAGCTCATTGAGCTCGATTTGGCTATCGAATTTGCCAATGGTGACAAGTCCCAGCAGTCGGCGATGGGTCTGAAAGTCGCCCCAATCGTTGTGCTCCACAGGATGATCGTGAACGAAGCGGATCCAAATAGAGCGGGGATGTCCAGAGGAGTCTGTAAGGCAGATTGAATTATTTGTAATCAAAAAGATAGCAAGAGAGCTGGAGCAACACACACCATTGACCCGGATGTGATTGACACGTCGCACTTTCTCAAACGCCCGCTGAAGGACGCGAGCGCGCGATGGACCCACGCCGCGGAGCAGCACCAGCAGGCAGCTGTGGTGCAGGGCGCTCTGCTCGTAGTCTGGGCGTGACAACGCTGGCTCCATGCCACCAGCACCGTGCGACAGCATCAGGCCAACGGCCGCACGCATTTACACCGCGCCGCGGCTCTCAAATCCAATCCCTGTCCCAGTCCGGAGGATGCGAGCGCCAGTTTCCTTTGCATCTGCCAAGTTCTTCACAGGCGTTCCATACCGCTGTCAAGTGGATAAGCTCTCGATTGGATTCGATTTCTTCAGAGGAGCCACCTCCTCCCCCTTTTCGAGGTCAGTCAGCGCCTGCTTTCACCACGCTTTTTGCCTGGTTTCTCGGCTGTTTCCGAATCCGCTGCACTCCTTCACATGGGTACCGATGCCGGGTACTCGGAGGAAGTCGAAAACCCCAGGAAATAAATGACTAAATGGCTTTTTAAGCGCAGATAATCGTTTAGCCGTTTGCTTTGGCAAAGAAATTGTCCAATCAGTGCCTGTCGACTAGTCGCTGTGAATGGCACATCGCACAGATTGACGGCAGAAAGGTCACACTAATCTAATCGATGGTGTTGACAATCAGATAAAATATTTGTACAAATATAAAATGGAAAACCAAGTTTCTTATAGTGCTACTTAAAAAAACTTTAATTGTATTACTTTTAGTATTACATTTAGCGAAATAAGCTATTGAATATTTTGCAAATGATCCGCCTCTAACTTATCGATACTTTTTGGCTCCGGCCACACTGCTGAGGGACCATCCACTAGAATGGCAATGCCCCGTACAATCACATTTTGCCGCTTTATTGTTTATATTTTGCATCCTTTTTGTAGTTGTTGAAACCATGAATTTACTGCCCAAAACCCGCGAGGAGTTCGCACAGACCGATTACTGGAACGAATTCTTCAAGAAGCGCGGTGAGAAGGCCTTCGAATGGTACGTAAATGGTACCCACTAAGCTCGAGCAGACTTCTTGGGGAAGGGAAGAACTCCGAGCAACATGTGTTTTCTTGGCCAACTAAAAGTTGCTTTAACTGCGAAGGTACGGCGAATACCTGGAGTTGTGCGACCAGATCCACAAATACATCAAGCCGGCGGATAGGATTTTGATGCTGGGATGCGGTAACTCCAAATTGAGCATGGATATGTACGACACAGGATTTCGGTAAGGAATCTTCTGTAATAAGCTTTATGTATAAGTAGCATGCGCCTCCTCCTTACATATAACATTCCTTTCCAATATGTATTAGATCTTGATCTTGGCCCTATAAATAACTTTCCCTTGGTATTTTACATTTTCCCCTTAGGGATATCACAAACATAGATATATCTCCCATCGCTGTGAAGAAAATGCTGGAACTGAATGCCAAATCGCGGCCGGAAATGAAGTTTCTGCAAATGGACGCGACAGCAATGACGTTCCCGGATGAAAGCTTTTCGGTGTCGTTGGACAAGGGAACGCTGGATGCTCTGTTTGCCGACGACGAACCTGAAACGAGAGCGGTGGTGGAAAACTATTTCAAGGAAATACTAAGAACCATGAGGTGGGTAATGTGCACAGTCCCAGATCGAAGGTATTCAATGTCTCTATTTATGCATCAGGAACGGTGGTCGCTATGTGGGTATCTCCCTGCTGCAAGAGCACATCCTCAATTTCCTACTGGACTTCCTGCCCAAGCACAATTGCATGCTGAGGATTGTTCACTGCTTGGGGGTGGAACAGGCCAACAAAGAGAAGAATGCCGATGATGCCTTGACGCTGCCTGTTTTCGTAGTCGTCGCTACTAAATTTAAGAGCCTTCCAATGCCAGTGAGTAGACCCCTAGGCAATTAACTTTTTGCATTCAGATTACAATTTGATTTACTTGTAGGTACTCGAATTTGGTTTCGGCAACGACAAGATGCAAAGATTCACCACGGTCTCCGAACTGAATAGCGCAGTTTCATCAGTCCAAAAGGCCGCTTTGGTTTGCAACGGTCTAGCCAGATCCAACATAGCTGGTCACAATGAGGTGATCATGGATCTGCACCGACCATCTGAGCAAACCCCTCGCTATACTATCCACATACTGGATAAGCCGCCAGCTCGCGGCCTGGGCAAATACGCGGCGTTTATCGTTCCTCAGGGAAGAGAGGTGGAGTGGATTTTTTCCACGCCTGCGGGCCGGAAAAAGCTCCAGGACTCCGCCAACTTCCAACGACTGGCTGTGGTTACCCTTCATAGAGATCAGGTTTACAGTACCTTAGACGAAGTGAAGCAAGAGTTGGCCGACAGCATAAAGAACCTATCGCCAGCTGGACTCACTGATCAGATACCGTATCTAAGTCTTGGATCCGATGTGGGCAAAAGGGAGACTCTTATTTGTGGGTTCTCTAAGATATCTGGAGATTTCCGCATCGAGGAAGTGGAGGCCAATGGCAAGACCCTGCGACGCCTTATTTTTCTCAGCAATCAGTTTGTTGTGCAATCGGAAGCCTTAGTTAAAACAGGTAAATATATCTTACTATCATTTTGCCGTTTTGTTCAAGCACAAATTATGTTGTAGTCAAAATCAAAGGCAAAAAGGATCGAAAGAAGATTGACTTCGGCTACCTAGCCTGCCAGCATCATTTGTACATGTCCGTGGGTGTCCAACTGGCCACAACGGTGCAGCATCCCAAAAGAGATGTGGAAAAGGATGTTCTCGTCGTCGGCTTGGGAGGCGGCGGTCTGTGCAGCTTTCTTCACGCCGCTTTGCCGTAGGTCTTACTCAGTTTAACTACTATACTCTTTTTTAATTGCAATTTTCCTTTCAGGCAAGCTAGAATAACGGCCGTCGAAATTGATCCTATAATGTTGGAGGTGGCTGAGCAGTATTTTGAGCTCAAGCAGGACAAACGCTTTCATGTGGTTATCGATGATGGCTTGGATTTCGTTGAGCGATGTCGCAATGAAGGTGAAAATCCACGATACAATCTCGTATTAGGCAAAATTTTGTATTATTGTAATGCATTTACGTTTAGATATCCACTTCGATGCCGTGTTGTTCGATGTAGACAGCAAGGATCTCAGTTTGGGAATGAGTTGTCCGCCCCAAAGCTTCCTAGCTACGAAGATCCTGCAGCACATAAAGGAGATTATCGGTCCGAAAGGTCTCTTTATGCTAAATCTCGTGTGTCGCGATGAGAGCCTTCGCACAGAGGCTCTCAACAATCTGCACAAAGTCTTTCCTGCTGTGTGCAGCTACAAACTAGAGGAAGACATCAACGAGATAATATATTGTGCCAACGATGAAAAGTACAAAACTGTCGAGCAGTGGAAGAAAAACATGGGAACCGCTGGTCGAGGATTAAACAGTGCCGTCAAGGAGACAAAGCTGGCTAGTGAAGACGCCCTTGAGGTGGCAGAGTTCCTCAGCGAGTTGAAAATATAATCTTTAACGTAGAACAATTAGCAAAGACAATTTACGTTTTGTAAATAAATGTTAATTGTATTTAGTTATAAATAAAGACTAAACTATTAACTAATTGTATGTAGAAATTGCTAAGAATAACAAACTAAATGTGTGGCAACAACTTGCAAATGTTTCGTTCATCACTTAATGTAGATAACTGTGGGATTGGGTGAATGTAGCAAGAATGACGAGGCTTGGAATATACGTACATAATTAACCTAATCTGGTATATCGTTTACCTTACGCATGCAAGCATTCTACAAAATATATAAGTACTTTACTTAAATTTGTTGTTTTTCGCTTAACAGTCATTTGCATTTCACTGCAACACAAAAGGAACTCTCACTTTTCTTCACTTCACTTCACAGACCTTTCTATAATCCGCAAAAAATTACTATTCATTTGTACAAATCATTTATCAAAATATAAACCCAACAGGTTCAATCCGAATCCAAAATAATGTACAAATGCGCAAATCTAAAAACGTTAACAAGTCGAAACACTGGGTTCTAGTTAAAAATCGAAGGCCTTGCGAAAGAGGTTGTTAAGGGCGCGCTGTTTCTTCTTGGTGGTGGATGAGGTAGTGCTGCCACCACTGCCACTACCACTACTGCTGCTTGCCAGACCGCCAGACATTGCGTTGCCATTCCCATTCGGGGTGATGCGTCCCTCCCCGGAGGACAGAATGGCCTCGCCCAGTATGCGAAACGAATTCTGTGTGGTGGCGGTGCTGG
This sequence comes from Drosophila melanogaster, assembly GCF_000001215.4. Classification (NCBI taxonomy): domain Eukaryota; kingdom Metazoa; phylum Arthropoda; class Insecta; order Diptera; family Drosophilidae; genus Drosophila; species Drosophila melanogaster. The sequence goes on from NT_033779.5 coordinate 20,659,834, forward strand.
AGCTAAGTGGGAAGTTTACCTCCGACAGCGACGAGCTGTCCAGACTGGCGCTGGGCAGACTCTTGCTGACCAGCTTCGCCTGCTGTTGCTGCTGGTGCTTTTCGCTTCGTTTGAGTCGGTACCACTCCCAGGATGTGGGCTCGTGCACCGCATGGCTGTTTTTGACGCCATTAAAGCTGTAGCCCTTGTTTTTGCTCTTGCTAAAGGGCGACTTAAAGAATGCCGGCGAGGACAGGCGTCTAGATTTCTTGGTGCCTGGCTCTTTGCCAGGTTTTCCGTCTACTGTGTCCACAATCTGGTAGCCCGAGGGTCCTTCTGGCATAAACTCATTGTAGGCCAAATCGCTGGTGGGTATAAAGTTAGCTAGATCATCATCGTCAAGCATTAGGCTCTCGTCAAAGTCGCTCTGCGTGGCTGGTTCTTCAGCTTGCAAATCCGGCGTATAGGTGGCTGGCGCGGATTCCTGGCGCTTAAGACCCAATGGTTTCAGTTGCTGAAGGGATTTTTTCTTTCCCGGCTTACCGCAGCTTTGCTTTATGCTTTTAAGGGTGTCTGAAGAGGGGATTTCTCGATTAAATTTGAATTCGTTTCAGGGTTATTCAAGCCAGTACTTACCCACATCGAAGAACTTGTCCGTTTGCTCGCCGCAGGACGTCTCCGTGGTATCCAGACTGTTGTGCCACGAGTGCTTGGCTCCCTTTCGCCTGTGCAGAGAATTTCGGACACTTGCACCGCCATTTGTGTTGGCAATCGCCATATTGGCGGCTATGTTATTGTTGCTGCCATAGCAAACTGAAATTTTACGCTGACGGCTTGGTGGATCCAACTCCTGCATGTTGCTGTCCCCGCACTCCTTCAGAATGAGCATGGCCTCCTCGCTTGGACGCCGTTGCTTGGGTGTGCTCTGATTTGGCGTCTGTTCATAGGACTTACGGCGATCCAGTTTTGGTTTCGCAGCCACAGGTGGATGGCCCGCCTGGTCCTTCTTCAGTAGCTGTTGTTGCTGGCGTCGCAGCTTGCGATAGTAGACAGTGCCCAGGACGAGCATCAGGAAGATGCAGGTGCCCACAATGATGATGACCAGGATGCAGGCCTGCACCTGATACGACAATGCCCTCACCTCGCCGGCCAACTCCGCGCTGTGCTGCTGGTACAGCTGCTCCTGCTCTACGTACCGCCTGCTTTGATCCTCCAGTTGGCGCACCGTAAGCGTCTGTTGTGTCAGCGTCTGCTGCAGCTCCTCCACTTGCTTCTTGTAACGCCTCGAGAGCTCCTCCAGGTATTGTCCAGAAAGCGACATGTTTCGTTCGAGCGCCTACGGAAGACAGAATACCAGTGAACGTCAGTGGTTAGCGAATGTTGTGGGGGTAACACGGAGGGAAATAGTTAGTTTGAAGCAGATACTATTCCAATTAAAAAATAATTTCAAATTAAATTAGCAAAGCTATGCTGCCAAGAATCAACCGGAATTTAAGAGACTATTATAAATAATCAAAAATTAGAGAAAAGAGCACCCTTCAGCATTTCATATGTATTTTTTTTATGTGTAGCTGTGGCGGGGTTCGAATGGATTCGCATATGTATATTGATGACGTCGGTCGGCAAGGTAGCGAGTTGGCTGGCAGAATTGTTACAAGGATGAACCCCGCACAGTCCTTGGACGGAGTCCAAAACGGGAAGTGGCTACCGCTGGTAATGAGCAGCCGGCACGCAAGTCGACTATAAACAAGTCAGAAGAGATTAGGGAGCAGGACGCCGAATATGGGTTACCTTAGTCGTCTTACCAAGTAAGTTCTGGTTTCGGCCCTGTGCAAGGAAGTCATAATTTCCTTATACGATTTCTACGCCAAGCGGTTCAAACTTTATAAACAGGAATAGGAAAAATGCAAGGAATGAAAAAGGTCTTTTGATATTTTGAAGTACATTTGTACAGTTTGCCACTATAATTAATTAACTCCTTGATAGGGTATAATTTTGCTTTTGACTTCCTACCCTGCCACGCTACGTCCATGCCCCATCCTATCCTGCGTGGGTGATTGTCGTCTAGCTAGTTTCTAGTTTCATTGTTTGTTTATTTCTGTATTATTTGCCTCTTCACTGATGACGCACATCAATGGGCGAAAACCCACTTAAAACAGGGAGCTCGAGCCACTCACCTTTATGCGATTGGAGAGCCTGATGAACACACTCTCCGACTGGGCTCCATTCGTCAGCTTCTGCTGCATGTTAACACTGGATAGACTGGCTGGTCCTCCTGCTCCGACAATGCCGGCTCCTCCGATGTTGGCGTTTCCGTTCACCACGGCGGCTGCAGCGGCAGCTGCACCTCCGCCAGCGGTTATCGAAGCCACCGTCGTGGTCAGTAGGTTGTCAATGCCGTCCCAGTTAGCCGGATTACCCTCCTCCATACCCAGATCTCCGTTCGCTACAGCTTCACTAGAGCCAGGGAGTGCATTTGTGCTAGGAGCGTCAGTGAACGATTCCACATCGCTGGGCTGCAAAGTTGTTGGAAGTGTTGGCTCCGGAGGAAGCTGAACTTTGACAACCACTTCCTCAGGTTCCGACGGCATATTGAATATATTGACGTCGGCAGGCGTGGAGTTCGTTGTGGAGACTGTTTCGCTGGAGGTCGACGACTGGTCTTCCATTGAAGGCACTTCTTGGCTCACCTCGGGCACCACAACCTCAAGACTTGGTGTAAGCGGTTCCTTTGTGGGCGTTTTACTGTTCTCACAATCCTGCCGAACACCCGTAGCAGTGGCGTTATCCTGCACTGGTTCTGGTGAGCTTACGTGCTGCTTCAGAGAAGGCGCCTTTGTATGGTTATGGTCAGTCACATTCTGCTCCGCCTGAATGAGTTTACACATGGCTCCCACGTGCTCCGCTGGCAACATACTAAGGAAATAGCTCTGCTCCTTACCCATTTTACTGGCGAACTCCGAGCCCGTAAGGCTTATGCCGAACTCCTCCTGACACACGCGACTGTTTAGAAGATCTGACCGTAAGTGACTAAGACTGAGGAGTGCCTGCAGCTGCTGGAACTGGCAGGATAAAAGACTGTTAATCCTCTCGACCAGGGTGGTATTACAATTGATACAGCTGAAGGCTTCAAATGCTGGCGTTTGACAGAGCACCGATTCCTCTGACCATTTTAGAGCCTTTGTGGGCTTTACGAGAACCTCTGCGGCCTTCTTGACCATTTGCATCACTGCATCCGAGGCGCTTTGAAAGATGTTTCCACCACTGCCCACGGCTGCCTTCTGTTCTTGAGCGCCGTAGTCGTCGTAGAAATCGTCCAGGTCATCGCTTGGTCGGATTTCCGTTTCGAAAGCCTCGTACTCGGAGGTGCCAAACACTCGGAACAACGACAGCGGACAAAAGTGCTCGTTGGCGTAGTGCGACGTGATATCGACGCGCACGAATTTTCCGAATAAGTGTGGATGAAGCTCAAAAGTCTGAATTGTTCGCTTGTCCTCCGCCGCAAAGCGTCCCACATTGCTCCAGTCTCGTGTGGGGAATCGTTTAGAAACGGCTACCGTAAAGTTTTTGGGGGACGAACTGAACAGCTCATAGTTGGCCACGTCCACCTTCTGCGCCTGAATGGCCTCACACAGCTCCACCACGAACCAAATCCGACTTTCGCAAGTACTCAGCATGTACTCATCGGTGGATTGGGTTAGCACAGCCTCCGTATGCTTGGACTCGGAATTGTGTGCGATGATCTTGGCTCCGCAGTCCGGCGAGGCGTAGTTCTTGGAGCGCAGCTTCAGCGTCGGCGGCTTTCCACTGGAAGATCCAGTGTTGTTCTTGCGTTGGGCGGACTTATTTACCACCTGCTGCTCCAACTCCATGGCCTGCTCCCTGCTGGCCTCCGCCTCCATTTGCTTCTGCGCCCACTCGGAAAACACTGGCATGGGCACTTCCTCGTTGGCATTCGTCAAGTTAGCCGTGCCCTCTGTCCCATTGAATGCAGCTGATCCGGGCTGCAACTCCTCGCTGCTCTCTTGGGTTTCGCCCACTGTCGCAGCTTCTGGTGTGACCATTCCTTCCACTTGAATGCCTCCGCCAGGATCGTTTATCTTCGGCATTTGCTCGTCTAGAATGAGACAAGTTGAAAAGTCAAAATTTGTCTCTGAAAGAGGTAAGACAGTAGAGATGTCTTGCCTTTTTGAGGAACTTCCTCGTCAGCCTCCGAAACTTGCATGGGCTGATCCTCATGAGGTTGCTGCTGCTGCTGATGCTGCTCCTCGTCGCTGTGGTTTCCGGCTGTGGCCGGGGACCCGTCAAGTATAACCGAATCCAGGCGGTTCATAACTCGATCCAGCGGGAGCTCTGTTATTGTGACAGCTGGCAGCTCCGTAATGATCTCGGGAAAACTGGAAGATTATTGAGAAATCAGTTTTAATTGAGAGCCTGTTTGAGTATTTTTGAATTCGGCCATTCGGCCAATATCCCACCTCATGAACACCGTTGATATGGCTATTATTTGGGAGAACCATATGATCCAGAAGAATATTAGAAACATGGTCAGGTTGGTTTTCAGCTTATTCAACTCACAACAAATGAACTTCATAACGAACTGTAGCAGCATTTTTCTTACATTCATTTTCGGGGCTCTAATTGCGGGTGATAATTTATTTGCTCAAATACACACATAAATATCGGCTTGAGGCTCAATCTACAACCACAGCTGTGACCCTGCTGTATTCTTACACCCCATCCGTCTGCATCGGCGAACCGAGAACCCAGCTAGATAGAAGCCACGTTGGAATCTCTTCCAGCTGATTGCCGCGAACTGAGTATCTGGAGCAACCATAACACACGCGACTGACGATGGTGCAGAGTATGTAAATAGGAAAACAAGTACTCTAGCTCACAATGCGAACGTTTTGTTTTACTTCACTTTTAACTCTGTGGAAGCGAAACCCCAGCAGCTGTGAACAACGTCAGGCGAACTTAAAAAGGTTGTTAAAAAAAACCCAAATGTCGCACAGCGATTTCAGTGGTCTACATTTAAAAGCGGGCTAGATAAGAATCGCTTACTTATTACTTGACATGATCTTGCCGAGAAATATTGAAATCACTCTGGGAAATTCACAGTTTAAGCAGCTTTCGAATCTCAGCGTAAAATCAAATTTTGAAAGCACCAGTTTATTAATATACACGTATTTTCTCTACTTTCTCACTTTTAGTGGCTGCACTTTTGCGGAAAATATTCAATGCAGTTTTGCAATTATGTTGAATGTTTGGCTAAAAATGATTTCGGGATGCCTGTGTCAAAGAAAATCTGACAGGGCGAATGTAGTAGCCATAAAACTAATTAAGCAAACTGAAAAGCTATATAATATACTCATATATGGCTCATTATATTATATATGCCTTTCAAGGAAATGTACCTTAAAATAGAAATTGTGTCAAAGCGCCAATTTAAAAATATTATTTGGGGGCGTTGACAGTTTATACATAATGAGTTCAAACTATGTCAAGTTGAGAACGCGATAAGAGCAATTATATTTGGTGGATATAGTCCGATTTTATATGGCATTTTCTTTGTCACTGTCCGATTTTCATAATGAAAACGAAATATAATTGCGACTTTACGGGGCGTGAATATTGTACAATACATTTTTTAAATGCGTTTCTGCAGCACTTTGGTTTCAATGAGCAGTGAGCATTTCCTGCTCCTTTATCCACGTGATTAAGTCGCAGTCAGATGATAACTTTTCCTCATTTCTTTGGAATTTCCCATTTTCGTCACAAGAATTAAATGTGAAATAAAAATTCGTACAAAAATATCCCTGTTTGCCTAGTCTGTTTTTTTATCTTGACCAGATGTTTACACTTGCCTTCATTTTAACAGACAGACATTTACATTTTGATTTATGTTTTTTTTCTGAGTTAAGTAAGCTAAGAATAACCCTTTATTTCCTTCCCTTAACTTCGTATTATTTTAAAGTCCCATTTAACCGTTTAAATGAATCCAATACGTGGCTAATACACAATGTGAACAACAACAACAGGTATTATGCCCAAAAATACAATTCCCGAGTAAACAGAAAATAATTCAACAATTCGCTTTTGACATAATCAAAAGCAAATACAAATAAGGCTGAAAGACGAAGCAAGTGCATTTTGAAATGCAAGTAACTGACCTGAGCAAATAAAAAGTATTGAGCTGCACTGATTTTGTAGTCTCAATTGGGTACTATGTATTCCATACAATATTATATCTATTAAATTATAACCAAGCAAATAAATAATTGTTGCAGGAACGGCTCATCTTCAATGCCTCAAACCGGAAACTCAAGATGACAGTCGGGATGGGGAAAACGAAGTTTTTGAGTGGACTTGGCCCACCTCGAATCTCTCGAGGCGTCACGAACAAAGTGGTTCGAGAAATGTGAGAAAAAGGGCTCCATTCGAGGGGCAGCATGCAACAATTAGCGCACATTTGAATGCATTTTTATTGCATAATAAAGCCGATGCCGAGAGTGTCCATCGCCATCGCTAGCAGTTCACTTAGCTCTTTGCAGCGTTTTCGTTTAAAAGTCCCGAGCTAATTAACCGAAATGGGCAACTGTTAGTTCCTCTTTCTCTCGGCTTTTCGGAAAAGTGCATCAAATGGGCGCTGCGAGAAGTGTTAAATGCCTCCGATTCGCCAGCTTCGAAGCTGGCGAGTGACTCCCATTCGAGTTGGCCCAACCAACATGTATGCAAATTCACCTCCTATAGCCAGGTATTCTGTAATAATTATTGGCCTGCACCGCGAGTCTTGTCAACAACGCAACGCCCACAATCGCCCAAAAACTCCCAGGTCTCAAGAAGGAAAACTCCCCAGCTGGCTACACATATTTATGACTTGTCTGAACAACAACGCCGAGTTGGGTATTCAAACTGTCTGCCTGGGCAGTAAGTCAAGTCAAGCCATGTGAGCCATTTTGGGTTAGTCTGGCCGTTCCGGCAGTTGCGTTTTCTTGATACTTTTTAACCAACTTGTCTACACGTTGGTCGGGAATTTCAGGCTTTTCTTTTCAGCTCAATTTTGAATAAATTATTAAACGCAACATGTTCCAAGCAACGACGTGAAAAGTGCCTCAGTTTCTAAGGAGTGCGAAAAGTGAAAATATGTTATGATTACAGGCCGAACTCTCGCTGAAAACTGATTGATATACTATTCGATCGGATCTAAGCAGGAATTTCTGTCCTAGTACCTTTAACTAATGACAATTAACTAATGTAAAATTGCGTGAAGTTTAACCAAAACAAAACTGTGAGCATGAAAAATTAATCTCAATTGCAGTTTCAATATGAACTATGAATCTTGTCTGGACTGCGGCCAAGAATTATGCGTTGAAATAGTTTTAATGTCTTTTGCATTTATTCTGGGACAACATTGAAATGTCGCACGCACATAAAATATATCGTACACAATAAAAACTAAATACTTCTTTGTATAGTGGGTCTGTTTACCCATTTACAATTACTATAGATCGAGCATCTAGTGTTTGTTCCTCCCAAATCGACGACTTCTGTTTGCTCTGCGCCAAAATTTGCACAACTCAGAGTGGCTACAAATAGTGATTTGATGAACTAACCGAATTATAAACATTTCGAGCCAGTTTGGCCTAATGGGTATCCGGTTGGCAGATCAAACAGACATTAACTCAGCCAAAGCCTCAATCAATATTGCCACTTGGCAAACTGAAGGTGTTGGCGGAAATAATTGCAATTAAGAGCTATTATTCATGTTTACTCGATCGACATGCGAAATCAATTTGGCCTCAACTCGCTTTAAGGATAAATGGGGACGATTTAACAAGGATCTCAGCTGTGATTTTCGATAGTTTGAAGTCCTTTCAAGGACTTTCTTATGCCACACACAGAGAAAATACATAAATACGCGCAGATAACATGTTTATTTAAATGAAATGCATCTCACTTAACAATGTATTTTGTACACGATTTATTGGATTGGACTGGTTTAGACAAATAATTGCATATCGATTAGTTTTCTCTGTGCTTCGGCAATTACTTGTAGGTTCCGAACTAAATCAAGGGTCTTGGTGAAAAGTGCACTGCGGGCACATCTACGAGTACGCGGACAACGCGAACGCGATCGCTCACAAGGATAACGAGGATACTAGATAGTGAATCCGACTCCGACTCGCGATCCCAAACACCCAGCGACGGGAGGATGAGGATGAGGTGGCACCACCGGCGTGGTAGCGGTGCACACGATCGCACCACTGGAAATCGAAATGAGAACTGAACGTATTACGGAGTCGGCTCTAGGTAATTGTGGTCCAAGTGCGCAGATATATTTGCCGCCACATCTCGGAGAGCACCGCACCGGGCCAACAAGCTGCGACTCCCAGAGCCACAACTACCATGCTCATAGTGAGAGAGAGTGAGTCGGGCAGAGAGCATTACCTCAGCACATCCGAGTCCGAATCCACAGCCACATCCACTTCGACATCTCGCAATCATCTCGGATCGGCCTGCACTTGCACAGGTGAGAAGCGGCGGCTGCATTTTGCCGGCAAACTTGTCGCCCAGGTTACCCCCCCTCCATCTTGGCAAGAAACTAACGCCTCCGTGTGTGTTGGCTCCAAAACACCCAATTGATGGCCAGAAAGGAAAGCCCCTAAAAGTGCCAATGCTTCAAATGCGCTCAGGTGCGAGCAGATCATTTTTCAAAGACCGCTTCTCGAGGAAGTTGCTTGTATCGCTAGTATGACGGATAAATCGATTATTGCAAATGAATTACTTTTTACGCTACTTACTACTCGAAGGAAACTCAAATCCACATTCAATCCACAAATAAAACGTATTTAAACATTCGAGAGATTAAATTGCAAATCAAAATGTGGAAAAGGAAGACCATGTCACATAAACTATGCCAATTAATAGGCATTATATGTGTGCCATTTTAGTTTTAATGAATTACACCAAAAAGCAATCGGCTCACTTTCCAACGACACATGTTGCCTGAATTCAAATAGGCGCAGTATAAGGGAGCTATAAAATAATTATATCTTATTCGGTACAATAAAAATACCGATCAAGAAAGCCATTTCAATTTTATTTTATACCCATTTTCCAAGCCAGGCTCTCAGGCTTGGGCTCAGGCTATCCACCCACCCATCAGGCGGCAGTGGGGGAAAATAGATTTTCCTCGCCAAACAGTTTTGTGGGCCGTATGGATGGTGCCGTGTGTTCCTTGCCCGGGGCACAGCTGCATTTGGGTGGCACAAGGTGTCGGAAACGGCTTTAGCCCCCACAATGGCTCCCCGATCCTCCGATCCTCCGATCCCAGTGCCTCCTGCACAGGAAGCCCGCCGGCCGGGGGTTTGGCCCCGCCATGTGGCAGGTTTATGTCTAAATCTGTTGGCCAGCCAGGAGCATTAGCATGCGGCGTGGGCCAGGCCCAGATTTGGCATATGTCCTCATGCAAATCAAACGCGATATGAATGTAAAATGTTTACGGTGTGCCCGTGAGTCTGGGCCATATAGTTTACGATCGGCGATAGCGATCGATGGCTGGATGGTCTCTCTCTCTCGGGCCAATAAATATGACCAAATATTTGGCCGAGCATAATTGCAAGTGCAACGGAAAGTGAAATTGTTAATCGTAAACGGGCGACGTGGGCACAGACAGATTGCACTGTTGGCCAAGCAAATAAGGTCTATAAAATCAAATTTGCTTGGGTGAAAGACACAGCCGACTCAGTGCCGCCGATTGTCTTTGATGCGTGTGTGTTTAGCAATTTGTTTTGACTCCTTTTGTGCAACACGGCAAAAAGGTTACGCGGGCCAAAAGTGTCAATTGAATCGAACGATGCCAACTGCAGCAGCATCGGCTGTCCATGTTGCAGTTGCAACTGCAATTGCAGCCAGTTGCCTTATTGCTGCTGCTGCTGCTGCTGCACTTGCCGCAGCAACGCCATTGAAAGATAAACACTTGTAATGCGAAAGTGCTTTTGAACCCACGGCGCTTACACAATGATCCATGGCAACGGCGGCAGCAACAGCACCCATAACAGCGGCAAATGCAAAACTAACTGCAGCAATAACAATGTCAGAAACTATGCATGGAAAGAAATATACAAGCGATTCAACTTAATTAAGTTAATCAAAAACCTCTTTTAGCTAGGTCACAATTAGTGACGATCGCACCTGCACAACACACAAAAGTTCTGATATAGGTAATGAAAAATACTTTTTTACTTGACTATATAAGTACACCATATTAAACTTACTGATTCGGCATGTTTTATCCAAATATTTACTTGTCTACCAAGCTATTTTATTTACACACTGTGCATGGAAAGAAATGAACCTCTTAGCGAGCAAAAAGTTAGGGAAGTTTTTTAAAGTCTTGGTATAAAATCCCTTTAGTTTTTGTGATAGCTTTTCATTGAGTGATTACGCATTATGATCATGAACATATAGGAGTCGCCATCAAACACGCGCCTGGTGCGCTTCGTCATTACGCGGACTGCCACGCTTAGTGATTAACAAGCGTACAGAGTGATTCATTAAAATGTATGGACTGGAAAACAAATGGCATATCATAGATGTTTTTAAAAACATTAAGTTGACGATCTTCCTTAAAGTAAAAGTAAACGATTAGTTGTCCTATTATCCCATCCAGTAACGCATATCCGTTTGAAATTGCACACGAGTGCCATCTGAAGGCGCTTTGTTTTATAGCTCATAACATTTTTATGATTGATCCATCCGAACAAATGAATCAAAATAAACAATATATGCAGCTGGCATTTAATTGCAAAACAAAATACATCATTAGCCATGCTATACCATATCGGTAGGTATTCAAAATATTATTAAATATTAGATATTTTCTCTGATGCTTGCTGATATTTTCTTTTCGTGTACTTAAAGACGCTAGACACACACACGAGTTGTTAAGTGGTTGAAGTATTGGCAGTGCCATCAGTCCGTCGAGTGGGTGGCCATTGGAGGCGGAGCAGGGAGGATAATCGGGAGACGGTCTCTAAGCTGCAGAAGAAAGTTAAAATGGCAGCTGGGGACCAAATGAGGATTTTCTCTAGGTGCCTCCGAGGGCGGATTCCAGTTCAGAGTTTGGGTCACAGCGAAGCAATTGAACTCTGTGCAAGGATTTGCTGCCAAGATCCTCGATCGGCAGTTAAGATAGTATTGCTTGTTTGTGGCAATGTAGATGCTTGTATCTTGGAAACTGTCAATGTTATGTAAACAAGTAATCGCACAATGATCCCGTGCTGCCTAAAACCAAAAGGAAAAACATTTAAAGAGCACCAAAAGCAGGTTATAAATTTTAAGTGGATAAGATCAAACATCATTTCATTTTTCCAATTCAACTATTGGGGAATTTCAATTATGTAACTCCCACTCGTAGGAATATTTCTCCAGCAAATCCCCCACAACTCAATAAAACCCCCATCAAAAGTGCAGCCATACAAACAGTTTACTCAGTTTCCACTGAAGAATTTCGAATTAATTTGTTTAACAACAAAAAACGTATAATAACTCAAAGTAGCGGCGGCAGCTGCCTTGCCCCTCCCCTTCCGACACCACCACCCACTTCCCAGTTGGACACCTACGCGTCTCGAGCATTTTTCACTCCGCACGATGCCAAAACGTCTACACGTCTACGTCTACGTCTACGTCTGGGGTCCCTACTCCGGCACCACCTTCTCTTCCACCCGGCTTTTTCGCCAGATAATCAGTAACAAATAACAAATGCAAGAGGCAGGAGATGAGAGAAAAACGCCGGCAGAAACCGGCTTTTCTCTCTCTGCGTCGATCGCGGTTTTTTTGTTTTTCCACATTTTTATTAGAGAGGCGCCCAAATAAATGAAACAAAGTGAAAAATAAAAACAAGAGGGAAAAATGCGAGAGGAATGCCCACAAAAGACAGGTGAAGGCGTACGACGGCGGCCTAATCAATGCAGCTGGACGAGATCAGTAATCGGCGGTCGCCTGGCGATCGCCTGGCGATCAACGATCAGCGATCGCGATCAATTTTGATTGACGAAAGTCAATGGGCGCACGCTCACAATCAATTAAGTATTTGGACATTGAGGCGAGGCGATAAGATCGATCATTGCATTCCATTTCGACGTGGGAGAGGACTGATCGTGCGGATCGTTGAGCGATCATTGACAGCAGATCGGCGGTTTTATCTATACAATATATAATCCTCCGAAGCTGTAAGTCCGCGACATTTGCATAAGTGCCAATTGCCTGATCGCCGTGAACGATCTGCGAACTTTATGGGCAAGTCCACGGGACACAGGGAGAAAAAAAGAGGCTCTGGCAAATGTAAAATTCGGAAACTACATGTACATATTTCCAACTGGTCAAAATGGCATAATTAAAACACAACTACCAGATGGCATGAGAACAGGCTATTGATGATGATGGTGGGCAACTTCCCGCTGTGTAACTGGGCGTACGTACGTATGTAAGTACACACATAATAATGGGTTTGCCAAGTGTGATTACGCTGTTCAACGAGATCATGATGCATTTGAAAGCCCAAATGGTAAAATCTCTTTAGAGAGTCCTTCGCGTCGAAAGTGAAAGTAATTCCCCGGCCGGCGAAAGATTCGCCGCCGATCACCTGCCAAATGCAAACCATGCACAAGTGCACATACTATATGTTCATATGTATCTACAGTCTCCAGCAGCAAATGTGTGAGATGTCTGGAAGGCCAAAATGGATTTTGATTCTGTCGGCTGCGTGCTACCGCCGCGGCTGGAAAACATATTTATGTCGGTCTGTCTGCCTGTCTGTCTGTCTGTCTGTCAGGAGGTGCTGGCGAAAACTGTTCGCGGAAAATGCAAAAAATGAAAGTAACTTCGTACTGATAAAGCCATTTACGGGGCCAGCCAGACACAAACATGACATCAAATCGAAGCCAGGCTCTGATTCGATGCCATTTAACACTTTTACCACCCGCGATAGAGCGGCGCACTAAAATCCGAGAGGCCAACGATATGCAAATGTGCTCAACGAGGCCTTTAAAGGATCTGCGACCAAGCGAGTCCGCGACTGGACACCACGTAGTGGTAGAGAAATGCTACACTTGAAGGAAACTCTGGTGGAAATGGAGAACTCCTGCGACGTCTTTCAAGTACAAATTGTACAATAATAAATCTTAAGGAGTTGTAACTTTTTGTTTTTGTACATCATTATTATTTGAAGGCACTAAAGTACACTAAATGGCGGGTATATTTCAGTCTCCAAATCGAAGAGGTGGCCTGCGTCTAATCTTATGTTTGTTTGCCACTTGTGCAACTCATTTTTTCCACTTTTTTGGGATGAATGAAATGACCGGCCGGCCGGCCAGCAGTAGATAGGCTCAGACTGACTGGCGGAGGAGGCATTTAGAAAGTACATACACTCACGGAGGGGAAAATAAATTGAAAAACTGTAAAGCAAATTACCAGCAAAAGGCATTGTGACAAGACAACGCGTGGGAGATCGCCGGAGCACTGGAGCTGGAGCTGGATTGCGATTGCAATTGGAATCGGTTTCGGTCGGTATGGAAGTGGCGTTGGGTCTGGACAGAGACAGTTTCGTATATAATTCACATATAGTTTGGCCCCCGGTTACGAAATGCCCGCGAATGAGTTATATTTGAAATACTTTAGCACATGTCGGTTTAACTGCTAAAACGCAATAAACCCAGGGCTATATAAGCACCTAAATTGGCGAAAGGAATTTCCAGAGACAACGTTTTGGGCAGTCATTACATGTGTATAAACCAATAGCGCATTCCGTTCAATAACCAATCGTCTCGAGACAAAATCAATCATATATCTCGAGGAAAAGCATTCTAGAACTGCAAAGTAATTAACAAAGAAAAAATATGAGATATCTGTGAGCAGATCGAAATCTGAAACTTGATAAGATAGCACCCATGAAAGTGTGTGGCGCCAGAGAACATCTAAGAATAGATGCCAGTTACGTAGCTCGCTGCAATTATTGCACTTAATCAATAGCCAGCCAGCTCTATCAATGAAACGAAAACAAGTGAATGTGGTTACTACGTTATACTATGCATGGCGTACGAGCAAAACAAATTGCAGTCGCAGCCACAAAGATTAACGACGTGGCACACTCGCGTGCAAGTAAGTAAACAAAACTCTGGGAAATGCCGGGGAAAATGTTGGAAAACGCTCGGATGTCTCACGCATCTGGTGTGGTGGATAGCATCGTATCCCATCGATAATCATGTTATTGGACAGTTCTATTTATAGGCAACAAAAGCAAAGCGCCAGCTAAACATTTTGCGATGACCTTGCCAACAAGCTAGTGAGTGAAAGGCATCTTTGATCTCATCCAGCTGTTGGTGGGCTGCAGCATGTGAGCGAACCTAAATCGTGCCCACCACCTCAAGACGTGACAACAACAAGCCCCGAGTACTGATAAGGGTCATTGGGGGACTAAGAGCCCCTATATAAAACACTATAGCCTTAATTCAGCTGATAACAGCGCGAGTTTTGAGATGACTGCGTTCGCCTGGGAATTTCATCTATGTACATATGACCATGTATTTAGTTATTATTCTTAGTTTCCGTACTGGCTAATCTCTTTGGCTCAAGGCTGTGCTCCTTCATGGGATGGGTAATTGCATATCAGCGATGCAGTACACTTTTTGCCTTTTTTATATGCCTCACACATTAAGCCCCTGTATTTTTCGTCAGTTTCCTTCTTTCCCTTTTAAATAAGTTAGCATTGGCCTTTGTTGTAGCCCTCTTTCATGTTCAAGTTCAAGTAAATAAGTCACGTCGATTGAAAAATACTTTCATACTAATGACAAAAATTACGCCAGCGGGAAATACTTCCCGTGGAAACACAAATAGAAAGGCACGTCAGTGCGTCACAAGAACTTATCAGCGAAAACCCCATGAAGTGTGCACATACATGTAACTAGGTGTACAAACGGCAGCGGTGAACTTTGAAGTAAAAAGGTTTCAAACTAAATTATTATAATAGATCTCCAAAATAAAATTATCTTTTCCAAAAATATATAACTCACTTATCCACAACAATAATATTATATAAATTCCAAGCTAAAGGTATTCTTATAAATCCTGCATAACCACTACAACATTGACCGCGAGTGTGGGATCAATAAACCACTCACCTTTCTTCCGCCTGCGGTAGTTGTGGTGGTTCCTGCAGCTCCGGCGCTTTCGGCTGCCCCGTCGCCGGCTCCTCCTGCTCCAATTGCTTTGGTTGGTCTAATTGCTGCGATTCACTAAATCTATGCACTTTACCGGCACTGCTACGCTTATTATAATTTAATTGATTATTTGGCACTTGGGCGGTGGATGAGGACGCGCCACCCACATCAGCGGCTAAATCGATTTCACTAATATATTCACTATGGCTTTTGGTCCGCTGCTGGTCAGATAGCGCGGGCAGCTCCTTTACAGGCACTGACGTGTCCCCAGATATTGGCCGATTGCCAGTTTGGGGCACTTCGGCGAAGGAGGAGGAGGAGGATGTGGCAACGATGGGCACGCCCTCCTGTGCAGAGGGCAACAAAACTCCAGCTCCGTTGTGGAGTGGCGGGGGTGGAGGTTCCGGCCTTGGAGGCGCCGCCGGTTCCTCGGGCTCTATGTGGGTTTTCCGAGCTGCATCCTTGGCTGAGTCGCCAGCCCTGCTTGGGATTTGTGAGTCTGCAGCTGCCACATTGTCGTACAACCAGAAACAGCAGCTGCAATCGGAAAATCCACTTAGAAATCGCTCCATATAGGCATGGATGGTATCTGTGTCAGCTCACCTCAGCAGCAGATTTATGAACATAAAGCGCACCAAGTGCAGCCGCATGTGCATCGTTTTAGTCGCTTTGACTTAACTTAACCGTGGCTAGTGCCCAATTCGCTAATTTACTATACTATTTTTGCGAACAGGCGAGGCCCGCGTTCGCCAAAAAGTACGTGTACCGTCGGGCCAGAGCTTTTGACATGGATTCGGTGATATTTTTTCACTCGATATCGATCTCGGGTTTAGCATGCGGCCAGCTCCATTGTGATTTAGTTAAAATAATAATAATAAATCAAAAAGCGCTGCAAAAATGTCAACGCGCACGTAAAATAACAAAAAACTGGAGGTGCCCGTGCACGCGATAGGCAGCTATCGAAGTAGCAGCTATTGTGGGAAGCAGTCACAGTACTTTCTATCGACTGCACTGGTTAACAAAGAACATGAAACGGGTTATAATATTTCCCTAGCAGATATGTTTAATACAATTGTGTGTGTACGTAATAAAACAGACAATCTAAATAGAATAATTATATATTTTATTGATAGTTCCAAAATAAACATGTTGTTTTGCAGTGTTATCGTATTATCGATAGACCTTCCTTACCAGTGTTTTTGTTTGTCACAATCGAGAAGGCGCTTGGAGTTATATCAAAAAATAAAAAATAGGAGGAAAACAGCCGCGAAATGTCCTTCCTGCGCGGTTCCGTGAGCTATGTGTGGTGCACCACCAGCGTCCTGGGAAAGGGAGCCACCGGTTCCGTGTTCCAGGTTAGTGTGCTTAACGGTGTTCCGAATTTCCCACCTGACTCACTTTCCTTTCGTATTTTCCTTGTCTTTTAGGGGGTCAACAAGATCACCGGCGAATCGGTGGCGGTGAAGACCTTTAATCCCTACAGTCACATGCGACCGGCTGATGTGCAGATGCGGGAGTTCGAGGCCCTGAAAAAGGTCAACCACGAGAATATAGTAAAGCTGTTGGCGATCGAGGAGGATCAAGAGGGGCGTGGTAAGGTGATCGTGATGGAGCTCTGCACAGGCGGAAGTCTCTTTAACATCCTGGACGATCCTGAGAACTCGTACGGTCTGCCGGAACACGAGTTCCTGCTGGTCTTGGAACACTTGTGCGCCGGAATGAAGCACTTGCGGGATAACAAGCTGGTGCATCGCGATCTGAAGCCCGGAAACATAATGAAGTTCATCTCGGAGGACGGGCAAACCATATACAAGCTTACTGATTTCGGTGCTGCTAGAGAACTGGAGGATAATCAGCCGTTTGCCTCTCTATACGGCACAGAAGAGTATCTTCATCCCGATCTCTACGAGCGCGCTGTGCTGAGGAAGTCAATCCAGCGATCGTTCACCGCCAATGTGGATTTGTGGTCGATTGGGGTCACGCTCTACCATGTGGCCACCGGAAATCTGCCTTTTAGACCTTTTGGTGGAAGGAAAAACCGAGAGACCATGCACCAAATCACTACCAAAAAGGCTTCTGGGGTGATTTCCGGCACTCAGCTGTCCGAGAATGGACCAATTGAATGGTCCACCACGTTGCCACCGCACGCCCATCTCTCGCAGGGACTGAAAACCCTGGTGACGCCTCTTCTAGCTGGACTTCTCGAGGAGAATAGGGAAAAGACCTGGTCTTTCGATCGTTTCTTCCACGAGGTGACGCTCATCCTCCGCAAGCGTGTCATTCATGTGTTCTTCACCAATCGGACTAGTTCGGTGGAAGTGTTCCTAGAGCCAGACGAGCAAATTGACAACTTCCGAGAGCGTATTTTCCTGCAAACAGAGGTGCCGCTGGAGAAGCAGATCCTTTTGTTCAACAACGAGCATCTGGAGAAGAAGGTTACTCCACGAACGATAGGTGAGTCAGTGCCTTTTAAATATAATGGTAATTGAAAAACAATTTATACATTCCAGCTAAAGCATTCCCTGCCACCACAACAGATCAGCCAATATTCCTCTACAGCAACGACGACAACAATGTTCAGTTGCCCCAGCAATTAGATCTCCCCAAGTTCCCAGTGTTCCCTCCCAATGTTTCAGTGGAGAACGACGCCAGTCTGGCAAAGTCCGCTTGCAGCGTTGGCCATGAATGCAAAAGACGCGTGGACATCTTTACTTCCATGGATATCCTTATTAAGAAGGGAGTGGAGCACTTCATAGAGATGCTAGTGACCACAATAACTCTACTATTGAAGTAAGTAAAAGGAGGAGAAACTTTATTATCAAATAATAAGTTAATTAAATTTCAGAAAAACTGAGAGTTTTGACAACTTGCTTTCCACTGTGATTGATTATGCAGATGTGGTGCACAGCATGGCCAGAGTGGTAAGTGGCTAGGTCTCCCTGTGGATAACTCCTTGGTATAATCGCATTGGTATTCTTTTAGACTAAAGGAGATCAGGAGATAAAGACCCTGCTGACTGCCTTGGAAAATGTCAAAAGCGACTTTGATGGAGCCGCGGATGTGATCTCGCAGATGCACAAACATTTTGTGATAGATGACGAACTTAAGTAGGTTTTGTTGGAAATATGCTTGGATTAAGTTATAATTCCAATCGATTTCTTATCCAGCGATCAATGGACCTCCTCCATGCACGGAAAGAAGTGTCCTTGCAAGACCAGAGCCAGTGCCCAGGCCAAGTATCTGGTAGAAAGGCTGCGGGACTCCTGGCAGCACTTGCTCCGGGATCGTGCAACGCGCACACTGACCTACAACGACGAACAGTTTCATGCCCTGGAGAAGATTAAAGTGGATCACAATGGCAAACGGATAAAGGCCTTGCTTTTGGATAACGTAAATCCGACAGTGGCACAAATCGCAGAGTGCCTGGCGGACTGGTATAAGTTGGCTCAGACCGTCTACCTTAAAACTCAAATTTTGGAGAAGGACGTGCGCGATTGCGAAAGAAAGTTGAACGGAATACGCGATGAGTTGTATCACGTTAAGTCGGAGCTGAAGCTGGATGTGGACACAAAGACCATAAACAACAATAATCAGCTGGCCAAGATAGAGGAGCGGAATCGGCTAAGGGTCATGCAGCAGCAGCAACAGGAAGTTATGGCTGTCATGAGAACGAACAGCGATATAATAAGTTTGCTTAGCAAACTGGGCATTACCAACGGAAGTCTGGAAAGTAGTTAGACGGGCATATCATGAAAGTGCAAGAATATTTTATTTGCCTTTACTTTGTAAGTTAACAATAAATGTTTACTTTTTTATATCTGAATTTGTAAAGCAACTACATATATTCCTATTGAAACTTGGCTGAATATCGTGAAAGAGTAAGATTTCTGTAGGTCATTAAATTATTTATTTTATCATGCTGAAATAAAATTAAATTTCCGATTATAGTTATTTAGTTATTGTTATTTAACTGTCTATACATGAAAAAGCGGACTAGACTGCATGGCACACACAATTTAAAAATGGTAGAATGCCCTATGGCTAGAATGCACTGTTTAATTGCTTATTTACATTCTCTAAACAAGTTTACTTTTGACGAAACTGATGATGATGACTCTTGCGAATGTTGGCTCCGTTGTGTTGCTGTCGCTGGGAATGTGATCTTGTGGGTCCATGTTCGCCGGCATCGGCCCGGCGCAAAACTTCGGCGTAGGATAAGTCTAACTTTTTAAGTTTATGTAAGTCTTGCGATACCGTGTTATGATAAAACTCGACGCCATTGAGCTCTATTACTCGGCCCCGAGAAGTTTGGGGAGTATTCATATTCTTGTTATAGATCACCATGGGAGAGCCATTCCAGTTGCTTGAGGATGGAGTTGTCCGTCTGCGGTTACTGCGTCCGAATTCAGCATTCAATGTATCCGTACACATCTTTGAGCTCCCTTGTCCACCACCACGGTTGTTCATGGCCAGAGGACTGTTCCTGGGAGTAAATTCCCGGGAGTTAAACAATTCGATGCGATCTCCAGATGAGCTTTGGTTTCGGTGCTTTCGTCGGTTCTTCTTCTTGATTCCGACACCTACGGTTAGATATTCGAGTGGTTCGCGCTTGAGTGGAGTAAGTATCTGGCCATTCTCCCTTATGGGTTTATAATTCGGTTCGCCGACAGTTGTTTCCTTCGAGGAGCTGTTTAACAAAGTGGATTGCGTTAGGGACGATTGGTTTTGTTGGTTTCGGACATCAAAGATGTGTTTTTTGGCTGTCTTCCGCTCCAGTTTGGTAACGCACTCGGACATTGCAATGGACTGGTTGGATATAACTGAGGATACGACGCTCTGTGTGTCGTCAATGAAGTCATCTGGAGATTCCTCCCTCTCGGGTGTTACCGGGGGTACTTTGGCCGCCACCAAGGGTAATTTTTCTGTAATCTGTGCGTCGTCATGCAGGGACGGAAGCTTGTCTTCTTCGTTATTATCAGCTGCCTTCTTGAGCACTCCAAATATCTCCTTGAAGAGTTCCCTGTACTCCGGGCGATTACGGAAATGAGATTCAATGGGGCTGACGTCGTCATAAATACTGAATTTACAATCGTTTCCATTACTTATTGAGCAAAGGAAGTAACTCGGTCGCTCGTCAGTTTGCGTAGACTTGTTGCTAGTTTCATCCGAGAATCCCGACGATGTAGTTTCTGATTCCGAAAACTCGGTTGGAGTGCGCTTACGTGTTGAATCCAACATAAGGTCAGATTCCTTTGAGCTGTTAACAATTGTTTCTGATTTTTTGCCTTGACTGGACTCGGTCATGGTCTTCCCATCTGGATTGCTGGTGAAGTTGCTCTTGACCGCATTCGAGGTTCTCTTCACCTCCACCAGAGCTTCATATTTCTCGACTAGGTCCCGATAAGGATTTGGTTTGTCGCTAGAGTTGGGATTGAGGTCCTCGGGAATCCGGAAGCGTTCCTTATAATCCGCACCACTATTATCGCATTTCGAGGTGCTTTCGCTTAGTATGCTGCGATCGTCATCTTCGTAGATTTCTTCGGTTGGGGCAATGGAGGATTGATCATCCATATTGGTGTTGCTTTCGTTAATATCCCTCAGGCAGCGACTACACATTTGGCCTTGTCTCACGTCGTCCAGGAGGCTGAACTCCTCGTGCATCGACATTGTTCCCTCATTGGCACTGTTCTCCAGCAGACGTGTCTGCAGACCTTGGTTGTCTTGGATTATGGTCACCAACTGCTCCTCCAGCTCGGTGCACCGCTGCTGTTCGGCCAAGAAGTCACGTTTTAACACCTCCATTTCGCTGAGCAGCTTTACCAATTCCTCGTTGTCTTCACCCTTAACGGCGGTCCTCTCGCACATGGTGGCATTACTGAAGGAGATATCCTCCAATCCTGTCGAGTTCGCTATGGCCATAACATCTAGTTTGGAGAACTCAACACTCTGCTCCTTGCACAGCGATTGAATGCTGTGACTGGACACAGAACCCTCGGTCGAATGCTGCATCCTATAGCGTTCCTGCTGGTACTGATCCACCTTCCGCCGCTCGGTGCTCAGGGATTGCCGAGCATCGCTCAGAAGTTGACTCAGTTCCTCGCAGCGGGCTTCCAGGACTTCCGTGTTGGTGGTCAGCGTCTTAATCTGCTTCTTGTCCCGATTCTTCTCCAGATTTAGCCGCTGATTGGCACGCTCCAGATCCTGAATGCCCACTTCCAGCTGCTCGTAGACCTTAAGCCGTGAATCATTCACCTCGGTCATCGCATTAATGTGCTTGCGCAGATGCAAGATCTCCAGTTCCTGCTCATCCCCCTTAATCTTGTACTCCTTGATGAAGGTTTCCAGCTCCTTATTGCGTTCCAGGAGCGTTTTTCCCAGCTCTGCTGCCAATTGTAGGTCATCGAGCATGAACTGCGATACGTTTTCACAGCCAGCCGAACCGTGATTGGATTCCTCCATCTTGGACTTGGACCTTTCTAAGCTTGGGCTTGATGCGAACTCTGGCGAAAATTTAAAGATTTAATCGATTTTAGTTCATTTAGCAGCAGAGCTTTGTGAGCAAAGCAAAACTCAAACAGTAATTACTTGGCAAATGTCCTCTCAATGGTGGAAAACTGCTACAACAGTAACTTTTTTACTGTTTCATCCCCAAAAACAAAAAGTATGGTATTGCAGCGAGTGCAGAAAAAGCCCTACGTACTAGGGCGCAACTGCATGTACGAATAGTTAATTAATGCTTTTTATTATACACAATCGACCTGCAGACAAAGAACCGAAATGAACTTCCTAGCAGAACCGGAAATAAATTTATAATAGGATTATTCGCATTAGGGGGATTCCTGCTCAGATAGGGCTATGATTTAAGCTCGCCTTTCTTATATAACCCCTCGCGAGTTGTTTGGGGAAACCTTGTTGGATTCTGAAATACCAGCAAAATGCACGGATGTATAATTATATTTTTGAGCTTTCATTGTCTTTGAAAGAAGCATGCAATATCATAATAGATCAGTACATGAATACCCATATTAATTATTACGCATATTTATAGTTGTCAAAATTAATAAATCCAAATTGTTATGTCTCCTTAGTAATTCCTTTGCTCACAGAAGCAAAATATTTGTTTGAACATTATTAATTTAAGTTACCCTAGAATTTGGCGTATTTAAAGTTCAGATACCATCTAAGTTTAAATATATCTAGGAAGTGCAACCGATAATGTGTGGGGTGTTAAAAATAAATATATATATTAATTATACAAATATTTAAGATAAGTAATTATTTGACGCTACCTTATCGCAACGATAGCTTGGCTTTAATTACCAACCACCGCCTGGTCACACTAAGCGGCCGGCGTTCTTGTTTTGATTTTGTGTTTCTTCCTTTTCTTAATTCGAGGACAGTATGAGCCCCCCGCCATGCTGGACGCTCTAATTCGGGCAGCGGAGCTTGTGGATCTGGTCCTGCTGCGTCCGCTGGCCAGCGTGATTGATGCAGTGATTACTGGCGTGTACTACTTCCTGTGGGGCAGCTACCTCGTCGGCTTCTGTTTGGTGGAGGGCAGCAGGAAAGGATGGAATCTGTTGAGATGCGCGGTCAGGAATATCAACGAGGGCATCCGCGACTTGGGCCTCATCACGCTAGATGTGGCGGACTACTTCTACGGCGGCACCAAAGGCGGGCTCAAGAATGTACTCGATTTTGGTCACTGCATATCCCGATTCATCTGCAACTTACTCATCGATCTGGGTGATGGCATCTTGTGGCTGCTGATGCTGCTGCCGAGGGCCATACTATTCCTCTGGGACTGCCTCCTAGACTTTGTGGTGCACTCAATCGTGGCCCATGGCTTGAGCTTGCTGAACAGTGCGTTCCGGGCCTCGATAGGATTGGCCCTGCTCCTCGTTCTCTATATGTTCCGCCGCTATGTGTACCTGATGCTCATCTACCTGCTGCAACGTGGACGCATTGAAATCTCGACGAAGACGCAAAGCGTTTACCTATGGACCCATCATAAATTGCAACACTTCATACACAATGTTTGGTATGTGTCAGAGAACGCAGGATCCGCGAGTCCAGAACGCTGTGTCGTGTGCATGGCTCAAAGCAGGAACGTAGTAGTCATGCCATGCCGGCACCTCTGCCTCTGCAAAGAGTGCTCCCTGCAGCTCGTGCTCCTTTTAGAAGACCGCTGTCCTGTCTGCAGGCACAACATTACGTCGTTCCTGTCAGTTTACGTTTGATATATAAGACTGCCAATTGGAATTTAACTTATAAGTAATTATGATTCTCAGAAGTTAACCAAATGTCTTTGGTTAAGACACTTGTAATAGAAAAAACAAATAATCTTTACAAAGCAGAACAGACAAAACATTTTAATGCAGCTTTCAATTCCCAGACACCTAAAATATCAAGTAAAACAAGTTAAATTGTTTTATGTATTTATTTCAAACCAATGAAAATATACGATTTGTTTTGTATACATTTATGTAAATACGGTTTGGTTTTGCGTATAACTAATTTGCTCAAAAGACAGATATAGAAAAAACGTTTGTTTTGGGCTTACATCGTTTAAGTATATATAATTAAAGATTAAATCGAAATGAAATGATTCGCTTTGCTTGTTATCGTATTGCAGAGTTAATTGAATTGCAAGTTATAGTTCTTCCATCATAACACTTATATGATTTGGGTTCTTAACTGGTAAATGAAACGATCAAATAAGAGTAAATTACACAACTGGCAATATAGCATTGGTAGTACCGATGTCTATCAGATAGACATTTGTGATAGCGTCTATAGGTTTCACCTCTCTTTCTGCTTTCTGCATTTCTAGTAGTAGGCGCATAAGTGGGCTGGATATACATAGCTAATGTACATACATAGCTTAGGTTATCTATTGTGTGGTTGGGGGTGTAGTGGGAAATAGCGCCCGATGTACCGATTGACGCTCTTATTACGAATAACATTATCTTGCGAAGGACGTCTAATTATGCTATATAAATTTAATTTGTGCCAATTTCTTCTGTTGCTTTTCAATTTGTTGTATAAAGCTTTATGCGCTGCATCTAGCTTAATTCTATCCGTTACATAGTAAAATATATATGTATGTTAGTGTGTATATGTATATCCTTTAATAGCAATATTAAAAAGTTCTCATTTAAAATTGTTTCATCGAAAAATTTCACGTTTACTCTTCTGTTTTGTTTTATTTTCTTTTGTTTCGTTTTGTAGCTGTATCTCAAAAATATGAATCCACACTTGACATTCACGTAGTACAATAAATATGTATGCATTTATAAAATTACAAAAGAACAATAACCCAAAATATATGTATATGCTCGCTCTGGGATGGCCATATCAAGCTATAGCTATAGCTTTGTACGCAACTTGTAAAAGTCGTCGCTCTATTCAAAATATATGTGTGTAAATATGCATGTAGGTTTGATGTTTCCATGTCGTGTAGGTACAAAGTAGGTTCCTATAGCTAGATATATCTCTATAATATTCATATTCATATTCATATTCATGTGCATGGTTGATATCCAATGTTGTAACGGCTAAAATGGCATCGCGTTTAGGGTTTCGAACCCGAACCTATCTATCATCTCGTTTCGAACTGATTTGGTCACCTAACTGTTCCTGTTTAATCCTGGCTTATTATCGCTCCCAAACGTTACAAGATCAGGTTAATCTATGTTTTTCGGTAATTTAAGGTGCGTTTTCTTATGAAATATTGCTCTATGGTTGCTGAACCTCTCAACTTCCCTAGGATTTGTATTTGTTGATTGGGTGGGTTCAAGTGAGATGGGACGCTTTGAAATCCTGACACATTTTCTGGGAATTTCTCTTAATTGGTAGAGTTCGCAGTTGGGAGAGTTAGTACGTCGCGTTTAGAACGTTTCATATCTAAATTCAAAGTGTCCCATTTCACTTAGATCCACGCAGGTATATTTCTCATAGCTACAGCTCAGCCGCATGCAGATCATAGTTTATACTTAGTTTAGCTTGGCCTAGGTTCTTCTTTAAGATGGTACAAAATCTAGTTGTCGAACATTTCATGTGCTACATGTACAATAATTTAATAATGATCTATCTAAATTGTATAGGTAATGAGAACGTATTAACCACGCCGACGCCCCCGGCTTGCCGATTATTAAATGGATTTAGTAACACTTGGGTTTCGGTTCTACGTGTTCCGTGCACTCGAAAGCTTGAAGAGATATGTTATTCACTTTGGGGATTTGTGGATTTGTGTTTTTGCTCTTAGCTTGCATTTAGTTATAGTTATAGAAGTCTTCAATTTAACACATAGAAAATCTGTCTTTCGTTAATACGAACGTTAATTGGAAAGTCGCTAAAGACTGGTACTTTGAAAAGTCCTCGTAACATACCTTTGAAATATTTGCTATCTAACGAGTTTTTTACTTTTTGTTATCAAAGAAAAGTGGTACGTATAAAATAAACCATACAAAAGTTAGACATAAAAATATATATTTATGCGTGTATATATATTATAGACATATATATATAAATATATAGAGTTCAATGCCAATCTATCACAAAATCACATAGAGGGGTTTTCTATCGAGATAACACACACACATATATAGAGAGACAGATCCAACGATCCACATACGATTCTTTGAGAACTTAGATGGAGTGGTCTAGGATTAAATAAAGTTCTTTTCTCGTTTGGAACGTACGAACTGCGGTTATGCAAGGGTTCTTGGATTTCCGAATACTTGGACTTATATATATTATATTATATTATATATATTAGATATTAGATCGTATTTAGTAACTTATCGGCTAGTTTGTGTGCTTGTGTGCAACTCTCTCTGTGTCAGACACAATCATCACAAGAAGGTACTTATACTCTCATTGTGCACTGTTTGGTGCATTGATAAATCGAACAGAATAGTCTTAGCCTATAACTATTAGGACCTTAGTCTAGGAAATAACCGAAATACTTGGTTGGGCTATCAACTTTATGCGGGTCTAACTTAGCTTAGGGCAAGCACGGCTTATAGCAACTATATGATATGATAGTGGATTTCCACACAGTTCTCATCTATCTTCGAGCTTTTAAAAGAAATATAAGAATAATAGGCTATCGTACTTTATCCCAATTTGTGCAACTCATTGGGGGATTTCCTTGAAGAGAACCGCTGGGGTCTGGCATAGAAATTATATAACACTACTGCTGCACGCCCTTATTTTATTTATTTATTTATTTGATTCGCCTAAATCAATTGACTAGAAGTTAGCAAAAGGCAAGAGAGCAAGAGTGAGTTCTGTTTCTGTCCGTTGTTTGTCCGTCCGTAGTGCCGAATGTTGAGCAGGCTTCGAAGTCCGGGGATAGAAAGTGTTGCCATTGCGTGCCCGGCCGTTGATTCCGGTTTTGACAGTTGAAATTAAACAATTTAACAATTAACGTCAACAAGTTGGAGCTCGCGGTGCTGACGAGTCACGCAGGAGCCATAGGCTGTGCACTGGAAACCCCCTCTCAAATATGCATGTCCGTAATTATCGAAGGAGCCGGGGCTGTCCGGCTAACTACCTAGCTCTACACTAAAGATATGGCCTGGGTCTGCTATTCGCTTCATTTCTGTTCGGTTCGGTTTTGTTTTTGCTGTTGTGAGATTTATTTATTTCAGGGTTCTACTAAAGCTAGTTGCGTCCGTCCTATGGGGTCCTTTCTCTGTATATCCTAGGAGGCATAACTTAGGGGCTAGTTTAAGGAAGCAAGTTGTGATGATACGCTTGATGATCGCCTCTAGAAGGGCAATGTGGTGACGAACATGTTCTCGATGAGAGCTGGCGCGGGCACCAGGTCCTCCAGCTTCAGGTAGAAGATCCTCTGCAGTCCCTGGACACTCAGGGACCTCAGCTCCGGCAGCTTGCCCAGCAGGCGGCTGAAGTAGTGCTGCTTCTTCTGGGCCTCGGCATTGTAGGTGACGTGGTCGCGCAGACTGCCAATGATCTTCATCTGGAGCTGCTCCACCTTCTTCGGCTCCCGCAGGCCATGGCGTTCTGTAGATTCAATAAGTCAATAAAAGGGGGATTTAATTTAGCTTTAGCTTTTGTCAATTATAAACTATTGTAGTTATAAAGTTAGGAGCAAGAACAGAAACTAAAATCAGAAGGTTTAATTTCAGAAAGCAAGAGTATTCTTGCAAATAATCCTATATCCTTATAGAAGGATACGTTACCCACCTGTGATCAGGGTTAGGGCACAGAGGCAGGCGAAGGCGGAGATGTCGATCTCCAGGTTGTGCAGGCTGCGGCTGAACTCCATGATGTCGTTGAGCCACTCGCCGAAGGAGCGCAGGCACTGGGTGCGGTGGAGCACCGTGCCGTTGCAGAAGATCAGCTTGGTGTCATCGATCCTGGCGCGATAGGCCAGCCGCAGGACGAACAGTTCCAGCGATGCGCTCTGGAAGAGCAGCTCCTGATCCTCCGGCAGGAGATCGAAGTAGCCGGGAATCTTCTCGGCGAACTGCTTGATCACGTCCACGGAGCTGGTCAGCAGCTGGTAAAACTGTTGCACCTTATCTGCCTCGCTCATCGACTGCTCCTCATAGTGGCTGTAGTCCAGGCACGAGGGATCCGGAGTCGTGTCGACATGGCTGCGAACCAGGGCCGTGATCAACGAGATGGGTGGTGATGGTGGCGACTCCTGGGGCGATTTCGGTTTTGAGGGCAGTCTCCCGCGGCGACCCTTCAACGAGTCCGTGCGCACCACTTCCTTGACCATGCCTACGACCAGGCACTTCTGGAACCGGCAGAACTGGCAACGGTTGCGGCGCCTCTTGTCCACCGGGCAATTCTTGTCCGCTAGGCAGACATACTTGGAGCCCTTCTGCACGGTCCGCTTGAAGAATCCCTTGCATCCCTCGCAGGTTCGCACTCCATAATGCTGGCAGGCGGCGGTGTCGCCACAAACGGCACACAGCTGCGACGGAGCCTGGAGCAAACGGCCCGCCTGCAGATCCGCACTCGCTGGCGAACTTGCCGCCGAATTGGGTGCCGAGTTGAGCTGTAGGGCATGGGCATGGGCATGGGAGTGCCGCTGGTTCAGTGTGATCTTGGCCAGCTTGGGGCTCTGCGCCGTGGAGCCGGCTGGCGAAACGGTTCGCTGAACCGGCAGCGATGCTCGGCGTACTGGCGGCGGACCGCCCACCGAAGGGGAGGAGACTGTGGCCGCCGCCGCAGCTTCGACAGCAGCAGTGGCCGCAGCCAGCTCCGAAATCGTGGGAAACGTGGGCAGCGAGTAACGCTCGCCATTGTGCGAGTTGTAGTTCTAGGGGAAGAGAACAATTTATGGGGAGTTAGTCATACACTGCAATGCTAACTTTAAACTTTTAAGGAAACCAAAAGAGATTGTTATTTAAATGTTTCTTCCCATTTTACTATACTTACATGTTGCTGATAGCTTTGCTGTTGCTGCTGCTGCTGTTGTCCGTAGAAGTTGTCCGCTGCGGAAACACCATTATATTCGTAGAGGGAACTGGCCGAGGAGCTGGGCGACAGATTGGCGCTGGCATTGATGGCATTGAAGTGGCCGTGGTAGTTGTAGCCCCCACTGTTGTTGTGGCTGTTGCCCGCGTTGTTGCTGCTGTTGTTGCTGCTGTTGGGATGCGACATCTGGGCCTGAGACTGCAGGGTGTGCAGCTGCTGGAGCTGGGAGGGGGCGGGCGGACTGGCACTCCAGCCGCCGGACAGAGGCGGGAAGCAGTCCTCGTCCATCTTGAGGGTCAGCACCTGGTCAGTGGGCGTGGGGGCGGCGGTGGAGGAGGAGGACGCCTGCTGGGGGCTGCTACCGCTGCTGCTGTTGTACTTCAAGGAGTAGGTCTCCTGGAAGCTGGGCAAGCTGCTGCCACAGGACAGGGGCCCTCCAATGGGCGAGATCAGCTGGAGTTGAAGATGTTGCTGCTGCTGCTGGTGCTGCTGCTGCTGTTGCTGTTGTTGCTGCTGCTGTTGCTGTTGCTGCTGTGCGTGCAATGCAATAGCCGGATCGCTGCTGGAACGCAGGCTGAGCAGGCAGAGCTGCTGCTCCTGCTCGGAACTGAGCTGCTGCTCGGGGATCGAGGACAGTCGCTTGTCCCGCAGGCACGTCAACTTGGTGAGGTTCTCAATGGAGCTGGTCAGATCCTCGGCGGGATTGTCCGGATAGCCGCTGGTGGTGGGCGAGAGCAGGGAGTTGTTGGAGTCCGAGGGGAAGAAGAGATCCGAGAAGAGTTCGCTGTGCGACACGACAGACGAGTCTGTCAGGTTGCTGATCAACTGATCCTCCTCATGGGAGAGCAGAGTCTCCGACTTAAGCAGGTGTTGCTGGGGGCTCACAAGCTGTTGCTGGTGTTGCTGTTGCAGATGTTCCTGCTGCTGCTGCTGCTGCTGTTGTTGTTGCTGTTGCTGCTGCTGCTGCTGCTGCTGGTTGTGATGCTGCTGATGGAGGAGGTGGTTATGGTGTTGGTGGTGTCCAGCTGCCGATGCCGACGTCGTGGTGGTCGTCGAGGCGGTTTGCGTGGAGAAGTTATCGAAGGGCGACAATGAACTAAAGGAGCTCTGCAATGAAAGACAGTCGCGACACGAATGAGTTAGTGAGCTTGCGGTTCCCGTCTAGATATCCTAGCCCTAGGGGTGGAGTCTAGCTTTTCCGACGTCCGACATGCGCATTTCCCGCAGCAACTGCCATTGGCTCCGTGGCCGGCAAAGCAACCCCTGTTGCGAAAACTCCTCGTTGATGATTTCCTAATTGGTTATGCTTATGCCGAGGTGTTTTCCCAACATAACGCACCTAACAATAGATGGCTAATTGCTGTTTATACCGATCTGACTGATCTCCTCACCTCGCCAAATGACTTTCCTCCAGAGGAGTCACCTCCTCGCAGCTGGCAATTAGCACGGCCATTCATTTATGGGCCCGCCAAATTTGCATAGATTTCTCTGTTTAATTTTTCACAAATGATATCTCAGTGGGGGCTTGGTTTGTCAATTGCAAAAAAAAAAAAAACAAAAACAAAAACTTTGGGCATCATACTATTCAACATGATACTAGTGCCTTATCCCTTCCAAGGACTAATTTATCAAGATACTTTCTACTTACATTGGGTTGCAGAAGTAACATGCTTGTTGTGGCTTGGTTAGTAAGCCTCACTTGGCTGATTTTGGCTGCTGCTGCTGCTGATGCTGCTCCTCCCGCTTCTGCTGCTGCTGCTGTTGCTGCTGCTGTTGCGGCAAGTGTCGTTGCTGATGTTGCGGATGTGGCCGAGGTGCTGGCAGCTGCTGCTGCTCGGCTGTCGCAGTTGCTGTTGCTGTCGCTGTTGCTGTCAGTTTTCCCGACTTTCAATTTGCCCGCGCCGAGTGGTTTTATTTTTCTCGGCTCAGTGGCTGGCGGTGCTGGTGTTAGTGCCGCTGCACCTGCAAGGATAATTCGGAGGAAAGGTCTTAGCCATTTAGAATACGCAGAGTCAAGTGGGCATGAATGCCACACGGAGTCCCGGGGGTGAGCTTAATGCTAAATGGCTGGTGAAATGCCAAATCTGCGCTGATATGGGCAGATTCATATTGCTGCCGTGCTAATGTTGCCGCTGCTCGTTGCCCAATTGTCTCGCGTTCCACACGCAAGCAGCGTATCGAATGTCTTAATTAGAAATGCTCGGTCTTGCAGTCGGTCTTTCGTCTGTGAGTCTCCGTCTCCGTCTCAATCTCAGTCTCAGGCTCTGGTGTCCCCATAGGTATCCACACAATGTATGGATATACTTTGAACATCCCAGAGTCGTCGAGAGACACCTCCTCATTGTGTGTGGCGGGATTGGCCAAGAGGCATGCTCAAGCTGCAGCTAGCAACTTACAGCTAGCGACTTGCAACAAAGATGCAAGCAAAGACTTAGGAAACAAACCTGAGCGAGGATCACATCTCCATCGCCGCTTAATGCGGCACATAAAATGTAATAAATTGTGTTGTCCGATGCTGCACGGCACGGATCTGCGGCCTGACCACGTTGCGGGTGTTCGGATTTTGATTATAATAAATATTTTGGCCGCTTCGCGTTGCAAAATGCAAGCTAAAGTTCGCGGCGCCCCTGCCAAATCATTTTTCACAATTTGCATAATTTATGCTGGAAATCGGAGACCAGGTTCTTGGCAAGATGTTATAAATCAAAAAAGATCAGGCATATTTGATCAAATATGATCGATCATATGATATAAGACTACAAAATAGAACTATTCAATATAACATTAATTCCCATTAAACTATGTAAAGCCAGCTAGAGTTTTAGGCAACTCATAAACTGTCAACGAGTTCTATTAACCATTAATTAAACCAGCCAAAACAATCAGACAAGCTAACCAACTGCGAAAACTATTATTCACACATGCTCATATTTTGCCAATCAACTGGCGTTTTGTCCGTATATTTTTCATTTAATCTTTTCCACAGATTTTCCCCCAACTCTGCTGACTTCTGGCCGCCTGACTCTCTGACACTTTTTATCTGCGAGAATTAGTTATAAGCGGCAACAAAATAACGAAAATAATAATCACAGCCCAGCAGATTTTAGTTTCTCGTAATATTTCCTAACGTGTCTGCCTCGGCTTGAATTTGACAAATTAATAAATGTTGCTGCGGCTGTCGTGTCAGTTGTCTTGGACAAAGCCAAGAGTCGAGAAACAAAACATAAACGTGGACACAGTTCAAAGGGGCAGTCATAAAAAAATAATGGAAGAGGTGGTCGATAAGGCAATACATTTATATAGATGTAAAAATATACATGATAGGTGAATGAAATACGGCACAAGATGTGTTTGAGGATGGTGGAGCAGCGTACACGGGTACACGAGTTCAATAAACGTTCGCTTTCGGGAAAACTTTAAAATAAGGTAACGTAAGCAGCCTGCGATGGCAGTAGGTGCAATAAATCATTCGAGCACTGGAACATCTTCTGCAAGTTAGAAGCCATTTTCGGATTCTACTAGAATTTCCAGTTTCCCTCCAACTATGAATAAAAACCAACCGAAAACAAGCATTCAACGCAATCAACGGATCGAAATGCAAGCCAAACGCATAACTTGACTTTTGGGTGCTTAATTGCTGCATTTGGCTTACAACAACAACAAAAAAAAAAAAAAAAAAAACATGAAGCACACATGTTTCGCTGCTGCTGCTCCCAAATTTGCCGCATTCTTTGGCTGTGAGATATTTACATTTTGCATAGTACACTGAATTATCTCATTAACCAAGAAAGTATCTCAGCATTGCAACTAGCGGATGAGCTGAAGTATCTGCTGGGTTGCAAGGCTGTTTAGGGCCCACAAATTGCCCGTGATATAAGTGCATCTTCTGCTTTGCATCGAGCAATTAACTGACAATGGAGAAAAGGTCCGAAAATACCGACGGGTATTGCATAAATCAATCAAATTGTCTCTCACTCGGTCGCCCCATTGAGTAATAGATCCAATTTCGATATGAAACAGAAATTGGGGTTTCTTCTCTTCTTTAGTTTTAGTTTTAGTTTTAGTTTCAGTTTTGTGTCTCTATTTGTGGGTCTTGGGCTTTTGCACAACTTTAAATACCAACCCCATTACCTATTACCCATTACCCAGTACCCACTACCCATTAAGCAACAAAGATGGCTAGCACAACAATGAACAACAATTGATGAAAATCGACAATTAATAGTGAAAGTCTAGGCCCAGACGGAGCATCATCATCAAAGGTACTGCAGGAAGTTAGTTGCTCGGGGACCGAAGACCCAGACTGCAGACTGGGGACTCCTCCATGTCTATTAGGCCATGAGTCTGGCTTTGTCGCTGTCGTGGATTTCAAAGGCGATAGCATCGAAGCCGCCAAGTTGCCAAGTTGCCAAGTTGCCAAGTTGCCATGCTGCCATGTTGCCAGTTGCAGTCGAGAAGAAAAAGCGAAAAACCTGCCCCAAAATGAGTAAACTCCTTTGGCCCATAGACCGAACCAAACCGATCCGAACCCGAGACCCATTTGTATACTTCTCACAGATCTTCACACGGCGACGGACTGTGGCACCCACTGACTCAATGACTGAGTGGCCGGGCATGGGCCATTTTGACCTGGCCAAAAAGTGAAGACGAGACGAGCCGATCCGAGTCCGGCTCGCATTACCATTTCTTTGGGTCACTGCGCAAGCATCTCCACCACCCCTATCCCTCCCGCCCCCCCCTCCCCTAGCCAGTCAATTTCGGCAGATGCCTACATGTCCAGGTCCATTGATCAGGTCCCCCAGTGTCTCCACCTCATCCTCCGGCTTCGCCTGTGCCTCTCCATCTGCCTCCATTGTGGGTTCGCAGTTCAAAGTACAGAGCCTGGGCTGAGAGCTTGCCAAATAATATGTATTAGCGATATTATATAAAAAGAAGAGAAACGAACGAAAAAAAAAAATTAGCAATCTTATGCAATGGCCACGTCTCCTCCTCCTCCTCCTCCTCCTGTCTGCATTGTAATAAATTTGTTAACGAGCCGGCCAGAAAATCTGCAGCGTTGCGGGTCCTAAAACAATTAGAAAATCCCGCTCTTCGTGGAAGATGCTGCCGGAAAGAGGATGGAAAAATGCATATATATACTGGAAATTTGCTACCCAGCCCAAATCTTTACAAATCTCCTAATGTTATTTGCTCTGGGGCCATCGGCAGACAATGGCTCAAATGGGCAATCTTAAATGTTTATCGCGCACTCTTCCCGGTAGCATTTTTGGCAGTAGCCCACGGTAGTTTTATTCAGCATCTTTTATTTATATTTCTATTTTTATTGGCTTTGTTTGCAGATCGCAAAGTTCGGCCAGAGCCGCGTCTTCGATGAATTGCTTTCTAAATGACCCAAGGCCATATTCGGAATGATATTTCACATTGATCTGGGAACATGGGCCAGGCCAGGAGTTGGCTCTCCGGCGGAGGCATTGTTTCTGCCCAAGTAAGCTGCCGCTCAGCAAAGGTGTGTTTATTAATAAAACAACAAAGAAAAAGCAACATAAAAAAAAAGAACGATTACTCCCAATGTGGGAGATACAAAAATCTGAGCGTGACTTTTGACATGCCAGTTAAGTAAAGGGAATATTCAATTCTCATTCAGGGAAATTTCTGTTGTAATATTTCCTGGAATCAACTGATAAAACCTGATCTTAAAATATACTGAATTGGCTGACCATGCTTCTTGGATGTTATGTTGATTGAGAATGTATTTCTAAAATAGTAGAATTTTATTGACCAGATGTATGTACAATTTGCTTTCTGCGGAGCGAAGTTCTCAAGTTGTTAAACATGGATGTTTATTACTGGCTTTGTTTGTTAATTAAAATAAATACTTAGCGGGGGAATCCTGAGCACCAAACACACAACCTAATGGTAGTCGTGCCTGCCCGCCCCTTATATTTTGAATCTCTAACGAAATCGCCCATTGGTAACTAATATTCAGTTAACCGTCGGTCGTTTAATTCAGATTTAATGGATTCTTCGAGGCGAGCATAAATCTCGGCTGGCATAAAGCCAACTGGCTAGCACCTATTCACCTATTCTGCACTAGGGGAAATAGTCGCACTCGCACCTAATAACGCCGTACAATTAAATGTAAACCGAAACTGTGTCAGCCATGTTCGGAGATGCAGATGCAAGATGCAGATGCCAATGCCGATATAGAACTAACTAACTATCCGTGGCAAAAGGTCGAAAGTGTTGGCTATCAACTGTCGAGATGAACAGCGACAAAATCATTAAAAGACAATAACATTGTCCAAGAATTTCAATTGAGTGAGTCAAGATCGGCGACGATCGGTGCACAAAAAATGGTTGAATGGCATGGAATTGTCGCAGTAATTCGTATGAATCTCTTTGCGCCACTTTGAATGCTAAGTAAACCAGCGGGGACCACATCGTCATCGCTTTTTAATCGCTGCAAAAATCACCGAAGGCCATCTTGGACATTTCATAGTCGCAATACCCATCCCATCCCGTCCCGCTCGCTCCGATTTTAAGCCAAATCAAACCGAACCCGAGACGACCATCCGAACGGATTGAAGTCATTTTCGAGCGCATCTCAACCAGTTGTATCTGTATCTATATGTGTATCTGTGCCCGCTTCTACCTAAATGCCTATATCAGTGTGTTGGCCAATACCTGTGCTTGACACTTGTCGCCAACGTGTACTGAGCGAAATTAATAAAGTACAGTAAAGTGCAACTAAAGCCAACCATTCATGCGATGGCTAAAACATATTCCGTGCAGCCCAGTGTCCACTGTGCCATTATGCAAAAAGCAGATTCGTTAAATGAATAAAATACAAATACAAAGTGAAACACCACCGAAGACGAGAAGTCCACTGCAATCCGATCTGGTTGGAATGGGTGTGAGGCATTAGCATGAAATTCTAATAAAGGAATTCTGCCGTTAAGGTGTTAGCCGGGATCAGTTGCAGATGGCTTCGCGTTGTGCAAACTGGTTTAATTGAATTGTTATATCACCGGCTGTATCATCATCATCGATGCCAGTCTGATTTCTTCTTATTCGCAGCCCAAAGAGAAGCGGCCAGCATATGACTAATGCTTAACAGATTCATCTACATATGAGTATCTCAAAGATACTCAGATACGTTAAGATGGCCTGACTTAATTTATACGACTTGTGTGTGCAGGAGTATTGGATAATCCCAGTCAAATTGGTTTGATTTATATGGTTGCAATGTGAGCGAAAATAACTCTATAACAGTTTGTCTGGATATGAAAAGAATGATGATGTTACAAGTGAAGTAGACACAAGCTGATCTTAACAAGAGTGCACTAAATATTATTTCAGTAGACTGAATATATTACAATAAATTTGAATCTGTTTCCAAGAGGATGAACGAGTATTTTTGTATATTCTATATATTTTCTCAGAAAAGACATCTGCATATGTTGACCAAATGCTGTACAATCATGCAGCCGAAATTTCGGCATGTGATTGCCCATTTAGAAGACCCTCGCCCTCGATCGATTCTCCACTCCCAGTCCCACTTCCAGTCGCATTTCCAGCTCCAATCCCACTTCCAATACCAACGCGAATTACCCCGCTAAGGTCTTGGTTTTCCCCACATTTATTATACAGATTGAGCCGCCTAATGTGCATGTTGAGCGGCGCCCCACCAAACTCGGCTCACTCTGGCGGGTCAAAGGTGCCCATGATGCTGCAGTGCATCAGTGCCAGTGGAGCGGAGCTGGTGGTGCCTTTGCCATTGCCTTCGACTTCTTGGCTCTGCCACCGACTGATTGACATGGCTGAGACAAAGATAAATAAGCTGCCAGTTTTGGAACGCCGCTTACATAATTACGGGCATGGAATGGATTTTCGCTAGGTTTCTGGTAGAGATTTTTTCTATCGGTTGCCAGGCGCATCCGACTCGCAAAATCGAAGCCACCAAAGAAGGTGTAGCTGGTTTCGAGGTGGGAAGCTTGGCCGACACAAAAAAAAAATAAATACAACAAAATAAACGTGGCTAAAACGTGGTATCAAAAAGAATGCGCATCAGAAAAGATTGCAATTTTAGATGATACTGTGACAAAACTTAAGGTAATGTGTTATTTTTAAAACCATTTATTCTGGATTAAAATTTAATTGAAGCCAAGTTGTTTCTTCAAATGTAAAATTGCTCATTAGAAGAAATCGGCATTTTCTCGCTGCATGGTTGGCTTTTCTGAACGTTTGTTGTTTTTCCCTCAAACTCCCCGAAATATCAGCGAGCTATCAAAACACGCGACGTCTGGCAGTAGATGTATCTATAGCTTTGACTATGGGTCTGTGCGGATTTCCAACTCCTGCACCTCGGAATCGTATTAGTGTTAATTTCCAGCTGGCTTCTCTACCCTTTTTGTGCCCATTGTTGCACGTTTTGGGTTTTTCTTGCATTCGGGTTTCGCTTTCATTCGCTGAGCAAACATTTGGGTGGGTGGCTTGGGGGACGATAGTGGGGCGCTGGGAGCATGCGGGGGATCGGTTCCCAAATCGATTAGCCCCCGCCAACCCCCGCCAAAGTGTCGTAAACAAAGCGGGCAGCTCCGTGTTTTTCCCAGCAGGTTGCAGCAGCCACAAACACCAAAGGCAAAACATGCATTAAAACGCCAATATTGCCTTTTGTCTTGCCTTCGTATCTGCGAGATGCACACAGCTCAAGCCCCCCACCCCCCACCCTTCCCGCCATCAAGACCCCCTTTGGGCCGCCAAACCGCGCAAAGTGAGCCTAACCCATATATTTGTCGTTTGGGGGCTATGGCTATGGCCGATGCTCATGAAGATTTGATTTAGTGTGAGTACGGGAAAATTGCTCGAAACGAACGTTTGCATATCTAAATTTGAGTTTTGTATCTGCCAGATACAATAGATTTATCTATTTGGGAACTTGCCTACCCTCGGCGCCTCGCCACAAAGCAATCCAAATGGCAGCCGGCTAGGAAAGTAGAGATTCTTGGGAAAATCTTTTCGAAACAGCAAATTGTTAGCCCATTAAGGATTGCTAAGACATTATGCCCAAGGTACTCCATGTGTTGCAAAGACACAAGGAGTACGTTATGGTTTTGAACACCTTAAACTGCAAGCCCATAAACTTTTAGCATCTGTGCTGTAACCAAATGCTGGACTTCCTATTCACCTCTTGCTTCACATTAAAAAATATGCATGTATCTAGAAACGCGAACATGTCGAATTACTCATACGCCCATTGGCCCTCTCATCGTCGCATCCTGGCTTCCTTATTAGTTTTTAATAGCTCGTAAGACCGTGACTCTTTCACTTTCATTTTGCATTTGCCATCCCATTGCCCATAGCCCATAGTCAACAGCCCATATCCATTGCCCATATTGGCCATATTTTGATAACGCCCACGCCAGCAAGGGAAAATGGCCATTTGGCGCACTGTGAAACACAAACACGATCGTCAGACAAGCAAACATCATCATCAGCATGATCGGCCACTATATGCACATCCCCATTTCATTCACAGATATAAGCGCCCATACTGACATGGCGCTGCCTTTTGGCCGGGCTCAGACTTTGCCTGCCTTTTGGCTTTCTGGTGTGCTGTGGTGTGGTGTGCTGTGGAATTTGTGGCATCATCATCGGCAACAACTTGACTCTGAGCCGAAGTCAACTTGCTGCAGTTAAAGCGTGTCTTCGAGACTGTTATTAAATCAATAATGAAGCACACGAATCGCCCCGGAGACTCATCGTCATCATCATGGAGATCGGGCTACATCATTAGCACTAGATGTTGGTAGTGTAGTGTTGCTGGTGTTGCTGTTGCCATTGCTGGTTGTCGGCTTCTCTGCCACACCGGCTGACACACAAAAAACATCGTGGAGTTCACGGAACGCACCCAAAAGCCAAACTCCGTTTTCCTGCGATTTTTCGTTCGGTTTTGGCATTAGACAAGCTTTGTTTTCCAGCACCAAAGTTGGTCGCTGGTGGGGTTTTATTTTTATTTTTTTTTTTTTTTTTGCTTTTTTTGGGGGCGCTTCTCCCCGAAAGAAATCGAATTCGAACTATTAACTTATTGCAGTCAGTGTAAGTCAAAGTCGAGACGTTTGCCATATTTCCTCAGTTTTCCGTTTCTGTTTCTGTTTTGGTTTCAGTTTTTGGCGCATTCCAGCCACGTTTGTCGCTGTTTCAGGCTCGGCAAGGTGTCGGGGTTAACTAAGGTGTGATAAATTTCTGCCATCGATAGGTCGCCCTAGTCTTGGCGTTTTGTTTTCCGTTTTTCGTCATAATTGTTTTATTATGGTCGTGTGGGTCTTGGCTTTTTGTGGGGGGCCAAGCTCATTCTCGTCGCAGGGATTAGACCGACCAACAGGCCAACAGAGAAGTAAACCGAGGGGCCAGCTTCGTGACTGCGCTCCCTCGCCATAACGAAGACTCCGCTCTATAAGGTCTGCTTTAATTTTCTGGGCCTAATCTCTTTTATTTCCGAGGGTTCTCACAGTCCGCGGAGAATCGTCTTCTGATCCCGACAATCGGCATTAAATTCAATTGAAGCCACTTGTTTTGGTGGAGCAGTGGAGCTTCGATGCCATGAACTTCTATGCTTCTACACTTTAAATTTTAAGTACAATTACCAAAAATTAAGCAAATACTTTACTGAAATTTTATACGATTATTTAATGGCCTGCAATCAATTGACTGCACAAACTAAAGTCTTGTCAACAGAACGCTTTTATTGAAGTTGTCCAGTAAATTTATGGCTGACTTCAACATATTTTCGCTCATTCACCCACGCAAAGCAGTAGTTGTGCTAACAATGCCGGCGATTTCGATTTCCCCAAGTTTGTTTTCCTTTTTTATTTTGGTGGTAATTAATAGTCAAAGGCAGCAACAGAAGCGCCTTGGCCAACAGACAACTTCGGGCTCTCAGGTTGGGCATAAAAATTTGTCCATTCGCTGGATGCACACAGTTCAGATGCTGCTGCTGCATCTGCTGTTGCAGTTGCAGTGGCAACACGCAAGCCAAAGTTTGTTTGTCTATTACTTAATTGCCAGTCCAACTGGGGTATAGGTTTAAGGGGGTGGCTGTGGCGGGGGCTGCAATAACAATTAGCGTGGCATTTTAATATGCATTATTGCTGTGAAAAGATCGCAAACTGATCGCAAACCCCGCCAATGCAGAAGAGTCACGATTTTGCAGCAGGACGACGAGGAAGCCATCTCCAAATGCGTTTCGTATATTTTCCCCAAATCGGTTGCATTTGTCGAGGGGAATCTTAATTACACAATTAATTTGTTGAGGCATGCAAATAAGTGGCTTGGACTTTTTGCAAATGGGTTTAGTTTTTGGTTTTGGTTACTCTAGGAGTCCGCAAATGAAAGTGATCTTGGTTGCATTCTCATAGCAGATCTTTAAAAATGAATACCTTATTCTAGGTAAAATACTTAAAACATACATTTAAATAAGTTAAATCTAAGGTACCATTTGTTAATTGCCAGAAAGCGCCAATTCGACACCTGTTGCAAATTAAGACTGCACTTAACACAGGCCCGAATCAACACTAATAAATTCCTTTTGTGTTTATTTATAACAAACATTTTTAGATCTGTTAATTGTTCGCCTTGATTAGCTATGCAATCTAAATAGGTAAGCCGACACCGCTATAAAAAGCAACTACAACACCATGCGGCACAAGAAAATAACGATAATCTGCCCGTTGACAGCTCACTGAGCAGCGACACGCAGAATGGAGCTGTAAGAACAAATGTATAGTGTTTTTTTTTTGTTATGGGTCTCGGATAAACCAGTCGGCGATCCATGGGAGTCGGGCCACTACAAAAGAAAACAAAGTAAAAACAGTGGACACAAGAATTGATTACAATTTAATGCTGCAGCCATTGCCAATTTAGCCACATCAACGCTTTTGTGCCGGAATGTCTCTAAATCGCCAGTCTCTGGCGCATCCAGCAGCCAAATGAAAGCAAAAGCAAAAGCTAACGCTGAGATATGGCCAAGTTAAGAGCACGAGCAGCGGCCAACTCGAGAATAAATCACCGCACAAGCACCAGTCACAGTTATGGGCCAGAATAACAGTAAGAACTGCGATGATGCGGCGCATGCGCAACGCTTTTTCTGACTCTCTACCCTTTCAGCGGGTATGTGGGTTAACCAGAGAAGCAGAACAAACACTAAAGTAATATATTATTATATATATTCAATATATTATTGTAAAAATTACAAATGGCTTGGAATTGAGCCATGAAAATAAAGTTCTGTGAATTTTCAGTTTTAAAAGGGCATTCGGGCTACATGATTCAAATGGAATCTTTTCTTTGTGTTACTTTGTACGCTCTGCTTTTTTTTTCTTTGCGAGAAGCGGAGAATTCTGCGTTTGGTTCTAAGACCGCATCGAATCGCTCGGATTTGGTGGCCGGGCAGTGGGGAAGTGGGCGGCTCTCGGGTCATAAATTCAGAGACTAACTATAGAAGTCGATCCGATGCGATACGACCCGAACCGGTTGGTTCACTTTTACTCTCATCGCCAGCGGATTGCCGGTCGCATCTTGGGTTCTCGCACCCTCTGGCCGCCTCTTCGGATTGCGCCGTAAACCAATTTTAATTTATGCTAATTGCTGCGAGTTGGCAACATCAATTGGGCGACAGCACGCGAGAAACGCAGTCAAATGCGATGCCGAAATCATCGGCATTTATTTGTTACTTTTAATTGGAAGCCAAAATTCGTTAGACCTTCGCATCGTTGGATCGCACAGTAACAGATCATCGTTGTAACAGGCACAAAACTGTGGCGCTTTTTGCACGCATTTCTTTTGCTGCCGCGGATTGGGGCACAAGGTCGGAATCGGTGTCTCTTGATCGATGCACAATTGCCGGCAAGTGATGGGTGCCGATCTAGCGATCCATCCACCGATCACCAATCACCGATCACCGATCACCGATCAGCGATCATCGACTATGCTTATTGGCAACTACAAAAACTTGCCCCATAATTCATAGCATTTTATTTTTATTGTGCTGAGATACTCTTGATGCCCCGATGTTTTCCCTCTTTCCGTGGCGTGTCAAATGCACAACAAGGTTCTTGTTTCATCCGTTAGATCCGCCATGATCATACCACATACCACTTACATACACACTGTGCGGCCATAAATCATCCGGAGCTGTGGGAATCGAAATGTATCTCGGAATCTATATCTGCATCTCTACCACTATCTGTATCTGTAGCCGTTGCTATAGCTGTATCTGCATCTGTATCTGTATCGGTCGCCGCTGCTCTGGAGATGGCGAAAAGTTCAATGTTAAAGGCAAGAGACAAACGAATTTGCCACAGTTCAAAGCATCATTCATTATCCAATTGCGATCGAGCTGGAGCGTTTAGACCGTTAACAGTTAACTGGGCAAGTCAACTGGGTCCACAGAGCCAAGGAGGTCCCAGCAAATTGAATACCCAAATCCGAAACTGGGCGCGTTTCGGATCTGCTATTTGTCTTAGCCTTTGTCTTGTTTGCTTTGCATCGGTTTGGTTTGGTTTGGTTAGTTAGCGCTGCTTGTTACCAATTTCTGGGGTTTCTGGGGTTTGCGAGGTTCGCGAGGTTTGTGGTTCAAGGCTTTCGCTTGACAGTGGCTCAAAGGACGTGATTATTTGGTTAAAAGGGGAGCGGTAGTTTTATTCAATAAACAATCTTCCAAACGGTTCATATTTACACCTTACTAGTTAACTTGAAATGGTTAATAAATTAAATGTAGTTAATAATATCATTAAAAATGAGTTGGTTTTTGCTACGCAACTCTGCCCGAAATTATTCCGCATTTATTTGGAAATATTTCAATTAACGCGAAATATGAAATTTATATGCGAAAACGGTTTTATCAGCCCGAAATACATAAATGCCAAATCGCTAATCGATTAATGTGATTTGCTGTACATTTTGAGCGCTGATTTGTCACTGGTTAGAATTTAATAGTGCCATAACTTAGGCAAAACCTGTAGCCACGACCATTGCTTGGCTACCAAATGAGCGTATTTAGGGCGAGTTAATTAATTCGATTGCAAAACAAATGTGTTAATTGAACCAAAAATGTTCCCAGCTGTTCGAAGACGAGCGCAGTGCCAGAACAAAGCCCTGGGGAAAAAGTTCAGTACAAGAAAAGTGAAGGCTCTTGGCCTCAGACTCGAAAAGTGCATCCAATGAAACGGCCATTTGGTCAGTCGAAGTCTGAGAACTTTCAAGTCACCTGCAGATGCACATGGATAAGTGCATACTGGCTGCATCATTGCGATTTACTCGCCGTCTGGCACTCCGAAATCGAGTTTCGTTGACGGCTCCTAAGCATCTGCAAATTGTAACTAAGCTGCGCGGTTTTATTCGCCGCAACTAGCAGCGGCTTTAATTGAGTATATGAGAATGAGAATATTAGATTTTCAAGGACAGAGTCCGCTCGGATCTCGGATCAGCACAGCTTACGGCTTAGTTGCGCAACCACGGTGAAGTTGGCGGCCATCCGACCAGTGGCGATGATGGTGGGCGCCCCATCACGTAACTAGAACACAATGTGGGCACTCGGGAGCTCACATTTGCGGGGATTGGGGCGAGGTGGAGTGATTAAAGACTACACAAAAAGGCTACTATATACATATATTTCAATTCAGCTTATGTTCTTTTATATTACTTTCTTTGAAATCTTAAAATTCTATTATTTTAATCAAGTAAACTCCTTTTACCGCACTGCTCGAAAGTTCTTAATGAAATTTAAAATTTATTAAGCAAACTGTGTCCTATAATTGATCAATTTAGCTCCCTTTAATGCCGCTCCTGTCGAAATGCATTGCAAATCAACATATAAACTGAGTGCTTTTTTTACTCGGTCAAGTGAGTGTCCCGCAGTGTTAATTTGTGTCTAAAAGCAACTCATTAAAAGCGATATTATGATGAATATAACGAAAATTAATTAAACATTTTTATGATGCACCAAACAGTTGGGGCCATAAAACTGAAGATTCAGATGTACCGATTGTCGGCGATTCATCGGGAAGAACGACTTAATGTATTCTCTTAGTAGCGCATAAATTAACCGCCTAATGGGGGAGCCGCAGAAAGTATCGCACAATATCTAGATCCTGTTCAGAGCAAGGTGCGAATATAATAATGACGTCTGATTCACTTATGGATACACTCAGTTGTATAATATTTAATTTAAATAGTTGTAAGGGTATACTTTCTTTAGAATTTGAATCAATAACCAACAGGCTTGGTGAAAAACAAGTGTGTAATTTAATGTATCTGAGTCGAAGAGTTTTTCCTTCATCAGATCACAACTGCTTAACGATTCGAATTGGAATACATCTCTGCGACTGGTTCGCTGCTAATCGATTCATTTATGTATATCTGCATTTATCACAACTCCCCATTCGTTATGCCTGACAAACCGAAAATCGAATAAACAAGAAGCAAACTTGAAATCATAAAAGAGTTCTATGGCCATATATAACAATCTAATATTATAAAGAACTTAAGAACTTGTTATATTCCCGCTGCAAGCTGCACATCGCCAAGCGAAAGTCGAAATTAAAATCGCACAAAAGGGAGGAATACGAATTCTTTTCTTTTCTTTCGTATTCTAATTTT
Source organism: Drosophila melanogaster (assembly GCF_000001215.4). NCBI lineage: Eukaryota > Metazoa > Arthropoda > Insecta > Diptera > Drosophilidae > Drosophila > Drosophila melanogaster. The sequence goes on from NT_033779.5 coordinate 20,704,152, forward strand.
ATAATCGAAGCAGACAATAATTTCTCAAGGTCAGCAAAGAGTTTGAATCACGATTTTTTTTTTTTTTTGCTGCTGGCTATTGGTCAGGAAATGCGCAAAGCAAATTTATGAATTCAAGTTTATGAAGCTGCCAAAAGTGGGAGAGAAAATGCAGATTAGATTGAATAAACAAAATGGTTGGCCATTTTGGCCAGAGAGAACTGATCCGTTATTTTAATTGCAATGTTCTGAATTCGAGCAGCGAATTTATGGCAAGAAGCGGTCCCAAGAATGCAAAAACCGGCTGAGTCAAAATTATGGAAATTCAAGATGTATTTTATAGCCCAAATACCCGTATTTCGGAGTGTGTGCTCGGTGCGAGCGCGTTTTGCATCGAATGTTTGATGTCACTGCCGCCAGTTATTTGACAATCTTGTCACATCGATGCCTCTCTTCTTGTTGCCCTGCTGTCCTGTTGTGGTGGTGTTTTTATTTTAACCAAACTCCATCGGCGTCTGCTACCCAGCTTGTGTTTGACTTGGTAATGAGACACGCTCGCTGTCGCCGCTTCAATTAAGCCAATCTTGATGCGGCTGATTGCGATGGCATCTTGGCTCGAAGCCAGCTAGCAGCTAGCATCTAGCTCCCCAGCGATTTCATTTGTATCTTTGTTTTATCTGTGTTTTGTTTATTTATATAGACTGTTAGGCTCTTCTAATTGTCGGGCTACCGAAATCAGCCGTTTAATTGGGCACCTAACTTGCTGGACAGTCTTTTTGTTTACTGTTCGCTCCCACACGTATGGTATACGTAATATTACGCATACGCAGAGTGGGACATCGAGTGCATCCGTCTCGCTTCCGCCTTGACGTCACGAGTTCTATTTGCAACTTGGCAACAGCCGCTGGCCACGAACAGTCCTGCGTGGCTTTATCGATCGCCTGTGAACCCCAAGCCGAGGATTGTGGCAGTCCAAAGCCAAGGACGTCATCACTTTCAAGTGCGTGTCGCACACACACACACACACACACAATGTGGCGTATATATGTATGTATATGCATATATATGTTCACTACATCTGGTCTGGCTGTGATTTGTGTTAGCTCCGCGAGTGTTTCGGGCCTTAATTATATGCCTCTGGCACGAGCCCCCCCAATGTCTGAGTTGTTTGCCTTTCTGTTTGTTTCGCCTGAAGTTGTATAATTGCATGTCTTTTGTGTTCGATTATTGCTTATGTTGCATGTCTCAGGGGAGCAGAAGTTGGTTCTTTGACGCACTTCCACCTGTGATTATTCGTTTTCCTTCGCTTAATTTATGAGCTGTTGGGCTAGGCTGAGTTTTCATCGTTTATTTATGGTTATGGGCACCAGCTAAGAGGTTTTCCGCGAATCGCCTGAGATTAACATATCTTTGGTTTTTGAAATATTTCAACATCTTTTCAAAATTCCTCACAAACGTATCTATTTGATTTATTTCAATAATGTTCTACTTTTATATTCCCATTCGCACCGTAAAAAGTATTAAAGTATAAAGTTTCAGGGACACCCGAGAAATGAAGTGAAGCCCCCATTAAATAATCAGCTGCCTCTACTTTCGTTCCGCCTGAAAATTCGTATTCTGCTATTTAAATTCCGCACACGATTTCCAAGGTCCTTTGGAACCGACCCAGCCATAAAAAGAAACAAACCCAAAGTTCTGATGGTAAAAGAAGGCGTGTTACATCAAGGACCTCGGCGGGGGGTGTGTGTGTGTGTTTTGTGTATCCTGGCGGTATCTACAAGTGTGAAATCATCGTGGGGGGGCCAAACAAAAACAAAAGCAGGGAAGAGCGAACACCCAACGGACGACCTTGGGAGCCACGTGAGAGTCGTGAGGCACTCTCTGGGCGAAACGAGGGGGTGATTGGGTTCAACTTTCGTTGGCAGCTGTTGGAAAAGAGAGGGAAAGAAAGTGAGAGAGAGAGAGAGAGAGAGAGCCACGGAGAAAGAGCCCAGCCAGAGATACCCCGACCTAGTGACGACCCCGACCTAGCACTTTTCCACAATGACGTCACAGCGCCACAACAGCGCAGAGAGTTTCCAGGGGGTGTATCTGTGGCCTATATATATGTACAATGTGCCCGTCCGGTGGTGTATTCCCTTCCCTTTCCCGTTTGCCCGTGTGATGATTACGCCATCAAACTGACGACTGGAAGGGGCTCGTTGGGGTCTTCGATTTTTCCCTGCTCGGTGTTATTTTTGCACGTGAGCTCCTCCTCTTCTTCTTCTTCCGCCTCTGCATTGGGCCAAAAAGGCGGCTGTTTAAAAATAGTTATAGCCACAGGACGTTGTTTTTCACTTTCAGCTTATAACCTTTAAGCATGCGCTTAAATTCCCTATATAGTTGGCCAATGCAGCAATATTACTTGTTATCCAGCTGAGATGAAGATGGCAAAAGGAGCGCAACTTGTGATCTGGTTAAATTGGTAGTAAAAGGTGGCCAAATCAAATAACTTGATGTCAACTGAAATTACAAATATGCTGACAAGCACACAAGTATTCCGGTTAGTCGCAATCTAAGTGGCAATCATTTTTATGTTTGGTATTTTGGTTAGCCTAAACACCTCCAGTGACTCTTCAGGCCGATCGGACTTTCCGTGGGCCGTCTGTCTGCCAATCAAACCGATGCGGCAGTTGCAATCTCGCTTTTCAGTGCCTACCGCATCTTCAAGTGCGGCGTCGAACGAGACAACGAAACGCTGGCTGGCAAACAAGTTGCGCGCCAAAACATGAAATAAACAAGCCAATTGACAATGTAGCAGGGAAAAACATGGAATTATTGGCCACGCTGCTGGAGAATTTGAAATGCACTCATGCAGATATACAAAGTACGGAGGTTGGTAGTTGCATTAAAAACTGCGTGAAGTGGTCAACAAGTTATGAGCAAAGCGGTTGATTAATTTTAAATAGTAAAGTGGTGATAAATAATTCGTTGTTTTGGCTAATTGGAGCTTTAATAATTGTGATATTTCTTCAATTTAATTTGATTAAATAAATTCAAACTAAAAGTATCATAACTCTGCAATGCCGAAAATAACGCTGTAGAGTAACACACAGAGTTGAACATACAAAAATCGCATCAATTTGAGCCTTACTTAGGCGAACAACGAAAATTTGTACACCGCGTCGTTGTTAGTAGTTATTTCTTCAATTTTTTCCATTTTTTGGCCATTTTTATTTTCGATTGCTGGGCAGTTGGCGGATTTTCCTTTTGGCCAAGAACTGGCCAGGCAGACGACGAATCTTCTAGCCCGGCCACAGAGAGTCCGACCCGACTATTAGCAAACAATTTTTGTTTGATTACAAAACCAACGGGCATACGCACAAGGGGAAACTTGTTAAATGCAGCTTCTTTTTTCTTAACGTTTTTTACGGCCTTTTTCACAACTCGGCGAACACATTCGTCAAGGTGGCAGCGCGCAGGAAAGCCAGCAGCAAATAATTAAAATAATAAAATTAACCAACAAACATTATAGACAATAAATTTTCTTGAATTTTTGACGACGCACTAATGCTTGATGTTTGGTTTTTGTGTTGTTGTTTTTGTGATTTTTCTTTCGGTTTTAATTCTCAACGTGTTTTTCGGAATTTTCTTGATTTGATTGCAATTTATGGCTGGGCCTGTTCTCGCTAAAATTTGTTAAACGTTGTGCAAAGCGTTTTGCTGAATTTAATTACATCTTAGGTCATTTGAATGGGAATAAAATGAAGATACGTAGGTGTCAGGTGTCCAAAAGTACGTTGAATGTAAAACTATGTGCAAACTTGCGGCAATAAAACAAAGCATCTGCTCAAATATATTGCAACTTTGCAAATATGTGCTGGTGGTGTAAATGAAAAAATATTTTGAAAACTATGTATCTTCCATACAACTATTTTGTTCGTACATATCCAAATTTAAATAGTTAATTTGTCTTGTAAAGTATGACAGATTCAAGGCAATCGAACTGCCAAAAACCTCAAAATTCACATCGAGCTCATCAAGTGCATGGCAAAATTAAGAAATAACCAAAAAATGCACGAAGAAAAAATAGAAAAACGCCACAACAAGAGGCCAACGGCCAGGCAATCCAATCAGTTTCAAATTAAGGTTTACATGTGCGAGAGCCGCCAGCAGCCCGCCAGTCGAAATTGACCAACAACCAACAACCAACAACCAACAACCGGCAACAAAGTGGCCAAAATAAAAGAAAGACCCGCCGAGGGGAAACCGTCCGAAAGGAAAACCTGTCCGCTGTCCAATACTTGATGTCGGATGAACTCTGGCGACGCCTCACCGAAGTATTGCATTCCCAGGCCGCCGATCACCAGATGATAATGAGGATGCTGCTGACTTGGCTGGTGGTGCTAGTGGTGCTACTGACTGCTGGTGGTGATGGTGGTGGTGGTGGTGGTGGTGGTGCTCTGATGACATCGTCTTGGCAGTGGCTTCATCCGCCGACTGACAGCACGTTCTTCTGGCATGCCACCGATGGGACATCCACCACGCCTCGTGATCTGTGGACATTGCACTCGATGGGAAGGGAATGGAAGTGGCATAGAAATCGAAACCAAAACAAACCCAGCCGCAGAATGTTGGCTGAAATGCAGAAACACGACCGCTGAGTACTGATTGATTGCTGAAAATCACTTCAGCATCCCCAAATCATCTCAAAGTTAATAGAGCCTTTTGATTAAATTTAAATTTTAATGAAAATGAAGCTGAAGAAAGTTTGATTCAATTAAGCTCAAGTTCATTTTAAGTAATGAACCAGTAAGAAAATATCTTTCATCTTTTCGTTTACTAAAAAGAATTATGCTATAGAATATGCCAAATAAATATGATATCATTGAAAATCAAACAAACGAATTAAGGAGAGTTTGGGCTAGACTGGAATGACTTCCGCCCTGGCTATATATTACATCGAATGCCCCGACTGAGGACAACTATGCGGAATTGAAAGGCACTTGGAATAGTTTCATCGACCCGGGACGCGTTCTATTCCCGATCAGCCAAAAATACCTCCAATTTGGACATCAAACTGGGAGGATAGAGCGATGCTGTGGCTAGTTGGGCATATTGGTGCTGGCTAATGGCTAATTACGCGGCGATTGTTTAAATTTAAAACAAGGCAGACGCATTTAGAAATTATTTTAACAATGCACAAGCAGAAGAATTCGCGCTTTCCGCATTTATTTTCGTTTTCGAATCGCCGCCATCGTGTGAACCATCGAACGAATCGAATCGATCGGCAATTAATAACGAAACGCGCTCACAATCAATATAATAAACACAATTAAACCGGGCGCACCATAATTATTACGTAATTGAGGTGGGTTGTCCATTATGCATCTGATTTGAGTTCCCCGATAATCCGACGAGGGGAACTGGAACTAATGCTGGTCTATGGTCTGTGGTCTCTGGTCTCTGGTCCATCAATGCTTTCTGGCCATTTGGCTTGTTGCTTTGTGGCTTTGTGGATGTCTCGGCCATCGATCAGCGATGAAGACCATAATGGCACCTCCCCTCCCCCGACGCGTTTCGTTATAAAATTCGCATAAATCAACGCAAATAATTAAGCAGTCGCCCGAGTTGCTAATATCGAGAGTTTCCTATCCATCTGCCCAGACGCGGGTCACCCGTCCCATCGCAACAGAAATATCAGAAGTAACAAAAATCCCAAGTCCCAGAGCAAAACAAAACAAGACAAAGCAAAAATCACCTCAAAAACACAAATTAACAAATTCACTTTTGTGGTTTTTACTCATTCGCACAGTGCGAAAATGAATAGCAAAAGTGCGAGACGAGCTGATTCAGAGATAGTTGAGATACATAGGTTGCAGATGGATTTACATTTTAAGATTGCGATTATGACAGGCAGAAGTATTTCAAGCCGAATTGATGACTGTTTAATGGAGTTGGACAGGTGATTTCGATTTGTTAAGCGGGCTTTGGGTTAAGTATCTAATGGATATCACATCATTTTACTATTTGGTATTGCTTTTGTAAACTACTTTTATTTTCTTGTTCTAAGTCCACTATTAGCGGAACTAAATGCCCATCGAATCGGGCATTAGCTCAGCCCAACCGAAGAACAAAGAGCTCGTGGACATGGAAAAATGTTCAGATCCTAACCATGTTAGTGGGCTATCCGACTAACGCCTTTCGATCCACCTGTGCCACCGTCTGTGTATGTTTGCTCATGTGTTTGGCCAAAGAAAACGAAACTTGGAAGGTGACTACTGGTCTTGGCAGATGAAGCTGCTCCGGGGAAACCGGTGTGCAGGGTGGTGTGAGCGGGGATGGTTTACATTTTCGCAGCGGTGTGGAGTGTCTCTACGAGTATGAGGAATGGCCAAAAGAGGCAACAATCAACAATGGCCATCCCGACAGCTGCCGCGGAGATAACTCACAACGCACGACGGATCGTGAATAACTACACAATGAAGGGGCTACGATATATTTTGTATCTAAATTTTTTCGGGTGTCATAGATATGTGAGTAGTTAGGTATTTTGTGTTTTGCATCATTTATCAAGCTCGTTTCGCTGGGGTTAATCAGTAAGGGAAGCCGCGATCATCTCGATCCCTGGCCAAGTGCATCGAACGTCTATATATGTGCGGCTCGGGCGGACCTTTTGCCGGGTCGCTTTGGGCCATGTTGAAATGCAATTGGCTACGCCCAAGAGATGTTGCCATGTTGAACGGGGCGTATGAGCAATCAAGGCAAATCGGAAAGAAAAGAGTAAAAGCAACAGTGTTTTCACACGCCCCGCCGTGAGCATCGAACAAAAACACAACTAAAAACAAAATCGAAATGTGACTAGTCGTAGGAATAAGAAATACGCTGACTTGTGATAATACTGCAGGCATACAGCCAACTCATCCCCGAAATAAGACGTCATCAGCACGTGGCCAGCCATAAATATAATGAAAATAAAATCGAACCAATTATGAGATATATATATATATATATAAATAGATACACATTTAGGGATGCAGCTGACGCAAAGAGAGTGCAATCTTTTCACGGTTTCGTCATATATTTTCGTTTTCGGCGCGACGATGACGTTTTCAGCACTCGTGCCTCGGGAAAACACCCGTAATGTGAAAACTGTGTGCCGCCTAATCCGTTAAACTGGCCGATTTCATGGCCCCGCTGGCGTCATGGCTTAAATACTATATACCACAACTAGTGGATGCACCTCACCTGGTCATATGTTCTTCGGCGATTTGTTTTGCTCTGGTTTGTCATCCGATGTCGGGCACTTTTGGCGCCCATCGCCATTATGGTACTATATAGCCAACTTATAAATATAGATGTTTGTTTTGCCACGTCTAATAGTCAACTGAGTCTAGTGCATTTCGCCCTGCATTTTCACTTCTGCAATCGATTGGCAACCCTCGGTTTAGTGTTTAACTGCATTTCACCATAGAAACTAATTTTCTACTTGGGTAGTTGTTTCAAAAAACCTATCCGAAGACTATCGAAAGGATACCTATCCATATGTAGCGCATGATAATCATTCTGTAATATTGACAATTAAATCAATTTAGAATGTGCATATAGTAGATTCCTGTGAATTGAAGGCTCACATGGCCCACTTGCAGTTGAAAACGCTAACCGCAGAGTGCTTAAAAGCTGATTGCTGGGAAACACTTAATGGGCGCTAAGTTAGCCGCAAAATACAGTCGCTTAAGAAGCGGCTAACAAGTGGCTAACCGACTTTGCCGCAGCGAATGAATTGGCAAAGCCTTTCAAGCCGTTTAGTAAGCCCAATAATCGGATGCCCCACCGCCGGGCGCCCTAACACCACCCACCGAACCAACCACCCACTCGGCAATGAAATGATCGATCTATCTTTCCCATGCTTGAGCTTCAATCGGCGATGTTTTTTTTATGCGGTTATTAATAAAAATGCATTGGCCATCCCTAGCCGTCGATAGTGAGTATCTGTGTGGAAATCGGACGCACTGCATCTGTGTGCGGTGTTTATTGTGCAGCTTGTAAATCATTTTGCGTCAGGCTGCGTCCGCTGCCGTCTGCTGAAACTGCGGCGCTTTGCTGACGCTGGTAAACATGTGTACGACACCAAAAACAGCAGCACATGCTCACCGAGAGCCAAGACGGGTCTGCACACACAACTAAGGTCAAAGTGGTGGTAATTGATTTAAGCCCGTCTTTACAGTTCGGTATAGTTGCCTCAATTAATTTTATGCAAATGCACTAAATTTCATAGCATACAATTTTTAATGCAAATGATAGCTTGAAACTAATTCTGATGTAACTATACAATTAATTTTATTAATGCACTAAATTTCATAGCATACAATTTTTAATGCAAATGATAGCTTGAAACTAATTCTGATGTGCTTAAAAAAAAACTATACCGAACATTTTTAGAGCTGCCTTTAATAGTACTCCAAATGCTTAAACTTTTTAATTGTTAAATCATTTTTGAATCATAATCCAAGAATTTTTAAAGTTCTCTGCCTCATTTTCTTGACCTCTACTGTGGTTGCTCTCGTATTTTGCGAATGGAAGCTTAATATTTTCACCATTTTTATGATGCATTTTGAGCAGTTTTCATGCAAATTTATGTCGTCATTGTGCGTTGTCCAACCTACCCCCACCAGCCACGCCCCCTTTTTTATTCAAGTTGCATTTTTCAGATTTTTTCCCGACCTGCCTTCTCAAACGGATTGAGCAAACAGTTAGCTTCTTGGCCGATTTGGCAATGCGCGCTGCACATTGCGTATACGCCGCGTGTGCTATTAGCGAATTAGAAGAAAACACCACAGCGGCGTTTGAGTTTGGAAAATACAAAAAAACAAAAAACGAAAAAGTCACCAACACCGATAAGCCGAAAGGGAAAACCAAATACATACATGTGTTTCCATTGGCAAAAAAGTGGCTGTTGCCGGGTGAGCTGGAGGTGGAGTTCGAGTCTGAGTTGCAGTTGGAGTTGGAGTTGGAGGAACTGCAGCAGGCCAGGTGATTGATATCGCAACCGTCGGGAAAGAGGTTGCGGCAGGGGTAAATCAAAGGCAGAGTCGGCAGAGGCGGCGGCAAGAGGGGATGTTGCTGGTGTGTTTGGTGCTGCTGTGCGTGTTGCAGGTGTGATGTGTGTGACTGCTGGTGTGTCGGGGCATTGAGGTTCTGTCTGTAGCAGGAGTTGTTGTTGATCTCCTGGAACAAACTGCTCTCGGTGTACAGTGAGGCCTCGCACTTAATGGCCGTTGCCTGGTGGTGGCTAATGCTCGTGTTGCTGCCGCCCTCTTGCTTCACCACAATCAGCGAGGCAAGCCGATCGCGCATCATAGACCACGATTCTCCGTTAAAGAACCCAAAATTAACAATGATGTTGATGGTGATGATGGGACACAAACATAAAACGCACACAGGACGGGACAACACAGATCACACACTATATGGTTTCTAAATAGGCACCTGTTTGGCGCCCCGAGCGGCGCTGGTGATCCAGCACGACTGTTCCGAGTTGGGCTGGGATTTTGCCTCAATTTTCTTGGCTGCGGCAGGAGTGGCCGAAGCTTTTGTCGCAGTAGCTCTGATTGCAGTAGTTATTATCGGGCTTCATTTTTCTGTCCTTGCCCGGCTGTTGTTTTTGTTGTGTGTCCTTAGACTTGAACTTGCCTCCTTTTTTTTTTGGCTTTTTTCTTGTTGCCTTTCCTTTTTTCCGGCGTTTGCGCAGTGGCCAAGTGACGATGTAAGCGACGTAACGACTTACGCACGCTATACTATATCAACTGGGGTCTCTATATACATATACATATATATTCGGTTGTGGTAGTTGCAGTAGTGGGAGGCACAAGGACGTTGCTTACACTTTACACACTGATACACACACGCGCGCAATGGGCAACACAAAAACAATTACTACTGTTCTTCAGCTCACGTGCTCGTTAAAATGTTAGCAAAACTTTCAGTTCAAAAATATCTGTGTCTTGTCTCTCAGAAATGAAACGAAATTTGAATTACTATAGATTAATTTACTGCACATTCGCAGCGGGGTAAGATAGATTAAACAAACATACGCAGCGTTGCCCACCGAAATATATGCATTGTTCGCTTAAGAAAGGTAAAGGTGAAGTATACGCCGCGTTGTCAACCGTTGGAAGTTATTACGCATACGCCGCGCTGTCGACCGGCTTCCGTTTCCGCATAGAACGAATGCACGAATCGATAAAGAACAACAACTTGTTGCAATTGTTTAACTCTTGAGCACTCACACCTATGTTGGCTTTGTGTTTCGTTAATACTGAACGCGATGTTTATATAGTTGTGTGGATTAAAGTCTTAGTTGGCTGACTTAAGATCGGAAATTCAGAACCATCGAGCTCGCCTCGATATAAGTTCTATATTTTGTATTGGCTTTTCCGTGAGCGGTGGCTGTTTGGGCTAAAGTTGTTAACAATGCGGCGTCTGTGACGCGACTGAACTTATCTTTACGGTTACACGCGACTATATTCAACGCGTCGCGTCGACAGCGCTGCCTCAGCTGGCGCCGTGCTGCGCTCGCGAGAGCGAGTGAGAGCGAGAGTGAGTGTGCGATGGAGAGGGAGGGGCGACGGCAAGCGAGCGGGACACGACCTACCTTTGCGGCCCGGCTATTACGTCATTTGGGGCCAACAACTGAGCGCAGCTCGTGCGAGGAAAATCGATGACGTCGTTGGCAGAGCGCCTGCGCCGGAAAATCCCCTCCACCCATTTTCAGCGACCGATTTTCCGAATGCAGTCCAGTGGGACAGTTCGGAAGCGGAAATTATGTGCGTCATAAAACCGACGTTGGCCATCCCTTTTGCTCGCATCTGAGATTGATTGGGGCTCTTGGTGCCGTTTCACCTGCTCCGGCTTACCACTCCGCCACCCACTTTTCCGCTTTTCCAACCGCCCACTGGGTATCCACTTCTCGCCTGCTGCCAAAACTTCCGTTTCTCTCAGTTATCGTACACAGGAAACATGTTTATTAATTTCAGGATATATAAGGACGTACAATTTGTAGGAATATTCCCTTATGCACATTGTACATCATCTACACACTTGTCTTTAAATATCAATCTCTTTTCCATGTGTAGACTGTACTCTAATGCATTTATAAAAAGCATGTTTTTAATGTTGTTTGTTTTTTTATTGTTTGTCTTAAACTACATATTCTTCTCAGTGTACTAAGTCTGTGTGGGCATTCTGTGGTGTCGTTTTGGTGGAAAGGACTTCCTTGCTCTCGTGTGTGTGGGTGTATTCAAAGCAAAGGAAAATGGACCAGATTTCGAGGAATATGTTTATGTGAGTCAATCCCATGATGGTGAGCGTGGGTGGAAAAGTAAAGCTATCATGTTAAATAGGAAGATAGAAATTTCGAAAAGAATAACAAGTATCATATGGCAAGAATTCAATATTCTATTTATAGTGATTTACTACTTTTGAATTTGGTTTATATTTATGCTATATAATATAATTTATAATTATGCTATAAATATTTCAAATTGAAATTGATATGCAAAACGGACTTTTAGCCTAGAAATGAGTCTGGTTTTCCTTTCAACTTAAATCACGATTTTATATTTATCTCAGTTACCCGCTTTTATTCCCTATTTCACTCCAAGTGCTAAGACAAATCGATTTCACACAAGATCCCAGGCCAATTTCGCTTTTCCACTTAACAAAATACCATCCTGCCACTTCATAAACCAGATCACTCTTTCCTCATCCCCAAATATAAATAAGCTGCGCCACAAATCATTTGGCCGATATAACTGGCAATAACACGATCCGAGCGATTTTCCCGCCCCGCGAGCCGTCGGAAAAGCGGGAATATTAATGCACTTTACCATTGACACCGGCGTTTGCAGCTCGTAAACAACAACGAGGAAAACAATAATAACGCAAAGCCAGTACAAATCTTCTCTCCCAAGATCGGCGACACACGACTAGAGAACGGTAAACCCGAAGACGCGGCGTCGACCGCGCTGCCAGCGTCGACTGCACAGAGAGTGAGAGTCTTGGCGCTCGGCACCCGAACCCAAATCCAAATCTTCGGGATCCGCAGACTCGTCTTTGCGGCGGCGACGTCTTCTGGCGTTTAAGGTTTCGTTTTCATTCGGCTTGTCGGCTTGTCGGCATGTCGGCCGCTCGTGTGCTGGACTGCATTCGCTGTGGCTATTTTTAGACAGGTTCCAAGCCACGTTTTCTAACTGTTGTTAGCGTACGAACCGGAGATCGCGGGCTGTGCACTTGGGCCTCTCCATGTGGAAGCCGCAGACAAAACGTGAGATCGCTGAGTCGGCCGGCCGACTGCTGCGTCGACCGCGACAGAGCCGAGCGACTTGGCTTTCTGGGCGCAGTGGCTCTTCCTTTCGTTTTCGGCTACATTTTTTCCCATAATGCTTTTGCCCGGGTCTCGCGGCTCTGGGTCCGGCTCACACTGCGGCCCATTGTGGCTCCGGGGTGCGGTGTGCTGTAATGTGCCGCTCTGTGGTGTGGCTTCCCATGTACATATATATTATTGTAGTTGGATTTGGGAGCGACGCAAGTGGAACTGGTCTGTGGCAGGCACCATGTGCATTCAGCACAGTGGCTGTGGATCACTCGTAAAAGGATGATGCCTCTCCATGGCTATTAAAGAAGTAGTTTCTAGGATAATGTGGTACTACCACTAGAGGTAATGAGTAGTGTTCCTAGTTATTACTCCGTTTATTCCCGATCTTTATCTATTTTTGTTATAATCTATATCTATAATCTTAAAAGCAGCTTTAGTGGCATTTCTATATTCATTTCATTGTAATATGAGAAATGGAAATATCCACGTTACTCATTAGTGGATGTTAATGGTCAGAGTTTTAGTAGTTCCATGGCGTATTAAGCTTTCTAGAAACCGCCTCCAAATCATATGGACTCTAAGCCACTGTTTCGGCCAGCTTTCTTGCTGTTGTCGATGGTGCTGTCGCTGTTCCTTTGGCGATTATGGTGGTGGCAGAGGTGGAGGTGGTGGTGGTGGTTCCAGTGGTGCTAGTGGGGCTAGTGGTGCTGCTGCTGTTGGCTGACCTGCTGGTGGCCCCAAAAAGTGCATGCAAACAGCTTAGCGTTGGAGTCTCCTAGTTGTTGCTGCTATCGCCGATATTGTTGCTGTGCCTTGGTTGTTGTTCTTGGGCTGCTTCCAAAGCGATTCGATTGCCATTGTTGCTGTTGTTGTCTCTGGCGGTTTTATTGGCTGTATTAAGCATGACATGCCAAGCCAAGCCAAGCCAAAGTCGCAGTCTCCGTCGAAGTCGACTTTGGAATCGGCACTCCTTGCTTTTGTCTCTCTGCCTTTTGTCTATTATTTATTGTTGTGGTCGTAGTAGTTGCACTGCGATGATATTCTAAATGTGCCGAGCCAAATTCGCTTCGTTTTGGCCAAGTCAACTTGGCTGGGCCTTAATGCATGTATCATTTTCGCATCGTTGCGCCCGCCAGTTCGTGAGTTTAATTTAAGGAATTTTTGCTCTTTTTGATTGCTATTTAGGCTTTGATTTTGCTGCGGAAAAAAATAAACGAAAATTCGCCCCAACTCCCCCCTGTAAATTTCAATTAGCATGCGGCACTTTGCATTGTTTCTTACCTTTTTACTTCTTCTATTGCTGCCGCATTTGCAACGGCGCCTCTCGGCTCATTTGCATAAATTGCATTTTGGGATTCGCCAACCCTTTTTTATAAACTTCACTTTCGATGCCCACTTTTTGCCTTGCCCAAAAAATGGTGACTTCCCCTGGCTAACTGAAAACAAAAACAGAAACAAAAATAAAACTAATACCAAATGGAAAACGAAACCAAAAACTCCGCTGAGTGCTTAGCCTGCAGGTGCATTTTGTGGCGAATTATTGTCATTATTTTTTTCAGTCTTCGTTTAACTATTAATATTTGTAACTTCACATAAATATATAGGTGTATTCCAAGTGCCCTGGCAATTTTGCGCTATTTTGTACCTAAATAACATTTTTGTGGGGGCTTTAAAGGCGAACATGTCATAACATCATCAAGTATACGCCCAGTTGCCATGGGTAAATCTCTTGCTCCAAAACGGCCAATGCAATGGGGCAATGCACATTTGCGGTTTTAAGTGGGTTATATCGATGGTTAGGGAGATGATTTACGGACTCACTGGCAAATTATTGTGGCGGGCACCTGGATAAATATGATCAACTTCATGTTGAAATATGACTTAATAAAGCAAAGGATTATTGGGTCTGCGGAAATGTGAGATTTTGGGACTTTAGTGGAATTTCGGTAAGCAAGCTAATGTGTTTTGTGAACGGTAAGCAAGATTTGAGTGGCAAATACGAAGTCTGTGCATCGCTTAAGCTTACTTTTCTGCTGCTTTCAAGAACATCGAATCATTTCCCTTAAAATCTCTGTTCCGCTCCATCTTTAATATTAAACTTGCCCCAGCTAGCTGCGTGCCATTTCCCATTCCGACCGCACAACTTATCCCATTATTCCTGACAGCTGCGACCTTGAAAGCTCGCACTCGAACCCAACCAACCCCGCTGTCCCTACGCAGCAATCGGCACGCCATCCGGCAATCCGCGGAGGGAGCCATCCAGCGGATGAGCGGAAGTGCGGCATTGATTTTATGGTCTGCTTCCGTTGCGTCTTGACCGCGTCACGTCTACAAGTTGCCACTGCTGCATATACAACCCCTCTCCCCCTTGACTGACTGACTGACTCGCATTTTCGTCACGCACGCCCCTAAGTAGGCAACACTTTCAGCGGTGTGTTTGTCCTTTGCTTATCTATCTCTACACTGGTAAAAAATCGTTGGAGTTTCTTTAAATTAAAGTGAAAATAGTAAAGAAAATCACTTAACTTTACCTAAACTTCGATTCGAGATAATAGATTTAAATTAAATTATTTATTAAAATAGTTATGATTATAAAATATTTCTATGATTAGCTTTTAATAATTTTTCACAGGTAATACAATTGGAATTTATTAAGCAAAATGAGTTAATGTTGCTGTAATGTGATTAAAAAATAACCATATATTTCGAGGATAAATCATTTCTCTCCATATACACATGTTTCTGGTATCTCCGCCCGGCCGTGTTATCAATGAAATTGAATTAACTGACGCAGGGGCTGGCCCTCCGGATATATAAAGCGAGTATATGACGTCGGAGGAACCTCGGTCACACACAGAACATTCGGCTCCATGGGGTGGTGATGGGTGGTGGATTTGGGTAAGGAACCGGTGGTCTGTGTGTGTCTTTGACCTCAGCGGACAAGCCCAAATTATAGATATGCCCCTTATATGAACTCGTGGTCGAGTGGGAAATGCGTGTAAAATCAATAGTAGGAGTCTTTGATAAGGAGGATGGCACCGGGCATTCGAAATAATTCAGATGTGTGTGTATTTCGGGCTGTAATCACTTGGCCTAACCTATTTAGTATAAATTATGGATGATGGCCGTGATTTGGTAATTCGATGTGATTTGTACATTTCTTTGAAAAGAGTTTTTATCTATAAGTACGTTGAAAGATGTACTTAACTTCATTACGAGGTTAATCGGTTCCAGAAAACGATTGTTTGATTTTAATATATATAATATTATTCTAATGCCTTTGGTCTTACTGTGCTATGGAAAAATAGGTTTACAAACCTTATTAAATGGCTTTAAGTGCGAAATCGATTTTGAATCCACCCATCCTTTCCGCCGCACTCGAAGGATCCCATTAGGTCGGTATCCCATTATCCTTCGGTTGCGGCTTCAGTTTTCGGTTTCAGGTTCAATCGGTGGCCCATCAATTGGCTTTGTCGATTATCAATTTCCAGCGCTAATTGGCGTGCATTATTTATAGTCGAGCGAGCACACGACGGCTGGCTGATGGCACGCATCTAATGACGTCACAGGGGAAAGCGCGAGCAGAGAAATCGATTGGCGAAACAAAGACGTCATCACTTTGCCGTCGGAGGACATGCGCAGCGTAGCAGAGCGAGACAGCAGACGGCGGGCATGAATGAATGAGTGGATGTTTGCGGGAGGGGAGCGGAGGGGAGGGGGCTTCTTATCGCGCTCAGGTGAAAATAGCCAGGTGAGTAGGCAGAGCGGCAGAGGAAAAACACCGGCCGGCGGCTCAGTTTTCCCCTTCTTTGTGGCCATCTCGCTTGCGCGATGACGTCCTTGCTGCGACACCAGTCGTCTCGCTCTCGTCTGACGTCACTTGTCCTTGACGGGGTGGTCTATTTCCGAGTGTGCAGCACCACCCGGCCATGACGTCACGGTTGTGCTGCCTGGCTTTCCGCTCCACTGCAGCGAAAGTGCCCGGAAATAGCCAGAGGATAACGACACGTGCTGCAACCCCCCGCTCTCCGCTTCCCGCACCCTGCTCCCTTGGTCCTTCCACTGGTTTTGCTCCGTAAAAATAGTTTTTGCAGTGACCATAAAAATGCAGCGTGACATACGTTGCATGGAAAGTTGAGTGGGAAAAGGCTGAAAATAACAATGGAATATTTTAAAAATATATCAAATAAATTAAGTAGGTCTGAGTGGTGGTTGAGGGGGGGTGGTTGGGGGGGTTCATATATACGCAATAGTAGTGCTATAAAAAAAAAACGATTATGAAATAGTTAGTCGGTGTATTTTTAGCGCTCATTTTATCACATACTATGCAGATTTTATAACAACCGGCAACTAAAACTGATTAATGAGACATCTCAAGACCCTCAACTAGAATCTAGAATCACCTGACATTGATTCGGTTCGCATGCGATGGCATTAGGGAAATAGCCCGCTCCCAATGGAGCAGCAGATATCCGCCTTGGCTCATTTGTAAATCGCGCAGTCAACAATTGATTTATGCAGATGGATGGGGTTCTAAAGGTTGCCCCGGCGAACGGATTGTGAATTGAATAACTCGAGTGTCCCCCATCAGCGGCCGGCGGCCATTCGATACCGTCACACTTTTTTGCTGTCCACCAGCGGAGCCAAGATGCTCCGAGATGTACTGCATGTGAAAATCGCCATAAATTAAATGGCCGCTGCAATATGTCAGTGATAAAGAGCACACGATGTTCTAGACAGAACCACAGGCAGCTCCAGTTGCAAGCTCCCAAGATGGAAGAAGATGCCGCGGCATTGAAAAAAAAAATCTATATATTGAATTAATTCGAGAGTTGCGGGTTCAAAAATTACAGGTCTTTTGGCCACAATAAAAACGCAAGATAATAACTATTGGAGTTTATAGTTATGTTGTATGTGTATGTACATTGAAGGCACTGTTTGAGTTTTTAATTATTTAAACATAAACATTTTAATATTCACGAAGAAACCACTTCGGTAACTGGCTCTTCAATAAAAAACGGAATAATCCCAGTGCATACTCAATTGCAAGTGCAGACTTCTCTAATTGCCCACCACAAACTAGAAGAACACTGAACGAAAACTTTCGCTGAAAGTAAACACAATTCACTAAATAATGTTTCTAAACTACTTAAACTCACTCAGTATGTTTGTTATTGAAAGAAAAATTTGTTCATAGAATCAGTTAGCAATTGTGAGTCTATCCGCATACAACGTCCCTTGTTTTTTTTTCAGTGTCCAACTCTGTGGCAGTGGCAACCAGTTGCATGTTCGGAGGCTCAGAAGTGGCATCTTTGGTCTCTCTCTCGGCGGCGGTTGTCTATTTTCTCACCTGCGGCGCTCAAAAGTGACCTCGACCTGTCTCAAGCTATATAGATAGATATATATATATATATAAATATATTTCTATATGGATACATGTGAGTATATCTGCTTGGATAGTCGCTTATTTATTGACATTCAGTGAGGCAATCGCCTGGCCGCAGTGGGCCATGTTGTACGTCTCTATATTCCAAAATGCATAGATTTGTATCAATTGATAGTGCAGAACAGAACAGAACAGGACAGAGAACTTGGTCAGCAGCTGAAAGGCAACATGCAATCGCGTTGTCTGCCAGCGGCTTTTGTCAAATTGAAGGTAGCTTCTACACTCGACCCTCTATAGCTAAGTGCACATACTCTGCCGTTGGAGATCCGGCGAATGGAGTTCCAGGGAGCCGCACAAAGTCGGGGCACCTTGACAAGCCCAGGCACGTCTTCGGCCGACAATTGGCCAGAGATGTTGGCCAAAAGATGCTCGCAGTCGGGCTGGCTTGATTGTCTCCCCTCCACTTGTGCCTCGAACCTCCAAGATTCCGAATGCGGGTAATACCCTATTCTAACGATTCTTGAAAACATGTGCTATGCTAATGAAACTAAATATTAGTACTAACTATAATTTATAATTGTATAAACTTATAAATGCAATATAATTAAATATAAAAAAATATTTAAGACTCATTTTTTTTTTAAATATATTCAGTTAGGAGGCATAGAGCATTGGCAACTCCCCCTGCTTGGCTAATGCCAATCAAATTCCATTTGATTTCACTTCCCTCGCATTTTTCGGGCAGTCAGAATGCGCGGAATTAATTAAGCGGCTTAAATAAGATGTACTAACAATTTGTTGCTAATGTGCCAATCAGCCAGCCGCCTGGGCCCAAAAAGTTCATCAGCTTTGGGTTGGGGAGTCAAAGAACAAGGAGTGTGCATTACTAAATTAACTTTTGCATCATCGACTAGCGAATCACCAGCGACCGAATCGTGCATGAAAACATCTCCGAGGAATCAAATGAATTCGGATCTGCCCCAAACACAGAAAAGAAACGAAATATTGTAATTTCAATATTAAATTAATGTTGGCAGCTCTTGATTTCTTGTTGCTGGTGCACCATGGTGTTGCAGCATGTGGCGTGCCGCAAAATAATTTGCGAGTCCAAAACAAAGTGGGTCGTTCGCCGCATGACTGTGGGTGGGTGGCTCATAAAAGTTTATTTCCAATCGAGCGGAATAGGTGTTTCACAAAAAGCATTAGAAATTAAGATTGGATTGAAAACGCAAGTTTTACAATTGTAATAGTAAGTGGAATTTACATCTTTAAGTTAGTCCAGCAAAGTGGAACCAATGTTACTCAATATATTCAAGAAATTGATTAGAAAGTTGACACGGAAATGGGATAACTTCTCAAGATATTATGTCAGGCATATTGTCAGTGTTGGTACTTAGCTTAATTGATGAAAAATCGTTATAAATTATAATCGCTGCACTTTCCCTTGTGCCTTTTACTTCCACTCACTCCGCTGAAGCGAAAACCCTAAGATTCCGCCCCTTTTCGTTCGGATTCTTCCCAGACGTTGGGCGATACCAAAAGTTCATCCATCGAGAGGTGTGCTAAGCGATAGCAAAAGCCATTTCCCATAATCGCAAGCCACCACAACAACCCCCCCCCCGAACAACAACAACAACAGCAACATTAGGAACAACAACAAAGTCACCGAGCAACAAACAACACGAATTTCTATGGCATCAGGGTAACAATTTTAAGGCTTGTCTCTCTTATGAAATACGACAGCCCAGCGAGATTTTTAAATAATTCACAGGCGTGATTGGACACGCTTCGAGTATATAGTAGTAGTATCTGCCAGATACGATACTGCAAAGGGGCAGGGTACGCCAAATTATCCCTGCTTAATGTGCCCCACTCATGCAAACCCTGCTCCTCCGGATGAGCCGAAGATGCCACCGCAACTTGTGGCCAAATGTCAGCAAGCTGCCTGCTCTGCTGGTCCAGTTAAAGTACACTAATTAGTCAGATAGCCGAGCATGGCGGACACCTGAACATGTCAAGGCATTCGCCGGGGTGCCCCTGGCCACCAGAACCCCTGCTAACCCACTGCTAACCCCCTGCTAACCCCTTCTAGCACCGTCGATCGGAGAGTCGCGGCGATTGCAGCCGCCGACAGCCATTTAAGGAGCCACTCGAGGTCAGTGTAAAACAAATAGCACACGCAAAAAACAATCAAAACGTATAGATGACTAACCAGTGGAGTAGTGGAGTGGCCACAGGTGAGTTCGCTCTACGATCTGCACTGCAAATAATTCTAGAGAAAAGGTGTCATACCAAATCACACAAAAAACCTGTGAAGAATGACTGGTTAAAAGATTTAATTGAACCCAACTGGACATATGTATTATAAGAGTCCTGCAAGATACATTAGTTCTATAATTAAACAAAATGTTTTCTATTTTTCCAAGTGTAATCAACTGGACGCGGTCACTTAGCTTCCTGCTGCTAACACAGACATCATCGGCCAACAAAGCAACAAAGTTCAGTTCCAATAGAGCAGCAATTGAATGCGAAATTTATTGCCGGCGATCGATCGCTTGGATCGAATTGAATCGCGGATTCAGAACTGTATCGAATATCGCGTATTGTTCGATTTCGGTTTCCATTCGTTTGGCTTGTTAGCCAGCCGCTTGACGTACTACAGCCAAAGGCCCAAAGTGCAGCGACACGACCCACACACGTTTGTCCGCAATTATCGGCGTTCTAATGGAGCATTGTGAGCATTGTGATGATCATAAATTTCGATCGTCCACTTCCTTATGGCAGCCATGGGGTCATGACTCATCGATCCAGTGAGGATCCCATTGTCTTAGCTATCCGCGCTCCAAGGCCATCGAATGTTCCACTCACGGAAGAAGTGCCCACCACGTCTATTCCCTAATCCAGAAATCACAGCTACGGTTCCTTATGGCAAAAATAATACTTGCACTCCTTTTAAACTGATTTTTATTAATAGAAATCAAATTTGATTGGTTTTGGGCAGTGTCTCTCTTGATATTTGATGTTCAATAAGAAATGATTCCTTGGCAACACAAAATTTGATCAAATTATTGCAACAATTCATAGACATTTATTTTCTTACCATTTTCCATTCGAGTGGTGTCGTTTTAAATAAAATTAACCTTTAGACGATTCAAGGAATTCACGTAATCCGGATGCTGCAAAATATGAAAGTGTTAGTATATGCTTTCGAAACTCCCGCCCCGGTTTTCCCACCGTCAATATAGGCCGCCTGATCATGGTTCCCTTTACATTGAGCACCACATCACGACCTGATCCCTTCGAGCAGAATCCAATGGCCTGGATCACAAACTCCTCGGTGATCTGCTCGCAATCGGTCAAATCAATAACTTTCAACTGGGGACACTTCCGCAACATCCTCATCATCCCCACGTCCATCACCCGACCGCACGCGGTCAGACCAAATCGCTCCAGCTGGCTGAGATCGTTGAAGAACTTGAAGTGATCGTCGTCCAGGATATCGTTGTTGCTGAACCGCAGATCCGTGAGGCTACTCAACTGTCCCAGGCACCTGGCGTGCTCATTGGTGATATTGAACTGACCGGATAGGTGCAGATGGGTGAGCTTGTTTCCTCGTTTCTCTGCCAGAACCGTAAGGAACCCAATATTCAGCTCGTTGGAGGTCATCCAGGTTTTCAGTGTACAGCGCTCCAGCTTGGGCAGGTTGGCGATTACCTCGAAGTTGGTGTCGCAGCCGGAGAAGATCAGTTCCACCAAGTTCGTGCAGCTCTCGGCGATTTTCTGGTACAAGCTCACATTCATAACCTCGAAACAACAGTCGTCGAGATCCAAAGTGTGCAACGACTTAAGCGGAATTCCAAACTCCATCGAGTTCCATAGCAGACAGTCTCGAAGGACCAAAGTTTTGAGATTGGGAAAACCGCAGAGATTTTGGCCTGTTGCGAAAATAAAGTCCCGCAAACGCATAAATAGAGTGCAGTGCATACCTACCTGTATAGCAACCATTAACCAGTTCAAAAAACTCCAGCTCCTGGTTGGGCTGCATATCAAAGTTGAGCACATCCTCTGCATCCAAACACTCAATAGTCACCCGTTTCAAGTGCGTCATTTTGGACATAATCGATCGGTAGTGAAACTCATCGGTGGCGTTCGAGTAACTAATCTCCTCCAGATTGGGGCAGTATTCCTTTACGAACTCCACCAGCAGGGACTCCTTTTGGTAGGACGCACAGTCCACTTGAAGGACTCTGATGAAGGGTCCCGCCACCTTGAAGAACCTGATCAATTGCGGCAGAGGCACCGTCTCCAGACTAACCATGTCCAAAGCATTTCGTTGCACTCTCGCCCAGCCCTCGAAGGCCGCTCGGAACTTGGGCGCCACACAGGCCAGCAGAACCTTATCGGTAATCCTGGGCAGAAACTCGAGAACCAGTCGGATGATGTCCTCCGGCAGATCAAGCAGACTGGTCCTGCATAATGGCGATGGCGATGGCGATGGCTCACTTTTTTGGACTCCACCCGGGCGATTGGAGCGAACTGGGAATGGAGTCTTCACTGATCTCGAATGCGTTTTCGCCTTAGGCATTTTTTGGATTATTTGCTTGTACGTAAATTTAGATTAATTCATTTTTGACACTGCCCAGATGTTATGATAGGAAATAAGGGAAAATCAAGCTCGACCTTGTGTAACCGGGTAAATATTAGAGTCCTGATACCGTAATTCAAGATCCAAATCTAAATACTCCAGAGATCTATAGGGAAAAAGACTAGGACAAAGGACCATCTTAACGAATCTTTGGATTTGGAACTGCGTACTGAACTTAAGTAGCAATATTAAGAAACTACATTTTTGCTTGCAAGATCTCCTTGGTGTCAACATATTTGTGATCTGATCCAGCATTATGAATTCCCATGGGTCCAGGCACTTCCTACGGTTGACAGTGACCGCCAGCAGTTTACGGTCGACAGGTGGGGGCAATTTCGCGCATTCCTCTATTATTCACCGCATGAGCAAGTTTTCTTTTTGTTTGACAACAATTAATTGCATAATTGTCTGAATAAATGCATAAATCAATTACCGGTGATTGAGAAGTCGCCATACGATATACGCTACACGTACTTATTTATTTATTTATTTTTACCGGATATGTTTGAAGAATTAAGTTTCGGTTTTTGTTTACAAAGCTTTTGTAATTCACAAAAGCAAACAACTTAGGCATAATGGCAATGCCCTATAATTAATGGAAAAGTAATGGAAAAGGAAAAGAAAACTGGTATTTAAAGGAGGAAATTGTTATAGATTTAATTTTAAGCAGTTAAAGTATGCTGCTCTATTTGCTCATAGCAAATACTTCTAAAACACGGAATCAAAAGCGTTTACTTAGAGAACTATTATTTAAATTATAAATAAATTAGTAAGCAATTAAATAGTGCTGTTATATGTTAAGTAACTTGTTGAAACATTAATTTCGTTATTTTTCATACAATGACAATTGCTAACATTGTGCTGCAAAAATGGTAAGTTTTTATGATTAATTATATTTGTATGTTTGTTTTTAAAGAAGTCTCTGCCCATAGTTCTATATTTAAAAAGATATCCCTTAGCGTTAAGCAATAGATTAGTAAATAGTTTATATGCAATCATTTTAAACTTTAGCGAAAACAAAGAATAGCCTTGCAGTTTATCTAATTAATTTTAAGAAATCTCTTCTAGATGTGACAATACATTAGATTTGTCGCTACAAATCTTAGATCCAATGAGTCAACTGCATGGTGCCATCATGCGTCCTCTGGGTGTCCATGACGCTCATTTGGCGCACTAATCGCTTCATCGAGGGCCGATGAACAGGTCGCCCACTTCCACTGGCCGTTGTGTCCAGGGGCGTACGCTCGTCAATGCGGGGAGCCGGCTCCCGAACCCGTCGACTGTCCCGCAGCTCCAATTCCACCTCAGAAGCATTGGTGGAGGATCCAGCCAGGACATCCAGGTTCTCGTACGACGCAGGTTGAGATAAAATCTCTCTGCAAAAAGTAAGCACAATATATATTAAATTAGTTTTATACCCGCCTTGGTCACCACATGCACATTGAACTCACGGCTTTTGAGCGCATCTACAGCAATCTTTGAACTGCCAGTTCTTGCCAAACTCCTCGCCCTCCTCGATGGTCTGCGGCAAGCGATGATGCAGTGTTTCCGGCAGCCGCAATCCCGTCATGCCGCCCAGCATCGAAAGGAAGCCCATGATGACCAAGGGCAGTTTAAGATTGTCCTTTCCCAAGTAGGTAATAAAAGGTATGCCAATGAGACCCAATCCTCCAATATAACTGGAAGCACCAATGCCGATACCCCGAACCTGAGTGGGATAAAGTTCCCCGGCAAAGGGGTATATGATCAGGAAGGAGGCGGATAGCAAGGCTTTGGATACTAGATACAGCACAAGGGTCTCATCCACGGCATCATCGGGCAACATTACAGTGATCACACAGGCCACGCCACTGAAAAATGTTGGACTTCGAATTTTACACAAAAAACACAAGATGATGGGTCAAACACCTACCCCAATATCATTGATAAGCTCAATGGCCATCTTCTGCCCCAGGTATCCATGAAGTACCAGCAGCACAAATAGCTCGGCAGCTCCACAACAGCCGACAGAAAGAAGCTGACATACTGATTGGTGCCCAGCGCTGGTCCGTAATAACTGAGTCCCAGATAAACCGTCTCATTGGCAAACCAACTCAGCGTGATTAGGATGGTCTTTAAGCGCATATTGGGGGTGCGACAGAGATCTGCTAGCCCCACATTGGCCATCTTTTTCTTTTGCTTCTTGAGCTTATCCCGTCGTATCTGAGCCTCCAGCTTGAGATGCACAGCCTCGGGAAACTCTCTGCCATTGACCTTTGCCATGCGCTCCAGAATCTTGAGAGCCTCCTCCAGGCGACCGCGCATCAAAAGCCATCTCGGTGATTCCGGCATGACGAACATGTACAGGAAATAGGCGTAAAACGGCAGGGATGTGATGTAGGAGAGGCGCACCCAATCCCGCTCCAGATAAGTGACGCCGGACAGGAGCATGATGCCCGAAGTGTAAAAGGTGCACGTCATCACAGTCACGAAGGATCGATAGTTTTCACCCACCAGTTCCAGAGCTGCAGACGCAGAAAAGTTAATGGTTAAAGTTAGAAGCAACAATGAAATACCCACATATTATAAATGGTATCTGGTAGACAGCTGGAATGGTCAGTCCTACGATGACTCGACTGCCGGCCCAAGTCCAAAAATCCTTGCTCAGCGAAGTCATTAGGCTGCCAGCCAGCAAAGTGGCCAAACAGACGAAATAGGAGAGCCTTCGTCCACCACGATCATTGAGTAATCCGAAAAGATAGACTCCCACTGGACCGCCAGTATTAAGAGCAGCCAATCCAATCGTAGGATAAATATCCTGATCGCACACTAGATCGAACTGAAATAGGAGGATTTAATGGTTTATAGTAAGCCAATCCTTCGCTCCTAGGTAAAGGTAGTACTGATGCTTGGGAAATGATTCGAGCAACTCCTACATGAATGACGTTGTAGTTTCAAATGAAGGCTTGGTGGTCTGGATTGCGCACATCAATCACAATGGAGGACCAGACGACGCTTGTGTTGTACTCCCATCCCTGGGGGCACTTGATCAGTGGCCAACTGGCATTCGGCTCCATGGTCGTCAGGTCATCCTCTTCCCCCGATTCAAGGAGCTGCGTCCAGTTGACTCCGTAGGTATAACATTTGCTGTAGACCAGTTCGTCGTTATCCTTGAAATAATTATTTCATCAGTTATTTCAAAATATATTTAAATAATAGAAGGCATAGAATATAAGGTTTACCTCTCCCCCATTTCATTGTTAGCCCCTTCGATTACTCATCGAACCACCCTCGTATCGACCCTTCACCTTAAGCAACGCACAATCAATGGGCTGACTTGATTGCCTTAGCCTCGGCACTCGTATGGCTGCAATTACTCACCAGTTCCTTGGGTATGGACAGCGATTTTCGCTGCTCCAGGGGCAAGTCGAGTAGCTCCGGGATGCGACACCAATAGTCATCCGGAGTATCAGCCATAAACAACTGGTTAAACGCACAAAAACCGCACGGTATGCAGGCGGGCAGGCAAATTCCGAAAACCAAGAGCTTCTGGTATTTGCCGAATTCGCCAATGGTGGGCAGAAGGTCGTCCAGATCGAAGGCCTCCTGGAAAGAAAACAGCAAATCTAGAGAAGATCAAGGACCGTGTCTCACAGATATGCACATCCACCGAGGGCTGGGATTCGGGCTTGTGGCGTTGTCGCAGCTCCGAAAGTTCATCGTATTCGTCCCCATCGTTGTCCTCAATATCTGACATGGATGCGCCTCTAGACAAGCTCTGAGCTGGAAATGTTTACTCACACTGCCCGATTGGCTCAGCTCACGGAAGCCATAGAAGCAACCACTGACAACTGTCAGTTGTCTAGGGTTGAAAGAATGAGCTGGTTCTGTTGATAGTAAAAAGTTTGTCGCAGTGGGCTCGATTCGTAATTTATATTTTTGTTTATTCTTTAGTCGCAAGTTAGATTTAAATAGTTTAAACTAAAGTATTTAAAATATTACACGTGAATTCAATCCTGCTCGAATTACGGCTAAGACGAGCCACTAATTACAGTTGTTAGGCTTTGATATTACAAGTAGAGAACGGGGTTTAAAGTACTTCGTTATGCAGCTCAGTACATTTAAAGGGATTTTAGTTTTTTTTTTCTTGATAATTTCTTCTTTTCTTGGAATCGTTGCTAGAGCTGGGAAATGGACAATGCTAAATTTTACGCCTAAAGATTAACAGAACGAAGAGCTATACAAAAGATGCTTCAAGTCGTTTTAACTCCAACTCGTTCGCTGTTTACTGCTTAAAAATTATTGCGCGCTTCGTTACTCCACTGTTCCTTGCCTGATACAAACATATGTTATTATACACATATCAATCGTAATTATAGTAAACAGAAAACTGTCTGTGCCGGGCGCACAGCGCAGAAATCACACACACATTAGGCTTAAGTGTAAATTTGTGGCTACACATACAAAAATACATTCGCACGAGCTCCTTCTTGAATTATGCGGTTTAATCCACCTTGACAACACTGTAGATCTTACGTATGAACCAAAAGCACGCGAAGAACCCGATGGTGCCGGTCAGCAAGAAGAACAGGAATACCATAATGGCCGTGTAGCCGAAATACAGGAACGTCGAGGCACTGTCCTTGATCGAAAGCTTTGTGACGAAGTAGTGGCAGCAGTATATGAACAGATAGACTGCTGTGAAGCCGGACGTCAGGAAGGAGCGCCACCACCAGTGATAGTCCTCCGCACACAAGTGAAAGTAGCACAGCAGAATGGTGGTCTCCGAGCATGTGATGACCAATATGACAAAGACCAGGAACAGAAAACCGAACATGTAGTAAATCTGGCTGGACCACAGCGAGCTCAGGATAAAGAACAGCTGAATGAAGATGCAGCCAAAGGGTAGAACGCCGCCCATAACGATTCCAGGAATAGGCTGTGTGTAGATCGATTGGTCCGGAATCTGACGGGGAATCTGGTTGGTACGCACAGGGTGCTCCAATGCCTGAAATCGTACAGACAAATGTAAGGAACCATTTTAAAAACTAGCTAAATATATACTCACGCGCTTGCGGAATCCAAAGTAAGCTCCTACAAAGGTTAGTGGCACAGAGACGCCAAACCACAAGGCAAGCAGAGCAATTAGCGTGCTAAATGGCACAGCTCCGGAGCTATTTTCCCCCCACAGCACCAGGTTCATGACGAAGAACAATGAGAAGACCACACTAAAAAAGAAAAACGATTAAATAATAATATCGCTTTAATTTCAAAGAACTTACCCAGGGCAAACGATCGAGGTAAGGATGACATTACTCTTCCATTTCAGCCCACCGAAACTCTTGTAGATACGCGCAGACACGTAACCAGCCGGTGTACCCAACGAAACAAACAAGACCATGGAACAGGTCATCAGGGCTCCCCGATTGGCTGGGGACAAGAATCCCAGGCAGGCAAATGCTAAGGTGATCATGGCCATCACAAGCACCTGTACACCCGAACCCAGGAATACCGACAACAGCATGCCCTTCCGCGGCGGCCTGAACACATCACCATGTACCAGTTTCCAGCCAAACTCCTCCTGGGCATCCTCACCGCTATCCATCTGATTATAGCGGGCTATATCTTTGTGCAACGTACGCAGCATTATCATTGCCACCATGCCACTCAGGAAAAGGACAATAACCAGGGAGTTGAGAATGGAGAACCACTGGATATTCGTGTGCGGCATGGATTCCAAAATGTAGTCCCAACGTGATGACCATTTGATAGAATCGTTCTTTACAAACTTCACGCTGTACGTGTAGACAATTTCCAGCTGTTCTCCAGCCTTTAAAGAGTTCTCACTGATTGCCAGTGGCTCTGTGCTCAAGCAATTGGGGTTTTCCTTATCGGTGTGCTTAATAGATTTGGGAGTCACTTTTACAGAGATTATGCGTCCACTGTTGCCGAACTGAATTCCCCAGTCCTCCGACTGTCCACTGTGATAAGTAATCTCGAGATCCACATGGTTGAATGGATAATAATGCATTGGCTGGTTATATATAGAGTTGATGGGACAACCCTCGCCATCACTGCGAACTAGACAACCCATGGGAAAACCAATTCCGCAGTATTGCTTGCCGTTCTCCAGTGGGTAGCACCATGTAACCGGCATGTTGTCCACAATCCAATGATGTTGGTAGTTCAAGCTGATTCCTTTCTTAAGAACCATCATACGACGGTTGCTAGCCGGATCGTCTCCTTTGTAAGTCTTGACACAGGTCTAAATACGAAGAGTCATTAAATCATTATGTTGGTAATGCGTTAAAACTGTTTAATCTTACGGTCGCACATTGCTGGTTTTCCAAGAACTGAATTTTATAGGGTCCTGGACGAATTCGCTCTCCGAACACAACCTGTCCCAGATTCTCCACCGGTGAGTTCTGCTCCTCGCCCAAACAAAAGTCGAAGTGATGGTACTCATAGGGTATTACGGATTCCTCAGTGTTTAAGCGGTTGACGTACAACAAGATTTCCGACTGAAGAAGATAATCAGGAATTAGATCAATCAATTGGATTGACAACTGTTGATAATACTAGTGTATTTTAATCTTATCGTGGAAATAATTATTAAAGTTTGGTAAAAATTCCAAAAGTTTGCAAATGCGTTCGATAATTTGACCCCGTAATTTGCTTTTACTTTGGGTTCTTAGAAATTTATCTTATCAAAAAGCTCTCTTAGATTGTTAGAAACAATTGAATGTGAAACACCTTAATTAATTCTTATCATTGGGCAACGTCTAATTTAAGGGCGTATAAACCGATTAGGATTTCTTGACCTACGGGTATATTAAAAAGTTGTTTAGATTTGTTTAAAGATAAGATGAAGCAAACAAAACCAATAGCTCACGCTTTATCATCCAATAGTTAGGTCATCTTTTAAAAGGGCTAACCCCATCTATTTGGGATATCAAACTAAAAATTATACTTTGTCCTGAATTTATATTGTTATTGTGTTATACTATTATTACTAAAAAGAAAATAACCCAAACATAATGCAAGGAAGCATGACAAGCTAACCGCGTTCCCTGGTTCAATTATTGGTTAGCCGCCACTATGTTAAGATTCTTAAGGTCGGGAGCCCCCGAAATCGCATTCGCGAGCCAGCTGAACCAACATTAGAACTCCCATCTAGCTGTCGCTAGGAAAGAGAGCTGGCGTAGGCAACGTCAGCAGAAGTTGAGATAGAGGGCCACATATGGACCCCACATATAACTAGTTACTGCGCTTATCAGTGCTTCCGCCTGTGACCACCATTAGAGGAATATAGAACCAATGTACATAACTAGTTCCAGTGCCTTTGCTAATTGTGGCGGGCGTGGGGCAAACACACCCACTATCTACGTACATATGTACATCTGCACTTCTGCACATACGTATACACCTACCTTGCATGTGGATGAGACGTCGGTTTTCTTGCAGAAATTGACCGGTGCCAGTCCGGGCAGATAGAAGGCCTGTGTCGGGGTCGCAAGGTGCAAGAGAACGACGCCCAGGAGCGGCAGAAGTCCGGATAGCAGGATCATCTCGAATTGGGGTAACCAACGAACGGCAGGAGTAGCAGACCTTCTTCCTTTACTTGTACGGGTTGTAATCACAACGTGGCCGTGTCCGCGATTCTCTGCCACACTTTCCGGATCGGCGGGCCACGCACAAACCGTACTATCTGGATATTTATCGGAATATACGGAGTTTTTCGAGTGTTTTTACTACGTTTCCTCTTTTTTGCCGAACGTCAGCACTGTAGCAGCGTTGCCACCTAGTACAGCTGAGAGGGCTGCCAACTGGCTGACAAAAAAACTACCAGCATTTGCAAAGCTAAATATTACCGCGAAAACCTTTAGCTCTTATTATTATTACGTGCAAAACGAAATTTGGTAGACTTAATAAACTTTTATATTTAAATTAATTAATTCCCCTGTTCAGTAAGCGAATGCAACCAATATACACACGTATACGTGTGATACTTCTAAGATATTACTATTTTTATCCACTGTTTCTTAATATAGTAATCAAATTTTGTTCATTTGTTAGTTTTTTACCTACGACTCTTAAGTCAAAGTATTCGATTATTTAGTTCGTTCGAGGTTTTGCTTCCGTGCTTATCTTTGAATATGAAAATTTTCGATAAGCACAATCATTCAAATTTAACGATTGATTTTTGGGGAGGCAAACGCGTTTTAATACAAGTAGTAAGTATTTTGGTCTTATCGTTCCTGACTAATAATATATTTTGTCAAATGGTTGCACATTTCCTACGCATTTAAGAATATTTAATTAATACGTTATTAGATTTAAAAATTATCGATAGTTCGAATAAAGCAATCGAATAGGTGTCGCCTTTTTCATCGAAACTCAGTGCTATCAAATAAAAATCGACATTCGTTTCAGCTCTATTTCAAATCGGAGACACAAGAAATATATTGCCTGCACTTCCCGAAGAGCAGATAAAGGTTCTGCCACCATTAAATAGGCTTATAATAATAACTAAGAAAATCGCCGTTAGGAATCCCGCGCTTTTTTACCGTTCCCGAAAAATAACCAAACAACAATGTGAGTAGAATGAAGAGTTCTACTGAACGCGCTTGTTGTGTGCGTGTGTGCGAAAAAATCAATTCTTTTGACAATCAAGGTGTTGCAACCTGTCGAAATAAAATCGCCAGCTTCAGCGGAGCAGCCCAATAACTTTAACTCTTTTGTCTCCACCATTTGCAGCCGACAGACTAGTGTTGTCTAGTAATTACGCAAAAATTCCATCACCCACACAGACGCACGAGC
This sequence comes from Drosophila melanogaster, assembly GCF_000001215.4. Lineage (NCBI taxonomy): Eukaryota > Metazoa > Arthropoda > Insecta > Diptera > Drosophilidae > Drosophila > Drosophila melanogaster. The sequence continues at coordinate 20,735,316 of NT_033779.5, forward strand.
TGCAGAAAGAAACGGAAAGTGAAGTAGAAATCATATAGAGAGGAAAAGAGCGAAGACATGACTTCCGATATCGCCATGCAATTGATTGCCATTTTGGAAAAGACGGTGTCGCCAGGTGAGTTTCCCCACTGCTACAAACGTGTGTGTATAGATCCGAAAAATATGGATTTTTCTTCGATTGGCGGGAGGGACGCGCGTTATATGTTGCGCAGGGTTGCAATAGGCGCTCGCATATGTTTGGTTGCTAGGGGCCTCCGCACACATGTGCATCCACGTACATACTCCAAGGGAAACTTGGCGGCGCGTCTGTATGTATTCGCAATGCTTGCGCTCCTACAATTAAGGATGTACGAACCGCCTGCGACATAACCTCACTAACTCTAGGAATCGATGAGGCGTCGCTTCGGAGTCACCACCGTATGCTTGGCGGCCAGTTCTTCCGGTTGCTGATAAGGAATGCCTGCAAACTTGCCCCTTGCCTGAAGATTTTATGCTCCACCGCTACAATTCATTACTAGACCTTACTGCTTAGCTCTTCATATGCACACACTTCTTTCACCATCTATTGTATTCTTATTAAACAATATTCTCACTATATACGCCTTGCCTAAAAGTTCCTATCTTGCCTTCACATTCCCAAAAGTCAATTGTTGTAAAATTCAATGGCCTGATACCAAAGCTTTAAGCCGACCCAAAATGGTGGGCGTGTGTAGGCCCACAAATAAAATCTTTCGTTGACATAATTGGAAATTAAAAATGTCTAACCAACCAAATGACGCATTTTCAGACAAAAATGAGCTGCTATCGGCGAAGAACTTTCTGGAGCAGGCGGCGGCCAGCAACCTGCCCGAGTTTCTCAAGGCGCTGTCAGAGATACTGGTGAACACGGCCAACAGTGCGGTGGCGCGAATGGCAGCCGGTCTCCAGCTGAAGAACCACCTGACCAGCAAGGACGAGAAGGTCAGCCAACAGTACCAGGATCGCTGGCATCAGTTTCCCAGCGAGATCCGCGAGTTGATCAAGAATAACGTAAGTTACATACGCTGATGTTGAAACATATGACTTGTACAATTGGCACTGAATAACTGCGACTTACTTTCAGATCCTGGCTGCTTTGGGTACCGAGAACACCCGACCCTCCTGCGCCGCCCAGTGCGTGGCCTATGTGGCCGTGATTGAGCTGCCGATAAACCGCTGGCCCATGCTCATCCAGACACTGGTGAACAAGGTGGTCAGCGAAGGATCCAGCGAGATGCATCGCGAGTCGGCGCTGGAGGCCATTGGCTACATTTGCCAGGACATTCGTTTCGGCGTCATGGAGAACCAGTCGAACGATGTGCTGACTGCTATTATTCACGGCATGAGAAAGGTAGAGCCGAGCAATCATGTACGCTTGGCGGCCACCACGGCCCTTCACAACTCGTTGGAGTTCACCAAATCGAACTTTGAGAAAGACATGGAGCGCAACTTCATCATGGAGGTGGTGTGCGAGGCCACTCAGTGCCAGGACTCGCAAATCTGCGTTGCCGCTCTGCAGTGCCTGGTGAAGATTATGACCCTTTATTACCAGTACATGGAGCCCTACATGGCACAGGCTCTTTTCCCTATTACTTTGGCGGCCATGAAGTCTGATAACGATGCTGTAGCGCTGCAGGGCATAGAGTTCTGGTCGAACGTCTGCGATGAGGAGATAGATCTGGCCATCGAAAGCCAGGAGGCCACTGATCAGGGCCGCGCTCCGCAGAGAGTGTCCAAGCACTATGCTCGAGGTGCTCTGCAGTTCCTGACGCCTGTGCTCGTCGAGAAATTAACCAAGCAGGACGAGTGCGATGACGAGGACACCTGGAGCCCGGCGAAGGCCGCCTCCGTTTGCCTCATGGTGCTGGCCACATGTTGCGAGGACGAGATCGTGCCACATGTGCTTCCCTTCATCAAGGAGAACATCGAGTCACCTAATTGGCGATTCCGCGACGCAGCGGTAATGACTTTCGGCTCCGTGCTGAATGGATTGGAGACCAATACCTTAAAGCCGCTCGTGGAGCAAGCCATGCCCACGCTCATTCGACTGATGTACGACTCCAGCGTTATCGTGCGCGATACCATCGCCTGGACCTTCGGACGTATTTGCGATGTGCGTAGTGGTGATTTTTAAGGTGATTCATATTGTCATACTAACCTTCTACTGCTTTTTCCTGACAGATAATTCCCGAGGCGGCTATCAACGAGACATATCTTCAAACGCTTTTGGAGTGCTTCGTGAAGAGCCTAAAGTCAGAGCCGCGTGTAGCAGCCAACGTGTGTTGGGCCTTCATTGGACTTTCCGATGCAGCTTGGGAGGCAGCGGTCACCAACGACGGAGAGACTCCGGAGACGTACGCCCTGTCCCCGTACTTTGAGTACATCATTACCCAGTTGCTGGAGACCACTGATCGATCGGACGGAGCTCAAGCCAATTTGCGATGTGCTGCTTATCAGGCACTTATGGATATGATCAAGAACTCTCCCTTGGATTGCTACTTGGTGGTCCAGCGCACCACGCTGGTGATTTTGGAGCGCTTGAACCAGGTGATGCAGATGGAAACGCAGATTAACAATCACAGCGATCGTCATCAGTTCAACGATCTACAATCGCTTCTGTGCGCCACTCTGCAAAGCGTTTTGAGAAAGGTCCACGAGCAGGATGCGCCTCAAATTTCCGATGCCATTATGACCGCTCTGCTGACCATGTTCAATTCAAGTGCTGGAAAGTCGGGTGTAGTGCAGGAGGAGGCCTTCCTTGCCGTTTCGACATTGGTTGAGCTTTTGGGAGCTCAGTTCGCCAAGTACATGCCCGCTTTCAAGGACTTCCTCGTCATGGGTCTGAAGAACTTCCAGGAGTACCAGGTCTGCTGCGCAGCTGTTGGTCTCACCGGCGACATTTTCCGCGCCCTTAAGGACCTAATGGTGCCCTATTCCAACGAAATTATGACCGTATTGATAAACAATCTAACGGAGCCGACTATCCATCGAACCGTCAAGCCCCAGGTTCTGTCTGCTTTCGGAGATATTGCGTTGAGCATTGGCAACCACTTCCTGCCATATTTGAGCATGGTCCTAGATATGTTGCGCGTTGCGTCCAATCTGCAGGTTAGGTTACAACACGAATGGTATATGAGGGAATCGTTAACACTTTCTATAATCATTTTCAGACGGACGCCAACAACTTCGATATGAACGAATACATCAACGAGCTGCGTGAAAGCATCCTTGAAGCCTACACTGGCATCATCCAGGGCCTTAAGGGCGTTGACCAGACTGCCCATACAGACGTTATGCACATGGAGCCCCACCTGATGCACATTATTTCGTTCATCAAGCGCATCGCTCAGGAGGGCGACGTGTCCGACTCAATGTTGGCCAGTGCCGCTGGCTTCATTGGCGATCTGTGCACTTCGTTTGGTCCGCGGCTATACCCGCTGCTGGATGATGCCATCATTACCCAATTCCTTGCCGAGGGCAAGCGCTCCAAGGCGCAGCGCACCAAGATGCTGTGCACCTGGGCCGTCAAAGAGATAAAAAAAATCAATACCCAGGTCATCACGCAGTAGGCCACCTGCTAGAGGTTAATGTTTCTTCGCTTCCCACCAGACCCTCAAGATTGTGTGTAATGCAGTGAAAGTGGTGAGTACACGACATTCCCACTATGTATTTCATCATCGAACGAATGGTGTGTCGATTCTTGGAAAGTGGCTCTTAAAAGAAATTTAAAAAAAAGAAAAAAAAATTTCCTTTAAAACTTTTATATTCGTAATGGCTTGCACCAAAATCGACTATCCCCTACTCTACTGATTGTTCCGAGTTTATTTTTAATTTTCACACATTTCTCTATTTTTGCAGTCCAGTCCGAATTCTCTGATTAAAAGAATCTATCTGCTAAGTTTGTCCGATCTATTGTTGCTGTGCAACTTCTAAATGCTAAGACCACTTGTTTATAAAACTCCCTACCCACTAGCTGTAAGTTCAATTCGATCCACTGTTTCGACTCAATATTTTAATTAAGGTCTGTTAATATTCGTGTGAGTTTAATTATCCCTTACCTATGCCTATTGTCCTCGATCCGTAATGCAAATCCCAAAACGAACTACCCATTGACTAGAGCGCTCGCAATTGATAGTAAGTAGTTACTCACAAGCCGGCTTTAATGGCAGTTTAGTTTTGGGTAGGCTACGGCAACCAGCGCTTTGTTAACCCGATTTTAAGCATTACCAAAAACCAAACGTTGCTGTTACTCAAATTATGTAAAATTCACAATTACTTATAAAAATCGGTAGAAAATAATTGATTTGATAAGAACAAATACATTGAATGCATTGCTGCCCCCTTTGGAAACATTAACTTGTAGCGGATTTAAGAGCCACACTTTAGGATCTAAGAACTCATGTATCTACCCTACTAGCTCACTAGCGCAACAAAAAAAAAATATAAACTAAGAATGAATGTGTGAACCAAACCGAACCGAATGTGATGGAGTGAAACATATGGCTGAGAGCGAGTATGTACCAACTAGACTATGTAAGATGCGTGTCTGTGGTCCGACCCCTACCCCTATGCCAATAGTTATGCTGTGATGGATGCTTGAGAGGAACTATGTCTATGTACGTGGTATTTTGATTGCGACAAACCCCCGAAATGTTTGGAAACGGATGAGGATTCCCCCTTTCTGTGGCGCGCGTGTGCATCGGCGTGTTGTGTGATATTATGGATTAAGCGTAAGAACTTTTCTAGTGAAACGAATGATTTTAGACCTAAGCAAAACCAAACAGCAATTCAAAAAGATTTTAAACGGATTTGAATTTAAATTTACAAGCAAACGAAACGAATGAATACAAACCGAAACTAAACTAAACTAAATGTAAGACACTGAAAAGACGACTGAAAACGAAACCCAAACTAGAAACTAAAACGAATTACGAATACGAAATGACTTAGGGACGTACAAAGGCGCGGGAGTTAAGTCCGTGATCGAGGGTGGAGCCTTTTGTGAAGATATGATGTGTAAATGTATGAAGGTTTTTAAGTTTCAGCAGATAGTTGTAGTGTGAAGATTTCCAATAAAGAATACGACTGACTTTCTTGAAGTTCAAAATCAGTATGAAGTTTATTGTCAGAGAGTGGCTACTCGAGTCCTCCGTTTTCGTCTTATACATAAGTACATAGGTTCTTAATTGTAAGCATAATGAACATGCCGACTCGGCATGTGGCTGGCTAGCTGGGGACAATGTTGCAGTGCGACTTTTGTGTAATGTCAGCATTCGGCCGGAATGTCAGCATTCGGCCGGATGCGGTGTTCCAGTTGCCGTCTTCCCGGTTGAGTGTCCGATGATTTGTTTAGAGGCGTGGGGGTTTAGGGGGTGGGGTGGTAACTCCTCCCCCCCCAGTTCGAAGTGACGGCCATAGCGAAGGTATGGATGACGCGTAGATTGGTACGTGATGATCCTCGTGGATGTGGACGATGTGTTTCGTTCGTCGGTGCAGCCATAAGATGACTGCTAGGAACGTTACCAATCCGAGCAGAGTGTAGAGTGTCCAGGTGTGCTGTATAGTATTGTGATGGACGGCCAGGATTTTATCCATTGTTTGGGTGGCTTCGAGGTGCAGTTTTTCTAGGCTTAGTACCGTAATAGTGGTATTCCTAGTTACTTTTCGCATGGGGGGAAGATCAAAATCCGTCTGTTCAGGGAACGTGTCAACCGTGCCGTCGTAATCGATACCGTTAATCTGTATTGTTTCGTTAATGTATCTGATGATGGCTGACCCCATTATTGAGAGCTCGGAGCCGTTTGTTAGGGATACCTTCAGTTTGTTCACGTTGAATGCGAAGATGTAACCTCTCTCTGCCTCGAACACGTCGGTGATGGGGCCGGTTTCCCGTACATCGCAGGAACTGTTTTCTCCGTTCAAAAGGTGTTCCAGGCATGTGTTGTTCTGTGGTGTATCAACGTAGAAGTTCTCGTCGCACAAGAATGTATTATCCAGTTTGGGGCATTTACGGGTCATATGAAATTTCTTATTATTAATATTATAAGCTAGGTAATTTGGGGTTATTACAAAATATGTGTTATTTATTGGTAATGGAACTAGTCTGGCGAGGGTATGAAAAGGTTGTTTAAAAATTGGGACTTTGATATTAAAAATAATCTTTTGTTCGTAATTTAGTGTATTCATTTGTAGGAAATTGTATATACTTTGTTCATTTTTGACTGTGATATTTTGTTTTTCCAGTATTGTTTTTATTTTATCCATTTCTTGTTCATTTAGGATGAACTTGGGAATTATATTTATTTTCGCCAATAGCATACTTTCTGTTATGTCGTTTAGGTGGTTAATGAATAATTCTATGTTATAATTAATCCTATTTAAATATTGTATTTCTTCCAGAAGGGTATCTTGTAAGTTTAAGTGTTTGTATATTTTGTTTTGTGAGGTATCAAAGAATTTACTTATCAAAATTTGTTCATTATTTATATGGTCCGTGATATTTTCGAACCGGATAAGTATTTCGTTGTTAAACATTACTTGTTTTTGGAGATTGTCGTTACTGACTTCGGAATTTTTCTTTATATTGTCAAGTTCTTCATGTATTTCTTTATTGTCGTTGGCATCCATGTTGCCGGTAACCACCTTTACTAGACTCCCCAATCCGTTAATCAAACCCCGTTTGTTTCTATATGAAGGTGTAAGGGCTTTGAGCTTTACTTGGGCTTGGGTTAATTTGGTTTTTAAAATTGTGACGGAGTCCGTCAACGTGGAATCGGGGTTAAATTTATTAATGGTCAGATGGAATTGTTCCATACATCTGCTGTAGTCTTGTAGGTTGATTACATGACTAATTATTTTGTACCTCTCAATTAGTAAGGCTTTCCCTAGTTCTATCTTGGCTATAGGGGCGTTATCATTTAAATAATGGACATGGATAGCCTGAGTTGGCACAAGGGTGAACCTGAAATGGTAAGTTAAGAGGTAGTGGGGTCAGTTATTATCAGTGTTGGGTACGTTGTTGCTTTTGTCTTTTTTCAAAACTGTTTTTCGAATTTTTGATTTGTGTAGTTTTTGATTCCTAGCAGTTATCAATGTATGACCTTTGTCGTGTTTGACTTTGTGAATCGAAAACCTGGGTGTAATCTTATTACGTCTGTTTTCCTTCCTAAGGACTAAAGTGTCTGGTTGTAGGTCTACGGGGTCTGTTCGGGTTTCATTTAATTTTAGGGTTCTCCTAACTACGTCATTTGAAAGTTTGTCCGTGATGAGGGGGTACAACTTCTCGCGAAATTCATTTAATTTCGTTAAGTAGTCGTGTTCGTTATTGAACTGGATTGTTTGGTTGAATATATGAGTACGTCCGTTAAATAGTTCAAAGGGGGTATGTTTAGTTGCAGAATGAATAGCGTTATTATATGTGATTAGGGTTTCGGACATTATCTCGTCATGCTCGCTACTGAGTTTCTGTTGTTTCCTGACGTCAAGTATTATTCTGTAAATCTCAGTTAGTGTCGAGTGAAGCCGTTCAACGGGAGAGTTACTAGAGGATTGTTGAAAGGACGTAACGTGTAGGTCAATGTTAAATTGAGTGCAGAACTTATTGAACATATCGCTAGCGAATTCTGCTCCCTGATCATAGATCAGCTTTTTGGGAATACCAAATTGGGAAATGAAATGTTTTAAGGCTTTAACTACGTTAATGCAATTCCTATTAGTTATAGGGTAGGCAGCCGCAAATTTAGAAAATTTATCGATAATAGTAAGGTTATAATTTTTGTTAATAGTATAAATGTCTATATGTAAGATGTCCAACGGTTTTGAAGGTAGTTCGGATATTTGGTAAGTGATCTTTTGAGGTTGTCTGTCGTATTTTAATTTTAAACATGTTTCACATTTTCGAATTAACTGAGTTATTCTCTCCTTCATATGTGGGAAGAACTGTTGTCGTTTTATGTGTAAATATGTTTCATCGATCCCTCGATGGTTACTATTATAGTGATAGTCGGTTATAATTTTTTCGATCTCCGTACTATCAGTAATTTCGGGGAGGAAGATCAAACATCTAATGAGTTTAAATTGACTGTGGGCTGAGAAGTAGGTTTGGTAGGCTTGTTCCACCATTTGAAAAATGTGGTCGGGGGCAAATACCGCGCATGTCTTGTTTGGTTTTAACGACTGCCTAAGAATGCAAACTACGTCGTCATACTGAAAATTGGGTTTACAGAATTCCCTCCTAAGTTTGTGTTTAAACGGGGTCAGTGTGGCGTTATTTGTATCTGGGGTTATTTTGAACAGGAGCTGAATATTAAAATCATTAAGGGGTTTCTCTGAGATGGGGCAAACATTTTGAGGAATTGATAGGGCTTCGTTATGGTTGACAGAGGCCTCTGGTCTACTGAGAGCATCAGCAATTACATTTTGAGAGCCTTTCTTGTAGACGACTTCGAAATCGTACTCCTGAAGCTGGAGTCTCCACCTAACTATTTTAGAATTTGGTTGTTTGAAATTCATTAACCAAGTTAGTGGTTTGTGATCGGTGATTATAGTGAATCTCCTGCCAAAGAGGTAGGGTCTGAAGTATTGGACCGCCCATATAATGGCCAGCATTTCCTTCTCAATTGTGGAATAATTTGTTTCCGCAGCCGACAAGGTTCTACTAGCAAAACATACGGGCCTATCACTATGCACCGGACCTTGGGATAGGACAGCTCCTATTGCGAAATTACTTGCGTCCGTGGTTAGTGTGAAAGGTTTTGTAAAGTCCGGGTATTGGAGGATTGGGTCGTTAGACAGTAAGGTTTTGCAATATTCAAAGGCCTTTTTGAATTCATCATCTATTATGATCGATTTATTGTTTCCCCTTAATTTTTGTGTCATGGGTTGGGTAAGTCTCGCAAAATCTCTGATAAATTTTCTGTAATATCCCAACAAGCCTAGGAAAGACTTAATTGACTTTTTACTGTGGGGACATGGAAAGTTTTTTATAGCTTCGATCTTATTGGGATTTGGCCTAACACCTTCTTGTGAAACGATGTGGCCAAGGAATTCTGTCTCCCGCCTGAGGAAGTAGGATTTTGTGAGTTGGACTTTAAAGTTGGCAGATCTGAGTCTTCCAAAAATAGTTTTCAAGTGTATGAAGTGTTCTTGTAAGGAGGTTGAGAAAATTATTATATCATCTAGGTAAACTAGGCAGATAGTTCCGATAAGGTCTCCAAAAATATTGTCCATCACCCTTTGGAATGTGGCTGGGGCATTTTTGAGGCCAAACGGCATTCTAATGAACTCGTAGTGGCCCCCCTCTACTGTAAATGCAGTTTTGGGTGTGTCGTCGGGATTCATTTCTATCTGATGGAATCCACTTGCCAGATCAAGTGTGGAGAAATATTTGGCTTTGCCCAATCTGTCTAAGATATCCGCGATGTTAGGTATTGGATATCTATCGGATATAGTCTTCTCGTTGAGTTTTCTATAATCGATAACTAGACGCCATTTTTGCTCTCCCGTAGGAGTGATTTTCTTTGGGACGACCCAGACGGGGGCGCTCCACGGGGAATAACTGGATTTGATATTCCGGTGGAAATGGTATAGAGACGTTTTGATATATTTTAAAACTGTTCAGGGCTGTTTTGAGTGTTATGGGCGTATCTAAGGTCACACAGTTCCTAGGGTCGACATATTTTGGGTCGATGAAGGAGTGTGTAGAGCCTGTGTCAATTAAAAACTTCAGGGGGTTTGTCTGGGATAGTTTGATTTTTATAAAAGGAAGCGAGGGGTTGTGCGTGGCTGGGCTTATGTACCCTGTTGGTTTCCCGAGGCCGTTTGCTGAAAATTCGAATCAGGTTGAGGGTTCTCCTCTATATTATTCAAACTATGTGAAGGTGCTCGAAAGGGGTTTGATGTATTGGCCCGGTTGTCCTTGGTGCCGGATTGGGGTGTGCGATTGTGTGAATTAAATGGTCTATTTTGGCCAGAGTTAGAGTTAGAGTTAGAGTTAGAGTAGGGTCCCCTACGGTCATTTCGGTCGTTACGTCCGCTGCGGTAATTGCTGTCGTAGCTATTTCGGTAGGTTTTATTGTCTGATCCATTGGGTCCCTGCTCTGGTCTGTTGGTTCGCTTGTTTTGTGCCCTATATAAGGTCTGCTCTATTTGGCATTGCTCGTACGCCTGTTCAAGTGTAGAAGGGGACTTTATCCTGACGAAAGTCTTGAGAGGTTCCTTCAAACCAGTCATAAAAGCATTGAGACAAACCTCGTTGTAGACAACCTTTTTTGCATCTACAACAGTGTTGTTGTGTTCGCTGTTTTTGAGTATGGAGAAGAGTTGGCTTCTCACCTTTGATATACCAAAGAACAGTTGGCCCAAGGTCAGGTTGTCCGAAAATGTGTTAAGCTCGCTTAACAAGTTGGCCTCGCTTTTCTTGCTCGAGTAGAGGCGGATGAGATTGCTTTTAATCTCATCCCAAACCAAGGGGGTATTTGCCAGTTCCAAGGCTTCGTCGGCCCTATCAATGATTTTGTTCCTGATGGTCCTCAGAGTAAGCAGGCCATACGGTGTTTGGTCAGCTCCCCTGATGAGCATCAGGATTTCTTCTACGCTAGTGATAAACCTGTCCAATAGACGAGGTGTACCATCAAAGGTTGGCAAATGCTCAACAAATGCCATGATATCTTTAGGCTTGAACGTAGTTGAAATTAAGGAGCTAATACCACTGACAGTGGGCGCCAGAGGGGATGGAGTGGGGCGGGCAGAATCGTTTCCCGAGTCCATATTGGGGGTTTGGGAAGATATTGATTTGGGTTCTTCCGAAATCGGGAGAAGGGAGTCAGGACGTCTAACGGGATGTGGGGGCCTATTAGTGTTTGGTGGAACTCCAACAACTGAACGTGTAGTTTTCCTAAGGTTGTAAACGAACTTTTTTGACATTAAATTTGAGGTTACTTAGTATATTATGTATGATTGAAAAATAATGAACAAATTTCTTGTTTACTAGAGTGTATGGGTGTCTGTCTTTGGCTTTATATTTTCCCTTTTATATTCTGCAATGTGATTGGTATTAGTATTTGTTTGATATACAAAATTACACAATGAAAGGAAACAAAATATATCTGTATATGTCGACTTCTTTAGTACATTTGTTTTGGTTATTTTGAATGTGCAATACATGAGCGTAGCAACCCATTGTAGAAGAGTGAAAGGCAAGAACACTTGACGATACTCAAGCGTTTTCCCCTTACCTCGGCTACCCAGACATGGGTGCGCCACTACACATGCAGTGTCGTTGTCGTTGTGGTACGCAGAATGAGCCTCGCTTGGTTTGAAATGATTTTTGCTTATGTTTTGATTTTTCGCCGACGTATGGCAGTGTGCGTTTTGAGTGTACAATGTATTAGAGAGGCTTTGGTGCTTTGTTTGTTTACCACGGTGGCATGGTGATCAGCGTTTGATTCCATGCCAACGAGGCGGTACAGTACGTGGATGTATTGGATTGTAGTTGATATTGTATGCTCACATATATAAGTGTATATAGAGGCTTTGGCGATGCGTTGGCCAGCGTATGTAAGTGCCGATGACGTGATGATCAGCGATAGATTCCACGTCAGCGCGGCAGTACGGTACACTTGCACTCTTTTTTTTTATAAAAACTTATGACGTTTGGCAGAGTATGGACATACCGATGGCGTGGTGATCAGCGATAGATTCCACGTCAGCGCAGCAGTACGGTACACTTGCACTTTTTTTATAAAAATTATGACGTTTGGCAGAGTATGGACATACCGATGGCGTGATGATCAGCGATAGATTCCACGTCAGCGCGGCAGTACGGTACACTTGCACTTTTTTATAAAAATTATGACGTTTGGCAGAGTATGGACATACCGATGGCGTGATGATCAGCGATAGATTCCACGTCAGCGCGGCAGTACGGTACACTTGCACTTTTTTATAAAAATTATGACGTTCGGCAGAGTATGGACATACCGATGGCGTGATGATCAGCGATAGATTCCACGTCAGTGCGGCAGTACGGTACACTTGCACTTTTTTAAAAAAATTATGACGTTCGGCAGAGTATGGACATACCGATGGCGTGATGATCAGCGATAGATTCCACGTCAGCGCGGCAGTACGGTACACTTGCACTTTTTTTTTGTATATTTATTTATTTTACATTTTTCCTCTCTCTTTTTTTTCCTGTGTTTGAATATATGTTTGAGTTTCATTTGGTACTTCACAACTTCAATTTTGTTTTATAAAAATTTGTTCCTAGTCACTTTCAGTCGACATCTTGCATATAGTTTGTTTCGTTTCTTACATGTTTACTTACAGGTAGGTAATTATTAATAGGTAGGACATCCTACCGGCTGCGCCAGTTAAGTCCGTGATCGAGGGTGGAGCCTTTTGTGAAGATATGATGTGTAAATGTATGAAGGTTTTTAAGTTTCAGCAGATAGTTGTAGTGTGAAGATTTCCAATAAAGAATACGACTGACTTTCTTGAAGTTCAAAATCAGTATGAAGTTTATTGTCAGAGAGTGGCTACTCGAGTCCTCCGTTTTCGTCTTATACATAAGTACATAGGTTCTTAATTGTAAGCATAATGAACATGCCGACTCGGCATGTGGCTGGCTAGCTGGGGACAATGTTGCAGTGCGACTTTTGTGTAATGTCAGCATTCGGCCGGAATGTCAGCATTCGGCCGGATGCGGTGTTCCAGTTGCCGTCTTCCCGGTTGAGTGTCCGATGATTTGTTTAGAGGCGTGGGGGTTTAGGGGGTGGGGTGGTAACTCGGGCGTAGCTGTTTCAAAGACCCAAATCCTAACTTACTTTAAAGACAGAACACACGTTTAAGTCAGCCTCGCTCGAAGCCCACAGAAGCGCGAACTTTGGAAATTATTTTATTTTTTTTTTTTTTGTGTGTATACCATTTAGTGTGCTCTCATTAATTCCAACCAATGACGCTTAGTTGGCCCCTCATTTTACATTTTGTAGTTACCTTAAAATGGGGAGAACAGCAACGAGAAACAAAGAAAACAGCAAAACAACAACCAAGCAACTACCTGCAGCACACACGCAACACTTGTATAATTAATATATATATTAGGTAAACGCAACTACTAAAACTAAATACGCAACGGACCAGGGTATACAAAAAAATAACTACTTACAAAAAAAATCGCAGAGTTGCTGGAAAATTTATAGTGACTTGCAACCAAGCCAAGAGCTTCTCAAAGTGTGTTTCAAAGTGAAAGTTTCGATCGAAACTATTTTCCAGCATACTTTTGATGCCTCGGAAGGAGGAGAGATTCGAAGTTGCTGCAAATTTTCTGGCATCCCGCAAACCATAAGATACATAGAGATATAGAACGCATAAAGACAAGACCACATGACAGCTTGATAGGACAAACAGTAAATACATACTTCATTTAGTTGTTTTATCATATACAAACCATACAAAAACATAACCAGAAACTACCTTACGAAAAAGACGCGACTGTGAACGATGAGAAGAGTAAATGGAAGGATATAAATAAAGTCGAAAGCAACCGTTTAAAATCTTTTCACAACTTTAGATTACAATGAGAACACGTGAAAACCAGAATGAAGTGAACTTTTGTGAACTACTAGTTTAGATATAAGCGCACATTGTAACCAAGAGTTGGTAAAATATGTTTGAATCTTGTCTAGAAGTCTTCGAATGAATTCTAAGGCTCAACAAGTTGCCATTTCAAAGCGAAATAATCTCATTGGTAAAATTTGTCTAGTTTCGCAATAAAGTATCGCACAGCCGTCCAAGCAAGAAGGAAATTACTCAGAGAAAAGGGAACATTTGTTTTATCAGATTCGAACATATCAGAAATTGGAATTTGAAATGGCAACTTGGAGCACTTGATGAAAACGTGAAATTGCCAACGTTAATTAGATAAACACTAATATTAGCTATGAATGATCGGATGCGGATGGTATAGATGAGTGACTTGACTCCGGATCTTTGGAAAATCGAAAGCTGAGCAACACCGAATGGAATGCGAACGTAAAAGGCTGTGGCATGCAACGTGTAAGTGTGATGTCTCGAATTTTGAATTCACTCTAGCAACTTAAGTTAGCTGATATTATATGTAGAAGACTTACATGCCTTCACACAATCCAAGCGCCATCGTTGCTAATAATCACATTTATCAACCTTTCTCCCACAGGTGTGTTGATTGAGTATGATGATGATGCTTGGTTCTTGGTGCTGAATATTATGCGGATGACACTGAATGAAGATTATGATATATATGAATTGGAAATATGTGATGCTTGTCGATGGTTGTTTATGGGAGTGACTGATGGTGGGAGGAGTATGTCTAGCAGAAATCGCCAACAAACTTAAACATGACACGCAACTCATTTAGCACAAATTTCTACCTTTTATACATACACCACCCACATTTGCCAGTTTTTTAAAGAGTAAGAGTAGTGTGTTTGGAACTGTGACTGAGTAAATTTGTATGTAACCATTCCAAAAGCAAATATAATTCATTACAACAAATGAGGGACTAACGAGTTTGTTACACCTAGCCGTTAAGAAGAGTGTTCATGTCACTAGAGTAAGCCAGGGAATTGGCAAACGGTTGAGGGGCAAGCTCCAATAAAAAGGCATTGTGGTTGGTGGACCCATTTTTTGGCACCCCACTATGCAAGCTAAGGGTTTTCAATGGGCTTGCCCTTTGACCCGTGCCGTGTGTGCGAATGGTCGTCGTCTGATTTAAGATTAAAAACTTATAAACTAAAAACACAACTGTAACATTGCCTGTGATTCATTCGATCATCTGTGTGTGGAGTGTACGCTGTGTGAAAGACTTGTGTGGATATATGTATGTATTATAATGATATCTGTGAAGTAAGAGAAAGCACCCCGCGCAGCAGAGAAGCGATATTTTTTTGTAAACATTTAAAGGATTGCAATTGAATGCACAAATGCATGAAGGTGTGAGCTGAAACAAATGAGAAACGTAACATATGGTACTGATTTTTATACTGAGAACTGAGACTTACTATATATACATACGAACAACAAATAACAACACAACCTACTTACTTACCTAAGGACTCACAAGGATTACTTTACCCGGGACTCTACGTACATACGTACAGACACTAGAACAATACTACACACGAAACGCCAACGCCAACTAGTGAAATTTACACCTCACCCACACATTGCCTACTTACATAACACCACAACGTTCATATGAGCATTCTAATCGAATATGATTATCCTAAATATACACTGACGATTGGAGACGCTGACGCGCGGTGCTTAAGCCGGAAATAAACTTAGTATATGTGCTACTCGGTATGCTAGTTAATGCTAACCTAGTCATTAAGTAGGGATGCGCGAGAGAACCTTTGATCACGATTGCGATAGGAGAGAATCAATTATGTTACGTTATCTAGTATGCTGTATTACCAATTACAAAAAATGAAAACCCCTCTGAATATCAATGTGCGGCCTAACTGTTCCGAAACAAATTGTATGACTGATAGTTTGTACGCGAAATCTTAGCAAATGTAATCTGTGTCTGTGTGCAAGAGCGAGAATAAAAGAATTTTGAGTGCAAGAGCAACAAGAAATGTGTTTTATTCCGATGAAATCCAGGCGGGGGCACAGCACATCTTGGCGTCTTACAGCTTGGCCCTCTCTGGAAGGGAAAGTACTCCCGAGTCGAGCAAATCTTTAAACTCGTCGGGCTTAAGATCTAGTTCGTCCATCCACTCCACCTGCGCACCATCAGTTGCCTTGGGCAACTTTCCCGGAGTTCTGCTTAGGACTGGAGCAGGACGTGGCGTCGCTGTATCCTCAGTCACCTCGAACGAATTCCTCTGTATATTGTGATCGTGTCTGTGAACCTCGCGGTAATCCAGAACGGGATAGACACAGGCGTCGACATCCTCAAATATTTGCGACCATTCAGCTTGGGTCTTGGAGAGGAAAGCCTCAGTCAAAAGCTTTCTTCCTCGAACCTGATGCTCCTCGCCAAACTGACTGACATCTTCGGGCAGTTCCAAGCGCTGTTTTAGCATCTCAAAGAACTGCGGTTCCAGGGCGCCCACGGACATGTAGCGACCGTCTTTGGTTTCGTACGTGTCGTAAAAGAATGATCCACCATCGACGAGGTTGTCACCGCGCTCCCTCCCCCAAATAACCAGATTCCTGGACATAAACAGCCAACTGGCCACATAGGCAGCTCCCTCGACCATCGAGGCATCCACTACTTGGCCTTTTCCCGACCTGTGGCGCTCCAAGAGGGCAAGGCAAATTCCCAGAGCGCACATCAAACTGCCGCCAGCGAAATCGGCCAGAATATTAATGGGTGCAGTGACCTTTTCGTGGCGCCTGCCCAGCATGGAAAGTACTCCCGATAAGGCCGCGTAGTTGATGTCGTGTCCCGCCCGTTGCGCCAGTCTTCCATGCTGGCCAAAGCCGGTGAGGCGGGCATAAATCAGGCGGGGATTGGCTGTGCACAAGTCGGTGGGACCCAGATTTAGTTTCTCCATTACTCCCGGTCGAAAAGGTTCGATGAGCACATCGCACTTCTTGACCAGCCTTTGCACCGCTTGCTGACCTTTCGGGTTCTTCAGATCCAGGCAAAGTGTGCGCTTTCCCTGCTGCAGTACATCCAAAGGGTTTTCCATCACCTGAACGAGATGGGAACATGGATTCAAATTCGGCGATCGGAGTTGTATTGAATTTAACGCCCAGTTTGTTTACCTTGTCGATGCGGGTGACTGTGGCCCCAAAGTCGGTTAGAATCTTCCCACAAAACGGTCCTGGTGCTAAACCCACGAATTCGAGTACCCTGATGCCTTTAAGTGGCATCTTTGGAGGAGTTTTGATGCGAAAAGTAACAAGAAAATTAAGTGCACTTTGAACGGCATTGCAGCAGAGATGCCAACTTGTAGGTGATTTTTTCTAATCTCACGAGACAAGGAGTCGAATGAAATAACTTTAACCTGCACCTCCTGTCTCTGCATGTATTTTTTTTGTTTTTGATAAAAATTAATCTTGATAACAAGAAATGTACCAGTGAAAGTTTTATTTATTTTCGTGACTTAACTGTCGAGCTCGACAACCCGGTGCTCTCGGTGCTGCCAACTGGTGTGAAACTTTTAATTCGCAAAAGGGAAAAGCCGCAACAACATTCAATCCCAATTAACTACAACTAACAGTTGGCCACCGCTGCTGGACGAAACCAAATTGACCGGGAGTGAGACCAGGACGTGACCCAAAAACGATGCCACAGCAACGGCGCAAGGTGGCCTTTAGCGGCAAGAAGAAGAAGGACCAGATGTTGCAAAAGCGCAACACAAAAGGTGAGAAAACCGAGATTGTGTGCCCACCTGTGAAAAGGGGCGTAAGGCTGGAAAATCGAAGCGGATGACTAACAATTGTTACGCCGGCAGGTCCCCCAAAGTATCTGAGGAGCACGCAGGAGTCGTATGAGGACAGCGATGTGCCGGAAACGACCAGGAAACTCATGGAGCAGCCTTTTGCGCGCGGCGGAAACCGAAACAAGAACGTCAATCGCTATAATTTGCAATTCTACCAGGAGGGCAAAAAGGAACTGGAGCAAATGAAACAAGAGGGCTTTAAACCGTTCGAGAAACTCAGTCCCGCTCAGCGGGAAGTGGACGACCGATACTTTGCCGGCTGCGACTTCCCAGTTCGTCCACCTTGGACGCTAACGGAGTCCAAGGAAGAGCTTGATCGCACCGAGAATCGCTACTTTAAGGTAGGTCAGTCTACTGGCGGCTTGGTTTATAATATTAACATATCCATTAATAATCTTTTGTCAGGAATACGTGGACGAGCTGCAGAAAAAGCAGCGTGCTGGAGATTCGAAGGAGCTTTCGCTGTTTGAGCTGAATCTGGAAACCTGGCGTCAGCTATGGCGTGTCCTGGAGTTCTCGGACATCCTGCTGATCATTGTGGACGTGCGCTATGCCACGCTGATGTTTCCACCCTCCCTGTACGACTATATTATCAACACGCTAAAGAAACATGCGATAGTGGTGTTCAACAAGGTGGATCTAGTCGAACCGCATGCGGTGGTGGCTTGGAGGCAATACTTCCGCGACCGTTACCCCCAGCTACCAGTGGTGCTCTTTGCATCCTTCCTCCCCCGATCCCGCAAAGGAAGTCAACGTGGTCCACAGGCTCATCGCAGGAGTATGGAAGGAGTGTATAATATCTACAAGGAATGCCAGCGCTATGTCCAAGGAGAGGTGGATCTAACAACCTGGGAGCAGAAGATACGAGAGGACATGCGTAGTGATCAGCTTGACATCCTGGATGAAATATCAACGGCCGTGGAGGGTGAACTCAAGATCAGCAGCAGCATCGACACCACGCCCCACGAGCACGTTAAATATCACAGTGGGGTCCTGACCATTGGCTGCATTGGATTTCCCAATGTCGGAAAGTCGTCGCTGATCAATGCCTTAAAGGGACGCAAGGTGGTCAGCGTTAGTCGCACGCCCGGACATACGAAGCACTTTCAGACAATTTTCCTCACCCCACTTGTTCGCCTCTGTGATTGTCCCGGTCTAGTCTTTCCCTCGAGTACTCCCAAAAGCCTGCAAGTGCTGCTGGGCAGTTTCCCCATATCGCAACTGGCTGTTCCATACCGCTCCCTGAAGTTTCTCGGCGAACATCTGAATCTACCACAGCTTCTGCGTCTCCACCTGCCCGAGGATTACGATGAGTGGTCTGCGGTGGCCATCTCCGATGCTTGGGCATATAAGAGGGGATTCCTCACCGCCAAGGCAGCCAGGCCGGATCGCTACCGGGCCGCGAATCATATCCTTCGCATGTGCCTGGCCGGCCAACAGATGTTGGTATTGCAGTTTTATCCGCCCGGATTTGAGGAGCGACGTGAGCACTGGCTCCAACATCCCGATGTGGGGGAGGTCAAGAAGTACCAGCAAGTCGAATTAGATGAGCCGGAGAGCGAGACCAACGGCGACACATCATCCGTCTGCTCGGATAGTGAGTAGCTAACAAATTTGAAAACTAAAAACTAAACTAATTTTAAATAAACCCATCATTTTAAGCTGCCGACAGCGAGGATGAAGACGAGGACAGCTCCAATGACGAGACCAATGCTGATGAGGAGGAATGTGGCATCAGGGAAGACGCACCCAGGTCTCGGAACGTGTTTGCTCTGCTGGAGGACGATTAAAAGTTGCATTTACTGATTTTGTTATTGCATCACTAGTTTACACCTATAATTTATTATTACGCTATACAATGTTTTGCTAACAATAAACTACAACACCAAGCTATGGAGGCAGATTATATGTCATCGATTTCATCGGATGAAATATAGTCCTCGCCGAGTCTTTCGTCTAGCGAGAGAAGCAATTCGATGGCTCTGTGCGGAAATAAAAACGTAATTATTGTTGTTAAGTGAAACGTGGGTTAAGACTAACTTGATCAACTGCTTTTCATATCCGTTCTCCTCGATCGGGGCCGGATACAAAGCCTTTTTGAGCAGCAGTTTCTCCAAATTGCTTCTTAATTGTATGACTACGTCGGCAGTTTCACGATTGCATTTAAAGCTAAGTATGAAATAAGTTAAGTTTATCCTATTGAAGGAAGATATGTTATACCCACTAATATGTCTTGGCCACGCACAGATATGGCGTATTTTGGGTCACTCCCGCTTCCACGCCATCTCCGAAAATGATCAGTGCCATGGGAAAAACCATTGTGGAGTCGAGCAGGAAAAGATCGGTGGACTTCTGCCGCTGAAAGTAGACAAAGTATGCCGAGTCGAAGCCACTCTCTCCGCTGTTCACCGAGGAGGGATGAAAGTTAACGCGGCGTCCATCGTCCGTTGCCATGGTGTGGATAGCGCGTACTCTATTCTTGATCTGCCGTGATTTTCTGCATTAAATTGTGTATTAGTTATTGCCTCTATTGTTAATAGGTGGTGTCTACCGCAAGTGAGCCATGTTGGGATAGAGTCCCGCTCCTATAATGGCCCTCAGTAGGGGAATCTTCTCAGAATTCTTATTGGATGCAGCATCCTTGCAGTTTGACGATGCCAGAAATCTGAAATAAGGTAAGTAGCTTAGTTTACACAAGGCAGTCATAAAACGAACCTACTTGTAGTTGTAGAGCAGCTCACTGAACTGATTCTTCATCCTCTCCAACTGCTGCAGTGTCATGGAGCTGAGGAAATTCTTATAGCAGAAGTCTCGTTCCGCGTGCGAATAGCGGCTATCGCGGTACGCAATAATGGTATTGTGCACCATCAGGTGATCGCTCCGCATATTTCGGGCCATTCTCCGCTTGATTTCATCCACTCGGCTCTCTTTACCCAAAGGCGAGTAGAAGGGGGACTTAAAGGACAAGGCAGCCGCCGCCGAAGTGATGGGATCCAAGCAACAGAAGAGCGCCGACATCAGGATCATTTTTCCCATCTGCGGATCAATGGGCAGCTTTGCCAAGTGCATGCCCAGTGGAGTAAGGGTGCCCGTCTGGTCCAACGCCTCAATGCTGTTCAATAAGCGGGTTAAATTATAAGTGTGAAACGAAGGGGCCAAACTATTAAACCCACCGCTTTAGCAGTTCCACTCCCATCTTTATGGCCTCGGGATTGGGGGCATTAATAAGAGTTTGCAGGAACCGATACGGATCGTCGATGTGCAGTAGCTTGAGGCTTAAAATTATGGATTCCAGCTTGGAGCGTAGTATCTCCGGCGTCGGAATATCGTCCATGCGATCCTCTCTAGCGCGGGAGAACAGATTATAGCATATGCCCGGCCGCACTCGACCTGCCCTGCCTCTCCGCTGCTGGGTATTTGCTTTGGTCACCCAAACCTCATCCAGCGACTGTATGTTCGTTTCGATGTCATAGTTGGTGGCTTTCGTCCGGCCAGAGTTTATCACATAAACCACGTCGTCAATAGTCACCGACGTTTCGGCGATAATTGTAGAGATTATAACCTTACGCTGGCCCGCCGGTGGTCGCCTGAACACTGCCTGCTGTTCCCCTGACTGCATTAGGGAATGTAATGGAAATACGGCCATATGATCCCGCCACCTTTGGCCCTTCGAAGTCTTTGGTTTATCCAGAATATTGTACAGTTGGGAGATCTTATCATAACCAGGCAGGAACACTAATATGGCACCCTCTGGTTCGTTTTCGCATATGTAGTAAACCAAATCGGCTATAAAATCAATATCCTCGCAGCCCTCCGACTCCGGCAAACGCAGCTTGTCGAGCACACGACTATCGTACGAGTTCCTGATGCGTCGCAGATACGGTTCTATCATAGCCTCGTGCTTCATCCTGCGCTCAGGCGGATCCCGCTTGGGACGACGATCGCGGAACTTTTGGAACTCGTAGTTCGTCTTGGACAGAACATCCTCCAAGTAGAGCATCTTCACGGGAAACATCACGCCCTCGATGCGGAACATGGGACAGTTGTTAAAGTAGTCACAAAAATCCTGCTCCCGTACAGTTGCACTCATCAGGATCACCTTTAGATCGGGTCTGTGGGGCAGGATAACCTTTAGAAGACCCATTAGGAGATCTGTTTCCACGCTGCGTTCGTGGATCTCATCCAGGATTAAGACACTTAGATTGTGCATCAGTGGGTCCGATTGAAGCTGCTGCAGTAGAACGCCTGTGGTGCAGTAAGTGATGGAGGCTCTCTCCCTGGCCTTCCTGCTCTCTAGGCGAATCTGGTAGCCTACCGAATTGCCCAGGCTCTCGCAGCGCTCGTAACTCACCCACTCGGCAATGGCGATGGCTGAAATCCTTCGTGGCTGAGTGCAAATGATGCGGCACGACGAGGCACATCCGCGGGAAATGGCGTCGTCGAGGAGGATTTGAGGCACCTGAGTGGTCTTGCCACATCCAGTGCTTCCTACAATGAGTATTACTTGGTTTTCCCGCACAGCCTGGATAATATCGTCGGCGTATTTCATGGTGGGCAGTTTTTTCCGTGCTTCTAGCCGTTTCTTGGCATTCTCCTCCAACTGGCGTTGCCCCAGTTCCAGCTGCAGTCTCTCGTCCAGCTTGGGGTTTACCCAGTCTAAGTCCGCGTTCCGTTCCTTGGTCTCCGCAACGAATTCCTCAAAGTTTACACTCAAAAGATGGCGAAACTGTTGCTGAAATTTGGCATCCACATTTTTGTCATCCACATTTTGTCTGGACGGTGCCCGGCTGTAGTCCTCCATTAACTCCTTCACACGCTCAAGCACTCCACTGGGAGCACTGACATTGCAGCCCAAGCGGATTTGCGGCTCCTTTGATTCCGCATTCTCGCCTCTGTCCTTCTTTTGCTGCCGGGCAAGATTGCGATAGTACAAACCGATGTCCTTGCCCCTGAGACCCGGTGGGC
This sequence comes from Drosophila melanogaster, assembly GCF_000001215.4. Classification (NCBI taxonomy): domain Eukaryota; kingdom Metazoa; phylum Arthropoda; class Insecta; order Diptera; family Drosophilidae; genus Drosophila; species Drosophila melanogaster. The sequence continues at coordinate 20,757,734 of NT_033779.5, forward strand.
GGTTGCCCTTGCGGGCGTTGGAGCCGGATGAGTCCCTATCGCGCTGCATCCTGTCCAATTTATATAAAAGAATTCAGAAGAAGAATTCCCAACCCGAAGTCAACAAAATTCATAGTGCTGTCGGACTGTCAAAATGCGCAAATCAGATAGACTAGGACTGCCAACTTAATTATATACACCTATTGTGTTACTTTAATAATTAATTTTCAAATATAAATATTTTATTCAAACAAAATTGGTTGCATTTAGAACACGAAGCAAAATAAAATGAAAATCATAAACAAAGTTTTAAAAATAAGTGAAAAACACCGGCTTGCTGCTTATTGTTTGGTTCGAATACAGGCTAAATCCCAAAAGTATATTTCCATAACCCTTGAAAATGAAGCGGTTTGATTGAGCGATCCCGCTGCGGTCACACTAATTTCGATCAACTCAACGCGCTGAGTAAATCGAACCGCTTGTGCTTAGAATTTGTTTTTTCGCAATTAACGGCCGTGAAGAGCCAGCGATCTGCATGCCAAGTGTCCAATAACTAGGCAGAACAGTGTTTGCGTTGCACAAAAGCCCGCTAGCGGAGTGTGTTCCATGTGTCATTCCCGGCAAAGGAGCAACAAGTGGCCGAAAGTGGAAAGCAAGAGCAACAACTAAATAAGTAAGGAGTACCACACTGCAAGAAAAAGTGTTCGGAGGGAACGGTGTGCACAGCTTGTCAGCTTGTTTTTTGTACAGAGCGTCGCGCAATAAAACAAACAAAAAGACATAGTCCAAAAACAACAACCACAACAAAAGCCGTTTGATCGCGAGTTTGTGTGCGTGTGCGAGTGTGGCTCTATTTGTGTGAGAGTGGCAAGCCATTATTTTTCTGGTCTTATGACGTAAACCACCGAAAAAAATCAAAAGTGAGCAGGCGACACAGATATCAAAACGAAGGTGAGCGCATTCTTACCAATTCTCGTTTCGTTTCTTGGAATTCCAGCGGTTATTAGACGGTTTTATACTTGTTTACATTTTCGCAGTTGCAGCACACAACTAATGCCAGAGCGGGAGCGAGAAAGACATATGTAGATCGTTCTGTGGAAGGAGTGTTGGTCGCGGAGGGTTGTGTTGTGATGTTGTGGAGGGGAGGGAAAGAGATGCAGTGCATGTAAACAAAATAGAGAAAGAGGCAATTGCAGTAAATTCTTTGGCAAAAGAAATCTTGTTGAAAGCATTTCCTCCGCAGATGCTTATGTGTACTGGCGACCTGAAAAGAAATTGTTGCCCTGCTTGAACTTGTCGCTCCACTCTCCACTACCCACCTCCTCGCCCCCTCCCTCGCACACTCCTCTGCCCACACACACACACACACACAACACTCCATTCACAATTGGCCTTTTGCGGAGTCATATATTAAATTTGATTTCTCTAGCCGAGCACTGTGAATGATTTGCCGCCAGTTGGCACGCCCGTTCGCCACACTGCAGAAAATACCAGGGCACATATATATCTATATCTATATATCTATTAAATTTATCCTTGCATGCCAAATATTGAAACGCAGCACTTTATAGCTCTCTTAGCTTAAAATGTAAATTTTACTCAATTTAAGAGCACTAATAACGAACGTTTATTTCATTTCCTAATCAAATCTTACAGTTTAAGTACTTTGTTTTCCGTGTAGCGAGCCAGAACCATCCGCAAAACCTGTTGCTCGTTTGCCTTTTTATTGGATTTTCTGTTTTCTACCTCTGCTGCTCAGCTGCTGCGATTCCGATTTCATTAGTGATTCATTAGATGCGTTGGACAAGCTAACGCAAAAAGCCAAAGCTTGTTCCCAACGCATCCTTCAATACAAGGCAATTCAAATGTTCAAACGCTAACGGCCAGCCTCTCAGCCTGGTCAAATGAATCACTCCATATTCTCCACATATTCTAACCAATTTCTCTCGTGTTTTGTTTGGCTCTCAGTTTTGCGCTGTGAATAACGTGCTATTTCCTATTTTGGCTGGCCGCGATTATCGCATCGTTTTGTAAATTTAGTGCGCATTATTAATGAATTTGTCCAATTTGCTGCGGTATACTTTTATCGTTTTTGTTTATAATTATAATCAGTCGTTTTCACGCGGTGAGAGTTTTGGATAGCACAGTGGTCGGATTCTAATTTGGAAAATGGTTAAGCTTGAGAGTGTTTTAATCTGTAATATAAACTTATTGTACAAACCTAATTATAAATTGATCATTTTTGAGCTTACCAGTAATATTCACACAGTATTAAAATTATAATTCCTATTAGATTTCCACCCTTAAAAAATTTTAAATGAAAGCCAACTCTCATGTGTTAATGTTCTTAAGCATGTAAAAGGAAAACAGCACCCTTTCCAAGTCGAAGAACCACTGTAATGGGCCTCGTTCCCTCAAAATACGTACATATGTACGTGTTAATTGAAAATTCCACACTCCGTTGAGGCTGAATCGACATTACGGCACCCCAGATAATTGTAAATAAACCCAAGCTGATAATGATCGACCACCTCCCAGCCATCCGTCCATCGATTGGATGCATTCGCTGGGAAGCCATCAGAAACCGCGGTCTGTGCGCTGCTCTCGAACACTTGTAAACAAGGAACAGCTGTGCAAGTTGTCTCCCCCAAAATATTGAAGACTGCGCAGGCCCCAAAAATCGTTGTTTGGTCTTTGTTTAGTTTTCGCCTAGCTATCCAACGAAATGCGCCTCAAAAAGCTGGGGTTAGACTTGAAATCTTTTGCATAGTTTATGAAATCGAACCCAATATTTCTGTTCTGTTCTTTGCAGAATGTCTCGTCACGAGAAAACGAAATCCACGGGCGGCGGGCTCCTGGACAGTCTGTTCGGAAGACCCTCGAAGTCCAAGGGAGGAACCATCAGCAGTGGCACCCTGGCCCATGGCGGACGACCCGTGTCCGCGGACAACTATGTGGTGCCGGGCGTGGAGGACTTTGAGCAGTACATCCAGCAGCTAAGCGTTGCGGAGCTGGATGCGAAGTTTCTGGAGATCATCGAGGACATGAACATTCCGAAGGACAAGAGGGAGCCCCTGTTGGCCAAATCGAAGGAGGAGCGACAGAAGATGATTATGTGGCACTTGAAAGGTAAAGAACATGGTGCAAGTACACGTTTTCAAACAGAAAACCGCATTTGTGTTTGAAGATTGAGTATCGTTTGGCTAAGAACTATAGTTCTGGAATAGAAAGTCTAAGAATAATCTACATACATATACGAATAATCTAAACTCGTCTGAACCGTAATGTTCCAAGCAACTTTGAAAGGCCAACCGGATTGGCAAAACTTTAACACCCTTTCCCTTTGCAAGGGTATACAAACAGCAGACCATCGATTTTCGTGCAACTGGGTGACTCTGCCTTCTACTTTTTTTTTTTGCTTTTGTTGTGCTGCGGAATATTGCATTCCACTTGTGATAAGATAAGCAGGTAACGGAACTCGTGTCCGTGTGCTTTCCCCGTTTCGCTGTGTGCGTGACACTGCAAATTTCGCTTTCTGATTGCTTAGCGCCTTCTTAGCTGCCAATTTGCTCTGTGGCCAGGTTCTGTTCTATATTTCTGGCCAATTCCTAAACCGATTGAAGTGATGTCAACGATCCTTTGGATAAGTAAGCTCATAACATACATAAGTCTCTAAATGGTTTCCACTTCAATTAGTCAAGAGGTGATTACTTTGTTTGTTAACTACATATACTTGCTTAACTCTACTTCAATTTTGAGAATACTTTATTTCTAGAATTATTATAACGATATTATGTGCATCGCAGCGCGGTAATGATTCAGCTGGAATCTTCCCTTGTGTTTGCTTCATTCATATCCAGCGAGATTAGTACGGTGTACTCTACTGTACTACAGTGATACTACCAATTATCACTGTAGCACATCGCCAGCTGTATCTTGAGCACATTTCAATGCCAGCTCAGCTTTCAGCTTCAGCTTCGTTCTTTGGGTCTCGCTCCAGTTAGTTCACCATGGCCATGGTCCATTATCAGTCTTGCGGAGTGTGGAATCAAAGTTCCCTTATCGTTTGTAACGCCTAATTGCGCCACAGCCGCGGACTATCTGCTTGCCCATTTTATCAAGTAATACCAAGTGCTATATTATACATAGTATGTATGTAAGTGGTACGCGGCGAATGCGTGACAAAGTCGAGCGGCAAAAAATGAAAATGCAAAGACATTGAATTTCCACCACCGTGCACATTATACAATTTAAATTACGTCAAGTGGCAGTGAGAAAATGAAATGATTCTTTTATTTCGCGCTTAGGTCTTTTTGTTGTATAAGCAAGTGCATCGTGAAGGCGAGAGAGAGATGTACTATGTACACTGAAAGTATTTTTACTAAACATCATATATAAATATAGCTAATGATTATAACCTACTATTTATAAATCTCAATGGCCTTGTTATTGAATATAAATTTAATATTTCAAATTTTAATTCAAATTTCCTGTACCGACGAGGCTTAGTTCTCAGTGTAGCAGAGGCAGAGGGTGATTTTCCTTACACTTTGGAACGGCCATAAAATGCAAATATGCGAAAACATTAAACACATTATGACAAAATCGAGCTGAAAATAAATTGTGATGCCTGTCAGTAAACTTGAGCTGCGGCACAATCGTATCTCATAGGTGCAGATAGCTGCGAGTGAGAGGTAAAAGCGACTGAAGTAAGTATTTGTGGGTCGTGTTTATTGTGGCAGAACCCACTTGTTGCGAAATTAAATTTAAAACACAAACAATGGACTGGCCGACAACAAAAAAGGCTCGCACAAAAAGCTGTTCATTAACACGCTTCGCTTGCCGTTTTGAGTTAATTAATAAAACAGTTAGCGTAGTTTTGCTTTGACGGATAAACGTATAAGTGGTGGGCAGGTTTTGGCCAATTTGAGTGATGTCAGTGGTGCAGGTCAATCAGAAAAAGGGGTGGGTGGTCGCACCGAAGGCCTCCCTTCCAAAGGTGGGACATGATGATAGCCTTTTAACTACCCCTATCTCTCACAGTTTTAGGGCAAAGTTATCACATAAAGCTGTGCAGCAACTATTTAGAACCTCCAAAGTGTAATCATTGAGCCACCTATATAGAATATGTATCATCCTTTATCATGAAATTTACAAACTTCAAGTTGGAAAATCTGGAGTGATGGCAAATAAACTTAAAAACACATTTGCGTATTATAATGTGTTGATATGTGTATAATGTTACACCTTTGTTTAACATAACTTGTTAACGATTATATTCCAGATTAGAGCTTAAGTGGTAATTTCTCGTTAATTAAATGGTTTTCTTATCAAATTGCCATTGTACGTTTGTGGGAAAGTATTCCGATTTAGCAGACTAATGATAGGGTAGAGTGAATCATCGCTGATATGACTAAATTCAGGTGTGTTGTCGGTGGGAGGCAAACCTCTTTCTTTCAAAATATAAGCCTTGAGCTATTTTGGAATGAACCCGTATACTTTTTATCATCGAAACAGCACAAACGTGAGTTGAATGGCAAAATGTACTTTAATTTACTATTGTGCCAACTTTTAATTTATGTCAAAAGTGTAACAAATCAAAATGTCCAATATTAGCCATAATTATCAATTGCTTAAGTTACGAACTGATCGGATTAGATATTAATAGGTGTTTATAGAACCATATTCCTATGTCTACTATGTAAAATACCGCTGACCACTAAATAGCTTTACAGAAATTCAATACGTGCGCTCATCCGACTCCAACTCCAATTTCTCTTCCAGGTAAAAACTCACTGGAGCGTAGCGCCAACTCCCGCTTCGAGAAGCCCATAGACTATGTGGAATACCTGCAGAATGGGGAGCACAGCACGCACAAGGTGTACCAATGTGTGGAATCTCTGCGCGTGGCGCTCACCAGCAATCCGATCTCGTGGATCAAGGAGTTTGGAGTGGCGGGCATCGGGACGATTGAGAAGCTGCTGGCCCGGTCAAAGAATAATGCCAGCTACGAGAAGATCGAGTTCGAGGCGATTCGGTGCCTGAAGGCGATCATGAACAACACATGGGGTCTGAACGTGGTGCTCAATCCGGATCAGCATAGTGTGGTGCTGCTGCTGGCGCAATCCCTGGATCCCCGGAAGCCGCAGACGATGTGTGAAGCCCTCAAGCTGCTGGCCTCGTTCTGCATTGTCTATGAGCGGAATGGCTACGAGAAGGTTCTCCGAGCCATAACCACTATTGCAGCCACATCCTTTAAAGCGAGCGAGCGCTTTCGACCCATAGTGGATGCCTTGTTTGCATCGGATCAGCAGGATCCCAAACGGGACTTGGCATGCCACAGCCTGATTTTTATTAATACTCTCACCAATACCCCCACGGATTTGAACTTCCGCCTGCACTTGCGATGTGAGATTATGCGCATGGGTCTATACGATCGCCTAGATGAGTTCACCAAAATCGTGGAGGCCAGCAATAATGAGAACCTGCAGCAGCACTTCAAGATCTTCAACGAGATCCGCGAGGATGACTTCGAGGAGTTTGTGCAGCGCTTCGATAATGTCACCTTCAACATGGACGACGCCACCGATTGCTTCGATGTGCTGAAGAACCTGGTGACTGACACCACTTCCGAGCCCTACTTCCTGTCCATCCTGCAGCATTTGCTGTACATCAGGGATGACTTCTACTTCCGACCTGCCTATTATCAGCTGATTGAGGAGTGCATCTCACAAATCGTCTTCCACAAGGGTTACTGTGATCCGAATTTCGAGAACCGGAACTTTAATATAGACACCTCGCTACTGCTGGACGACATTGTGGAGAAGGCCAAGGCCAAGGAGTCGAAGCGGTCGGAGGAGTACGAGAAGAAGATCGAGCAGCTGGAGAGTGCCAAGCAAGAGGCGGAAGCGAAGGCGGCTCATCTGGAGGAGAAAGTCAAGTTGATGGAGGCTAATGGTGTGGCGGCTCCGTCGCCCAATAAGCTACCCAAGGTAAACATACCCATGCCACCGCCACCACCAGGAGGAGGAGGAGCACCTCCCCCACCGCCGCCACCTATGCCGGGACGAGCAGGTGGTGGACCTCCGCCTCCACCACCACCTCCCATGCCGGGAAGGGCAGGTGGACCGCCACCACCTCCTCCACCGCCCGGAATGGGAGGCCCACCGCCTCCACCCATGCCTGGCATGATGCGCCCAGGAGGGGGACCTCCACCACCGCCCATGATGATGGGGCCCATGGTTCCCGTTCTGCCTCATGGCTTAAAACCGAAGAAGAAGTGGGACGTCAAGAATCCCATGAAGCGGGCCAACTGGAAAGCCATTGTCCCGGCCAAAATGTCCGACAAGGCATTCTGGGTCAAGTGCCAGGAGGATAAGCTGGCCCAGGATGACTTCCTCGCAGAACTGGCCGTGAAATTCTCTTCTAAACCTGTAAAGAAAGAACAGAAGGATGCGGTGGACAAGCCAACGACGCTGACAAAGAAAAATGTCGATCTTCGTGTGCTCGACTCGAAGACTGCTCAGAACTTGGCTATTATGTTGGGAGGATCGCTGAAGCATCTGTCCTACGAACAGATCAAGATCTGCTTGCTGCGCTGCGACACCGACATCCTGTCCTCCAATATCCTGCAGCAACTTATCCAGTACCTTCCGCCGCCAGAGCACCTCAAGCGTTTGCAGGAGATCAAGGCAAAGGGCGAACCGCTACCGCCGATTGAACAGTTTGCAGCCACAATAGGTAAGGCGAATGGAGTTTGTAGTGCAGAAGGCGCAGAATAACTTTACTTAATTTCAGGGGAAATTAAACGCCTTTCGCCGCGACTTCACAACCTGAACTTCAAGCTGACCTACGCGGACATGGTGCAGGATATCAAACCCGACATTGTGGCAGGAACGGCAGCATGCGAAGAGATCCGGAATAGCAAAAAGTTCTCAAAGATCTTGGAGCTGATTCTGCTGCTTGGAAATTACATGAACTCGGGCTCCAAAAACGAGGCCGCCTTTGGCTTTGAGATCAGTTATTTAACCAAACTGTCCAATACGAAGGATGCGGATAATAAGCAGACATTGCTGCACTACCTGGCTGACCTGGTGGAAAAGAAATTCCCAGATGCACTAAACTTCTACGACGATCTGTCGCATGTTAATAAAGCGTCGCGGGTCAACATGGATGCCATCCAAAAGGCCATGCGGCAAATGAATTCGGCGGTTAAGAACCTGGAAACTGATCTCCAGAACAACAAGGTGCCGCAGTGTGATGATGACAAGTTTAGCGAGGTGATGGGCAAGTTTGCCGAGGAGTGCAGACAACAAGTGGACGTGCTGGGTAAGATTATCTCATCTGATCGGAACGAATATTACATGAGCAAAATCGAATTCTCTAACATCTCGTTTTAATTTCAGGCAAAATGCAGCTGCAAATGGAGAAGCTGTACAAGGACCTCAGCGAGTACTATGCCTTCGATCCCAGCAAATACACAATGGAGGAGTTCTTTGCGGACATCAAGACTTTCAAGGATGCCTTCCAAGCGGCCCACAACGACAATGTCCGGGTACGCGAGGAGCTGGAGAAGAAGCGTCGTCTGCAGGAGGCCCGAGAGCAGTCTGCTCGAGAGCAACAGGAGCGCCAACAGCGTAAGAAGGCAGTGGTTGACATGGATGCCCCGCAGACGCAGGAAGGCGTGATGGACAGTCTGTTGGAGGCGCTGCAAACGGGCTCAGCCTTTGGCCAACGAAATCGACAGGCCCGGCGACAACGACCGGCGGGAGCGGAGCGGAGGGCACAGCTCAGCCGGAGTCGATCGCGGACGCGTGTCACCAACGGACAACTAATGACCCGCGAAATGATCCTCAACGAGGTTCTAGGCTCCGCGTAGAAGTAATGGAACGAGCAATTCCCCTCTGTACATATATAAATAGATATCTGTAGCGATATAAGGGCCTGGGCTCATTAGCCGTGAGTCCGTGTGCGTCGCCTTGCTTGCATATCAACTCAATTGGCGTGTCCAAGAGATTTGACGAATTGGATGCCCAGCAGGAAGGACTGTATCAAGAGCCGCAAAGTACTAATTAACTGGAACTAGAGTCACAGGTGGATTTTCCGAAATTATTAATTGCTGTAACGGAGTCCTTGGTTTATAGGATTGAGTTTTCCGTTTGAATTGATTGGAGTATTTATTTAATTGATTGTTTAATAAATAACATTTTGTTTAGAATTTATAATATGCAAATAACACATACAAGATCACTTTTATTTAATTAAAATGATTGGCAGGCCTTTTAATTTCAGCTGTACATTTTATTTTACTGCTATGACTGTCCCAATATTAAAGTACCAATTTTACAAGTCGAATATACTATAAAAAAACTTCTAGTTGAAACTAAATTCATGTCAAGAAATTAGCAATGCATATCGATGAAAACTCCAACTTCGCTACCTATACGAAAAAACTAAATATATAGATATTTTTGATACGCTTTTACTTCTGAAATTATGTCGTTGTAAGTCTAAATACTTAAAAATGAAACTGAAAGCAACTTTAAGATTTATCTGTATCTTGTGGTCTTTACATACTGTATTCCTATTTTACTGTGGCATGTTCCAATCATTTTGCTGTGCACTTCGTTTTCGAGGCACTCAGTAGAGCAGAGGCGAGATTTATATCAAAGCAAAATTCCTTTTGTATTTAATTTGTTTTTAAGCGAAACTTTTTTGAACTTGTTTACCTTAAAATCCTATTTTAATCCGCGCTATACATAACATTGTTAATAAATGTCTATTTTTCGACAATGACGGTATATTGAAAATAAAACTACCAAATCAACTGCTTCTCAACCAATTGATTGGCAATAATCCTGGAATATTCCACAAGAAGGCTTGGCTGCGAATCCGAAAGCAATTTGGGCTTTCCACCCATGTGTGACTTGCCGCCTTTTGTTGTTCTTCTCCACTCTAATTTGTTTTATTAACAAAGATATTTTATCGCCAATGTCGCGGCACCCATAAAGGTGCTTGATTGCGACGGCGAAGGAGGCGGTTGCTCGGCTCGTACAACGCAAAATGCACTTGCTGCGGGATCGGCTGGGGGTTGCGGGTGGGCGGAAGGGGTTTCTGGAGGGGTTTGGCCCGGCAAACGGCCGTAAAACTCTCAAAAACGTTAAACGAACCGACAAACAGCGAATGCCGCACGACAATGATACGTCTACCATCCATACATATCCATCCATCCACACTCAAATCCGTCTGGCGTCGACGCTCCACCAAGCCACAGATATAGGTTGTTAGATCGGGACTGGAACTTGGACATATCTGTAATGGTCTGATTGCCCCTTGAGTTTTATTTCGGAGTCTGCTTTATGGGCTATGGCGCTTGCTTTGCTTTCTTTATGGATTTATTAACATAATTGAGGGAATATGTATAAATACCATTGAATTCGTAGCAGGTTGTTAATGTCAATGGCGGGGACAGATTCTAATTTACGATGGCCAGATAGAGATGCATTAGAGTGTTTTACAGATTGAAATAAATCTTTCATTGCCGGAAGGGCAATTCGAAATGGATTCTCTGCTTTCGATTCAACTAATCGTCGGGGAACGTTTGTATATTATAATATTATGTATTATGTTTGTAATTGATCAACACTTTCTATTTGATGAAAAAATATTACAATCTTCTATCAAATCTTGCGTTTGTACGACCAAAATTCATGATTCATCTCGAATTTGCCGCCCAGGGGGAGTTACCATATGTTTACATAGATCACTTAGGGATTAGCCTTTTTGTGCGCCCCTAATGACTTCCAGGTAACGGCGTGTTACATGACTTGCCCGTGCCTGGGATGAGACGAGGAGCCCAGCCTTATAGAGCCCACGGGTCGTACCCTTCCAGGCCCAGCCCACGCAGTAAATTCCACCGAATTGTTGACGGTTTGCGAAAAAGAGGAAAAAACAAATCTGGGCTGTGGCTGCCTAATTGTTGTGTGAATTTTATGGGCCGATCGATGGGCAGGTCAACGCATCAGCACCACCTTACAGGCCTTGTTTGGTGTCCTCGTTCCCGTGCGACCTCTACGATCGCATCCTGGTTTCTGTATTCTGGTCTTTGGGTCGCAATGGCGATGGTTATGGCGAAAGCGATCGCGTTCGCGTAATCATAAAATCACCTTTTGTGCGCGGGCCTTCGATTGTTTTACAACATGTTTTGTCTTACGGACATTAAGGGGTTTTTTGTTTGCAAACGAACCCGAACCAGTTTTTGGTAGTTCAGCGTTAATAAGTGAGTATTGAGTACCTCCCTCGCGAGGCCAACTGCCCGGTGTGCTTCTGTTCCCGTGTTCCGCCGAGTCCTTTTCGGGGATATGTCGGTTATCCTCCATTGTGTCAGCTGCATTCACTTCTAATTATTTGACGCGACATTTGCAGTTTGCAGTTTTACGATCCCATACCGAGCATCGAACATCGCGGCAATCAATGAATTTATTTTTTACAGATTTAGAGAGGATTTCTGGAATCTCGGGATTACTCAATCGGCGCGAGCTTAGCGTTCTTTTTAGGGATTACAATTGGGAGTAGCTGTGTGGTATCGAAATTCTTGCGAAAAATTAATAAGAATGGTGTTAGCTGACCTGGAATTTGTGAGGCAGGAATATGTTTAACCAACTATACCTTATTCCAATGAATATATTATATTCCTTTGTGTAAGGAAAAATTATAGTCAGATAGTTTGAAAATAATTGGACAATGATTTCACATTCTAATCTTAGGGTATATTACATGTATAGTTTTATAATTAATGCCACAATATGAATATTTGGAATTTGTTATATTGCCAATATATTATAATAATTAGGCGCGTTTGCAATCTTATGATCACACGCGTGTCTGTCATAAATTATAAATAAATCAATTTATTTATTATTATTCAAATTGCGTTCAATTATTAGTTTTTATGTTAGTGAGGAGGTTTTGTAAATGGGTTTATTGATATTATTAATTCTTTACCGTATTGGGCCAATTTTGCCTTTTGCTTCACGAAATGGGTAACACTTTTGCTAAAGTCGTTATGAAATAATAATCGATATTTCAATTCCACCCATTTGTTAAACTTCCAGCGAAGTTTGATCGAAAATAAGTTCTCATGGGAATTTAAATTGATTAGTCATATTTTTGGTAATGAAGCTGGAAACTTTCGATTTACATTAAATGATAGATCCGTCAAAAGATCACCTCATTTTTAGTACCATCTTTTTTTTTTACATAAGCCCCTTGTATCACATCTTGCACCTTATCAATGCCAGACTTCTTCCGCTATATTTGAGTTCCCTGCGAATTTTTATCGCTGCTTACATGTCAATTATGGCATTAGCTTTACAACTAGAACCGAACAATAGTGCTTTGACAATATCGAGGCGCCCATATAAACAGCGATTGCTTGGCAAACACCAAAAGTCTGGACATCAAGTGTGTGCAGATCAAACACGGTATATGGATATGGAGAATAAAATCCGGAGGATAAAACATTGATTATTCCCCAGATAGAGGTACATATATCGCGACTATTACGACCGTGGCAACATAATTTTACAGCCACTAATTGCATAATACACACGCATCTCCGCAATTACTTAATTAGCCAACGGCAATTGCAATTAAAGTACATACAAATCGAAAGCGGGCCATAAAGGAAAAGGGGTTTTCTTGGCCAAGATATTACGACAAACTGCATACCTGGCTCAATGGGGCGTGGCCACCTGCCTGCCAGCCATCGCAGACCGGTGCGAAAGAGACGGAGCACCAGACAGACGGAGATAGCGGTAGTCAAGCACTCAGGCCATCTTGAATTTCGACCGAGCAACGGAAATGAGGGTTAAAAACGCCCAAGTAAAGGCACTGCTCGTGCGCTAGAAAGAGACAACTAGTGAGTGCCGACTGCGGTGGTTGTTTTTTTTGAGCCTCTCTGCCTGTTTATCTGATTTTCCACTGCTTTGAGTTTTTTATCAGTCGAGTCTTGCTCTACGTTTCAGTACGTGTTCGACCTGCATACTGAGTTGACGTCGCCACGCACGGAATAACATTTCAAATTAGTAGATTAGCCCTGCAAAACAAAAATCCATCTCGTGAGTGAGTGCTGAAAAATAGCGTTTCGAAATATTATCGATATCTCGGTCGTATGTTACTGTGCTCCCAAAAAACACATCACCAGCCAGTGATAACTGTAAAGATTGACAAAGCAAAATATATCCATTATAACCCAAACTGAAACTCCAGAAAATGTGCAACTAAAACATATTGGCCATCAAAGTGATAAGACTTAGAGATTAACGCCGGATTATTGGACACCGGACCGAGCACTGGGACTATCTTCGGAGAAAGCGCACCTAATCTAACCTCAAAATGGTTTCGCACTACTACAACACACTGCCCTACACACAAAAGCACAGTGCCGCCAATTTGGCCTATGCCTCAGCGGCGGGCCAGCCATGGAACTGGACGCCCAACTACCACCACACGCCGCCGAACCACCAGTTCCTGGGCGATGTGGACTCCTCGCATGCCGCCCACCACGCGGCCGCTGCCCACCAGATGTACTACAACTCCCATCACATGTTCCACTCGGCGGCGGCGGCCTCTGCCGGGGAGTGGCACTCACCCGCCTCGAGCACGGCGGATAACTTCGTTCAGAATGTGCCCACGTCGGCCCACCAGCTGATGCAGCAGCACCACCATCATCACGCCCATGCCTCCAGCAGTTCCGCCAGTTCCGGGAGCAGCAGTAGCGGTGGTGCACCGGGTGCGCCCCAGCTCAACGAGACCAACAGCAGCATCGGCGTCGGAGGAGCAGGCGGTGGCGGTGGTGTTGGCGGGGCCACCGATGGAGGACCAGGTTCCGCACCACCCAACCATCAGCAGCACATCGCCGAAGGTCTGCCGTCGCCACCGATTACCGTTTCGGGCTCGGAAATCTCTAGCCCGGGGGCGCCGACTTCTGCCTCGTCGCCGCATCATCACTTGGCACACCATTTGAGTGCCGTCGCCAACAACAACAACAACAACAACAACAACAACAATAGCCCATCCACCCATAACAACAACAACAATAACAATTCGGTGAGCAACAACAACAGGACATCGCCATCGAAGCCGCCATACTTCGACTGGATGAAGAAGCCCGCCTATCCAGCACAACCACAACCAGGTGAGTCCTTAGAGACCCAAGAATATATTAAATACAGATTTAGTGTTTTATGAGGGGGTATGATCGGTTACTTCATAACTTTATGAGTAAGGCTAATAACCTGCTTTTACTGCAAAGTTAAGGTCTATGCTTGCCATTGTCACTAGCTTGTATGAGTTTTTTTTTTTTAATCGAATGTGAAATAAGATCTTACTCACCGAAGGCTTTTAGTCCGAAAGACCTCGATTACCCGAATTTTTGTGTATTCAGCTACTTAGTCATTCCACTGACCTTCGATTCCGCGTACCCTGCGCTTGGGTTTCTCCCGCATCCGCCTGGCTACATTCCGAACCCGAAGATTCCATATTGCCCAGCACATAATGCACTGCATTGTCTTCCCGCCAAGCTCGTGCTGTTCGCGCTTTTCCCTGTCCATCTCTCACGGTACATATATGGGCTTTTATAAGAATCCGTTTGCCTGGCGCGCATCCAAGTCCAAATGGCCAATTAGCTCATAAAAATCAAATTCTGTTCAAGCTTCACTTTTATGATATTCAGTTGGGGTCGCGAGATCCCCGATCCGACGCCTTGATTTATGGCCACCCCGTGTTCACCGTCCACATGAGTGTTTCTGTTTGTTTGCTCCACTCTGTCTCCGTCTCGATTCCGATTCCATTGACTAATTTTGTATCGTAAATCAACTTAACAACTATAAGCATTTGAAAATGGTTTGATCAACTTACCAATAACCAGACAGCATTTGATGGAAAGTCCATCAGAGTAGAGGACTGGACTGTAAAGGCTTAGGAAAGTTAGGGAGTTCGGAACCTATTTCACAGCAATTAGCATTATGTGGAGTGTCTAATTGAAGGTTTCACTATTTTCTAAAAATAGTGAATATTCTGAATAATAAGTGAATAATACCCAATTCGACTCTCTTCTCTCAGTTCATGCAAATTTTCTGTGATTATGTGGATTTCTTGCGTTTTGTTTGCTGTGTTTTCCTACACCTCTGGAAAAACAAGCAAAGGCAATTCAGATGGCAGTGCAGCGATCTCAAACATGAGAAGGAATAAACCACTCACACATTTGTTCACGATTTATGACCCGGGCGCATGTCAAGAAGGGGAAAATGAAGACGACGATATCGACGATATCGACAATAACGCCGATATCCATTAAGCCCATAAAATCTGTTGGCATGCAATTAGCGTTTATGGCCGCTAATCCAGCTGATCAAGCCGACAAGGCGACTCAAGTTTGCCTTATTTATTATTATTCAAAACCCCCTTTAGCCTCCGCTGTCTGAATGTCACCTTTCTGACGCGCGACTGATTGTAATTCTTGCCGTATTTCATTTGCCTAAAAAGCACAAATATTTAAGTAAGAATAAATATTATATAAAAATAAAGTTAGATATTATTTACAGCCACTATGAGCGATCAGCAGCACCTTTTGCCAACACTTTGCTCAGGTATTATCTCTCTGGCATTTTCTTTGAATTGATGGTCTCGCCAAATCGAGTAATAATTAGTAATCTGCCTTTTCCAACAGAAGAGAAGAGGGGGGCTGTGACTAACACTTCGTGATTTTTGATAGAATTATAAAAGGTCCATTTTCCGTTGTCTGCGCGGCATGTGGCGGCATGTGGCGGCAGGGCACGTCGAAGGCCCACTTCAGCTTTCGGGGTGTGGCAATAAAACGGCAACCACGATTGTCGCTGGATGCAGATGCCGTGTACTTTTGTTTCAATGGCTGGTGGTTCGGGCGGGTTTTTCGATTAGATTAGCTAGCGTGGGGAATCAAATAAACGCCCGCCCTGTCAATAAGTCCTGAAAACCCCACCCAACCCATGGGGCTGCGAGTTCTATTTTCTGTTGCTTCAATAATGTGCCGAGTGATATGGAAACGTGGCCACAAAAAAAAAAAAAAAAAGAGTTCTTTGCGTGTTATCTAAAACGTCAAAAGCGTTGTTGATAAGCGATTCCGCTGCGTTTGCGACGGGCATATTGATTAAAACAATATAGGGTCGTAAACCAATAAAAATTAGTATTACTTCCAATAAAAACTAAATAGCGACATTTACGATCAAATCTATGCAATCATTATTAAACGGCAAGAAATTTAAGTGTCCATAGTTCAGAAAAGGATAGTTCCAACAATTCTGGTTTGCCAAAGTTGGCTAAAGTATCCAACCAATTGTATCAGTTATCCAATGTTGCCCAAATAAGGCTCCTCATTCTTTGATCCTTCGATTGGCCAACATCTCATTGCATTGAACGCACTTAGCAATACATTTTTGCTTATTAGCTGTCCGTAATTTATTGTCGTTATAATTTCTCCGGAGAACCAAATGTATCTAGGGGCCCAAGGAGTTCTTACTGGGATTGTCTGTAGATTTTCAGCATTGCCCGTGTTGGGACATAAAAACTAATGCCACCTGACACATTGAGATTTAATGTGTCAATATGCACAGAAAATTTATATCTAGCCACATAAATAATCGAAAAAGAGAGAGAGAGAGAGAGAGAGAAGGAATATATGGCGGGCTTGGATTTATATTGCTTTCCCGACGCATCTGAAAAGTGTTGTACTGCTCCACCGGCGCGGATGGGATACCTTTGTGGTCCGATTTTGGTCTGGGTCCCGCTCCGAGTACCAGTACCGTTCCCGGTCCCAAGATAAGCCATCGAAAATGGCCACTAGCTGCAGTGGAAATATGTTTGGTTCGGTTTCCTTATCAGCACTATCGCTGTTTGCCGATGACATTTACCCTTCCCGTTCACCCGTCCAAAGTTTCCTCCTCCGCTCCTGCACGGGTCAAAAATGAAGTCGATTTTTGGCTGCGACTGATCTACGTGGAGTGTGCGTTTGGATCGGTGATTGACATGATGGGATTAGCATTGGAACTCGCTGGCCAGGCCGTCCCATCTCCCTGTCCGTTTGTCACGGACTTGTTACCAATGTGTCGTTTGCTCTGGGCTTAGTTGTCCAAATAATAGAATAGAATCGTGTTTGGGTTTTCCTGCTCTATTTGTATTGGCCCTGATATTGGTAATAACCAGAAATTCGAGTCTTGTCCCAAAGCCCTGCGCACACAGCCGTATATATGTCCATATACGCATAGGTCTCCACTTTCGTGTACATGTTTTTGATATACCATTCGAGGCGTATCGAGTTTATATTGGAGGCGCTAGGGATTCCGGGGGCTTAAATTGGGGTTACGGACAGCTTACTCAACGGAGTGATAAATTAAAATGGTAGCTGTTCAAAATGGGTGCGAAATGTGTCGGACGATGTGTTATTTATTAATGGAAATTGGCGCATTTTATTTTGATGAATTATAAAACAATGTAGAATGTAAAGACCATGGAAACTAATTTAAACTACTGTACAATCCATTTGGAAATCTTTGCCTCAAGTTATTTTATCAATGAAAGTAAACAGCAAAGAGAGAGTCCAGAAACTGTAAATTATAGCCACGTTTCCTGTTCGCCATAAACCATAATTCCATAATGGGAATACTGCGATGTACATATGTACATAGTTCGTATCGGGAAAACGAGGCGAAAGCCTTTTGTTTGGGGGGCAACTTGGCCAAGTGACAGGGAAATCCGATTGTCAATCAACGAGGTCCGCCTGAATTATGACAACACAAAACGTTGCAATGATGATGGCTCGGACGGACGGATGACACCTGCTAGTGTCTCAGGCCAAAGGCAACCCGCGATTGTATGATTGAGTAGCTGACTGATTGAAGTTTAAGGCTTGATGATTGTGGAGTGGGAGGCGGCAGCGAATTCTGATTCAATTTCGAGTCGTTTGGCGATTCCTTTTATGAGGTGACAACATTTACGATACGGTAGCAAAAACGGAAAGAAAGATTTGTATGTATATGGCCGGTGGCCAACGTTAATCGCTTAACAATACAATAAAGTAGCAATAATTATAAAAACTAAATGAAATGCCCCGCCATCGTATAAATGACCCACAACCATGAATGAACCAGTGCGCGCGAATATATATGATTGCCATATTTGTGATTTTTATGCCCGACTTTGATTAGGATGATTATACGCTTGATGAGCCCGCGGATTACTATTGCCCTTCTTGTTTGGACTGTAGGTATCTCGGTGGTATATGGTGCTCGCCAACTGTGCCACATATGTACTTACATATATTCCCTTCCGATTCTGTTTGCGCCTGCCGCATTTGCTCAGTTTCACCTCGGAGTTCAGGCAAATATTGTTGCACACTGACCCGAACCCCCTGCCTGGGCCAAAAAACACTGAGATAACGGTTAGGGGGCGGGGGGGGGGGGGGGGGGGGCGGAGAATCGGTGGGGAATGGCTGGGGAAATTTATAGTGCTTCCTCGGCGCAGCCGTAAGAATTTATTGCACATTATTTTGTCTAATAGTTTTATGAAGCGCAAATTTACTTTCAATAATGTGGGCTTCAGTGGGCTTTTAAGTATTTATTGTGGCTGTAGTGATCAATGGGTTGATACTGATTTAAAGCGGTTATATGATTTTATTTGGTTGGGGCTGAAGCTGCGAAAGTGGCTCCATTTCTTAACTCAAGAACTTATCGCTAAGTAAGAAATGTTTTAAATAACTTGTATACTCTCATTGATGAACACAGAATCTAATCCCATGTATAATTCCCGTCGAATCGCAGACCTGAGCAGCTCGCCCAACTTAGAGGATCTGAGTGATTTGCTGGACGCAAGCGGTAGGAGTCGCATCCACAGTCTGGATATTTTCCATTTATTACTAAAAAAAACTATAGTTAACTTTCCTTTGTTGCCTCTAATGCGATTTTTGTGTTTTTCGTTTTGATGCATGCAATTTTTTTGATTTGCGACTGAGTGGGGAAGGTCGTAAAGACCCCCCTCCGCCTCATCCTACTCATATTCCCCAAATCATATAGCCATAAACTTTATTGCGCTTGCATCGTCGTGGCAAATAATTAACGTACATTTGAAAATAATTTTTAGTGGCCTAAGAAAAAAAAATACTACCCCCCTTCCTTTTCATCATTTCTTGCTGTATTCCTCGCCGCATCTTTCTATTGCCTGACTTGGCGTATTTATGGCTTTAATGGCATCTCATTCAGGCCATAAGCAGGCCGCAATTTTCCCTTCGATGGCCGCCATTTTTTCCAGCCACATCGGCCTCTCTCTCTCACCTCGCCTCCGTCTCGCTCGCTCACTCGCTCGCTCTGCATCTGCTCCTCCGTTTGAGCCATAAATAAAGCGAGCTCTGAGTCAGACTTGGACTAAAGCTGGAGGTTTTTCGGGGAGCCATCGCTGCCACTCCATTGGCGTGCCACGGGGTTGCGTGCCGCGCATATATATGTCGGATATATGTTTATTCGTATGTACGTATATATATGTACATCTGGGCACGTACGAGCGGCATTCGTTTGTTGCACGCGATCTGATATTATGATTATATCCACTCCGCCTCGTTTCTTACCCCATTCGCATTTATGGGGCTGCGTGTCAGCGTGATCAAATGAGGAGGAGGAGGAGGAGGAGGAGGAGGAGGAGGGACCGGAATTTATATCTGGGAGTGGTCTCCACAGAGGAAAACTTGGAGAAGAACTCACATTTGCATATGTATGTCTGCCTGCCATATAACGTGTTTGCATGTCGCATGTTTCATTATGACGGTGGCCATTTTGGCTTTCCGTCTGTGGTACGAACTTAACTTTATTTTTGGATACTCTTTAATGTTACTCTTGATGTAAAAGATTCGTAATGCCTAGGCTAAGAACCTTTTTCTATTCAAATATCACCATTCTATATACACACGAAATACCTCTAATCCTCATAAAACAAAGCAATCACTTATCCTTATCGGCTAAACTTACAATTTGAAAACTTAATCTGTTTGCAAGACAAAGGGTAAAGACGACCCTATTATCCCAACCTTCCCCCAAGGACACCGGGTACCGTTACAGTAGGCTTAGCCCAGAAAAGGAAGAAAGAAGGAAAAATAAACGTCAAATCGAATCAAATGATTTTATGATGTAATTTGAGCTAATATTTACGATATAAGAGCAGCTAAAACAGCAGCAAAATGCCAAATAAATGTTATTGTTATATTGTCGCTCGGTGGTGAGAGCCAAAAAGACATATATAAGCCCCATCCTACAAGTATTCCACGTTTATGATGCTGGTGGATGGCGGATGGTGGATGGTGGATGGAGGATGGTGGAAAGACAAAACAAAAGCAGAGCAAAACAAGTGGAAACAAAGAAAAGCCAAATATTCGCAAAAGTCTTTAAGCTGGGCGAAATGGCTGGGGGGAACTTCCAGCAGCGAAATGGGGTGTCAAAAAGTCAAGTGTTGAGGTTTGTGTGTCCAAATCTCCGGGGTGCCATTGACGAAATTGCTCTTTCCGCTGGCGTTCGAGGACTTCCTCCACGCCACAAGACTATCGCTTTAATATTCAGGCAGAAAAACCGCTTAAATTCGAGCGGAGCTGACTTATGGAAAGCCAGGTAATAAATGTCTCCCAATAGGTTTTCACGGGTTGGACCAGAGACAACAATCCGAAATCAGGATGTCACGGGGGTGATGTCTTCAGCACTCAGTGACAAATTAACGCCCAGCGGGGTGGCGGAGAAAACACCATGACCAGGACACAGCATCTGCGGATGCTTCCACCACCATCAGAGACCGTGGCTAACCGCAGTGGTGGCATCAGTTACCCAACTGCAACTTGTCCTTGGCCACTGATTTTTCCCCGGGGGGCGGACCACATAATTGCACAGCAATCAACAGCTGTTCTAATGGGAAACAGACCAGACCAGACCTCCTCAGTCCGCTACAATTTATGGCCAAATGATCCTTGCTCTTGCTCTACTTCAGCTGTTTGGACAATTCTTCTTTGTCGGCATGCGAAGTTAAGACAGCACTTGGGCCAATTGACTCCGCCGGCGGAATTGCCGCTGTTTGGCCTGGAATTACTACTGAATGCACTTAGCGATGCCTGTAATCACATTCTGCCCAGCACATTCTGGTTACCTTGGTTGGTATGAGAGCACTTCGGCAATGATTTCGCACAGTGCTGCCTGCGTGTGATCACAGAACCATCTGAATCCAACCAACTACCCCCAAGAACGTTCGATGAGTGGGGAACAGCCACTAAAGCTTATCGGGACAAATGTCCAACGATCCCCGAGCTCTACAGTTTGTAACTCCGTCGATATTATTGATACAGACCTCAACTGGGATTAGTAGTGCGTACGCTGGCCGCTCTTAGAACTTTGCCGACGGGCAAAGCCGGCTGAATAATCTATAGTTACATGTGGCAGGCGTACATTGCGGTGCAAACACCACAAAAGCATTAGCAGTTCAAATCAGACTCTCAATTGGTTCGACTTAGGAACGAACTCCATTCGATATAAATTACGCTGCGTTGGGGCCCAGCGACAAAGCCATAAAAAATGTCACACCTTGACGCACAATTCTATTTAATTGCTAGTAAAATAAGCGGAGTACTATATATGATGTATGCATGTATTATACATATGTATATAACGGATGGATATCCCAGATATCTACGAGGCGGATTTTCGAGCTCAATTGTTTGCAGAAGTGACGGGGACTTTCAGATTTTTTGCCATTCATTCGCAATCTTATCATCTTCCTGGCAAAGAGGCGAGTGGAGATCGCAGTAGGATCTTAGAGGTTCAGACAACGCAGCTTTAGCATTAGGATCAAGTTGATCCACACCCATCGTTTGTCTTGCCCCGTTTATTAACGCCATAAAACACTCAGCTCGCTGGTATGGTGGCTTATAGTCGTGCAGATACGTATGTATGTACGATTTATTAGATTATGGCCGTGAAGGTCAGCGGAGCCAGGCACCCGCGCCCGCACCCGTGAACCGCCCACTGCCCTGCTCCAGTTTGTCCCCGATTCCGTGCGGATTTGCTTATGTTTGCCCTCCGTTTAAGGTGTGAGAAGTGGGAGCCTCCAAGTGGCAACCAGATAAAGTCTTAGATAGAGATAAGGTGGCCACGCTGTGGTGCAGCCTCTTGGGGAATGTTGTGATCCACAGAAGTTAACTGGAAATTGGGTCGCAGTGAGAGAGAAGTTGAAGATGTCAATGTTAGACACTCGACTAGCTTACAACAGTTGTTCAAAGTGGCAGAGTTCAAGCGATAATTCTACTCTTTTATGTAACCCCATCTAAGGCAGATATCCCACCTTACTCATAGTTTACTTCACATTGCGAAATCAGCCGAAAATTCTCTACTACTATTTACCCGGTAAATCCTATGAGCTGATAATACTGTTGTTCTAATTTAGCCATTTTTATTTGTGCACTTCCTCAAATCCGTCAGCTCTGTCTGAACAAGTTATTTTTTGTGTACGCGCCGGACTGTTCGGGGAGCCCAGCCCTCTTTATCAGTAGATTTGGAGGCCCAAGAACGCACGCGCAAGGAGATTTTCCCAACGAAAGCACCAAAATGGCAAGGCGGCAGACTGGAAATCGTAGATTTATAGTGCGAAGCGAAAAATCTAGATTGAGTGGGCTTTAACATTGCTCCTCGGCTGAGTTCTTCTTGCTGCTGCGATTGCCACATTAGACTAAGCAAACGAGAAGCCACGGCGACAGCAATAAATTCACGTCCAAATAAAGTGTAAAGAACAAACAGAAGAGTGGGGGAGATAAGGGGACTGGGGAAATGGTTTAGCGGGGCTTACCAAAAAGAGTTATAGTATTCTTGACGCATTTCTTCCCGCGAAAGATACACTCTCAGCATTTCTTCTGCCGAAAGATACACTCTCAGCAATTTCTTCTTCTTCGATTTCGAAACTCAAGAAGAGGATTCAGCTGAATTGGTAGCAATTCTCGAAAGAGCTCATATCCCCAGGCCCATTATGAATGCATAACTAGACGGATTTGGTCAGTGGCCATATATCATCTATCGCAGGGCATTCCGAGGTCTTCAACACCTACTCCTGGCACTCTTGGCACTCTTCGCCTATCTTCTGCCGTTGCTGTTGAACTTTATCATCTGTGAAAATATTTGCTTGTTTGCCTATTTGCTCAATTTTAATTGTGAGAACACCACGGTATCGCTGCACATAAAAAATTAGAGCAAATCCCCGGGCCGAAATGCTGTTTACCCACAAGTATTTCCCGCTGGCGTGGGTGTGTTTATCACGTACGTAGACTGTGCCACGATCCCGTGGCCTTTTTCATGCCTTCGGAGATGAGTTCTCCGGCTAGCGTTGTCTAGCGTTGGCTCATTCCATGGCCGCTGCCTGTGGGGATCCGTCATTTGTTCGAGTTCTATTTGAGTTCTGATTGACTAATTGCGCAGCCCAGCGCCACGTTGCCCGCCACAGCGATTCTTCGGAGAATCGTGGCTCCCAGAGTCGTCGGCTTTTGTGAGTGATTTTGATGTGAACCGCTTCGACTGGGACTGCTCCTCCAATCTCGCCGCTCGGCATGTGACAGCCTTCTATGGCTATCATAATTTAAATATTGTCATCTGCTATAGCAAGATGAGCTGGAACATGTTGCACATGAGGAGCAACATGTTTGTCCACCTGACGCCAGTCACTCCACTCGCTTGGCACCCACATCAGCTGGCAAACTTGGCCGACAGCTTCGGCCCTCTGACGACAGAAATCGCACATGATCTCTGGAGGAGATCTTGACTTTTCGCTAGTTAAGTGGTGAACGCAGTTTTCGAATCCACTGGTTTTTAAGAAGAATAACCATGAATCCTTTCGATCATTTTATTTTTAAATGCAAGTTGAATGATTTTTGTTATCCTTCTAAATGGTTTGATTAGTGATAAATTAGTTTTTGCATGTTAGAAATGCCTTCTTGACAAGCGTTTTTTTCAACTCAACTAACATATCTCTCATCTCTTTTGCAGGCAAAACCCGCACCAAGGATAAGTACCGCGTGGTGTACACCGACTTCCAGCGCCTGGAGCTGGAGAAGGAGTACTGCACCTCCCGCTACATCACCATCCGGCGGAAGAGCGAGCTCGCCCAGACGCTGTCGCTGTCGGAGCGCCAGGTTAAGATCTGGTTCCAGAACCGCCGCGCCAAGGAGCGCAAGCAGAACAAGAAGGGTAGCGATCCGAACGTGATGGGCGTGGGAGTGCAGCATGCGGACTACAGCCAGCTGCTGGACGCCAAAGCGAAGCTGGAGCCGGGCCTGCACCTGTCCCACTCGCTGGCCCACTCGATGAACCCCATGGCGGCGATGAACATTCCCGCCATGCGCCTGCATCCCCACCTGGCCGCCCACAGCCACTCCTTGGCGGCGGTGGCGGCGCACTCACACCAGCTGCAGCAGCAGCACAGTGCGCAGATGTCCGCTGCGGCGGCAGTGGGCACGCTCTCGATGTGACACGACCATTCCTGTTATGCGGCGAGCGGCGACAGTAACAACTACATGGAGCCCCATCATCCGCTGCTGGGTGGTAGCGAGCGGGGTGGAGTAGGAGGCGTAGGAGGCGTAGGAGGAGGAGGCGGACAACCGTGCGATGTGTCCTTCAGTGCTCCCGCTCTCGCCTTGGACTTGGCTTAACCCTTAGGTCGCGCAGTCAGACTGTTTCGACCGAACCGAAAAGTTAATAGGCAGCCGGACGAATGGAGGACTTGGCGGCCGTTGCACCTGGAATATTGCACGTTGTTAATTTTTGTGATTGTATATTCCTGGTTTCGACACGCGCCAGAGTCCTCACAGCTAAACAAGTCTTATATTATTCTTGTATTATGTTTGTTTTTTGTTCAACGTGTGTAGTAGCTTAAAGTAAAATGAATAGCTCGTAAGCAGTAGTAAGTAAAGTTGCCCGAGAAAAACAAGAACAATTCAAACCAGCCGTCCCAGCCGATTAACGTTTAAAAGTACTCGCTGCAGTTAAACATAATTTTAGTACAAGCAACTCATTTTAGAGCGCAACTTGATTCTTCAGCCCGTGTAAATAGCCGCATATATAAAGAGTTTTAACGTTTATTACTTTTATGTATCGTAATAACAATTAGCCGTAGTTAATATAGCCGTACTAAATGTTAAATGTAACGCACTCTTCGAGCACACAAGCAAAATTACCATTTAAATAAATAATTTTAACGTATTCACCCGCATCTTTACTTAGTTCAATTTGGCGGCAATTAATTTATAACTTGTGAATGTGTACGTGTGTATATGTATGTGCATAGCTATTTAAATAAAATATGAACACCATAGATAAAGCAACTCAATGGAACTTCAATTTCTTACTGGGGTTAATAAGGGTTAACGTTCACAGCTACGCTCCACCTACCAAAAGCAACAACAACAACAAGTGCGGCAAACGTCAATCAACTAATCGGCCCTTCTCTTTACCCAATCGTTCGCCTCCTCACTCGGCCATTACCGTTATCGGCTCTACGGTTGGCTCGCTCGCACTCACGCAAATCGACATTCGAGTCAGTCTGGCGACGGCATTTCGTCGGCAATCGGAGATCATCATAACGAGTCAATTAAATCTTGGGAACGTATGCGATTATTTGTGCAAGTGTAGATGCATCAAGTTAAGTCGAAATACAACGAAAACAACGTACAACAAGGCAGTTGTCATGAGCTTTAAAAGTCCTTTTGCATTAAAGGAAGTCGAGAAAAATGTCAAAAATGTATTCTTCAAAAGAGCTAAGGAATCCTTGTGGCTTATGTAAACTGAATATTAGAATACAATATCTTATCCAACTTTTTTGTAGATCTATTAAGGATCTAAAGTACTATATCTGAGTATTTTGAGCAGTTGCAATTAAATTTTGAAAATTGAGCAGAGATATTATTTTAGAAGTACTTTGTATGAATGTACATATGTGGAGTGTATCACGTAATTTTTAGAAAAGTGGAATATATACTTCCATTGTATGATTCAGTTTAAATATTAGTTGATAACAGAATATCCTAGAAATAAATTCACAAGTGGCCAAAACACTTCAATTTACAGCTGCAATAAATCAGAAAATTCAAATGAAATCCCAGTCGATCTACATGCGTGTGAATATAGTACATCAATAGATGGAATGCAAGGAATGCCCGTCACAACAAACATGGCGATCTAAAGTGCCAGACGATCGGATCGTACATATATGGTATAGTACACAACTAGCACTTATAGTCTAGTATGGCACCGCCTAGAGAGATTGTACCCGGCTGCGGCTCTTAAGGGGTTGATTTATAGGACCTGCGATTAGCAGAATCGGAAATGTCCAAGCCGATGCGAGGTAAAATATACGACCTGTCCAGATTTTGATACAGCGGGTTTCCAATCGAACAGGACCGTGACCGAATCGGAAAACGTTTTTAGATTAAACAGCAGCGGAGTCAGGGTTTTATTTCGTTTTCATTTCGCACTGAAAATATTTGGACTTGTGTGTCAGCCAAGATGCAAAATACCCCCTCCCGGGGAGGCACCGGCAACCACCAGAAATAAAGCAAAAAACCCAAAACACATTCCCCCGATAAAGGAAGTGGACTCCGTTTTCACACCTACACGCTAAAAAATACATACCAAATTGGGAGCGGACGACTGCAGTGTGTGTTTGCATTTGTTTCTGTTTCTGTTTCGGTTACGCCACATGCACATGTCGGGAGATCGGCAGAGATATGCATTGCGTGTATATATGTATATGTATATATATATATCCCCGATTTGGTGGAACTCGGCGGCACAACCCGTTCCATTCTGGTCGCTGGCCTTTGGTCATCCTGGCGTATCGAAATGGTTTTTGACTTTTGCCGACGCCTTTTGTTTTCGTACACCCTCTATTTTTCCTGGCTACTGCATTACACATGCCGCTGCCAAAATTACGCCGAATTCACAGCTTATGTCTTGCGTCCGCCATTTCAATTTGGGATTACAGCATGTCCTTATGTCCTGGCATTTTCAAAAATGGATGAAGTGCATCGCCGAAACTGGCCATCTCTCCTCACTCAGCCGCTTGATTTATGGCCCAGAGTATCTCGATTCACGAGAAGCCAATGGCGGAGGGGGATCCTAGCGAATGGGAGCCATAAAAGTGCGGAGCGATCTTACTCAGATCACTCACGAACGGGATATTCGTTTATTGTGCCCATGCACAGAAAAAAGAGAGTACAGAAAACTAAATAATGTATTAAAAACCTTAAACAATTATATTCCATATTTGAGGGAGTATGTTAAGATCCAACATTTTTTCTCTTTTCTCATGTGCAATGTATATTTCTTAAGAGTTCCAAGAATAAGAATTTCATATTATATGTTACTTAATATTATATTATTATATCATTAAAATCCTTCGATTTCTTAAACTCAACATTTCGTTCAGTACCTGGCAATATGGCTGCTAATAGGGTCCAGCTCGGTTATACTGCCGCAGCTACAGCCCAGTTCCTCGTATCTTAATTGGCACCCAGAGGAGGTGGCTCGTCAAAGCGGCAGCGACCCCTATGGTTATAAAAAAAAAGAAAGATACCGGATAGCCCCGGGCCTGGTCCGGCATAATGCCCAATCATCTCGACGACCATCTGCTTACAGCTGCTCCCTGTTCTCTGATCGCCGAATCCCGATCCCAGGTCCAAGACCCATTGTCCTCGTCTTCCGCTGCGTCTTGCAGCCATAAAAGTTTATGGCAGCCGGGAAAAGTAACGAAACATTCGAACTTTTGGTGCCGTTAACGAAGCCTCCTGCTCTTTCGATTCGATCCAAGATCAATTCCCAGTGGAGGTTGTATGTCTCTATTAGCGACGACAATGGCGGACGGAGGGCAGCATCCAGCGGAGACGGCCTGCAGAAGATTGTAAATTTTATACCATATACGTCATACAGAAATGGGTGTACTGGTGCACTGAGGGAAATCGTGCCCTCGGATGCCTTTAAATAACTCTTGAAAAGCTGAAGAAACATCCTTTTATTTTGTACTTCAATTTAAAGAAATCATCTATTGATCATCTTTTGGAATCTCTTGCTTTTACCCATTAATTTCTCTGAGTGCGTATAAAATAGAAGAGAAATATCAGCCCAATCAAGCTGTTTTAAAAGGAATTCCCTCATCTGAAGAGTCCCCTAGTTGAACCCACGACTCTTCTCTTTTTTGAATACACATCTTCGACTTTTATGCATTTATTGCTGTGAAAAAATGTTAATTCTCGACGTTATATTTTTATTTGACTTTTACATATCGATCTTCTCGCCCTGAGATCTCCATCTCCATTCGACCATACATAGTTGGCTCTTGGCCATCCTTATGGCCATATATTGGACTGACTGAATTGGTTGATTCGCCTCGTACTGGTCTACTGTGTATTAATTGGTCAAAGGCAGTAAAACAGAAAGTAAACGTTATAAATCAATCGTGGTATGAGTTCTTTTGAACTCTTCAAGCGGCAAAATTCACAGGGAACTGAAATGATTGTATTAACAAATAAGTCAAAGGAACGATGCTAGTAAGCTAAAATCGATGCGAGTAATTTGTGTTTATTCTAACTTAATTTATTTATAGACTTATAGATTAAATCACCATAAGTTGCATCCGAAAGAATCGCATCTCAAAGTAATAAAAACTAACGATATTTTTATCAACTCGACGCCATAAATATGCCCGTTGCGATATTCTTATTGTAAATTCTCGAATTGTCTGCTGATTAAATTTACTTATCATTTTGTCAGTTTCTTAATATAGAATTCATTCATTAAAAATAGGGCTGATCTTTTAAATTATCTAATACGTTTTTGTATCAATACTATAGCTATACATGCTATAAACTATTTGACTTTGTATTGCAATGCTCATCCATACCAATATTAAAATGATTAAAGTTGTAAATTACAAAGCAGGAATGTAGTTCGCTTTTTTCGCACTGTAAAATTCAGTAAATGGGCATAAATCATAATTTACGTACTACCTTTTAGTCTAAAGTGAAGGTGAAGATCCATCCATCCGGTTGATGTTTCCATTTGGATTTTCAAGTTCAGATTGGATAGGATCGGATCGGTTGGCCGGAGACAGTTTGGGCTATTGTGTGCGGGAGTTTGATTAACACAACATCCACTGGCCGAATCTTTATTAGTGACCATGCACTAATTAAGCCCTGTCGTGTGATTTGGTCTCCTCGCATTCGCATTCGTTCGCGTTTGTCACTCGATGCAAATGAATCGCGTCTCTGTGGAGCAGAAGATCATAAAAGCCGCTAAAAGGTGTGGGTGAAAAGAAAAACAAAACCCCGGCCAGCCAGCCAGCGGATTCAGTTCTTTTGTTGATCGAATTGATTAGAGCTGCGGCCGAGATCGATACGTTTGTATATTTCGGATGTGCGTTGCTGGCCAGCGAGGGTGTAATTAATCACAACACTCAAGTTCGTCACTTGACCGAAGTGTTAAGTGCGCTAATAACGCCAATTTGCATAGACCGACTTTTACCCATCAACACGATTACAATTAAAGTGTATTTCAAATAGTGCTGCGTTGTTGCTATATATATAGAAATATTTTGTTTAAATAATCAAATTGGATTGGAAAATTTGGAGTTCATAATTTCAAATCGAAATTCACTTGTCGGACATGCCGCATTTTTGTACCCTGCAATGGTTTGAAACCGAGCTAAAATTTATGTGGGTCAAAATGGATTGAATCCATGTTAGCATTGTCTGGAGCTGCCATCCTGATTTCTACACATGTAAAGAGTTGCCAGTCTGGTTTCTACACTACTGGATTCTATTCTAGTCGATAAGTTGCTTTCTATTCGATTATCTTGTCAATTATCGTCGATATCGAGTAGGCATCGACACAAGTACCAGCTCTAATTCGCACGGAATTTGTTTGTCATTCAAGAAACAATTATAATTCGCCGCATTTTTATTCTAAAAGCGCTTACGAATATGGTAAGTACCTCGCCGAGTGCATTTAGTAGAGCCGCTAACGAAACGAAAACCCCTCGCAATACAGTATCAGCCATCACTGAAAGTCCAGCCCGCCGAGGTGTCCGTGCTGAACGCCACCGGCCGTGTGGGAATGCCCACCGAGGCCAACTGCCTGAACCAACTGGCCCACGTCCACCGGCTGCGCGACTCGGAGCTGAACTACAACGAGCACCAGTACAACCGCAACATGCAGATGCTGCGCAACCACGAGGGCCTCGGCGTGCCCCTCAAGATGGGCATGGAGCGCTTCGCCGCACGTCAGGTGGGCCGCCTGCCCTTCCTTTCGTCCAGGTGAGCATCTAGCCCGGTCTGGGAGCTTCTCAGTCTGGACAGGAATCTCTGCAAGGGCGGAAGCATTCAGAAATCTTCTGTTTCCACATTATAAGAATCCCGGAGAAACCTGAGATATCCTACAATCTAGAAAATCTAAACTTCTTGCCTAATAATGGATACCTATATACGTACATACATACATACGTGTATACCAAGTATACCTGTGATTCCCATAGTACCATTATTACCGAAAACCCAGCAATGACTACTTATCTTCTATATTAATTCTTTCCTTTATATTGCAGCAACTTCATGGACGATGTCCTGACTGGCCGCTGTGATTCCATTGGCTTCGAGGACTTCATGAACTTGCCCGAGAACAGCGAGCATATGCGTCAGCCCCACGCTGTGGTGGAGAAATCTCTGGGAATTTACCAATAAGTCCCTGCAAATGAAGTTGCTAAATGCCTGGCATTCAGCCTTTAAACTCTAAGACACTCTTAAGATCAGCAAATAAAATATATTTTGGTGCGACCAGCTAGAGGTAAACAAAATTCACCATTTCTTTGAGCCAAATTTATTCGTATTTCGTTTGTTTAACTCCACATCAATACATTTAACTAGTTCGTTAAACTTACACATTTTATTCAAACAAATCTAAAAACTACACGAAAATATTGGCAGAAGGTTGTTGTACTGAGGAGATTCGTTAAAATAATAAACTGAAGAGATATGCGTTGACATCATTCATTATTTGTAAAAATAAAACAAGAGATGGTAAAATGGACGAATTCGTTTCGTAAAATTAGGCTTATACTTAAGGAAAACTGAATTGTAAACGGAGGGCGCATTTCAACTTATACAAACATTGCATATATACATGATTTATATTTAAAGAGGAAAATGACAGTAATTGAGATAAACATAGTTAATAAAACGCATTACATTCCTCAAGCAAAACACGTCTAATCAACAATAAATATTGAAATCGCTAGCGTTTTAAATGCTCTTCGCTAAATTTGTATTGTGTTGCGAGTTTAAGCTTCAATTACTGGAATTATCCCTTTAATTGTGATGATAGGCATTCGATTTTTATAGTATATATTCTTCAATATGCATAAAGGCGCAATTGCAAAGGGTCATGGGATTCTAGTAGATCCAGTTGACAGGCACCCACTGCTCCTCGTGGCTCATCTGATCCAGCGTTTCCACCACCTGGCGGAACGTCTCATCGAAGTCCTCGTTCACGATGACCATGTCGAAGTATTTCTCATACTTGCGCTGGACGAAGCTGCTCTCCTCGACGGTGGCGACAAGGTCGTCGTCCTGTTCGGAAAAGTCATAGAAAGCGAATGTGTTAAGCAATGTTTGGGTATTCAGGCAGAGATCTAACAGGGCTACTAGGGTGGCCTAGGTGCGCCAAGCGGATGATTGAGTTGAGCACAATTTATACGACACTGTAATTAAGGATAGGTCAGGGCACATTACCTCATACAACGACGCTAGGGACTCGAGCGTACGGGCGCGTCTGGAGCTGAATCTTATGGAACTCTGGCGATCAAACTGTGGAATATGTGCTCGCATTAGAGGAGTGCCTAGTCTAGGGGGCTACGTGAAACATACAGATAAATTCCGGTTGGAGCCCGTGGCCCTGCGATCCGCATAGATGGTCTTGAGCTGCTCCATGCCAGGCGCTGCCACAAAGATGACAAAAGGCATCAGTTCCTGGCTGTTGTGCAGGATCTTCAGGGCATTCGGTGCACAATCCAGGATGCACATGCGCCCACTGTTGATCACATCCTTGATGGACTGCAAATGCGTGCCGTACAGATTGCCATTGTGCTCGCCGTACTCCAGGAACTCGTTGTTCCGCACGGCCTCTTCCATTTCCTCGCGGTCCATGAACCAGTAGCTACTGCCGTTCTCCTCCAAGGCGCGCTTGGGGCGACTGGTATCTGAAGTGGTTCCGCGAATACAATGCATTTATGAATATTCATATCCAAAATGATAGCTTAAATTGTGCTTACGTGGAATGACCGCTCCGAACTTGTCCACATCGCTGTTGATCAGCCGATTCTTGAGCGTACGTCTTCCCACCCCGGAAACACCGATGAGAACCAGGGTTTTCCTGCGGAACGGCGGCATCCGCGTGACCTCCTCATAGAGCAGCAGCTCCGCCTTGTCGAACTCGCAATTGGCCACAGATCGGTACATGGTCTTGCGCTTTCGCTTCGAGATCTGTTGCAACACACAATGTTTACTGGGTGCCCATTGCGATACTATGAAAACTCACTCTTGTTCCGCAAATGCCAATCTTGTGAACGTAGTCCGCCTCGGGGGCCACGAAGGCTTTGCGCCGCTCCTCCAGCTCTTGGGATGGTATGAGTCCAATTTTGTCAGATTCGGCAGTAATGTTCTTGGCCTGCCACCAGTTGGGATCCTTTACGTTGATGATCTGCAATGCCAGGATGATGTACATTGATCAGGATAACTAGATGGGTTGTTTTTTTTCTGACCAACTCACCTGCAAAATGTCGCCCGACTTGAAGGGCAATCCAATATCCCTGCATGGCAGCAAGGAATCTTCGGATGGATTGTATGTGAAAAGGGCACGCATGTAGCACTGTTGGTATATGAGAACACAAACCTTGTTACTATTTAAGCATTTATCACTTTTAGTAGCTTTACTATGCCAAGATTTACTTACTTAGTTGCAAGCGATTTGAGAAATTTCAAGGGAATTCGTTGTATGTTTGTCTAATAGTAACTTATTGCGTTGATGATATATATCATTATTTTGAGTAAGTTGGGTTTGATAACTAAACTATTACTGCTTACAAATAAAAACGGTCATAAGTGAGTAATTAGCATACAACTGGATAGCTAAACATGTAAGTTGGCAAGCACAACAAACTAAAAACCCTTTCTGGGCAAGAACATTGTTCAAGATTCATTATTTGAATTTTAACTGGCCAATAAACTTATTAGGATAAACTTCCAACTAATCGGGGCTCATGCAAGCAAGCAGCAATCTGTGGGAGGAACCTTCAAGCCAAACATCGAACTTACCGTCAGTTTCTTGCCCGTCTCGAGACTCGCGATGCCATTCTGTTTTACCTGACCCCCACTCACAGTATAGCGACCGCTCTTGATCTCCTCGTCCACGTTCGGCCCGATCTTGAGGGTGAGATTCTCCTTGGCCCGCGACACCTCCACCTGCAGCTCATCGGGAGTGCGAACGGGCGTACCGTTCACCTCTAGGATGACATCGCCAACGTGCAGCATGCTCTGTTTGTCGATCACCCCGCCCGCCAGAATCCTGGCCACGACCAGCTGCTTGAATTCGTCCAGTTCGACGGTCAGGCCCAGCGGCTTGCTGGGATCTCGGCGCAGACCCACCATCTTGATGGTCTCCACTGGCATCTTGGTGTTGAGGACGTCCTCGGTGAACAGGTAGCCTCCCGTTTGGCGTTGGCTGGCGATCTCTAGTTGGCTGGTGGATCCCCCGGCAGCTTTAAGTCGTTGCTCGTAGAGTGCTCCTATCTCATCATGGGCGCGCAAAAGAGCCTGAAGGAAGAATACATAAGTTGTTAAAACAATGTCTATACTAGCATGGTTCATCTCTTAATGGAAAGGGTGCATCATGTTTTGATGGGCCTATGGCTTAAAAAAAACAAACATATCAAGAGCACGTTTTCTGCCTTCTTGGCAGACCTTACTCAGCAATAAGGAAACGACAGCAGTCTCAATAAAAACTTTTGATATTGCCTGGCTGGTGTTTGTTTTAAATGTTGGATAGCTCAGCAACTGATATACAATTACGTAGCTACCGGATGCAGAAGGAGCCAAAGATACAATATCTTAGGTGCATCTCAGAAACATACATAGATGCAAGAAAATCGTTTGTTTCGGATGGTCAGATCCACGTGTTCCATACTATATCCTGCTTGCTGAGTTTTTCATATCTAACTAGCCAAATAGAGAGGCTTTCGCCACGACTTTCCCTGGCTACTTACACGAAAATGCGGCTGGGCGAGAAGCTTGGCGAGCTCTCGCGACTCCAGGCGCCTCGAGGGTGAGAACTTGCGGATGATGTCGTCGCAGATGGGCTTGTTGTTCAGATGAGCGGGCAGGAATAGTGGCACTGGCTGCGGCTCGGTCGGATTCAGCTGGAATGGCAGAGAAGCGGAGAGATGAGTTCGTCATGTGCGGCTAATTAAATTCAGAGCTCTTCGTCTGGGCGTGCCTGCCCTAGGTCAAGTTAAGATGCCTCCGACTTAATTGAGTGAGTGCGTTAATTGGTCCAGCTTTTGGGCAGACTTCTCTGGCTCTCCATGTACTCAATATATATGTATACATGTACATATGTCATGCCATTTAACCCCGGGTGAACTCAGGTCCACGCTGACAACACAGTGTGTGGAGTCTTAGGTCAAAAATTGGGTCGCTTGCCATTTGAATTTGGGTCGCATGAAAAGTGAGTTTTCTGCTTTAATTGCACATAATTTCATCTTCCGGCTCCATTTGTCCCTGTCTACAACTACAGCGTTTGTTATTCCCTGCTTCTTGCGTCCATTGTATTTATTCTGGGCCCATCGGCAATTTCCGCCCACGATGGGAAAGTCATCTGAGTCAGCTCATGCAATATTTATGCGAATTTAGCGTGGGATGGCTTTTCTTCTCCGCTCTCTGGAATCCGAAGAGCGTCACTATCGCCGGAGAATTGATAAGCAGAAAGCGAGAGGAATGCATTCTCTGCACAAGAACTCTATTCTGGGAAACTTGTCAGTTGTTTGTTTCTATAAAACTGAATGGAATTTCCAACTACTATTTATAGCTTAATAAGTGTGAGTTTTGAGCTATGTAAAACTCTTTTGAATGAGTGATTGGAAGTTTTCTTACTACTCATTATCATAAAACAAAAATATACTTTTGGATATATGTATATGGTATTCCAAGATAAGCTTTTGATCGCATTTAAATATATTTGTGGATGAGTAATCCCGACTGCTTTTGTTTGTTTATTTATCGAACCAGCGAAGATCGTATTTCCGCAGCGCTCTACGGATTTTCGCTAGCTAAGCCCTTTTCCGTGTGAAAAACTGTGAAGAAGCCCCACGCGACAGACAGTCCCCACCCTTTTTCACCACACACCCACATTTGTTATTGATACTTTGGCCTGGGCTTTCACCTCCACTCTGCAAAATGTTTTCGTCATGACAACGTCAGTTTAAAATTGCCTCAAAATATTGTGTACCGCAACAGGTGCTTACTAATTAAGCAAGCTGATAATTAGACACACGTAAACAAGTGGCGAATTTGTTTCATATTCGAAGGCTGTGGCTGTGAAATATTTAACCTAAAATAACCAAAGCAACTAGATAAAGTTATAAGACCTTAATGGCATTAAGTATGCAATAACATTAACAGTTGATCATATTTTTAGTTGACTTTTATTTGTTTTTTATTTTATTTTTTTGGAGCCACTCCCAAAACGCTGATGAGCGCTTGTCGTGCATATGTGTGCGTGTGGAGAGAGCCACTCTTTTTGAGTTTCATAGTATGGAGTTTGGGGTTTTGGAAATGCCAAAGCATGGCCAAGACAGTTACTGCTTGTTGGCCAGGTTACAAAACAGTTCTCGGCGACTACGTCATCAATTCAAGCTCGGAAAAGCTTTATGCAGCGGGGTTACCAAGGCACTAGCACAACACACTAATAACTGTTCCAGTTTTTCGTTTTTCCGTTTTTACAATAATATTGATCGATTCGTAATTAGCACCTGAAGTGGGCTTATTAATTTTCACACGGAAAATGGTTTATGAACATTGTTGAATTCGAAAGAGAGAGGGCAGAGAGAGCACCAACTAACTGTTGCTTTTCGGTTTCAAGCCGCCCGTTTAAGCCACGCTCACAAACACCACCGTGAAAACACCTATACTACAGTCAGGCACCAATGCTCACTCATTCGAATGGGCCGAAACCAACGAAGCGCGCGTTTCAAACCGGAATGTGAACCTCACCTTAGCACTGTTCGCAACTAACTGACTCACGAGCTATGGAAGCAAGCGGCGAGAGCTAGTGAGCAAGTTAGGGCTAGCTTTGTTTGCTGCTCAGTTCGCTTGCCGCTGGCTTGCCGTGAAAAAAGCTCCGCGTGAGCCAAGTTACAACTGTACGCAGTCTGTTATCCACATGTTAGCTTGTACTTAACAGTGACTTAAAACCAGCAGTGACGCGCCCTCTCTTTCTGTTAATGAAAACCATTTGAAACTGTAGAAAACTTTTTAAAATACAAATATGTACATACTTGGGGTATATCTAAAATATAACAATAACCAACATTAAAATGTTCTGTTAAATGTTATACTGAAATTAAATAATCTGATCTTAGCTTTCCAAATATTATAATTCAAATGTTGCTGAAACATATTTATTTAACTAGCTTTATACTTTGT
Organism: Drosophila melanogaster; assembly: GCF_000001215.4. Classification (NCBI taxonomy): domain Eukaryota; kingdom Metazoa; phylum Arthropoda; class Insecta; order Diptera; family Drosophilidae; genus Drosophila; species Drosophila melanogaster. Next base: position 20,794,551 of record NT_033779.5, read on the forward strand.
TCAGTAAAACAGAACCTTAAATAAGTAAGTTTGGCTATAACATGCTTTGCAATGTTTTTACCAACTACTTCAGTGATCTTAACAGCATCTTATAGCAAGCTTTTTCGATCTCCCGACCACAGCTGCATTAGTAGGCCAACGAGCTGGGCGCTTTTTGTGCATCGTTTTCGAGCGCAGGTAGCATAAAAAGCGTAGTGTTTACGTTGGAAAATGTTTCCAAACCGGTTTCCTTATTCACACTCAAATACACACAACTTCTTTGGGGCGTTGATGTCAAAGAGTTGGCACGGCGACTTGCGTCGAGTTTTATGTAATCTGCATAAAATGGGGGAGTGTTCCAAGGAGCGGTGACGACAGGCGAGTTGGGGAAAGGAAAACAGGGGAGCTGGTAGTGACATTTCATATTTTCTTATCTCGTGACTCGTGGCTTAATTACTTTCACTGCCTTTCTCAACAGCCGCCGACCACAGCAGAAAACCACAAACGAATGAGCCTGCCCAGGAAAATGCCTCGGAAAATGTTGGATTCTAATTATGGTCGTCGTCACACGATGTCGCTTTCCATAATATTTGTTGTATTTGGCTTTTCCGTACTGCTAGTTTGGGTCTTAATAATCATTGTTTTACGCCTATTTTTTACATACTATTTAATTCCCCACTTCTTTATTATTCGCCAACAGAATAACTTTACATCTTAGAAAGGGCATCTTCAATTTTGAAAATTAATTTTTAAAAATTAATTAAAATATTTTGTTATTTTTCTTGTATACAGAGCACAACAAATTCGTTTTAATTTTGGTTGTAACTGCCTCTCATTGTTTTTCTAGTTGACCTGCGTGTTTGCCGCAGGAACAGCAAATAATATTTACAATTTGATTAGGCTACAAACTTTTTGGCAGTTCTTTTACCGTAAGAAACCTTCGAGGAGGCGCTAAATGTGTCGGGTCAAGATAATTTCCACTTCAATGGTTATGTCACGATGATCTAATAAAATGCCTCCCATCTGCATAAAGGCAACTCATCTGCCGAGGCAATAGAGGTCAAGTTTAGTGCGAAAACTCAAAAGAGGAAGGCAAAAATAAAATAGCAAGTGCTAATGGGCCATTACGAAGTCAAAAAAAAAAAAAAAAACAATTGCAGTGCATGGCTAAAGCGAGAAAATCTTTTAAAATACAGAAGGATTTTCTTTTCTTTTTGGCGCTTGTGGAGGCAAGGAAAATGATGTAATAAGAAAAGCAAACACACGCACATACAAGCAGCCCGGAAAATTCTATCTAGACCGAAAAATCAGCATGCAATGCCATCGATGAAGTAAACACAAATGTGGAAAGTGTGTGCGTGTGTGTGGCTGGGTATGGAAAATGGGTGGAAAACCGTATGCGCAATTTTCTTATTGAGCAGATGCTCGAAGGCGTTTAAGTGGGTCAGAAATTGTACAGAGATATTTTCTCTCGCCTTTTTACGTTTATATGTTCTGGTCTACTTGCCATCAGTTCCTTGTGGGGCGTGTTGGAGTTACTACGCAGCAATCCCTTGAGGAAGATCTCATCGTGGTCGGATAGGTCAGTCGAGTTGCGAAAGGCGGCTAAAACGGAGCGAAAGTGTTTTAGATTAATCGCAGTCGTTAAATGACAATCGGAAACAGATGAAATGACATTCGTTTTGGCAGCTTAATGCTACCCTTTTCAATTCATACAATTCATACAATGATGGAATTCTAGAGGGAAATATTTAGATATACATGCATCTGATTTTTCGTTTTATAATCATATTCTTTGTTATCGATTTATTGTAAATACATTTAAAGACCGCATATCTTCAAACAGGTTTCAGATTATTCTTAGCTATGAGTACAAATCATTATATTTACTTCAAGCAGGCTTACTGAAATGCAACATAACTCTTGTCTCGTTTCACTTTTTGAATATGAATTGAAATATTTAGTTTGTAAATCTTTTAACTATTTAAACAACTGAAATCTTCAAAATTAAAACTTTATTAACAGAGCCTTAAAGGAAAAAGAAACAACAATAAAATGATAGTTTGGAATTTCGTATGAACTTCGCTTAAAATTCTCCTTTTGAGGACACCCCTGGCACGTACCGTTATCGGAGGTATCGTCCTCGCCATTCACTTTGTTGTTTCTGGCCAATAGCTCCACTTTATCCTGGCGAGCTTGGCGCCGCGACCGCGCGCTCCACCGAACCATTTTGAAGGAACTGGGAGGTGGCCAAAATAACAGACCGAATGAAGTAACCCCGGAGGACAGTCTCGTATTTCGGCCAAAAAAGGGTTATAACCCTTGTGTTTTTTTTCTTAGCCAGCCATATGCTTAGCTACTTGAACAGAACATGTCTTCCAGTGATAATCACTTGTTGTTATTGTTATAAACACAACGCCACGCAAACAACAAAAACAATAGCGCGGCTAAGAATTTCACTCCTCCAACAGCGCAAAAACAACCGACTTGTTTGTGAGAAAGAGGCTAACTAAACTGAAAACCGCTTTTGTTGCAGGTGATGCCAAAATCAAAGCTCCTTAAAACGAGAAAGCTTTTGCAGACAAAAAGTCAAATAACGTGTGCCTATCGGTTTTTAAATATTGTGCTTATCGGCGCCACTTCTTTGTTGGGTCGGTACGGTAAATGTACTTTATGTACGGAGTTCGAAAGCCTGTCATAAAAATGCATTCCACTGTTCTCAGGCCATTTAAATTTAATATTGTTTATTATCTTTAATTTTGCTTGTGATTGCTTTTTCTATAGCTATAACATAGCTAAAAATGGATGGCTTGGGAATCGCTGATGGTTTGTGCCATTGATAAACCGTGCGTTAATATTATAAAAAATTTACTTCGATTTGTACATAAATATGTACTCTAAACTGGACGACCAATAAATGTTCGTTCATATGCCAATTAGAAATCAATTTAATTAAATAGTCTTTAAATTGCTTATGGAACTTTATTTATGCCTTAACAAAACTCTGGGATGCAACAAACTTCGTTACTTCAATAAATATGCAATATTTTATTTCTATTAATCGAAAGGGTAATAGACGTCGACTTGCCATAGATGAAAAAACATCGTTTCTCGCTTGCGGTATTTTTCGAAGTTTCAGCATGCTTCGGTATTTTTCGGCTGAAACGATGCGACAGCTCTTGTTTTCATTCCGTTTTGAGCAGCGTGCGCGTACGGTGCTTTCCTCGCATGAAGAGTAAAAACAAATTAAATACCACTGTGGAATAACATCTCAGCGAACGAGTATACGTCGGAAACCGATTTGTCGCGCTAAGTAACACGAGATGCTTTTGGGATTCAAAAAAACCCATATTTATGTGATGATATATTAATGTAAACCCACTGTTTCGTTTACATTTTCGTTTTTGAATGACTGGCTGCGGAAATAACTATAGATTCGCGAAAGTACACTAAATCAGGCAGTAAAATCGGATTGGCAATCTTGGGAAAAAATCGAAGGAAAAGAGACGCCAGCAGCTTCCTCGGATTGTTTTGTTGTTTTCAGTTCGTTAGTGTGTGGCCGTTTTTCCGCCTGTGTTTGTGCAACAAAGTCAAAGTCGTCGAAGCTGCTGCAAAAATACGTGAAATGCAAATTGTGAAAAAGTTGCAAAAGCAACAACAGCAACTAGCAACAACCAACAACAACGCAACGACAACTATAACCGCAATCACACGGCCAACGCAACAATAACAACGGCCACAACAAAACGGCTTCGCGTGTTTTGAAAAATTGCATTGCAAATTAGTAATTAGCAACAACTAAAACAATAGCAATAAAAAAAAGGAAAATTGCGCGCCAAAATCGAAAGAAACAAAAGGATTACACATAAACAAACCGAAGAAGCAGAAGCAGCTGAGCGAAAGAGAGAGATAGCGAAAAATCAAAACAGAACAGGCAGAAATTCCTGTTTATCCACCTTCACCTCCGGCGACACCCCCCGTCGTGGTGAGTTACTTGTCTTTCGGTATTTGTGCCTTGTATCTTTCTTTTTGGTTCTTGTTTTATCCTCCGTCCGATTTGCTGTATGTCCTGCTGTAAAAAAAATTCGCCAAAAGTGCAAAAGTCAAGGCCCCCGTTTGATTCGCGCCCCTTTGACCATTGTGCGCAAGAAACCCGCAAATGTGCAAAAAATTTAGCTCAGCCATCGAGAGTCCTTGATTTTAGAGGCACAGTGGTTAAATGAGTGCCAAATGGTCGGCATGGTAACAGAAGTTTATTACATTTTTCTATTCTTAAACTGTTTCTTTATATAAACCTCATAAATAAACGCAGTTTTTAAATATATAAATGCCCAGATACGTTTTGAATTGTTTTATATTGAATGCCCTTTGATATAAAATAACACTCAACCTATTGGCAGACTCAGCTGGGAATTGAGCAATTTAAATATATATTTATACATGGAGAAATATGGATTTGAAATTTGCACCTTAACAATATAACAAAGGGTAACACAATGCTGATTAATGCACTGTGACGAAATCGGGGGAAAAAAAACGACTATTCGAATAATATACGCAAATGTCGAATGTAGTCAGGTAGAAAAGTGCCATATTTCGATTTCCAACAACCCTGAACAAGATTACGTGCCTTCTTTCCTGTCACGGGAATTGGCCAGCATCGGGTTACCTTGAGAATCGAGAACCCAAAACCGATAGTGTGTGGAGAATTCAGGAATGCGATTTGATCATTTCGACCTGAACCGGGCTTATAAACCGGCCTGATGATGTAATCTCCAAACCGGATTGTCTGCCGTAGATCCTTGTTTTGAATGGTTATTGTTTTCTAGCCCCCTAAACCGGATATAATATTAACTCTACTTTTTTTTTGACCCTTGGCGATTCTGAACATGCAAAAGGATCTTAAAAGGGGTTTTGAATATATTTATACCTATACTCTTACAAAATTAAAATATAAGAGAGATGCTATAATAAAGATATTAGCTTATAGTCAAATAACAATGGTAAATTATTTTCTGTTTTGCATTCTTGTGTGTTTTTTTGAAACTGATTCGAAGTTCAATTATCGGAAAGGAAAACCGGATTATATTGATTCCATTGTCCAATCTTCTTCGGACATAATGCCATAAATTTCCAGCCTAATTACCCACCCATTTTTGCACTTATCCCATTATCTCCGTCACACCACTGTGTCACCGATGACAAAACCAACGCCTGGGAACGAAAAAGAGCTGATAAGCAAACACTTTATGTCAGCTTGAGTCTGGGAGTCAGGCCAAGCCCGAAAACCCAATAAAGTGGCATTCCAAACCGGGGGCATTCCGAAGCTCGGTTTAAGTCCACTGTGCCACGACCTCGCGGCATCTGCGTCTGCGTCTGTCCCGGTAATCAAACGTCTAGACACATTCCGTCCGTCGGCTGCAGCTTCTTTAGGCTCCATCAACCGCCACCCGAGCAGCCTGCAGCAGGAGCGACCTCCTGTCCCTACCAACTGGTTGAAGAAGGACTCACTGCTCACAGTGAAACCCCGCCCAGGGTAACTTGAAATACTTATCAATACTTAATAGGAGCATCACTTGATAAATGTGATTGATTTAATTATACATGTAGTTAAAGTTATTACCACGGTCATAATTAAGCTATTCCGTCGACAAACAACTTAGGGAACTTCCACTGTACCAGCGTATATACAAACAAACAGTAGACACCGAAAACACACTCGTACATAATCCCGTTTTATTGCACGGCTGGGAGGCTGGAGAAGGAGAAGCAGAAGCAGAATAAATAAGAGACAGGAGAGGTCCTTATTTTGTTTTTCGCATTTTGTACTTTTAACTCCCCTGGGAACTGCGACCCGAGTTGTCGAGATGTTGAGTTTTCGAGAGCCCGAGAATCGAGAACGGCAACGGCGAACTGCAAACACTCCACTCAACTCGGGCTCAATCATTATGAAAACAGCTCGGAATGCTCGTAAATTACAAAACCATGGTTTTATTTGTCAAAATTTGAAACTTATTTGAACAGGCGCCGAGAAACGGCAGCAGGCAGCGGTTTTTTGTCGAATCGGGTTTTATTTGTGGGCTGCTCTCTCCCGTTCTCGTTCTTGTTCTCGTTGTTCTTCGTTTTTGTTTTGTCCATTTTGTCCGTGCCGTTTCGTTGTGTTCGTGATTAGCATGTCCGTATGCCCCGTCCCACTCACTCGCACGGTGGAGTATGTGGTATGTGGATCCCAGACCCTGTTGGACCCTTTCTCCCGTCCCTTTCCCCCTCATCATACAGTGGGTTTTCGGTGTGTCTCCATATGAGCTTCGAATTTCACTTGATGTTATCTATGAATTTCTAATTACTGCTTATTTTGTTGTCCTCTTTGCATTGTTAACCCTCGTCCTCATCACATGGTTGCCCATTTGGGTTGGGTTAATGATTGATAAATTGTCACTGATGAGCTCAGACACCAAAAAAAAGTACGTTATCAACCGCGATTGCCGGCTATTAATCTTGGCTTGATTGATGGACTCAAAATCCCCGACACATCAAAATTTTTAAATGAAGCCTGCATTTATGCAGGATAAGCCCATTCCAGCAGATGTTGCATACTTAAATTCGCCCAGATGCTCTAAAGATTTCTACTCATCATGAACTGGGTAATCCAACTAACTCTATGTTACACAACTAAATTCATTGCCATGTATAATTCCTGAAAAAACAAGCTCCACATTTATCGCCATTATAGCAGATAATTTCCTTTTGCGCTTTACAATTTTTGCTCAAATTACGATTAGGTTAACTACATATGTAGCTTAACATGCAAATGCCAATTGAAAACACATTCCCATTTCTGGTATTCGCTTCATTTGGATTAGATTTGCGACAAAAAATATCTAGCAAGGCCACTTAAACGGGCTATCAAACTAAAAAATAAAGAGGAAATGGGTTGAACCAGCTTTATGAATACCCTTCCAAAGGTACATATATAGCTAGTATTTATGACGATAATGAACCTAATTGAAGATTTAATTGTGTATATCATTCGAAGAACCACAATTGTACATTTCCGAGTGCCAAATTTATTCTATTGAATTTATTATGCAATCATAATATAATATAATAAAAAAAACTTTTCTATCGCAACTAAAGATACGCGAGCCTAAAAGTACTTCAAGAATCCACACCATTTTTTTTTAACCCCAAGGCATCTTGAATATTTCCTAGGATATGAAAATCATTAGAGCGCTCTGCTTAAACACAGAGTTATCTTAAAGAAAGGAGATAGCTTAGTTTATCTGTTATTACGGCAGGCTATCTCAATTGAAGCTTATCCTATTGAAGATGATAAGGCGATCAAAGGCATGTAGTAAAATATTTGGCCGACCCTACGGATCAGTGGATATATCCCGTTACTTATAGGGTAAATTGGGAGCAGCGGGCGTTGGGTGAATGAATGAAAAGCTTCTGGCTGCCGGGGTGGGGCAATAATTGTGCGCCGGGGGTGAAAATGAGGTGGGGCGTCGGCCATGTGCTTGATACGCAATCATGGCACTTTGTGTTGTTTGGCTACCTTACGAAAATAGCCATTTGTGTATGTTTTGCTCATGTTTTGGTTGCCTTCGCTGTTGTGCGTTGTGTCGGTTGCCATGCGACTCCTTATATGGTCAGGTTTTGTGCGGGGACTTTTAAAAGCGCGTAATTCGCGAGCCCGATAAGCTTGCTCCCCGAAAAGAGCCGCAACTCCTGCGAGTTATCTGAAGAGAAAGAGCAGAGCCAGACATTCGATCAGGTTTTTGGCCCGATCAAGCCGTTCGGTAAAAGGGAAGCCTGGCTACAACGAACGAACCGTCTATCTAGGAGAGCTCTACCTGCAGGATGTTGACTTAATATCCTTTTGATCACCAACTCCGACGATTATAGATTCTGGGAATTTGGGTTTTCTATCTGCACTCCAACTTCACTTGGGCAAGTTGGACTGTATGGTCATAATGGCGGATGAGCAACTGAAGCGGTCGTAGTCACTGATTATAATTACGATTCCGGCTTATGCAATTCGTCATTATGGCCACAATTTGCCCAAGCGACAACCAACAACAACAACAACAACAGCAACTCAACAAGCAACTGCAATTGAATCGCGTTTGGAAATGAATATCCCCAACCCCAAGCCGCGCAACTCAAAAATATAAAAGTGAAAACTCGTTTTCCTTTCTGCGATTATAATGGCTGGTGTTGGTCGGACGTTGTTGCTCTTGTTTCTCTTAGCTGGATTGTCTTATTGTGTTATGTCTTGCATTTGACTTTGACTTTTCAACCGCGGCAAACCGTCGTCTTGCTGTTCCACCATCCTCACTGCGTTTGGTAGCCGGATAGCTCATAAGTTAATGGAGATCTCGTCATCTCATCAGTCGCAAACGCAGTGTGAGTCGCAGTCACAGTGTGCCGAAATGCATTGAACATGGAAATGGGGTTCAGCAAACGAAATTCGGTCTGATGATCTAGTGCGGCCACCTTCAAGGTCGATCTATTGGTTTACCCTCTGATGATTTTGTAGGTTGGCCAATTAAACATGTTTTCAAGGTGCAAGTTTAATGCCAGACACTTTGTTACAAATGAACACTAGTTACGGCTATGTTGCCATCCACAAATGTGTAAACTAAGATGTTTAAGCAAGGATTGCACTTAAAAACGAACTTCGATGATATTTCAAGCCTAATTAATGAAATTAGTCTGAAATGCCTATTGTTGTTTGTTTTTCATCTAAATTCCCATCGCATTAGTCGTTTTAAATCATATACAGTCATTTGACAAAATATTTTTGTTTTTCGATTCCCAGCATTAAAAAAGATTAGAACTCATTTTATGTTAATATGAATTAGGAAATGCAATTTTAATGGCATTAAACACCGGAAAATGCTCATATTTGCATCATAAAAACGTAGTAGATGCAAATCTGCATCGACTTGAGATTTATACACTGGTTCATTTATGAGAAAATTGAATTATCTAACGAGTGTAATTGACAGTTTACTGCAATTCATCGCACATTGAGCACTTCTGGGGGTGATAATTGCGTTGCAGATGGGGATAATTTTCCACGGCCCACTGTTCGGGAGCCACCCCCGATGATTGTTTGGCTCCCCGCCATTGGCAACCCCGTGACGCATTTTTACCCAACTCCCCCGAAATGTGGGGTACATCTTTTCTTTTTTTTTTTGTGTCCGTGTGTGTTGATTTTCCACCACCCAACGCCCACCGCACCCCTTTTTCGGACAGCAACAACAAGCACACGAAGTGCAGTGACGCGAGGCCTTTGTAGGAAAGCGATGAAAATGGGGAAAAGTGCGGGGAAAAGAGCAGAGAGCAGAGGGCAAAACGCAGACACAACACCCCAAAACACACACCCACACACCCACTTGAGAAAGATATACTACATATATCCGAAGAGAGCAACTGAGAGAGCCTTGTTCGATACTCGACTTCGCGCTGCGCATTTTGATGGTTTCCTGTGAATGTTTTTGATATTTCAATGCGAGTAACTTGTTGCATGCGATACATGAAATGGGCAAAAAAAACCAAATACTTTTAGGTGTACGCCACAAAAGAGTCTTTAAGGAGAGGAATGTGTACACACACTTCGTATAGGAACGAGAATGAGGAAAACGGAGAAATAATAACGATAAGTAATCGTAATTTGTTTGGAGTCCCTTCGGGTGACGTCAGCCTTCTCGAGATAAGTGTTTTAAATGGCTTTGATGGGAAAGGGTAGTAACCAAAAAAAGTATGTGTTCATAATACATTTATAGTATAATATAATAATATTTGTAATATTAATCTTTAGGATCCATCTATTAAAGATATTAATGGTCATTAAAAGATAATTTTCCATTTTTATTGTTAAGCATGAAAAGATACCCCAATCTGGATTCATTTTTTTACCATATCAATTGAATTATTTTATTGACAACAGACAATTTTTCAGTTTAGATATCAATCAGTGCCGCACAGCTATAGTTTCTCCTCTATAAACCTTCTTCGCATCAGCATCATGTTTTTTATGCAAATTGGCTTTACTTTCGGTCTGATTGGTTCCATTCGATCTCTTTCGTTTCGCGCAGTTTGTTCCGTTTCCGCAACTGATTGATTTGTTGTTGTTGCAGTTGGGGTCTTAATGGAGTTATCAAATAATACAAAATTCAATTGAAGTTTTTTACGAGTGCGGCTAGGCAAATGATTTTGCTTGGTCATGGAAGATATCAAAGTGAAAAAAGAGTGAAAGGCTTGGAATGCTCTTTAGTGCTTAGCGCTTTTAATTGTGTTTAGCTTTTTTAAGCCGGTTGGAAAACGCAGATTTTTATTCGTTAAGTGCTGCAATTTCTTCATCGCCTGGCGGCTTATATAAATTATTTAAACTCTTTTTGTATGCTTCCAAATGATTATTACTGTCTGCGAGCGCGTGAAATGGTTTTGTTTTTCTGCTTTGATTGGCTAATTTGATGTTTGTTGCTTGGGCCACGTTTGTTGCCGGTTTACGGCGTCTCAAGGCCATTTTGTCGTAGTGCCCATTTACATGCATTAGGATTTAAAGTCATACATATGTGCCTTGTAAAGACGGAATATGTACATACGGAATGAAATCACCAGGCGTGACACACGGGCTATTTAAAGAGTCATATTCAGATATTTGGGTGACTGTTTATGGCTTATTAAATATATAATTATTACGAAAAGAAGTCAATTTATCAATTTCTTAATAGTAACTAGCCCATTATACTTATAAATCAATAGAAGTGTGTGAAATTCAGATCGAAAGTTCAAATTTTGAAAAATCTTTCTTCATTTAAATATCGGCAAAAATGTAAATTTTCAAAGAATATTTCAACACATAAATTTTCATTGTGCTCCATTAACAATTTCATGTTTGTGTTCCGTATTTAGAATCCACAAAATACACAGAATAAACTGGCAAAATTCGTAAATGAAAGCATAAAAACTAACGGTATTTACATGGAACAGCTAAAAGTTTTACTCTTAGCCATTCAAGTTCTTTGGAGGTTTCCATTTAAGGCATGCAGAACAAATATGTTATGTTTTTATGATTTGCCGAGTTCCATAGATAATAAGAACCTCTTATCTAAACTGACGTCTGAGTTTAATGCTCATACATGGCCAAATATTTGCCCAAATCGCATATCCCCCTGAAAAGCTTGAGATTATTCAGCTACGCCAACTAGTAACAAATTTCCATAAAGCTTCGAAAGAACAATCATAAAAATGTTTATTAAATTTATTTCACTCGCTTATTGTAGTTGTCCAAGCTATTATTATTCCGTCTGATAAGCGTTTTGCACCCGCATGGCTATGGGCATGGGTTCAGAGTTTTTAGCTTGATTGGCTCGATGCGGGATTTCGATTACGAAATTCTTTTAATGGACTCGCTCAGCGCCCCTTGAACGATACCCTGTACACTCCGCTTTGCGGGGTGTGTCAGGTATGTTAATCAATTGGGATATATACATATTACGTTTTTTCAATTTTATTAAATGTATTACAAGACTTCCATGACATATATTATATTATAAGTAAATGTCCGAATGACTTGCGTATTAAACCATTTTTCCAACTTATGGTTTTTGAGCACACTTGGTATGCTATAGTCGAACCATTTATGACTCTTCCTAGTTGCTCGAAGCATAAACGTTCCGACTTGCGGGAAAACAAATTTTCTGTTTATTGTTCAAAAATTGTATCTGTGGTGTGGGGTCGGTCGAATGGCTTGTGTTATTGTTTATGCGGAATGTTGAATTCGGAATGCCACATGTGTGGGGCTGCTGAGTTGCTCTGTTTATAAAGCAAAGCGCTGTTTAGATTTAGAAATGCATTTAATGCCCGGGGACGCCGATTTCTCGGAATCTTTCGCGGCTTGGGGCCAAACTGAGTTCCAGGGAAAGGTCAGTTTTTCAGGGTGTTAGGGCGCTTTTTTTTATATAGTTTTGACCCCGAATTCCCAGTAAACGTTTTAAGTCCCGTTGCCTTTATTTTCGAGGCTTTCCCATTGCGCAACGAATGGCAACTGTTTTCGGTTTGTACATTTCGACTGGGCTTTGACACCGGTTTCTTTTATTTTGTTATTTATGCCCACTTGTCAAGCCGCTTAGCCAAAAAACCAAAAATTAAAAGAGAAAAAATGCAAGAAATTAAACTGAAAATTGTTATTAAAAGCGCGTACAAGACGACAAACGATGTCGACGCGGAAAATTAGTTGCCGAGCGACTGAATGAATGAATGACTGAATGAGTGACTGGAGTGGACAGTTTAGTGAGGGGCGGTGAGGGGGCGGGGCAGGTGAAAGCCGGTAAGCCATTTCGCAGCTGGGGAATTGACTGACTTACATTGCCGAATGCCTGTGGCCACTTGGACGATTTCCTGTGGTTGCATCTCCCGCTGGGTTGACTGACCACAAAAGCAGAAATATAAAACGAGAAGGCGGCGCGAGGGGGGCGTGGCAGATTAGCTAATTTCATGACTCACCTGCCGAATAATTAGCGATGGGCGTGAGGCTCAAACGGCCGACTAAACGTGGCCAATAAATTCTGACACGCTATTAAAATTAAAGAAAAAATATGTTTCAACGAGGAACAGGGGGTTTTGACCAGCGAACGAGTGACTGACTGGGTGGCCTCAAAGGAAATTGGGGGTGGCACCGGCGGTTGGTTAATAGAAATTGCCTTGCGTGCTATTTGTTGCCAAACAAACACAAGCGAATGTGCCAAACACAAATAAATAGTAAATATATAAATGTCTATGACTAACACGCGCCTTAAACGATCCCACGACTATGAGGCTTATTGCTGAAAAATAGGGCCTTTTGAGCGAATAGGTCTGATGACAAAGCTAATAGGAAAGGCAGATTGAGAAAGTATTATTGTATTGTAAGTAATCAAACTTCCTCAAAAGAGGCAATTGCTCTAAACTAAAGTGATTACTTTTTGATTATAGAAATATTTTCCGCTTCTTTTAGCAACTATCTTAAGGCTAAATTTCCAATAACATGAACATATAAATGTATACATAGTTGTTCTACAAGTTGTCATTCTTCGGATTGCGATAAAAGTGTTCAACTATTTTCCTACAGCGCAAGGCTGAAACTTTTTCCAAAAACGACCGATCATACACAAATTTGCTTTTAGTCAAAACACAAGTTTCACTTGCGCTGGTTTATTTATTGAACTGTTTTGGCCTGTTTCTATTTCTGTTGTTTCTGGCCTGGTTGTCTAAATATTTACAGCAGGCAAACACACCCACTTTGTGGTAAGCAAATAGATAGAACCAAACCCAATTTTTTTTTTTTTTTTGGCCAACAACATATGGAAGCCTTTGTGGAAATTAGCAAACTCTTAACCCCTGACTACACGCACAGCTGATTAACCCACAGCTAGCCGACGAGCCCCTTTCTAGAAACACAATACCCAAAGCTTTCGTGGACGCCGTGGAATATCTATGCATCAGGGGGGGATTGGGGGTGTTTTGTTGGCGACGACTTGTGATTGTTTGTTACCTGACTGCTGCTGGCATTTCTGCTATCCTGTTGAAAAATCAGGGAAATCTATTTATTGATGTTTTGCGCACAAACCCCTGATGGAAGCGACAGAGATGGAACGAGGGTTCCCCAAGGGTCGACGAATATATGACATCACAGCAGGAGAAGGTATGCAGACGCGACAAAAGCTTTCAAGACAAACAAAAGCTTTCTGCACACAGAGAAAAAAAGTTGTTTCTAAATGCTTTAAAACGGTGAAAAACCTTGCCAACAGAACACAAAATACTTTAAATATGTACGTTTTCTTAATATAGATACATATATGTCTTTATTTATTTCAATATATTCCATGTATAATTTATGAATTTCATATTTTTTTATTATTAAATTTTAGTGCAGTAAAGACTTAAATATTCGAAAATTAATGGTTTATTCTCTTTGTGCAATCAGCTTGTAACACTCCTGCACAGCTCTCTCTCTCTCTCTCGCTCATCGTTTTGTCTCTGCCGTATCCTGTTGCTGACGTCATAGCTCCTGTTTTGGCGACTCCTGTTGCTCCTGTCGGCCATCCAGCCTGTGCCATTTGCTGTTCGCCGGTTGATTCGAGGCGGAGTATTTGAGTTAGAGTTGCTCAATGGCGGGCTCCCGGTTCCGCCCCTTTGGCCCCACCACCGCCCCATCCACCGTGAATCATCCATCCTGAGAAAGAACCTTACCACTTTTTGCGGGTGGAGAAATACTGGAGTGGCAGCAACTTCCCCTGCCGAAGGTACATTATTCTGGATTGTGCGGCATCCAAGAAGTTGGTCCATGTCTTAGACTTCCATCTTACGAAGGGGTCGGAAAATGCGGGAAATCGGGTCCAAGGGGCCGCCGCTTTGTTTGTGTTGTGTGTGGAGCGGCCATTTTCTCCATGGAGCCAATTAGCACCAGGCGGCCAGGAAACGGAAGCTGGAAAACGCTCGCCCGTGGCTGTCGATTTTCCATTTTCTTCCCCAGGAGGAGGCGGATGCCGATGCTCCTACAAAATCCCCGAGAGAGAGAGATGGCTGTACAAAGATAGAAAGAGAGCACGAGAGTGAAGCTTCCGAAAAGCTCCTGCCGGTAGGAGGCTGAGCCCCCCTCCCCATCCCCACCCCCACTCTCTTTTCGGGGCCTTTGTTATCCTGCACACATGTGTGTCCTTTATGCAGACGGGCTGTAGCGTCGGGTCAAGGCTGCCACCCCCAGCTGCCACTGCCGAATGCCACGTCCAACATGCAACATCCTTATGCCAGCTGACATAAATGCGCTATAACAGATGGGTATCTCAAATCAATGCAGTGCTTTGTAGTCTGTAAATCTGCTCTTCCAAAAGGAGCAAAGTACTCTTCTATCTGCTACTTATTTCATTTGAATGATATGTGATGGTCGCTTCATTTAGTATGCTATCTGTGTGGGCAAACAAATCAACTTCAAATGCAGAGTATTTCAAGGTTCGATTAAACTGTCGTTTTGTAACTATTCCGTTGTAGAGGGCTCAGACGAGCATGTGCAGCCATTTGGAGGTTGGGTTTTGATTGAGAACAACGAGCTTTCACTTTTTGAAGGACTTAATCCGTTTTGGCTTTAGTTCACCGCTGGCTACGCTTCGTTCTTAGTATTTCGCTTAGTTCGTGGCTGAAATGCATATCTGGGTCAGCTGTTGTTTGGCTGTTTGTTCGACTTGCATAAGCCAGTCCGGCGGCATGAAAAACCCCCCATTTCAGCCCCAAACCCAAACTCAAACCCAACCCCGTTTTTCAACCCTGCCGTGTTTGGTTAGCTGCTGCAAATGAGGAAGCCTAAAATAGCGAGCCAAACGCGTTACGTGTTGGCGTCGCACTGCACAAAGTTGCAGCAGCGGCAGCAGCAACAGCAGCAGCAACATCAGCGCAGCAGTAGCAGCAATCGATTGCAGGGGTCCGGTTACCAACATTTTCCTTCTCGGCTCGCAGTTTTTAGCCGTTTGTTGCGTTGATAAGAACGTCGACGAAAGCGAAAGTCACTGTGCTATAAGATGTGAGCCACAATTAGCGACCAGCTGCAACACTCTTACCACCTCAGCTGTTTGAAGGAATAATACGAAACACAGCTACTCTCCAGTGATTTGCATCTAAAATAAGAAATAACAAGATATTCACTACTATTAGTGTGCTTCGTCTGTGTTAATATATAGAAATAAAATATTAGTTCAAGTTGAAGTGCCACTTGAGAGCAGGCTGCACATTACCAAAATGCAGCGACCCTCGTCGAATATCTCCAGTAACATCATGAACCGCATGTCCATCTTTGAAAGTGAGTCAAGACAAGAGGCTGCCGCGTGAATAATTCATTCGCTTTTATATTCACACATTCGTTCATTTATTCATTGCTGTTTGAAGCCATTCTTGTAGGCAGACAAAAGAGGTGCACACTTCTCCCAGTCAGTGAAATCGTGTCTATTTCTATTTGTTTGGCTTTTTCCACCGACTCGGCTTTCGGCGATGGTGTAAAATGATTAGGTACATCCACTGAACACGGATAAAAGTGTAGAAAACACACGGTTGATAAGCTTGTCTTTCAACAGCAGGAGTTAATAAAGTTTTGAAAAAACTTAAAAAAAAATCCGTGATACGGTTTGATTCGATGTGAGAAGTGCTCAGTTTCTTTTGAAAGGAAATTGCCCTTTGCGATGCGTATCGCCCGATCTGAGCCAGTTAACCCCTCCATGACAATGGTTTGCCTTTAACTGTACTGTCATGGCTTGTTGGTCCCTTAACCCGGTTAAACGGATAGGCCGCTTCGAAGAAAGCTTTCGCTTGGAGACCAGACCGCACATGATAATAATTCCAGAGCCCTATGCCATATCATAAATTGTGCCCACAATGCGCTGCAATGTTGTCTTGATTTATGTGGCTTAGAGTGGGTCGCTCCGGTCATTCGGTGAAAACAAATTGCATATAATTAGCCTGGGTGGAGCGGAGTGGAGTGGTCTGTCCACGGGGCTGTGGGGTTGTCTTCGACTTCGGTCCCTTACGGAGTTCCCGCCGATTATTTCATTTGCGTTAATTTCACACCCAAACCCCACAGCACATGTGCAGCTCATTAACCCACATGGAAGCGTGTTGCGCACAATTTTCTAGCCGAGTGTATGTATGGCGTGAGGGGGTTAAGGCGGGGGTCTGGCGAGGCGAACCACTCGATTGCGCAAGTGAAAACTCGTTTTACGACGATGGACATCGTAAGTGAAGTGAAACCTTGTCTGGAACTGATTAAAATACCCTCGCTATTTGGGGTATTCTAATTCAAGGAAATGGTTAAGATCTTAACAGTTCTGTAGTATGTCTATGTTTTCGCCATGGTTGTCTTAAGGTTCAAAACCTTTGGTATTGTATTGAAACTATTTTTGTTAAATAATTTATATGATATTTCAACGCTAGTAAACAATGGGTATTCAAATCTTGTATACCCGTCGGCCCACCTTCGTGATTTTTCCGCATTTCCTTTTTTGTTGCCATTGGGTCAAATCGAGCCAAACTATCAGAATAACCCGGACCAGACATCGCTATATAAATGGAAATGCAAATTACGAGTTCGGCATCGGCGATTGCAGTTTCGTATTTGATGTCGAAGGAAAATCAATCAAAACGGATTTGCTAGCGATTTCCGATTGGGCCACATATGGGACATCATGATTAGCATAATGCTGTCGCTGACAAAGTTGGTTTTGTCATATTTTGCCCGCGGAGCTCAAAATGTTAAAGGTTGACCACCATGGTCACAGGTTTTCATGGCCATTAGAGGCGGCAAACATGAGATTTGTCCGCGGCTGTACAAATCTTGAATGTTTTTCCTTTGAATCAGCCATAATTTAGTTGAATTGTCTGAAATGGCTGATGAAATTGATTGATTGATTGTTGAACGCGAGCTCAGAGCGGGGATGGCAATTAAGATTGGTTAACCCTTGAAGAAATGTTGAGACTCGTGTGAACTAGTTTGCCAATTTATGTTTGGCTTTCGGAATGATTGGGAAGCAAATAGTTTCGCAGATGAAAAATTAAAAAAAAAACCTACAAACGAATTTCTTCGTTATGAGTGATTCAGTCAGTAGACTATGGGTTTTAACAATGATTTATGCAATTAGATATTTGGATGTCCCCGTTTGCATTTGGAAATTATCTCTGATTAACACAAATTAAACCCATTTTGATTGTGAGTTTTTGGCACAGTTCCCTGTTGCACCAGTCAGCACATTCTTGCGAAAATTGTACCCACTGAACTCATTGCGATTTTCATCTCAGTCGCGAAGCCATTTCAGCCATGTCATTGCCCTTTCAGCGCTACTTTTTTTTTTATTTATTTCCACTCTGTCCCTTATCATCGGCTATTAATCTAGTTTAGGCTTTGGGCTTCGAGCGACTAACTTGTTCGCCGCGATGTGGGTTAATATGATGGGTGAACAAAAGAAGTTCATCGCTGGTGACGGCTCAGTAAAAAATTTACAAAAAGAACAGCACAACCAGAACAAGAGGAATACGGTCGGAAAGAACTTTACCGCTGACTTGAATCGAATCGAGTTTCTTTTCCCTGCCTCTCATATTTTTTCGTACGGTTTTACAGCTGTTGTTGTACGCTGCTCTTTTTCATTTATTTATTTATTTATTTTTTTTGTAATAACAAATTGACAATGACATGAATGGAGAGAAATATTTAACCTTAATAAACGACGAAGACAACGCAGCTTTAGACGTCTTTTGTTGCTTTTCTTGGGTTCTCGAGCGGTTGTTGTGTGCATTGTTGGGTGGCTATGGTCCGAACTGATTTGTGAGGAGAAGGCCAAGTGCCAATTAAACTTTGGCACAGTGGAACGGAGGGACATCGACCATAGACACACAGAAAACATATAGATAATTATGAATATTTTCAGGTTTTTACAAGTAAGACCAAACAGTTGGACATTTGGAATCAGGTTTATTTGACTGTTAACCATAACACAGAGTATAATGAATAGAAATCAATTTGTTTCAGTGTATCCAGCAAGTGGAAAAGAATGCAAACCCATTCACTAATCTTTGAACTGTCTGCATCCATCTTTCAGATACGGCATTCAGGCACAGTCTGGCGGACGCTGACAACGCGGCCGGAACGATGATGTCCATGACCAGCTCCCCGCCGGCCACACCCACTGGCGTCCAGACGGACTCCGACGGGCTGATCCTGCCTAAGAAGCTCATCAATCCCTGCATGGAGAACATCGATCGCAAGGAGTTGCACCGGGAGCTCAAGTTCAATGCCAGAGTGTGAGTAGCTACGCACATTGTATAATATTTATAGAAATTGCTTATCTAATGAGAAATGGTTTTTACTTATTCCAGGGGAAAGAGCGTGCTGAACCAGAAATCAGAATTGCAACGTGCCTACGACAAGCAGAAGGAGCGGCATGCCGCGGCCGAGCAACATTCGCCGGATGCGGACATTGTCGGCGGCATTCCAGGACTGAAAGGAGAACTCGGGCGCGTGATCATGGAGCGGGCGCAGAAGCATGAGGCGGCGGCTCAGAAGCAGGATCAGGAGGACGCCGAGGAGCGGCAGTACGTAAATCCCGAGTATCTGAACGTGCGGGCCAAGCTGCGCACGGCGCACGCCAACAATTAAGGAGCAGCCCACTCGGATACCCCTCATCCTGTAATCCTCAGCCTATTTAATGTTTAGTTTTAGTAAGAGACCTAACCAAATTATGTGTAAGGAAACCATGTGTTTTATATGTTAACTTTGTGAGCGGTTTTCATTTTGATATTATGCAAAACTAGAGTTGATTATTATAATTAAAAATGTACACCTAGACTAAGCCATTTACTTGTTTAGTTTGTTAGTCCTTATCTCTAATCTAAGTTGAAGCTTTCTTGCGCTAAATTCGTTGTGTATAAACCAAGTGTATAAAGTTTTAGTTTCTAAAAGGACCCCATTTCTTCCGAAAACAACAAAAAAGAAAACAAAATGGAACATAATGTATCTAGTGTAGAGTTATTGTATTGTATATGTATATCTAAAGATTAGTGAGACCGAAAATGCTGTAAACAGGGCAATGTGTTAGAAAATAAGACAGAGAGACAGACAGAACTTGGGCGGAAGATATTTGATCTACATAGAACAACTATTTTATGTCAAGCAAAGAAATTTAAACAGATTACAAAACTATATACAACATATATCTATATACAAATTTAGTTTCTGGAATTAATAAATTTTATTGTAGGCGAAAAGTTATAAAACCAATTTCAATGTATAAACATTACTGTATTTTTCAAAAAGGGACAATGGATTTTTAATCGTGAATCCTTTGGGCAGGAATAATACTATTCTTGAGATTTTTTGTTTTGTCTGGCCAGCTTTTTGTCCAGTTTTGCCTGCTGTGCGGCAGCCTTCTTCTCCTCCTTCTGTCTTGCCAATATCCGGGACATTCGTTTAGAAACTCGTGCCTATCAATGGGAAAATGTGGTTTCAATTATTTTATCTGTTTAAAGTGGCACTTTCATATTTATAACTCACAGCTGACAAACGGGCACGCTCCTTTTCCACTTCCTTCGCAATCTTTTCTCGCACCTCTTCTATTTTCACATGGAACTCCTCAACTTTTTCCTGGCAGGACCTCAGGTCTTCCTTGCACTTGCCCACCCTATTAAGAGTTGCCTGCAACTTATTCTCGGCCGTCTCCATATCGTCGTCGTAATCTTGTTGAATCTTATTGATGCGCTGCTTGTACTGTTCGATCAGTGTGACGTACTCCAAATGGCAGCTCCTCCACACACTCGAGTCCGTTCTCATGAGCTCTTCAATCTTTTCTAGCTCGTCGGAAAGGACCTAAGCAAAAAGTTGAAAGGCCCCAGGTTAGGTTATCAGATCAGATGTGTAAGATCGGAGCAGAAACCTTGCAGCGTAGGAAATCAATGTATTGACCCTGGTCCACAACATCGTGGGTCCAATTCACTTTATAGCGCGATTCGATCGGGCTCATGTCTGTCCACGATACATAAAGGGGTTGAAAGTCTTAGGAACATGACTTTAAATTGCACAACTCACAGTCGATCTGGAATCGTTCCTTGTTGAGTGCGTGCTGCTTGGCCGTTAGTTTCGGATTGTGAAACTTTCCCACCCGATTCTTTTTCTCCTTCTCCTCAAGTAAGGAATCGTGTTCGGCCATTATGGTCTCGTAGGGCAGAGCTATCAGCTTGTCGATATCAACTTGTGTGTCCCTGGGGGATTTGTACTCTTTTAGGAAAACACTCAGTTAAAGATCTTACATGCTTAAGGAATGGATCAGGCCTTAAAGTATGCAAATACATTTTGCGCCAACTCACTTAAGAAGCTCCATGAAGCCGTTGGGCGCACAGAGATCCCTGTCGTGGATCACATCGTCTAGGAGGGCCTGCACGAGACCGATTAGCTCTCCCAAATCCACATAAAACTTAAGGTCGTCAAGCGTCGCCTCCGGCTTGTTCTTCTCCAGAATGTCCACATAGACGGTGCTCGGTTGCTGTTCAAAACGCTTTAGATTCTCCTTGTAGGACCAACCGAAGATGGTGTCGTTGGGATTGGTGCCAGCTGGCGGATACTCCCGCATCACATTGAGGATTTCTTGCAGCTGCAGCAGCTGGTAGATGATGCAGACGTTCCGAAAGTCGGATATTAGGTTTGCAAAGCGCACCTTGAACATTTGGGTCGTTTGGGCTGCCGAATCTCGTTGCTCGGGACTAAGGATTGACTTGACACTGGTCCTGGCTAAAATGGTGGCCCGTGCCATGTATACGGTGGCCCGTGCCGTGTAGTTCGTTTTGTACATCTTTGCCCGGAACGCCTCGTATGTATCCTCACTAGAGTCTTCCCCGGTGGAATCACGGGTCATCTTTACGGCTCGGACCACCTCTTTGGTCTCTAGGACATAGGGCTCCAGAAGTTTCTTCACGAACGCATCGTGGCACATATTTGCCGGTCTCGGCGGAAGCGGAAACAGGCTAAGAATTTTCTCCCTGTACTCCTGGGGCGAGTACTTTTTGGGTTCCACCTTGATACCGTGCATGTGGGACCCGCTATGAGATATCTTATTGTGTTTTCTGTTCATCTTGTCGATTGTGAATTGTGTTTTCTACGCTGATTGTGTTGAGTGTTAGTGTTTTAATTACGACAGCTTCAATGTTTTTTTCATAATTCCAAAGTCGACTTTATAAAAAACTGTAGTTACCTATCTAAAAGTGCTTATATTGTGATTAACGGCTTTCATCCGTGTTAGTCTGTGCCACTTATGTGCTAAAAATAAGCGAAACTACAATACAATGGATAATAGTGTAGAACATTACCATCTTTGCAACTCAATAGAAATATATTAAAACAAAAATGTCGTGCTTTTCTGCCACATAAGTGTATGATTATTAAATTGTAAGATTATTAGAAAAACATACAACAAAAGTGTGTAAGGTTATACAAAATTGTGTAACTAGGTAACCCTCTCAAGGTCGCCTCTTATTTCAACGCAGAGGGATGATGGTCGTCGCACATTATGTTCATCGAAAGCCTCCAGAGTAATCACCGCCTTGTAGCGCCCCTGTAAGTTTGAGGTATTGACATTTTCTAGGTGCAGGACCATCAAGAACTCATCATACACTAGCACGGTCTGAAATGAAAAGTAAGTTTGCCAAATTGAAACAACCACAACAATGTACACATACTCACATCTTTCACTTTCAAGCATTTTTCTCGAATCTCCTCTTTGTTTCGTATATATCTGAACCAATACTTGAACCAGTATTGATCTTCGTCAAACATCACCTCACAAAAGTTCGGGGAGTGAAGGTTGAACATTGTGG
Organism: Drosophila melanogaster; assembly: GCF_000001215.4. Taxonomy (NCBI): domain Eukaryota; kingdom Metazoa; phylum Arthropoda; class Insecta; order Diptera; family Drosophilidae; genus Drosophila; species Drosophila melanogaster. The sequence goes on from NT_033779.5 coordinate 20,816,919, forward strand.
GTTGCCAACTACCACGTTCATAGTGCATCACGCTGAACCTAGCCTGAAACGGGATTGAGTCCTAGTGAGTCCTTCTCCTCCTGTTACGGACTGTTTACGCTTACGGAAATGCGATCGGAGGGTAGAAAGTTGAGTTTAACGGTCATATTCCCCGATACGTAAATGCCTTCTGGTTCCATATGCATCACCATATTGTCAATGTTAAATACATCGCGGGGACCAAGGGTACCGGCTGGGGCTTCTGAGCACTTCACGTAGATGCCCTCATCGTCAATCAGAGCGTTGTAGTCCGTTGCCCAAGTGTTGGCCAGGGCCAAAACAAGAATCACCAGGCCTCGAATCATTTTGCCCTGGCTGAAGAGATCGTTGATCCGCCCTTATATAGCGATTATCGAGCTAATTAGAGCTAATTACGGATTAACATTACACCGTCCATAATCCCAGATGTCATCGCAAATTCAATCTAACTTACATAGGAACAAACAAGTTTTATTTTTAATTCCTGACGTACTGCATACCATACATTAATTTTCAATGCGTAATCATCTAATTTGCCACGAAAATTTAAATCATGCGATATATTTTTGTTGAATGTTATCCTTAATCGTAAGTAAATAGTTTTGAAAAACTATAAATGCGTTAATCATTTTAAAAAACAATTTCATAAATACGAGTAATGATATAAAAATGTATGTGTTGTCATTTTAGACTCGTCAATTTCGATGATTTTATGTTTGCCATTCATTTATAAATATGACAGAACGCTATTTTGGTGAATGCTTATTTTTGATTTCACTTCCTTTACAAATATAACAGAAAAATGTTTTTTTGAAAGCATTTATTTAATTTCATATGGTAATGTAATAATATATTGTACAATGATAAAATTCCATTTTATTATTTGATCTTCTCAACCTGACCCCTGACTTCAAAGCAAACGTCTGTCGCTCCTTTAACGTTGTTTTTGTCGAACGACTCAAAGTTAAATATCGCCTTAACGCGACCGCGATAAATTGGTCCAATTACGTTTTGAATAAGTGGCTTCACGATGAATGGCTTATATACAAGGACAGTCTGAAATGAAGAGCGTTTTATAATCGTATTTCAGGGAGACATTTGACCACACTTACACCTTTGGTTCCAATGCACTTCTCACTAATCTCTTCGCGATTGGCAAAGTATTTCAACCAATACTTGTACCAGGATAGCTCCTTGTCGAACATCACGGCGCAAAAGTCTCGAGCATACGTGTTGAATACAGTTGGTTGCCAAGTTCCGCGGTCAAAATGCATAACCGTCATCCTGAGCTGCAAAGTGAAATGCCCTTAAGTGCGGTCTTCTAATATGATTCTGATAGAGTGAGCGCAACCCTACTGAAATGCGATCGGTGGACGGTACATCCCAGATGGTGGTGCAATTGCCCGATAAATGAAGGCCATCTATGTCCAGCTCGGTCACTATATTCCTCATATCGAAAGCTTCACGGAGGCCAATCGCTCCTGGCAGTTTTTCACTGCACTCCGAATACAGGTCCGAATCCTCGAACTCCAATGTATAGTCCGTGGCCCACACGCTACTTACGACCAAAGCGAGAATTGTGGAAATACTAATCATTTTGCCTGTTCAGAGATCTCTAATCCGTCCTTTTATACCCATTGACGAGCTTATGGAGCTAATTACGGATTAACATTATTGTCCGTAATCCCAAATGTCCATCGCCAATCCTCTTCGCACGATCCACAGTCTTGTGTAACACGAATATCGGATTTGTAACTGAGTTTATGGAACAGTATTTATACCCTGTTCCCCTTAATATTAAATTAATTGTTCTTAATAAGTTAAGTATTAAAGTATTTTCAATATTTAAAACAAATAGATTATCTATTATGACAATAGTTTAAATTTATCTTAAATTTCTAGCCTTGAAAAGGTGTATTCATTGGGATATTTATATACATATATTTCAATTTTTACAGCAGCAGATACAAAGTACGAAGATTAAACTTTAAATTAAAGGAAAATAATATATTTACATATGTTGTTTATTTACATTTGAATACAAAATATTATTGAACAAGAAAATTAAAAGTGCATAGCTTAACTCAGCTTCATCACACTTTATACATATCTAAAGGTTAAGTATTTGTAGAACGGTCCTTAGTCCTTAATTCCGATGTTGGTCCTTAAAGATTTGAATCGCTTTGTAGCGTCCGCGGAGGACGCTCACAATTGATGTTATTTAATCCTGAGTGCATAGTGAACTTGTTAAGCGCTAAATTGGTATAAAATGCAAAACCATTATAAGATTAGACCATCATATACTGTTATGTTAACCACATCCTTTGGCAATCCCCTATTTTTGTATATCCCTACCGTTTTGGAACAAGCCCTGCTATCAGAAAAAAAAACGTTAAAAAAGTCTCCAGTGACCTGGTTATTGCAGTTGGTTCCCAAACCCGCAATTGTCGTGGATCAATCTGAAACTGGCCCTCGAATGGGAGTCCTATTCAGTAACTCTTATTCCGAAAGCGTTCGAGTCCTCGGAAAGGTCTATTCGCAGAAATAAATTTTCGTTTTCGACCTAATCGAAAACTATGTATGTTGTCCATGTCCAAGGCTTCCAAGACGGTAATCCAGCCGGGCGAGGCAGTCATACATGGCGGCTATACTTCCGGATCCTCGACCAGTAAATAGTAATCCGTGGCTCAATCGCTGTGACAATGAACAACGTGAGTGGTAAAATCTTACCTTATATAGCTATTGTAGTTGGCGAAAAAGGCTGTCATTATTAAGGAATAACATTACATTGTGAGCGTATAAACTTAAAATTTAGGTAGTCTATAGTCGTGCTCGGTCGACCATGTTGTTAATAACATTTAATTGTTACGAATCCAGCGATATCTGATTTCCTAAAAATACAAATATTATATAAATATTTGTAATCAGTTTAGTTGCTTCCATAGCAACACCAAGTTACAATATAGGGCTTATTTTCAAAAGAAAAAAAAAGGAATAGGATTTCTTATTCTTGGCTAGTTGCAAATTATTTATTTACTTGTACTAGCTCGCCCACTAAGTAACTGGTATCTGATGGTCGAGAAAATCGACTATAGGGTTACCTCTTGCTTTAAAATTACCATTTCTCTCACATATGTTGTTAAATGTGTGTTGAAAGCAACATTTTCTATTTTTATTTCCAATTATGACAATTAGGAACCAAAATTCGAAACTATCAATTCTTTATTTTTTCAGCATCGCCCGTGATCTCGAAGCACACGGATGAAGGCTGCCGTTCGTCCTGTTCGTTGAAGGCTTCGAACAGGAAAACCACTTTGTAGCGTCCTTTGAGAGTGGGTCCCAACACGTTATTTAGTCGGGGAACCACAACGAAGGGGTTGTACACCAAAACGGTCTGAAAAGAGTACTCCATTTCGAAAGGATTGCTATATTGGAATCGAGTTTGCTGTACTTACACCTTGCGTAGCGAGGCACTTCTCTTGGATCTCCTCGCGGTTTTCAAAATTTTTGAACCAGTATTTATACCAAAACAGATTCGGATTGAACATTGCGTCGCAGAAGTCCGGCGTCAGAGTGTTAAATACGGTCGGCTCCCAGTTGCCGCGGTTAAAGTGGAGCACACTCATCCTAGCCTAAAAAACAATAAAGTTATTGTTTCGAAACCCATAGGGCTAGGGCCGAATAAACGTACAGAAATTCGATAGGTGGGCGGCAAACTCCATCTAGTTGTAATATTTCCGGACACATGAATCCCTTCTTCGTCCATTTCAACCTGCATTTCGCTTACGTCGAAGGCTTCATTGAGACCAACAGAACCAGGAGGACCATCCGTGCACGGCGTGTAGATGTCTGGATCCTCGACCAGTAGTATATAGTCTGTGGCCAAAATGTCAGTCGACCCCAAGATGAGAATCAGCAGAGTAGCAAACATTGTTGTGTGCCAAGCAATTATTGTTCCGGCCTTATATAGCATTTGGTAAAAGTTATAGATCCAATACGGACTAACATTACATTGTATTTTATCAGGAATGCAATCAAATCTACTCATTGCACGCTTTTGACCGACAAACTATGCAGTGCTCTGCATTACATTTTTAAATACCAGAAATACCTAGCATCACAACTATCGTGTGTAGCGTACATCAAAATTGTGGACAATACTTTCTTCAGTGAAATAAGAATAATCAAGATTGAGTGCGAAGCCCCATAGTAAAATATAAACATTGAAACACAATATGGTCTAGACTTCCACCAAATCGAATAAAAAGGTGCCCAACGCAAAAACAGGTTTTTTGTTTGAGCTTAAGAAACATACATATGTATGTACATATGCCGCGAGCATGGGTCAATTTAACACCCCACCCCCCCCCACCCCTCTGCAGTGACCCTGGACGTGTTCCCAATTCTTAACCGCAAGCAAGTGCAGCGAAAACAAAACACTTGCATTCCCATAATTATCATGTGTGGTAAGCAACGGGGACTGCTGCAACACAAAAACCAAGCAGCAGAGACATGTAAATTAAGACCCGTGCCTGACGTCAGTCAATGTTAACATCATTACAAAGCCAACAGAGCTGGATTAGCTACCTAAGTATGTTGGTATATATGTATATACACAAGTACACACTTCCATGAGCAACTGAAATCTGGGGAATGACTACAGTGGTACTTTACTAGTTTGCTAGTCTCTTTTCAGTTTAGTGCTTACTGTTACAGAGGACGCACTGTACTTGCACATATGCAAGTGCACATCAACTCCCACGCTCACCAACTCTACTTGTCTCTCTCTCTTCTAGAGCTCGTGGTGGAGCTCACTCCCGCTCCCGCTCTCGTGCTCGTTATATTCATAGAGCTGTGCCGTGTGTAGGCACCGCCATCGACTTGGGGCCCACCACCACACGCGCAGACACACAGACACAGCTCGCTCTCGCTTTTTGTCTTCCGTCGGGTTATCTCGCTGCTGGCGACTCTGGGCGCCTGTTCCGTTATATCGCGTAGAGGGACCTGCCTCAATGTTGCGCGTCAATTTTAGGGAGCCTACACCATAAAAATCGGTGACGGTTGGCCACTTTTTTTGTGGCCCGGCACGTCCCACTTTTTTTTCATCTTGGCCTTCTCGACAGGCCGTTGAGTGGAGTTGGGCGCTCCAAAAGCGCCTGCGCGGAGTGCGCGACGCCTCGCTTTGCAGCTTTGTCGCTCGGCCGCCATTTGCGATTCCCGCTGCTGGTGTCGCCAAATATGAAGCAAGCAGAATGCGGCGCAAGCAGTACGGATATGTTTGTGGATGCTGCTTAGGTGTCTGCAACTTGCCCTTGACAGTTGACTTTAACCCGCTGAGTGCTGTGCGAAGGCAATCCCAATCTTACCTTGTGAATGCAATTAGCAAGGTTCTAAGTTCTAAGTTAAAATGTTTGTAAATTACTTTTTAAGAAATGTGAACAAGTACTACAATGTGTATTTTTGGTGACACATTAACTTTTATTGCATTAAGCATTATCAGGAATAGTGCTTAGAAGTGCCTAAAAGTATGCCCACTTTGTTCTTAGTTGGGAACTGAACTAAGTAAACGTTTTCATTTTCAGTTTCCGATTATATCGAAACTGTAGTAATTTATTAGCCTAAAACGAAGACCTAGTGTTAGGCTTTCTAATATCCCAACTTATAAATATTATTTACATACATATGTACATATGTACATTGTATTTTCATATGTTCAGTGGAGAGATCGAGAGATGCGCTTCTCAAATTCCATTTTTTCCGTTATACCCCGTCTTTCACTGTCCGCCTCCACTATCTCTATCTCTCCGCATTTTCTCTTCTCTGTCCGCCGCACACACTCTCGTTGGCGTCTGTCTGCTGTCATCAGTTGCTGATTACTTGTTCACCAAACCGCAGTTTAGCGCTGGCAATGCCGGCGGCAGCAGACGTAACGACGACGACGGTCGCGTCTGATAGACAGCTGTCTCCAATTGGAATGTTGTCTCCGGTTACGTCAGTCAAAATGACGCATCGTGTTTTGGTAACAGGAAAGCATAAAAGCGAGAAGAGCACCAATGTGCGGCACTCTGCTGCACAATGGCCGCGAAACAAAAGAACAAGGCACGAAGAAAATGTGTAAACCGTTGTGGGGGACGAAGAAAAAGCAGGCACAGACGCTGCGCCGCGTCACGACAACAAAAAAATCCACCCTCGCACAAAGCGCTAATATTTTGTTGGTTTTTCGTTTCGCTTTCAATTAGGCAGAGTGCAGTGTCTGGGCCAAATCTCAAAGGTAAGAGGAAGTGCACAACTTTCAGTGAAGCCAATCTAGGCAAACAAAAAGCCAAACTGTCCGTTTCGATATTTCACTAGAGCGGTATTATGGTTAAAACTATGTTAAAATAGTTCTATACTTAAATCGTAAATCAGTAAAATTTAGATTAGTCAATTTTCGTATAGTAACAATATCAATAATTTTATTGTTTTTAACATTTGGAATATCTTATAAATATGTATATGTATTATCATGTCTATGAATATATTCAGTTCTAACCAGTAAAATATTTGATTACTCCTTACACGTAGACGTAAAGTAATTTAGTATTTTGTTTTAAGTTTCTGTGCCTTTTGTCGGAAGTTCTAGCTAGTTAATTCGCGCATCACTGCCAGCGACGCTAACGCCAACGCGAACGGTTCTTGCCGCCGCTTTCACACAGACGAAAAAGCGCAGTGTGCGTTGGCCAACGCTGTGCGCCTGCTGTTCTGCGGACAAAATTTGAGCAGATCCGCTCACAAAAAAACGTACTTAACTGCGAAATAGTGCTGGTCGTGTAGGTTCCACGTTCCAACCGACTGCAGTGCTTTGGCTCCATGGCACCACGGCTAAATGGCCAAATGGCTCCACTGCTCCGGTGGCTCCAACTGCGGTGGTGCCCATTCCAGTTGGAAATTGCATGCGAGCACATGGGAAAAGTCCCCAACTGGTATTTCGAGCAGGCGCACAGCTTTCCCAACTGCTCACTCTCCCAAAGAGTTCCGTCTCTGTCTCGTTCGCACCGATAAGGAGCCTTTCGAGATAAGCAGCTGGAAAGGGACGGACTGATGGTAGCGGCAAAGCGCAGTGTGCAACGACAGAAAGGGATGCCCAATGATGGTCTAATCGGAGGGGGAATCGCTGATCGCTGATAGTACTGGAATCTGGTTGATATAACCCCAATATTATGTTAAAGAGTGAACTACATTTTTAACTGAGATTTTAGTGAGTTTCCGGCCTTTAAGGGGTGTATTTTTACGATAATAAAAGTTTGTTAGATCGCATATTGTTTTAAATATTTCATATATGTTATTTTATTTTAACGAATTTATACAATTGACTTCAAAAATATCTGTGCACCATTCCATAAAATGTAAACCGAATTAATATGTTGAAAATTACTCTCGTATTAACTCTTTTTTGGGAATTGATAATTCATTTGCGATACGATATGAGTTCTATATAAGGCTTAAGCTTTGGGGCCAATACTTCAGTCGTGCGGCAAACGCAAAGCTGAAAAGTATTCTAGTTCTATAGATCTCACGGTAAGAGAAAGTATAAAGTCTAAATAAGAGAACATAAAAATGAAATCGGATTGCGAGCTTTTATTGCATAGCCAATGGAAAAAAGTTTTAGTTAAATTTTCACGTCGGGTGCGTTTGGAGGCAGAGTGTAGCATAGTGTAAAGAACAAATTAATAATAATATAATAAAGTAGTTCTCTTGTGACATTTGGTGTCGTAAACAGTTTGGTTAAGAGAGTTTTTAAGAGTGACGGTTTGTTCTTTGGTGACATTGAGTGTAATTAATATCAAAATATTACTGTGGGTTTTTCCATTCCCTCCCACAAACAAACAAACAATGCTAAAAAACCATCAAATTGTCAAAAGTGTTGAGTGGAATGAGTCGTGGAAAAATGATTAGATGCGAACATATCTGAAAGTTTTTGCTCGCGGAATTTCGCCATAAAAATCTCGTGCGTCTGTGCGGAGATAGCGACCGTATAACCGCGAAATTTAAGTACTTTAAAAAACATGGGAGATAGATGTATTTTAGCTACTCGAAATTATTGACCGCAGTATATAATCGTATTTCCACTGAAATAATTGTCTCTGTTTTTTAGCCAAAATAATTGGCTCTTAGTCTTTGATAAATTCATCTATGTTTCGTAATTTTTTCATTACGCTCCACATGTTAAGTAAAATTAAACTTAATTTTAGAATGTTTATTTTTGCCAAATGTTATTGTTATTAACCCAGAAATAATCTTGCACCGTTCCTGATTATTGAATCCACTTCGATAAAACTCCAATATTATACCTTAGTTCTCGAACCAGCAAACCAGTTGTGCGTCTTATACATACGCCGTAGGAGAGACTGAGACTCACATCAGCTGCTCGGCGGCTTGAACGCCTACAGACATACATACATACGTACATACATATATAGGGAGAGATTTAGAGCGCGGATTATAATGCTAAACAGGTTCATTGGTTTATCGGCTGCGATCGTGGGTCGGAGCAGTCGGATCAGCGGCTTTCCGTTCTCGCCGCTCCTTAAAGCTGGGTGCGTATGCCGCTTGAGAGTTCAGTCGCTCGCGAAACACGACTTCGATCGCAATACTTCGAGATGAGATCGATTGCCACCAACTCCCTGCTGCCACTGATTGTGGCCTTGCTGATCGCCGGTAGTAATGCCTCCCTCCCACGCAGGGGCAGCAGAAATCAAAGCCAGAATCGCACCATGTCCGCTGGCAAGGCTTTCAAGGTCCTGGTGACACATCCCGAGGTTCCCCAGGAGGGCATTGATCTGCTGAAGGAGAACTGCGAGATCGTCCAGGTGCAGAGTGTTCCCATCAACCGGGCGGAGCTGCTGGAGAAAATCCGTGGCGTGGATGGCGTTCTCTGGGGTGGACACGAACCCCTCAATGCCGAGGCCCTCGATGCTGCCGGTCCCCAGCTGAAATCCATCTCCACCATGTCGGCGGGAATCGACTACGTCGATGTGCCGGAGGTAAAGAGACGTAAGATCCCGCTGGGACACACGCCCACCGTTCTCAACACCGCCGTGGCCGATTTGGCAGTGGGTCTCCTGATCGCCGCCAGTCGCCGTTTTCACGAGGGTCGCAAGACCATCGACAAGTGAGTACCACTAGTTGGTTAGTTGTGTTTGTGATGATTCATATACTTACAGAATTAATTTGAGCAATGACAAAAATAGAGTAAACCGAAATTATAATTGTCATAATTATTATTATAATTAAGCTAAACTAGGGACACTTTATTTTCAACTTAGTGTGGCCGTGAAATGTATACGCATGAATTCTCGATTAAAATTGCAAGCCGGTTCTTAAGAATACCGCCTGTCCGCTCGTCTGTCGCTTGCACTTTTGCTCTATAGCGCTCACAAGTGGACAAAGCATTATCATCAATAGGTTTTGGCTCCTCACATGCATAATGTAAAATTCTAAAGTATTGACTTTCGATTTATCTACAAACAAAAGGTACGAGCAGTTTATGTAACCGCCGCTAGGTGGCGGTGCAATAAAAAAAAGTTTTTTTTATCTTCATCTTAGCTTAGTAACAGGCATTTATCAGTATCTCGAGTATCTACAAGTATATTATATATTTTGGAAATATTCATATATCTTTCAATTTCTTAATTTGTATCTTTTGCGTTCTAAAAGTGACAAGTGGGAAAACTACCATCTTAACTGGCTGTTGGGCCAGGATATTCGTGATTCCACCGTGGGATTCTACGGCTTTGGAGGCATTGGTCAGGCTATTGCCAAGCGTTTGTCTGGATTCGACATTGACAAGGTGCTGTACACCACCCGTCGTCGTGTTCACAAGGAGATCGAGGAGGAGTTCAATGCCAAGAAAGTTGACTTCGATACCCTTCTGGCCGAGAGTGACTTCGTAGTGATCGCTTCTCCTTTGACGAAGGACACACAGGGCGTCTTTAATGCCACCGCCTTCAACAAGATGAAGCAGACTGCTGTGCTGGTTAACATTGCCAGGGGCAGTAAGTTACCAGTATTAATTGGGATTCTCGACCGATTTTAACTATTTATTTTATTCCTCAGAAATCGTCAACCAGGATGACCTCTACGAGGCTTTGAAAGCCAACCGAATCTTTTCCGCCGGACTCGACGTCACGGATCCGGAACCATTGTCGCCCAAGGACAAGCTGCTGACGCTTGACAATGTTGGTGAGTGGGAAAATGAAAATAATGTTGTAGTTTATTGATATCAGTCCTCAGGCCCACACCTAGCAAATACTCGTATTTCTGGCCCCTTATCAATATAAAGATTTTGACTTATCTCTTCAGTGGTTGACAATGACTAAAAGTATTTTGAAATTAATGGAATCTTTAAGGTTTCTTGAAGGTTACAAATAAATAGGGTAACGTTTATTCTTTCCATGTTTTATCTAATTTCTGCGTCCTTGTTGACCTCTATAATTCCCTTCTTTTGTTGATTTATTAAAACATTGTTATCTTGGTTTGTGTAATCGTATCTTGAACTAACCACTTGATGTGTTCTTTTAGTTGTCCTGCCCCATATTGGATCCGCCACGAAGCGCACCCGTGCCGACATGTCCACCATTGCTGCCCATAATGTGCTCCGCGGTTTGGCTGGGGAGCCCATGTTGTCGCCCGCCTACTAGTAAATTCAAATGGGAAATATGGCTTTCTACCGCTAACCAGTTTGGAATGTCCGCCAAACAAAGTGCGAAAGGCCGCCGATGACCTTGGCATGCCAGTAGATGTGAAAATAAAAAAAACAATTAAAAAACAAGTATTTGCTGTTGCAAATTTATTAAATTAAATATGTGGGAATCTAATCTATACCGTAAGATTAGCTCAACTGATTAATATGGAATAGGTAAAGCAATAGAATAATTGGTGCTAGAGAATGAGAAACATAATTTAAATACTAATATAGTATATCGTAGGAAATAATATTGTACGTTTTAAGAAATGAGAGCAGAAAACATTGATTTAGTAATTCGCAAAGTTTAGCTCTGCACAATTGCAAAACCTACCACTTTTCCCCAAAATGTATCGAGGACCTTCAAACTGCTGATTTCGCATCCAAAAGTCCCAGGAACGGCTGCGGGAGCTTGTCGGATCAGGATCGGAATAGGATCATCGCTTCTTAAAACTGGGTGCTTATGCCGCTTGAGAGTTCGCTCGCGAAACCCGACTTCGGTTGTAGTTTTTCAACCTGCTCCCACTGATTATGGCTTTGCTGATCGAATATAATAATTGAAGGCCCCTGGGCATGGCCCGTTGGTTTCAAGGTGCTGGGGGCGAATCCCAGGGATTACTATGTGGGCATTTATCTGCAGAAAGAGAACTGCAACTGCAACTGCTGCAACCAGCAAGAAAGCAGACCGGCGACTGAGCAGGACAGTAGCCCCATAAGGCAGTGGCTCTAAATGAATACTGCCCCCAGCTGACTACGCCGATGTGCCGGAAGTCAAGAGGTGCAAAGTCCCCTGTCAACAACGACGTGGTCGATTTGGCAGTGGGTTCGAGTCGTCGTTTCCACAAGTGATCCAAGAGGATGTACACCATGTTGTACAGTAAAGGATGTAGTAGTATATTAAATTGAACGATTAATCAGTATACCTGTTACTCCAAAAGTAAACGGTATACTTCTTTCAAAAATAAGTAACGGGAAGAAGAAAACGTTTTCATTGCATACAAGTATATGTCTGTCCTTTCGAACAACTCGATCTCAGGACATAAAGCATTTTTAATTTTTCAAAAATATGTATGTAACAGTTGTGGGCGTGGCAACGATTTGAAACAATCTTTTGCAGCGTAGACGTAATCTGTATGCCTAATCTAAAGATTACAGCTTTTTATAGTTCCTGTAGGCTATTGATATCAGTCCTAGTTGCTTTTAGGGCCCCCACCTAACAAATACTCGTACTTCTGGCCCCTTATCAGTATAAAGATTTTTGTCTTATCTCTTTAGTGGTTGACAGACAGTGTCTAAAAGTATTTTGGCAAGATTTCATTAAGGTTTCTTGAAGGTTACAAATGAGTAGGTTAACGTTTTTGCTGTTTAGTTTTATCATGTTTCTGCGTAAATGTTGATCTTTAATGTCACCTTTTTAGTTGATTTATTTAAAGATCGTTATTTTTGCATAACTTTCAGTTGTCCTGCCGCATATTGTGGCACCATTACTACCTATAATGTGATTCGTGGCTTGGCTGGGGATCCCATGTACCTAGTTGCCCACCTACTATTACATTTAAATGGGTTTAGCCGCATCCCAGTAAATGTGAAATAGAGTAAAAAAACATTTTCCTGATGCAAATTGATTAATTAATGTGGAAATCTAATCTAATGGTATAGTTTGACTGATTACTACGAAATATGTATGAAAATCGCTCATAGAAACGTAAATAAATAATGACTTTAATTATATAAAGCTATATATAAATAATCAATTTTATAATTGTAAACTTTTCTTTTTACTGTAATACTTTAATACTATCCCTAAAAATTGTATAGGAACGCGCAGGAAATAGTAATGTGAATTTCAAGAGATGAGAGCAAATTAAAATGTAAAAGCTTAAGAGAACCTTTTAAGCCTAAGAGCGGGGCACAGAAAAAGCTTGAATTGTCATTTCGAAAATTTCCACTTAGTTCAGCCCTGCAATTCGCCGCTACTAGTTGATATTAAGTGCTATATTTTCCCCCGAAATGTCTCGTGCGACCAGGGCTTTTAAAGTGCTGATTTCGCATCCAAATGTCCCAGCACCGGCTCTGGAACTGCTCCGATCCCGTGGAGCGGAGACCATCATCTGCCAGAGTGTGCCGCCCTCGAGGGATGAGATCCTGCAGAAGGTGCCCGGCGTGGATGCCATCTATTGGGCCCATTACCAGCCCCTGAATGCCGGAATCCTGGATGCTGCTGGATCCCAGCTGCGTTGCGTGAGCACCATGTCCTCCGGAATCGATTTTGTGGATATTCCGGAGTTCCAGAAGAGGGGAATCCCATTGGGCCACACTCCCGGGGTGGTGAAAAATGCAGTGGCCGATCTCGCCATTGGCTTGATGATTGCAGCCGGTCGTCACTTTCATGCCGGTCGCACCGAAATCGAGAGGTAAGAAAAGCTGATGGGCGCTTTTTTCTCAGAAGCTTTTAATATTGAGAGCTTTTCGGATGAGGGTTGCCAACTAGTTGCACATGCCCTATATACGGCTCTACTTCTACACTCTTTTGGAATATCAGATACTTAAGTACACCTAATACTTACCAATCATTAATACGTTTCATATGAAAACATAATATAATATAAAAATATTTACAGGTCCCAATGGAAAATCGAGCAGATCAACTGGATGATGGGTCAAGAGATTCGCGATTCCGTCATCGGTTTCTTTGGCTTTGGCGGTATTAGTCAGGCCATCGCCAAGCGATTGCAGTGCTGGGATGTGGCCAAGATCATCTACCATACTCGCACCCGAAAGGAAAACGATGGCGACTTCAAGGCAGAGCATGTGTCGTTTGAACAACTTTTACAAGAAAGTGACTTCCTGGTGGTAGCTGCTCCACTTACAAACGAAACTAGAGAGAAATTCAATGGAAAGGCATTTAATCTGATGAAGAGGAGTTCTGTGTTTGTCAATGTGGCCAGAGGAGGTAGGATTTTAACTACATAACTGTATGAACGCTATTGCATACCCGTGGATTTTTTCAGGTCTGGTAAATCAAACTGACCTTCATGACGCCCTGACAAATGGTACAATTTCTGCCGCAGGCTTGGATGTGACCACACCAGAACCACTGCCCGCCAATAGTCCTCTTCTCAATGTGCCCAATTGTGGTAAGCTAGAACATTTATTTCTCTTCCCTGAGTGAACTGAAATATTATTTATATATTTCCACAGTTATCCTTCCCCATATGGGCACTCAGACAATGAAGACTACCATTGAAATGGGATTGCTTGCTGCCAATAATATTTTGAACGCCATCGAAGGGAAGCCCATGATAAGGCCAGCCTACTGAGAACATGCAAAATTTGAATGGAAGAAACTTTACCTGTATCCTACTCGGATCGGAAAATCAATATTAAAAAATGATATTAAACATATAAATGTCGAACTTGTTAACCGCAACTATAATGGATTGATATTTTTTCTTGTTTAATTGAATAAGTGAATAATTATGAAAATTATGAACGTAACCATAAAAGCTCTTCATGCGTTTTGTTGTCAGCTTTTTCTGTGATAGGGGGATCTGGTGCTCTATAAAAGTCCGGCGACAAAGCCAACCGTTTGTCAGTCGTTTAAGAAACGCAGGGAATATAACGTCGGTGCTAATAGACTCCGATTTTTGAGCATTTAAGAGCTTCAGAGAGGAAGAGCAATCAAAAAGCTTCTAACTGCTCACGAAAAAAGAGAATATTCGAAACTCTGCTCTGTGTCAGTGATTATCTATAAAGTGTGGCACTTGTAATTATTTTTCCTATCAAATAATATCTTTTCGTCACCAGAAGGACTTAAAATGTCAACAACAAAGCCGTTTAAAGTGCTGATAGCACATACCGATGTTCCGCCAGAGGGAATTGAAATCCTGAAGGAGCAATGCGAGATCCTGCAAGTAATAAATGAACCTCCAAAAAATCGGCCTGAAATTCTAGAAAAGATCAGGGGGGCTCATGCCGTTATTTGGGGTGGTCGGGACATACTCAATGCCGAGATTCTGGACGCCGCTGGTCCGCAATTAAAGGCGGTATCCACCATGTCGTCGGGGATAAACAATGTGGATGTGCCGGAGCTAAAGAAAAGGGGTATCCCCTTGGGAAGTACTCCTGCGATGCTGACTGTTGCGGTAGCCGATCTTACGGTGGGCCTGTTGATCGCCGCTGCCCGGAGGTTCCAAGAGGGTCGAAGGAAGATAGACAGGTAAAGCAAAACAACCTGTCATTTTTTATTAATTACTCTGATATCGCAAAGTTTCGTATCCTTGATTACAGTGATAAATGGGATAAGGACCATCTTAACTGGATGCTGGGTCAGGATATCCGTGATTCCACCGTGGGCTTCTATGGCTTTGGAGGCATTGGCCAGGCAGTGGCTAAGCGTTTGATGGGATTCGATATTAAGCGCATGTTATATACCACCCGGAATCGCGTTAGCCAGGATATCGAGGAGCGGTTCAATGCCAAGAAGGTGGATTTCGAAACGCTTCTGGCGGAAAGTGATTTCCTCATCATTGCATCCCCATTGACCAAGGAGACATTGGGATTGTTTAATGCCACCGTCTTTAATAAAATGAAAGAAACGGCAGTACTGGTCAACGTTGGCAGGGGCAGTGAGTATATCCGAAAAAAGCAAACTAAAATGCCTAATGCCTTTCATTCTAGAAATTGTCAACCAAGATGATCTTTACGAGGCGCTTAAATCAAACCGAATTTTTGCTGCTGGACTAGATGTTATGGATCCGGAGCCCCTTCCTTCCAACGATAAATTACTTACTCTAGACAATGTTGGTAAGTTATTATGTATCATCTACATAGGGTCAGAAACTATTTATATTTTTATCTCATTAGCGTTTTTTGGTATTTTTCTCAAGAATGATAAGAACTGCCATTCAAAGAATTCTTTTGAAAACCTGACACTTTACGTTATAATCTATAGTTCCCTTACCATTAGGCACTTCATTTATCTCGTTTGTTTCTTTTCATGAAGTGGTTACTCCTCATGTGGGCTATGCCACCCGGAGAACCCGTGTTGATGCAGCCAATTTGGCTTCGCGTAATGTGCTCAAAGGATTGGCAGGAGAGCCGATGTTGTCACCCGCCTACTAAAATCTATCTAATCGGAAACAGAAATCAATGATTGAAAGTATGTGATTTAATTACAAAACTAACTTGTCGAAACGTTATTCACTTGTATTGTCAGCCTCTTCTTTAGCCACCAGGGGCAGATACAGTGGATCCCACTCCTCCCGCTGCAGGGCCTTTAGATACTTCCTCCTCTCCTGGAGGACTCGCGGCACTAACTCCGGCTGCTCCCCCTTGTGTTTCTGTGATATTTCCAGGGCCCGCCGCCAGTTGTGCATCCGCAGGGCTAGTCCGACTGCCTGTTCGATTTTCTTGCCGTGCAGCAGGATGGTCTCTGCCTCAAGCATCCTGCCCAGCATTAGTGAGTTTTCGGCCATCTGCTCGGCACTCGAGGGCGTCAGGGCCTTCAGGTGCTGCAGGTAGCTCACCTTGTCGATTTGCAGTGCTGCCGAGTAGGCCTCCTCGCTGATCTGCAACTGGTGCTTCCTGGTCGCCACCGCCGCAAGAGTGGCCCACAAGCTGGAATGCTGGCCCATTCGGCAGATCTTCAACGCCTGTTGCCACTGCCCTTCCAAAAGCGCACGATGCAGGATCTCGCAGTACATGTTAACATTGACGGGGAGTAGGGCGCCGGCGGAACGGAATGTGAGCACGGATTCCTCAAAGCTTTCGATGGTAATGTGTTTGCCAAATTCCCTAGGTGAAAGAGATTTTTAAGCAATTTAAAAAATAGTACAATTAATCTGGATTAACAGATAGCATTAAAAGTACAATGAAGCCTTGAAGTGATTTCAATTTAAAATAAAACCCGACATTCTAAAACAAGTTGAGTTAGTAAGTACATCTATGTTCCTTACGTCGTATCCAATGTAATAGTGGTCAGGGCAATGATCGTAGGATCGGAGGCTCCTTCCCCGGGACAATACCAGATGCTGTAGCACGAGTCGTGTACTCCCACCAGAATATTTGTTTCGCTGGCCCACATAATGGCGGTGAGTTGGGTGCCGATCTTGTAGATCTCATCTATGCGTTCGCTATTCAGATTGCGGGACTCACTGACAAACAGTTCCCTATTCGAGTCGATAAAGGCTACAAACTGATCTTCCGGACTTCCTGCTCGACAAGCTGCAATCTGGACCAGCTGCTGCTTGGCCCTCAGAGAATGGGGATCGTACTGCCGCGAGGCACCCGGAATCAGATCGAATAGGTGGAGTACTGTCGGGTCAGAGTTATCCCTTATAGCCAGGACATCCAGACCCAATGATAGCGAGCGCCAGGTGAGCAGGGGAATCTGCGCCTGGGAGCCGGGATACCGCGGATTCAAGTGTAAACGGCCCGTGTAGGTGTACACCCAAATCGACAGGGCATCCAAGATCATAAAGTATCTAAACAACAGAAGATTAAATTAATGAAAAATAAGCATTTCCATAAATAATTTGGCTTACTTTTTGCCCACTTCAATAACCCTCGTGTCGTTCCTGCCATCGATAATGATCGGCGTATTGATATACTTCTCATTATAGATGTGTACTTGGTTAGTGGTGGCCACCACCAGATGGCCATAGCCCAGGCCAAAACTAACGACTCGCTGCGGGAAATCCAGGATATCCTGAGTGCCAGTCGCAATATCCTTCAATGTAATCGACTTACGACTCTTGCTGGTGGCTTTCAAGTTTCCGGAGACCAGCTGCTGTTCGATGGCATAGGCCACTATCAATTGACCCGTTGAGGTGCCACAAGTTGCTTGGGTGCCATCGGCTGACCAGGAGAGGTTGAATATGGAGCCCACACGTGGACTCGAAAAGCGAGCGGTGTTATAGGACCACTGCAACGAAGTATCAGTGGAAGTTTTAATGGTCTGGATTTTTTTTTTTTTATATATATACAACTTTTTACCCCATTGCTGTGGCACAATTTGAGCAGATTAAATGTGCCCACCAGAAGGTAATCTTTCTCTGGATTAAAAGCCACGCTCGTGATGGCGTATTCCTCGGCGGCACTAGTAAAAAGATTCGCTCCTTGGGCATCCCAAATCTTGAACCGAAAGTCCTCGCCTCCGGACGCTATAATATTGGATTGCGTGGACCAGCTGAGGGAAAGCACCAGGCCATCATGGGCACGCCACTAAAATGTAAAAACATTTAGTTAAGAAATAAGTTTTAATTTAGTAAAAAATTTTGAAGGTTACCCTAATTATTTTACTGTTGGCGGCAAGTGGCTTGATGGATATGTGCCCACCCTGGCAAAATACTATGGAGTTGGAGTTGGGCGCCCATCGTGCGCATCGGATAGACTCTTCATTCTGCACCACGGTGGATCGCAACATCCCTGATCTGGACCAGATCTTAATCACACCATCCTCGCCGGCGGTCAGAAGTCCGGCGCCGTCGGGACTCCAGCGACCGGAGCTTATAGCTGCTGCATGAGCTGAAATGCTCCTCTCCACGCGGGCACTCTTGTTCAGGATTACGAATCTTCCATCATTACTGCAGATTAACAGGGTGTCGCTACCCTTTCCACCACCACTGCTCCTGCCGCCCAGCAAAAGCCAGTGCATATCCGTGGGCACAAAGTCATCCGGAAGCTTGGCAACCTCAACTGAGTCCCGACTAACGTCGCTCCACTTGAAGATCTGGTGGTCATCGCTGAATATGTTATTATATTAGTTAGTCCACATCTGGATAATCCTATGTAAAATGTAGTCAACTCACCTCACAAAATAGATCTCTTCATTGCTGCTCCAATCCACGCAACTCAGCGGACAATTCGTGGTGCTTTTGCTGCTTTCCTCTACCTTTTCCGAGTTTCTTATCGAGTTTTTCTTGCAGATTCGCGTTTTTAACTTCATTTTGGTAATACCAATATTTTCCAATAATTTCTTTGTTTTGGCTGAACAGTTCAGTTGTCCGGGAGATTTCAGTCAAGCGTAGCCATTTTTGTTACCATGGAGATCAGGTTGTGACATTGGCTATGGGTTTTGATATCGGGTGAAATATTTCCCTTGACGTGATTACAATATTCCTATTTTCCCTTCTTACGATCTTATCGAATAGCTTACACATTGACTAAATATAAGACCCAATATATATAATACAATATATATAATTACAACTTCGCGGTTTGTTGGTTTATAAAAAAAAAGTATTTTTATTGATCAAAAACTTAAGCGAATGTCGGAGACAAATTCACGTCTTACACAATTGAAGTATGAATAAAATCTAAATCTAATTTGCAAAGCGAACGCTTAGCAAACCCTTGGCTGAGCTTATTTACTTCTTCATATTGAGCGTACATAGGCTCTCATTTATGTTTACGTTAATTAGGCGCTCTCTTGAGTGGATTGCGCATGGATATAGATCAGCCGAGTTTGAGCTACGTGGAAAGTTTTGACCCTTAAAGCTGTGTTAGCAGTTTTGACCCTCTGGTGGGAGTCGCGAATGCGGCTGCGGATGTTTATGTCTGTTGGATTGGGTGCCTTCTTGAGTGGATCACTCATGGGTACTGATCAGCCGAGAACTTGAGCTGCGTAAGCGGTTTTGACCCTTTGGTGGGAATAACTGATTCGGCAGCGGATGTTAATGTTTACATTAGGGTAGGCTGGATTTGTTATTGTCACCAGAATTTGGGTTCTTATTGGATACACGATTTTATGACTTATATCCTAAGGCATTCTATGATTTTGTGTATGGCTGTTCCTATGTGGTTATGTATGTGTGTGTGTGTGTAAGTATATGTGGTCTTATACTATGGCACATATGCTACTATATGTATAATACCAAAATACCCAAGGTAATAAGGTACTCAATACTTTCTAGACCTTCTCCAAAAAGAACAAAAACCGAAACAACCTTCCCCCTTGATATGTAATAATTCAATTTACTTCTACTAATCAATATGGTAAAAGTCTTGTTGATATAAAAAAGTACATTTTATAGTTCCGGGTTCACGAAGTGGCCCTGAAAGTAAATGTTTTCCGCATCGCGAATGACATAGGCAAATGGATGATTGACATTAAAATCCATTGGCGGTGACCGTATACTCTTATAGCGAAAAACTACAGCTGCCAAAATATAAAACATATTATAATTGTAGAAAAGGCACATCGAGTACATACCTGTTGCAGCCGCTGCTTCAGAACCTTCCTCATTAACCTCTAGGAACGCCTTGTGAACGACGCCTCCCACATGAGCCCCACTGTTCGCGACCAGATCATTGAAGTCAGCAGACGTCTTAAACGCATCTTGTATGCCCATCTATAATTTAAGTCTGTTGATTTTAAGGGTGTACCACGAATGATCTGCAAATACCCACCGCTATAAGAACTTGCTCAAGACGAGCGGAGAATTCGATTTTGAACTTGGGAAGCCTTAGATGCACATTTATATTGATAAGTTTTGGAGTGAATCCTACCATCTTTTTCTCCAACTCTGGTAGACCATCAACCTTGTCCGGTAGAAAAATGACCATGGAAAGGTTTGAATTTCTGTAGGGCAGCTCGATAACATTGGCACCTAGTTCTCTGTCGTATGAAACCCCAAATGGCCTAACTAGTGACATCATCTGGACAGGAACACTCTTTTGATCCGAAATATGGAAATCGGACTTCGTTTGCTCGGTATTAAATTTTTTCTGCCACTGGCCTTTAAAGTAAATGGCATTTAAGATGACCAATACCAGATTCGCCACGTCACTGGGCATAACTAAGTCTCTGATTTTACCACTCGTCTGAGTATCTACCCACTTATTGACAATGGAAGCGGTTATCTTGGGATTATTAGCGCTGATTGCTTCCGCTTCAGCCTTAAAGGAATCCTTTACCATTTGATTGTACTCCGGTACTAGCTTGAACTTATTGTTAACGTATATGCGATTTGCCAGACTCAGAATGGCTACGCTCTCGCGCCCTTCGAGTTTACTCAGAAGATCCTTGAATTTGGCTGCCACTTCCTTCTTGTCGTCGGGCAGTTTCAAAACATCCCTCATTTCTTGGGCTGTCTTTCCCCTGGCGCCCATGTATGCCAGGCTCAGTGCGATTTCCACCGATAGGGGAGAGGTAATGAGATTCTTGTCGGCATTTTCCTTGGCCAAAAGTTGGTAGAGATCGTCGGTGAAGCGACAAGACACCGACGTGGCCAAAAGAAGCAGGCCTGCGGTTATCACATATTATTATTCCTCTATTTGTTTTTAAATTAGTTTACTTACACAAATACTTCATTATACAACTTCGTTTAAAAGTGAGAACAAATTACATTGCACGAATTATATATAGTCTGCATACTAATCAAATTAGACTCGCCATCGCGATATAAAATGTTTTGCGCATCGGTTGGATTTCGTTAAGTCATCCTTATAGAATCATTTAGAAATTACATAAATATGTTCGGTTTGGCAGAGGTTTTAGGCTCTGATTCGATATATAACAGTTTTTTAGTAGCAATGTAGTAATTTTAATAGTTTGTAATTTCATCAACTTCCAAGCTTATAGCAGTCATGCTCGGAAAAATATTTAAGAATAATTAAAGCAATAAGAACAATTCATATTTTCGTACATTTTATACCCCTTACACGTAGAGTAAAGAGTATACTAGATTCGTTAAAAAGTATGTGGGTGACATGCACAGAGAAGCGCTTCAGATGCTATTAACTACATAGGAATAGCTGATTCGATTTAAATACGTCCGTCTGTATGAACGTCTAGATTTCCGGAATCAATATTATAGCTTACACTCAAGCTAAAAGGGTTTTATTTACTTAAGAACATTATATCGCGGCTGGGATCTTTAACATTATAAAGTTCTTAATTGCTGAAATTAAAATTCTAAAGCCAGGCAATTACCGATTTCCGCTTTTGTAACCGACGTTGTAAGCAAAATGGTCTCAGATGGTGAGCAACGAGACTTGCGATTTTTTATACTCAGTTTTTTGGCGTTCAACCTATAATTAAGGTTTATTATTTAGCCAAGCGAGCGAAACTGTTTTCGGCAGTAGTTTGCCATAGTCATTGTCAGTTACTGAGAAGCAGATGCGAATGGTTTAAGCAAACAAGATTTTGTTGACGGCAATTCTGGAACGTGACAAGATCAGATTATATATAATTTCGATAGATAGCCAAAGTTTCCGACAATGTATAAGTCTAATATTCCATATTCCCTAAATTAACTACTACATATTCTGCTTAATTGCTGCTCCTTAATCGCTTTCAGCATAATGACCAACATATGTTCTTAGTATACCCGACTACTTGAATCGATTTCTCGGAGCAGGCTTCAATTATTTTCTAATTTGTTTGCAGCCAACAAACGAATTCATCAATAAATCGGTAAAAATCTGATTAATCATCGAACATACGAGCCTCAGAGTGACCCACACGTCATTGTCCAATTTTCTTGGGCTTGAGCATATGCTAACGAAGAACAATCAATCTACTGGAGTGGACAACCCTCCTTCACTATGGAGTTTCTGTCTTATCATCCCTCTATTTCATTGAAGGAGGCGTAGTTTATTGGCTTTACTCGAGCAAAGTGACATATTTCGTGTACAATGAACTTTCTCAACTCATTTCTTAAGGGTAAGTACACGATGCATGTATATTTTCCATTTGGTTTTGCGCTATATTTACGGGAGATGGAAAGTTTTTCGGTTATACTTTCATGAGACTGGTATAAAATAAACCTCTTTAGTTTTTTTTTCAGACTTGATCTACGAGCCTGTCTTGTTTTTTTTTTTTTTCAAAACAAATTGACCTTTGAAAAAGTATATGAAATTCACGCTAAATAACTGGCAATTATAAATTTGGTATTTACATTATTTGTTTTATTTGAAAATTCTCTATAAAAGTAAAATTACTTATAATTAAGTAAGTGAAGAATCAAGCCAAAATCCTGTGTTCGCCGTGGCTCCACTTTTCTTTGGTAATAAAAAGCTTCCAATAAAACGTTTTCAAAACTTACTCGTATCATATAAAAAAGTTGTAAAAAATTAATACTCCAAACGCAAAACAAACATTATTGACTTGAATCCACTTATTCATCCGAAAAAGTGATAAAATCAAACTTCAAAATACCCACACATTCCGAATGCAATTGAAAAAGCGTAAAGTACTTGCAACATTCAAATGTGGCTAAGCAAATCCGTTTCCTGCCAAATAATCCCCATCAAATGCATTCTCTTATCAGGGAGTTGCACTTGATTAGACGGTTGACACTGATGGCGAAATCGCCAAGTGAACACGGCGTCGAAGACGTCGGTGCGAAACGAGAGTGACGATGACGATTGAAACGGCGACGGTGGCTCCTATTAGGCGTCAAATGGTCCGGCAAAACGCAATGACTACAGTGCACAGTGGGTTGAGATGTGTAGACTTTGGATAAAATAAACAATATTACGAAAAATAATAAAATGAGAAGAAACTCTCACAACGTCGGCGTCCCTAGAAGCTGCACTCCTTTCACGTTCATGCGGACACACGGACTCACTTAATGCTCCAGATTAAGACTATACTTTGTGTACTTAAGTTTTGAGGGCTTCACATAATTAGACCAAAATACAAAGTAGGAGATTATTTTAAATTTATTTTACCCATATTAATTTTGCCCTAGTTTATATTTGCATATTTCTCATATACTTCGATTGGAAACGATTTCAGATCTAGCATCACTGTGCTGCTTCTGAAACTGCAAGTGTTTGCGGGCACCATTAAGAAAGTGCAGCTATATCGCGGAGCAGTAAACTCGTAAACCCGACCCAGCGTCGCTCCACTCGAATCCACTCAACCCAATCCGAGTGCGAGCAGCAGAAGTGCCTCCCTGGGAGCCCCGAATATTGTTCTGCTCGTTGAACGCGGGCCACTCTTTCAATCGCCTGCTTTCAATCTGTCGGTTCGACCGCCTTCAACGATCTCTCTCATGGCGATTCGCGTGCGTTTGGGGTTGGGTTCGTTTTGTTATTGGTTCAACTGCCGCGTACTATTCGGTGTTCCAGTGTTCAGTGCTCAGTGCTCAGTGCTCAGTTCTCAGCTTCAGTTCGCTTCGCTTCAGCTTTCAGTTCGCAGTCAGTTTGTCAACGGGTCGCATGCGTGTTCGGAAAATCGCGCAAAGCGAATGTTATTGTGGAGTATCGTTAGCTAAGGCAAATTCAAATACCCCTAAAGTGCAGTGCTTGTGCAGTGATATACCTGGAATCAACCGAGAAACGCATAAAAAGAAGGAATTATTGTATCATGGCCTACGGTTCAACCGGCTGCCTCTTGCTGGGCCTTTTCTCCTTGCTGATGGTTTTCAATACAGGTGTGTTATTAAGCCACTGAATCCGCCTCGAATGGGGGAGCTAATTAAGCGCAGTCGGAGTCTTGGGGCACGGAGTTGCTTAAGTGCGTGGGCGTGATTTCCCATTTAAATGTGCAACAGAACGCCAAGCTGGAGTTCACTGAACCACATCTAAAGGGTTCGCTTGTGCGGAAAATGGGGGAAAACTGAGTCAGATTAAAGTATTTGGCAGCGGTTGAAAGCAGGGCGAATTTAAAGCAAAGCTTTTAAAGGTGCAGAAATATAAATCAATGTTGAGTTACTTTAATATTTAATATGTTGTGCTTTGATAGCTATTTTCTAATAAGAAAATACAAAATAGTTAATAAATGGTATTTAAAACTCCTGACTGAGCACCATCAACGTATTATTACTTGAAATCTCAATGTGTGATTACTTAACAATCAATTGTTTTCAATTCCTGACCCCCAATTGATAACACTGTTTTAATGCATGCCATCTGTCTGCACAGCGTTCGGGTTTTTCGCATTATCAGAACAATTGTCTGGCCAGATGAAATCCACTTGAAATACCTGCAGTTTAAGAGAAAAATATTTCATTTCCATGATTTATTATTATTTATGCACTTGCTCGATATTTTTCCGCACCTCTTTCGTGTTTATTTTTACTTCAAACGCACGACGTTCGAACGTAATGGGAACAAAAACATTTTTTCAACCTTAAAAATGCGGAGAAACAAAAATATTATAAATAGCCATGAAAAATGTCAGAGGAAAATGTTGAGAAATGGGGAATGTTTCGTTTATGGAAATACCTTCATTACGCAAAGAGGGGTATAAAATTATTTTTATTGTGAGTCTCAACAATTACTCAAGCTCACCTCAAACTTCAATGAAAAGCGTGCCACATATCTAGTCATGTCATCAACTAAAAGTTTATTTGTGTTTATGTTGCGTGGGCGTGGCAAATGACAACTTTGAGTGGCATAAACCCAACGCACCACTCGGACCCGCCCCAAAAATTACTAATCTGAGATCAACCAGTACGACACGTAAATAATCAAGATTTAAGGGTATGGCCAGAATCAACACATTAATCTAAACATGCAATTATTTCAGCCATTATAAACAGCTCATCCTCTCCTCAGATACTTGATGAGGCATATCCAGCCTTAACCTTTGAGAAATCTTAAATGCCATTCGGCAGATCGTCTTAATTAATAATCCGCTGCTGTTGTCGTTGCCTCAGACAAGCCTAATTAAATCTATTCGGTTGCTTACTAATTCACTGCAATTTACTTGCACTTACAACGCAGTAATCGCAAATATGGAAGTGAACTCAAGACTCCCTTCAATGGAAAAAATGCATTTAACAAGATTTGTCGAAATTGTTATGGCTTTCAAGTTAAGATCACTTTTCGGCGATAAACTTTAATACAGAAATAATAATGACGGGATATTGCGCAACCGTGAATAATAAAACCATACTATTTCTGCCATAGAATGCAACATATTATACAAACGTGAAAAATAAAACCAAACTTTTTTCATGTATAGAATGCAAAAAGTTTTCAGAGCTTGCATCACATGCATTTATATTCAGAAATATAAACAAATTACTTATTACTTTCTCGTATCCCCCACATTTTAAATCACATGATATATAAATTGTAGTCAGAATGCTTATAGAAGTGATATAAGTGTATAAGTTGCTTACAAGTAAGGTATAGAGATGCAATCTTGGGAAATGTATATTTTTTTTTTTAGATTTGTATCAGTGCAAGGGCTCATTTGGCACCCAAGTAGGCCATAAAAAAAAACACTCCCAAAGCCTATCCCCTTAATTTTCTGAATACCTTTCTGGCTAATTATTTAGGCATTCGGCGCGAATGTGCTGCAATTTTGATAAACGTTCGACGAGCTATGCATTCGACAATTTCGCAGTTGAACGAACCCAGATTGCATGTCAGTCAAATGCAGAGTGAAACTTTCTATCGAAGCCCCAACTCCAAGGAAACCTCTGTTGGTTTTTAGGGTTACAAAGCACGAGTTTGTGCCCACCCCACAATTGGGGTTCCACACACTCGTAAGTTTGCAACTTAAATGCGTTGCGATATGGACGACAGTTTGTGGGAGTCTTGGGCGAAAAACTGGAAATGGGGCTGGTAATCAACACTTTTCTTTTGGGGCAGAGTCGTAGGGCTTATAGACGCTAGGGGGCAGGTCCCAAATGTTGCAAGTCCAACTGGCAGTTCTCCTCAAGTTTGGACCTTAATGGAAAAATTGCATGTGAACCCCAAAGTCGGTGTGGGAAACTTTGTGCCCCATTGTTGAAGACTAGTTCTTTGGGTGGCTATACATACACTAACATACATATGTACACACTAGTACAGTCCATATTTTCATATGCCTATATGGTCGCGAAGGGCAATAAACTTAGTGTAGTTTATAGGCTTGACAAAGTGGGATACAAACCAAGGAGGAATCCGCTCATTGAACGTGCAAGCAGTGTAAGCTGTTTGCAAATTAAAATATCAACCATTATTATTAATTTAACGATGTTATGCAGCAGCGCAATTATTTTAAGTGGTTTCAAAATTTAAATTAGACATTTGTGAGAGACCGGATTTTTTCACTTACATAAACCACTAGCTGGTGCAGCGATGATTAAAGCCGAATTCCGATGGCCAAAACCAATGGCGAAAACATCTCGTCCAACAAATACTTACGCACTTAGCGGCCACCATTCGGGCCCAAATTCGATTCCAATTCCGATTCCGATTCGGATTCGGATTCGGATTCAGATTCAGACTCAGACTCGTATGTTTCTGACCATTTTTGGGGGGCAGTTGCGGCTGCCACATCGGTTGGCATAATGCAGCCACGGCAAACTGACAGGCACAATATCAATTTTCAGTTTCCATGGAATTACAGTCATTACCATTAGTAAAGTGCCACCGACTTGGAACGGACGCGCAAATAAACAATTCTGCAAACGATCTGAAAATTCAGCTGTCAATTAATTTCAATATATTGTAAATGATTATAATTTTCATCTCGGTTACGCCGCTTTTCGCGGCAGTTTTTCGGCTCTCAATAGCATTCAATTGCCAATTGCCAATTGCCAACTGCCAATGCGAATGCGAATCGAACGCAAATTGCAATGTTTATGCTGGTTGTTTATGGCCAAATGCGGTCGCTGGCCGAAAAAAAATGAAAACACGTTTTCGGCCAATGCGTTGGCACACTTCTCCGGCCTTTCCCCGCTTCCCCACTTTCCGCTCCCCTCTCCACCATTCCCACTGGCACACCCCTTCGCCGCCTTTCGACTTATCTAGGCTTTCGTTTAAACGCACCTCAAAGTGTTGGCTAAGTGCATTTAACCCGAACGTTAACGTTTGACGTTTAAATTGGCCAGAGAAACGAGTTTTATGGCCGCCATCACAGACGCAGTCATCATCATCACTCAAACATTTTCAGAACCACGAACACTTCAAAATATGCGATCAAATATCAAATATTAATTAACGTCAAGAAGCAGTATCATTTTTTAGTTCACTAGAAAAAGGAGTGAAAAACCCCTTTGAAGCCCCTTTGCTTTAAATTAAACAAATTAAATATATTTACTTTGCAAATACGACACCAATCGTATACATTTTTTGCGGTGTATGCAACAATCGTTGGCTCAGTTTAATCAAATGATTACTTACACACTAGTCGCAGCGGCTAATCGCACGCATAAAGCAGCCAAAGTCGAACTTTTTGACACTTTTATAACGCAGTTGCCCCATCGCCTGTCGCATAAATAACTCGGCCAAAAGACTCCCGACGGAAATCGGTGGCGGCTCGGCAATATTTCAAAGATATCCGCCAACGGCATCTAACGCAGCAGGAAACTACGGCTTGGCGGCTACTCCGTCTGAATATGATGGGATGCGATTCATTAGTGGAACGATTATGGACTGGGAAAGTAGGAATAAGTCAGTTACTTTACTGCGATTGCTATAGCAGGTGGTCTCAAGAATACTGAGAATCAATTAGAGCTTAGAACAGCCACTGAAACAATTTATACATATACGTGTATATTATGTATAGTAGAACAGAAATAGGTATTACCAAAAAAAGTTATTTAGTTATATTTAATTAAACTAAGAGTCAGATAAGAAACTGATTATTGTGTATCGAACCATCAGAATCAGAAGAGTATGGAAAGGACACGTTTTAAAAATTAATTTCAGCTTGTAGACTTCCCCTGTAATGCACCGATGATTATCTGAATTGAAATTGCCTCGACTAATTGATACCATTCATCCATTTCAGCTTCCGCGGTGCTGCGATGTTGGCGCTGTTCGACGGACGTCTCCAATGGCGAGTTCTGCAACGATCCCTTCATGCCGGAGACCATTTCGGAGCAGCAGCGGTACTGGAGCTACGTGAACTGCACCTACTCGGTGGGCGCCAAATCGGTGAATGCCCGGCCTGTCTGCAAGAAACTGGTGCAAGAAGGTGAGATCGAGCCCCCACACCTATGGAGGCTCCACACACGAGTATGGCACATAAAACACTCGATGTCAGTGGACCTCAAAAAGAAAAGCACGGGCATGAATAATTGGTTACCCGTTGCATTGGCATTGTTGTGACCGCGTGTGCGGTCTGCGGACAGCAACACTTGAAAAGACAGACAAGTTAGACGAACCTGAAATTTCAGAAGTAACCATACCACATGGAATTGCATATGGTATTTCTTTCACTGTAGATTCCTATCGGTGGGCAGTGGGGGATCGCTGGATCGACGCAACTCACACCCGGCTGTGGCCGAGAGCCGAACAAGATTGAAATTTATTGCCCTGACAAGGTTCAAACAAGTGCAGGCGACAATGCAGCAACAATGCCAACGGAACGAATTGGATCTGCAACTGCAGCTGCCCCTGTTGCTGGGCGTTTGGTGGGGGCGTGGCAGGTGGTGTTTGGGCGGGGCCACAACAACCACTACGACTACAACAACAGTCACAACAAGTGGCGACATTTTGGCCCGCAATTGCATGTGCCGCTAATTTGCGGCAAATTGATGCGGAGAAAGAGCCGGCGAACGGGGCGTATGAGTGATATTGCGTTGTGGGCTTTGGCGATCTTAAGTCCGATTTTACTGGTGCCTTTTTACAGCTAGTTTTTTTTTTTTTTTGTTTGTTATTGTCCGCAACTGGTGGTATATGTACATTTGCATATGACAAGAAAAGCAAACTAAAAACAAGGCACAAGAAATAAATTTGTGAAGCGATCCGTGTCGTTACATTTTGATCTAAATTCACTTTGCATTGTTGGCCACTGAATAAATTAACTTGCCGGCAGACGATTCGGGCTCGGATTTTAAATGTGGGTCAGTCGAACAAACAACGATGTAAACAATATGAACCCGCGCAATGATGTAATTATGTTGTATTTGGAAAACTTTACTGCACGCTCTACATAAAAAGCAGTTAGTTATAGTTATAGAAAAAATGCATATACTTGTATAAATACAAATATCTGAGATATAAACCATTGTGTATATAGACAAGGGTTATTTAGAAAGGTATTATAAAGGGAAACCATATGCGATAGCAATCAGTTGACTTAATAGTTCCCATTGTGATACATAAATTCAAATAGCTTGTTAATTCATTGCAATTCAATAACCATCAGAAGCGGACACAAGAAGCGGCGACTGAGATTTCTTAAGTCGCATTTAGGCAATTTCTTATGGCCAATTAATGAACACCATTAAATTTTTGCAATTAAGCGTCTACAAATTGGTTCGCCGAGTCTTTGCAAGATTTGAGCCTGGCAGTTGGCAATTAAAATTGCAATTGCAGACTCTCGGCCATCGCTATACGAGTATCTATATCTCCGACTGAGTTCGGTCCCCAGCTACATGAGCAGCGCTTGTAATGCGCAAAATACATAATATACGGGCCGAGCTATACGGGCTAGGAAAAAATACACAAAATACATATAAATTAATTAAGTTGTTGCACAGCGTGAAGCGCTCAATTACGACTCCAAGATGAGGGGCAAAATTGGGGGCTATGGCGGCAGAATGTGTCTGAGAAAAATGCAACTAGGCGATGCAACTGGTTGCTGCCATCTGGGCTTCTATTTGCCGTTAAATTAATTGCTTATGAAGCCTAGCTAGACGAGTGGCTAACTTTTTGGCAAATGTCAAATTAAAAACGTATTCAACAATGCCAAAATATAAAGGCAAGCAATTAGCCGCAGCCTGTTCATTTTTACTCAGTGTCTGTAAGTATTTTGCAACCTGTTGTAAGTGCGCTTATGGCCATTTCAGGCGGCTAACAGCTTATTTCTGGTTTTTTCTCAGGGGAAACGGCGAGCCAAAGGGAGACATACATAAAGTCAATTTCTGATACAAATGTCCTGACTTACAAGTTAACTTTTCTGGGCTGACAAGTTTTGGTGCGATCCACTTGAACAGCTTTCAAGTAACAATTATTTATTTCCCATTATAAGCGGTTTCTGTTCTATGGTGTGAGAAAAGACGTTCGTTTTTTAAACTTAAAATAAGCAATAAAGATGTTTAGTTCAGATAATGCATTTCATCGGATGTAATGGTATTTTGATAAATAATTAAATTAATTAAAATTTAAAGTTATGGCGCTGTGTGCGTTTGACAATTTCCAAGCGGAATTTTTGGCCTGTCTGCTCCAGCGAGCGGTGCACGCGGCGTATGCGCAATGTGGCACACACGGCGGTTGCTGCATTCTGATGGTTGTTTCTGAGTTTTGAGCCTTGTTTGATGCTACGGCCGTGATAAGGCGACAATTGTCAACAATTTTATTAGTCCGACTGTGGTCCACTGTCCACCGTCTAAGCCAATCACAAAAATGGCTAGCTCTGTCCATTTCAAGCGGTTTTTAAAGTTCGCTTTTGCCGTATTCCATTGGAAATGTTTTTACTAGTTTGTCGTTTTGTTCTATTTGCCGCGCACACACATATCACGCAATTTGTTTTGGATTTTTTGTGCGATTTCGGTTTTTGTTTTTCATTCGCCGTCTCATTGCAAATTGTCTCTAGTTTCGTCGAGTTTTCCAAATCGTGTGTGTTTCTTGCTAAAGTATATGGAATCAATAGGAGCCTTGAACACATTAGTGGGTAAAAAGAGGTCAGCAGACACCCCTCAATTCAC
The DNA here is from genome assembly GCF_000001215.4 of Drosophila melanogaster. NCBI lineage: Eukaryota > Metazoa > Arthropoda > Insecta > Diptera > Drosophilidae > Drosophila > Drosophila melanogaster. The sequence continues at coordinate 20,848,206 of NT_033779.5, forward strand.
TTTCTTAAAAGATTACCATACAATACCATGGAAACAGTTTAATTAATTTTAGTTCGACTTAGAACGCAACTCTGGAACCCAAGAAAAACAATTTAATATTTCTTTTGACCAACTTAAATGATCAGATGGACATGGCTAGCCCGTCTCGGGTAGTAATCCCTATGTTCACTGCTGCCACATCGATTTTTTTTTTTGCCGTGCGGCAATTTCAAATGACATTCTGAGGTTTTATTTATGACTCAAATATGCAGTCCGCGCGAATTTAATGTAATGCGCATGCAAGCAGAAGACATTAATTAAAATTAAGTTAAGTGAACATTTTAAAACGTACTGCTCTCCTTTCATTTTCAGTCTACGGCAAGCGGGTGATTTCGCGTTCCTGTTTTTACGAGGACATGGACGACTCGGCGGACAAGTGCGCCAATGACCAGACATCGTCCTACATAAAAACCGTCTACTGCCGCACCTGCACCACGGACGGTTGCAACGGAGCCAGTGGCGCCACTCCACGGGTCCTGCTCCTCATGCTGCCCCTGTTGCTGGCAGCAGCCTTCCGGCACTTGCCGCTGTGCAAATGAGCCAAAGGATCTGGCCCGGACTTAACTGCGGGACTTCAGGCTGAAGTTGAACTGGCCGGGAATTTCGGTGCTTAGCCCGGACTTAACTGAATTTCTTCAACAAGTTTTAGTCACTTTGCCCTCACGAATCTGCACAAATCACAGACGAACAGGATGCCCCGGTTAGGCAAAGCCCGTCAATCGGGGTCACCCTTTCGTCATCATCCGCGTAAATGTTACTGGGTCACCTCAGCCACGAAAAATCAAACAGTTACTCGTAGTCAGTACTCTACACCCATCATAAATCACTCGATCACACTTAACTTTGTTGTAATATGTACATCATGTAATATCTTTATTATTGTATTTGTAATTGAACGGCGCTGCCTGAACGTATATAAATAAATCGTAATTAGATGGTATGCCAGAAGTGGATTTATTATATTGTTCGGATTACTAGTGACTTGAAAAGAAAAGAATTTTTAAACAAATAAAATGGGGGCAATGGAGAAGTAGCAAGGCTTAATATTGGTCAATCGGAGATAAGATGTAGCTTCCCCGAAGTTTGGTATCCAAAATCAGTTGGCCTTGAAACACCTAGCACTCCTACAACAACATCCGAAATGTGGCAAGGACACAAGGAAAAACCCACTTCCACCCGTTCGATGGCCAGGGAAGTAGTCCACCCTGAGAGGCCTTTGCCGCCGTGGAGTCGTCTTCTGGAGCACAATGCCGAAGGTTGTCTGCGGAAGAGAAGTGGGGAAAAGGAGGAGCACTACGAGGTGGAGATCTCGAACCACTTGTGGTCACTTTGGGGCAGCACACAGCAAGTGAAACCAGGGGAAAATAGTTCCTCGTCGGAGTCCGGATCTGAAAGGACCTCACCTCCTGGTCAGGCATTGGCATGCTGCGTGTTAGCCTGTTGTGCAGGCAGTTTTCAGTCCTTGGATTCCTGGAACTCCAGTGCGCTGGACAAGATCATGTCGAATGGGCGGGGCTACTATGACGAAAGCTTGGCGACCAGGCAACATTGGGATCGTACAGGAGAGCTCTGTCTGGAGTGCTTGAACACCACCTGCTTCCTTGATGGTCACGAGTTTTGGGTGGACATCGAAAAGCTCTGTACCGGTAAATTGTACAGCAGAACCAAGAGCCTGGGATCCGCACTGAGTAAGTTCTTCGGCCAGCACTTGCAAACGGGAATTCTTCAGCTTAGGGATCAGGCTCTGGCCTTTGGGTTTATCCCAGAGTTCGCCTCCGGCGGAGCCTTCTTCCTCTTCCACTGCCAGGCGAGGGGAAGGCCGCTTTTCAAGGACTGCGAAAGTGCCCCGTATGTGCTCAGGATGCGAAAGCTGCAGCAACTGCTCTACTGCATGCTCATCACATTGGACGAGAGGCGCCACAATGTGCCCTTCAGGATCTACAAGGTGGGATGTGTGCCCCGTGCTAATTAGCTGCGTGTGGCCAAGCTGAATATGCATATCCACTCCCCCTTAAAATTTAATCTCACCAGGCCACTGAATTATATAATTAAAATTATAGTGCACTATTAAGGCCAAAAAAAACCCCATCATATTGATATTGATACAATATAAACACACAAATGTACAGTGCCTGAGAAGGTAAGTGACATCAGCCCGATTACACCGCGTTTTGTATACTATGTAGGTGCACATAGTCACCGACTTGGGCTCTCGTAACCCACGTTAAGTATACATTTTGCCAGGCAAATCAAGAGTAATTGTCTCACATCACTGCGCTTGACATTGCATTTGATTTGAGGAGCGTTCGTTTGCCTTCTTCATGCTGTGGTGCTGTTTGTATCCTCATTTATGGTCTGCAAGCGGAAATGAGTTCAGTCTTTCATTCAATTGGCGGAATTCGTTAATTGGCAACCACGCAAATTCAAAATATTCGCAAAACTCCCTTTTTGCGAATCGCAATGACGTTTGACCCCGTCAATTGAGCGTAGGATTTGCTGGATGCTAAGACAAATTGCTACTAAATTCGGGTGCCGCATGGTAGCGTGATAATTTCATTATGCTTGAATTAAAATCGCATAAAACCAGCGGTGTGTATAAATAAAGTTTGTCACATGGCACGAAATGTGAAGGCTGTCATAAAAAAGAAAAACACTTACAACATCGAGTGAAATAACGCAAAATAAATATATAAAATGGGTGGCAGCTAGGCTTTTGGCCATTTAAACTTGTCGCACGGCTTTTATTTGTTTTGGCTTTTAGTTTTATTTTTGTTGTTGCTGCTTTCGGCGTGTGTTGTTGGCTGGCGAAAATGTCGTACAGAGTTTCCAATAAAACTGGCCATTTATCATGGCGCAGCCGCTTTGGAAAATATATTGAGAATCGACAATCGAATGTTACGCATACGCCCCGGAGGGCAGCTGTTGGCTGTTGATCGCTGCGCATGCGCAGTCAGTGGACTCGAATGCGGTTTCCACCGATCAGGCCTTAACCCCGGCTATTCTTGGCCCGATCCATTCCGATCCGATTCGATCCGACCCAACCGATTCCATTGGCGAACTGGGGGGTGCGTGCGCCTTTTCACGCTCTGTCAACTTTTGGGCATGGAACTACTGGGAGGAGGAGCAACTGAGACGCAGATTAGTGTCAAGATTTGCATACGAAATCGTATATCTGCCAGGTGCGTGTGTCGCCAATTTGGTAGGAGTGTTGCCAAATTTGGCTAATTCCGCCGAGCTGCGTTTGCCAAATCTTGTGCCACTGCATCCTGCACTCATGAATCATTTGTTGCTGGTGATTTAACCATTTATGATGGCTGTTTGCATTCAGATCTAGATATATGTACCAATTGCCTAATGAGGGGGAAGTGTTTAGAGTGGATTAAATCACCTTAGCAGTGTCGTTGACCGATCGTGGCTTAGTTTATTAAAAAGGCTTCTTGTAATCTGCTGAAATTTTCCATTTGCAAATGAAAAATTCGGGAGGAAAAGCTTTTTGTGGCTGACGTTGTGTCAACGCTTAGCGAAGTTGCAAACCACTCTGTTTTGGGGTGACCATGCCACCATTCAATTGGTTCATATCACAGCTATTCAAATGTTTCAAACTACATATGTATATAAACTAAGTACTTTTTTCTTATTATTATATAAAATTACTTTAAGTATTACTTTAAGGGTTGTTCAATCTTCTTGCTTGCATCATAACCCTATTTCGAGCATTTTCGGGGTAGCCAATGAAATTTGAAATTCAATACCCCGACATGAGCGTAGATGTAACAATGTTGTTGATGTACAATTCCTTGTCAGCTTGGTTATGAACTACCAAAATTATGCACAATGCTAGTATCTTCTATGTATATTTTATTTGTATTTGATATATGCTTATGGTAGGTATTAATATATATGTTTAAAATTTCCACTTTTATATACAAGTTATAGTAATTTAATTACATTACATCCGGATACTTATAAATAAAGACGCACAACCATCTAAGCCTGTTTACGTTGCTTGTTTTCCCAGCAAACAACGAGCAAGCCACACGCTGCCAAAAGAAACGTCATCAATTGAGCTGCACTGTGTGCTGTGCCCTCAATGAAATCGAAAAAAAAGGCATAACGCTGGCCACGAACAGAGCCGCCGAATGCGTGAGTCTGGCTGGCTGTCTGGTGGGCATCCATTTGATACGGCAGGAAATAAAAAAGTGCTGTGGCGACTAAGGGTTTCCCCAGAAGCAAGGCAACAACAACAGCTGCAGTGCGGGCAGCGACGCGACTGCGCTGCCAGCAACATTCAGTAGCAAGACTTTGGCACTCTGGCGAAGAAGCCTCGGCAACATCCACAGTCGTTCCTCGGCCGAGCAACCGTCTGCATCGCGCGCACTCTCGAAGCGATTTGAAGCCCATCCATCCAACCCTCGGAGGACCTAGTATTCGCCACCCAGCAGAGGCGCCACCAAGTCGCGTTCCGCATCCCCCAAAAGATTCGCATTAACATTCCAAGGAAGCCATGTCAGCGGTGCCGATGAAAGCCTTTCTGGCTGGTCTCTTCTTGCTGGCCAATGCCTGGCACATCACAGGTGAGATGTGTTAAACGTCGAAAATAATAAAGTGTCGATCGGCAAACTGAAACGCTCTTAAGTCCCCTTGTAAACATAAAGCCCCCCAGAAGTTGGTCTAATTATCCAGTTTTTCCAATGTGCGTGGTGCACAGAGAAAATTGTAAAAGCTCTGTGGTTTTAAGAGTAAACACTATGCTTAATTACAAAATGTACTCGAAATCCAGCATAATTTTGGACCGCAATTTTCTTCTGTGCACCTGTAATTCCATCTGGCCCACAAGGTCACGGATCCGCATAAAGTTTGGGGTGTGTTGGTTTTCAGACCCAGAGCCCATGAATGAAATTTGTTTCCAATTTTCGCGCAATTTGTTTATGTAGTTTTTCCGCCGGCCATTTAGCGCTTTTCCCTTGCGGTGTTTATAAAAATTCTCAAAATTTGGCTTACAACTAAAAAAGTTTCAGGTGAAATCCATAAAATATACTTGGCAATTTATGTTTCGCGCGATTCGAAAGCGGATTTATGGACGACACTTAAAATGATGGGTCTGTTTTTATCTGTCGTAAACAAATTAATAAAAGATGGGTGGAATATAATGAAATATTAATAGGAGGCTATGTGGGCTTAAATATAGAAGCGCTCACTTGTATATTTTGCATTGAACACGTGTAGAAAGAGAAAAGACATTTGAAAATTATGAGCACTATTATTTGTTGCGTGCAGTTAGGCCAGTTTAAAATTATACAATAAAGAGGCTTTATTTTCAAGTGAGAATTTGTATAGCTATCCCGATTTGTAAGTAAATGCCCGAAGTTAGGTAAAATAATTTCTGTTGATCCATTTTCATAATATACTGCACATTTCCTCATCGCGTATGGAACAAGTTCGTGGGTCATTGCTTCCTTGATGGACATCGGTTTCTATATATACACGTGCATATTCGCGTTTCGAGAATTTTCACGCTTTTCAATGATTGGCAACCTGCATGCCCTATAAATACAAATATTCGCCCGACTGCCAGACATTTCGATATTTATTTCCACAGTCATTTCGGAACGGCCCACATGATTTGCCAAACAGAATCCAAACGCCGAATGCATTTTCAACATTTCCATGGCCCGTTGAATGCCTTTGAATCGCTCCTGATTTTAATGAGGGTGATTGAGAAATGGGCATTGTGATTGGGTCATTAGGCGGTGAATCGAAGCAGCAGCTCCGGCCCCCTGTTGCTCTCAATTAGCCATTCCCGGTGTCCTGCAATTATCTAATTGCTCTATTTTTGCTTGCGTTTCAATCTGGGTTTACGAGATTCGGGGAGTGCGCATGTCAGAGTGGCGCCAGGATGTCGCCTGCTCCAGTTTCCCGCTGTCTTCGACATCTGGCATCCCGCATCCCCCAGAAATCTCTAGCCACACTTGGCAGGAAACTATGTCAAAGTCTGGCCGCCAGTTTGGGGGTTAGTTCTCTGCGCTTCCCGACTTGAATTGCGTAATTTGCGCCAACTGATAATGCAGGCAGATAAAAGTTTCGGAGTACCTTCGGCCAGGAAGTTGAGATTATCCTGACACACATCCGATCCGTATCGTATTATATTTGTTATTCTCGCGCTACATTTCTATGGGGGTGCTTTTGCTGATGCAAAGGCAGAGTTGTCGGTCCTCAGGGCGGAATATTTCCAAAGGAACCCAGGCAGGGCCGTTGAGTGCAACTTCCTTCAAAACAAGTCTCAGCTTTCAATTACCCCAGAACTGCTTTAAAAGAAGCCACACCAAGTCGGGCCATGTGCGTGACCTCAGCGAATGCTTTTAGAGTGTTAAGCGTGGGCGATAAAAAACCATTGGACGGCGACCTTGGATGACACTGGAAATAAAAATTGTTAGGACTATTTAAAGGGATATTTACTGAGGATATAAACTTTTGCAATATCCATTATGAGCCTTGATAACAGAATAGAAAGCCTAAGAACTTTTTCTGTGTGTAGCTGTGGGAAACAATCAATTACCCACACTACACCAACTTAGAACTGTGCCAATTACCTGAAACTGTTCTAAAGACCCCTGAACAAAAGAGCCGAAAGAATACAAACGGTGTGGCAATGGATTTTGCATATGTCCAGTCAATATAAGACTGCCAAACTTTTCCACCAACTGGCATCCCAAGGTCACTGCAACTGGAGCCTTCGGAGCGTATACGTAATATCGCCACCTCTAGTGTAATATTATAATTTAGCTGGGAAAGGAAAATTATAAATATGTTATAGTCAATATTTGACAGCCACCACTCCTTTAAGAAACCCCTTTCAAAACTGTTTGCCCTCAAGGTGCTCTAGTTGAGCAACTGAACTCGTGGCATGTTTGCCTTTTCCTGTGGTAAACAGGCATGTCCTGGCATTTTCAAAGGGCCGGACATGCAAAACTCTTTCAAGGACACGACCGACGATCTTGATTTACTGTCGCGCCAAATCACGCAACCTTATCAACACAATTAGAGGAGTTTCCCTTCCCATTTCCCACATCATCTAGGCTCTTGGACTAATTAAATCATTTGTCTAATTCTATAAATAGTTGAGACTCATCCGAACAGTTTGTTATATGAATTCTTATGTTAAAGGTGTGAAAATTTATTTTAATGTGCGAAATGAACGCGGTGAACTGAAGAAAAACAAATTATTATGAAACAAAAATAAACAGAAACCGAACTAGTAATATGTTCACAAAAGGAAAAAATATTAAAATGACTTCCAGGCTGCAAAAGCTTAACACATTTAAACAAACTTTTTGTTTGTCGTTCATTGTGCTTCAAATCTATCACATACCTCTGGCATTTAATTTTTTCATGTGAAAAGTACTAATATCACTGGTAAACTATGGTACTTTACCATACAAACTTGACTCATCTTACCACTTTTCTAAGGCATTGTGCATATATGGTACAAAAAGAACAATTTACTTAGTTATTTAGTTTATTATTTAAAGTAGTGGTTCAGTTTCCACTCACTACTTAGCAAGAGATTCTTTATTCTCCGCTCCACAAATTTCGAATTACCCCGCACTTTAACAACTAGAATTCGGTTACGTATACGTAATAAAATTCGAATGAGGCGCCACATCGACTGGCCCCACGCATTCTCCGTTTTCGCAGTGGGCGACCCAAAAGGGGCGGCACATGAAGATGATGATGTCAACCTCGGACTGGAGTCCACAGAGGAAAGCCACACCAAACTGTGTCACCCTCTTTTGTGTTTATTTGTTTCACAAACAAAGTTTCCTTTTCGGTGGAAAATATGACCCCATGAAAGGTCAACTGAAGTCAAAACTGATGGAGTTACTTCCCCTTTATTTACAGCCATAAATGAGCAGCACCAGAAGCATCACCTGCAGTGCTGGCACTGTAGCTCGGACACAATTGGGGCGGAGGACTTCTGCGACGTGACCTTCCAGGAGGACAACATTCCCACTGACCTGATCAAGGAGCGGAATATAAATCTGCTAAGGAGCTGCAACGGCACCATTAACTCCGATCACGAGAGGGCCGTTTGCCGCAAGACCGTGGAGGAAAGTGAGTAATCAGACCGAGGCACTTCCGCATACACATTGAAAGCAATCTTAACAAATTCCAGATAATGGCAAGCTGATCACCAAGCGATTCTGCTACTACACCAACAAATCAGATCCCGTGGAGCTGTGCAACATCACCAGTCCGGAGAAGAACGTGCGGCGGATATTCTGCGAGGACTGCCTCACCGATCGCTGCAACGGAGCCTTAGCAGGTGCATCCATTTTGGAGATGCTGCTGCTCCTGCCCATCGCGGGCCTCATCCAACAGTTTGCCATCTAAGCAAAAGATCCCCAGGTCGATTTTCAGTTGGAACGTGATATTTTGCCTGGCTCTCGGGCCGAGCTGTTGCTGATTTACATTTGCGTTTAGCTCGAATTAACTTAGTTTCGGGGACACTTGCCCCCCACTCATTAGCTTACATTCAAATGGAAGTTTAGGGTTCGATTATAGGTTTATAGTTTGCCTGGCCGAGTGCCGATGTTTGCCAAGCTCAAAGCTCAAATTCCGAATGAAATCCAATTCAAACATTTACCAAACAACACAATACCATAACGAAAGAAATTATAAATAGATGAAACAATAATCAGTAGAGATTAAACCCCCAAGCACAGTAAATACTCACTTATTAGTCTATGTACAACATGATATTTTAATGTAAAGAACACAAGCCCTCACCTATGTAATTATCTCAGAAGCTAGACAAACAGAAACACACACTTAAAATCAAAGTATTAAAGCACTCGAATATACAAAACCGAATCACCGAATAAAGTTCGCACATAAATGGGTTGGACTTAGAGGAATTTCAGAAGGTCTATAATTGCGTCAACAAGTCGTTGTTTTGTGTTTTGATCCAACCCCGGATAGAACTCCTCAATTTGGATACTTTGCCAGAGTTTAGCCATGTATCCGCTGAATTCTTGGCTATTTTTTTCACCACTCTTATATCGCTCGTAAAGCATCAACTCGGCTTCGACCATTGCAGCATAGGACTCTCGATTGCCGATATACAGCTGGTAGAGAAGCGCAGCCAGCCTGGTGGATCTCTCCAGGGTGTACGTCCGACGAATCACTGCCTTCAGGATCCTTGTCAGTTGGTCTGGCTTAAACACACAGTGGAGTTTACGGGAATGCTGTCCTATAGCCAACTGCCACTTGCCCAGCTCATGATCCTCGGATTGCAATGCTTGCTGGAACAGATCAGAGCAGTTGAGGGTCTCCAGATGCTCGCGGATCTGTTCGCGGATGAGATAACCCTGCAGGTGATGACGAACTGTCACGTTTCTCTCCTTCCGGCACACCACATGCTGCAGAGTCTCCTCCAAATCCTCGATCTTAGCCACATCTCTAGGGTAGTCGGCTTTCAGTTTTCCCCACGTGGACACCACCAGGAAGAGCTGCTCGGATACGGTGCCGTTAAAGTCCTCGATCAGCTGAAGCATCCGCTTGTTGTCATAGCTGATCACCTGCGTTCCTAACGTTGCATCAGACGGCATAAACAGCAGGGGGAATACTAAAAGCAACGTAGCAATCATCTCGGAACTCAAACTGCAACTGAACCAAAAGTAGCTGGGTTATCTTTGAACTCGGCTTATCAGCTTGGTTCTATCGCAAAGTTCTCTCGTGCCAAGATGAGCATCTACGTTTTCAAATAACTATGGTTTAAAAACACAAATTATGGCTATAATATTATTTATATTCCTATAGCCCCACGTTCTGTTAGTAATTATACTACGTTCTCTTTTTCTCCTACCTATTGTAGTAATCTTCTGTTTAAGATTTTTATCATATATCTTTTTGAAAAGCCAAGGAGGCCCCAATTCGATAATACCATCAAAACTGTCAATGTGTAAGCCAACACCACCAGACGGGTCTTCCAAAGAGCCAGTCCCGTGGAGAGCTACTGTTTTGCTTCCTGTTTACCACAATGACGGGAAACACTAATCCGAAATACATAGAAGTTGAATCCAATTAGACAACCTCCGTACGAGACAATGGAACCCTCACAGTTATCCTGTTGTCCTTGTTCCTCACAGTTCCAACACAGCCTTCCGTTCAGCCATTCTGAGCCCCATGTCTGCCCAGCCGGCCACATCTAATTAAATTTATGCAAATTATTGGCCGTCCTTGTTGATTAGTGACACCCCATCTCATCCGTGCCTCATTAGGTTTCGATCGTGCTCAATGAGATTAGGGGCCAAAAGAATGTTTGTCAGCCTTGCCAACGTAAAATCGTTCTACTTTTGGTGACATACTTTTGGGCGGATGCTGAAATGGCTAGCATGAGTTAGCTATCCTCTAGAAGCACTCAATTGTCTGGGGTATAATAATCATTCGCCACTTTGTACTGATTCCACAAATAGACGTGTAGTTTCTGTCACTTTAGAGAACGAATGTTAATGATGAATCTACTTCTGACTCATTACACGCCCAGATCATTCTCAAAGATGTAGTATATTTAAAGGTAAGATACATTTCAATAACAAGTAAATGTGAAAATACAAAGCTGTGAGAATATTTATTTTTTTTACAATATTAATATGCCTGCATATAAAGGCAATGCATATGAAACAAACAACTGACGTCACATCCAAAATAAAAAAAAACAAGTAAGAAACCGAAATCATAGCTTACAACCGGTTTTCTTGGGCGTAGAAACAATAATAGAAACAAGCACCAAATTCCACTCAAAACAAAAACAGAGAACGCATTTTGAGACCCAAACTTTGAGTCGATTTCATTATTTCAGAGGGATTTTGCTGCTGGAGCTGCGCTATTGCCGTTGTTACAACCACCAACGCCACACAATTTCAGACGTGCAGCAGACATCGTTGACGGCGGTTGATAATCGTGCCTGACTTTAAAAAAAAAAATCGTTTTCGAAAAGCAATTCCCACACTCGAAGTATTCGCGAAAATGGTGTCCGCTCTGAAATGCAGTTTGGCCGTGGCCGTTATGATCAGTCTGGCTTGTTCGGGTGCGTTGGTTGCGAAAGTGTTGGGCTGTGGAAAATTTGTATTTAACGGAGTGCTCAAGGAGAGCCAGCTGACGGAAAACTAAGAAAATTTATTAAGACAAATTTCTAACGGCTATTATATGTAGAACCGTTCTATTAAACATTTTTTTCTATTTATACATTTTTTTCTTCGATCCTTTTTTTTATACAAATATTAGCAGAAATGTTAGATTTAAAATAATTACAAATATTGTTTATCACCTAACTGAAGTCTATTCCTGGGACCGACCAAAGCTCCTTTCTTCTTGTCCTTCAAAGTTCTTTAGACTGTGATTATATTAAAGGCGTTTTATATCTGTAGTATTTTATCCATATACTTAATACATATTTAATCCATGCCTATATCCCATAGCCTACGCCATCAAGTGCTACCAGTGCGAGTCCCTCACAATGCCCAAGTGTGGCCTGAAGTTCGAGGCTGATGAGACGTTGCTGCTGGACTGCTCCAGGATCGGACCCCCACGCTACCTGCAGAACTTCTTCCCCCTGCGGAACGCCACTGGTTGCATGAAGAAGACCCTCGAAAGCGGTGAGTTCACAGTCCCTAGGACTATCATATTGTAGTACTATAACATATAGGAAGAAAACACAATCTTAAGATTTCATAAATCAGCAAAACTGAGAAGAAAACTCTATGATTCCTCCATTATTAAGCTAGAAATAGCGCAATTAAGCAATACAAGCCCCTGAGATCATCGCAGAAAATCGGGTTGTATTAGTCTCTGATGTCATGCGTGAATATTTCGCTACCTGATTTTCAGACGTTACTTTTTTCCCTTTCGACGTGATTTCTAGTCACTTTTATTTGCGTCTTATTTTCCAGCAATTACATCAAATTGAGAGCTTAATTCGTTTTCTCGTAAAAATAATAATGACAGGGACGAGAGAGAATGCCGCAAGCTCCGAGCTATTCGACTTATCAAACTTAGCATTTCTGAATTTATTTACAAGGCAGATCGCCCGATAAATTAATCCGTCACAAATATTGTGATCGTTTTTGATCGTTTTTGAACGCCAAGCCAAATCAGCTTCGTATCTAGTCAATTTATTCAGAGGAATCAAACAAAAAGTTTGTAGAAAAATACGACATTTGAGATAACAGGGCAACGAATTATGTTTCATCGAGGTGTGAAGCAAATTGTTGATCTTTGTTTTTCTTGACAATAAACTACAGTGTTTTGACTTGAATAAATAAGCAATTAACAAGTATCCGAAGCCAAAGGTACAATGGGTTCATTCAGCAACCCCAACCAGAGAAAGTTGTTGGCCCAATTGCTCATCCAAACCAAACAATTTGCTCTCATTCCAGTGGCCGGACATCCGCAGATCGTGAGGAGCTGCTACTTCGGGGACATCAACAATATCCAAGCTGGCTGCCAGTCGGATCCCTCTATGCCGTTCGTTAAGCAGCTGGGCTGCGATGTCTGCACCAAGGACGAGTGCAACGGATCCTCCTCCCTGGCCCCCATCGCCGGAGCCATCCTGCTCTTCTTCGGCGTGGCTCGTCTGCTGGCCTAGATCTTAACTAGCTAGTAAATTACCTGTGCGTAGTATTTAACGATCTTGTTCTCTGGAAATTTCTTCTAAATTTGTTTTAATAATAAATGCACGACGAATGGTTGTCATAGCAACATGCCAAACTATATCGCATTCTTTTATTAACAGCTGCAGATAAACAAACAAACAGATAGAAAACAAACAAACTTACTTTCTTGGGAAATAACATTTCAGTGCTTCTACAAAAGCAGTTGCCTGAAAGCCCCCCATTACCCACACATATGTAAATCATCCAGTACAACAATGCAATTAAATTAAATTTAATACTTCGCGTAAAAAGAAAACTTACCATGACAAATCAGCTAAATGAAAAAGAAACAACTGTTGATTGTTTACTTTTCAACTTCCCTCCACCCATGTAAATCATCAGATGAGTAACTCCCCAAACAGTGTATTTATTTTTGAACAATAGTAATTCTACTAATCGCAATTTTTACGGGGACTCGCCGTAAGTAGAGTCACATTGAAACTCGAAAGCAGTTCAATGACTCAGAGCAGAGCAGATACTGAATCCAATGTATGTGAAACACCTGGGATCTAATTAGTGTGCACCCACATGAGCAACCAAAATTTGTATGATCGTATAAAAGGTCACTTAAATGTGCCCCTTTTTAAGCGGGATGTGGGATTTATGTCCGTCTGCCTTCTTAATTACGTTTAATTGAGTTCTGTTTCATTTGCAAGTTAAGTTTCAGTAATTCTTCTACCCTTCGGATTCGAGTTTACAAAGTGTTAAATGCAGCCCGGCAGAGTTCAAGAAACTCCAATTGAGAGATCCGAGATCACTTCTGCAGATCGAGGGGCTTTGGAAAACTGAAAGATGCCATGGATCTTCTCTCCACCCCGCGTGCCCCAATTAACCCAAACTCATTTGGCATCATTTCAGAAATTACTTAATTGAAGAAAATAGAAATTTGTGGGAAAGCCACTTAACTGAGTGTGTGTCCATGTTTGGGCAAGATTAGGAAACGAAATACACTACACTTAATATGCTTATAAACCAATTAACTGAAGAACTTTCAGCAAGGCGTTGGCTGCGTATTGAAATTTTTAAATCTATATAAATGTATAATGAATACTAAATTAAAGTTCTGCTTCTAAAGTACACATAAAAATAAAAAATAATCAATACTACCATATCAAGCCATTTAAACGTTTCACTGACAAATGTGCAGCGTTTATTTTGTCAAAATACTGATGCCGACTAGTGTATAAAAATTAACTTATTAAGTTTTATACCTTTTGGTATAAAAATAATAACTATAGAAGAGCTAGTTCTATTCAGTTCATTTCAAGATCGAGCGCTAGCTTCACCAATAACAGGTAACAATAATAACTTATAACTTTATAACTAGAAGTTCTTTCGAATGGGTATAGCCTTAAGCATCCTGTCCATTTGTTTAGCTCGGGTATGAAATCTACTGGAACTATTGCAATATTTCATGTAGATCAGGTAGATCCTTTTGATTTGCCAGAAAATATTCCACCGGGGGTTGGTTTTTAATGGTCGAACAAACTTGAGCTGAAAGTCTGCGTATTTGAACGTACGTAAATGTCTTCATGCGATCTTCACTTTGCTTCATTTGATAAAAGGATGTGATAAGTTCGTACCAATTTATTACATTATCAATTTATTTATCTTAATTAATTAGGTAATCCATATTAGGATTGTAAATCGGGCATAGTTAGACCTGATTGCAGAGAATTTGTAAAATTCATTCAATGCGTTTTATTTTATTAGTTTTTGAATTTACATATCATAGAAAATTACGAATTCAGGATATCATAATTTAAACATAATAGGCCTAACATAATTATGCAAATAAAAAATTAAGATTAATATTGGTTGTGGAAATTGCTAGCGCAAGTGCGTATTTTTCTAAATGTTTATGTTTATTCATTGATAGCATCATTTTGAATGCCGCATTCTTCTTTTCAATGTGCTCCCAGCGTGGATTTGATAATCTATGTCCGTTTGCCAGGATTCGGCTTATAGGACTTGATGGGCGGCTTGCGCATAAATTTCATGTCAGTAAGATTCGGATATGGACTCCAAACACTTACGTTTGCTGTACTCATAGCTCCTAGGTATGTAGATGACTGGGGGCATAAAATGTTCCTACTCATAGGTCACCACTTCCACATCGCCGACTCTAAAAAGATCAAAATGTTAGTTGGTTGAAATTTAAGGAAATCCTAGGACGCGGGGACTCTCAGGTCCATTACACCTGCTTTGGTTATTAAATGATACAAAATTATACTTTACAAGTAACTTACTCGTCAGGATTTCCCGCAACTCGCTTAATCGGGTTGATGTACTTGAGAGACCCATTGCTGTTGCCTCCAAACATCTTGTCGTTGACAGATCTGCAAAATAACAATAGATTTTTACTCTTTGCCTAAATTTAACCCGTTGTATATCATATGCTCAACTTGCTTGTCAAGTGAGTCAAGCTACATCGGTATGCAGAGGGATCCCCATTACCTGTCGGCCTCCAGATAGAGTCCGTTAATGTTCTTGGCCGACTCGGGATCCATTTCATTCAGCTGGCGCATCTGCTCGTGCGAAACCTCGTCGTTCTTGTCTGGAATAAGATACGGATCTCGGCCAGGGCGTAGGCTATGCGGGCATAGCACTCCGCCGGGGTGGCCACCGTGCCGACCTCCAGAAAGAGATTCTTCTGAAAATGGGCATACCTCGCCTGTGCTGCGCAGCTCCTCCTCTTTGTTACGATCGCGCATCGAATAGCGAACCTTGATGGCAATCTTGCACTGGGTCTCCTCCTGAAGGCGACGTAGCGAGTTCCCCTTGGGCCCCAGGATCTTGCCAGTGAAGTTGAACTGCGCAAGGGTAAGGATTCATTTTGCGGTCGGAGGGGATAGCTAATTGTATAAAACCGCACTTTAAAAGCTCCCTTTTGCGTTATCATGGAACTGGAACGTCTACGGCACACTAATCTGGCCATAGGAGGAGGAGCCATGAATCCTTTCTCGGATCCTACAGCCTTGACAATACTGGCCTCCTTTGTGGAATCTTCTGTCTGATTTAGTCGAGTTTCATCCACAACAAGTTGTTAAGTTGGAAGTGGACCACCCCCTAGACCTAAGCTAATCTAACCTAATGTTATTACTGGACAGTAATTCCCATTGCAATTCATATATTTTGTTTGATTTATAGGACCTTTTTACACTTAAATTATGAATATCATTTTGGTAAATTATGACTAAATTTATTGAAAACGAAAAACCAGTGCAAATTTCTATTACTTCGTGTAACAGTGGGTAAAACGACATATGTATGATCGGAATCTACAAAGAATGCTGCATTGCAAGTTGCAATTTGCAACCATCTGAATGGAATTAATGCACCCTCTCCAAGGATAACTTGCTAAAAATACATTAACAAACTTGCAATAGAAAATAACTGAAGCTGTGAATATTTGTCAATATGAATATAGCAAAATCAAAGGGAGCGAGTAACACGATAAATAAGTCAAGTCCAATAGGGGACAGCTCAGAGTGTTGTTAATTGCTGAAATTAGCAAAACAATGAAAATGAGTAACGTATCCGAATGTATTTCAAACTGCGCATTTTGCTAAAAAGGGCAACGGATTTACTTGAAGTCAATAATTCCAGAGATTCGAAGAACCTCTTTGACATGCAGAGCCCATAAGAACTTTTTTTTGGCAATTCCGGGAGCGCCGAAACTGAGTTCATCATAGTGCCAAAATAAAACAAACATAAATAATTTACAAAAACGGCTGACATCACCCTAAACAAGTCCGAAAAAATGCTTGATATTTATGTATGCATGCGTCTCGTTTGTGTGTCAAATGATGGGAAAAAAACATTGCGGCAGCTTTTATACAAATTCAACGAGAGAGAACGGTATCGTCGAGTTCCTCGATTATCAGTTACCCAGTACTCAGACAAATAATACAGTTAAAACATTTTTAAGAGCGAGTTGTCGTTCTGTGGGTATGGTAGAATTTCGTTCTAGAATTTTCAACCTAACATTTGCAGTTTATTTAGTTCCCTATAAATCCCCGAGCAGTTGCTAGTGATCGTGATCGGATATACTGGCTCCTATCTGTTACATACGTTCCATCGAATCTAGTACACCCTTTCACTGTACGAGTAATGGGTATACAAACACAGAATTGAAACACGCAACGTACACACGTTTACTTCGAGTGGAAGCTTGATTTCGAGTGAGTGGAAAATACTGAGTGAAAAAATTGGAAGCGGACTGAACGCTTTCGCTTTGGACGCCAGCATGAATCTTACAAACGCTCGCCAACTGCCGTGCAGTCAAGGTTTGCTTTAAGTAATTTTCCAAAAAAGTAGTTTCAATCCCTGAAAATGGTGTCGAGTGTAAAAATGATCTTGGCTCTCACCGTCTTGGCCACCGTAGCCTGCACTGGTATGAAAGTTACCGGAATTACCAATCCGGAGTAATCTACACATTCTACGATTTCTAGGCTACGCCATCAAGTGCTATCAGTGCGATTCCTTGACTAATTCCGAGTGTGGAAAGGACATCAAGTCAGACAGTAGCCTCGTTTTGGATTGCACCAAGATGGCTCCACCTCGATTCCTCCAGAACTTCTTCCCGGTTCGCAACGCCACCGGTTGCATGAAGCAGACCATCGACAGTAAGTAATCTGGTGGGGATCGGCCATAGCCATGATCTCATCGTATCGATTGCCCACGCGAAACCATCCCCATTTAAGCAATTTAGGTTGATAAATTAACTGGGTCTTAGTGCTCACAATGAGAATAATTGAGTTTTCACTCTTACCTGAAAATATGATTGATTCTAAAGCAACGAAATAACAAGAAATATTTGTTCAAAACAAATTAATTAATAGAATATACCTCTGACACTTCTTAATGAAAGAGAATGAGAGAATCTAGGCGTTTAGCATCGAAATATATTTAGAACTGTTCAAGATCAGCGACTTGCTATTGGAATTAAATATATATATGCATATCGTGTGTAGACCATGGAAGGAACCACATATGATGAATGGGGCATACTCATAAATATGAGAAGAAGGTTCAGATAAGGTAGACTGTACTGACTATCTTACATGTATAAAAACAATATCTATTGTATATATGTACTTCCTCATTTATTATACTATAATGATAAAGTGCGTTTGCTCACAGGCAAGTGCGTTAATCTCACAACGGAGATTAGTCGCTGTCCCACAGCAATATGTGCCCTTCATTAAAAATGCATCATGACAATGGACATAAACGCAGCAGTACCTTTTTAAGTGATTTGTTCACAATTTACTTGATTGTCCAGCGATTCCCAAGCATAAATACTCCCTAGGGCTATATGGTATTGAGAATAATTGGACCCCATTCACTTTTGCTACGGAATTATTTATGTTCGGTGACCGCAACATCGCCTCAGTCAATTGTTTGCTAATTACATTAACATTCGACCACGTCTTGCGTTTTATTGAATACATCATCGTCAGTTTTAATTAAACACCAGACAATTGGCATCCCATTCAGCTCAAAAGTTCGTCACATCTATATTAGAACTTTAAATGTGTTCTACCTTTTGTGAGATATACATAGGGAATTAATAATAATTATGGATTTATTTTAATGATTACAATTTGTAATTTTTGGATTTAAATATCATTGTCCGAATGTAAAAACCTGAATAGTCTGACCAAAAAAATATTATTTATTTAAAGGAAACACACTTAAAGTCAGAATATACTTTATAGTTTGAAAAAGCTGCATACAAATAGAATTGAGTATCAGAGAAAGTCTAAAAATGAGAATTTTTGAATATTTCTCTATACATTTATCTCCGAACACATTAGAACACACAGCACGCTTTAATGTCGTAATTTCTGAATCTAATTGCCGAATATATGATTTGAATTTATAATATATCAAAAAGAATAACAACCGACAAAGCATTTCCATTTACACTTAACCAAATAATTTGTACCAACTTCTAAAATGTTTACTTGCAGTTCCCGGTAACCCGCAAATCGTGAGGTCCTGCTACTTTGGCAACATCGCCGACACGAAGGTTGGATGCCAGACCGATCCCAGCCTGACGATCAACAAGTTGCTGAGCTGCGAGGTTTGCACCGAGGACGAGTGCAACGGAACCTCCTCCCTGGCCCCCATCGCCGGAGTCATACTCCTGTTCTTTGGCCTGGCCCGTCTGCTAGCCTGAACGAGGAGCAGTTTGTAGTACCGCTGAGCTATCCCAAACATATCGAACTTGCTGTTGGGAAGCCAGACCCATGGAGCTGCTTTAGTCACCTTTGAATCTCTTGTAATTGTTACACCCTTTTAAACTGTTTTCGCCCACATTAAATGTCGCTTTATTTATGTGAAGATATTTTATGGTTATTCGTAGATTAATTGCTAGCTTTAACTGATAGCCTTCCAGTTGGGCAAGCAGAAAATCCATGCGTGTCTGGCACACTTCAAGAACTGGCCCCATCCAATCTACGTCTCTTCTGCAGGGCTCTCTATATGCTGGGCTGACGATTATACGAACAGACGGAAAAGCGGAAAAGTTCTCTCTGTGATTTTACTCGCTTCGACCATACACTCCCAGTTTTCCTTTTCCATTTCCATTTCCCACAGGGTCGCTATAAGTTCGGCGCGTCAAGTCTCCACCCGCTAAATGTTCATTAAATTTAGACAAATTAAAACGCTGAGCGATGACGCCAGGCGAAATGGCCATAAAATGTTTTCACCACAGAAAAAAGAGAGCGATAAACGGAAAAGAGAAAAACGGCAAGGAGTTGAATTTGGAAAATGCTTTTGGCATTCTTTTAGTTCGATTTCGTGTGCGGACGTCGACTGACAGACGGCTCCAAGAATTTAGCCGGGAAATCGGGGAAAATCAAAAAACAAAACTGAGGGAAAATTGGCAACGCGTGTTTACATTTTTATTTCCTACGTGCTGAGACCCAAATAAATATAAAATAAAAGTCATTTATATAGTTGAAAACACACATTTATTTATATTCAAAATATATACTATATTTGCTTATACAAAACATACAGTTTTGTATGTTCAAACCTCGTGCGGATCGTTTCAATTGCGCCGAGCAGAGCTATAAATAAGCCCGCCACTTGAATTATTTTCCATAAAACCATCAAATACAACAAATTCCAATCACCAGCGAGAAAGGTGGCAAACCGATTTTCCTCCCATCAACAATGCAGCATTATTTACTTTTGTTTGGCGCGCTCATCTCGCTACTGGCCTCAGGTTTGTTTTTGTTCTGTTTGGACTTGTTTCTTTCGAATTTGTACTTTGCTTTGCGAGTTCTGCGTTTGCCGCGACCTGTCGGCTGTCCCCGCCTGATCTCATTTCTGCCATAAATAAGACGCGTCTCTGGTCTTCCCATCCCAATGCCACTAGCTTACGCCATCAAGTGCTATGCCTGCGAATCCGTCTACGAGGCTAGTTGCGGCGACGACTTCGAAGTCGAGAACCATTTTAAATACGACTGCGCCTTCATTGCTCCTCCGCGATTCCTGGAGAACGATCTGCTCAGCGTGAATGCCACGGCCTGTTTGAAACGGGTATTCAAGGGTGAGTTTAAACGAATATGTTTCTCAAAACACGTTCCTACGGATTTGAAGCCTTGCTAGGATAGTAACTTTAATAGTTATGAATCAATAGGTATAGTAAAAAGAAAAGAAAGTTTGAAATATAAGATTAAAAAGTGGATATATCGTAATTCACCAAAAATGTATCTATCCACCAGATATTTTTTTAAAGTAATTGTTCATTAATTACAAATACAGTCCGATTAGCAGCGGACAAAAAAAGTGTGTTCCGAAAGGTAAATGTCTGTATACTCATTAAACATTCGCAATGTTGTCCGTCCGAGATTTGTATTTACTCTTCAGATAATAATTTCTTTAATGATTTGTGACGCAAATCAAAACAAATAAAATTAATTATGTGAAACAGTCATACATACATTCATAGACATACGTGCATATACGGACAGCTGTGACCTTATTTCAGAAGAATCTCGTAGACTTTCCAACAATCTCTTGATATTTTGGACAATACGTACACATTTCGTATAAGCCCATTAAAGACGGACAATAAAAAATGTGTTTATTTACGATAAGTCAGCCCGAAAGTAGACTAACCCAATGTTTTGCCTCTGCAGAAAACGGCGTGCGTAAGATCGTCAGAGGCTGCTACTTCGGCGAGGTAAATGCCACCGATGTGTGGTGCAAAATGGACCCCACCCTGTCGGCGGTGCAGAACTCAAGTTGTCATGTGTGCGACAGCGAGAACTACTGCAACGGATCGGAAAATCATCCAGTGGATAAATGGAAAATCTTCGGCAGTCTGGTCTTGTTTCTCTTGGCAACTCAACTACTCTGAGGCGACAGGAGACGAAGTGGAAATGTGGAAATGTGGAGCGTGAAATGAACATTAAAAGGCACAGTAGCTTAAGTAAACCTAGTTCAATTTAGATGTATTCCCAAGGCCCAGGACTATCAATTAGTAAAGCCCACATTAGTAGAGCACACCATCCACAAAACCGTTTAGCCAAATCTGCCCGGCCCACTGTATTAATGGCTAATCAACGCCGAACATGGCGTATGAGCAACATCAGCACACCGAAATGAGCCGAAAAGCTGGCAAACAAATTTCGAACGATCCAAATACAAACTAATAAAAACTAATTTTACACAGAATGCCAAATTGTTTATTTGTTCAAATGCCACTAATGAACCTTGCCTGAAATAAATGGATTGGCGAGGAAAGGGCAAAGGGAATGGCAGGGCAGGGTAGGGCAAGGCAGAGCACGATGTCAACACGCATTGGCCAGGGAAAAGCCAACGATGGAGAAGTGAAAATGTGAAAAAATCTGTTATGAAAATCAAATTCACATTCTGAATGCGATTGTTCGCACGTTCAGTTCAGTTTCTGTTTAGTTCAGTCGCGTGTGTGCATCGCTTCGAGTCGGTGGTCGGTGGTCGGTGGTCGGTGGTCGTTGGTCGGCGGCTTGTGGCTATATAGCGCATCTATCATGTGATTAAAATCGGTCCGGCAACCGAGAAGACAACATCTGTATTCGCGCACGTATCGGCATCGCCAAGCTATAGCTATAGCCATACTGACTCACCGCGACCGCCGGACGACAGTGGAATCAACTGTTTTCGGGGGCGGTACGATGGCGATGATGGCAGCGCTTGCCTCGCTCTTTCTGCTCGTCACGCTGGCCAGCTCAGGTGAGATTCTCGATTCGCGCCCGCCACTCATCACATTCCTGCCCCGAAATTGTAGTTCATATTTTGAAATATCTCAGAAGCAGAAGACTGTCAACACGATTTATTGCGAATCAGTGAATTTAGGGTTTTACCGACTGTTTTGCGGGAAACTGTTCAGTAAAGAAAAACATATAAACAGCTTTCTTTGTTTATTTCATTGTTTACGTATAGAGTCTAAAAAGTTCAAGAATTATATTACAAATTTTAATTAACTTACATCTGAAAAGAAATTAACGTTTTGGAACATTAAGAATGGTTTTAAAGCTAATTGTTTACTTTAAGATAAAGATAAGGTCTACCAAAATGCTCATCCATTGTTTTCCTTTCTGTGCACTCTCGTGGACACACATTTTTACGGATGTCGTCATCAGCCCGTGCCATTACCTGCTACGAATGTGATTCCGTCAATAATCCAGGGTGTGGGGAGCGATTTGTGGGCGATGACATATCCACGACGGATTGCGATGTGGTGGCGAACATGCGATCCCTGGGAGCGGAGGCCACTTGCCTTACCAAGTACCATGAGGGAAGTGAGTATACGAGTATGGTTTCTGGAAAATATGTCAAGGAAATCCCTTATAAAATGACTCACTTTTCGCAGTGCCAGGAGACACGCGCTTCGTGAGGCGCTCCTGTTACTTTGGCGATGCCTCCCCAATAGGCGTCAGTTGCGACGATGGACCAGATCCTGTGGTGCCCTTTATGAACTTCCTCGGCTGCACACTGTGCGATACGGATTTGTGCAACGCAGCCGCTGGATTATCCACACTACCCTTGGTCATTGCCCTTTCGATACTCGGACTGCTTGTCCTACTGGCGACCTAAGGAAGATGAGTCGCGTGGAACGGCGGCGGTCGTATTTCAATGTTTCCTATTAAAAGTAATATACTCCAGTATTGTATAAAAGATTGTTGTTTTCTTGGTCGACTAACTAACATGACTTCTTATACTCATGCAAAGGGCGCAGAACAAGAACGACCCAAAGTTTATCCTTATATTCTTAATTTTCTAAGGCAAATGGCTTAAGTTATAAAAAGCCTACTGAATATGTAATAAATTTAACTTAAAGCCCCTAGAAGAATGAAATAGAAGCAAATATTTTTTAATTTTTATTTTATTTGATTTTCTTTCCATTGTTTTTATACATCCACTAAAATGATTTAACATACATATATATTTATATAATTATACTTGTTTGATTTAATATAATTTATTGAATAAAATTTACTCGTTTCCTACTCTACTAGCGTGTGTATGTAAGTATGTGTATGTGTGTATTGCAATTAGGATCATTAATTACAAAATATTCATAAAATAAATTAAAATAACACTTTCAAATCGATACACACAATTTCTGTTTCAATATCTAGTCCATTGATTTCTTGATCGTCAAACAATTCTAGTTTTACATTTATTTCCAGTTTATAGCATAAATTATTTTATGTAGGCAAACAGATAACATCTTTGCTTATTATCTTAATGGGTTTAGCTGCGGATTATATTCATAACACTTCTGGGCTACACATAAATAACATTCAAATATAAATATATGGATATTTATCAAGATATTGTATATAAACTACACATTGAGAACAATTCAGATAGAAAACAATTTATGTACAAAAGATTGTGTTTGTTTTTGCTTCACCAATACTGTCCATGCTGGCGTTGTCCGGCGGAATCTCTACGATCCCAGCGAGGACCACTGCCGCGTCAATGCCACAAACAATCGTCGTCCATCTTTCCGCGTCTTAAAGTCTATCAACAATTCATATCATCAGCGTGTAAGCATTAGTCAACCAAATATAGTAAAACTTATTGTTTCAACACGATTCACAGTCAGAAACAAATAACAAACAGATTTGCATTGCATGGATCAACTTGTTCAACTTGTTTTGTAGTTGGGTATATAATGTAGTTCGTTTATATAATGCTGCGTGCGTACACATATACATTGAATCATAGTAACAACAACACACAGAGTTTGTTTAAAACCTATTCATATTTAGTTTGCTTTTCACTGCTGCACCTTTCACTGATTGCAGGTTACCTGGGTTATATTGGATGGTTATAATATAATTTTTAGGGTATGGGATTTGGGTTCGGGAATTGTGGAGTACCAGCTCCTCAATGAAATAGTTGTGGAGTGTTACCCATTACATTCTGCAATCTGTGATCACTCCTGTCCCTTCCCCTCAATTCGTTGTAGTTCTTTTATTTAAATGTAACAATTCGTTTGAGTAGTGCAACGATCAATAAGCCATCGGAATTTGCAGACACTCAAAGGCAGATGAGTGTTCGTCCAGAGGGAAATGGGAGGAGACACACCATGTTATTTTTGTAAAACATAAAAATTGACTAGAAAAGTGTGCAAAAATTTTGTGTACGTGCAGTTTTTAGGTGGAGGTGAGCAAAGAATTTCGTTGGTATTGAAAATGGAATGGAATCTTAAAATAATTATTGATTGTTCTCCGTTTTTGTTTATGTCTACCTATGAAGCCTTCAACTTGTAATACATTTCTTTGTTTTCCTTTTTCGTTTTTCGTTTTGAGATCAATTGCACATGGTGGCACATGGCAGCTCTCCACTGCCCAATCGTTCCTTCAACTTATTTTGGACTTTGAACCGACTACAAATTCCGCTGCTTAAGGACGTTGGCCTTATATTCATTACTTGGGGGCTAAATAGTTATAGTTTATATGTGTAGTATCTGAGCATATCATTGGCGTCAGCAGCAGTACTAATCGAAAGAGGTTTGGTTTTACTTTATCTCTATATTTTGCGACCAAATGGGACAACTTTCAGAAACATTCAGTTGTTTTCAATGCAATTTACAAGTTACACTTTCTATACACGTAGCAATAATAATATTAATAACATTAATAACGAATTCAGTCAAGTCAGTAAATTTGGTTTACAGAAAGAAAAATACAGTTTCATAAATTAAATGAAATAACGCTAACAAACAAAAATGATGTTGCAGCCCAAATTTTCCGGTGTGGTATTCTGCTTGAAATTTTTAAGGAATTTTTTCTTTGCTCCGGGTACATGGCTATAGAAATACGTTTTACATATAAATATACACATTATAATAATTCATTTTATATATACTTGTTTGTATAGATATCATGTATATACGTATGTAAAGGGGTTATAACAACTAGGGTATTGTAATTTCAAAGCTTTGCGTTTTGAAACATGAACTCACAGAGTATTTCCATTATATAATATATAATTTGTTTTAGCTTTGCATTTTTTCATTAACATTTAACATTAACACGACGACGGCAGCATTTACTGCTGCTTGGCCACTTTCGATACATTTTTATAAATAAGCTTTCATAAATGTTTACACATTTTCTCATCCTGGTACCATCAGCATACGCCAATAATGGGCGGAAAGGAAAGCAATCTGTAGGTGTTTGAGTTGGTTAAGGAAACGCGGGGGAACGTCGAGCAGTTTTGCTGAGCACTTGATCATCGGCGGGCAATATCGGTCAGACTAAGAAAGAAGGTTTTTAGATGCCCACGAATCCGTAGACTTCCAGCACCCGAATCTCGAAGTCGCCCGACGGACACAGCGGCGGATTGTTAAAGGTCTTGCAGCTGTCCGTCTTTCCGAAACGAATGTTCTCGTCCATCCAGATGGCCTGCCCCTCGCTGTAAAATAGAGTGGAGAATGAAATATAAGGGCAGTGGTAGCCACGCGAGCAGCTTGAATCTTACCCGCCACCAATAGTGATCATCTTGGAGTCGGCCGCCATAAATAGTTCGGAGCTGTGTCCCAGGTCCTTGTCGCCCTCAATGCCCACCCATGGGTACTTGGCTCTTTCTGGATATAGGGAGAACAAAAAGGTTTCGCCCGTACCGAAGTAGGCCTGTCGCTGGCCCTTGTCATCTTTTACATTTCTTTCAAACCAGCGCGAAGAGCAGTAGGCACCAAATACCTAATAAAAAGAATCAAAATTTGATTTAGAAACTATTCAAATACCACATTTTCACCACGTTTTCACATCAAACAACCTTAGAACATTGTAATTTACCTCATTATTGCACGTCTTGATCATGAGCAGCGTGGGTTCATGCTGCTCCACCCGAACGTAGAACGTGGTTAGTGAGCAGCCGTGCTCCTCCGTGGTGTAGAGCAGCACCGGTTGGTACATTGTTATCCGCACGGGCAGCCAGGACCACAGCGTGAACAGCTATGGGAGAACGAATGGCATGTTTGTTAGCAACTCATCCGAACACGATTGAAAGCTAGAACTTGTCTACAACTACGAGTAACGTATTGAAAAGGGTAGCAATTAGCCAATGACAGAACAAAATACGTTGGCGTGGGTAAAGTAGAGTGAAAGAACATGAACTAAGAGGCCAAAAGTTCAACGAAAAAACAACTAAAAGCCGGGGTTACGTAACATATAAGAGGCAACAACTCTCGATGAGGTCTAAAATCTACAGAGAATAAACTATGGCGCAGTTCACTTCCAACTGTAAGCAGCGGCGGCGGCACGGCAGCAGCGCATCTCAAACTGTGGCTCGGCGGCACTCAAACTGTAAGCTTATTGCGGACTTAATTTAATACTAATCATTTGCGACTCTCCAATTCTCAGATGAAATGCAGACTACTGACAATTAACAGTTAACAGCAGGACAATGACACTATTACAAAGACAGGGACTGTTTTGAAATATTATCTAGGACGGGCACGGAATGAAAACTGTTTCTAAATTTGGATGGGAGTTTCAAGGAATAATTGCATTCACTTTAATGGAATCACGGAATGGATTGTAATGGCAATGGGGAGGGGAAAACAGGTTGGAGGGTTTTCAATATGCAATGCAATGCTTACAAATTGTCTATCCGTCCAGGTTTTTATGAAATTCTTTGTGCCCGGCAAACCAAAATGCTATGAAAAGATATAGATGGATATATAGCAAAAAATTATATGCAATGTGGCGGATGAGATCTTGGGAGAACGCATGAAATCGACTTATAGATGTGCTAGCTGACTCTCCTATACCCTTCATTCTAACGTATTCGTTATGGCAAGAATTGGGACCCAAACTGGATTGACGTAACTAAAACTCAGAGATAATCAATTATAGTGGAAGAAATGCCAACTACACTGAAAACTTAAAAATGATGGCAAACGAAACTTTACGAACGGAATAAATCAACTACAATAGTTTCCATTCGATTGAAAACAAATTCTGGCACTACATGCAGTTTTTGTGGCTTGAATGAAATGCGGATAAAAAGTGAGCCAAAAGCATCAAGATATTTTCGAGTTATACATATTATAGTACGAATAAAGTGTGTTTTGTGGTTATCTCGGTGGGAATTGTTGATTGGCTTTATATTGGAGTGGAGTGGAGTGGAGTGGACTTTGACTTTGACTTTCACTTACATCTTCGTTCTTACAAGCTTGACTTTTCAGATTGTGTATGGGATAAACGCCCATCGCGATTGCTCTATGACCGGGCGATTTTTCACCCTACAGTTTATACATAATCATGATGGATGAAATATTTAACAGAATGCACCCAAATGCGGCCAATGAACCCGTGGAAATGTATTTCATCGAATTCAGAAGTATGTATGTATACATTGATTAAGCGTACGCAAATTTATATTGTATTTCGCAATTATTATTTTTGTAGTATCGTTAATATTCATTCATTCGTTGCCAAGGCAGCAAAAAAAGTACAAGAAAAATAGAAATAACGTTTTATATATTGATTTCATATATGGAGCAAATTCACTTGAGGATTATTGTTGGTTTATGTATTTCTGTATGTGAGTATATAGGCTTTGCAATATATTATTTCATTTTATCACAACGAAAAGCAACGGAAACGAATAAAAAGCTATACAGTGTGGTTATTTTATAAATGTGGTTATTGTGTAGGCTGTGTTTTTGCTTTGCTTGATAAGTAACGAAACAGTAACTGCAAGAAGTTATTTCATTCCGCGAAATAATACATGACAAAAATCAAACACAACACAAAAGTCAAGTGGAAGCAGAACGGACACAAAAATCGAGTCGAATCAGTTCGGAGAGAGAGCTTGAGAATTAACTGGACGCCTTAAACCATCAGGACTTGATCCAGTTGATTCCGAAATTAAACTTTTCATATGTACACATATTTGATATTTGATTTCAATTTTAAATTAAAACTTTCCTATTTTCATGCTTTCGTAACTCGACTCGAGCAAATTAAGAAAATTGAAAGTAGATTCAACTCATTCAAAGACGGTGTGGAAAGAAAAACAACAGATCAAGCAGAATCAATCAAACATTGGCATCTTTTTTGTTTTGTAATAATAATTTTGTATAGCTTTTCACGGCCTCATACCAAATTGCGACAGCTCTCGGAGTGCAGCTTCTGGTTTTGTTTATTTATTGGGTGCGTTGTTTCAGAGTTGAAGAAGTTGTGAGAGAAACATAAACAGAAAACGAATAAAAATAAATCAGAGTTTACCATTAGACAAGGTGTTTTGCTTGTAGTGCTGTGCTGTGTGAATAGTTTCATTTGGGTCATTACTAACTGAAGGAATGCCTAACTCGGTTTCTGTTTGTATTCAGTATTCTGTATTC
Source organism: Drosophila melanogaster (assembly GCF_000001215.4). Classification (NCBI taxonomy): domain Eukaryota; kingdom Metazoa; phylum Arthropoda; class Insecta; order Diptera; family Drosophilidae; genus Drosophila; species Drosophila melanogaster. The sequence goes on from NT_033779.5 coordinate 20,876,829, forward strand.
TGGGTACTGTGTTCGCTGTGTATGCTGTGTGATGGTGGGTTGGAGGGGGCGCGTCGATTGGGTTAGGGATTAGATTCACATACCTCTCGGATGGTCAGGGTGTGGGACATCATTTGGATGTTGACCTGCGACTGACTAGTGGGCAGATTATCACTTGAACGCGATTTGATTAATTGCTTCGAACCGCTGGTGAGCACGGAGCGGCTTTTTAGTAGCATTTCAGTCTTGATAAATATTCTAGAAATATACTGGGTACTGCAAGAGAAGAAACCGGGCATTACAAACTGATCTCATTGATCATTAGTTAACATTTTAACTACCTCAGTCCCCTAATACTAAACGCGGCATGGAGCAACTTCGCCGGCGACACTGGTATCTTCTTGCAGAACTTGATCAAAGCGTTGCCAATGTCGTTTTTAATGTTGTCCGGACTCCATTCGTTGTTCGACTGGCACTCCTTGTGAAACAGGTTGAGTATGACGAGGGCCACGCGGTACAGGACCTTGATGCCCTCGTGGAAGTAGCAGTCCATGATCCGCACCAGATGCTGGAAGGGTAGACCGGCTAGAATCCACCAGCACCAGTCCATGAAGATGCGTTCTAGCTTCAGGCCCGGGCAAATACGTTGGAAATACGAAGTAGCACTTTTCTAAACGATACACTTTTGATTAGCATTTGATCGATGTGTACTGCTGTACTGCTGTACTGGGAGTCTACTACTTACTGTGTGCTTTTTGGCTATCTGCATCACCGTCTTCCAAGTGACTTCGTGCTGTAGTTTGGTTTGATTGATGAATACCTTCTCCTTGCTACCGACCAGACCGGCCAGACATATGTACGCCTCCTCCTCTGGAAAATATGAATTATATCAAAATGCATTATTAGTACCGAATGTTAATAAAGAATCTAATGACTTCATTTTAAATGTACTGAAATGTAGTTCTTATTATTAATTGAAATATTGCTAATATAATTTCATTTCGAATATAATTGCCTTAATAGTTATCCGCTCATTTTCTGCTTACAATACCAACGTGTCGTATACGTAATATTCGATATTTGATACGCCCGTTGGCACTCGTACGCAAGATCGTATTGCAGTTTTTCTAGCAATTATCTATTTAATAACAGCCCTAACCTTAGCCACAATTTATGCAGTTACCACCCCCGCACCCCCTCCCTTCCTGATCCGCGTCCAATTTAATTGTGGAACTGCAGCAGCTCGACTTATAACATTCGTGGTGGTTTGGTTTGGTGTGCATATCTACATATACGTACGTACATATATGTATGTATGTATACACACTGAATTACCGCAATGACGCAGCGCAAATTAAATTGAGAATGCGTCGAGCATCCGTCGGTGGAGTGCACTTTGACCAGCATCACCGCCATTTCCCCGCCCCAACCACGCCCTCTTCAATTTTCCATAATTAGCCGGCACCATTTTTTCAGCAACCTGTGTATGTGCGCTCTGATTATTTGATTTCTAAATTAGATCAAATTATGCAATGTCACAGTGTTGGAGCTATAAATACCCTCTGGGAGTTTTGCTCGAGCTGTTTTTCAGGCAATCGTGAGAGAGTCATTAGCGTTCGTGAAAATATTAGGCAGGCATTTAAAAAGTAATTGTGCGCGCAACGGGAGGGAGCGCAGTTTGGGGTGTGGACTTTAAAGGACTTTAAATTTAATTTAGATAATGAACCGACTTGAACCTTCGCAGGGCGATAAGGAGTCATCGGATTGATTTGCTGCATTACAAAGTTTAATTAGTTTCAAACGCCGCGGGGTAAACAAAGGTCTTATCAGCGGATTTCGCCGGCTTATCAGTGGATTACACTGGCCCCAGGCGGTTCGACTTAGTTTCCCCGGATTGCTCTCATTTGCCAGGGCATCGGATGCAGGGCAGGGTCTGGAGTATAGTACATATAGTGTGCTGAACTTTATCTATTGCGGAAAGACAGCTGGAGTCCGGGCAAACATTTGATAAGTTCATTAAATATTCAAGAGCCTCGCTATATATAGACTATGACGAGCGTTAGACACTGCAATTGCAATAATTCGCCAACATTTGCATTCTGGTCAAACTTTTAACGACCCCTCACATACTCATTATCAGTCGGCGCGAAAGCAAAAGTAAACAATTTCAATTGAAATTAATCAAGTAACTGATAATAACGATTTAAAACTGTGGTAAACGCGAGCGTGCCAAAGAAACAGAATACCAGAAACCAAAGGCATCACCAAAGCTACTTTTGAATACAGACAAAGGTCGATTGGCTAATGAGACAGAATGTTAAGTCGGTAGACGTCAGAGAGCACGTGTCGAGTTATTTATGAGATATAAGCCAACTAAAAATAGCCAAAGATAGCCAAAAGACCCACAGCCGAGATACACGAACAGAAACCAGGAGTCCAGTCCATCTGCTCTCCTACTTTAATTAGCTCAACAAACTCAAGCATAAACAATGTAAATATGGCAAGACAAAAACAAAAGCGGAACTTACACACGGCCCACTTAATAGACTTAGATAAAAGCAAAAATAACATTTTTGAATTGCTAATCGGCGGAGAGCAGCAGACAAGCAAATCTGAGTAGGCATGAAGAAACTGGGAAATAGCTCTATAAGAAATAGACGGTATGGATTTTAGAGCTTTCTGAATGAAGCTGATAAGATACACACTATTTACCTGTGTTTTGCCCCGTAAAGTGCCGCGAAACAAAGAGATACAATTCAAATCCCCCTTTTACGCCTGGGGAACCTTGAAAACCCGCCTCCATTTCACTTATTTAGCTGGCTAATGCATATGCATGGGAAAGGGCAGAGAAATGCAAATTAAAGCAGGGCTATATTCCAATTTTCACTCTCTACCTGAGTCAAGTCTGACGTCAGAGTGCTGGGCCATTAAAGCCAAGTACTGCGAAATATTCCATATACTTTAATCTGAATTGTGCGTGCCCGGCATTGCCAACTATTTGATGTGATGATGAGCACTCCGCATAGGAATCGGGTAAGCCAGGTATACCAAAGCGACAATGTTTGGGTAGGGCGCAAAAACACAAACAGAACAATGGGGAGCCAGAACGGTGGAGAATAGAACTGGCAAACAAATCCATAAACGATGGGGAGCACATATGTGCGCATTTGCCTATCTGCTGCTGCCTTGTCTTCTGTCTGCGTTTTATGCGAGTTTTATGCTCACGTGTTGGCATTATTAGCCAAGCACAACGCAAATCAAAGAACCATTTCAAGATTCTAGAACAAAAAGAAGAAATACTAAAAGCACACGAATCCCAAAAAACCAGTGTGATGAGTGATGCTTTTCCAAAAGTAAATTAGAGGAGCGTCATGAGTATATATGCAAAAGTTATTAAAGACACACAGAAGTGTGTCAGTAAACTAAGAAACGTATCCCCAGGCCTTGAAACATGCCAATATTTCAATGTTCTGCTTCGACTTTTGCTCTGTTTACTTTAAGTGGCTAAAGGCAAATTCGCCAATTGCAAAAGAAGACGAATCAAACCGAGTCGAATGCAATGACGTCAACAGCGAAATTCCAACAGTCCGACATATGCATATGTGCTATCTATACCACTTTAAAGTTTAAACATTCGTTTATGTGCGACTCTTGAACTTGAAAGTGCAGGCAGAAAAACGTTCCACATTTAAATGCGTTGGCTGAACGCAGCTCACTTTTCAATTTTCTTTATTCCAGTATCCTTCGGTTTGGCAGTTTTTTTTTTGGAGTCATTTCACTGCAACTTCTTTCAATGTTTATGACCACAAAAAAAAAAAAGTAATAGCAGTTTTATATAAGAAAAAAAATTTTGTATGACCTAGAAAAAATCAGATTTCTTTGGAGGGCGGGAAATTACCTCGAAATCTAGACCGGAATCGAACAGTTTCGTCTGCCAGACAGACACAAAGGAGGGAAGGTATTTCGCACAGTGTAAATAAACCTTCAAAATGACAGGCTGTCTGACCTCCTCCTCAAAAAATCAGCTTATCAGCATCTCCAGAATATAAGTGCATACATATGTATACATATGAAATCGAATTGAAATCATTTTCAGAGAGCAGCGGAAAATATTTTTAGAAATAAAAGTTTGATAGAACGATTGACGGATTGTCTTACTTTTTAAAAATATGAAAACTATTTAAGGGCCGAGCAATTGGAATTGATTAGATTCCTGTAGATTATGCATATTGCCACAATTAAGAGGTTATCAATGGGTCACTCGCATTACAAGCTGTCTATTTCATATAGCTAGACCTCGAAATACGCGGTGTGCGATTATTTGGCCAAACTTCCGAATTTTCACATCCCTTTAGGTTAAATTTTGCTCATTTCGTATTCAATTATTTTTCCCATCATTGATGGAGCGGAATTCAGCGCATTTGTACTCGATCCGACTCCGCACCTGACTGGATGAAACCAAATTCCTAGTAAACAATCTATACTGTAAGTTAAATATTCGATTTTGTTATTGTGTCGCCAATAACAACAATGAATAATGATTAACTGATAATGAAGTAGTACGGACAATTTTTCAGAAGCAACAACAAATGCGGAACTAAAGCAGACAGTTAGACGTTGATCACTTGACTATGGTCAAGTACAGTGCGATACAGTTCAACCTACAAGTATACCTAATGCAGACGCAAGGCTATACAAATATTACAGGATGTATTACAGAATGACTCAAATCAAGGATGAATTTGCATATCGCAGCAGAAATTGCTTGAAGTAAATGGCAAGGATTGAACGGCCGGCCCTACAATGCCGGTTTTCACTGTACCTTCAGACAGTACAAAGGAATAACAAGATTTACATTAGAAATTATTTGGCGGCTCATTGCGTGTTGGCCAAATCAATTAGGTAGAAAATCACGATACATCAATTTGCAACCAGCTGCGATACGCGCCGAGAACCCCCGTATATATACCACACAGATATATAAATATAGATATACCTATAGATATATAGGGAGCTAACCGAGGGTCTGGAGCGTAGAGCCTTACAATTGTGCCACTTATTTTTGTGTGCCTTGTAGAGGCGATAAAAATGACTCGATCAAATATTGACATTCACGTGTGCTGCGGATGGAGAGGTGTGGAATGTTGTGTGCTGGAGTGCTGGCACTGCGATAACTCACCCGACATGAAATGCAAAAGTATCGATGTAATGGGATACAATACTGGACTGTAGGTAATATCGGGGCAGTCGTAGCCCAGGACATTCACGATGCGATCGGCCACGGCTCGTCCCGTGCTGGTCAAGTGGTAGGGCAAACAGTGGGTGGCATCCACAAAGGCGGGCAGCATGATCGGCTTCTCCGACAGCTCCGTGGTGCCAAAGACCTGAATTTTAGGAAAACACACATTAGTTAAGTACGGGACAAAAGGGTGAAATCTGGTATATGGATCCCACCTGGTGAACCATCTCCCAGTAGAAGCCATCTAGCATTTGCTGTTTGGTCTGGTGCTGGCCACACAACATCGGCCATAGCTGGGCTCGGATCGGGGAGTTAATGGGCCACGAGTTCTCCCTGAGTATGTTCTTCACGTCGCGCTTCTTGCCCTGCTGCAGCAGCTGCTGGATTTCCGTGTAGGAGCGCAGTGCCGGTTCCTTGCCTGCAAACAAAGATAGGAGACACCGATTAGATTATATTAAAGGTCCTCTGTGGGAGTAGGTTACAAGTGGGGAATATTAATAGATTCACGTCGGCTATTAACAGAAATAGGTGCCCAAATATATAGGTATTACATTTTAGGCGAAGATAGCGTGGGCTTACGATGTTTTCCAAATATACACATATGTCACACATATATATATCTTATCTAAATCACCTACTCTGCTTCCATTATATGCTATCATTCAATCTCTAAAGGTTTAATCCTTACAGCTGATAAGTACAGTTTAATTGGAGGCGTAAGTATACAGTGCTTACTTGATTAGTGTTCAAGCTAATCCCTCTTAGGTTAGGTCATTAACTCTCACTAATCCTTCGACTATTTAAACTACGCGATCAAACACAAACACGAAGACCTCAAGTGGTCGAGGCTGCCGTTTTGGCTATTTCTGGCACTTCATGCACTTCAATCATATGACACGATTGTTTTTGTTATGGCTAATAATGGAGGTTCTTGAGGTTATCACCGCTCTAGAGCCTTTCAACTGGCAGTCCAAGGAACCTTTTCCACTATCATCAAAGTCGCGAGGCGCTTTTGACCAACGGAGCTCAAGATAAAAAACACTTGTGAACCGCCGATAAGTAGTTAAATTTCATGTGTAGGGTTGCGACATTACTCATGCCTCGAGTGGTCAAAATAAAATACTTGAGAAAGTGCATCTGATAAGTAAAAAATGTTCGTTCACTTGATGAACACTTCCCAACAATTTCATTAGCCTTTGGCATTGGCTAGTTTTCAGAAAGGTGCTGGAGGCAAATTTTCCCACAGTAAGTACCATTGACGTACATAAGTAAACTGTATGACTTCTTCAGAAATGGTCACTTAACTGTTTCTGTTTTTGGTAACATTCGCAAAAAGAAATGCCGATATCAGCTAAGCACCTTTAAATGTTTTAAGCCTATACAAATTCCGAAGAAAATAATATTTTCTAGACAACCAATGGCATCTCTTCCGCGTTTTACCTCATTTGAAATGAAAGCCTGGAATTAAGTAGCCAATCGGCGAGTGCATTAGAAGTGTAATTATTAGTATGTAATTAAGTGCTGATTTTATTCGAATTGATTAAATAAATTGTTCTTAAGGTAAATCAGAAGCTTCTTAAATTAGACAATTATTTTTAATTAGGTGTCATGGGATTAGGTGCTTTTTCGGGAACCCTCCGCGCTGCGTTGTATCCCCATAACCCCCGGACTTTTCAAGCAGATGTGTCAATTGGGTGACAGCCGTAGATGTACTATCACCTCGGTCAGCTGGTCAACTGCGTATGTAGGACAACGCCGAGACCCCCACCCTGCTCCATCCGTATCTGTGGCCACCTCAATGCCACTTATTGATTAGCTATCGGTGTGGGGGTAATTGATTGCACTGCGGACATGTCTCATTACAGGCGGCGACAGCTGATCGATTTTTGCATGCCCCCCTTATCGCCGATAGCTGATAAGGTGGAAAGCGAGGGAAATAGCGCCGGGCAGAGTCATATCAGTATCGGGCAGCAAATCAGATACTGAGCTGCAGAACCCACTGATTTATTTGCCAGCTCGTTTTCCCGCGATTCGAAAATGGTTTCGGATATCGCTTGAATAAAAATCGTTTAGCATTAGGCCAATAAAAGATCGGGGAGAACTATCAAATTGCTCCAAAGCGATAAGATACGGGGTGAGTGTGTTTTCATTCAGCAAACGCAATAATAATAAAAACTGGTATAATTGAGTGGAGCTTCGTTCAGTCGCTGTGTCGCTTGTGGGGGTAATTAATCCCCATCTACGGCATCTCGCGGATCCATTTGCATTTTTCGAGCAACCAATATGGAAAACTGCGATGCATATCGTCACCACATATACACTGCACAGATGCAGTAGTTTTCCTATCAACGCAATCAATTTCATTTGTTTGCGACAGCGAAACAAGCCCCTCAAAACATTCCTCATAATTGGATATTATGTCAGTTTACGATCATACTTATAACACAACTATCCAAGTCAAAGCCCCAGCGATTAACTCACATACTTTAAATACGCTAAACGCCATTGAAAGTGTGCAATCTGATTAGGAGCACAAAACGCAATGCAATTAAATCAACAATGTAGCGGATACCATTTGTTTCAACGCCGAAGCTTTATCGCTATTAGTATGATAATGAATACACACACGAAAATATCATTCATTGTCTTCCACAACAGCTGGGAATTTTGGAAATTAAAAAAGATTTATTCACGCAGCTGATCTGTTTTATTTTTTTCTTTTCTTGCTCTCTTTACGCCTGAATTATACTTATTTACTAAATATGTATACCGATTTAAGTGTTATTTTGTAGAGAGCTGAGGGTAAGTAATAATAAACATCGCTTTTTGAAGCATCAAAGAATTTTTCATGCAAGCTCTTAACTACAGAAAAACAGTTTAGATAAAAACGATGGTTATGAAAAAAGGGGTCAAGATTAATAATAATATGTGTACCATTCTTTGAACCAAGGTTAATTGTCAAGTTTTAAAAGAAGGAAAAGATATAGATAGATAGATATTCCCGAATCTCTAAAGCCACAGTTATAAATTTCACATTTTCATTTTGCCAAAAAGCTAGTAAATCAAAGCATCTATACTTAAAATGAATCTAATTGACGTTTTGAGTCTTTAATTTAACACATTTTACTCTGATTCAAGAGCTGGAACTATAAACATTAGTTTTGATTTTTATACTATGTGTTTTTGAGTCTGGTTTGGTCGGTCTCGTGTTTTGACTGCGTCGTGCCCATGGGTTTCATTACCTGGACTGAACTGGAAGCACTGGCATTTGGTGGTGATGTCGTTCGAGCTGGCCGCGATGAAGAGCGGCAGCTCGAAGAACTTGTCGCACTCGGGATCGACGTAGACGCTGCTGCGCCGGCTACTGAACTGCTCCAAGTCTTTGATGCCCAAGACTTTGCCAACCATTTTTCACACTGTGTTCTCGAATCGCTCCTTTCGTCAATTTGTGTTTGTGTTTCTTTCGATTCGACTTGGTCGGTCGCCTTAATTTTATTGTTATTTTGTTGCTTTATTTTAATTTTTGTTTGTTCACTCGCTTTTTTGGCACCGAGAACGACATCGTTTATGTAGATTTCAGTCTCTCTTTTGTGTTGCTTAATTTCTGTGTTTTTCGTATTTTATGCCCGTACACCCTGTTCACTGCTGCCTTTTATTGTTTTAATTTATTGCGATCTGCAATTAGCTGTCGCCCGAGCAGCGACGCCGGCAGCGCATGAATTTAATTTGCTTCACATTCAACATTCAACTTTTGCGGGCTCTGCGTGTATTGAAATGTAATGTAAATACTTCCACGGCGGTTGAAAGAAATCATTACGCATCCGGGCGATGCTAGCGGGGATTGGATCGCGGCTAAGAAAATCGGAGCACGGCGAGTTCTCAGACGGGCTTAGCTTACGTGCGGAGCGTTCGGATGCGGCCGGGCTTCTCAGATATTTTCCGGCGGACAGGCCGGTTTCATTCGCGAGCCTTCTCAATGAAAGCTCCCCAATGAAGAATAAATGAAACGAGAGCGATCGAAAACCTGGCGCGTGCAAGCTTTGATGTAGAGCTTTTCGCGGGTCTCCTGCTCTTGCTATTCTGTTTTGTGATTTATTTTTGTTTTCCTTTCCTATTTTCGTTTGTTTATGCATTTCACTATCGGGCGCCTCAGAGCAAACAGCTGTTTTCTGTTGCTCTCACGCTCTCGAAGCGAAGGAGGGGTTAGAGAAAACATCCAAATCTAGTGAAAATACCTTTATAAATAGCTTTTGTGGGAAATTTCGTAAGCATGGCGCAAAAGAGCTTGGAAAATGACAGGCGAGAAGAGAATCTCGGGCATTCCTGCATATACGTAATGTCGATTTATGAGCGTTTGGCAAGGAAAATTCCATACCACAAAATAAAATTTATGGCGAAACCTCAGAAACTTTAATTTTCTGCATTTCGGAACAAGTCTCAGCAGCACATTGTGAAAACAAAAAAAAAGGAGGAAACGTTCTTCAAGTCTAAATATTTATAGGGGAAATTCTATATAACTTTCACGTATGAAGGCTAGAGCTATGAGCGAAGCAGGTTTGAACAGAAAATTAGCCAAATTTAAAGCAAAACGAGTTACATAGCACTTTCAATTTATTCTTATCAAATATTAAAGTGCAAAAGACAAAGAATCGAAAAGGCTGTTAATTTATACTCTTCCCCGTTCAAACCTCCAATTCTGATAATTTACATTAATCGAACGACATACAAAGCCGATTTTCAGCACTCACTGAAAAGACTAGCTACAAAGATTCATTTTCAAACACTCACGTGATGCCCTCTTGCTTAAACGCATTTCAATACACATTTAGTTTCTTTCACACCATCCGCCCATCTTTTTTTTAGCGTATTCACAAATTGATTTTTCACATGTTTTGTCAGGCAAATTAAATAAGACCAAGTCAGCCGTTTGTTTATACGAGAAATGTATAAATAAAATGAGAAAATAAACAGCGCGTGGCCATTGGCCACTGGGAAAAACGCTTTTCTTGACATTCTCATACGGCAAATGATTAATTAACCAAAATTTTAAAAGTATACACAGAAAAACCCAAAATCAAAAGAGCCTGACGGCAATTACCTTTGGCTGTATCGGATTTTTGTAGAATATTCCGTGTATTTATGAGGGAGGGATTGCCAAGAATTTTGACGACACGAAAGTGCCCCATATCACCTAAAGAACAGATATAGATCTATAAATGATGTCCCATGAGCAATCTGTTGTGAGTCCCATATTGCCACTCCTACGGGGGGTGAAAAAATAAACTCAATTTGCGCATTTATTCATCTTTAGTTATAGATTAAACAGGATAAAAGTGTGTTGAAATCAAGAGTGCTATAAAAATTCTACCAAAATACGCTTTCAGAGCCTAAATAGCTTTTAATTGGTATTACTGAAGTGGCCGTAAAGTAATTGCAGATAAGTTTGCATCGCTATCTTTACGATCACTGCGTTTGCAGCCTTCGAAGAATCGTAAATATATAAAAGAAATTTATGCAGCTGGGCGGGACTAGTTAATTACTCAATTAATTGATTCTATTCAATCGTAATTGACGTAGTTTATTGGGAACTTCGTGAGTTTCCACTTATAAGAGTATCGCGACATTCTGCTTCAAAATTTAATTCACATAAATTACTAGTTCTAGAGATTGAAGTGGAAAGTGCTGTGTGCTCGAATTGTTTAAACGAAAATGAGCGAAATCTTCAGCTTGACATCGACTAATCAAAGGTCTAAAATAATTGTGACATGATCTAATGTACAATTTTTAGCAATAGGAAACAAACAATAGACTTAAGCAGAATCAAGAAGGAATATCCGCGTTGAAGGGGCCACAGCGAAAGGTTAGCGGCAACAAAAACACATTCTGGGCATGCAAATTGCAAATTGCAAGTGCAATTTATTACATTTTCCCCTCTGACGACATTGGCATCGCATCGCTTGCCAACTGAACTGCGCTCGCTGGGAAAAACAATTGCCGGCTGCAGCTAAATTTAATTTGACAACGTTTTTCAGTTTGGCAAACTGCAGATTAATGCCGAGTGCCCTCCTGTGTCGCGTTTCCCTTCCAAATTGTCAGCGTTTTCGGCTTAATTGCATCGCACAACAAGCGGCGCTGAGCGAAACAAGATTGGGGGCATAAAACATAAACGAGAAGTGGGAAGCCACCTGAGGAAAGACCTTCGAAAACAGCGAAAAGTGCCGTACCATTGCAAAAAGATGACTAAGTGAAAGATAGGAAACAATCTAATAATTATGAGGAACGTACATACCCTCAGCCATGACTCATACTATCGATGCTATAAATTATTTTATTTCAATGCAAATAAAAATTTGTAAGAGCGCGCAATAAAGATTCAGCTTTACGCATAAACACAAAAATAAATTAGTAATAATTAAAAATTAAAATATACGATAAAATAATTTATTTATTCCTGGAAATTAAGATGCAAATTATATGGAGAATTGCAATCGATTTACTCATTTCCCCGAAATGATCATTACAAACTTCGATGTACCCCAAATGCGATACACAAATAACGTTCAGCCTTTTCCACAAACAAACACCCACAGGCACATGTGTGTGCGAGGTTTTTGTCCAAATCAGTTGGCTCCCTCAGCAAATTATTCATATCAATTAATTCAAGGGATCGGGACAACGAAGTCAACGAGCATTGCCTCTGCCAGATTGTTCAGACTGTTTAGCACGCGCTATAAATATCTTGGACCGATCGATCGATCGATCGGTCGTGAGCTAGCTATTTGTCAATTAGCACCAGCCATAATTCTGAATTTCGAGGGACGAGGCACATGATGGTCGACCTTTCGGATCGATCTCGGCGTTTTTGGGGGAGGCATCGCCAATGGGCATCAATTGCCATTCGCCAGGGATCGTATAATACCGGGCCTAAGTGGGCGGTTGGGGGTGGTTCGCGTTGGTGTGAAGCGATGCGATTCGATGCGAGCCACGAGCCTGGTTCGTGTCCCGACAATATGGGAAATTAATTAAGTTATTGCCGTGTTAACTGCACCGATGATAGGCGCCTTTTGAGCCTGGCACAGAACGTTTTTGTTCCCACTTCTTTTTTACTCTCGAGATGAGCTGGGTCCGAAACTGGTTTGAGCCATTACCAACTCATATGCACTTTATTGAATTGATTTTGGAATAATACATTCCGTTGAGTGTGGTTGCTTTTTATATTCGATACTTTATTATGCCCGCCGTGTGTTTTATTAAACACAGCACGTTTCTTTTATTATGGGCATAATTTTGCATTCAATTAAAACGGCGAGCAAAAAACCCCAACCATTCATTCAGTTTTGATTGTTGCAACAACGGTTTGCTCTAGAAAATCAATGTAAACAAACTGTGCTGTTTACATTATTTATTCTCGTATGGCCGCTTTATTCATTTCTACAACCACATACAAAAAATAATCAAATTTACACTGAAAATTGTATGTTAAATATATTATTTTAATCCTATTCTGGATACAAATCAGTATATGTTTATCTAACTATCTAACTTAAAATCATTATGCTTTTGAAGGGTATATTTTTTTAAACATATTAAACATATAAACATATTTGATGCGCGATCTTTATTAAGTTATACTGAAAGCCTCGTAGTTTAACTCCTTTTTGCGCACTAGTGTTCAGTGCACACATGGCGTATGCGTAACGCAGCCATTAACCATATAGCATTGACTGACTGATCGAGTCACTACTGACCATTGAACAACCGAACGCAACGCACGAGACTATGTACACATAAGAGCGATGGTGCATATATTATAATGATTCGTTGTATTTTCTCGACTTGAATGTTTAGTTTTTGGTTTGGCAGCTAGGCGTGATAATTAACGAGCCGTGATTTAAAAGTCGATTTTGCTTTAAATGTGCATTCCGATTGCGATTTAAGGCTGCCGCAGGTGCACCGACAAAAAATATACAATCTTCTAAGTATGCAAAATGAGTAACATGTTTATAAGGACCATCTATGATCTGAAATAGCACGTTAATTTCAGACATAACTTGAAGATATACATTTTCTTTCAGTGCACCGATTCACCCATTTGTATATGGACACACGCACTTTGCAAACATATAAAGTATTTACGTTGACACGCGACTCGTTTCGAAAAGTATTCCAATTTGTTTTCTCGATTTTCTTTTCGATTACGACTCGGGTATGTGGCTCTTCTCCTTCTCTTTCGTGATTTGACAGTTGACAACTTTTGGGCATATAAACTACACTCGACCGATAAGTCGACGGATTGAGCGGGGGACAAAGACAGACAACCACCGGGCCCGAGGGTTGGAATTATACTGAGATTAGAGTTGAGAAGTCGCCAGCGGTCCCGCTCACTCTCTCTCCCGATTCGCCAGAGAAAATGGGAGAGAGGCCGAAAGACAGGTGATCGATGCATCGGGGACACACAGTTGCTATCAAAGCTTTTGGCCCATCGAATGAAAACAAAAAGCTGTCTAATTAAAAGCTCCCCAGAAAATATCAAACAGTGCTACTTGTGATTTTTCGCTCTCAGAAGTTCGTTCAACTTCAGGAAAATACTCCAAGGGGGCGCGTCTCTACAAAAAAGTACTTCACATATATCCCGGGACTGGTAAAATATTCCTGAAAGTTATCCACCCATTTATACACACCCACATCAGCAATTCAGTGAGCCATTAACTGAGCATTTGAATCAATAGTTGTAAGAGTAAACTATTTGTTGGGAAATCGGCGAACGTAATTTTAATAGCTATAACGTGTTTTGTGTAAGGCAACTTTGTTGGCATTTCATTAAACGCCATCATGTGATCTCAGATCTGTGGTCATTGAATTGCCGATCTGGTAAGCCCATCAACGTGTGAATCAAAAGTGTCGCATTTGCAGACAAGTGAGATGGAAACGGAGACAATGGACCGCGACACCTGCGATGCCAAGGGTAAAAGCATTAGACGGATTTGAGGAAATTGAAGAAACCGCGACGGAAATCATTCTTCAGCTAATTGCTCGCTAGCAAGTTTTGCAAAAAAAATATAATTCTTTCTATTTTTTATGCAAATACGGTCAAATACATTATTAAACTATTACTATTATTATTTTAATTTATTAAAACACTATTTCTAAACAAATGACACAAAGGGTTAGACTACCGAATCGAAGATGCCATTGCTGGCAGTCAACAGTCGTGTCCCGCAACAAGTGTAACACCTTCACAGCAGTAGCAAACGATGAGAACAACTTTGCAGCATACTTTAGGGCAACTCATTAAAATACAGCTCCCGGCTACTTGGCAACTCATTTTTATTCTCGCACACAATGACGCCACTTATGCGCTTGTACGCACTCAAAGAAAATGAAAAATAAATGTACGGAAAAAGCACCGGATGGAAAATAAATATAAAGTTTTACGATGCAAAAGCAAAATGATTTTTGCACTGGGAAAAGAGAAAAACAGACTGGTGCTGCCCCAACAATTCACTCTGCTATCTAAACTAATGTTTATCTAAAATAATGTTATCGCAGGGGTTTTTTTTTTTTTTTTTTTTTTTTTTTTTTTTACGATGATGTTTTTATTATTTGATCAACGCACTGTTACCCATGCGGCAACTTAATTTGATCTGCTTAAATTATTTTATTTTACAATGTGTCTTGGTTACTTAAGACTAACAGATTTTTAATCCTAAAAATGATAGGGAGAATTATAATAGTTGATATAACATAGTAATTATTATTTATATGATTATTCTAATGAATTTTAAAACTAAGACTTTCTAGGTCAAAACCAGGTTAGGGAGGTCATGAGGGTGGTGTCGCTTGAGTCTTCTTTTGACTCTAGTCCGAGGGTCAGCATTGACCACAGCTGCAGTTCCTAGCTTCCTTGCTAGGCTGTTGGGGTGTACATTAAGCCTTTCCATATATTTTTGGGCGATGTTCTGGAGCTTGTCTCCTAATTTGGGCACCTTGAGGTCGCGTTCGATGTCTCTTGTTCTCATATACCAAGGAGCCCCCGAAATTCTTCTTAAGGTCTTCGCCTGTAAGATCCGGATCTTATTAAGGTGACTCTTCGCAGCAATGCCGTATACCTGCAGGCCGTAGAACAGGCAGGGGGCCAATATGGACTTGTAAATATTGACCTTGCAGCCAAGCGACAGTTTGTTGCGTGGTGCAATGAGCCAAGACATCCGAGCAACCTTGGTCCTGAACGCTTGCTGAATATTTGTGATGTGCCTGCTGAAGGTGAGCTTCCTATCGAGGGTAATACCAAGGTATTTATAAGCCTGATGGTGTCTGATCAGTCTCCCATTCAGACTGACACCCGGACAGCTACCTGTTCGGTTGGCGAACGTCACATTGGCACACTTCTCAGCGTTGATGCGCACATTCCAGTTCTCAGCCCATTGCTGGAATGCATCCAGGTATTCCTGTAGACCAGAAGTGGCAGCCAGGATACTTTTACTTTTCGTGAGCACAGCAGTATCGTCAGCGTAGGTGGCTATGAGCACATCTTCTTCGTCTACCTCTGTGACTGGTGTGTGAGTAGGCATGTCCGAAGCAAAAACTGAGTATAGGGTTGGGCCAAGAACGCTTCCTTGAGGAACTCCAGCTGCAATTGGCTTGATTGATGATTTGTACCCATCAACAGAGACGTGGAATGTGCGTTCTTCCAGGAAACTTTTAACAACCAAATATAGCTGCGGCGGGAACAGCCTCTTCGCTTTGTACAGGAGCCCAGGGTGCCAGACTCTGTCAAATGCCTGTTGAATATCAAGAAAGGCACCTACTGCATACTCCTTGTTTTCCATAGCTTCCAGAGCAAAGTTCACTACTCTATGTAGTTGCTCAGGAGTACCGTGCTGCAACCGGAAGCCAAACTGAAATTTGGGAATCGCTTTGGTAACATCCTTGCATGTGAGCAGCCTGTTTAGGATCAGCCTCTCCATAATTTTACCCAGAGATGGGAGTAAGCTGATGGGCCTGTACGAGTCAACGTCTGTCGGTGTTTTTCCAGTCTTATGGATCATAATTATGCTCGCCGATTTCCAAGCTTTCGGAAAGTAGCCAACATCAAGAACGCTGTTGAATATTAAGGCAAGGAACTGCAATGCTTGATCTGGGAGAAGTCTAATGGTTCTATTATCAAGAAGATCTTCTCCAGGAGCTTTCTTAAGTGGCAGCTTGGCTATTAAATTCTTCACTTCTTCCAGTGTGACAGCACTCGGAGGCAGGCTCATTTGAAAGGGCGATTCCAAGTATTCTTCAACCTGACGACAGAGACTTTCCGGTGCATAGTTATAGGGTGTAAAACGTTGCTCAAGGTTGTTAGCGAACACTTCAGTTTTTTCCAAGCTAGTGCGACACCAGCCACCAGACGGATTTTTGATTGCTGATTTTGGGGTGGGCTGAGCTTTGAACCGTTTCGTGATACGCCACAGTGAGTAATTTGTGCTCGCGTCAGCACCCAAGTTATCCAAGAAGGTATCTATTTGGGCCTGCTTTCTTCGAGCAAGGGCCTTATGCAGGCAGTTGGCCAGTCTACTGTGGATCTGTTGCATGCGGGGATCACCTGTTCTAGCATATTCTTTTCGAACTCTTCGTTTTAGCCTGAGCAGTGCCAATATTCTGGGAGGAAGTTGAAGTGGTCTGGAGGCCTCTACTTCATGCCGATTTCTCGGTGCAGCAAGCTGAGCAGCCTCACTTAGTTTGCTCATGAAAAGGCTTGTGGCATTATCAATGTCCACCGCCTCCAGAATTTGCATATTTACCTCACTCAGCTGTTCAAGATGGGTTTTGAATATGTTTATGTCAGCATTATGGGCAAGTAGTCGTACGCGTTGTGGTTTCTTTAACGGCGTAGCGTGCAATACAGCCAGAATAGGAAGATGGTCCGACGAGAGTTCCTGGAGAGTTTGTACATCTAGCCTGCCCATGCCGTACCCACAGGTTATAAAAAAATCAAGGGCTGATGGTGTTAACAAAGGGTTGTAAGAGTAGAAAGTGGGTTCGCCCGTAGCCAGAACTTGGTATTGCCCATGTGCAATGACTTCTTGCAACATTTTACCTCTAGGACAGGATCTTGGGTTCCCCCACCATGCATGTTTGGCATTGTAATCACCACCAGCAATAAATTTGTTGCCTAACGCAGCAAACATGGATTTGAAGTCATCTACTATCCATCTTTCTGCTGGAGGTAGATAAACAGCAGCTACAGTGACGGTCCCAACCGATGTTTGCAGGTGCACTCTCGCTATCTGCCTGTCATTAGTAGAGATAGGTGTCAGAGGGCTGTGACAAAGTCTAGATTTTATGATGACTGCAGAGCCACCTCTACTGTTACCACTGGGGTGGTGGGCGTGATACATAAGATACCCTGGGAGATAGATGCGCTGACCAACTCGCATGTGTGTTTCCGTGGTAAGCATTACGTCTATATCGTGATCGCTGAGGAATATCCGAAGCTCCTCAGAGCCCCTTGTTAATCCGCGAGCGTTCCACAATCCGATTTTTAAGGTTGGTTGAGTCATTTAGGAATACGTGTAATTAGAACCTGAACCAGTTCTCTGAAAGCTTTATTAGCCTCTACAGTTTCGTGTATAAGCTTAAATAGTTCGTCCATTCTCGTATTGATGGCCCGAATGGAGTTGTCTAACGTCATAAATTTATTGTTAAGGCTATTGTCCGACGTTGGTATAACTTCAGCCTGCACAGTAGCACGAGCCCTAGATTGAGTCGTGTTGCGTCGAGCAATATCAGCATAAGAGATGTTGGTTCTTAATGCCTCAGCTGGTATGTAACCGCTTGAAGAACGTTGTGGAGGTTTGAGTGTGGCAATATTATTAGTCATCGGTAGCCTGGACCTTGGTTTTAGCTTCTTGGCTTTCTCTGCTCTGACAGGGCAGCTTTTGTCTGTCGAGACATGATCACCACCACAATTTATACACAGACATACGTCACTTATGCACAAAGCGGACCCGGTCATATGGGGACCACTACATTTACCACAAATAGGATCCTGGGCGCAATAGTTCTTAGAGTGTCCAAAAATTTGGCATCTTTGACATTGTAGCAGTTCTTTTCTACGTGTAGCGCGCTCAACAGTGACTCTGTATCTGCCAAGTCGAGTTATCTTAAGAGACTCTTTAACATTCGGGCCTTGTTTAAGATTAATATAAAACAAATTTTGTCTAGTTTTGAAGTTTTTTGTAGCTTCATTATCATCTTCGTTTACCTGAATGTTCTTCCAGTCAGACTTTCTGGGGCAATAGATATTAAGGACCTCATAGCCGTGATCACTAAATGCTTGTTCTATCTGCGAACTAGGAACATTAGCATGGATTCCTTTAAGCACTACTCTGTAGGGTTTTTCTTCTTTAAGTTGGTGATGCCAGAATTGACAATTTAACTTATTTAGTTCTTTTACAGCGGTGCGGAAAGCATCAGAGTTGGCTGTATAGATTCTGGATACACCAAATCTAGAGGTGCGGATGTAGTAGTTTGAGGAGCCAATACTCAGATTAAGAGCCCGTTCCAAGGTGACCGGATCACTTACACTTGGTACGCATATGGCTGGGGGTTTGCTATATTTAGCGGATTGTCCACCACCATCTCGGGCAGCAGAGTCTTCAATGTCAGAATCAGCATCCGACACGTCTTGCTCCATATTCTCCGCTTCAGCAGACAAAAGCGCGAAGCGATTGTTATTTAATGCTGCTGCAGTGGAGGTAGAGGCCTCCTCATTGAGTGGCATAGTGGCCTGCCTTTTAGTTTTACGGCTTGGAGAAGGGGTGAGGATAGGTAATGGGGGCTGAGACACGCCTTTTCGTTTCCTGTTGACAGTACGATCATGTGCTTGAAAGGGGCATTTCGCTTTAGATGGCTTATTGGGCAGTGATGACAGAGGTGTCGGCAGTCCATTGTCATAAGGCGTAGTTGGGCAAATGCTAGTGGTCACGGTTGTGCAATCAGTGTATGTAGGAGTACAGATCATGTTGGCCTGTACGTTAGAAATAGTGCAGGTAACACTTGCATTGGTGTTGCTGCTGATTGTCACCATTAAGCTGGAGACCGTAGATTGAGTTGGCATACCTTCCAGGTTAGGGGAAACAACTGCACAGCTGGCGCGGAGTTGGGAGCGTAATTCTCCTGGCTCAACACCTGCTACTTTCCTCATTTTCTCAAATTTATCGCACCCATTGCTAGGTCGCGATTGAGCAAATGAATTCTCCATTATATCAATTGTCTTTATACTTATGCCGTATAATGCAATTGATATTTACTAAACACGATAAGATTTACCGGTTTACTTGTAAGGTAAATTGTAACAACCTCCCGCTTGCGCAGCGCGCAGGGCGAGGGGCAAAAACAACACAGCTTAGAAATTGCTAGTTGCTGATAAGTTTCGCGAACCGAAGCCGTCACCGTTATGCAGTGACTAAAAATAGATTTTGTTTGTGAGATAAGCACACGATCTGCGCAAATGTTTGTGATGGATCACAATTACGTTTTTGTTTTATCCGCGACTTCTGTGAACACGTCCACTCGATTGCTCATCTCCCATGCGAATGTATCGCAGTGTGGCAACAAAAAAAGCTAGAAAATCGTAGGGAGAGCGTTTGAGCTTTATCCGCCCGGCATATCACTTTGGCTTTTGTGTAACTATATTTTAAGAATTTGCTGTTCTTTTTATTTCATTTTGTTGAGTTTCTTTCAATACCCTCTCCCAACGCTCTGGAATTGGGAAATCTTCAAAGTGTGATATTTACATATTTGTGGAATTTACTGGAGTTTTCGGTACACGTCATGCTGGTGGTTGTATATAGAGTATCCGATAGAATCTTGCAATTCTTCACATATTCTAGACGAACGAGATCAGAACTTAAGTAAAGTGATATCCCTAGGATAAATTCCATAGCTTCTATCTTTATGTGTTGTATTCGAAAACCAAAGAGCACGTAAACAAAAGCATCGGAAAGATTGCTAACAAAAAGCTTTTACTGTGCTTAGTGACCTCAAACACCTAGGAAGATATGTATGTACATATGTACATATATACAACTGCACGCATATCCATTATCTGTGCACACTGTGTACTTTCATCTAATTAGAGGCGCCGCTGTTGACAGAGAGTTCAAAAGAGCGGAAGAAAAGGAAACATAAGAGAGAAAAGGTTAGGAAAGAAAATTCAATTAAAAGAATCGCATCAGCGGAATTTATCGATTGATTGTGAGGCTAGAAGCTAAATGGCTAAAATCAATCAGCCAGCGGGAATGTTTATCACTATAGTTCCATATCTCGGAAGCAAGAACGGGAAAACAAAAAGGCAAATATGATCTGTTTATAGAACTTTTAACATATGCTCAAACATTGCCTAATGTTACTAATCAAATTATATTTTAGGCTTTGGTATTTTTGTATTATAACCATATTCCTTCCGCTCCCAATTTGAATCGAGAAGTCAGGAGAACCGCCAGAGAGCAACATCCACGATCATCCGACACGCAAAGCATCGTGATGGAGACGCAGATACAAACAAACAGTGCCATTAATTAATAAATCCGCCGCCTTTTCGCTCGGCTCCTCCGCCTTTCAAATCGCCGATATACTCAACATGCCTCAGCTGATGATTGTTTTATGCCTCCCAAGATCAAAAGACATATTACAAGTGGGCGCGAGTAAAGCGCGTTTTTTGGGATGTTGATCTCCGAACAAACATGATTTAAAACTAGGCACATTAGCTAGCAAGTTAGTTATTTAGTTAAATATAGTTATATATTAAAAATAAAATTATATTATGAAATTATGCCTTTTTTATTGGTTTTAAAAAATTTTCCGATAGTTCCTTCGACAGCTAAATGAATTTGATCGATTTTAATCAAAGTTTTAGATTATAGATTTTTCGATTTTTTATGGCAGCTATAAATAATATATAAAAAAAATATAGCTTAAGAAATAAAGCACAATACAAAGCACAACAAATAAAAAAACTATTATAAAAATTCTCGAAAATTCTTCTTTTTACGGGTGAGCTAAATAAACACACCCTCAAGCAAGAGTATAAAACTAGAATGTGATAAAAATGACAAGGAATATCACAATGATATCCCAACATTGCCCAACTTGAGAATATCAACACTTATGCCTTTTTTTTACTTTTTCCAATTCAGAGGCAGCGGTCATAGCGGTCAAAAGAAATGACAAGAACACAGAAAAACCCCAAATGAGTTGTACCAAAAACGTATAGACAAAACAAAGCAAGCAAAACAGAAAGAAAATTAAATTCTCTGACTTTAAAATATGCGATTGAGTGAATTATATAAGAGATTTGCAAATTGCAGCCCCATCAAAAACAAAAGCATCCTTTTGAAAGCGAATTAAACTTAAAATGACTAAAAATAAATGCAGAACCAAAACAAAAACCGAAACGAAACAAAACAAAGCATAAATAAACCAAAATAAACGATACTAGTTTGCGTAAACCAGTTTTGGTCAGTTACACAATTTTCGAGATTCATTATATGGGGCACACTTTTCGCACATTTCCCCCAAGAGGCACGTGCTATAAGGTGGGAAGGTGCGGCATTATAAGGGTATTATTATACATATGCATATAGAAAATCGGCTGAGCAGTGGAAATTTTCAAAATATATAAAATTCCTTAATTTGTTGTTGTTGGCAAAACATTTTCCAATCGCACAAATGGATCATAAAAAAATCCTCTTGAATGGAAATTTATTTCCCCTCGTTTCAATACATAATTTGGCATTAAATAGCAAAACAAAATCGTTTTCGACGTCAACGGCATGAAAAAATTGTGAAAATATTCGGCTTCCATTTGCTTGCGTAAGCAAATATGTTGTTATTGCTAACAAGATATAAATTTTAAATCTAAGCTATAAAGATTCGTATTTTCGGATGCTCTTATTATTTATTTGCTGTTGTGCAGTATATGTTTTTGAAAATGAGATGGCACGTGGTCAGTATGACACAGAAAATATGCTTAAAATTATATGCAGGTTATAATGGATTTTCCAAAATTTTTAATTTAATTTATATTTATATCACATTTAAAGGAATTTAAATATATTCGATTGTTAATATCAAAGTAAATCTAATGCCGATCATAAATTTAATCTTCTCGGAATCTTAAATCGCATGATCAGCAAAAGCAAAGCAAAACAAGAATTATTAAAAAATCATTGAGAAAATAAGCAATCGAAGAAAACGAAACAAGCACGAGAGTGATGAAAAAGTTGCATTTATTTTTAAACAATTTAATTGGCAACTGGCCAAGAGCCGTAAAACGTGAATGGCTTTATTTGTTTGGTTTTTCCACAGCACGGACTCTACTATATTATTCTATACTTTCGGATTCATTATGTTAATCGAATATTCGGTACTTATAAATGGAATATACAATAGATAGTATTGAAACCGTATATTCATCCGATAAATAAATGTGCATACATTTTGCCACATATAAATGGGCTTTATATGTATGCACATTGGGCCGCTGTGCACAAGACTCTTTATTTCGTAAATCAAAATCAAGGCCAATGTCGAACGACGAGGGGAGGGAGATGCACTATTGCTTCTCGATGGATTGCATTGCGCGATTTCCTTTGGAATCGAAATTGCATTATATCAAAGAAAACGAATCCGCTAGACATCTTAGTATACAGTATATACAGAGAAGCGTAAACAAATTGTATTGCGAAATCTAAAATGCATTTTTTTTGTGCCCTATAGAAATAAATCGATTTTCCCATTTGGCCATATGCCGAACAATTAATTTCAACCACAAGTCGCATCTAGTTTTCTGACTAATTCATAAAAAGAAACTTGGAAATATTCAGAATAGCAAAATGTCCCCGAAGTAAAAATTGTATGTTAATTGTCAAAAACTGATTGCACTACAATTCTTGTACTGATTTCTGTTTACGATGTCTTGCCACGCCCACCAAAAACAAATCATTCTAAACTGCAGCGCCCAAACTTTTGAAAATTTATTTGATTTAAAAAAAATTGTATTTCTTTTATTTGCCCATTTTAATTAATACGGTAAAATATTTTTGTAGAAACCAATTTTAAATGTTCTCCAGAGGTTTGTCACTGAGTACGGGGTATCGCATCATGTAATAGTAGATAGTAGTAGAATAGTAGAGTTTATATGCAAAAGATTCAATTTGAATAGTAAACAACAAATTGAGCAGGTTTATTTCACTGTTAAATTTAAAACGTATTTGCATTGATTATTTCCATGGATCTATAATTAATTTAGTGCTTTTACTTGCTGTTCTTACTCCATGGTTTCGGCCTGTTTATTGATTAAAGTATTCGTGCGAAGCAAAGTATAAGGCAAACAATAAATTAAAATTGTACCCTCAGCGAAACATGTTTTCTCAATCACCTGATTTTTTTGTTTACATGTGGGAGGCACGTGAAATCTCATTAAAAGTTAGGATTCCTTAAAGAGATATTACTTTTACCGCTGGAACCTACCTACATATCTTTTAACAGTAATTAATGTTTCGATATCTTGTTTTGCATTGTATTTTGGTGTGTATAAATTCCGATTCTAAAGATCATACGCTACGAATTTTTATAACTTGATAATCGAGGAAGTAGACTATAGGCTTTTTTCTTGTTTTACCCGTTACTTGTAGGGTAAACGGGTATACTAGATTCGTTGAAAAGTATGTAACCGGCAGAAGGAAACGTTTCCAACCATATTAAGTATATATATTCTGGATCAAAGTCGAGTCAATCTGGCCATGTCCGTCTTTCTGTCCGTCCGTATGAACGTCGAGATCCCAGGAATTGTAAAAGCTAGTATGTTGAGATTTTTTTTTTTGGTTTTAGGTTACCGCGACATCCGTAAATGTCGTGGAATTATTTGGCCACCCCCGTGTACGTGGAAATTGCCAAGGACTTAATGTTGAGATTATGAACACAGATTCTAGAGACATAGACGCAGCGCAAGTTTCTTGAACCATGTCCCACGCCCACTCTAACGACCACAAAGCGCCCAAAACTGCCACGCCCTCACAATATCTAAATTTTGTTTATGATAAAAATGGGAACAGCAAGCGCGTTACCTTTGAAACAGCCACCTACCCACGACCGCCAGCCGCGTCTGAACGAGGTGGCCCACAAGTTTCTCGCCGATTTGGACGAGGAGCGCCAGCGATTGTCCGCGGAGTTTCCACTTTTCGCACTGCTAATTGCCGAGGTTAAAATCAATTCCGCCCTTTACAGGGTATTTTAATGGTACTGGTCGTATTCCCGGCAAGGAGTTATACGCAGACGTGTACAAGCAGAAGCCGACAAAGATTACCCAAAAGGTCTTCGTGCCCGTTAATCAGTATCCCAAGGTGCGCTATCGTAACAAAGAGGAGGAGCTCCGCAGCACAGGCGACCCCAGGTATTTATTTGTAATGTATAACCAAAGACACTAGAATAACAAGATGCGTAACGGCCATACATTGGTTTGGCACTATGCAGCCACTTTTTTGGTGACGGCCAAAATTACTCTCTTTCGGCTCACTCCCGCTGAGAGCGTAAGAAATCTAAAAATATAATTTGCTTGCTTGTGTGAGTAAAAACAAGAGACGAGAACGCGTATAAGTGTGCGTGTTGTGCTAGAAGACGATTTTCGGGCCGAAATCAATTCTGATGGAAGAAACGAATTTACATGGTACATATTAGGGTAGTTTTTGCCAATTTCCTAGCAATATGATAAAATAAAAAAATTTTTAAAAATTCGCGCCCTGAATATTATAATTTTAAAGCTTTTTAAATTTGTTTGTTAAAATCGCCGCTCGAATTAGCTACCGTTTACACATTTATATTTATGTTTAATTCTAATTTGTCTCTCATCTGACAATTTTTTAAAAGCGAAATATTTTTTTTTAAACACTTTTAATGTTAATGTTACATCATATTAAGTCAAATGATTTAATAAATATACTAAATAATTAAATATGCAATTAAATTAAATTGCAAAAGTAATATCAAAGACAATAGAATTATTCTAGTGTCTTTGATTTGTTCATATCTTGAGGCACGAAGTGCGGACACAAGCACTCAACAATTGCCTTATTAATTTTTCACACGCCGCAAGATGAATACTCTAATGACAAATATTCTTATATAAAGTCATTTTTGAAATTTATTTTTGTGATAATATGTACATAGATTTGACTATTTCTAATCTATTTTCAAATAATAATAACGTTAAGGCAATGAAAAACAAGAATTTTTCGCATGGTGCCAATTGATCAAAAATAATATAGATTTAAAGCCAAAGAACTTCTAAGGTGAAGGGCATATTTTGTCAAATTTACAATGCATGTGAATACGTGTGCACACATACAGATGTCTGCTATCACTTTGTGCGTTGAAAAGAGCTGTTCGCTGTAGCGCTCTTCGCTCTCTCGCTCTCTAACAAAAATTCGAGAGAGCCTGGAGCCACCTCTAGAGCCACGGCCAAAAAATCGTGTGCCAAAAAATCGTATGGCGTTACGCATCTTGTTATTCTAGGGTCTTTGGTATAACTTTATCATTTCATAACCAAACCAGGTGTAATGGACCTGAGAGTCTCCGCGTCCTAGTAGTTCCTTGAATCCTAGCCAACGAACATTTTGATCTTTATAGAGTCGACGATGTGGAGGAGGTGGCCTTATGCGCGAACCGCCCATCAAGTCCTATAAGCCCAATCCTGGTAAACAAACTTTTTGTTTTATTTTATTTACCTATACCCATAATTTTTGAACACATATTCATACGAATAAGCGCTTTTTTGTGCCTATTAATAATATATAGAATACTAATTATGTTTGGAACCATATTGACATTTACCTTTTTTTTTTTGCAAAGCAAAAGCTAGCCCCGACGAAATTCTTCCGATAAATACTTCAAAACAATTTGTAAAAATCCCTAGTACTCACCAGTTTGCTTTGGTAAATTGTAGAAGTCGAGGGTTTTGATCTCGGACGTCTCGACATGCGGGGCGAACCCTTCGTACAGATCGCTCTCCTCCACGATGCCGCTCAGCTTGTCGGCCTGGGAAGAGGCATCTCCGCCTCGATGGTATGGCATCTTCTTAGCCAGGTTTGCGGTCTCTGGATCCGGGTCCTCTGTCAAGTTTTGATTTGGGTTTGCGTCCACTCGGATCCGTTCTGCCCTCCAGGCAGTTGGCGGCTTTCCTTCGTTGTCTCTGTTTGACTAGATGGCTTTTTACCTTGCAGTGCTTTGCTGTCCGCGGTGTGGCAACCGATATGCGGGTCTTGTTTGGGCTTGTAGTCGGGCTAAGTATAATATTACTATTATATTTAAGTTTTAATTTTATGTAAACGGTGGCCAAGTTATGGAGACAGAAATACTCCAATACGATGGTGCCGCGCGGAATTCATTATAGTAAACGTTTTAGCACGAGTACTGCAAAAGCATAGCGGTGTGTGAATCAAATCCCAATTGTCGGCGTTTTCGAGTCTGCAATGAGATAGAAGTGGGGACGCTTGTTAATTATTTTCGAACACGAACACGATTAATCGACGATATAGCGAAAGCATATGGAATCAATTCCTTCGACTCAAAATCGAAATTAGTTCAATGACATGACCCAACCGAACTGTACAGTAGATAATGCCAAAGGCGCCATTGGCTCATAAAATACTTGGTCCGCTCATTATTTGCGAGCCGGCTATAAAAAGCCAACTGGCCAGATTTATAATATATATAAAATCACACGCATATATAAGACGTTTTTGCTGCTGAGGCTGACTCTACCGACAACAGCAGCCGGTTTGATAACTAATTAAATCCAACAGAAATTAGAAAAAACAACAATATCCAGCGCAAATATTTCACTCGGCCATAAACAAAAATGTACTTATATTGCACAAAAAAAAAAAGCAGACATTTATTTAAACCATGATGGAAGTTAATATATTTTAAATAACTGAATTATCAAATAAATTTAAAAAAATTATCATACAAAAATGATATTAAAATTATTTGTTTAAAGAGTAAAACACCTAACTTTTATGGCTTAGGGAACAATTACGATTAGTCGAATAAACTTCGGCACACGCTGCGTATAATCAATACTCAAAACCTTTTTTTTTTCCAATTTTCCACTTATCTCATCACCATGTTTTTGGGGAACCAAAGACGGGCTATTTATCTTATGATAATTTGTCTCCCCATTTCGCTAGCATTACACGCACATTTCGTTCTGTTTTCGTCACAATTCGCAAGCCAAATCAGCGTCAAAGCAAACGAAAAACTTAAATTGAATTGCAAAATTCTAAAGGAATTCCGGACACGTATCGAAAGCCAAGCAACGGCGAACCGCCTCTTGAGCTTTTTATTTTCCATTTTCCTTTGACACTCTTAATGATTTAGCCTGTCAAGAACAGCATTTCGGGGGCCTTATGGGGGACTAGGAGGGTCCGACATCGGATAGAAATATAGAGAGACAGACAGGTCTGATAGATCGCTGCGTTTGCTTGATTGGCTGTCCGATATAAGGTGTCGGACTTTTTACCTGGCCAGCAGAGCCAGAGCAGGCGGGGAAACAGGTGCCGTCAAGCGGATTTGTCGCCGAGACAAGTTGTATGTATGGCAGCTTCGAAGAGAACTCAGATAAGAGGTTCGTCTGGAAAGCGTTAGAATGACACGGAATGAAGCAGAGATGTCTTTTTGCCTATGGTAACACCTAATCAATAACATTTAATATTGTTTTGGTAAGTATGAAAGCGAGACTTCAGTGATCCTGGATATTGCTCATATGTATTTCATTCTACAACTTCAAGTAAGTACACTTCCAACTAATAAGCCCCCGGTTTGTTTTACAATGAACTAACAAATGGCAACACAGGGGGGAGCATCAACTTTTCCATAAGTAAACAAATAACGGAAAATCTTGAATCATTTTCACTTCACTTCAGCAGTTCAGGCTTCAGTTAGTAGCTCCGCCCTCTCCAAAACAAATATCGAGGCATTTAAGCCACGAAAATTGTTTTGCACAGTTCCATTTAATACCACTCCAGTCAACTCGACTCAAGTTGACTCGATTCGCTTCGTTTTGAGTGGTAATGTGCAATTTTCATATGTATGTCAATATTATGCTACGTCTAGTATTTTCAAGGTGCCTCGGGTTACGTCGTCAGCAAAGCAACACGATTGTACACAAAAGCGGCAGGTATCACATGGACAGACATATAGAGTTATTAACAATAATTTGCACTGCAGTTGAGCTGCTTGTTTGCTTGCTGCCCGCTGCCTCCGGACTCGAGAACGTTATCTAAATGTTATAATGCACCCAATTTGCGCTAATGAAATCAAGCGGCCCGCCACTCAATTGAATTCAATTGGACAGTTTACAATGCCTAGCTTAGCCAAACTCGGCTAAGCCTCGAGAAACACAAATGTTTCGGCACCGAATCGATTAACGCTCCCGGGAACCAGCAGCTAATTAAAACGTTTATGCTAATGAGGCGACACGCCGTCATGTCGGTGTCGCGAGATGTCAGCCAGGAGCTGGAAAATCGACAAAAAATGGTACGAAAATGCTGACATGGCGGCGATAACCTTTCAAATAAAAGACGATTTTGGGGCAAAGACTCGATATGAGAGCAAACTAAAATATTTATAAAGCCATCGATTAAACAACGTTTGAATCAATCATGATGATTTGTCATTCCATTCATGATTCATTTTCGCATTTATTTGTATTCTATACTCTACTTCATGAATCATAACTATCAAAATGAAACTAAAGGCATTGAAGACTTTTTAAAAGCTCTGTGAATTTATTTATAAATTCTTAACCACTGTACATGCTAAAATATGTATATATTTCATGTAATTGACATCATTTACGGTAGCCCCTGGCAAGTATTAGCCATAAAACCTAAACCGAATCAAGTCAATTGGAGCCCAAACATAATTCAACTTCTCTCTAGCATGCACCTAAAGCAGGTGCTAAGCAATTTCGCAGATAATCACTGGCCACAATGGGTTAATCGTCAATTGCCAAAGACGAGGCCCAAGTAATGCCACAACAATTATGGGGGTGGCTTGTGGCGGCTAAAGTGACGCAAGTGCAACAATCGGTGGGTCAAGTCGAGACTCAATTCGATTCGATCCAACTCTCGTCACGTAATTCTCGGTGCAATTTGCGTCAGTTAGCGAAGAGGAAAAACTTTTGAGGTTTCCACGTAATTTTCCACTACGACAAAGTTCACCGAAGTTATAAGCGTCGGAACTCTTTGGTTTTTTCTTTTTTTGCTGAAATCAAAAGGTAATCCCTGCTCTATAAGCTTGGCGACCTTGTAAGATTGTCGGAAACTTAGCTGAAACTTCTAAATGAAAATAGAAACTCCTTTAAGAGTACGGAATAGATAATGAGAAAAGGTTCGAATTGTAAGTGGTCGAGGTCCTAGTTTAAGTATGGCAACCGTGATTGGAAATAGGTATAGTAATTTAAATGTTTGAATTTTTGCAATGCACAAATGACATTCAAGTCGTCTGTCAGAGCTGTCAAGCAGCCATTTATTTTCTATTTAATTACAACCCAAATAAGTGACATTTTCAAAATAACTAGGTCACCTGGCTGGGGCGCAGGGCGAGCCAAGTAAAAGTAAGAACCCCACACCCACTTGAGGGGAATTTGCATACCCTATGAGAGGGGCGTGTCGGAGGGTAGGCGTACTTTTAAGCCGCACCTAAGGAACCTTTTGAAGCTTTGCTAAAACGTTTTCAAACTAGGCCAAGCAGCTGTCAGTGCTTCAAACGAAATATCCTCGATTGCCTTGAGAGTGCAATGACTTGGGCTTGGTCCTTCGGTGCACCATTGACCACCCTTAAGCACCTCACGAAACCCATTTGAAAACTGTGTCAGTTTTCTGAAAACGGGGTACAGTCCGAAATTGTAAATTAATGTTTACTCTTTATTAACATCGTTCCAGATTCTTTCCCAAGTTAATCATAATCTAGCTAGCATTGCTAGCAAGACTTGTATAATTATATTTTAAAAGCCAGTTGCTAATCGCTGCGCTTATAGAGTAGGTGAGAATTCTTCCTGAATTTGTATAATACCCTCTGGAAGGGTATAAGAAGGAAAGGGGGCCAAGCAGACAGAAAGGCAAACAGGGCTAAAATAAAGGGAATTAGGGGCAGAGAGGCGAAAAGGGAAATGTAAGTCCTTAAAGTACAGAAAATGTGGGGCAACGCAAAGCTCATTGTGTGCCTGTGTGGGTGTGCGCGTGCTTGTGTTGGTGTTTTATTTTATTTGTTCTTGTGTGGGTGTGACAGGACACTTTGCGTCAGCAGCAGCAGCAGCAGACCGAAAAGTAGCAACAAAGATGGAATTGCGTAGTGGCAACTCGAACTGGGAGTGTACTAAGCTTATCGTGGGGCGGGAACCGAAAAGGAGAGGAGAGGATGGTCTTTGGGAGAGAGAAGCCCGAGGGAGGTTCCTGAAATCAATGAATGAAAGCACCAACACACGCATGCGAGGGAAGAGCGAGGAAAGAACGACGAGACTTGGAGAGAGGAAAAACCAGGACCTGCAAATAGACTTCCTAATATGGTTAGTGGAACCCTGTAATTTAATCTTAGGAAAATATTGAATTGTTCTAAACTTGTAGGCCATTCTAGGACACAATGACAAGGACGAGACATGCATTAAACAAGACTAACTAATGGAAAAATAATCATGTTAGGATTTAGCAATTTGCAGGCTAGATTTTTAAAAGTTACCCAAAAAAGGAAAGCAAAGCGATGCTAAACATTGATTTTAGTAAACTTAATGTTTCTATAAAACGTGTGAAATTATTCCAATTGTGTTTCTTGGGCACTCGCCACTATTCCCTCTTGATCCAAGTGTAATCCATTTATGTCCCCAGTCGAATCACTTTTAGCTTACTTAGTGGCAAGGCGACATCCAGGGTGCAGAGGGCAAGCAGAGGACACAGGACGCAGACAGAAAAAACCGGGCCAAGAGCTGAGGAATTCGCAAGGAAATCAGCTTCAGCTTGCCGCAAGGACAGTCACTGAAACCGAAACTGAAATTTGTCAGACAGCCCGAACAATTAAAACCGGGCCCAGAGCGGTTGACCTGATTTCAGCGCTTCCCCTCATTCCCCTCTTCCTCTTGTTATACCCAAATGTTTTTATATTTTTATTATTTTTTTTTTCGCTTTTTTGCGGCAGACTTCGTGACGGCTGAAAATGCCACACACGCAAGGTTTTATGGGTCTGCTCTTTCGCCGTTTCGGTTTCTGTTTTTCTTCTTTTTTGGCAGCAAAGGAAAACATGTACACTGCACTTGCCACAAAGCAGCACAAAAATCGAGCTCACCAACGGGTCACTGAACCCCAAAGGAAAAAAGTGCAACTTCAGCAACGCCACAGTAGCTGCGGCTGCAATTTATTTCATAATCATTGCACATGAGCACAACGGCAAGAAAATCACGTGAAACGGGCCCTGGTCTCTGTTTTTTATATATGGGCATTTGGCCAGGCCTCTGGATCTGAGTCGGCATCTGTAACTGACTCGACTTGGCCTAGACACACGGAAAAGCCACTGCGCACAATTGGCCGGAAAAGAAAAACGACGGCAGCGAGAGTTACTTTAAAAATCGGCCGATTTGTTGAGTAGGGTAAAAACCCTAGAAACTGAGCCTAAGCATTGGGTAACAAATGCTTTTAGGGATGAGATTTGGCATAAAGATGGAAAGAAAAAATGTATCAAAGAAATATTAAGCAAATTAATATTATTTAAATACCGATTTATTAATAGAACCGTTTATATTAATGTTAACGCATCTAAGTGACAATTATAAAAATCAAAGACGTATTGACACTATCTAGATAAGCGATTATTTATGTCATGTACCTAAATGATGTATTTGAACTACATTTAAATTCTTTCTTAATTCATTTCGCATTGTTAGTGTTTAAACTAAGTAAGTTATTAATGGCAGAAGTGGTGGCTAACCTACTAACAGAAAGCTCTAAACATGTTTTAAGCTCTCTATACTATTATTTGTGTTTAATGCCACGTAATAGTTAGGCCAGCTGAATTTCCGTGTACCAGTTAAGCGAACCTCGCAACAAACGAGCAATGTCCCTGGAGCCGCAAAACAAAGGCTGCCCCTCGTAACCGGGAGCCACTTGAATCCGCCCAAAGCTGTGGCACCACTCCGTTCCCCAGTTTTTCTGCCGCTTTGGCCATCCAGCACCGAACACCCAACTCCCCAAAAGGGGCCACAAAACTTCCATCAAATGTGTTATGTAAGCGCGCATTTTCAACATATTTGCTTGCCCAGTTTTCTTTGCTTGGCTGGCAGAAAAGCAAAAAAAAAAAAAAAAAAAAGACGTTTGCAATGCAGCCCAGAAAAATGGAAATCATACAGAAATATAGGCAAAGTGCAGCGTTGGCGGAATTGTTGTTTTAAATTTTAAATTTTTTCCGCCCAGAATGTTCTTGGACTAGTAAAATGGAACGGCATGAATCATATGGAGATGTACGGAGAAGTACAAGTGTTTACATTATCGCTGCTGTCATACGATTGCCCCATAGGTTATTATTCGGACATGGGGTTTTTCTTCTGTTTGTATAACACGGCGCATGAAAGGCAATCGGTATTACTCATACGACGCGTTGGCCGAGGAACATTTTCAAACACCACTCAAATATCCATAAACACCGAAATTGGAAACATTTGATCCCCGCCATATGGCGATTATTCAAAATGGGCAAAAATTATATAGCACTGCGCAGGCATTTTGTAGCTAATTTGCCACAAAATTCGACACTTAATATGCATGTAAAACGCTTCCTGTGTGGCCATCACGAGCTAATACTCACATTTGGGTCTGGTCAACGAAATTTTTATGAAGACATCATCAGCAGCCTGGAAGTTGCACTCGAATTATGGCTAATTACTGGCCCCATTTAATAGGCATTCCCATATGTCGCCTGGGGGCCTCTTAATGGCTCTTGAAACGATGGCAAATGGCTGGAGGAATACGCAACGGCAGACTTGGCCGAGAATTGCGCTGTAATATAACAAACTAATATAAATTCTAGCGCCCAGTCCACATCCCTTGGGTTAGAAAACACGGAACCACGGGTGGCTAGGGGAGAAGCACTATTGTTTACGCTCGGCGTATTGCAACATCCAAAGAAAATTTCAAGTTGTTATAATAAACAATTTTTACGACGGGATTTTTTCGTAAATATGGCGAGCAATTAGATATGGCCATAAATTACTAAAACTTTAATTTAAATAATGTAAATAGGCATATTTTGTTGTTCAACATTGCCAAGCTATTTTTAACAAATTCATTGAAACAAGATTACGTGATATACGTGATATTTAACTTAGATTAAGCAATCTATAAGCCATATAAGCTCTCAAGCCTTTTTTTGATAATATTAAAGAAATTCGCACAGATTAAATGAAAAGAAAAAGTAGAGTTTTCGATTTTAGAGAAGCAATAATTTCATATTGATACATTTTAGGATGATTGTGTTAATTGCTTATTGTGGGATGAGATTGAAACTTTGGTCGTACGTATTTGAGTTCTAACCAAGTACACGACAACAAACGAAACCGAAAATAATTATGTCAAATGTTTGAGCGTGCGACATCAATTGTGACTTAGAACACGCGTTGACGGCTAAAATACGTATAATACGCACAATATTTATATTCTTGTTGATAAGATAGCCGCGGCGTGAGAAGCATTAAGTCAGTTTGCTTGTACGAGACCCGCTGATAAACGACGGCCAATTTATTTTGATTTTGCCAGAAATAAGCTGCGAAATTTGGTACTTATTTATACGCCAGCCATTGATAAACGATCTATGGCTACTGTGTCACGAGCTATCAGTTCTGGTCCGCTGACAAAAACTAACTGCTGACACTCTCTGGATGGAAGATCTTGTCCAGATCGAACTCCTTACCCGATGCACATATGGATATCATGGTTCATTACTTTGCGGTTGGGGGCGATGCACCCTGTGAGGAATATCTTCTGATCGGATGAACAAAGACTAGTGCGTCTAACTCCGATTTATATGTGACCATGTTCCTATGGACACAAAATCTACAGGCTACGCCTACAACAACTTCGCCATCGATGTGCATTCGCCAATATTGTGTTTTTCGTTAAGTGCGGATAACCGGTTCGATGCCATCATCATGGCATCATAATGTATTTTTGCTCACTTATATAAATATACATTGTATATAGAGGAGTACCCACATACAAGGCATATTTTTCGCGAGTTTCTGCCAAAATGTATGACTCAGTGTCTTTCCTCTCTCATTCAACCAACGCGCACACTTGTTTTTGGCATTCCAGCGAACTCCGAAGATATTCGAGAGCCGGGTTTCAGTTCGCGTTCGATTCCAAGTTAGCCGCCAAAAGCGTCACGTGCTTTTCGAGTCGATTCGCTTTACCTTTAGCTTTTTAGCGCTCACTTGGCTTTGTTGTTTGCCTTTGTAAACAATGGGAGGCTTGTTTCTAAATATTTATAGCGTGTCCACTTGCGTGCCAGTGTCTGTGCGCCTGTGCATTTTGTGTAATTCGGTATCGCTTATTATACAATACCATTTTAGGTTAGGCACGAGTTAACATTTTATACAATTTATACAATTTCGGAAAGAGTCTGTTTGCTGCAGAGTTCATTTTCATTTCAGTTCAGTTCGGTTGGGTGGGCGTGATCATGGTTTGCTAACTTTCCTAACCGCCTTATACCGCCTTCTTATTGTGCGATCACGTTCGCCAAATTATCCAAGGAGTTTCGAATATGGATGCGTAGGCAGACGAAGACTCGCTAATTTCATAGACACGCAGAATTATCAAAGCCGAACATGCGATGCAGCACTTTTGCGTCACTTGCAACTCTGTAATGGAATATTTTCCCAATAATAACCCTTTTAGGTACTTAAAAGGCAAAATCTCCTCTTATTCGAATAACATTTCCATGCGAATTTCGGGTTAATTAGGTTGGATTTCGCACCCGAATGCTAAGATCGATATAATGGGATTTGCATAAAATCGATTTCTTCTTTATGTGGGCATCTTTGCCCAACTGCTGTACTTTAATAATTTTTAGATCTTAGATAAGCTATCATATTATGGAAAACTTATTGAAAACGTTCCTAATGATTTTCCAGATGTAAGATGCTTCCAACACTCTTCGCATATATTCGCATGCAAAACAATCCATTACAATCAGGAAACTTAATCTTGTAGCGGATAATTTTAAACAATTTAAAGACAGCTAATTGTTTTCTCGCTCATAAAAGGAAAATAAAATATACCAACCAGCTGTGCTGCGGGATTTCAATTCATTTGGCAGAGCAAAGCAAATCAGATGCTGAATAATTAGTGACCATGACTGACACTTCCGGAAGCATCACAATTTGCATTCAGAGCACGGCAAACGAAACACAAATTATTAGTTAAAACAAATCTGCAATGGGCATGCCCACTCAGAGGTGAAATGCTCAACTGAGGAAAAAACCAAATAATTGAATCACTCAGCGATCGAAGGCGCTTCCAATTAGCCAGAGCAAAACAAACAGACATCAAATATTCAAGCATAGCAGAAAGAAACGCGGCGAAGACATCGAACCGCAGGCGAACAATTTTTCGCAAGTCGAATCACAACCTGAATTCCGCGGATGGCTCCTCTGAGAATCGTTTTGCTTTCATTCAGTTCGGTTCGGTCCGGTTTGGATTCAGTTTTCATTTTTCAATTCAATTAAGCGTCGGCGGGCGGAGTTCAGCACACATTGCTGAACCAGGCGGCGGCGGGGACCTTTTTGAGTTCTTTACTTTTTTTGTCTGCTCTGCGGGTAATTCACTTTATTCAAATAAGTATAATAAAATAAACGCCTGTATGCAAAACACAATGGGCGAAAAAAAAACAACTACGCGGCCGGCCCATTGTCGAGGCGAATTGGTCTGATGCACAGAAAAAAATAATGCACAGAAATCAGAATTTATATATCGTATAGATCTAAACGGTTACATTAGATCGTATCTAAGTCAAACCCAACATTAATAGCTTTATATTAATTCCATTTCCATAAATTTTCAAACAATCGATGCAGATCCCATTTATTTGGGTACCTTTTTCTGCGAGCTCTCTACTGGAATGCCTCGAATCTGGTTGCAGATGCGGATACAAAAGTCTGGCACCGGATGTTTTCGAGCAAGTCCCTCCAACTGCTGCTCTTATGCGAATTGAACTTATCTCAATGAAGAGTGACAAAGCGACCAGAGCGATGAAAACCTCTCTGGGGGCATTTCTGGTGTTTAAGTATGGAAATTGTCGCAGCGGTTGAATTGTCCACTCTGAATGCACTCTGGACACAAGCTACTCTTGTTGTTATCAACCCACTCGAAATGCCAGCGAATAATCGTAACTCAAATAGAACCGCAAGGGATATATATTAGTTCAGATGGGTTTTCCAAAGTGCCTGGCCACTAATTACTTTACAATGTAACTGAGTATATGTTTCATGGACTTGGATAGAATCGAAAATCCAATTACTCCTTACTAGAATTGCTGAGTTAACTTCCACGCAATCGATAAGCTGCACTTACAGCACTTTCTACCCGGCAAAATATAATGCTGATAACCAGATATGCTCATTGATTTACAACTTATCCGGCACGGATAGCGTTTACAACACGGCAACACGATGTCAGGCGAAATCAAGGTTATTTAATCAATCGGGGGTTTGGGTGGGGGAATATTTACCCTGCGGCCAGTTATTAACTCATATTGAAATGCTGCCAGATAGCGCTACACCGCCCTCCGGACATCTGTTAAATATTTTATTTTCGCCGTGCAGTTGCTGTTGTCAACAAACGGGATCGAGCTCAATGAAATTAATGCTGCACAATTACCAAGCGACCGAGCGTCGTCAATCCAAAGTCGGTATCTTGTATCTGCTCTCTACATATATAGGATTTATATATATATATATATGGAACTGCGCGCTCATATCGCCACAATTTCCTTTCGTGTGCAACGCTTTATATTTTATTTTGGTCCCGCTTTTTATGCTCGAGTGTAGGAAATCCAACTGGTGGGCGTATTTTTGTTTCGCTCCTCCGTTCTGTTCTGCTCATTTCTGTTATTAACACATCGCTGGCAGTACTTGATTTAATAAACTTGATTAGGATTTATGAGCGTGTGGATTTCAATTTTGCGAGCCTCCCATAAAACAGAGCGGCGGATGTTTCCCTGAAATCTACATCAGGTGACCACGGCCATATCACTCCATTAAATGGATCAAATTTATAAATAAATATCTTCGCAGTTCTGGTTAACAGTTTTTAGATTCTGAGTGCATGACAAACAATTATATCTGGTTGCAATGGGGTAAATTGAGTTTGTCTATAAAATGTGTTAGAAAATAGCATTTTTATTACAATAGCACCGCAACAGAGCAACGCCTAAATAATTTCTAATATATATTATATCCTAACCTAAAAGAAACGTCACGTTCTTATTTACTGAATATGATTTCATAACCTTTACTTTATTATTTGATTTTATTATTTCATTTCTATCGATATGCCATGGCCACTGTAACACCCACAATTTTCAGAAATAATTTGATTTTTTTGATTATACCTCCATACACCCTTTGTATGCGAATTTCTATCGATATCCCAGAAATATTATTACTTTACTCCTTCTGCTCCACCCACTAGCCAACTAAAGGGTATCTAATAGTCGAGGTGTTCGACCATAGCGTTCTCTCTTGTTTGATTGAAGAGACCTACTTGTCTTGCTGGCCTCATAATACTAACCTAGGTTAGTATTAGCATTGTCCCCCACAAGGGGAGCAATTTCAAAATTATTTTTCGACCCAAACGCAAGCATAAACAATTAATTTTCTGGTAATTTAACATTAGCCAGGTCCCATGACAACTACGCCAAATTTACGGCCAAACAAGCTGGCATTTTTTGTGCAACATTTTCGTGGTCACAAAAATAATTTCAAAGAGGTGAGCAAGCCAGCGATTTTGGCGGGGCGATTGGACCGAAAAATATTGATTTTCTACCCACCATAAATGCGTTGCTAAGGGTGAAGGCACTGGGTTAGTTGGTTACTCTCGATAAAGTTCAGACCCTTTTGGCAGAGTTCAATGAACCAAGTGGCTGACAGTGCTGTGGAACTTATAGACAGACTCTTGTCGGTTGCAGTGGGACAATAATCGACGTGAATCACCGAATAAATCACGTTGTCGTCGCCTAGGCACGTACACATATTCGCTGAAAATGCGATATGGATAGATGCACGCAGAAAAACGCTTGTATGATATGGGAAAAACATTTGTTTCTGATAATCAAAAATGTAGTATTTTATATAAATGTATATTTTTGGCGCCATTAAAATGTAGGAGAGCGATCAAATCCAAAATGCTATTTTGAATATTATTTCATTCACAAAAAATTATTATTACTGTGTGGTGTGGACTGGACTGGATAAACGGACAGATAAATAGATGGATGTGAGACTCTGTGCAACGCGACGTTGACTTATTGAAATCGATTGATTCTGATTCCAGTCGGTCAGCTTTGGACTTACATTTTCTGGCTGACTCGCCTGCCGGATCTGTATCTATATATTGCACGACTGCTTTTTTTTTATTTTGCGAGGCACTTTTAAAAAGTCGTTTTGTATCGGACATCTCAAGTGAGCGAACGGTTCGATGGGACCAGCTGACAGACAGTTTACCCAAATACAATTTGTTCATTGCCAGTCAAATGGATTTAGATAGATAGTTAGTTATGCGCAAGTACCTGGCTCATGTTTTGCCGATTTAGTGTTCCTTTATGCGGCTCTCTGGCCCGCAGATAAGATAACCAAGCAGAGAAATTTAATTTTTGGCAAATGTTTGCTGATTGCATTGCCTTTTCGTTGAAACTCAGCCAGCAGGACTGTATTTATAGTTATAGATTAAACAAATTATATGACCCAATGAGGAATATTTATCGCTTAAACAAATGTTTGAAGTACAAACAGAGTTATAATTAATAACTCCAAAGGTCGTCTATTTTGCAATCGGAGATTGCCAAACCCAAAAAATATTTATCTATTGATGAGTCATGATTAGGAAGATATAAGACATAAAATGTTTATTTGGGGGAAATACGGAAGGGGTTTTTTGAAGTTACACATTTGTAGCTGTTGAACTTGTGCATAAGTCCACATAAATTCCAAACTAAAGTATAAAATCACTACATATACCATAAATTTATATTAAACTTATAATAAACTTATATTTAGGCTATAAACATAAAATATGGGACAAAAAAAAAGCCAACGACCAACATAATCCACCGTAAATTTAAGAACAAAACGGAACTCGCTTTTTACAACATTTTTAATGCCTAACTAAACAGCATTAAAAAGTTGAACTTCTTTCTCGCTATCAACATGGAATAACGTGGTTTGCTGCCGTCATAAATTGTGCAAGGTTGAACGAAAAATAACGTCTATCTAATCAGTTATGTAGGTATAAAGAGCACATGAAAGTTAAAAAACGGCATTTTAAGACTTATACAATTTTGTTGGATCTCAGCAAAAACAAATTTGAATAAAATGTATGATCACAATGAATCACAAAGAACAATCATATCATGATTGAACCCTTTAGTCCACGTGAATTGCAATTTATTATCAAAATAACAAATGAATCATAGAAATGGTGATAGTGCAACTAAATTCGAAATTCTCTTGGGTAGAGAGCGATAAAAAAAGGGATGGGAGAGTGACTGCTATTACCTGTCAATATCTGATGTTTTTGTTCTTGTTTTCCTTGCCCTTCTTCGTTGGTTATTTTTACTTTTTTTCTGTGTTCTTGTTCCGTTCTCTTTTTTCTGATTTGCTGCACTTGTTCTTTTTCTTATCCTCCTTCGTTGTTTTTATGCACTCGTTTTTTGTTTTGCTTGCTTCGTCCGTTTTATCGTGTTGTCACGTTTTCACTTTCACAGGTAAATTCTAAAGGAGCAAGATATATATTCTCTTTCCCATTTTATTACTCTGCCCAAGGGGGCGTGGCCGGGGAGGCGAAGGGCACTATTTGGCCTTTACACACACACTCACGCACGCACACAGAGGAGAGTGAAAAAGCGAGATGGATAAATAAACTACCTTAAAAGATGGATTTTCTAGTTTCCGAAATTCGCGTATTTCGTATATTTAAAGTGGTTTAACTATTTTCGCCCTACATCCATTTTTTTTTATATATATTTTTTATATTCTTTTTTTTATGTTTGTTTCAGCGGGAACCGAAAACACAAGCAGCGCGGTCGAAAAATTATCGGGCAATACGAAAGAGCGCCTTTTGCGGGTTGCTTAAATAGACTTTCGTTTGCTGCTTCGGTTGCGAACCTCTCGTCGTTGCTCGCTCTCCAACGTTTGACGAACAGTGGGATTAATGTGCAGTGGTATGCATGAAATACTGTTTTTTTTTTTTAGTTATTATTGTTTATTGTTTAGGAACAATTTACAAAATCTCATTATTAAAAAACTAAAGAATAATAAAATCATGATTTTATCAAGCTAATTCCAACTTTACTAAAACATAACATAACAACAATTTAGTGTATTTATATCAGTGAATTCGGATTTTTCACACAAAAAATCCTGTTTTAAGCACTGAAATAATGGCAGAAAGGATTAAGAACTTTCCCACTGTGCGGTTGGATGTCGGACGAGTGAGACTTAAAGAAGTTTGAGAGAGCATCACCCAAACCATACAAGTAAAAAACTAATGTTAGCAAATGAATTTATACATATTTTTGCAAATAAACCAACTTTTGAAATACACAAAATTATTATGAATGGAAATTTCTTTAAAGCCAAACAAAATTTTCACAATGCCGATAAGCAGGGTGCGTGATACCGTTATAAAAAGTGGGAGAATAGGGAGAGAGCAGCAAGTGCGCAAGTGTGTGTGGTAAAAAGGTACCCCTATCACAATGCAGTTCACAAAAATAGTCACCATCTGTGCCCCTGGTTTTGGATATTCTAGATCTTTCTTCAATATACATATTTCAGATTTCAGATCTCGTTTTTTATTTATTTATGATTCTTAATGCTTTCGTACGGAGTAGTAATTTGCGTTAAAATGTTGTGCCAATAAGATGCCAAGGCAAACGCCTCTTACAGATTGTTTTCTTAAAAAGTGATAACAATTCAGCAGAATAAATTACAAAAATTGCAGAACATTTCACACGTGGTTTTTTTGGTATTGCAACTTCACGCAACAGAAATTCCCGAACACGCACACATGAGCACAAACAGAACACGTCAACAACAACAATTCTTCTTCTTTCCCATCTCTTTCTCGCTCCAATTGTGTTTGTATGAGTTTAAAAGGCAAGGGAATTGTTAATTTTAGTACATTGCTTAGCACTTGATTTAAACGCGCAAATTGGTGACACAAATATCGATTTATTAAGTTTGAACTATTTAATTTGTCGCGCCTTTCAGCTTGCAAATAGAAGTATTTACTTTAGACAATCGGATGACGCTTTTGATTTCGCATTTGTTTGCGACTGTGTGTGTGCGACGAGCCTTCTAATTCCGACAAAAAGAAGAAGAGCACCATTCGGTGGCCTAATTTGTTTCACTTCTCCGGAATCAAGCTTTTCCGATGCCTGCTTCTATTAACCTTTATTTAATATGACTCGTGCGTTCGACGATATTTTTGCAGTAGTTATTTTCTTTTCGTGCTTGTGGAGTGCACCTCTTTTATGCCGCGTTTGAAGAAGAAGCACAACGTAGTAGTGTTTGAATGTACTGCGGAATTTAGGGATGGGAATGCGTAGCTCTTGCAATCGATAGCTCGATAAGTCCCCTTTCGCGTTTCGCAGCACTTGGGCGGGATTTTTAAATCTAAGGTGTGACTATTGTGAATCGAGAAAAAATGCACATTTCCACTTTTCCAGTAATTTTCGAGTTGCTCAAAAGATATTAAAAACTTGTTGCATTTGAAAATTAAATGGTCTTTGTTCGTTTAAGTTTACAACTATATCGAGTCTTAATCTCTGAGTTTTCACATAGAAATATAGTTTTTATGCAAGGAATCTCCAATAATCTCTTGAGTAGAATCTACAAGTCCCTAAAAATGAGGTTGCACATTTCGTTGTTTTTTTGGTTGAGGGCAAAAGTGCAGCCGGCAGTTTTGTGGGAGAGTGTAGAGCGCACATGTTTGGCATAAGGACGATCAACAGAC
Source organism: Drosophila melanogaster (assembly GCF_000001215.4). Taxonomy (NCBI): domain Eukaryota; kingdom Metazoa; phylum Arthropoda; class Insecta; order Diptera; family Drosophilidae; genus Drosophila; species Drosophila melanogaster. The sequence goes on from NT_033779.5 coordinate 20,919,363, forward strand.
TGCAGGAAAACCGAACGAACGTTGGTTTGTCTGTGAAGGAGGCTTTCAATTAGCATGTGAGTCATTAAAATAGTTCTAGCAAACTTACTTGAGAAGCTGTTCAGGTCGCTGGAGTTGCATGCACAATTTAATGCCGCTGTAGAAGTCCAAGTCCGCATTCAGACTCAACTTTGGTTCGTGGGTGATGCTGAAATCCTGCACTAATTTCGCATACGTAAAGCCAACGGCCAAATGACCAAGAACAGCGCTGCCAGTGCTATAAGCCAAAAGTTAATCGTGAGTTAAATAACATTCCAATCAAATGCTTTGGCTTTTTCACTTACTTCTGCTGGATTTCCGTCTGGGCATTTCGATTCCACAGGCTGAATCCCACCTTGCCATTGAGATCCACACTCCTGGCGCCCAGAACTCGCCAGTGGAGCGTCGCCCCGGAGGTCAGGATTATGTAGTGCTCGTTATCCTGGGACAAAGTGGTTGCCTGGTAAGCGGGCGTTGAGTCCGAGGCACTTCCTCCCCACACGTGACCCATTAGCTCGGTCTGACCGCTGAAGAATACTAGGGGTCGCAATTGAGCACCCTGCACACTGATCTCCATGCCCGCGGTGACCGCTTCGTCTTCGCTGAACTCATCATCCGCCGGGATTGCATCATTTCCATCGCCGGAGTCACCATCGCCTACCAGCGAGCCCAAGCCGGCAGTGTAGATGCCCAATTTAAAGCTGCTGGCTTGGGAACGGCCTGCGTGGAGCAGAAATTCCACGGAGCCACGTTTCAGGATTCCCTGATACACTTCCTGGGTACTTAGCAGGGTTTCGTTGAAGGCTGGAGCCTGGGAAAGCTGACGGGTGAGGACTGTCGTAAGACCTGTAAGTATTAAAGTTCATAATTGTTTGAACAGTGTCATTAGGAAATTAGGTACTCACCCTTTTGTCCCAGCACATTGTAGTTGTTTACATGCCTCCGCTTGACAAGCTCCGATTTGAACAAAGCCCTAAATCGCGGGCACTTCTCAGCCAGCATTCTTAGCTTCTGCAGCACGTATGTTTTGATCTCAAACTGGCGATCATTGGAGGCTAGGTAATCCAAGAAGTTGCCCAATTGCTCCTGAGTTGGCCGGAGGGACAGGATAATATCAAGAGCCAGAGTGCGAGCGGAGCTATCAAAGCGACGCTTTCGCTGGTAGAATATGCTCTCGAACTGCAAGCGATGTGAAGAGTTAAAGCTACCTAGGGGAAAGGCTTTCAGAGCCTGTAAGGCAGCCACCGATAAATTGGGAGCCTCGCCAGTTTGAGCGTGCTCCAGCAGAGCTTCAATGGTAGCAGGATCCTGGAGATTTTGCAGAGCCCTTATGTACAAGGTAGGCTCCTTGGAGGTGAGACCTTGCAGTAGATAAGAACGCACTTCCTTCAACAAAGGATCTTCAACATCTAGTCCGCTTTGGCGGGTCAAGGTGGCCACGGTTTGGATAACGCTTTCCCTCAGCTTTAAATGCTTTTTGATAGATTCCTGTTCTAGCAATCCAAACAAGTGCTCAACTATTTTCCTGTCTGGATGGGTGGCGACCGCCAGGGACTGCAGGTATTTCTCTAGCAGATCCAATTGCTCGCTTGTGGTTTCCGACTCCTTGTAAAGGAATCCAAAGGTGGCATTATGAGCATCGAACGTTTGAACAGCACCCAAAAGATCCACCAACTGGGGCAGAACTTCTGCGTGTTCCGTAAGTAGATCTTCAAATTGTTCTTGCCTTGTGATGCGAGCCAGGGGAATTAGTTTTACGTACGCAAGAGCCAGCGAGGATTTGCCCACGTCGGCGGATTGCAATTCCGTCAGAGAGGCCTTTAATTGGTCCTCCAGCTGGAAGAATATATTTTTAGTTCAGCAATCCCCAAATTTGAAATTATTTACATACCGTTTGCTCTTTGATCGCACTGATCATGCCATCTACATCGGACTCTAGCTCAAAAACGCGATACCATTCGAGCAGGCTCTGGATGGCCTTATCTAAGCTGCCTAGTTGCAGTTGCTTGACTTCCTCCGATCCTTGCGAGACGTGTTGCAGAATCAACGAACTCTTCACGAAGCTTCCCACATCCGGTTTGGCAGCTAGATTGAGGCGGTGATTCTCCTGAGACTCTGCATGCAAGAGTGTGCCCTCTGAAGAGAGCTCGTAGAAGACCGTCTCCTGGGCTTGCTGAGTAACTCCAAGAGCTTCTTCTGGGTTATAGTTGACCCTGAGATCCCACAGAGAGCAGTCCCTTTTGGTTTTCTCCACTTTCGTGGATGATTTGACATTATAGGACACACGACACAGGCCAGAAACATCCAGTTCCTCCTCCTGGGAAGCATCCAATCTGAGCTGCAGCAGGGAAGCAATTCCGCGCTCCAAGTTCAACAGGGATTGATCTTTGGATGTATGGGCGATGACCTTGTCAGGCTGTCCCCTAACCAGACTAATATAAAAAGGTCTATCGGGTATCCGGGTAATTGAGCGGGCTTTTCCAGAGGCGTCGACCTTGCTTCCGCTGATAAAAACCTCCAGTAACTGGTCCTCATCTCCACTCCAAACTGAGTTGATCTTGAGATCTGTCTCAAATGTATAGCTCGTCTCCGCGGAGCTTGAATCTCGTCCCAGTTCCTGGAGTATCACTTGATTCTGTAGCTTGAAAATTTGCTGACTGTTCGGAGCTATTAGGGCCGTTTTTCCATCCTCTACAGAAATGTGGCCGAAAAGAAATAGTAGAACACGTCATTAGTCAAACGAATTGTTATAACTTTCACCCAGAAGCAGCGCTACATGCTGATATGTATTTTCGTCGTTTACTAAGCCTGGGTCGAGGTTATCAACAAGTGGCCCTGCACAGTGGGCAGCGATAAGGCAAATAGTGGAAGCAACGTGTACGAGGGAGTGATAATCTGAAGGAGGGATGGGGTGATAGATAGCAAAGGTCGATGTGGATGTGTTTAAATCCGGGGATCTTTGGGAACAAATATGATGATGTTTATCTATGTTTCGGTTTTTAACAATTCAGGGTCGGGTAACTGCACGTTTTTGTCTAACTTTACAGAAACAAAACGAAACACCTGTGCAGGTCACATTTCCTTGACCTTCAATACTGTTACTTGCCCCACTGTAAAAACAGCTGCTTCAATTGGAAAGTGTGTCAGATAAAAGTTCTCTTTCGGCCTTTTGTTTGTGTGCGTAGGCGGAGGTGTGGCACTGTCAATGTTGTTGTTTATCGCCAAACGCTACCTACCACAAAGAGTTCATTCAACTTGATCAAAACCCATTTACCCAACTAATCGCAAATATTGGCATTACTTACCCAAAAGTCCCAAAAAGAGGGCCAGCAGTAGCAGGGTTCGCAGGCACTTCTTATTTTTGTTCTCCATTTTCCCAAGGTCTTTGTTCGATTCTGTACTTATATTAAACTGAGCAGAGGTAAATTAAACTTAATTCATTGATAATACCGAGCCGAGCCGGCAGGCGACGGAATTAAAAGCGGAATGAAAACAGAACGGAGCTGAGGAGCGAGATTCTGACTTGTGGTGACTTTAAGCAGCTGAGAGTCGCTGAGCTGGGCTGTGGTGAGATTGAACAGCTGGCGAGCAAGAGGGCGCCACTGTTACGGAGAGTGCCAGAATGTATGTAAATTATTCGAGCTTCTACAAACTTTTTTATTTTATTTAAATGAGTATACATGTTATTATAACCTCCAAAAATATTCATACTATATTCATGTAACAGGCACAAGGAAGCGTTTCCGCGCATATTAAGTATATACATTCTTGATCAGGATCAATAGTCGAGTCGATCTGGCCATGTCCGTCTGTCTGTCCGTCCGTTTGAACGTTGAGAAGCCAGGAACTTTAAAAGTTAAAAAGTTGAGATTAGAAACAAAGATTCTAGGGACATACAGGCAGCGCAGTTTGTTGATCCATGTCCCACGCACACTCTAACGCCCACAACGTTTCACGTTTTTGAACCGTTTTTCGGTATTTTTTCATAATGGTATTAGTCTTATAAATGTCTATCGATTTGCAAAAAACTTTTTGCCACGCCCACTCTAACGCCCTAAAGTCGCCAAACCTTGCACGTCCACACTTTAGAACAATTTTTTTTATTTATTTTATTACCCAATATCTACCGATATCCCAGAAAAATTATGAAACTTCCGCGTTTGCATTCACACTAGCTGAGTAACGGTTACCTGATAGTCGGGGAACATAGACTATAGCATTATCTCTTGTTTTTAATCTGATGTAGCTTAAGTATGACTGTAAATGTCTAAAGTAAGGCTGAGTTAATAAACGCTTAAAACAAATGTATGTATGTTCATCTTTGGATATACATATTTGCTTTTGGGGAACAACTACGGATATGGTTATCTTTCCACGGGGTTCTATTTTTTATATTTTTAACTAAGGATTGGCGACTGGACCGTTGTTCAATCACTATAGCACTGAAAAAGTTGGCAGCCTCAAAACTTCAAACTTTTGGCAGGTCTCCCTTTTTAAGTCACTGATATATAATTCTTTATTCAGTCTACATCAATTTCAATTGTGATTTTTCGGTAAATATTGTTACGATAAAAATGGGAACAGCAAGCGCGTTACCTTTGAAACAGCCACCTTCCCACGACCACCAGCCGCGTCTGAACGAGGTGACCCAAAAGTTTCTCGCCGATTTGGTCGAGGAGAGCCAGTGATTGTCCGCGGAGTTTCCACTTTGCGCACTGCTAATTGCCGAGGGTAAAATCAATTCGGCCCTTTACAGGGTATTTTAATGGTATTAATCCCACATTGCAGCTGTGGACCGTGTCTATGGCACTGGACGTATTCCCGGCAAGGAGTTATACGCAGACGTGTACAAGCAGAAGCCGATAAAGATTACCCAAAAGGTCTTCGTGCCCGTTAATCAGTATCCCAAGGTGGTTTTTTATACAATTAGCTATCCACTCCGACCGCAAAATGAATCCTTACACTTGCGCAGTTCAACTTCACTGGCAAGATCCTGGGGACCAAGGGGAATGCTCTCTTGCGCTATAAATTCCCACAACAAATATTAATCTTAATTTTTGATTTGCATGCCTATTATGTTTTGATTTTGATTCCTGAGCTTGTAATTTTCTATGATAAATTCAAAAACTAATGAAATAAAACGCATTGAATGAATTTTATAAATTTTTTGCAATCCGATCTAACTATGCCCGATATACAATCAAAATATGCATTACCTAATTAAACAATTAACTTACTAGCGTTAAAAGTTAGTTAGTTATATATCTAAAAAATAAATTGATAATGAAATAAAGCGGTATGAACTTATCACATCCTTTTATCAAATGAAGCAAAGTGAAACGATTCAAAAAAACTTTATAATCCATTACAATTTTATAAATGAACAAGAATATTAATTAAACATAAAATAATTAAAATATTTCAGGTTTTCTATCTTTTTTGTAAGATATTTTAAATTCCCTTAGGACTATGAATCCGAAGACTTTTCATATGATAAGCCGTAAATATACACATACACCGGCAACTTGAAGAGCAAGATTTCCTCAAATACACATTTTCAACAGTCCCAATAAAAAATATCCCAAAATCACTTTCTGATTATATAAGAAATATTTAATGTACAACTAATATATGGAAAATGTTCCCGTTTTTCAAAAACTTAATACATATATTCAATACGCATTTTTAAATTAAATAGTGGTTACACGATTTGATTTACATTGTGCAAATAAAGTGATCTGCGTCAATGCTGGAATAAATGTGTCCCTCGGAAATCATAAAGTCCAGAATGTTGCTGTAAAAATAGGAACAATAAAATGTTATAATTAATATTAATTAATAAAGAATATCAAATGATGCAATAGTTTTGGATAAACAACTTACGTCAACTCAGAGTCGCTGATGTGGGAGAATTTGGCTTTCAGTTCCTTGCGGGAGATGCCCTCCTCGGAAACATTGCTCTTGATGGCCTGGAATACGGCCTGCTGCTTGGGCTCCAGCCCACTGACAATGGCCGAGCTCTGGGAGGCGGTGAAATCAGCTATGGAGCCTGAGCCGGAAGAAGCCCCTGCACCAGCTCCAGCTCCACCCTTGCTCTGGTAGTCCTCGGCCCTGTAGCGGGCATTGAGTACTTCCAGCAGGTGGGTGCACACCTCGTTGGGATCCAAAACGGGCAGTAGCTTGAAGATCATTAGGGTTTTGGAACCGCCTTGCGACCGGGTGGTGCCGTAGACCTTCACGTAGTTGTTGACCATTACTTCGGGTGCCTTGAGAGCGTCGCCCTCCTCAAGCCAGTAGTGCGCATCGATCCTGCCGCTATGATCCTCCAGGGTGTAGGTGATCTTCGTCGAGGAAGTCTCCACGTTCCGCACTATGGCCACAACACATGCCATGGCGTACTGCATGCCGAACAACTCGATGTTTCCCTCTGGGGCGTCCACAATCTGCTTCACCACCAGGGGCACTATTCCCTAGTTGCAATCATACGGAATCATGTTAGGTTGTGCAACTTTACTGGCGTCTCACTCACTTACTTCTCCCTTTTGATTGCTGGCGGCTCCAGTTGGCGCAGTTTGTGTGGCATTGAAATCTCCAACTAAAACGAGCTTCGTTATTAGTTCCCTTAATTTCTCTGAGCTACGGGCTATACTTACATGAATCATTCATTTTCTTGGCTTTTGAGGGATTTGTAATTGAGTATTCTATATAATTTCACAAGGGCCGCTGGTAAACAATAAAACGCGCGAACGTAGAGCTGATAGTGTGGCCGTAGGTCGAACACGTAGGAATAACATCTATTTAGTATATAAGAAATACGAAATATTGTAGTGTCAATATTTCAATATTTTTCCTGAAAAACTGAATTATTGTAATAAATTGGGAATATACCTTTTTCAGTTAAAACAAAAAAAGAAAAACCACAAAATTTTTTATTTTTTACAGGACTTACAGCCCCCTTAATAATTCATTTATTTTCTTATGGGTAACACAATATTTTTCTTAGCACTAATAATTTCAGAAACACTTAGAAACCTAAAACCTTTTTCAGCGTTCGCTGAACCTCTTTCCTATCGGTCTTTCTTCCTTTTTTCTTTAGTTTCAGCATGGGCTGAAGGACAAATGTCCTTGTTCAGGCACTCCCCACAATTTGGCTTCACTGGGGTGCAAATGGTTTGTCCGAATCCCACGAACAAATGATTGACCTCTGACCAGAGGCTGAATGGCAGCCACTTCTCCAACGCCACACGGGTTTGCTCGGGCTCCTTGGTGGGCTTCGGCACCCAGCCCAGCCTGTTAGAAAGGCGGTGGACGTGGACGTCCACTCCGATTCCGGTTATCTTGTTCCAGGCCACTGCCATGCATATATGGGCCATCTTGGGGCCAACTCCTGGAAGAGCTACAAGGTCCTTGACATTATCTGGAATGTCCGAACCATACTTGTCCGTCAGTATCTCCACGGTTTGCTTGAGGTATTTAGCTTTGTTCTGGAAGAGATCGAGAGTAAGTGCGATATATTTATTTATTATTAATTCCACCAAACCTTGTAGAAGGATACGGGATGCAGTAAATTCTCGAGTTCAGTCACTGGCATTTCCTTTACTTTCAGTGGAGTTAGACCTCGGTCTTTAAGGCGATTCATGGCTTCATAAGTAGTTTGGTCTTTGGTTTGACTGGACAGCATCAATGCCACTAAGTTTTGGAAGCGCTGGGTCTGCAAGGAAGTTGTTTGCTTGTAACATATTCTTCTATGTACTTAATTCCACTTATTGGAAATACCTTCGAGTCTGCTTTTAAATCGGCGCATCGGTGGCATCCCATGGTGTCCACTGGCGCAGTTCTGGAGTTTCTCATAATGCGAATGTTTTCTAGGTGGTTAAACCACAAAGGATGTGGTGCTTGCACCTCAGAAAAAGAAGGGGAATCCTCCGGAGCTTCCTGTTTTATTTGGGGTTCCACCTCCTCTCTTATCTTATCCACTCTCACTGGGGAGTCCACAGCATCAGGGACCACCTTGCATATGACCACAGTAGCCGAACCCATTTGAACTCTGGTTACCATGCGATCATCCTTTCTAAACTTTTTGGGTGCCACTCGAGCTGGAGACAAGGGCTCCATTTTAATGTTAGTTTTCTTCACGGCTTCCCCATTTAAGAGACGCTGCTTGCGGGTTTGCACGGGGGAGAAGAACACTGAGCTACTCGATCCTGCTGCGCCAGCAGATACACCAACCAGATCCTCTATATCCTGGAAGATTTAGAAACTGCGTCTTGAGTATCAATTTCATTGTTTATCATGCATTTCCGCCTACCCTCACGTTATCCGCCCTATTTGGACGACTTTTTATTTCCGTGGGTTTTATAAGATCTCCGCGTTTTGCCAACTTGTTGGCCAACGTTAATTTCTTTACATTTTTGGCCATAGCTAATACAATTTCTGCGCTTCAGTTTCAGTTTCCATGTTTGTTTACATTTCGAACCTATCGATTTCGATGTAGGAGAAACGGCCACACTTTACAACTAAGTAGCCGGGAACATTTGAAATTTCGAAATATTCAACTCATGCAAGTTAGGATTTTAAGAACCATTTTTCGTATGCTACAGCATAATAAGTTATAAGCTATTACAATACATTTTAAGCCACAAATTTAATTTTAATGCACTTGATTTAAAAAAAAGTACAAACTTTTCGATTTCGTTATCAACAGCTCATAAAATTTAACAAAGATATTTAAAATAAATTTTATACCCGATATTCGTATACTAGATTCGTTGAAAAGTAAGTAATAAGCAGAAGGAAGCGTTTCCGACCAACTACATATATATATATTCTTGATCAGGATCAGTCGATCTAGTATGAACGTCGAGATCCCAGGAACTATAAAAGCTAGAAGGTTGAGATTAAGAACAGTGGTTCTAGAGACATAGACGTAGCGCAATTTTGTAGAACCGATTTCCAATCTAACGCCCATAAACAGCCCGAAATTGTCATGCCCAAACTTTTGAAAAATGTTTTACTATTTTTTGATTTTTATGTTAGTTTTGTAAATTTATATGCCAAAATACTTTACGCCCACAAGCCGCGTAAACCTGTCACGCCCACATTCTCAGCAACATTTAAATTTTTATTTTATTATTTTGTTTCCAATTTCTACCAATATTCCAAAAAATATTGAAATTTCTCGTTCACACTTCCAGCTGTGCGAGGGAACTCGACTATAGCATTCTCTCTTGTTTTTAATCTGATGGGTAAGTAGCTTAAGTATAGCTAAAGTAAAGCTGAGTTAATAAACGCTTAAAACAAATGTATGTTCATCTTTGGATATACATATTTGCTTTTGGGGAACAACGGATATCGTTATCTTTCCACAGGGTTCTATTTTTTTTTATATTTTTAACAAAGGATTGGCTACTGGAGCGTTGTTCAATCACTATAGCACTGAAAAAGTTGACAGCCTCAAAACTTCAAACTTTTGGCAGGTCTCCCATTTTAGTTCACTGATATATAATTCTTTATGTAGACTGACATAAATTTTAATTGTGATTTTTCGGTAAATATTGTTACGATAAAAATGGGAACAGCGAGTGCGTTATCTTCAAAACAGGATGGATCCCGAGTCGTCCATGAACATTAACGGACTCTATCTGGAGGTCCACAGGTAATGGGGATCCCTTTGCATATCGATGTTACTTGACAAGCGAGTTGAGCATGTGACATACAACGGGTTGCCATTGGGCAAAGAGTAAAAATCTATTGTTATTTTGCAGATCTGTCAACGACAAGGTGTTGGGTGGCAACAGCAATGGGTCTCTCAAGTACATCAACCCGATTAAGCAAGGTGCGCGAAATCCGCCCGAGTAAGTTACTTGTAAAGTAATGGACCTGAGACTCCCCGCGTCCTAGCAGTTCCTTGAATCCGAGCCAACATGCGTTGAGCCAACAACTAACATTTTGGTCTTTATAGACTCGACTATGTGGAGGAGGTGGCCTATGTCATCCTCCGTCTATTACATAAGGTAGTTTTATGGGATGCACCTTGGGATTTATTTCGGGGAACTCGACTATAGCATTCTCTCTTGTTTGTATACCACAATACTGTAATAACAACATTGTAATCAAAAAATTGTATTTCTCATTAATCGCAATCGGCTTTTAAGAAACAAAAAAAATGGAAAATGGAATATATTTGAATTATATACGCTCTAATCATTGAGATAGCAGTCTTCTTTCGTGGGCCTGCAAAGAAAGCATTACCAACAAAACAAAATTAATAAATATTCATCTACTGACCTCAAGTGCCAGCTTCAGAAGGTGCTCGAAACTCGACCGACCCGTCTGGAGCACCATCCCGTAAAAGACTTTGCTCCACGATTGGGTCAGTAGTTCGAATGGTGATCCGAACTCCACTAGAGTACCAGCGTCCAGAACCATGACCCTGTCCGAATCGATGATCGTGTTCAACCTGTGAGCTATGGTCAGAACTGTGCAATCTCTGAACTTCCTGCGAATGGTGGATTGTATGAGGGCGTCTGTTTGGGGATCTACATTTGCGGTAGCCTCGTCCATCACAAGGATGCGGTTCTCGCGGAGAATCGCCCTGGCCAAGCAGACCAACTGCCTCTGACCTACACTGTAGTTGGATCCGCCCTCGGCAACCACACTTTCCAGGCCATTCGGCAGCTCGGATACCTCATCTTTGAGGTGCACCTGGCGAGGGAAAATGGTTTAATTATAGTTATGATTGTCAGGTTTGGTAATTACTCACCTCTTCTAAGGCCTCCCACAATTTTTCATCAGCATACTGTTCAAAGGGATCCAAATTGCAGCGCAGGGTGCCGGAAAATAGCACAGGTTCCTGGGGAATTATAGAGATCTTGCTGCGCAGATCATGAAGCCCAATTCCAAGAATATCGGTGTTGTCTATCACCAAGGATCCTTCGTTGTAGGACAGCCTAAAGAGGGCATTTATAAGGGAGGACTTTCCGGCACCAGTTCTGCCCACGATGCCAATCTTTTCGCGTGGCATGATAATGAAATTCAGTGACTTGAGGACTCTATCTGCCTTGGGATCGGGGTTGTACCTTAGACTTAGTTGTTCCGCACTGATCAGACCCTCTTGTGGCCAATTCATCGGTGGTTTCTTGTCGTCTGGGGACTCGAATTCTCCCTCTGCTTCCAGGTGCCTATATTCTAGCACTCTTTCCACAGAAGTCATGGAGTTCTCCAGCTCAGCGGATTGCCTCATTCCCCACTGAACAGTCCCCGTCATGGACATAGCCTGGGTAATAACTAAACCGATTTGACCAGGATTATCCACGGGGGGGTTAAAATAGCTCATTAGGGTTACCGATATGACGTAGGCCACGCAAAACAGATCCAGATAGTAACCAAAGGCTCGATTTGTGGACAGGAATGTATAGTAGCCGGAACTGTGGATATCCTGGTAGTTATCGTATTCCTTGGTGAGTAAGTCCTGAGCTTCCATAGCTCTGATGGTGGATAGGCCATTTAAAGTGGCACTAAAATGGGAATACATAGGGGATCTGGCTATGGCTTCCAATCTTTTCAAGTCCCTCGAAGTGCTCAAGTAGAATGTGCGAAGAAAATGAAAAGCCAAGAACATCGTGATGGTATTTATCAAATACCACGGATTTGTGATGCACAGAACTCCTATAATTCCACTGATTGTAAGAAATATCTGTATGCAATCGAGCATCACTGCGGGCAGGATTTCATCCACTTGCCCCAAGTCCATGGCAAATCGATTGAGGATTCTGCCCGATGGATTCGCATGGAAGAAGTACAGAGCGGTGCGGGAGACTCCTTGGAACATGGTATTGTGTAACTGGGTGGACGAGTGCATCGCCATGCTGAAGAAGAGCAGGGTTCGAAGCAGAGCAAAGATTACTAGGGCTGCATTGATTCCACTGAAGATGTAAATGTCCGTAGATGAAGAGGAGTCGTTGTTTTTAACCCTGTGAACGAAGATTTATTAATTGTGAACAACATAGTTCAATTAAGCATACTTACCAGTAGGAAAGGAAGTAGTCACCTCCAGAAGCCAAAATTTGAGTGCCCAGACAGAAGAAGGCAACCAGGATGACCATTAGCCATCCAGAGCCGGCGGAAAAGTATTTCCCATATATGCCCAATCCAATTTTCCCTTGGGATCGCGACTCCTGAGCAGGTTGTCTTTCATTGTCCAGTATAGACTCCGTAGAGGAATCCACCGAAGTTACACTGACTCTGCTTACACGACTACTTTGCCGGGAGTAGGTCGACTTATCATTTCTGGAATCGCCTTCTGCATTAACTTGTTCCTGATTAGAATCGCCCATTTCCTGAGCCTCCGTGGCCAAAAGTTTCCCAAAGTCCTGGCCACTTTTAAGCATTTCCTCATAGGTGCCAACAGCCGATATTTTTCCCTTGTCCATAATCACTATGAGATCGGCATGTTCCAGAAATTGCAGTTGATGGGTCACCAGAATCACCAGCTTATCCCTGAGAAAGCCACGCATGCACTCCTCGAATAAATGGCGTCCCACATGGGTGTCCACAGCACTCAAAGGATCGTCGAGAAGGTATGTATCCGCCTGGCGATAAACAGCTCTTGCCAAACTGATCCTCGCTCTCTGACCTCCGGATAGGGAAGCTCCTCTTTCACCCACAAAAGTGCGATCGCCGTGGAGCAGTTCGAAATCTCTTTCCAAAGCACAATTTCTTATGACATTACGATATCGGTGCTTATCCATGGGTAGACCGAAAAGGATATTATCCCTAACGGAAGCATTGAATAGCCAGGGTTCCTGAGAGGCATACGAGATATCTCCCTGGACCTTTAGCTTTCCCGACTCACCAGGAAGTTCTCCTAAGATGGCTTGTATGAGGCTGGATTTCCCAGAACCAACGGGTCCAATGACAGCCACCAGTTGCGGTGGACTTAAGCTGATGTTAATGTTTTCCAAAACGGGTTCCACGTGATCATGATTCCAACGGGCTTGAAAGGATTGCAATTTCACAAGGGGCTCCCCTTCGAAAAGCTTATTTGTTTGTCCACCTTTAAGGTACAAAGCTTCAGTCTCACTTCTCATCATGAATCCTTTAATTCTGCGCAGGGTTACCATCATCTCTGCAAATTGCGACATGCCGCTCGGGAAGAATTTGCACACCGTGCGTCGCAGGATATTATAGAAAGCGGTAACTGAGAAAGCCCTCTCCGCCGTCAACTCTCCGCCCATCAGGACGAATCCCAGAAGACTTACGAATATTGCGATTCTACTCAGGGTAATCTCGAAGGACAGCAGAGTGCCCCGGATGTAGTTCACCTTCCTAATGGAGCTCATTTCACTGCGCCTCAGTCTCTCGATCAGCCTCCCGAATGGCTTCTCCCAGGTATACATCTTGATCACCTGAATACCTGATATAATCTCGTTCATCATCCTAACCCGCTGATCAGTTCTAAGCGCTGTTTGGTGTCTCAGTCTCGAAGTCAGTCGGCTGAGAAATGTTTGGATTGGCAGGAATAGAAGTAGGATCACGATTCCGTACAGCGAAGCTACTCCAATCTGTTGGTATAGGAAGTAGGAGGATATGAGCAACTCCAGCGGTCCCAGCCATAGAAAGTGAAAGTGTATCAGAGCGCGATCGAAGCGGCCCAGATCGTTGGATATGAGATTCACCACCTGGCCCGTGGTTGTATCCCCCAAGGCAGTGCGACTCAGACGGAGTGCTTTTCGGTAGATAGCCGTGCTCACAGCCACTCTCATTTTCATGGCCAGGTGCTAGGGAAAGAATGTTCTTGTATTACAGTTCATAATAATAAATAATAATTTAAAATCTTACCATTAGGCCCATCATGAGGGGATGGAACATCAGCACTGAAAACAGTATGCTCAGAATCAGAGTTAATCCATAAATTTGCGCCCAGAGCCCATCTCCATTTCCATTTCGTGTGAACTCTGCTATTAGAGCTCCCAGGATTAGTGGTAAGGTCGCTCTGTCAAAAAGAAACTTAGAGAATACATTGATCGTATAGCCAAATAGTCCTTCTAACGCACCTTGTTCCCAGCTCGAGAACTCCAACAACTATGCCAGACAGGAAAAGCTGCCATCCGAATACCTTCAATATAACCCTAATTATGCTTGGTTCCTTTTTTGGCGAATCCCCACAGGATCTGACTTCCGACTGCCAGGTCGCGAAGAATTTGTCACCGAGAGTTTCCGCTTTGTGTTCTTTTAGAGCATTATATAGATCAGTGGGCTCAAGGGTTTTCTTCCTGCCCTTGAAAAGTATGGGCAACGCAAAACTGGAAAATATATACATTAATTAATATTTAATTATTTGCTTACATAGCTCGGAGATTCTAAAAGACCTGCCTTCAATGCTGATACAAACGTGATAATCTTAAGTGATAGACATGATCCTACGACTTCTGATATCTACTGATAACAGTACCGTATTTAGTACGATTTTCCGCGACGAAATTGTTTTGTTATCATTATAGTTTTAAAGAAGCTTTAAATAAAACATACCAAAACATTAAAGTAGAAAATATTCCCGCAGATTCCCGTGGATTTGTTTGCAATTTTTTGGCCTGCATGCTTTTAAGTTTTATTTAGTTATTCTGCTAGCATGGGCTTATCTAAGTGAAATGCACTATATAAATAGTTTGTTAGATTAGCTACTTTTCACTTTAGTTAAAACTAAAACTTTCCGTTTAGCGAGAACAAAAATTTGAGATAAAAGCGTCCGTGGGGTTTCGCCTTTTAACTTGTTCTGGTTCGTTTTAGATGCCATCTAACGGGTGATAAAATTCACGGAAGTTTTCTCACCTGGATGACGTAGTTTATCTCAGAGATATTCTTGGTAGTTATGTTTGTAGTAAGAGAAAATCCTCTATATTCCGCTATTAGATGCTTACGTTATCTGCCACTTTGCTTTAAGTAATTTCTTAAGTAATGCATAATCATTTAATTTTCCTGTAAGTTAAATAAACCTAAGGAGAAAATTTGGTGAAATCGGTGAAAATGGTTTAATTTCATTAGATTTTGAAATTGTTTTATTTGGATAGATACCAGTAAAATAAAGATAATACTGCTGCATATCTAAAAATGTCCTCTTATCAAGATTTATTAAGAAGGAAATAAATATTGACACGGACTTTGCACAGTATCTCTGTACTAACTTACATGTGTTTTAATACCTTGAGATTCGTACAGTAGGGTGCTGAAAGTAATAAAGCAACTTGAAATCTATTTTTCAATCACCAAGTCACCAAATAACACTTCCACTTGAATCTTTTTGTTTTTTTTTGAAAACATTCTTTTCATTCGAATTTCAATAACTTTTACACATTGTTTGAGAAATGTAAGTGTTTCTGAAATGTTTTAAGCTACTCTTTGTTATAAAGTTATATTATACTCCATACGTTATATATGTTCATCTGAATTCTTCAAACCAAAAACGTATGTATGTCTCTTTAAATATTTGTAAATTGAGCCATCCATCATTTTCACCGTTTGCTTAGCGTGCTATCAATAAGCAAATACAAATTAACCAAAAAATTAAACCACACATAAGTTTCAGTCGGATGCAGATGGTCACGAACTGCCCTTTTTTCAGCATAAATATAATCAGGAATGTGTGTGAATATTTTATCATTTATTTACATAAAATAACCGACCGCGAGATTTAATTAACCGCAAAAGTGGCAGGGAAAAATTGGAAAATTTCTACACAGAGAGCAAAGAGAAAAACTGAATTTAAACAGAAGAGAGTCCTGAAGTCGAGTTCTTCTACTATCAGATACCCATTACTCAGCTAGATGGAAGTGTAGTGAAGTTAAAGAAATGCAATTAGAACGCGAGCAAATTTTAAAACTTTTGCAGGAAGTAAAGCGATTTCGATTTTGTTTATAACTTCCACTCTTGTGGTTTCTGAATCATACGAAAGGACAGACAGACTGACGGACATCGAGATACATATACTCACTTAATAGGTTCGCTTTGTGCATGTCACCTTTTTTTTAGCATATCCAGAATGCTCTTTTCTTAATAAGTAACGCGTATAAAAATAAAACTCGATATGTGAGTTAATGCAAAACGCAAACACGAAGACAGGGAACCAGAGAAATAGATATGCGGACGGCGTGTATTGGCATAAAGCGGAGTAATAAGGTAAATATATGCTCAGCTCTGAACACACACAGATACACACCAACACAGAGGCACACTGGACTGGAATGTAAGTCCGGGCAAATAAACATATTTATCTGTACGACAACTCACTGAAGTGACCCTGCCCAACAATGGTAGTAGTACCAACTGTTCCTGGGTGAAGCGAATCGGATTGGAGGAGTAACAACCAAATGGAGTATGAAATCCATAAAATACCCTTTTAAATTTGATCATAATACAAACCTTTCACAGAAATCTCTTAAGATCTATATAGCATTTCGCTGAGAAGGCGAAATGTTTCCAGGCGAAGGCCGAGGTAACATTCAGATGCCCTTTTTGATTAAGAAGTATTCAGTTATAAATAAATATCAGTTAATTTAAGAATTAAAAGCTTGAGCATATCTGTGTATATTTAGATACTTCTCTTGAACACTAAAGTTGCATCGTTCTGTGTCCTGTCGAAGGGTAACATCCGTGCTTATAGGGAGTACTTCGCACCCAACGGACACTGACCGCTCCCACATTCTGTGCCGCTCCCCCTCCCACCATCCCTCTCAACGCCCGCTCATCTGGGGCCAGTCACTCCATGTTTTTGCCTTATCAGCGGACGAGGACGCAGCGTGAGTGCGGCTGTCACTTGGGGCAAACATATGTTTCGCTACAAATTGACGACCGCAACGCTCTTATCAGCAGCGGCTGCTGATAACAACAACAGCAAGAGACTTTAAGTGGGGGACTGGGGGGCGTGGTGAGCGATGGAAAAGAGGGCAAGGCACCCGCTGGACAACAAAAGACAACAAACGAAAATTAACGAAAACTAAATTTAAACACGTCTTGCTGCGGTCCACCCAGCGGAGATGTGTTTCATTAGCTGCATCTGCAGCTAGCCCCGTCTCGCTCGCCGCCGATTAGCCGTCCCTTTCTGCTGACGAGCATCCACACGCAGAAAAAATGTTTATTAACCTAAAAAAAAAAAAATCTAAAATGTATATTAACTTTGTAATCTTACCACTACAGCAACCAACTTTCTACGTTACTCTAAAACTGAAAATCAAGTGACTGGTATTTCAATTCAGCTGTTATCACCATTATGTAACACCATTGTGTAAAATTTTGAGATTTGAGGTTTATACAAAATGGATTTAACTTGGCTTCATTCATCTGTCTAAAAAGTGTCTATTCAGATGGCATCACAACCACGTTTACTTCCAGCCTGTATGTTGCTCTAAAATCCTTCTCGCACTTTCTCCTTCAGTGTACTTGCGCGTTTAGCTGTGCGATGCATCGCGATGGTGCGGGGCTGAAATGGGGAAAGGGGTTCTAGGAGGGGCATCATGTGCTCAGACCTATTAAGGGGTTAAGGGTTGTCCAATGGCCACCGCTGACTTTCTGCCCGCAGCGGGTGGTCACGGCAAATAATGTTTACTGGCGCACACCATGTGAGTTTGTCCCTGCCTAATTCTCGACTGAAAGCTGGACAGGGATGCGTATGACAGGAAGCCGTTGGATATAATGGTTATGATCCAAAACAGACAATTAACAGGGTTTCTTGTGATAAGCAAGCGAGTTGGCTCCTCCACCCTCCTAGCTGACAATACAGTCTTCAACTCAATTTGATTAATCTAAAACGTGCCATTCAAAGTCCTCAAGACTGAAATATTAATAAGTTATTTTCATTTTAAATGGATCAATAAATATTGTTAAGCACACACAACAAGTACCTTCCGCCCCTATGGCATTTCTTAGCCACTAGATACGTTAGGTAAGCGAAGGCTCTTTTATAGTTCGCTTTGTAGCCAACGTGCAACATAGCCCCCCACCATCTTTAAAGCCCCAAAGGGCCTGGGAAGTTAAGTAAGTATATATATATAAAAGGGGCAGCAAAATATTAAATCCGACCCCTCGATGCCAGGCATTCGATTCGCTGCGGTGTGAACGGGCAATGGCAAACAGCAAATAAACAAACAATCCTTTGGCTTTCGGCCAGGCTTTCGACGAGGTGCGTATGCATATGGGCTGGTGTGTACACATGGGCGGCATGTGTTTGGATTCCGGGGGGTGGCTGCTTGCCAGCTGGCTTATTCACGTGCAGGTCGCTCCTGCCGTTCTGAAGGGGCTGGAGCGGCTAAAGGGGCTGGACTGCTGACCTGGCCCAGGAAACAATTAGCTCTAAATAAAATTTCAAAATAAGCAGCCGCAAGAGGGGCATAGCCACCATGGCCGGCGAGGCAAACACGCCACTTGCGCGGAATGGGAACTCATATTAGATAGCATGATATCACTTAATTACGGTATTTAAATGAGCAACAAATGATATGCTTTGGGCTTTTAGAGCCCGATCAGGAATAGCCCCGAATGAATGTGTGCACCAGAGAGTTTCGATGCATTTTCCCCAAATTTATTTCCATATTTCAGGCTTTCCGCATTTAATTTCTGTTTTGGCAAAACGTGCGCCCTAAACTATGCAATACTTTGTGGGTCGTAATAATCTTTTGGCCAACTTCATTGCCATGGCATGACGAGCTACTCATGTCCGAGTGTGTTTGAAATGTAATTGAAATTTAGTTGGCAAAACTAATTGGAATTGCTGCATTATGCAAACGCCGATAAAGCCCCAAACAGAAATGCCTCACAGTGGGTATGTAAAAATCAATGGAAAAAAGGGTCAAACGATTGATTTGCCTGGTATATTCTCGTAGTTTTCTGGGCTTTAAAAGAGAACAAATCAATATATATAACTTATTAGAAGATAATATTCGTTAACAATGCCATAGGATGTAGTGCTGAAGTTTTATTTCTTGCAATGTCGTTCATGGGCAGGCATAAAAATCAATCACTTAAATCCATTTACATAATTGATATTTTTGCCCAAAACGAAGGGTACTAAATTAGCTCACTACAGTTGTTTATTTGGGAAAAACTGTACAAAAACGTTTCGACTGAAATAGCTAATTAAAATAATTTGCGTGCTCGTTCGACTAAACCCAAAAGTGAGCGACGTAAATAATTAAATTAACCGAAATGACATGCAAAATGCTCAGGACAATGGCTCCAAACGACCGCTATTAGGGGAGGTTATTGGGGAGGGGTCACCAAACGGAAATTTTAAACTGCACTGTTGACCCAATTAGCAAACCGTTTTGGCCATCGCATTCAGTTTTCGGTCAATATTGTATTATGCATGTCGTAGGGAGCTACCAGGTCGCGGAAGTCATTCGCCATCGACCTTTAACTCCCAACTGAAAACGCTATTTAATGCCAGAAATATTCGAATATTCAACGATTTTAAATCCACGCCGAACATTAATAAATGTCCCTGATTCACAGGATGTTATTAGTAAATTTTCACTCCTTTTATTTCCCATATTTGTTTTGTAATTCATACGTTCTTTATGTTAAGTAGAACAAAAGCCAAAAGTTTACCAAAATTCAAACGCAAAAAAATTATGCCAGCTTCTACATAATAATAAAAGTTTTATCCCCGCTCACTTTAAGCCACATTTCGGATTTGCAGTCTCCCGACTGCCGGAAAGTTTAGCAGATTTACTTTTCCATTTTTTTCTATATTTTTCCACTGCGCGGGGTATTATGTCGGATATCATTTGAAAAATATTTAACTATATCAACCTAAGGTATCTTTCTGGATTGTGTTCGTATATTGAATATTCGTATATAGTAGAATGTTTAATTTATTTATTTTATAATGTGTACCTTGAGTCTCAGTTAAGATATTTCTATATATCACAAATGACCCTAATTAATAACTTATTCTATACAGGCCTGGATATTTATGCTCAATTTTCCCCATTTTCCAGTATTCTATTCCCGCTAACTGCATGGATATCTTAATTTGCAGCTCATTCAGTTTTCCACCTACGGCCATAGTTAAAATCGTTCTGACACGAAAAAAGTGCCTGCAATTTTCCCTCCATTGACTGTTCATTGTTGTCCCTGCGATTTTGTCGTTTTGCTTCGGATCATTGTGTTGTTTGTGTTGTTTCTATTTTGTTCCGTTGTTTTGTTGCGTTTCGGGTTATATGTATAGCAAACATAGTTTTAACAATTTTGGTGAAAATGAAAATGAAATGCCAACAGCCAGCGGCCAGAGGTGTGCCACACGCGTGAACTCACACTCAGAAATTAGTTTTTTCGCATTTGGAAACATTTTCAAAAGATTGGATGCATTGAGCAGATTTTAATATTCAACGTGTGATCGCAAAGAATAGGAATTAAATTAATATATAATTTAAACTGTTCGACAATTTAAGGAAATTATTTGTGTCTTTAAAGGTGTATTGTTAATTTTACCATGCAGTAAATATTTTATATTCATAGCTTAGCAATTCATTTTCCATAGAAGTATTTTAAATTCCATTTTTCCAGTGCATTTCTCCACATCTACATACAAATAAATTCACGTTTGCCAGTCAGAGTGTGCGTGTATTCCCAAGTATACATGCATTTATACAAACACGCAAATTATGCAAACGGCTACCGCAAATAACATAAATTTCCCAAACTTGGCGGCCGGCAACGCACCTGGATCAGGTGAGGGAGGGGCAGGAGGAGTGGCCACTGGGGTACGAACAGTGTTGGCACCCATTCTTAAAAAAAGTGGAAAATCAGATGAATTATAAATATATAAAATATGGCTTGCATTCATATATAAATCGAAAATCTTGAAATAAGAAAATAAATGGTTCGTGGCTATATTCAAGTGCTCGTAAATGATTAGCTTAAACGCTGCAATATTATCACTAACCCATACCACTAATATTGGGCTCTAAAATTACCTCAATTGTTTTTCATTTATTGTTTTTTTTTCTTGACCAGATTTCGCCCGAAAATAGCCAAGGTAACAACACTGGACGTAAAGGTGTTGGATGATAGCGCCGCATAGAAATGTTGCGATGCGATGGCATCTGGGTCTGTGTAAGTGCGTATCTGTGTGCTTGCATTCATCGAGCGTGTGTGTGTGCCTGTGTGTGCTGGTGTGTAAATTCCAGCCAACGAACAACTTTATATGCAGCAAAGGCGGGAATACGCAAAATGCAGCGCTTTTGATTTCGTTTAATGCACGCATCTTCAGCATTCATAATAAAAGCAGATTACGAGCGTTGACAGCACTGTCAATACAGAACGAGAGGCGTGGCAGGGGCGGTGGCAAAGATGATGGGCCAGGGGTGGGGGGGTGTTATTTCTGTCAACGGCAGCGGCCAATTGCCGTAAATTTGCATGGCACATCAACAAACGAATGAAATTAAGCTGTTTTGCACTCAGCACGATGGAGCAATACACTTTCTGGGATTTATAAATCAATATTTTATATCAATATTTTAAAAGTTCATAAGGTTTTGATTTCTGTTTTACCTTAGCAAGTGCATACATTTTTAATTCAAAATTCTTATCATTGCTATCTCCTATGTTATTGTTGCTATTATGTAAAAAACCACTAAAACCAACTGTACAACTGTACATACACATATTAAATGTATTACATTAAAAGTCGATTTATATCACCTAAATATGCACGTAATTATTGTTGGCCAATTTCTGCATCTCAGAAGTATTTCAAATATTAATCAGCTTTTCCTTCCATTATTTCCCATTACCAATGTCATTCAAAAGTTAACGTACCCCAGGGAAAACCCTTTATGTCCCACAAAAGAAGCAGCGAGGCCTAAAACTCAAGATCAACAAAACGCTTTAAGTTATGTCAAGTTCCCATTGATTCTCCCGGGACCCGTTCCCACACACTGACACAGATACACCAAGGCACACACACAGATACACACACACACACACTCACAGCGGCTCATAAGTTAGTGACATTAATGCGCTTAATTAAAGCAGCGCCTGAATGTCAACAACAACAACAACAATAGCAATTTGCATTGTCAGTCTGGGGAAAAAAGTATACTTTAGTTAACAGACGGGAGTTTCCATTTAGGCCAAAGGGATTTTAGCTACCACACAAAAAGGTTATCTGCATATTACTAAAAACGACCGGCGAAAAATGTAACTTTTGCTGTATTGTTCTCCGATTGTTTAAAAATATTGATGAAATAACTTTGTATTTTCAAAATTATGCCACACAAAAGCTGCCATAAAAATATATACAAAAATATTTTAATCACTTATAATTTAATTAAATTGTTACATGGAGATGCGTATTGGCATAACAAGGATAATCCTTGTGAAAAACCTATCCATAATTACAATTTAAAAATCAAAAGTATTTTTTTTAAAGAATGGTTTTCTAATTTTCTCTAGTTTCCAAAATCTCGATATTTATACGACAAATGATAGGAATAAGAAATATATACACTTGCTTTAAAAATATGGGTTTGGAAACTTTTTCCTTTACCTGTTTGTTGCACTCTTTTCATAGAATTTAGTATACCCTAATATCTAGGACTATCTACCAACATCGAAAATAATTACTAATTGACTTTATAAGTTCTAAACATTCTTGCCATTGAATGAATATCTGAGACACTTTGAAAGATCTATCCTGCGTATATGTACATTTCTTTACTCAGTTACTTGAGAACTGAATGAACTTAGATGATGCATGGATTAAGACAAATCAAGTCGAGAACTGGAAAAAGGGAGAGTGCACTGACTGGTGCAGATTTTGCATTCCCATCGAAAAATTGGGTCAAAGATCAAGTGGAGCTCAGCTTGGAGGAGGCAGAAAAATAGAAGAGAAGCGTCGCGGCAAATATGCAAAATAAAGTTGCGAAGAAGCAAAAGCAGCGACGCGTGGCATGAGCATGAACACCATGTTGGTGGGGGAGGGGCGGGGAAGGCACAATGGGGGCAGAGGGGTCAGGGGTTGCTTCACTGAGCGTGATGGATATGCGCACACACACACACACACACACACACACGCAGAAGAGGAGAGCTCCAACGCAGTTACAAGAATAAGATTAAGAAATATGCGCGTGCGATTTTTTCGGCGTCCTTTTTTTTTGAGCCTACACTTAAACAAATGAGGCGTAAATATGTATGGATTGAAATATTTTCTAAAAAACTCTATTCCCCGTTTGTGGTATTACTTTTGGTGAAATGAGAAATGCTAAACTTATATTTATATTTCCCAATGCCTTATATAAGAATGCATATATTTGAGTTCCCTTTAACTAGTTTTGTTACCCATTCTCTCGATCTTATAGAATTTCATTATAGTATTTAATTTAAATATAAGAAATTCACTTATTTTTGAGAAATATAGTCCAATATATGTTTATTTGCGGCTTATTGTTAAATGACATTATTTTAGGACACAGAAGTTTTCCAAGTGCATTGAGATGCCGAGTGCATATGCATATGCAAGCGGTGGCTGTCGTGTGGAGAAAGGGGTGAGTGGGGCTATCCCCGGAAAATGGGGCCGTTGTGATTGGTGTTGGGAGGGGGTGTGAGGGGTGGTAGCAGCATGTCAGCGCCACAGCTGTGACTAAGCGGCGCATAACTACCAACTGCCAGCAACTACAACAACTGGATGCTCGCGGAGGATGCCATGAATGCAGTTTGTTCCACTCCTTCGCTCCCGTCCACCCACCCCCTCCCCACCACCCATTTCCCTTTGTAGTCGCTGCATTTTTCACTCTCTTTTTTGGCATGCTCGTAGGCGTTGATGATAGCAAGCGAAGCAACAACAAAGCGACGCCGCACAGTGGGACGATGCGACAGCAGCCCATTAAATTGAAGGGTGATTGATGGATGGCCACGAAAGAGCCGGGAACTAGGGAACTTTCAACTATGATATATGGAGCGAAATGGGGGATCCTAATTAATACGGGCTTAAAATGATTCAGTTTCGACATGGCATCCGGTGCAAGTGATAACTTATTAGCAAGAATGCATTTTAATGCATTTTCCTATGAACGATTATGAATGATAGCTTCTATATATTTATCGAGAACTGTTAACTGAAAGCGTTTGTCCCACTGTCTACACTGCGGCGCCTGCAGCGGAATTTGGCAAACTGGAAAACTGCATGAAAATATGCAAAAACGCCGAAATGATTGCGGCTGAGCCGCACTGAATTTCCCAGTTTTTCCTACCCAGGATCCCATATCCGTCTCAGCTTTTCGTTTGCCAACTTCCACAAATCCTTACCCACGCCACTTTTCTCTTGAGCGCACTTTTCCGCATTTCGATTTTACCACGCTTTTCTCTGAATTTGCACGGCCAAAAATAGATTAAATTCTATATGCTTATACGAATTCCACCATTAAAGCTTATAGTTTTGGTTGCTATTATTACCAGTTTTATAATTTTAAAACACAACATTCTCTTGAATTTAATATGGGTTATTTTTATGAAAAATATGCAATTCGATACAAACTTCCTTAACAATGCAAATTGTTTTTTGAATGAGTTTTTTGGACGCCGAATATCCGAGCCCTGTAAGTGACCAAAATTAAATGAAGTGAAGACCGAAGTCGCATTAATCGAGACTGCTTTCCATTCGCCACCCACCGCTCACATTTTCCTCATTTTCCCCATCGCCTGATGGCGGAGGCGGCTTTCCACCGGATTCTTTTCGCTTTTCTGCGCCGCGAACGCTGCTGCTGATTTTCACTTCTTAACAACAATTAAGAGCGCGCATAAGTCAAAACCGCAACAACAACGGCGAAATGGAGCAACCAATGTGAATACAGCAACAACAAATAAATTGTTAAGAACCGAAATGGGTGGGCGGAAAATGGGGAAGTCGGGAGGTGAATCGAGGGGCAAAGTGCAGTTGGAAAACACAAAAAAATCATTTCCTGTAGAACAACTAGTAGCAACGACAGGAACGCCCCCCGCCCGCCGTCTACTGAACGCCACTTTAAAGCAATAGCCTTTGAACCCCCATTCTGCTTCACTGTGATACACTGTGAAAATAATATGGATGTTACTACTGAGCTAGTGAGTTTAACAAGCGGAATTCTTAGTATGATTAGAAATGTTTATAGCCTTGCTTAATACTTTCGAAATGGTTAAAGTGTAAGATTGATGCATTATACTTATTCGAAAAAGAAGCCAACACATTTCAAAGTGTTTTATTAAAAATAAATTTAATTTTTTCAGTGTAACCATGCACTCTGGCGCTCTACCACCACCCACTTTTATTCCCGCCCTAACAACCGGCATTTGCAATTGGAAGGCGCTCGTTGAGCATCGACCGCACAAATAATTGGAACTTAGTCAAGTTGATGGGGCGCAGAAAGGGATGGCAAGAGGGAAGGCGGTGACAGAAGAAAGGGACGGGGCGAACGGGCGAGCAAACTGCCAGACACAATGAGCCGCTCTTGAAGTGCATTATCCGTTGTTCTCGACATCTTTGCGGTGAATGCGGCTTCTTCACTCCGCTTTCTATTCATTTCCCCTCTTTTCCGAAATCTTCCCCCATTTCCGAACCCAATCCCCCATTGCGGGCTACCATTGAAGCCCAAAATACGCACACTCAATCATCGTTTTTGTCTTTTTTAATGGTGATTCCTTTGCTACTCCTCACCTTCTGTCCCAGTCTCAGCATCTGCCGCCTTCTCTCTCTCTCGCTATCCGTCCCTGTTTCTCTCTCTCTCTCTGACCTGCTCCCCATCTGTCTGTTGCTTCTTCTTGGCTTCTTTTTGGTGGTGGAGCTGTTGCTGCCGCATAATTATTGCCATTAGAGTGCGTCTCAATTGAGCCCCTCTACTCCCCGCCGCCCGCGCATCTTCTTTTCCGTTTACGGAGTGCCCGAGGTTTCAATTGAAGCGACGCGTGTCATTGTGGTTTGGCCACACTGCACTGGGTCAAGCGATGGGAAGGACACTGAGCGAAATTCCTTAGAGCTCATTCAATTCTCAAAAATCATTCGATATAACAAAAAATATACAAACATATCCATATAACAACAATATATCATGGGTTGTAGGTTGGATAACAATGTATGCTAGTATAGAATGGCTAAAGACAAACTTTATGCAGATTGCTTCTTAATTGCACACTTCAGCTCTCAGTGCAATGCTAAAGAGCTGTGGATTTGGGGGCTGGGATGGCGCGGGGTCACAGCTAGACTCAGAGGCATGGAGCGAGTGCCAGTGGCAATGGCAGCGCCAGACCTTGTGCCATTCGCATTCCGAATGGAAGTGGCCTAGGCCAGTGAAAGTTCTTGACAATGTGCATCATTAATATTGTCTGGCTTCGTGATGCCGCTATTCCGCTCCTGGCTTGCCCCAGCCCCAAGCCCCTGCCCCCCTAGAGCCGTGTCTTATTCTTCTCGTGGAGCGGAGTTGCTGCTGGTGGCATTGCCCAAATGCAAGCTGGGTTCGATATTCGGGCCATTGTGTGGCGGCTTTTGTGCTTCGTTCCGGGTTCCAGGTGAAAAGTGGAAAGGAGGGGAAACAGGGAGCGGATCAGAGGCAGAGGTGAGTGAAATCTAGCCGCAGATGCGATGCCCATTAGGTCAATGGAGTGGGTGGTGGAGTCATTGGATTAGGCCCAGTCCCGTTCTTCTGGGGCATTAGGATCGCTTAATATAGGTTTTAGGAGCTTTTTAAAGCCACTGAAAAGATTGGATTTGTTGCCAAAAAATGTTTTTATTTAAGGACATTTTTCGCTTAAAGCGAGCTCAACAAATTAAATATTAAATGTCGCGCTTCAGCCAAACATGAAACAAAGAGTCGTCCAAACATAAAACAACATCATAATTAATAAACTTGATTATTAATGAGCAACACAGAAAAATGTTAGAATTAAAACAAGCACAAGAGATTATGCAAATGAATAAATTGTATTCTTTAAATACTCGCATATCGTGCTGCTTGCCACATAGAAATTATGCAACGTTGTGGCTTTTGCGGTTGACAATATTTGAGGTGGGAAGTCTGATAACCACAGAATGTGCGTTTTATAAATTATAAAGCCATCCACTTCGAGGGGGGAAAGTTTTTAAAATAATTAATTTGCCCCCACTCAGCCCGTTTTGGGGCTAATTTGCCTGAAATTAATATGCCCATCACATTAATGACTGTCCCCCAAACCAATTGAATTGTCGGCCCAACTCTTTCAGGCCCGAAATCCCCCGATCCTTGAGTCATCAATCAATTCTGGGGCGAGTGTCCTGCCCGCGGCCTTCGTCCTTTATGAGTTATGCAAATAATTAAGGCATTCTTACTGGCTCCAAGCCGAACTGAGACATTAACTAAACGAGTCGGGCCTTGCCGCAGAGCCAAACTAATCTGGGCTGATTTAAATGGAGTGGATTACGGCGAGGACTAAGAGCAAATTCGACCTACGTGTGGAGGGGTCATCGAAGTAATAAAATTGTTCACGCCCTGTTGGTAAAACTGATACCGCAGACAAGTGCACAGGAAAAATCAAAATGGGCCATATGTATATACTTATATACTTAGATGCTAAAATAGAATGTTGTTGATTATACATGAGTACTCTATATGAATATAATGTTTCTATCGTGCCCTTTATTTTTTTTTTTTTTTGCCGTGTAAAAGTGCTTTGCAGTGGATAGAAAAGTAATTCTTTCGACTCGAACAGCAGCTTGGGGTCAAAAGTGCAACGGCAACGTTTACGATTACCAAAACGTATTTATTATTCATAGGAAAACATGCAAACTACATAGCAGGGGCACATATGCAGCCGCACACACGAGCAGGGACATTAACAATAAATATAATGGCCCGTCGAACAAATATAAATTGACACGGAGATAACCTTTTGTGGCGTCTCCGACGCTCAGACGCCGATGAAGTTGTTCGCTCCGATGACGCTGATGATGATGATGATGGTGGTGAAGATGATGACGATGGGGTGCCGATGGTGGGGAAGCTGCCACCGAGGAGCCAACGATTTGCCGTTATCAATAGCGAACGGAGTGGGCTTATGGCTTAATCTCTGTCTGGACTCACATTTAATAACTCACTTTTGTTGACCCTTTCGGTGGGCCTCACAACAAATTTAAGTTAGGTTTTACACGTGTTGCCCAAATATATATACACTTCAATATCAATTAGTTGTTGTATTTAATACTTGGTTTCTTTCAACTTTGTTCTTCTTTCGAATAGGAATTTTGATTTAGCGTAAAAGCTGTAGCATACTTCTGCGCGTCGTCGGACTTTCCATAAACCTCAATAATTTGAGGTTTTTTGAGCGGCTTTGAGTTGATGTTTCGCTTTTGATATTTGCTTTTGGCCTTTTCACCCCATTTTCATTTTCCATTTTTGGTTAGCATTTGTAATTTTGTCTTTGACAGCTTTGTGCCTCTCGAGTGCGTGTGTGTTGGTGGCATGGTTTTGAAATGCATAGAAATCTCAATCGCTTTGTGTTTTGAGTTTTGGGCCACAAACTCGAGCACACACACACACCAACACGGCTGAACGAACAGGAGTGCAACATTTTTTGGAACCGTTTCCGGTCATTAAAACAGGACAACAAATTAGCTTACTGTCAGTAAAGAAAGTTATAATGTCATTGAGAGACCCGTTAAAGAATTTTATATGCCTTGCTAAAATATTGCAGAACAGCTTATTCCGTTATATTATATATGTTTTGTTCGCTAGGCCCTCTGCAATTAGAGACATTGGCTGTCTACAGTTGCACCCAGCAGTTCACAGCACTAAATTGTGTGAGAATAGAAAAACTGTCAAGTGATTTGTCATTTAGTCAATGACATACATTTCCATGTTTGGTATAACTTTTTCCATGTTTCACATTCGAATTTGGAGCAGTTCCCGGCGCTGCTGTTGTAATTGAAGCATGTAATGCAGCAAACCCAACTGCAGACCGGTGACCTCCGCCCCCGGCAGTTGGGGGAATTGTCATACAAAAGCTTTTGGGAGCATTTTGGGCAACTGCTGTTTTCGATATAATGACCTCAAGGCAACAAATCCGCCCCACAAGCCAACAACTGAAGTACAAATGGAGCTTTCCCCGGTTGAGTGCACTTTGTGTACATGTAACTATGTGTGACCGATGTTGTTGCCGTTGCTTGTGGGTGGGTGTTCGTGGGTGTTTGTTGGTGTTTGCTCAACTACATAATCATCTATTAGTATTTACATACACAGAACTACACTTGTTTGCATTTAAGCGCCAAGCGGATTATTCCCGTCACTTGAGAGTCCTTGGGCCTTGTCCGCCCAAGTGCCACCCGTCCCAAGTGCACACGCCCAAAATCTCTGGTTCTTCATGGACGTACACAGAAAACAATTGAAAGATTATACAGAAATAAATCCAAAAGTAGTTAATACATCGCTATTATCGCTTAATTGAAAGCGCCTTCAAACGGATACCAATGCTTTTGGCCTACTATGTGTACACAAGTGGGGGGCAGATTTTTGGCAGTGTACATTTATCTATGCATTTTTTATATTGCGAGTGCTGAGTGTGTGCCAGATTTATTGCTGCTGTGATTGGGTTAGCTGGAAAAGTGCTTTGGTTTTCCTTCACCACCACCATCACAGTAATCCTATCTCAATGTTTTTGTTCTTTTGGCGAAAAGCGAAAATCTTTTACGGCAATCAATATGTGTATAAATTAAGGGAAATCGGCAAATGTCTTGGATTGATATCTTGCAATTTCAGCCAGGCCTTCGAATTTGATTGTGCTTTGCAGTTCACCAATTTGTTTATTTTTATTTCGGCCTTTGTAAATAGATGGAGTGTCACACAGCAAACAGATTTAAATTCAAACAAATGAATTGCATTTGTAATCCCTGGCAGAAATGAAGATAACCTTTTTATTTTGCGAAAAACAAGCTTCTGTTTGCTTTTCCACCGTGATGTTAAATTGAATTTTTGTGTGCATTTTCGCAGTGGTTATTGGTGAGGAAAATAAGAATATGATGCAATATGATGGCAATTCTATTTTCAGATGAACCAGTGACTTTTATTGTCTAGTTGTCGTCTCAATCCGAATCTTCAGCAGTAGAAATGAGTATTAATTGATTTTCGTCCACAGCCAAAGGGCGTTGCAGTCAAAGTCACATTTATGACTTATCCTTCCGGAAATGATTTTAATATTATAATTTCAATGATGTGCCTGGAAGAATAAACAAAGTCAAGTTTACACAACTACACACATTTGCACACACGCCTTCGGAGTTTCAGCCGAGTGTGTGTATTTATTAGTTTGCGCTTAAGAGCTTAGAGCCTTTCATATTTGATGATGTTTTCAGTTTAACGTCATGGCCAATCCTTGTTCCCGGAGGCGGTTCGGAAATACCGAAATCTCGGCCTGAAACATTGATAAGTGGCTGGCCAGAGAATCGAAATTGGCCAAAGACGCAGAGCGATGTGCTGGCCACAGTCATAATTAATACAGGAGGCCGGCAAACAAAGTGGCAAACAAATAAAGTACACATATATTATACCACACATGCCAGCAACGTCTGCATTTGCATTTGCATTTGCCTTGCAGTGTGTTGTCCTAACGCCCCCTCTCAAAATTTAAACATACACTTTAGTTATTTATTGCTGCTCTCGTTTGCCCATCGATGTTGTCTTGTTGTGCGGCAAATGCATTTTAATATTTCACATTGATTTGTTATGCAAAAATTTGATGGCTCTGTGATACACATGCAACGTACATAAGCATATAGAACCTAAAGACATGCCCGAACATCGATGTATGCAGAACAACAGGACATCGGGACAGCAGGACAGAATCCATCAATCTGCCCATCACATCAGCATCACTCGAAGCGATTACATTGAGTGCGACAGAGTATTCGCATTCCCTTGGCCTGCGCAAAATTATGCATACGCCGTGTTGGCTGGTCCACATAATTTAGCATTGATTATGATATTACGATTATATTATTGAATTTAATTTGATTTCACATGCGCCACCCCCCTCCTTCCCAATCACAATTTCCCAGAGCTTAAGGAAAAGCTCCTCTTCGAGCATGTATGTCTGATATTGGGTGATATTGGGTGGTCTGGGGGGTGTGTCTCATCCGCTTTAGGGGATGTGAAGCCCGAATGTCTTCGATAATAGAATATATAATCAAAGCGCCATAAAAATGACATTTAACATGCGGCATGCGTCGCCGTCTCGTCTCGTCTCGCCTTGTCTCTCGACTTGGGGCTCATAGCCCCCTTGCCACTTCGACCTCCTTTTCGGTGTCTGTGCGGTTTTTATTTCATTTCACTTCGTTCGAGGGTTGGAACTCAATTTACTTGAAAACGCATCAAACAGCAAATTTTATGAATTTACAACGTTTCGACATTCGGTATGTACTCTAGCAGCGGGTACCATTGCTTTTGGGAGTCTTTTGTGCTAGCGTGTGCTTCAGCCGTGTATACAGATGCTAAGGCTGCAAATACTCTATCAAATCAATCCTTTTAAAACCCCCATATTCTAGAATCAGCTCATTTTGCAAGCCGTAAATGTGAATTATAGGTTATCAACTCAATGAATGGTAAGAGCATTGAAGTTTCGCTAGTGCGCTTGCCAGCCATTCAACAATCATTTTAGACGCAATTTTTTTGGTGCGTCACTTGGGGTCACCGAGGGCGACAATTGTCCCTGTGTGCGTGTGTGCTATTCACAGAGTGGTGTGTGGCATGTGTAAGTGTAATGGAAAGCAAAGTTGATGGGCTGGCTCCCCGACGTTTGTCCTTGCCGGAGTTGCTACAGGACCGCATCAAGCTCGGAAACAGTGGCAACTAGCAGCAGCCACATCAGCGGCAACAGCAACAGAAATAAGTTGCCGTAAGGCAAATGGCTAAAGTAACCACCGACCAATATGAGTTTGAGGTGGACACACAGAGAAATACGGGCAATGCTTTCAATTTCCATGAAATCAAACATTTAGAAATCAGTTAAAAATTCAATCTCATGTGCAAAATACAATAGTTCAATAGAAAAGCAAAGGATGTGAGAACATTAGCTTGAATTACTAATCTGACTAATCTACAATATTTTTATTAATACTCGCATTTATATATAAAACTGACATCTTAGTTTCTATCCATGTCATAATGCCTCACATCGAGGGTACATTTTTTCTGAGTGCACTGAGAAAAAGGGGGGTGGCTAGCTGGGAGTGGGTCAGAGTGGAGCGGCGCCTTTTCGCTTTGATAATGGCAAACGCTCGGGAGGTCTGTCAGTGGCTTCTTTGCACTCTGGCCCTCTCTTTGGCGTCCGCATCCTTCGTCCTTTTCCTCTGTGCATATGTGGGTATGCGGCGGAAATATAGTTTATAAGCCAATGGGGAAGTGTTAGTGGGTGTTTGGGGAAAAGGAGCTCAATGTGGAATGGTTAATTGGGTGGGGGATGGGTAAAAGGATGCGTTGGTAGTTTGAAAGAAGGGTTTATTCACGACTGCCAGTTGGCAATAGGGACCAACGAAAAGTACTCATTTTAAAGATGGTTGCCTAAATGTTTTAAAATTTCCCAATTTTAAAATGAAAATAAAGATCTTAATAATATATTTGATTTGTTGGTAACTAAACTTCATTTAAATAAACTTAATACTAATTATTCAAATGAAATACTTTTAATATTCCTGGTCCTGGTGCTTGCTCTCTGCTCCCCTTTTATTTTCCTTTGTCTTTCGATTCCACCCCCTTTTTGCACCCCGAGCCTGAAAACTTTTGAGGACTTCCCCTGGCTTTTCCAGCATTTTAAATTTGGAATTCTGGCGAATAAGGAGAAAAATCATCCACTGTACGTCTGTGTGTATGTGTCACACCCCCAAAAGTGCGGCTGTGTGAGTGCCTCAGTTCGGTTGAACTTTGCTGCAGTTGATCAAAAATTCATTTTCCGAAAACTCGCCATAAAAATGCGAGTTTTATAGGAATACGTGTGTGAGTGCGGGGGAAAGTAGTGCGAGTGGCTTTCTCATGTGTGTGTGAGTTATTGGGTGAGTGTGTGCGAGTTTGCATAGCTGATGCAACTTACTCAAGACTTTATTAGTTCGACGGCGATCGGTGGTTGTTGCTGCCGCGTTGCAACTTGCTAGTGCTGCTGCTGCGCCCCTAATGCTGCTGCGAGTTGCTGCTGCCCCTGATGCACGTCGAGCTCGTCGACATGTCGTTGACAGCGTTGTTAACATTTTTATAACCAAACTTTATGCGTCTCGCGAGTGGGCTTAGTGCAGGGGGTGGTACATGCGAAAAAATGGTAATATTTCTGCTTAACAATATTTCTATGAGCGTATGTAATGTCTTAGAAACGGAGATAATTTTTTATAAAAGAGCGTATTTAGGCAAATTAACACAGAGTACGTGCCTTAAACAAATTGATATTTTATGAATATTTGTTTGTAAGAAATACCTACAGGAACATATTTGTATTTAAATTAGTCTAAATCCTTAGGTTTTTCTCTTAGTAAGAATAATTATTTGCTGTAATATCAGATGTTCTAAATTGTAGCAACTAATTATATGCGATTATACTTATGAAGAAATTGAAACTGATGAAACTGTATTTTTTCGTCAGTGCAGTTCGGCTGGCATTGAGTTTTCCGCACACGTGATGTGTAACAAGCACGCATGTTGCACGTTGCCCGGCAAAAGTCAAAAGTTGCACTTAGCGGTGGCGCCGCCTTCGAACTCCCACCCTTTTTTGTGATGGCGACGAGGTGAGGAGGTCGAGGGTCAGGGGTCGTGGGTGGAACTTTCGCGTAGGCAGACAACAATGCATTACAGAGTTAGTTGGTTGGCGGGTTGTTAGCGAAAGTGTTGCATTTACCACACATGCACAGTTGTTGTTGTTGTTGTTGTTGCTGCTGCTGCCATCCGCTTTGCTGCTTTTGATGGCTGCATGTTGCCACTATTTTCTGTCCTGTCTGCCTTTTTTTCTCCCAGACTGCTGCTTTTTTGGCCTATTGGCTCTTTCTGGTTCTGAACCGCCGCCATCGCCGTCGTTGTCGTCGTCGCCTGATGATGACCTCATTCTGTCTGGTAGTTTCCCCTTTCCGGCCCCCGCCGACTGCACCCCCGCGCTGTCGGCGCAATTTAATTTGCGAAACTATCTGTGTTCTGCCAAAACTTTGTCTACCACATTGTTGCCGCTTCTGACTAGGCGAGAAAGCCCGGCCATCTCGCCGTGTGTTATTTGCCCCCAAATGGAGAAATGAACAGGCTGGATGTGTGGTATTCGACCACGGAGTACCCATTTTTTTAGCATAAATACTGATTTCTTTCACGTATATCAACATAGAAAAGGGTTTTATACGAAAGGATTCAATTGAAATCAATTCAGAGTTGATACATTACTTACAGTCAATCGTGAAAACGAGTTCTAAAATCTTTACCTTTGCCGACAAAGTAATAATCTTAGATTTTGCAATACAGAAAACGAGACCTAATATATACAGGATGCCCCAAAGCCAACGAAATGCCCACTGGAAAAAATGCTGAAAAAAGCCAAACTATGCGCGAATATTCATCCCCCTCGCAGAGTTGCCCCCACACCAATGGGTCCGACTTATATGGCATGATGTTATCAGTTCGATCTGCGCATTTGCATGCCGAATGAATGACGCTGTCCCTGCCGCCGCCTGCTCGCTCCGCGCCCCACTTCATCGCACCCAACGATTCGGCAGCTGCTGCTGGGGATTGTAATGTTTGGTAATGTTTGAATGTTTGCCCATGATGGGAGCTCTGCGTCGGGCCAAAAGTGGATATGACCAGTCGGCGGACGAGCCAAAAAGTGGGAGGGAGGAATGGCAGTGGGAGTGGGATGGGGACAGGCAGAGGCCAAAAGGGTCAAAGTGAAATGGGGCCGCAGATGAAGATGACTTTGGCTCCGGTTGGTTATCTCCCCGTCCAAGCCCAAATAGTTTACGGCCCAGGCGGCCAGCACTCGCCCCCGGCCACTTGGATGCTAATCAAGCCGGGGTCCCTCGGTCTTCAGTGGATCGAAAGCATTTTTCTGGGATTATGGCTGGTGTCGAGTGTTCGCAGAAATGCCTTCAAAATGTACGCAAATCAGTCCACGAGATTGTAGGGATGATGGGTAATGTGGTTTCTAAACTACTGCGACGACTTGTAATCCGAAAATCTGTGAAGATCTTGCATACAACGTTTGTAAGTTTGAGATACTTCGACTAGTATCGTCGTTGAGAAATGTATGCCGGTTTCTTTAGCTTAATTTGCGGGAACTATTTATTAGCACATTGCCGGTGTATTAGCTGCTAGCTTAAAAAATATTTATTAAAATAAATTATTAAATTGAAGAGCTCTTCAGACTAGACATTAACATACTGAAGAGTCAAAAGTTGGCTCAACGTTAAATATGCTTAGGAAATCTATTAAAAGTAGCTTTCAGCTTTATAAACTTTTTCTAAAACTTTATCTTTTGTTCATCCCTTAAAATATGAAAAAAAAAAACGTTGCCCAAAAGCTTACATATTTAAAAACCATTCCAGTTATTTCAGCACTTTTGGCTTCTTTGAACCTAATTTAAATGCAACCCCCAAATGGGAAGACTTCAGATTCACTCCCCTCAATCTTTCCCATCTTTAAAATTAATATTTTCAGAGGAGCTTTGGTTTGTGGAAATGTATACCAGCGAAAGGACTGGAGTCCATATTTCTTACAAAAATACGGGTAAAACAAAGAGAGTCGTCAATGTTCATTAATTTCAACATTTTTGTTTTATTTTACGTTTCATTTATGGTTTCACTTCACTTTGATTTAAACGGCGCCAGTCGAGTGGATGTGACAACGACAATGACACCGGGCCCCCCATGATTTTTATGATAAATATGCGGCTCGAATTACGCCAAAAATTTCGCTTCACCAAAGGCTAAAGAACTTTCAGCTGGAACATAAATTTTTCGCCCAGTCTCGAATTTCGCATTTCGTGGACTGCAGAATTGCTCGACTTGCTGGTGTTCGTTTTGGCGTTGGTGGCTAACACAAATTAATGTCACGGCAGGTGGGTGAAAGGCGGATACCAATTAAAAAACATATTTTTTAATTGCATTTCGCTGCACGCATGTCGGGCATGTTATTACCATTGTTGCTCCTCGGCGATTGCTGTTCTTGTTGTAATTGGTTTATTGACAGAATGTGGAAAAGCAGGCCAATATGTATGCACTTGCATATTTATTATACACTCATGTGCCCAACAATGGTGTGCTCATTGTGTTTCATGGATTTTTCGTTTTTCCCGGCTCAATTAAAAATTGTTTATTTAATTTGTGGCAGTCGCACATTTAAATTTTAATTAAATACATTTTTAATGCAGGACAGGTAATGGAATTGAATGTTAATGCCGCGTCTAAAGCACTGCATTTGATAAATCTGTTAATTGCATATGCCCCCAACTGACAACTGAGTCTAGACTAGAGCTATGGAAAAAAGAGTACAAAAATAATGTGAATAGCTAAAACAATGATGGTTTAAATTGTTATAATGTGCATACTCGCAATTTATTTTAAACTGGCTTAAAGTGATTTAAAGTGTCAATTTAAATATTATATTTAACCTTCTACAAAAAGTGTAACATTTATAACTTTTTAGGAAATATGTTTGTTATATCAATATTAGTCTCCGAAATTCAATTATAACTGCATTTTCAAGCGACACTCATCAATCTCTAAGCGGTCCAAAATTCGTCTTGCAAAGCCATAAAAAATACAAAGTGCATCTCGCTCTTGGGCCAGAGCTAATTCATGAAAATTATTAACTTCGACGGCATTCCTGGGCCGCCGAAAAAGGCAATCTTGTGCTTGGGAAGACGCCCACGCGACCAAGAGCGAGAAGATCCGAGATGCGTTTGAGTTTTGTGGCTAACTGTTTGGGTAAAATTGGGACTGGGCGAGGCCGCTCCTTGGGTACGGCCTTTTGTATTAATATCAGGGCGAATATCTCGAATTTCAGCGTGGCACACATCTTTCTGCCAAGCCTAAGAGGCGACCCAGTCTCGAGGAATCTTTCCTGCTTCTTTTCTTTTGGGTCCCAGGAAGCTGGCCAGGGAATCACAGTTCCCGTTCCCGTTTACATTCTCGGTCTCAATCTCGGTCCTCGTGTGCACCGCCCATCAAACAAAGCAGCCAAAATGGTAGGAAGTCCAAATGTATCTTTGTATCTCATTTTGAGTATCTCTTAATATGCACATGTGTGTGTGCGTCACTGTGTTGCCGCAAAAAGGCAGGTCCAGGCCCGAAATGCAGGCCAAGATGATATGATGCTGGTCCTGGGTCCTCAATTTTTAGTCCTCACTTAGCCGGGGCGCACTCATCAGCACACAGACCACAGCGTGTCCCATTTCGAGGCGGAGCAAAAGAAAGATGCGGCGGAAGGAGGCGTCGAAGGAGCGGAATAGTCAGGAGATGAGTGCACCGAGAGAAATTTTACAAGCCGTCTTCAAAATATATATTATGTTTTAATAAGTTTACTCAGATTGAAAGGTTATTGAAATCACCTATTAAAGACTACAGAATATACCAGAAAAATAACATTAAGCACATCTTTAATGAACACCACTGCAGTTTGTACATTTGTACAATATACTACGTATGCTTAGATTTTTTATACATCAAAATTAGGTACTGAAAAATAATAAAATGTCTACCTTTATATAAAAGTCGATATGAAACATTACAGATTTGTTAAAATATTTCGAATTCACACCCTTTTTCTATATAGGCAGATATTTTTTCGAGTGCATTATGTAGTGGGAAATGAGCTCGAGCCCGAGATAGTGACCATAAAGCATGACTCCGGCAGGCGGCGATATCCTTGAGTGCGAGTCCACTGTGCCAGGCCATTAGCCGCAAACGAGAAATGAAGATTATCTAAAAGATACATGCAGCAGCAGCAGCAGCATCAGGACGACGGCAACAGCGATGACAACAAAACAGCAGCGAACAAGTTTCATTACAACGAATTTTTCGGTTTTGCTTTTTTGCAGCTCAACTTGGTTCCATTGTTTCTGGCCTATAACTTATGCGCGGCGGCCAAAAGCTGCCAGCTACAAGCCCCAGACAAGGCCGGTTCTTCCCCTTAACATGCAGTGCATATGCGATGTGCAGGGCCTCCTCCTCCAGCGACCTAGAGTTTCCGAAAAGTTCCCACTTCGGTTTCAAATTCAGATTGAGAGCCAGATTCAGAGCCAGTGGAGTTTGCTTTTTCTGGCCTGGTCTCTGGCATTGAGGCGCCATTGTTTGGCATAGTTTTCAAGCCCAGCACTGGCACAGCCACAAACACATATGCACCCGGTTTTCGCATAGTTACAGTTACAGGCCACCGCCGACGGGCAGACAATGGTCTCGCTCTGAAGCGCCAAAAGCAACGGCCGTAGCAACGGCCAATAATGATGCACTGCATCGAATGTTAAGCTGGGCACACCAGAGATGGTCGCGTGAGTGAGCCGATGGCTGGGCACGCTATTTATAAAATCTATATAATGGAAGAATACTGAAAATTCGGAAAACTGAATTTGTTAAAAAGAAATTAACACGTAAAAATAATTAATCTGCACCATCATCGATCAATCTAATCAACATAATGTTAACTACAAAAGCTAGAAAACATGCTTAGAGCACTCTTTATTGTCTTAATAATATTTTGTATAGCCTAACAATATCCACCGACGTGCTGAATATTGCTCAACTCGGGCTAGATACATATTAAAGATACATTTGGCTTATATAACAAATTAGCTACAACTTTAATGCTCTCTACGGCATTCGATTTCTGGTCGCTACAGCACCCTCTTTATATGAAATATACTTTATTTTCAAATGGATTACTGATAAAGTTCTAGTAACGAAAGTTATCCGTTATAAACGTGTACAATCCGTACAAATCCGAATTCGACTGCATCCACGTGATCCTCAAAAATGTCTCTGGGTTCCCACACTACAGAATGAGTTCATCACTAACAAAAAGACTTTGGCATTGTCTCCGTTTCTGGGCTGTCCTGCTTTGTGTAGTGCATAATTGTTTTATTAGCAGCATTTGCCTAAGCCGAAATCCATGCCGGGTTCCTTGCCGACACCCACGGGTGCTCCTCTTGCCCCAGTCTCCCCATTTCTGGGGGGCCATCGTTCGTGTATCTTGCAGATACGTGCACTGTGTTTGGCACTATTGCCCAGTGGCTTTGTTTTCGAACTGTAACTGAAACTGGGCTACGAGCAGGAGGCACGTGAAATGGGACCGGGACCGAAAAAGTGAATAGCAGATCGAGGGTTCCAGGTCGTTCGGGGGAGTCCAAAAAAGGGCGTCCCCAATTCAAACATGTATCTATGGGACAGCACACAAACACGGGTCTACAGATAGCAATCGGGGGAAAATGCGAGATTGTTGATGGCCCCTGGGATGGGCGATGGAAAATCGGATTGATTGGTGAGTGGAGCCTCGAGCTTGGATCTCGGACGGAATGGTCCGGTCATTGTTATGCACTTGAAAGTGGCATTCATAATTGTACCACAAGAAATCCAACCATGAGATGGAATTTTCATCAGGGATGCGATGTGGATTAGGTTCGGCACACATGAAGTGTGGGCAAATTGAAACAAAGTCCTCTTATTTCCAGAGCAAAGACAACAGCATTCGGGGTATGCATTCAAACTAGATAGGACTAATTTCTCTGCTCACTTTGGGTGTTGAGGGAAGTAAGAATTTAATACCACATAAATGGAACAAATAATCTGATTATGACTGATTTGCGTGTGCTAAAGGACAATAATTTATTTTATGATGGGATTTTATTCTTTTGAAGCTTGTGCATTTTATTAAAACATATTACTTTCAATTAGATGTACACATAGTGGAGTGCTAAAATATTTCCAGGAGTCGGGCAAATTGCATTACACTTATACATATGCTGTAACATCAACATTGTGCAATTTATTTTCTAATTGATTTCACTGGCAGTAAATCACATGCTTCCCATTCGCTTTTATGCTCTGTTGTCCCATTATCAAAAAATTATCCAGGAATTACTGCTATTATATTGTATATGATAATAATTGATTGCATACGAGTGCTTTTATATTTTCAGAAGAAATAAAAATGAAAATTAAAAATAAATAACTATTATTTCCCAGGTAGGTTAGGGTGAAATTATCTTGAAAAGTTCATACTTCATTTTTAGATGTTAACAGCTCCTCACATCTGACAGTTTAGTTAGCAATTTTTCTTATGGCTTTGCCTTTCCTTTCGGCTGACTTAAACTATTGATAAGCCATGATAGTTAATTCTCCAGGGCTTCCGGCTGCAATTTAACTTTGCTCAAAGGCGACTTAAAATTTGATTTATTGCACACTCAAGTCGGGCTGTCGCTCTGCGAGTCCGTCATTCAGTCAGTCCGTCGGCCAGTCAGCTGTTATGGCTGCCGGTGGCTGTTGATGACCAGGGCATCTGTATCTGGCGGATCGACTGCTGCATAATAAAAATAAAAATTTTGAACGCTGCATAAGAGCATAAAAAAGCTGCAGCTCTGGCGGCGGACAAACAGGAGCGTGTAAAAGTGCTGTAACTTGGCCGGTTCGCCAGTAAAAACAACAGCAGTCCGGAACGAGGCTACAGATACTGCTGCGCTGCTGCTTTGATCAATCAAGCGTCAAAATTATTGCCCCGTGCCAGCGACAGTTCGCGTTGCAAGATGGACTCGCTGCACTGTGAGATACATGCCACTAATTCCTAAATTCGTTCTCTAGTCGCTTGAGAAAGGAAAGCTCTCAAAAATTTACCAAAGTAATGGGTATTTTAAGTGTAGTCATTCAGCATTCCTTTGCTTAATAATTTTCACAAAAGTGAAGATAATTTTGAAAGAAAAGCAAGTAAATTAAAGCCACACATTTTATAGATTCGTTTTTGAGTGCACAAAGGGGGCGTGACGGCTACGGTGCGGGGAAGTGCGGAGGGGCGTAGCGCGGATGCAATTATAACCATTTCCACGTGACGCTTCATTGGGCCCGCTCGCTCATTCGCCGCTTTCCCAGCGGCCTGCGCGGATATCGGGTCGAGTTGAGTTGAGTTGAGCTGTGCTGAGTTGGTCGTCGGCAGAAGCCGTTAGTTGTTGTTCATGGCTAAATGGAAATTTATTGCCCACCAGCAACGCCCACACAGCTGCCACCAATTCCAGACCCTAGAAACACACACTCAACTTGCTGTTGCAACTCTAATGAAAGCGAATCGCAGGGGCTTCACCAGAGTTCACCGGAGTACGAGTACGGTGGCCCCAGGCCCGAGTAACGTGGCATCAGACCCTCGTTCTGGAGTGGGCTTTGAATATATAGAGTAGTGCCAGGCATAGAACCTATTTAACTTGCTGTCGAGCAATACATATGTGATTTATATATTTACTGTACCCTTCTTCCATATTCCAATCAATATTTAATTGATTATATCTAGGAAAGTAAATGGGTTACTTCTAAATGAATTCTGTGAATTAGAGATACATGTACCCTTTAACTAATATAAATTCCCAATATAAATGTTGCTCCCTGATTTTATGCATTTTTGAGAACAATCCAGCTTTACTTAAATATTGTGAACCCTGGATCTCTTTTATGCATCGGATGATGCAACTTGATGGAGATACACCTGAGGGGAGAACGTGCATCCGTCCATTCTGGAGGCCACCATGCTGCCGCTGCTCAAGTGGCGCCCACTCACACATGCTGCTCCGATGAGGAGGAAGTGGAACATGGACAGCTCGGAACTTGGAGTGCGCCGAAGATGTTGATATTATGCCACCGGTGTGGCGCATAATGCAGCTTATCTGGGGAATTAGGCAAGGAATCTGGGAAGGCTGACGAAAGCGACGATATTGCGCTGCACATTTCAATTTCGTATCTTATTACGCAAAGTAACTTGGCCTGACTCACGCTTATCGTTGGCCAAGTGTCCTACTCCTGTCCCAACAATTCCATTTTGTCTCCCTTTGCCTTTTTTCTTTCAGGGATTTACGACAGCACGCACAGTCAAAGTAGCTAAGCGAATTAAAAAAGTAAACTCGAAAGTAAATTAAATGACGGCCAACTTGAAGACGGAGGAAATGAGAGGCGGCTCAGCCAGCTGATAAGGCGCTAAGCCCGGGAGAAAACGACAATGACTAAGAAAGTGGAACGGGAATGGATATCGCCAGCCGAAGGATCAGGGGCAGGAGCGGCGACCGCAGCGAGGAAAATGTTTTAAAATGAAATCACTTTTAATGAGTCATTCAAGTGGCATGAAGACGGCAACAGACTCGACTCGACTCGACTCTACCTCACTCCGCTCCTCGCCGGGATTTCACTGGGCAGAGAGTCTCGCTATGCTCGACTTGACTAGCCAGCCAGCCAGGCAGCATAAAAATAATAATTTTTACAGCGCAACAAACAAAAAGAACATCGAAAAAAATGATGGTAACGAAAGCTGCATTTTAAAAGTTCAACTCCTAAAGAGTTAATACCCTTATGGTAGAAATTTGTGATTATTATATGTACGCAAGACTCCGCTTTTAATTCTTTCCCAGATGTAATTTGTTTTATAGCTTACAATCGAATGAAACATTTATATGGGTAATAGTTTTAAAGTAAATTGGTTTTTCTTAATATATGAAATAGTACTATGATTTTGAATGAAGAATAGGAAAATGATAACTATTTTACTAGTTTCTTAAATTTTTGATAAAGACTAAAAAAAATCCTTACTATTTTACTAGTTCCTGATTCTTATTTTTCTTGATCTACACATGGATTTTTCCTTGAGTTTTAGAAGTACTCTATGATAGGGTATAAATAGATTGCCGCGAAAAGGAAGGCAGAGCAATAATGATTTCTCGTACGGACACTGCCAAGTGGAAGCGCCAAGCTCCAGGAAGCGTCAGTCGTCTCCAAACGCCCCCGCATCCTCAGATGCCCCGGCCCGACCATCAGTGCAGGAAATCACTGGCAACAAGTGGCCACGACTCTGGCGGAGATTCAGCTCCTGCGGCCATTTCACTTTGCTTTTCATTTTATTGCTAATTTTTTTTTCGCTCTCCCAGCGAGTTTTTGCAAATTATAATGACAGCCCCCGGCCCAGATACAAAATACTGAATACTGTCTAGTAGTCTAGTAGTCAGTTGTT
Source organism: Drosophila melanogaster (assembly GCF_000001215.4). Classification (NCBI taxonomy): domain Eukaryota; kingdom Metazoa; phylum Arthropoda; class Insecta; order Diptera; family Drosophilidae; genus Drosophila; species Drosophila melanogaster. Next base: position 20,962,565 of record NT_033779.5, read on the forward strand.
GTGGAGTGGAGGATGGGAGGAGACGGCGCCCGGGGGCTGGTCAATGAGGGCGAATGGACATTTAATGAAACGAAACGACAACAAATTGTTTAAACATTATTTGCGCTTTCCCTTTGCCGTTTCGCCTTTCCTTTGCTTTCTTCTTAGCCATTTTCCTCGGTCCGAGCAGCCTTTTTTATACACGTTATTGTTAATAAACAGACATTACAAAGCAGATAATGAACGACAAGTAGGAGTAGTAGGAGCAGTAGGGCACTTGCCAGAATGGAAATTGAAATTGCGGGCGCTTTGGCAGGAAACTGGAAAATCATTCATACAGCAATTTTTCAAAGAGTTGAATGATTAAATAAAAGGGAAAATCAAAGGATACAACATTTATTTTAAAACTAAATAAATTTTTATGGTAAAAAAAATAATATGTGGTGAAAAATTCTTTGTAAAAGGTCATATAGGAATATTGTACATGTATTTGAAATCCTGGCATTGTAATAAGGATCTACCACCAAGGACTCGTTATTTAGTTGTTCATATGATATAATTCTTTAACTTAATCCGTTTGATTTAATCCCATTTCCAACTTATTGACATCTAAAAGTTTACCCACTTTTCATTTTCCATTTGCGCACTCCTTTGTGCAGATTTTTTATCGTGTCGCCAGTTCCTTCGACTGTGAATGATTTCACTTAACGCTCTCGGGATAGGAAAACAATGTTATCGCTTAATACTTATATTTTCCTGTCATTTAATTTCTTTTCCACTTGGTTCTCTCCGCTTTCTCCTTTGATGCTCGCTGGTAAGTGGTTAGTGGGACTCACTCTCAGAATCGACCCGGTTTTATGGTTCTTTGTTTTCGCGCCAAACGATTTTGTTCAGCGCGATGCCAAATAGAAAATCATCATAATTTTCCTTTATTACCAGACTTCTTACCCATTTGCCATACTTATTTCCATGCTTTTTACAGACCAACTTTGGACCGATTCTGTAGCTGAAGCTGTAGCTGTTGCTTCGTAGCTGCAGCTTTAATTGCCATTGTCATGGCTGGGCTTGCTCATTGCCGTTGTCATTGTTTGTCACAGTCTGTTCCACCAGACCCCCAGTGCCCATCGGAAAAATAAAAAAGAGGAAAAATAACTTTGTCGGAAACTCCTTTGATTTGTTTTCAGCACAGCAGTATAAAAGTTTCGTACGGAACGAAGAAGCGTCCTGATCCCGCACTGCGAGGAGTGAGCTGAACTTTTTGAAGACAAAACATTTTTGAGTTATTAATGAAAAGTTGTTGTCTATCCGGTGTAGGTACAAGCAGGGCCGGGGCTTCAGTTTATATAGCGAATGCACAAGTGCTAACTAAATGTTATGCTTTCATTATGCTCAGTAGCCCCCACAAAAGTTTCGCCTCCGTCGAAGTACCGAGCAAGTTCCTCCTGGTTATTGGCTTACCTGATTTCTCTCCTGTCCCATTCAATTTGGTTTTGTTTTGAATTTTTCGTTTCTTGCAGACACGCATTTGTTTGCCTAAAGTGCACTTTTTAACTAGCTTGTCTAACGCAACTAATGAAAAGATTTGTTATTGGTTTGGTCTGGTCTAGTACTAGTGCGAGAAGTAGCAGCAGCCACACCAACAGCCACCTGGTAGCTGGTAACTTTGCCCAGGGAATTATACATAAACATTAGACCAAACCGGGCAAGAAGAACGCACATCATATACATAGACACACACGGCTCCCAAAAAATATAAAGAAATATGCTCGCAACTTGAAAAAGTAAATAAATATTTGAACAACTTCTTATGGCCAACTATTTGTTTGGCAGGCGAAAAGAACAAGTTTTGGGCCAGGCAAAAGCAAAAAGGTAAGCTCAATACTGCGCCGGGGTGTGGAACTTTCGAAGCCATTATGTGAAAGTTTTATTTCTGCTCGGCCAGGGCCTGGCAATCGACAAGTTTTCCTCTTGGGTGGCTCTAAGTTCGGCAGGAATTGGATTGGCAAATTGTTCAGCACATAATTTTAGAGGCAATTTAACGAAATCAAATTTAAGATAAATTCTTTTAGCAAGAATGTGCAAAATTAAGTGAATAAATATTGCTGTAAATTTAAAGTTATTATGTATCCCACGGTTATCCTAATCCATGTAAGCCCTACACGCAAAATATTCACATTGTTTTACTAAAAGTCGATTTGCCTAAAACGAACAAAGAGTGATTTTATTATACCATACATCCATCTATGTAAATCTATTTTGTGAATGAATTCTGTATTATATGCCATATATCTTCACTATTTCCCACGTGCTTTCAAACGAATTGTTAAGCTGCTCAAATGGCTTGTTAATATGTTTAATAAAGGCCATTCCAAGCTATGTTCGAGCATCTCTAAAAGCCAGCTAAATATGGTCATAACCATAAGCCAACTGTGGTCATTGTTCGCCACACAATTGGCATATTAAATTACCGCTTTTGTAGCATATTTAACATAACACTCACACGAACGTAGGCTATTTTTGGCCCCTCGGTTATCTAAACAGATAATTAAGTCCGCTTTGAGCCGCGGCTGTCTGCCAGCTGATTGATTGACTTTATCGGCCGTTCGAGCGGGCTCTTATCAACACTAGACCGGAGTCAATCTTTTTGGCCCGGTCCGTCCCCGGCCTATCAAGATGCAGTCAGAAAGTGCATAAAAGACGTATCTCACGGCAAACGGCAATAACAAGAGCCACAACTCGAATCGGCTCGGCTCAGCACAGCACCGCAGAACACACCGCATGAAGGTAGGTAAAAGTCTCAGATTAAAACGAGTTCTTAACGGCAATCGTGTAGGCCGAGGAGTGCCATCTTTATGGACAGGTTAAGACAACTTCCTGCGTCCCCTCCACTCCATCGGCAATGAGGAGTTGCTTGATCGACAGTTCACCATGTAAACGAAACCAAAAAGGATGACACACCACAAGACTATTCCCAGTATTTTATATAAATTAGTTTTTATTTTTAGATCTTAAAGTTAGTTAACACAGTTGTCAGGGTGCGGACGGAATCAGTTAATAATTTGTACATTCTTGCAGTTTGTTTTACACTTTATGCAGGCATTAAGATCACCTAATTTCTACAGTTCAGATTATAATCATAATTTCTTGAGCACAAGCATTTCGGTTTCCACACATAATTTAGTTTTTATACAACTTTTTGAAATACAAGGCAGCCCTAATTTACATTACTAGCTTTTAAGCATAATTTCTTTTAAGAAATATACCTTTTAGCTATAGTGCTACAGTCTATAGGCGATTTGACGTTTTTATAAACAATATATACATTTCCATTTCGTATACTTTGAGTCGGGCTACTGACTTCCAGAATTTCAAAATGTATCCCAAGTGTAGTCGAATCCTGGCAAATTTATTATCCTCGACATCTGGCGTCGTTCCAGGTGTTTATTTTTTGGCTGGTGGAATCAATCAAGCGCCAGGTAAGATGGCCACCCGCATTCTCCAGTTTATGACACTCTGTCACACAAAATTTCCAGGCGGCTGCATAAACGTAGCGACATAAATAAACAATTTAAAAATGCATGTAGTAAACGTATAATTTGATTAATAGCGACAGCTAGAATATAAAGAGCACAGAAAAAATTATTCATAAATGTTGGATGTGTTAAAATGAATTATTTATGACTTTACATGCAAATCAAAGTTTGCAACAGTGGCGTTTCCAAATTAAAATGATTCAATTTTTTCTTTCTACGTTCATTACCTGCACATCAATTTGTAATTGGATCCCATGTTATTTAAAACAAATAAGGTAACCTTGGCTGAAAAAAACATTTGTTTGCTGAAATATTCATTGTTAAATGCTGCGAAAGAATTCATATTTATTGCTGAAATGATTTGTGTGAATTATTTAAGCTGAAAAAAAATTGGAAATCAATGGATTAATTATGATTTCAGCTTCCACTCCATTTCCATTTCCAATCCATATCCCGATCCAGTGACCAATCCAAACCAAACTACAACAATAGCGCCAACGCCTGTGAAAGAAAGAAGAAACGGCAGGGAACACGAAAAAGTCTGGACAACAGTGCCCGGCATTAAACCTATAGGATTAGGTGGGTCTGGGGAATTGGGACCTGGACGTTGGACGTTGGTTTCAACACCGCCACTTGGGTATTTGCTAGAAGAAAAAAGCGCAAGGGAACAACTCTTTTCCAAAAAAAAAAAAAAAAAAAAAAAAACATAGCAATGCATATATTTGTATATGTAAGCATGGAGCTGTGAAACACGCAGCTAGAAAATACTTAGAAAAGGCCAAAGGTCCGGAGCTGTGAGCTGAAACCGTAACTGCAGGTGAAAATGGATTCTGAAAATTGGGTTAATTGATGCTTAGTGTTTTGCTTCAGTAGCGGGGAAGAGTGGGCGTGGGTGGCGTTGTTTAGCGCCAAGTGGCTAATAGTTTTTGCCACCCCCGCCGCGTGGCAACCGGAAGCAGAAACCGGAAATGCGCACAAGGAAATACACACAAAAATCGGCACGGACGTATATTCTAAGTTTATGCTAAGAATATCATGAATTCTACACTTTGCGAAAAGCGACAACTCGATGGTCTTAGAAAAGAATAATATTTATTTAAAATCATATTCTAAGTGACGCGAACAATGTAATTTAATTTGTTTGTTCGATTTGAATGAATGTTATTGTAGGCGGTTTTCATAGAAACGATTCCGCATAAACATTTAGCAAATACCGAAATGACGACGTCGTTTACGTTGAGGGCCAAAAGGTAAAAAGGTCAGCAAACTGCCACGTAAATGCCATGTATATATATACTAGTAATTAGCATTAACCCATTGTCGAATTATACACACCGGGACTGCCTTGTTCCGTGAGATTGGCAATGAGAGTGGGGGCTCCACTGCTCAGACTCCCGCCACCCGCGCCACCGGACGCGGCAGGACCTGCAGCTCCGGCCGCTGCGGCACCACTTCCGGCTGATCCACTGGCAGCCGCCAGATCGAGCGTCTGGGCAATGAGAAGGAGCAGCAGCAGGGATGCGAAGGTGGCTCTAAGCGTTGGCCGCTGCCTCATCTTGCAATTTGGTATTTTGGCTATGTGCTTGTTGTACTCCCGCACCGGCATCAACATGTTCCATTGGTTGCTTCTTGGCTCCCTGGCTACGATGGCGCTAATTATGGACGATGCTCTGGAAATAGGAGGGGTAAGTAGGTCAGTGATGAATTGGTTTCGGATAAACTGCATTTGTAGAATTAAGGCGGCAAAAAGCGGTTTGTTTAATCTCATTTCGTGTATCTCACATCTTTTTTGATTTTTAAAAATTCATCTCATGGATACAAATTCGCTTAGCTCGAATATCCAACTAAACCATCTGCCATACGACTAGTAGCAGTTGCAATTAATGTTCTTTGCAAGTTTATTGTAGCACATCACACACGCAGACACACACACATACGTACGCAGCCTCCTGCAAAAGTATCTTATGGATACGCTTTGTATCTCAATGCTGTTCGGTTTGCTGCACACACTTCACTTCACCAACTGGTCGCAATTAAAGTTCCTGCAGTCCTGTTTAGTCGACATCTGCTCGGCACATACACGAAATGTATCTCGGCCAAACATCAAAATTACACATTTGGCATATAAATTGCTCAATTTAAAATATTTTGCTTGTGTCGAGATGCTATTAAACCAACACACAAAATTACAGACGCTACGCTAATGTATCTTGTAGATACAATTGCGGAAATTGCACTATTATCACACAACCACGAACGACGGCGCACCCCTCTTCGCAGGGAAATTCCATTTTTTGAACACCCATTGGCATAATTAATTTTTCACTTAATCGATTTATGATCACTTTTGCTTGTTTTCACTTTCATCCCAACTGCAGTTGTTGTTGGAAAGGGTTAAGTTACACCTTAATTTGGTTGATTGAATTATATATATAACGATCAGGCAGTTGATTTGGTTTAAGTCTGCAGCTTAGCAGTTTAAATTAAATACGTCTGCCTTAAATTATGAATGAATTTTGGGCAGGACTTGTTGTTAATCACAAAAAAAAATCTTTACACCTTGTATTTTCGCTGTCTTCAGTTTGTATCTCTTTGTTTATATTTATGCATTGCACTTGTGCCAAGAGCTTTCAGCTTTTCACTGTTTTCCCAGACTTTTTCCCGCTTCGCTTTTCTGGTGGCGTTGGCGTGTGTGCGTTGCTTTTGTTACATTTATAAATGGTTTAGAGCGCACATGTGCCGCACAGCACCAAAACACACACGCACAGCTGTGGCTACAATTTGTAACTGTAGCGCATTTATAACCGCTGGCTCCTTCGATGTCCTTGCTGCCGTTTTCAGATGCTCTCCGTTGCTTGCTGCTTTCTGTTTTTCAGCATTTCCAGGACTGGCGGGCCAATGTTTACACACACGCTCAAAAACTTTTGTTGGTCGTCAACAAACCATCAAGCATTTGCGTTATATTGCTTATCAGCGACCGAGATATGGCAGAGGGTATTGGGTACTGGTTACTGGGTACTTGTTCCTTTCGATGCGGTCTGGGCCTCGTATTTGATTTACCCTTCGGAAAAGCGGAAAACGTGCTCACATGCGGCTTGCCTGAATTTTCCACTCGTCTCTCGGTTCGCTTTTGTTGTTTCAGTCAATTGCCGCATTTTAAAAACGCATAAAATTGCTTTATGTTTGCCTTGCCAGTATTCTTCTTATCCTCTCCACCGCCCTTCTCCTGCTTTCTTTTTTTTTTTGTTTTTTGGCTTATCCTCTGGCGTAAATTTATGCAAGGCGCCTTAGTTAGGGGCCACAAAACTCGCACATGACAGTCGACGAGACGCGTTGGCGTTGGGTTTTCCTCCTTCCAATCCAACTTCCATTCCTCCAGGAAAATAATGCAGGCTGCACAGCTGCGGTTCTTCAGGTATGTGTGTATCTTCGTCGCCGGGTAAGTATCTGTAAGTGGTGCATAAGTGGCAGAGAAATGTTATTGATGATTTATTTGCATTTGGCATTGATATATGCTAATGTTTTTCCCTCGCTATCTGACTCTTTCGTTGCCCGTCTCCCTTTAAAATGAAAACAAAACCAAAAAAGGTTGCTCACGGTTCCAGGCCATGGATTATGTTATCTTTAAATGCGGCCTGGCCTGTTGGCTTTTCAATTTTTCATGCCGCCGCCAGCGAAAGAAGAAATTATTATGGCATTTTCCCCATCTTCCCTGGACTTTCTTAAAGTCATTTTTATTTGCATTTCGTGATTTCGAACAGACACACAGCGATAAGCCTGCAATGCTGTGCCAACTCAAATATTTGATTTAATTCCCTGACATAATAATTAATCACTCGGCACCTTTTACGGGACGTGTATAACCCCGGGGTCTCGTTTATTTGTTTATAATTAAATATTATTTGGCAGTCCAAATGAGACAGCCAAGCCGAGTGGCATTTATCAGTCGTTCACTTTGGCTAGTTTCGTTTTTCTTATTTTGTATTTTATGTCTTTCCCTTCTCTCCCTTCTTTCTCCCTCTTGCCTAATGAGTTACAAATTTGGTTTTTCAGTTGTTTAATGGCTGACAGCATTATAGATTAGTGGCCGAAAGTTTTTCTAGTCCGCCAACCCCCCACCGCTCCATCACTTCCATTTCTTTTTATGCCATTTACATGGGAGATCTGGGAACCGTTTGCCCCGCGGCCCTTTTTGTCGACCGTCTGTCGCCGGTTCGGATTTTTTGTATCTGGCTACTTGGTGGGTCTGCAGATACAAATGTATCTGAGATGTGTGTTTTTCTGGACTAATAGCTGGATGCCAGTGGGAATTTGTGTTAATTGTATGCTCGTTATGAATGTCCGTAGGCATTTTAATTTTGGCAGAGATTATTTGGTTGGAAAGATATGTGGTAGTATAATACTTTGGACAAGGGTAATTAAATCCACATATATAAATATATATAACATACAGTATAATTATAAAGGTACCGCTTATAAAGTCGGTAATTCAAACTGTCCTGACGATATACCTGTTGCCCCTGTTTGCCGCACAGCATTTACTTTTCGGGAACATTTCTTGGATTAATTTACTTCAAATAAAATCTGGGAATGAAAAAGTTTTCCGCTTGATGCGACTCAACTTGCTGGATCGATTAGCATATTGGGAAGAGTAGGGAGCCCCCTAAGAGATTGCCCCATTCCGCATTAAAAATTCATGCTCCCAACTGACAGGCCTTGAGATACATTTGAAATTCAAGTGCCAAGGCACACGCGCATCGCTAAAAGTGTCAAATTGGCAAAAGTGGACTTGGACTTGAAGGGGAAGGCAGCGCCAGCAAGGCAAAACAGAAACATTCTAAAACAAACTTTGATGCCCTCTGCGATGTGCGTTGTGTGCTTCTGTGTGTGTGTGTGTGTGTGTGTGTGTGTGTGTGTGTGTGCGGGGTCTATAAGAAATTGATATCATTTATCAAGCTGACACATACACAAAACGAGCGAGTAAGGCTGTGAAGCGAATCTTTTCTTGGGCAACTTTTGGAAATGAGGCAGGCAGCCAACCATTCGGCAAACGCCACATAAATAAACGGGGGATGGGAGGCCTAATTGAATTCAGCGTTGCGAGAGTAAGCGAGAAATACATAAATAATCGGACGAGATCGCAGCTCTGCCGCAAAATTAGTTCATTAAAGAAGTTCGGGCGAGATTTGCATACGAAACAAAAAATCTACATCCCCGCCGAAAAAACCTCAAAAATGAAACGCATAAAAGCGAAAAATAAATGCAAATTAAAAGAAAAAAAAAAACAATGCAGAGAGGGCTATCCAAAGGTTTTTTTTCATTTTGTTTTTTCGGGGCCAAACCGAAACTCCGCCCACTCGACAGAAAGAAAAAGTTCCAATTGCCAAAAACTTCAAAAGTCAGCAACATGCAACATGAATATCAAAATCAGAGAGGCAGCTAGCTATAAAAAGCATATAAAAATGCTACGAAAGTGGCTACTACTATGTGTATGCATGAAAAGAGTGTCGGTACTGCTTGTATTTATATTTGTATTTCGTGGAAACGAGTGCAGCAAATCAATGCCCAACAAACGGAACTATGAGAGCTGCGTGTCAGGGCCAAAAAAAAAGAAAGAACTGAAAAAATGGGAGGATGGTATGAGGACTACATACGAATAAGTTTACAGACCCCAACGAATAATTCCGGGAAACCCTCTCAGCGATCAGGCCCAGCCCACTTGTAATAAAAAATATTTTCAATAATAAAGTGTATTAAGTTGTGAAGTGCACACAGCCACACAGGCTGGAGTGAAAATAAATGAAATGTGAACCATGAAAAAGCTTCGAAAAGCAATAAGAGTGAAAATTCTCCATCCGCTCCTCCTTTTTTTTTTTTTTTTTTTTTGTAATTTTATACATATGTACATGTATGTGTGCTATTCACAAAACAGAGAAGTACAAAAAATAACGAAAAATATATGTGTGGAGTGGCGACGCCGCTGTATGAGTTGCGTGTAAATATAAATATTTTTTCCATACAAATACCGAAAAATGGGTGATGGAGATGGGGAGTTACATTCCATGGAGACAACTCTGGTCTGTTGATTCTACGGATACGAATACGAAATACAAAATACGAACGAATGAACGATCGCATGAATGTGTCAATGGCTCAAAACGATTTATACAGCATATTAAATTCTGACATCAATGTTTTATTGTCCATACATGAAAAGTAATAAAATGGAGGAGTAATGAAATCGAATAAAGTGTAGCGGCATCTAAAATTGATTTCCACTCCCTGAAATTGAAACTCATGTGGGGTTCGATTGTAGTTTCACGTTTAAAGGGATTACACTGAAATTGAAGTGGCTGCTGCACTCTGGAAATCTAGACTTTCCTCTTATATATTTTATTTCACTTCACTTTTCTTTTTTCCGACTGACCCCAGGCTTACTCTGTGCACCCATTGTTGTTGTTTGCGCAGGAGGGGATTTCGATGAGGCCACCAAAAAGCTGAACCGAATTGGATTTAACCTCTTTCGGGCCAGACATCAGAACATAGCTGGAACAGAGGTGGATGGATGCATGGCATGCAGGGGGATTAGAACAGGTCTCTATGGGTATAAGCCCACTCGCACACGTGCCGGAGGTGAATGCCAGAAGGGATTTCTGTTATGCAGAGAAGCCAAATTCAAATTGCTGCATACTTGTTGATGCAGTGAAATGTCTTCGGGTTCTGGCTTTGGCTCCGGCTCCGGCTCAACCACTACTGGAAGTCATTGGGAGGCCGAAAGAAGCGATGCTGAGATTTATAACTTTCTTAGGTCTCACAATTACGTTGTAAAGTGCTTACGATACACGCGATAAGTGAAACAACCATTTACTATATCTAGAGTTAGCTAAATACGCAGAGATTTACATGTGAACGTGTCTGATTTACATTTCCTTTTTAAGCCTATTCATTATATCCTGCCCAAAAAGATATTTCGCCGAGAATGCAATGCTCCCATTAAAAAATGGCCCCTTTCAACAATTCCTTTTAACCTTTTTAAAGTGCCGCAAATTGATGACCAAAACCCTTTGAGCCAAATTCCATAATGAGCAGGTCAATTTGCAATTCTCTCTATGCTGATGCTTCCCCTTTCAACACCAGTGTCTCATCTCCACCCCTTCCAGCCCCCCGCACTCGAATGGGCTCTGTGCCCCAAAATATTCCTTAGTTAAGGGGCAATATTCAAATGGCAGTCATCCACAAATTATCGCGCTTCGCACAAAACCCGCGCACCTGCCTAAGCATATGCTAATTAAAGGGGCCGCTCGCTCACTTTGGGGCGAACTAACTGGGTCACGGGAATGACATCGGGCGAATTTGCACACCGATAGATATATGTAGGTATGGAACCGGCTAACGGCATTTGGCCAGGCCCCAAAGAAGATCATTATGACGGGGATGACGCCTATGGAGCCTGCAGAGAACTATCAATCTTGTGCGAGCGAGCATAATTCATAGCCGAAGGGGTTGGCTGCATCTCTCGAAGCTCTTCTGCATATGGCACAATAACCAACGCCTACTGCAACGCCTACACTGCAATCGGAGTTCGAGTGCGTTATTGAAAATGTTTGGATTGTAATGCAAGAGGGAAACACTTCCTATTAAAGACTTTATTTGATAAAGATACAGGGTTAGTTACAGATTAGGGAAGTCAAATACAATACAATCAATTGAAAATCTGTAAAATCTGTAAAATTAAAGTTAACAATAATGTATAGTGTAAATTGTTCTCAGTGCTAAGGAGGCGTGGTCGGTGTGTCCGTGCAAGTTTTGGGACAAAAGGCAATGTCAGTTGCGGTTCTTTTAATGAGCCGCCAAAGCGTGAAAAGCGCAGCGATGCCGTCCGCCTTTTCCTCCAGTTTTCCCCCGTTCTCAGCTGGAAAAGGTGAGGCAGGCAGCTTGCCAGGTTGATAATTATGAATGGAGCCAACTGTGAGCTGACACAAAACAAACTCAACCCACATGGGGCCATTGAGCTGTCAGCTGTGGCGACCTCGCTGATGCGGCAGCTACACCCAAAATGCAACGCCCCTGCAAAGGTAAGCAGCTTAATCGAGCTGCATCTACTAGCTGCATCTCAGCCACAGCCCCTAAAAGCAAGCCATGCCCAGACCGGAGCCCAAGCCCATCCACATGGCCATAGTCGGTGTCTGTGCCGCCGTTATCATTAGTTGCATCTTAGAGGCACTCAGCCGCAGCTGAAAAGCTTTCAAACCCGCTCCCCACCTTTGCACTGGGCGAAAATATGCACACCACTTGGGTCTGATAAGACTCAACTGCAAATGTTGGTCACTCGATGTGGTCAGGTCAATAAAACAGTATTATTGCCAGCCTACCAAATGTATGATTTTGATAATCAATCGTATTTCACACTTCATCATGCCTAACTTCGTTCAAGTTAACTGCGTTTGAGTATAATTTCTTCCAGTGTAATGCCCTTAACCAAGCCCCAGCCAAGTGCAGAATGCATGGATAGGCCGCCAGAGCAAAAAGGAAACGCTGAGGCGGGACTGGTAAAGGAGAAAGAAGGCAGGTTGGTCGCTGCGGCTGAGCGTTTTATTAATTTATTGCCTTGACGATAGTGGAACAAATCTATTAAAATGCGCATATTAAGCCGAAAGCAGCTTAAGTAAATTACGCACTTATAGATGGCAATAACGAAAACGAATCGGGCTCAGAATCAATGGGGAACTGGGCACAGGCAATCAACGACGGGAATTAAAAAAGAACAGACCAAGATGGCCAGCTAAAACAAAAGTCAGGTCGTGGCTGTAAAAATGGTTTAATGAAGGCTCTAAAACTTATGAAATAAAAGTCAAGTAGAGTCGGAACGGGAAGAGCTGAGTTTAAAGTCGAAGTTATGGTACCCTGCTAGTAGAACAAGATTGAAAGTAAAGATAGTCAGAGGTAGCTACATAAAATCTGTAGCTACATAACTTTTCCTAAAAGGTTAAATTAGTTTATTTAGTTGTTGCCAGACTTTATAATAATTTCTTAGTTATGTTAAACTAGATAATCGCCTTTAATGAGAAATACAAATTTAGTTTAGTGCTTTCCCATTCTAATTTCTTTAAAATCTTATTTATATTAAAATAACCGATTTTATGGCCAGAAAAACTCCAATACATCCAATCCAATTTCGTGCTTCTGTCAACGTTTTCAACGAAACCTTTCAGGGAAGCGTAAAAACAAAAACGGATAACATCACATCGATTTTTCAATGGCATCGACATAAAAAGAGTTCAAAAACGAACAAAAGCCGAACAAAAACTTATCATTAAGACCATAAATAATTAGTAAGCCTTAATGGCGGAGCGAAAAACGCGGCCTCTGATTTGGCTCAAAAATTGCTTAATTAGTCACGGTTCCATCGGTAGTAAAATGCGTAAATAATGCATAAAATATGGCAAGTTTTTTTTTTTTTTTGATGATAAACGCTAGTGTGTTTTTTGTGAGCTGAGAAATTTGAGAAATTGTTTTCGTATATTTGGTGTTTTCTCGCCTTTGTGGCGGGTTCTTTATTCTGTTTTTCCCCCTTCATCCAACCTGGTCGGCGGTTTATTTATGGCTTTGCATTTATTAAATGTATATATATAAAAATATACATACATATTTGTATCTGCCCAAATGGGCCTTGCGTAACAGGTTGTACCGTGTGTGTGCGTTGAGTTATTTAATATCAATTAGGGGACCCACTCCACAGTGTCTGGGGCCACAGCTGATTTCAAAATAACGACACGCATTTCACTTTATTCCGCATCGGGTTCCACAGTTTATTTTCGCTCCTAAGAGCCAAACAAATGGCTGCAATTAGAACAATATGGCGAAACGCGGAGAACTTGAAGGTTTACGAGTTTGGGGCTACAACAAATGTGTGGCAAGAGGTCAAATTGATCGGCCCATGAATATTGATAAATGATCGACACTCGATCGTTACCGAATGAGAACGGCTGAAGTTTTATCTGCATGTGCTGTAATTGCTTGACATTTGACTGAGTTCATTGTTCGCTTTTTATACTCGCCTATACATACTGCTTATTTAACCAAGTGTTTGGACAATCAAAGGGGCGACATGACATTGATTGATTGGGGAGGAGATATTTATATTATCTGGAAGTGATTGTTCTGGACGCTTACTTGGGATCAGATTTTTCTTTAAAATTAATCAAAGAGCACATAAAGAAGGTGCCAATGAAACCAGTTTGCTTCAACATATATGAACTAACCAATCAAATTATACCTTCCCAAGTATTTGGGCGAGCATATATAATTAATATATACTTCTTTTAGGTTTCCCAAAACTCTTCACTAATTTCTGGTGAAGTAATGCTGTGCGGTATCAAAATTTCGCACCACAAAAATCACACGCTAAGTGAATCTGATTTGCCCATAAAGCAATTTGTTTGAAATCCAATAATAGGACCACAACCACAATACAGTTTGTATATGGGCAAAGAATCGACGCACAACAGCAAAAATGGACCTGGCAAAACCAGCTCATTATATATTAGATTGAAATTCATTTTTAATAATTAAAGAGCTCGACTAAGGCCTAAAAAGAATGAAGCCCTGTGTATAGTTCTATATGTGGCAAATCAGTAATTGGTTCGTGTCTAACAATACGCACCTGACAAAGTGGATTAAGTGAAATTAGTTTTCGCGGTAATAAACTTATGGACAAGACCAGAATACTGGCACACATAGCAAATAGTGACCCCCCAAGTCACTAACAGTGCAATAATAGTGAAACGAAAACATTTTCATTCAAAAATACAAAGTTAAGTTTCTCGAACTGGGGCTCCGCTGCCCAGCTGCCACGCGATCGCACAAACAGCTGTTTGCGAGCTTAAAGCTTTCTATCCCAGGGTTCAAGTTTTGGCTAGAACCCTGGTGATTTGGTGCACACTTCAATATGAACACTTTAAATGAAACCGCTGCGGCTGATGAATCGTTGGATACTGCGTTTCTCTCGAGCCCCCAATGTGCTGCCCCGCAGCGCTTTCAAAAAATAAAGCGAAAGTCTCGTGCTTCTCCGGAGACTGAAAGGAAAAAACCCAAATCAACCATCGGCAAACAAGGGGAAAACCCTTCGGCTACAGAACCTAGATATGGCGGCAATTCAAACCGATTTGGTTTACTTGCGCATCTCACAGCTGACAAACAAGTAGGCAATGAAATTGGCGATCTGTATGACCAGCCCAGTACCAGTCATCAAGCTGCAATTGCTGCCGCTAAGCGGGATGCAGCCTCCGCTGGTACCACTAGCTCAGCCAAAAAGGCGCAGTCCAAACCACCTCCTATAGTAATGGAGGGAGTGGACGACGTATACCTGATGATGCAGAGCATCGAAAATATAGTGGACCTAGAAAAGATTGAGGCTAGGGCGTCAATGAGCGGTGTCCTAAGGCTTTACGCGGCTGACGCTAATACATTTCGCACCATAGTGAACTGGCTCGAGATCGAAGAGTATGAGTTCCACTGCTACCAGCTTAAAGAGGACAGGCCTTACAGGGTATGCGTGAAAGGCCTGCACCACAGTACGCTACATCACCAAATCAAGGATGAGCTGGAAAAGATCGGGCACAAGGTTCTCGATATTCACACACCGCTTAGGCGAAACGAACCGGGTACCTCAAAAGCGTCGCCAGTCAATATGTTCTTCCTAAATATTGCTGCTGCGGCAAACAATAAGGAGATCCTGGCGGTAAAGGCACTATGCCATATGAGAGTAGTTATTGAGCCTCTCCGCAAGCGTAACGCTATTGTCCAGTGCCATCGTTGTCAGCAGTTTGGCCACACAGCCAAATACTGCCGTAAGGCCCACATTTGTGTGAAATGTGCCGGCGAACACCCAGCCAAGGACTGTACCAGGCCACGCATCGAGCTGTGCACTTGCTACAACTGTGGCGGCCAGCATCCTGCAAACTATAAAGGTTGCAGCAAGCTACAAGCGTTCCTGCAGCGATCCAGACCCAGAAGTGGAGTGGCTGGAAGAACAGAAGTAAGCGAGCGACCAACTCCACGGGGCTTAGCTGGAGGTAAGGAGATCCCCTCTTCTCGAGGCGGAATATCTTATGCAGATGTGGCTAGAGGGTCCATTCACCACAAGCAACCAATGAGCCTGACGCACCAGCAACAGAAGCAACAGCAACAGCCCTATGATGGAAGCCCCAGTCGTCAAAGGAGCCGCAGCCGGACAAGGGCGTCTAGGGGTACACTCCAGCGCTCGACGGATGCTAGCAGCAGCATTGAAGCCATCCTGCAGACGCTTAATGAGAACATTAATTCTTTGCGCTCGATTCAAGAGAAGCAAATGGAATTAATGATGATGATGATGAAGCAACAGCAACAACAGTCACATCAGCAGGGGCAGATTATCAATCTGCTCACTGCTCTCCAAGCGCGTCAAGCGCCATAATGATGCCGCTGCGCATCCTAGTGTGGAACGCCGACGGCGTATCCACGAAGTTGCCTGAAGTAGAGTGCTTCGTGCGACGTCACGAAATCGATGTATTACTGCTCAGCGAGACACACTGCAAGGGGGCAGAGACGCCTAAGCTATTCGGATTTGTAGCCTACACTGCCAATGATCCGAGTGGTGGCAACGCCAAAGGCGGAGCAGCTATCTTAATCAAAAATAGCCTTGCCCACTTTCCGCTAACACCAATAGCCACTGCCAAGGTGCAACTTGCGCCGGCGGTTATTGAAACGGCACTTGGTCCTATAAGCTTTGGAGCGGTCTACTGCCCACCGAGATTTGCATGGACTACGGACGAGTTTAAGGACATTTTGGAAGAGTTCCAGACGAAGTTCATTGTTGCAGGCGATTGGAACGCGTCCCACTGGCTCTGGGGTGCGGGAAGGAGCAACCAAAGAGGCATTGCATTAGCGAATCTCGTCCTAAATTCGGAGGTGGACTCGCTAGCAACAGGAGGACCAACAAGATACCCGTACGGCTGTAGAGGCTCACCAGGGTACATCGATTTTGCACTGACAAAGGGTGTGCTGGGCATCCACGCTAACATAAGTGCGGTTGTTGAGCTTAGCTCCGACCACCTGCCTCTGGTAATTACGCTGGATGCGGGGGCAATATCCTACCCTAAGATGGAGCGGCTTATCACTAGGCGTACTAACCTGGAGGTATTCCAATCGCAACTGGAGTCCACACTGCCCCTCAACACTGCCATAAACTCTGGACAGGACGTTGATGATGCTGTCGAACTGCTCACCAACAATATCAAGTCAGCAGCTAGATTGGCAACTCGCAGCATATCTCGGCAGCCCGCGGCAGATCGAATCCCAATACCCAGGGAGATCCTGCTGCTTATAGCTGAGAAGAGGCGCTTACGCACTAGGTGGATGAGGTCTCGGCACCCGTCGGACAAAACGGAATGGAACCGAGCTCTGAGTAGGCTCCGATGCGCGTTGGTGCTGCACAAAGCCGCATGGTTCGACGAAAGGCTTGCCAATACCGGAGTCGAAAGCGAAGCGACGCATTCGCTGTGGAAGGCCACGCGCGCAATCAAAAGGCGTTGCACGAGGAAGGCGCCTCTAGTCGATAGCAACGGGACATGGTGTCGGACCGACTTGGGACAAGCGGAGGTATTCGCTGCGCACCTCGCCGAGCGATTCCAACCATTCAAGCTTGCCAGCCTGCAACAGGTTGAAGAAACTCAGGACCAGCTGAACCAAGCGCTTCAAATGGATATGCCAATCACGCCGTTTGAACCCTGCGAGGTAGCCGAAGTCATTGTGCGCCAGAGTAACAACAAAGCACCTGGACATGACGTCATCTGCAACGCCACATTGAAGGCCCTGCCCAGACAAGCGATCCTCTACATAACGTTGGTTTTCAACGCTATTGTGAGGTTGCAATACTTCCCTTATCAGTGGAAGCTCGGGATAATCTCCATGATCCACAAACCTGGCAAGCCGGAAAGGGAGCCCGCCTCCTACCGGCCGATCAGTCTCCTCCCTTCAATTTCGAAGGTGTTTGAGAGACTGATTGCTGTCCGGATTGTAAGGATTATGGAAGCCCAGGGGATTACCCCTGAGCACCAGTTCGGTTTCCGTGCTGGCCACTGTACTGTCGAGCAGCTCCATCGAGTCGTCGAGCAAATTCTGACTGCCTACGACAGTAAGGAATATTGTAACAGCCTCTTCTTGGACATTCGAGAAGCGTTTGATCGAGTGTGGCACATTGGACTCCAACTGAAAATCAAGCAGACGCTGCCTGCTCCATATTTTGGGTTGCTGAAATCGTACCTGGAAGGAAGGAGGTTCGCTGTGCGCTTTCATTCAGCAATTTCCACCGAGCACAACGTTGCAGCTGGTGTTCCACAAGGTAGTGTCCTCGGCCCCCTGCTCTACTGCCTGTATAGCCACGACATGCCGCAGCCAGATGTAAGCCTTTACGGGAAATCTATGTTGGCCACATTTGCCGATGACGTGTGCGTCACCTACAGGTCCCGATGCGAGCACGACGCAGCCGATGGTATCCAGGACTTTGCATACCGGTTCTCGGAATGGGCAAGACGATGGAATATTGGCATCAATAGCAGTAAATCCAACAACGTCTGCTTCACTTTAAAGCGGAGAACGCCACCGCCCGTCTACATCGAGGAAGTCCCCGTACCACAGCCGAACGCAGCAAAGTACCTTGGAGTGCTTCTGGATCGCAGACTCACATTTTCCAAGCATGTGACCGACATCAGAACGCGCCTACGTGCTAAGGTGACGAAGCACTACTGGCTACTTTCTTCGCGCAGTAAATTGTCGCTATCCAACAAGCTGACAATTTACAAACAGATCCTAGCACCAAACTGGAAGTATGGGTGCCAAATCTGGGGCTTAGCCTGCGACAGCCACATCAAAAGGATCCAGGCTATTCAAAATAAGGTAGCAAGACTCATCACCGGCTGCGAGTGGTTTGTTCGAAACACCACCCTGCACAGAGACCTGAAACTCGCAACGGTATTTGACGAAATAAACAAGCACTCGAGCAGATACCATGACAGGCTGGAGCGCCACAGAAATCGGCTGGCCAGCGCTTTAAACAGATCTCGCCCACCAAGGAGGCTCAATAGAAGGCAACCGAGGGATCTCATTACCCGATCTCCTTTGACAAGGGTCCGCAGAAGCTGACGCTTATCTTAAATCCTATTTGTTATATGTGATTGTTATGTAATTGTAGTTAAATTACTGTAAATTTGAAAAAGCTAACTATAGTTAGCCGGCGAGCCCAAATGGGCTGAATTAATAGATAAGAAGGACACAAAGGGGATTCAAGACTTCCCCGTATGCCTTAATAAATAAATTAAAAAAAAAAAAAAAAAAAAAAGTTCTATATGTGCGGAATATGTTCCACTAATTTGCGGCCTATCTAATTAATGGTTGCTGTTCCCCTACTTGGAATTCTTTGGTATTATTTTTCCGATGAACGCTCCGAATGGAAAATAAATAAATTGATTGGAGGCGCGGATCCATTGGTTGCGGCCGATTGAGTTTGAAAAACGTTTACAAAATATGTGCCCACTAATTGACAATTAAGCAGGAAGTACATAGTTGAGCGCAGCAACATGTACACATACATATACATGCGTATGTATGTATGAATTGGATGATTGATAAAAGCGATTCGAGTTTGAATATCGAGGGGCGTGGAAGCGTGCCATACATTCTATCCATGGGGGTAGAAAACTAAGCGGCTAACTGATTTCCGAACAAAACTTTCAACATATTAAAACTGCACTTGCCGGGATGGATATTTCCCCTGGTCGGCAAAGGAATGGCAGCACAAGGCGCTCAAGTATGTTGAACACGCGTCAAGTTCCTGCGGAAAACTTTTGCGTCAACTTTTGCAGGACCAGAAGACCCCCAGACGAAGGTGAGCTTCAGTTGGCCTGGGCACTTAGGATCCATTGACAATGGCAGTAGAAGCACCAACAACAACAGCAGCCAGCAGCAGCAACAACAATAACAATAATTCTAATTAAAGTTTTCAATTTGAAGTTTCGACTTCCCCAGCCACCCAGCCGCCAAAATACCCAGAAAGAGAGACTCTTATCGCAAGGCAACGTCGTAGGCGATGAAAACAAAGCCAAGCAGACAATGCCAGCAAACAGACAATGGAGCGCCATCGAGTACAAAGCAGTCCCGAAATGATCCCAAGCTCAAAACACTGGGAAAAAAGATTAGATATATGGCTGGCTACCTTCCCGCTGTCTCACTTACAAATAGTTCAAACTCTTGCTATGATAAATTTAAGATCAAACCAGCAGCTTATCGGAAATAATCGACATTCCATCGGAGTTATCGATTAACTCGATCCTTCGAGCGATACCTATTCCTTAATAAAAAATCTTTTAGATGAATTTGGGTTGGTATCTAAAGTTCTCTTTAACTAAAATCCAATATATTTTTTCAATGTGCACCCCGGCTAGGTGTAATCTAATAACAAATAACTTTGGGAAGTATTAATCATATTCCCCGGCGGCGTGTGCGTCCTTGGGTGTGTGTGTGTGTGTGTGCGTGTGCCGGGGTGTTTTGTGCGTGTGCTGCTTCTACTAATTATAAGTTTCAATTGTTCACTGAATGCATTCGGTTGGCGCTCCATTATAGAACTCTACTTCGGCCCGAACCCATCAGGCGTGCCTAAGCGGCTCAGACCATTGAGGCATGCACTCGGCCAACTAACTATGAATCATGCAACGAGATGAAACTCAGTCTCAGACCCACGGCCTATGCTTTGCCTGATAATAATAATCTGCATAATCAACATCATAATGCAAGCAGACAAACACACACACACACACACTAACACACTGGAGCCACAAAAAGGGAGGCTGGCTGTCTGGCAAAGAGCTTTTGTCCAACGTCAAAAATAAAATCTCAACGAGAATCGGCAAACAAAACAATTTAATAAACGAAATTACATTTTTGGAAGATGTTCTGGCAAGGGGAGAAATACACTTTTAAATTGGTAGAAATTCCAAAGGCTTCCCTTCATTGTCGTTTGTTTTTCATGAAATGCAATGGATTAATTTTCTCAAAAAAGTTTTATGTTTTCGAGATAGCATAACTTAGATGAGTATGTGGAACCAACTGAGAAGAACATAATAGAAACTTGGAGCATATAATATTTTACTTATTTCGATGAGAGATATTTATATCGGTTTCGAGGTGTTTGTTTTCATAAATATTTGGCACCAGCAATCACCAGTAGTTCTAAATCTTCCTCGAGCGCAACAAAGCATGCTGTAAGTTGGGTACATCGTTTCTTGGATCTATCCAAGTAGATGCAGCCACGGAGAAAAATGGGGAGGATAAGTTTTGGGGCACGGATTGTTTGCATATGACGATGGGTCTGGGTCTCTGTGTTCTCATCCGATGCTGTAACCGAAATTATTAAAAGCGGTCACAGCATAAAAAATAGAAATAAAGAGAGAAAAAAAGTAAAAAAAAATAGAAGGCAGACACACAAAGGAGCGTTGACAGAGAAGCGATGAACCAGGGAAAATTCCCTCCAAACCTCACCATCATCGCTTCCATTCAAAGCTACCCGCCCACGCTGAAAATCCAGCGCCATGACAAATCAATATTGGTTATTTTTGTATGCATGAAGTGGGGGCGTGGCGGACGTCTGCCATGCCCTCGTCCTCCGTTGCCAAAATAATCATCACAAACTTTGACGCAGCACGCATATTAAATAAACTCGCAGCTACGGGTTCAGAAGAGTATCTCATAGATACGAAATACAAGTACTCGGCACTCCAGCATGCATAAATTAGTCCGTTCGTTGCCTGTCTCGCGGAATGTTGGCCGAAAAGCATTGGCAGCGGACGAGGGGGAGGATACCGCGACGGATTGACAAGCGCGATTCCGAGTAATTAGGAGGGAGTTTGGTTCGACTCCAACCCCTTACGAGTGGGTCCTTGAGGCGGAATTAGATATTATTCCGCTGCAGGTACGTGTATGTGTGTTCCGATGGCTGGTTAACCCCAGAACCAACGAAGCTAAAAGTGTATTTCTATGGAGGATAGCTTAAATTAGTTATCACAAACAGGTAATCGCAATTGAGGTATTCAACTGTGGATTGGAAGAATGGGTTCCCTAACCAAACCCAGTATAATGATTGATGGAATACTATTGAATTAGCTATGAGGACTTTATTTTCTCATTAGAAACTCCTATGGCAAAATTCGGAATAGTTTTTCCTCCAAAAACAGGTCAAATTAAACTTTAGACAATCATTAAAATGATTTAAAAAAAAAAAAACTAAGAAGCTCTTAATAAGCTATCGTGTTTGGCCGATCATTGATTTGTTGTCTCTAGTGTATATAGCCTCTTGCATTTGTTCTCCGACTTGCATCGATTGCACTGATGAACGTTTTATTAGCTCATTCTTCGGGCTGGCAAATAGAAATTACCAACTTGGGTGCAAACTACCATTTGTTCACTGCCCATTGGATGCAATGCAAAGTGACCGAGCAACAAGTACGGCAGCTGCTCCTCTTAAATTTCCGACCTCGATGCTAAACAGAAAAAATTAGTCAGAGATGGATAAAAGCCGAAAATTCAAAGCTGAAAATGTGCATTTGTATTTCCGATGGCCACAAAATGAAGAATCCCTTGGACGCAGACATCCGACCCAAAAAGCGAACGGAAAACTGATAATGATTGTGGCCTGCGGGGGCATTCGATGGTCAAAAGCCTGAATCGAATGGAACTCTGCATAGCGAAAAAGCTAACGTAGCTCTACAAATCAAAAATCTATCAAATTGAAATTTTGCAGATAATATAGCAACTTTTGAAACTCGTTCCTTTAACTAATACACATTGGAACATAACAGCAAAAGAAAATTAAATATTTTTAAAACTTGAAACCCAACCTTGTTACCTAGAAATGTAGATCCCTTTTCGCTCAGTCTGCGGATTCATGAATGCAGAGTGAGAGCCATGGCAATAACTGGCGCCTGCCTAACCAAAATTAGTTCAGATCCAGGGGCCTACCACCACTGATGATGGGCACGAGGGGCTGCAAAGGATAAAAGCAAAGGATATTTCGGGTGCATATTAAAAGCCAGGCAGCAAGCGCAAGAGAGGCAGACAAAATCAAATGACGTCCCCGCATAGACAAACAAATTTCGCATGTGCATGTGCATATGCAATGGAGGGAGTGAGTTGCGGGGATATGGGTGGAGATGCCAAAATATTCTATGGGTGGTTTGCCCCACTCCGGCTTGTTGGGGGCGTGGCAGCTGCAGGAACAGCCCTGGCATCATCATTAAATATCATTAACACAGCAACGAACAAGCAGCACAGACAACAGACAACTGACAGCAGCCACATCAGCAGCAGCAACAAAAGCAGCCATTCGGTGATATCATTAACAAGAGCAGGATGGTGATTTTAGCTCGAGATCCGGGGAATGGAGGGAGAATGAGAATGTGCATGGGTATGAGTGGGGCAATGGCAATGGCAATGGCAATGGGAGTACTTTAGGCAAAGGAAGCTCAGGCAATAGCAATTGCAAACGGAATCGCAATAACACACAGCAAGCACAGTAGCAAGCACAAAGCAGCTAGCAGCAAGCAGCATGCAGCATCAGCAGCAACAATCTGGATATCTGGCAAAAGGAAGCAAATGTGTATACAAAATGTTTTTAATTAAACGCTTCCTCCCTTTGAGCGGAGCGTCTCCTTGGCAAAACGAAGTTGACAGACTTTCTCGACAAGCTCGGAACTGAAAATGCCAGTTGTACCTTAAACGCTATCAGAGGCAAAAGTCATCAGCAATTTACAGGGATATTCCATGAATATTTCAATCAATTGGGTTTCCCCCGGTGTCTCATTTCATCTTCTTGTACTTTGCATTTGCAAATCGCTAGGTTTATATAATGCACGGATAGAAAAAATACATGCGATGATATTTTGACACATTTAATTGATGAGAATCCACGCAAACATAATTAAAGTAACCAAAAACGGTGAAATATTTCAGCGAAGTTGGATGGTTCCGAATCAGAAGTATTGGGTTGAAGTAACATTTTCACAAGCCCTCGAAATTGCTTCCTCATTTTCCAGCACTTGACAAAAGAGAGTGAAATGGTTTTTCGATTTTTTTATGTGTGCTCCAAAAGAGTATATTAGTTGCAAGGTATTTTTCCCATTCGCCGGCATTCAACTCGATTGCTGCACTTCGCATTCTGCCGGAAAGAAGAAAGGGTCATGGATATTCAGTGCTATGGATGGATGGATGAGTGCTGGCATAGACGAATGGATGGATGGATGGATGGCTGGATGGATGCAAAAGTATAAAATTACCGAACGGCATTCCACACATTATGCAATGCGCGGATGTTGCCGCTGGTTGTTGCATGGCAGCGGCGCAGTCCTTTGAAATCACATAATAATGTGCAGCGCCCGCTGTCAGCTGGTGTTTTTATTGCAGATTATGAAGGCAAAACATAAAGCAGGAGCCGCCGCGGCGAACCAACATTGCCATGATTTGTATAATTGCAGTGCGAATAATTACATCAAAATCAACAATGCTGAGTGCAGAGTGCGGAGGGCAGACAGACACAATAAAGGATTATGCTCTGTGATTGCCAGTGTTCCGTTTTGTGTTTGGTTCGCAACAAATGTTCTTATTTATGCGCTTAAAAAAGTTTTTAATTGATTTAATAAGTATTGCGATTAATGCCGAACAATATGTGATAGCAGGGAGATATGTAAATATCCATACACGGCCAGACAACAGTAGCACTTCTATCGGAGACCTCAAGAGCACGGTGATTTGCTTTTCCTGGTCGTTCGCTTACTGATTTGTGGCATTTGATATCGCGGTCTTTGAAAAGCTTTTAATTATGTGTTCGACTCTTGAATTTACGATGTATTCGAGCTTTGACGGCTTACTTCTAATGAATGGCCCGATTGATTGGCGGGGATTATGCGACTCAGGCATGAATCTGGGAATCCGTTGACCTGACAACCGCTTTCCACCCTTTATAAATGGGCTCGCATTTGGTGGTTTTCACCTAGAGTTTCTGCTAACTAGATGTAAACAACCTTCCGCATTTGCAGCCCAGAGATAAGCAGCTGGAGAAAGCAGAAGGACAGATAAGACAGATAAGAACTGTCCATTTATCATTTTTCCCCATTTATGTTTATTTTGCGATGCTCCCCTGTTAAGCCCTGAAAAATTGCAGCACCAAGGCGAGCAGAATCGGCAAGGAGGCGTGTGAAAAGCGCCCTCACAATGACCCCGACCCGCGGCCCTGATTGCTCCCCTCTGTTCGGATTGCCCATGACAAAGTAATGACAGTTTACAGCAGATGAAATAAACAAATGACCAATGCCCATCGGAGCATCTGGGCATCTGGGCATCTGAACTGTGTTGTGCGGGATGATTGGTGTTGGCGACTGTCAAAGAAACTCTGAGCTGCACTCGAAAAAAAAAAAAAAACAATTGCACTTGCACGGTCTTACTGTTCGTGTATTTGCAGCTCATTAGCAAAATGAGATTCTTAATATCGCACTGCTCAATTTATTGGCTCACCGTAATTATTCCATAATTCAATTTTGGGAGCTCTGCATAATTTTTTCGAGTGCCAACGAATTGCTCAAGTACTTTACTCCAAGCTGGAAGCCAAAGCTGATCTCGAGCTTCGTTTCATTTGTTTGTTCGCAGCAGTTAAATGAAATGGCAAGCCGAAGGGGGGACAGTGGGCACTGGGGGTTGTCGATGGACGGACGGGTGGATGGGTTTGTTCTGGGGGTGACAGTGACTGACTATCATTACGCATTTATTGTTGCTGCCCAGCGCCATTGTGTTGGTCAAGATGCTCGTATGAGAAGAATCCCCAGATGACGACGACGAGGAGGAGGACGATGATGATAATGACGATAGGAACAGACGTTGCCTGGTAGCCGATGGGTGTGAATTTAATAAAGCCCCCATAAATACAATACATATATGAGCGGGTGTACAAAGGCCGCCATGGCAACAGCCTTCCATATCCATCCATCTCTTAATGTGCAACAACTATTTTCAATTATTGCCAATCAAATGTTGCATTCAATCGATGTTTATTTGCAGCAGAGGCGACCTCATTATGAGGTTGCCCCTCAGCCTGCGGGTTACAAGACCCCAGTGATTGGGGGGTTTGGGGTCGATTGGTCCTTTTCGGGGCGTAAGGCGTTGCCTAAGAGCCATGTAATTAGTTTGCAAGTGAGTGTCAGGATTAATCTTTGAGTGTGTGTTTGATTGTCGCCACTTCACATGAGACTCTCTCTACCGCACAGATACACACACTCTCGTTAATGCAGCCAAATTGGAGATGCGTGCGTGATGGAAATATTAATCGTGTCATTGCGATTTGTGCGTGCTGCAAGTGCTAATTAAAAACAGACTTCGCAGAAATATTCGTGTTAATTTAATTGTGTTCTCAAAATTATCAAGAACATGATTGAATCGTAATCGATGCAAACAGATATTCCATATTTGTTCACAAGAAAAACTTGTGCGTAAATAGTTAGGGGAAAATTATTTTTTGAGAAAAAAACCCTCACTTATTTAGCTCTAGTGGAATACCTATCATCTCGATTGTCTGTGCCAAAGAAAGTGCGTAGCGCACATGTTAATTGAAGGGAGTGCAAACACAGCAGAAACTCAGACACAGAGATGCTGCTTCAAAAAGGAAAGAGATGGCAAAGGGAGCAGAGCGAGAGACAACCATACATACATATAGGTGATGAATACTTCAATGGCCATGCCATTACGACCACCAACGAAGCCTGCAACAATGCAACATCAGTAATCAGCCCTTTGAAGAGCTATGATGGGCTTTTGCGATACCCGATATCCCAGGCAAGGAGAAATAATAATTGTTATTTAATTAACTAGTCGATACCCACGCTTCAATGTCTATTGAAGGTTTGGCTATTTAGGGAACTCATTTCGATTCAATTAAAGCTGATATTATAACGAAATCAAGTGCAACAGTGAAGATAATAATGCAATTTTTCAAGTCTAAAAGCAAAAAGTTATACAAATAATCCATAAACAGTACTTAATACAAATAGTCATTGCTTGCAACCACCGTTGAAACTTTTATGCAATAATATGGTGTTTTTACATAAGTCTACTTAATACGAACCGCCAATTTTCGGGTTCGCGTGGAACAATCACCAGCCACAAGGAAGCCAACGTCCATCTAATTAGGTTATGTTTGATTATTGTAATGTGGCCGATCCACCGGTCCGACTCCTTGTACTTCTTCATTTGCCCGACCCTATATATCCAGAGATTCTCGGGTCAATTCCATGGCCGACCCCAGAGCTCAACCCGAGCGAAATTGGAACCGCCAATGGAATTTAATCAAGTTTTATTTGCACTAGTCCGAGGTCCCTGGGCAGCGCAGATGAGCAATGAGAGCACATCAGCAATAAAATCTGCCATATGTGTGTGTTTCTGCTACAGTGGAAACCCGTAGGAAACGTACACTTCAGTGGGAATTTTAAAAGTGACTTTGTAAGCCTTTAGCTAGCATTGAAAATGACATTTAATTTAGTTTGCCTACCTCTGCAAACAATTGTATCTTATTAAAGTATCAGTACTTTTACCTTTTAAAATGTTTCCCTAGTTTTTTTTTTTCGTGCCAGCTTATCACAGTTCGATTTATAGAGGTTAAACTGTATATATTCGAGTATCTGTGTGGCTAGTACACCAGCATGTGTGAGTGTATTGATTGTCATAATTAAACGCTGCTGCTGTTGTGCAATTTCCCTGACCATCACGTATCTTTCCCCACTTTCCACATGTTTTCCTTTCTTGCTCTTGCTGTTGCTGGGACTCCTGCCCCTCGTGCTCCACCAGTTTGTCTGAGTTTTGTAACTGCGCTTTAAAAGTTTGTTGATTGAATGCAGCGCTGCACAATTGTTGCAAAAGGGCAGCCATAAAGTGGCCTTATACAAACACAATCCCACCTATAAGTCCACTCCCTCGTGTCTTTTTCCTTTACACCCACACGAGCAGTTTTATAGCCATTCTTTTGTATACTCTGTGGATTAGTTCTTCATTGTTTAGTTGGCAGCGTGGCGCTCTGCAGATAGCTGACAGCCCAGAGAGAAATGCCAAGAAATGCATTGCAACTTATCAGGGCGGAGAATACCAAATACCGAATACTGAATAGAGGGGCAAATGTGTGCAGAATGTGGGGAGATAGTTCAGTGTGTGGAGCTCCAGAGATGCACAGAAAACGAAAGAATGCACTAAATGTTTAAAGGTAACATTCAAACTGCACTAAATTTTATTAATATTAATATATACAACTCTCTCGACTGGTATGAAATGGTGGAGTACCTTGAATATTTCAAAAGCTTACAACTTTCGATATTTTTTTGTAGTGCATCATTTCCATTGCAGCTGCTAAGTAGTTCTGGGGGCGTGGCAAAATGCATAGCTAACTAGCTGGGTGAAGCTAGCTGGCTGAAGCTCACTTAAGCAGCTCAAGTCGAAATAGATTTTGGGTGCCATGAATAAAATATTCCAGTTAAGAGCTCACATCTCGGCACGTGTGCGAGTTTGATAAAGAGCAGGTTTGCTATATTGTGCATGTGCAAAGATTTCAGGTTTCTGCTAAATACCTATTGCTGAATTACTCACTTTTGCGATTAGCTCGGCGAATGCTGCATTATTTATAATCTTAGTCATTGAGACATCAAATGTGGCACGTGTTGTTTTCCAAAAATAACTATAGACGCGATTCCGGTCGTATTACTAAATGGATAATACATGCGAAGGCCTAAATAATAACAAATAGTAATAAAATCACACCTAGACCTCAACCGTCTTGCTCGATTTAAATCGACATCACCTCAACGAAAGGTTCCTCTTTCTAATCTAAACCACTTTTGATTCCGCATACAAAGCCTGCGCCATTCACTCAACATTTTCATTTAGTTCAGCACTCCAGGGGCATATTAAAGCGACGGCCTTCGACAGCATTTTCGACATTTTCACTTAGTTATTACATTTTATTTGCTTATTTATGGGCTGCTTTCACGCTGTCCGCTCCACTTTGAGTCCCTCAGCATTTCCATTCCATTCCATTCCATTCCCTGCCTTTCATGTCAATTGTCGGCACATCGGTTGGCCATTGACAAATATTACAAGTCCACCCCCTGGGCAGTTGTACTTCGCAGTCTGGGCAACACCCCCGCCAAGAGTTGTTATGATTATATTGTGTGCGACATTGTCAGAGGCCGTTTCCAAACCCACAACACGTACACTTCTCCATCGCCAGTCGTATAATATGATATTTGCATGAAATTACATGGACAACGCTGATCAGGGGATGTGATGAGGGGGTTTAGGGTTGGGGATTGGGGATTGGGGATTGGGGGCTGGAGGTCGGAAGGCGTGGCACAGGCCCTTTGGGTTATTAACATGCTCCAGAGATTAGACCGACGCCGGCAATGATGACAACACTTGATTTCTTTTCCGTTTACTCAGGACTCAGGACTCGTCTTGCAATTCGCAGCAAACACTTTGAAAAATGCCAGCTTATCAATGAGAAATTGAAATTTTTTTCTATTTATATATTGATATAATAATATATAAATCGTTCCACTTTCAAATTTTTGTGCATAACTTTTGAACATTTAAATTTAATGCATGTTTTTCGGCAGTGTATCCCTTCCCTCCTCTTTTTGTGCTAATCAGCGCAAATACCCAAAATACAAAAGCCAAATCGAAAGTAAAAGCAAAAATCAGTGAAAGAATGAAAGAAAGGAACTCCTCAAAAGAGCTTCCAGCTCAGACAACCTTCTAACCGCTGCCGCCCATTTTATTTCCCGCCCCGAAGCCAAAAAGACGTCAATCAAGGAGGGAAAAAAATTTGATATGCCTTCTGGGTTTTGTGTTGATTTTTTCGTCGGGTTTTTGGGATTATTGATTTGTTCTCTGCTCGCCTGTAAACTGATATTTGGCATTTGAAATGCGAGCAATTCTGTATATTTCCTTCTTTGTCAATCGGCAGGGGAAGTTTTTCTCTGTGATGTATGATAAACTTAAGGCGGCAGCCGTCTGCGGCTGGATTAGCCGCTCAACGATTTAAGTGATTGTATATCTTACAGATATACGATTTCGACGAACAAGTGGCGAGATTTAATAGCTCGGGCCAAAGCAAGTGGCACACACTCAGGTGAACTGCGGATGGTAGATTTCGGTGCGGTGGTCTGAAATCAGAAATCCCCATCTCTGTGGCCCGAGTTTGTCCTTACAGTTTAAAGTGAT
This sequence comes from Drosophila melanogaster, assembly GCF_000001215.4. Classification (NCBI taxonomy): domain Eukaryota; kingdom Metazoa; phylum Arthropoda; class Insecta; order Diptera; family Drosophilidae; genus Drosophila; species Drosophila melanogaster. The sequence goes on from NT_033779.5 coordinate 20,992,411, forward strand.
TTGTGGCTCTCGGAGTGGCTAAGAAAGTTTCCTTTCGCCTATTCCCATTCCCACTCTATCTGTCGGTGTGTGTCTCACTTTATTTCGCTTGGCTGGAGGTTTTTATGGCTGTGCAGTTGGCAGTTTTAGCCGGGAAACGGATCAACTTCTCTGAGATCTGGTAGCAATTGCGGAATTACACTTTGATTAACAAATGCTAATGTTGTTTCTATGTTTCATTGTTTAGATGGGCCTTGACTTGCGAGCCCCACTTGACTTTATTGAATGCAATTGTTTGGAAACTTTTGTGGATACTGTTGTTGTTCAACTGCAATTGGAGACGATTGATTTATATGCGACAATATTTTAAGATTGTGATTTTAAATGTCTTTGGGTCCCGTAAAACGGTAAACGGCTGTTTTAACGACTTTTTAGGGATATTTGGCTCCTTGTTTCGATTAATTTAAAAGAAAAAATAATGATAAGCACTTTCTGATACTGTAAATGTAATGAAAACTGCATTAAATCGTCCTAATACTTTTGAAATACCTCTATCATTTTAATGATTACCGACTGAAGGCAAAAGGTCAAGTTTCGGAGATTTTCATTATCAAATATCCATTTTATCCTTTACCCTTGGTTTGCCATATCCTTAGCCTAATTTTAATGTGGATATCGCTGTTTGGATAACATTCCCAATGACCTTTTGCAGAACTTGTGGCCGCCGCTGCCGTCAGTAATTAAAATCTGTCCAAAGCCTTGCAATTACACCCCAAAAATAAAACCAATGGCTAAACCCTCGACGTGAATAAAGGGAAAATACATATTACAATGTATACCAACCTTGAGCTTTGAGTGTGGAAGGATCTGGGCTGCTTAGTGGAGGCAAGGAGGCGCCAGGAGCTCGTCACACAAAGCAATTAGCAGAAAGGGACGCATGACAGGACGAAGGGTTTCGTTTCCAGCTGGAGAAGTGAAACGGACTTGTCTGTAAAAAGAGAGCAAGGTAAAATATTTGCATTAGCTGGGATATAAATAAATGAAGTATACAGATGCGTCCAGAATAATAGGAAAGAAGGAAAGGACCTGGCTGCGAGAGGTAGAAATCCTTTTTTAATTTCCTTACGCGCCGTAATTGTAATTTGTATCTGAACTGTTTGCCCGGGCTAAATAAAGTTATAAAAGCATAAAGAGAGCGCCCAAACACGCTATTCGGCAGAGGATACTGTTGAAAATCTGGAGTGCGTTTCTGCTGCACATAAAATTTCATTGATTACATTTGTTTGCCGTTTGCCAGTTGGGCGTTAAATGCCCTGGAGTGGGCGAGTTGTTTCCCCAAAACCAAAGGACCAAGTGTGTGTGTCTAGGATCGCTTCCCGTTTACACAGCCAAGACCTAGGGTCCTGGCACACGCGAACCCCGGGCACAAACACACCGAATTCATGGCCGGGCCACGAGAAATACTTAACAAATAAAACGGCGGTAATATATCTTTGTCGTGGATGGGGGGGGGGGAAATACCTAGAATTATGTGCGCCTAGAAATATTTAAAACGCTATTTATATGCTAATAGCAGCGTACACACAAATTCAGGGAAATGGAAACACCCCGAACTGCAATACAAAACCAAAAAGCGAACGTCGAGGGCGGCGGTGCAGTGGAATTTCCTTCTTTTTTTATTTAATTCCAACCAAACCGAAAACAGTTTTCACTAAATCCTCATTAATTAGTAGCATTTAGGGCGGCATTTTTCTGCGCTCTCGTTTGTGGGAACCACGCCCACCGCCCCCGCTTAACAGCCCAGCGATGCGGCAGCATTAAAGCTACTTAGCATTAGGACCAAAGCCAGGCACAGTGGGCCCCAGCCCGACGAACCGTCAGCCGGCCAGTCGGTAACAGGTGTTGAAAAGCGGCCAATGACATTACTCAGCACTTTGTGTGCCCGAAAGAGCCCAATGATGCATGAAATGAACAGGTGTCTGCGTTATTCATTGGGCTTACCCAACCATTGATGTATATTGAATGGGGAGGAGGACCAGCCAAAGTCTTTAAAGAACATAAATCAGTTAAGGATAATTTTGCGGCATCGAAAAGTTCTCCTATGCCAGTAAAAGTTATTCGAGTGCGTGGAGGAAAATACAAAAAGTTTGATGCGCTAAGTGAGTGAACGAATTTTGTATAATTTAAGTCAATAAAAAGAAATTTTTGCTGGTAAAGTGGGACAAAGGCTTTGAATAGAAATAACTCTTGGTCGGTATTTGTTAAATTACACTATATAACCGTGTATTTAATTTTCGTATCAACTTCAAGAAAAAAAACTTTCAAAAAATACTTCAATTTCTAGCCCACTGTGCCAGCGCCAGTTTTAGCAACACCCAAAAATGTAGGCAACACAAAAAATAAACACTCAAAGCTGGTGGAAAACAGGAGGGAAAACATTTCATATATACCATCAGGGGAACTCTACCCTTTATGCGACTATACAACAACAACTACACAACAACATCTATGCAACAACAAGAACAACTACAGAGCAGTACGAGTCCAACACAAAACGACAGCGACTAAGACAACACTACAAATACCATCGGACCGTCGAGCGACGAGGCATTTGCCTGCATTTAATAACGTTTAGCCTGTGTGAAAACAGAAAAAGAATATTTGGAAATAAAAAAGAAAAGGGGAAAGCAAAAGGAAAAGGAAAAGCGAGCGAAGAACAAACAAAAACAGAGTTTTTCAAATTGTATGGGAAAATCCGGGAAAAAGGGAAAATTCCTATCCCCATTGCCGAGACACGGGACCGTGCAACGCATTAATTTCATTCACACTTTGAAAAAAATCTACATACATATATTTAAGGCAAATATGCAATAACGGCGTGTCGGAAACAATAATATTTGTCTAGGAACCCGAGCATCGTTCGGATGAAAGAAGGAAAACCGGGAAGACCCACCAGCAGCCATACATGATGACACTGCTGGATGCGTCGTTGGGCATTCTGGGGTTAAGGGCAATATGAAAAAGAAGCACGCGCAGCATGGAAAAGAAAAAAGCAAAGGGCCTAAAAAACAAAAGATCCCGGATCGTGTTGGCTCAACAATTGTGGGACAGCAACTTCAGGGAAACGCAAGTGAGGAGGTACCATAATAATAATTGCTCACATAGGGTGGTTGCAATAAATGGTAGTACCTCGAAAGCAAAAAGCATTCAATTTTATTAAATCCTAATTTTTTAAAATATGTCAGCAATGCACACGCAACATAAAAATAGGTATAAATTCATATACCTAAAATATTACTTATATGGGACCCTTTAGAAAAAGATTGAGGCTTCAACATCGTTCAACCATTTCCGTAAAATGTGACCGATGCAACCAACGGCAATCCTTCCGAGGCCATTTGATGACCTTCCCCCCGAACAAATCGCAGCCAAATGCCGATAAATCCCCTCAGCACAAACCGTTTTTTGTATGCTACCCGATACTAGATATTGAAAATATCCCAATGCCCATGCTGCACAGTGGCAGCTGCAACTGCTGAACTCTGAGCAAACAAAGGAGCGTGGTGGTTGGGGCTTTGTGCATTTGTCTCGCGTTGCCTTGATCCCAGACCCATTACATTAGGGAGCCATCCCCATGTATACATACACACAGTAGCCACCTTAACGGTAGCATAGATCCCAGACGAGCTAAAGAAGAGGAATTGGGAGAAAAACGAGTGGTGTCACGGTGCTTGGGACTTTTCAATGTGTAAAACTACCTGTCGCTGGGCTGGCTGTGTGGTTGGGTTTGGGTTCGGGTTCGGGGCAGTGTATTCCATTCCATTCCATTCAAACTGCCGGATTTCGGCCTCGCGTTGAGCTGGGCAAAACTATCTTTTAACACGCACAACGCATTATACGAGCACCTCGCATGCACACGTCCTCGCTGGAGCCACGTCAGTATACTCGTAGTAGAACCATGCCAGAACAACCAGGACCCGGTCGAAAAGAGCGAGAGACGGGTTGGCTGGTTGTCCCAGTCAACGTATTTCCCGAGTGTTTTCCAGCCGCGTCGCCACCTGAATTTCATTCCTGCGATTTCCCCAACCACCACTAGATACACTCTCCCCTTGATTTTCCCGCTTTCCCGTCAACTTCTTGCTGTTTGCCGGCGACATTTGTCGGCTGCTCCCGCTCCGCTCTGCTGCCTCTGCGTGGCGTTTCCCACTTCTTTGGCGATACTCTGGAAAGGGGTATTCTTTTTGCAACAAGGATGGTGCTGGGAAGAGTTGGTATTATAGAAAAACGTTTACTTTTCAATAAGCTTGTATTGAATGGAAAATACTTTGAAATAGTTAGTGTCTCAGAATATTTTATTGATTGCTTTTTAACGATCTTAAAGATAGACTTGCGATTGTACTATTTTTAAAAATCTTGTCAAAACTAAGTATGGTAGCCAGAATATCTGGTTGTAGGGTTGTAGTTACTTATGCAACTACTTTCAGGATGCGAAAGTGCCTATGCAACTCACAAACTAACGTGCCCAGACTTTCAGTTCTTTCAGTTTGGGTTTGGCCTGGTCTTTGCTCGCATTTGCGTTGGCTTTTCCTTTCAGTTTTTATTTCTGCTAAGTGAAATGTGCAGTAACCCGCACACCGAACCGAAATCGGAGGACACAGAGAGCGATGTGGAAAAATATTCCGGCTGGAGCAGCAGTCGTCGCCGTTTCGTGGCTGGCTGTTCCTTAAATAAATTTAGCTTAGTTTTGAATGGTTTTTGCACTTGAGAGGTTTATATTTTGCACTGCGCCCTTCTATCTGAATGTGCGATTCTGTGCTGTGTGTGCGAGAGACATTCGAGAATTAGATTTGCATCAGTTGAGTTGGCGTAAATGCATTTCGGGGGCTATGGGGTAATCTCGGTGTGGCAGCAGCATATTTACGCCTCAACTCGTTCTACTCAATTGCCGGGGCGTGTGGAAATGCGTTCGCACTGTTTGAGCGATTCCTTTGGCTTGAAACTCGTGCACCGAAAAGAAAAGCATTTATCTTATCGACAGCAACTAGGGGGGATACTGGATGATTTAAGCTGCCAAAACATACATGCTTCACAAAACGTTTTTAAAGATTGGTAAATGACCTTCTACCATTGACATACAAAATAAATGTAATAAAAATAATAATAATAAAGTCTACTACTTGAAGCCCTCCAATCAAAACCCAAGAGTATCTAATAAGTTTTGTTGAAAATGTAAGAAATACTTACATATTTTTCTAGGTGCCCACCTTAACTTCTAAACATTCTTCTTGACTTTGAACGCACAGAAGTTTTGGTCTAAACGAAATGCAATACTTTTACTAAGTTTAGAACTTTTCAAATGGATTCTCGGACGATCAAACTTTAAGTTGAATCTTTAACCTGTTTATTGCCCCATTTCGCGCACAGAGATGCATTCGTATCTGGATATCTTTATGCGGAACTGATGCCTGCAATGACAAATTGCCTAAGCAGTGCCAGCAGAAACTTCAAGCTCGGTGCCACGAAATGTTGCAATTTATGCAAAGAAATGCAGCAACCAAGTTGCCAGCCCCGCCCCATCGCCCATCTGTGTGGCTACTTTTTATGCTGCCGCAAACAATTCAGATTGTATTTTTCCTTTTTTTGCTTTCGCCGCTGTTGAATGTTGGCCATAAATTGTTGCACACAGTGCGTTTCGTTTGGTTTGGTTTCGTTTCGTTTTGCAGTTTGCAATTCGCAGTTTTGCAGCATATTTCAGTGAGATGCCCTTTGTTGCAGCTACAGGGCTTTCATTCGCCGTCGTTGTTTATGCTTTCCATTTTATACTCATACATAAATACATGTTGTGCAGTGTACATGCATAACTATACATAGTACATATGTACACGTGCTGCACGGCTGAAGTAATTCATAAACAGGCAACTTGGGTGGCACTCGCAGTCGCCGGCCCAAGGCAGAAGAAATAAATACGGAGAGTAATGTTTATGTCCACAAAGCCCGTCCTGAATTTAACTGATTGAACGACTAAGTTTTGAGATGCAGAATGTTAACGTACATTTTATGATTGAATCCTTAAAATCGCTTATTCTTTATAAAATTAATAACGATTCAAATCAATTGTGTTCGGATTAATTGGATGAACAAAATTATATTTTTTAGTTATTTAATATCCGTTTCTCCTAGAGTAAAAAAGTACACTAGATTTTTAGAATAGAATATGTAACCGGTGCAAGGGAGAGTCAGGATTACTAGCCGAGTCTATCTTTTCATGACCGCCAATCTGTCTGTCTGTATGAGCGTCATGAACTATTATACTATTCTCCTCCCCAAATTCGATCTAGCTATTCTACTTAAACAAACTGAAAAACGAGAGCTTCTTATTCTCTAAAAGTTAGTACAAATACTTAAATTAGGACCTGACCTGGGCGAAAAGCCAACAACAATCTATATAGAGGAGAGTCCGCATCTTAGAGGCTTCGCATATTTCGTTCAATCCACACGAGAAAAACCTACGGAACTAACAACTCCCCAGAGAGTATTTATGCGGCAGGCCGGACGGCAGACATATTTGTATTTGTTTTTTTACATTGCTGTTTCCACTTTCAGCGTGCGTTAACTTTTCAGCAGCACTGTGCGAAGAGTTTCTAGCAGCAGTTGCCAGCATTCCCATAGTCATCGTCATCGGCAGCGGCGTCGCCAGTCGGCGGCAAATATTTTGCATCTTTTGTCTATCTTTTGTAATAAATAGCCCCTTCCTTCATGATTGTGTAATTTGAGACGCAGTGCGCCATGAGTTGAATGCGTGTGTGTCAGGTAGCCGAAGGAAAGTTCTTTTCTTATATTCATCACACTCATCGAAAGCCGCAGTAACCTTATTTTGTACTCTTCCTCAAGAATGGGTATTGAAAATGTATAGGAATAGTGAAAATACAAGGAATTCGATTATTTATTCAGTTTGTACTCTATTTACATTTCAGGGTACTACTCAGTCGACGGGGCTTTTTTTTGCCTTCAGAGGCCATCATTTGCAGTGAGTCTTTTATTATTATTTGATGGTGGAACGTTGGCGGCGGCCTGTCAAACTCCATTTGCATTTGCCAAAACGTTGTCGAAAATTCTTTCTCTTCGTCCAGCGACCAATGAAAAAAGAAAAAGAAGGATGCGGACGGAGATAGCGCACTGTAGTCATCCATCCATCTATTTGCCTAATATATCTTCATAGTCGCCGGTTTATGGCCTGCTTGGTCCGTCTATAGCTATCTGCCAGCGGAATCTGCCGCCCCTCCCACATTTCTTCCTCCTTGCCACCACCCAGTGCATTTTCTGTCATCGTCTGTCTGCCAAACGGTTGAAATTGTAATTTTTTCGAGTTCTCAAGCTTCCGTATACTAATGCGACCGACAGCCTCGGACTCGGACCCTGTGCCTCCTTTTCAACTCCACTGATTTCTGTCTGCTTTGTTTGTGATTCATATTTACGACTGGTCCAGTCGCAGGAGGATGGAATCTGGCACTGTGCGAAAATTGCTACAAAAATTGTAAAGTCGAATTTCGGCTTAGGAGGATTGATTTCATAGGACGAAGGTATTTAACACTTTTTAGTCATACATCTAAAAAGTTATGCAAATTTTTTCTTTTTATAGTCAGCTCGTTCAACAGTCACGTCCACAATGTCCACAATATTTTCCAGAATTTTATTTTTTCCCTTCCCAATTCCCAACTTCTGTCGACTAAGGGGTATCTGGTAGCCGAGAAACACTTATGTGGCTTGTTTCAACTGTATTTTCTAGGCAAAGCACACATTCGCACACCCGGCGAAACGAGTATCTGATGCCCCCATCTTTTCAACGACAGCAGCGGCAATTCCTCAAGTGTTTGGCTGCCACGGCCGCTGGTCGCTCCACTTGAAAATTTGGCATCAAATGTCAGCGTCGGCCTTTGTCGTTAGCATTTGATTTTCACTAGTTCCCGACTCGGCCGGTTCCCACCCTCGAGTTGTCTGTCCATTGGATTTAAATGAGTTTTTCAAATACTTGTGCACGTACGTACTACGGTAGTCGGCGGCATCATCAACAACTTTCTTTTATTCCTTTATCTTCTGGCACGCACTGACATTTCCTCTATATAGCCCACCACTATGCCGGATCGTATTCAAACTTCAGGCCCCAAACGCAGCACAGAAAACTCAACTCTAACTCCGGCTCTCAATTCAATTCATGCTCTGTCATTTTTAATGAATCACTTAATTGTCGTCCGAGTTGGGTGGACTTGAGTTCTCGAGTGTTTTCAAGGGATCTGGGATCTGGGATGGGGTTGGATTTGGATTTGGATTTGGAATTGGAAATGGAATTGAAGAGTGGGAATTGAGGGAGGAGGAGTCTTCACAGGCTGCCAAAACAGTCGAGAAATACGAGAAGCAAAGATGTTTCGCTTGAAATGAAGTCGCAACGATCCGAATAGTCGAGATTTGATGAGGGATATTTTCTGGATTGCGATGTTTTCCTGATCCGCACGCTCTTGTGACGGCTGAAGTTGATTGGCAGGAAGGAGTCTGAAATGGAGATCTGTGAACTGGTTATACATAGTGGTGTTGCTATATTAACCAAACTTCTTCCTGAAGTATGTATACAGCACTCCCATTCTTGTAAATTGTTAATTATGTATTGAACTACTTATTTAATTTGCATAGCCTTACAGTTCGTATGCAAATGATTTATAATGCCACTACTGAGTATATAACAAAACGCTTTGAGCCCAGGTCAATTACACATTTTAAAAAGATTTTTATGACACTCACTGCAAAGCAATTAAAATTCCATTTGCAAGCTGTAAATACCCGAGTTATTTGTAAAGCATAAACAACGGAATCGTAAAGCGCTGACATGTTTTATTTCCATAGCTGGAGCTACTCCTTCACAATCAACACCTTTTCAGCACTAAATGTACACTCCAGACCAATTCGACTAGCCCATAAAAATTCCGAAAAGAAACTCCAAACAGAATGTGAGTTCCCGAAAAAATCCCATTCCCCAGGGAGGACATTGCAACTCCATCAAAACGGTTCGCACAACATGGAATTACTCATAAAAGTGCGACCCCAAAACAAAAAATAAGAGAAAAAAAGGAACAAGTACGTATGGTACACCCGAGTAGAAGTGAAGTGTCTCGTGGCTGTCGTTTCACGTCAACATCTCTCTGGGCCGCATCCTCCGTTTGATGGCACTGGTACTGGTACTGGTACTGGGAAGTTGAAAGTGTTTTTACCCATTTTTGGCAGGGAGTCACTACTCTTTGGCACCTCGCCTCGTAGCCGGCGGCTTCTAACAAATGTAAATGGATTTCAACTTAATTTTGGGGCCCAGTTATCATGGCCCAGTGTGTGCTCCCTATCAAGAAAACTGGATTTTCTAACGCGCAGGCCTCACACATGCAATGTGCCCCAGAAATATCTCTTATCTACATTTAAATACGTCCGTACTTTGTGGATACTCTTTTTTGAATTAGAAACTACACCTTAATCATTTAGCTAGAGTTATAAAATGAACTTTAATTCAATGGCAAAATATCTTAAGATTTATTTTCCATTTTTTTCGACTGCAAATCTCCTTCGAAAACCATAAACAAATGAAATGAGGCACGTAAGTATATATCAACGAAGCGCGGAGGAACATAGAAACTGGATGAGGCCGACTTTCCTGGTTGCGGAGGCATCTTCATCATTTTCCACGCATGATTCGGCATAAAATTTCGTTCACACCATTTAATTTTGGAGCACGGGTCGTCGAGACGAGACAGTGGGAATGTGTTCCGAATTTAGAAAAAGACATGGGAATGGGAGTGTGCTTATTGTTGACATTTTGGCTCAACACTCCTGGCACACGCATCAGCAAATCGTGTGAGTTATAGTCGTCGGATATCGGATGGGAGGATGGCTCCTCGTCGTGCCTCCGTATTTATGGAGAACGAGATGGGATCGTAATAGACATATGGGCATGACACTCATTCCGCTGAGGTCGGCCGCTAATTAAGTGCAGCCGAACATGACTTTTTATAACTCAGATTTATGTTGATTTTATGGCCGCCCAACTCAGAGGGACCATCCACTCGAGGACGGTTTTTGGGGCTTCCACGCCTTCTGCTTGGCTTGAGATCAATCAGCGAGGCGATATATTTGATATGTAATTAAGAGTAACGTAACTGTTTATATATCTCCGCAACTTTGGACCGGCGGTGCACTTCTAAGGTCCGCATTTCGTCGTACTGCAATGAAATTTGATTGAGTTTTACAGCCTCCATTCCACCACACTTGCATGTGATTAGAGAATGCATCTTCAACCAGCATCTACATAAAGTAAACGGTGGGAACTCAGTGGGGCACGAATAACAAAAATCTAGAACCGTAGCCACAACTTTTCCATGCGGTTTTGATTATGCCTACACACATTTCTGTTTGTTCAACTTTCTTTCATCTGCTGGTTTCCTATTTTTTGTTGCTACTATTGATTTTTTAATTAGCATTATACAGAATATTTTGGTAGCAATGCTGTCAAATTTGACAACGGAAAGTCCACACATTCCATTAGGCTGACAAAACTCAAGAGCAAAGTTCTCGACTACTTTAAAGCAGGGGTACAGCATAAAAATCACATTCCAAAGAATATTTATCAAAATAGCTTAATACGTTGTTTTATAAATAAAATTTAAATAAAGCAGCTTGAATTAGAACGCATAATTTAAGGTAAATCTTTCTATTCCAAATTACTAAATTTGTTGTTGCAAATACATATATTTTATAAATTACTGTGAGATTTAATTTTTATGATTGAAAACATAGCGAAATCGATTGTGCAAATTGTATATCGAATAGCAAGAGCTTTCTTTATTTATGATTACATATTTGATTCGCATTATTTATGAATACATTAATATATTCACTACTCCGAGGAAATGTCTGAAATTTCACCCTCTGCCGAACAAATTTGTTTTGATTCACCCATTCAATTTGAGAAGGCAAATGCAATGGCAAATGCCCAATTCGCTTCAGTTCACTCTGTCGCGCTTTAAGCGACCAATTTAATTCCAATTTAATTCGAGCCTAATCCAAGGCGCCAGCCAAGAAAGAAGCATTTCCCAGGCATAATCCTCTGCGCTGCCCTACTTAGAATAATTTGAAAACTTTAAGCAGCAACTTTTTAACAGCGCATGCAGCTGTGACGCGATTTCTTCGAGACAGAGGTACGTGGGTGGTAATCAGCGTTGCGAGGTAGCACAGAAATAGCTGTTATTCTTTGATAAATAGACGTAGCACGTTTGAGCTGTCTATAGGAAACGGTATTACGTGGAGACTTGGAGAAAAAAATATCACAAATGTAATATATCTATTTTGTCATATAATACTAAAATACTTATTGTCTTTTGAGCTTGCAGCTAATTTACTAGAAAATAGCTAGACACTCATCACAGCTGGTAAGGAATGTTTTAGTCCGTAATTGTATCTCGGCAAAGTTGTGGACACTGGAAGGATCATCTTGGGTCCGTGGGCCAGTTTATGCCTACGGTTATCACATCATTATTCAAGCATCAACTGCTGGTTTTTCTCCTTTGCTTGAAATTTTTTCCTCCATTTTCCCTCGTTTTCCGGGGGCCTTTGTCAAAGCCAAAACTTAAGTTAATCCACTTGAGCGACATTGTTGAAATCGGAAATTTGCCTGCTGCCCCGTCTCCCGATTCGATTCTCGTTTCCCTGGCTCCCTCGCCGACCATAAAAAAACGCGACGAGCGGCTGGCGAAGACGGCTAACGACTTGAAAATCCTTATTAATCACGGACAGTCGCAGGTCCGGTCGGCCTCCTCCTGCTCGTGCCATAAAAAGTCAATGCTGCCACTGATAAGCAAACGGGCGACATGGCCAACGAACGCAGCAGAGCAACAGAGCAACAGAGCAACGCCAAATAAAGCGAGGCAGACCAGATATCTTGTGTCTTCTACCAACTCCGATCCCGGTCCCGCCACAGCTCATTTTCAATTAATTAATCCAACAACATTCCAGCACTATTATCTTGGCATATCTCAAATATTTCCTTTAATTACGCCAGGCGAAACGAAAGGCCAGGCGAGTGAGTGTTGGCCGCAACAACAAAAATCTGACACCTCTAACAATCAATACATCATCATAAGTGCGGCATGCAAAATAAGCGAAGAAAATGCCACAAAAATAAAGGAATACGGATAAATAAGTAACAGACACGCACACACAATTACAGGCACGATCCAAAGGACTGGGCCACTCCATCTTCCCCTTCTAATGTAAAAAAATTTATGCCATTCAAAATTAGCAAAGTGTTATCTAAACGCATAAATTACATGCACGTACAGTGCAAAAGTGGGTGGCGGAGGGGTCCAATCGGCTGCATGCAAATTGCCAGCGAGCCTCCTCACATGGTTCCACAGGATATATACATACATATACACATATACATGCTATATGTGTGTTAGTGCGATAAGTTGAAAGACATTTTGCTGAAGAAGCTGCCACAGCAGCCAACTAGTTACTATGTGTACAGGAGGGGTCAACAAAATAGCAACAACTCTGGGCAACTTCGTATTATTGAGTTTGGTTTGTATTGTACCTGAAAAACGAAAGCCTAAAACTATATTAGCTTATGTTATTTTCAATATATTGTTTTAGCATGAGCATTTGCCTACAATTTAATAGGTAATAAGTATGATTCGTTCTTTCCTATAAAAGGTAGGGCTACCTGTATGTTGCGTCTGTATTTGTGCAGCAATGCGGCATTAACGATGCCAACAACTGATTGTGACGTGAACTAAGCTCGTAATGAAAGCATATATACAAGTCGGCCAGGAAAGGCCAGAACTGAGCGGAATATAGCCAAACAGCGCTGGATAGAAAAGAGGAAAGAAGAGGAGACTTGGTCGAGCGCAAAGATTGCCAATAGACCCAGCCTCCATCGTCCATCCGCCATCTCCGCTGGTTCTCTTGACCAAGATGACAACGTGGCCATGGCTTTGGCGTCACTGGCGCTGGTATTGGCCAATTGCCTGTCGCCGTCATGTGAAGAAGTGCTGTAAAGCTTGAGTCATGTTCAGGCACAGTGGGTCCAAACGCAGATCATGCTAGTCTCGATAAAAAATCTATTTAATTGAAAAAATACCAATGCATAAAAAAAAATTACTTAATTTAAGAATAATGAAATATATCAAATAATCAAATTAACAATCGTTAATATTATTAAATAATATAACAACCATTTTAAAAGCGATACCATACAAGTTATAACCAGTTAAAGCTGAACGACATGTATGGCCAATTTTATAGTATGAGACACCCAGTTTCAACCACTGTGGCCTACGCAAACGAGCAGTTCTTTAACTGCCTGCAAAGCAATCTCCCAACGCAGCAGCAGTCCTCCAAAGACCAAGCCAAACCAAACCGAAATGCCGCACGGACTTCATAGACTGGGAGTCCCAACTCTGGTCTGGACTTGGACTGCGAAAAACGATTCGGGATTCGCGACTCTTGCGATGGCACGACTGTGGCGAAATAAGATATAAGCACGACATAAATGGTACTTTATATCTGCAAGATATTGTTTTTCCAACCATACACACAAGGTTTATGATTTTCTCTAGATATTTTGTCATCTTTATTATCAGAACGCGCCGGAGGGGGAAGTTGTGGAGTCGAAGGAGAAATACAGGTAATGGCGTAAAGTAACCAAATAAGCTCAAAGCAGCTGAAGATGCGGCTAACCGGTGTCATGGGAAAAGGCCAATGGAAGGAAAATGAATAAATACGAGCGCAAGAACAAGGATGCCTGATGCATTGAATGCCAGACACAGAAGAAGAAACTTAACCTGAACCTGAAGCCGAAGCCTAAGCTGAAGAAGAGCAGAGCACACCAGTGCTAAAGGCCAGGTGAGTGTCAGTCCGAAAGGCAGGAAGCAACTGCAACACTTGACCAGCAGACGTCTTGCGATTCTGCAGACGACACCACAATGGAAATGGCACTGGCCAATGGAAATGGGATTGGCAACGGGAATAGGAATAGGAGCAGTTGCGCACCTTACACTTGACCACTCCGCTTTGCAGCTAGGTTTCAGCTGGGCCAGGTTACTCCCTTTACTCCTCGAGGTGCGTCTTATTTATGGTTCGGTCCCCCACATAAACAACATTATTTGCCACCCCACACCAACTCGACCCTGTCATAAACTAGTTTCACACACATCTATATCTCTATGTGCAGAGAAAAAATATCTACCTTTTCGAAATAGGCATAGGCGTTTGTTAATTTTGAACAATATTTAAGAATGTTAAACGATTTTTGAAATTCAAACAAAATTAACCTCCTAGATTTTTGGGCAGGAAAAAAGATAGTTCTTAATCTTTTAAGGATAGTACTCTTCCACGAGATACCTGCAATATATTATCTTTTCACGCCACAAATAGGACATTTTCACAATTTTCCAAACTAATTCTTTTCTGTGTACACCTCTCTTGCGAACACTTCGTCTTGGAACTATATTAATGCGTGAGCACACACAACTTGGCTACCAAGCTCAATACTTCAACCCCACGATCCCCATCTCCTCGGAGGGTTTTTCTGTACGTATAGATATACCTATATATATATATATATATATATATATATATATAACAAAAGGCGCCGTCCAGGGCATTGAGGCTTCGCTTCTTTGTTGTTGACTTAGGCCCACGCCAAGAGGCAGAAAGGCTTCTTCTTCCTAGAGTCCGGCATAAAAAACCACAAAAACCAGAGCTGGCATATTGCCGCTATTGTCTTTTATAGTTTCCTGGAACATTTGCCGCTTTGGCTTCCATCTCGGGCCACAGCAGCACCAATACCATACCATTCCATTCCATAGCATACCGCACCACCACCGCCGTTAGTGTGGTGCAATACTTGTGCCCCAGAGCTTTCCCTTTGGTTATTTCAACAGTGCCTCGTGTGTTATACGTCTTCGCGGTTGCCATCGGAATAGTTGGGCCCGAATCTACTGCCGTATTCTTTAAATATGATTTAAAACTTTACCGCAGCCATTTGCCAACTGTAATGTGACCCAGTTAGGGGTGGACTGTGGGTCGAGGTAGTGGGCTATTGTGTAAGAAAGTTGAAAGAAAAGTTTTTGAAGGCAAAGCGAACATATCTTTGTCAACTTATCTTCTCAATTGACTAACAATGTTATATCAATTTTAAAACAGTAAATAAATTAGCCTACCTATAAAGCCTATTCATGACACTGATTTTAAATTGTGCATCAAAAACTTATCCCATGTAAAAACAGATTGAGGAACTGATTTAATTTCCTCTAACTAAAACTCCCACATGGCATTCACTTTTTTATTCAATTCCAATTCCAATTTCGAAGAGATCTATAAGTCTATATGCAGAGGTATTTGAAAGTGTCGTCTTTTGATTTTATGCGAAATCAAAAACCGATAAAATCCAAGAGCGACTTCCAAGGCAGCAGGACAGTTGGTAAAATATATAGATGTTTTATGCCAATAGGCTAAATCGTATTTCCCATTAGAGCACAGTGGGCTTCCTCGCTTTTACTAGCTCCATTCATCTGCAATCATAAACTGCACAATGGGGTGGCGCAGCTTAAACTCAATCTGCTCGGGGAGTCTAGTTTAATGTGGCACATCAAAACTTAACGACAACACCTACTCCAGTTTGTTTTATGCCCACAAAATGAAACAAAAGACCGACTCGGATTCGCTGGCTAGCTGCTTGTACTAATGCCGTGAAACCATGCCAAATGGAAAATACGGACGGGAGCTCATAATTTTACACAATTGTTGCCCCCAAAACTTATGAAACATGCATGTCCGTCGACACCCCAACAAAAACTTAAAGCACCAAATAACGACAGCACCAAAGGCACTTGAACCGATGCGGCACACACAAAAAACTGAAACTGCGGAAGACAGAGAAAAAATACTTAAGAGGGTATCATTAAAAAAGCACAAACCCTAAAAACAGAAAAAACCAAGACCAAGACCCACGAATCTCGCTCCCAAGTTGAGAATCTCGCTGCAGCAGCGGCGTAACGAATTTTTATTTGGCTTTTTTCTGGCCAAAGAGCAGCTGCCGCCGAGATCCGAAAAAGGGGGAAAATCTCAGGAGAAGAAATGGCAGATAATACAGTTGATAATAATCCCCAGCAATGTAACTCAATCTCTGCTTCTAAGCCTCGGCCAATGGGATACGAAAGCGAGCAGGATGCATGGAGCACATACATCGCTGAAGCTCACCAGAAGAAATAAATATGGGTATTGGGTAGTTTCTGCCGAAGCGAATACAAAATATGCTATAAGAAATTCTAAGACTTAAGGAGACTAGGCAATTCTAAGAGATCAAAATAATAAAAACAGATTACTTACTTTTTATTGTAATGTAATGATGTAACTTGTAACAACTAATACAGCATTTTTTTTTTTTTTTTTGAAAGACAGTGTCAATATATATATTGGAAATGAGTTTACTGCTCCAAAAAATTAAGCTGAAGTGTGATTTGAAATCTAGTAACTTCCCAGAAGCGTATCAGAGTCACCACACTGAATCCCAGAAATAACTGAGATCCCAGCAATGCGCAGAATAACGTGCATGAATGATGAAATGCAGCGAAGGCTGCCAAGAAGCGGCGCTCAGCAAAGATGCAGCGGCACGGGTAAGAAAAGAGCAGAATAAAGCTGAGACAAGGGCGGAGAAAAAGGGGGACTTTGACTGGCTTTGGGACAATGGTGCGGCCTGCTATTAACGTCCAGCGCACACATGAAACAAGATATTTGTACCAGGACCCGATGAAGTATACTTCTTCGTGGCTCTTAAGTCGGTGCTATTATTGCCTGTAAGACTTCTTCTTGGCCTTAAACTGGCACTGGGACTCCGACCTGGGTTGCGACTGAGGCTGGATCGAGGGTTTGAGGCAGGAGGCTCTTGCAAGACACCGGAACGGGTTTGTCAGTTTGACTTTGACTCCTCGCAGGCCGGCCAGTTTTCGTGATGCACTGCGAGAAGAGCAAATATGAAGTGCATTCAATTTCTTTGAATTTCATCTATGTTTTCATGTATGGAAGAAAGTTTTAAAACGAACTTGAATTGAGTCTACAAGTGTGCTGCGAACATTAAAAACTATATTTCGATTCCAACTCAAATTAAACAAATATACTATTATTATTTTTCCCACTGTAATGATGGCACTCTGGGTGCTGCCTTCCCGCAGTTTCATTTCGGGCCTTCTTGCCGCTGATCGCCGACTTGTGTTCATCTTTGCCTTCGTTTTTCGAATTTTTTGTTTCTGGTTCTTGTCGGCTATACCAATATACAACGAAACGACACACGCTGCATGCGGTGGGGTCCGTGGTGCGATACTCCCGACCAAAACTCGAAACCGAGGACCCAAGACCGGACCAGGGGATCTTCGATGGACCGGTGTGAGTAATAGGCGGCGTTGCCGTTGTAGTAAATGAGCTTACCAGGTGATACCAAAACACAAAAGAAATTATAGTAATCAAATCATTTTTATGTTAAATTATGATCGACAGCAGGCAGGCGATGCGGCGCGGTGCGGTGCGGTGCGATCTGATGGCAACGATGGGAAGAGGCTCTTCTGTGTTCATTGTATCTTTGAGATACAAAACTGCATGATGGCCCGTGCAGTCAGTCGTAGTGGGTTTTTAATGAAACTTTATACTAAATAGCAAATTGTTGTTGTTGTCTTGTCTTTTGGCTTTATGTGATGTGTGCAGCGCGGTTGGTCGGTCGGTTGTTTGCTGGTGTTGCGCAGCTCTAGCCGTGGCTAATTATCTTTTGGATTGCAACAAGTTTATTAATGTTTATGTGCTGGTGTATAGAGCGCCCGGCTTCGTGGCTAAAATTTATTGTTGCACTGCTTCATTGAGGCGCGGCGGCTGTGGCAGCGCGATTTTTAAAAGGTTTCAATGAACATTTATTATGATTGCAGGCCGGTCCCATGGTCCCCGGGTTGCAAGCTTCAAGCTTCAAGTCCCTGGTATCTGGTCCCTGGTCCCTGTTCCCCCGATCTTTGGATTTGCTCTGGAGGCGAGCCTTTGGCTAATAATAAACATGTATACATAGTTGTTGTTGGCTAATATATCAACATTCTGGGCCCCAACAAAATAAATGCTTATGTGTTCCCGATCTCCTTTGCCCAAAGTCTGCACTTTGCCAGTGTTTATTCATTGTGCCAAATCCATAAATCATAGGAATTATGTTTATTCGACTGGGAACACCCAGCAAGTGCAGTTTCAGTTGCAGTTTTTCTTAATGAAAATGTTTAAATAAAAGCCCACTCAGTGTGTGCAAAATAAATCAATGGAAATAATAGAGAAGAGGACACATGCACATAATCCGGATGCCGTTCTGAGTGGATTTTAATTAAATTTGGTTTATGTGTTTGTGATTTAGAGCGCGGCAAACATGAAAAGGATTTTTTATTCGTTCTCAGATATATATATATATATATTTTTTTTTTTCTTTGATGACACATGCATGCAGTTTCAACAGCAATCAGTCAATTAAATGCGAGCCCCACCGATTGCCATTCATGGCAAATAGGTTAAAATATCTTTGAGTTATTACTCTCGAAGAGAGAGTGTTGAATGTTGATTGGTAGTGCGAGAAACTTAATTGCATTTCAGAATCCGAAGATTTAATCTTAAGATTGTTCAGAGGGGATAAAACCGGATTTATTTCATTATCTTGACAAATACCAAAGGCAAAAGCCAAATGGCATCAAAAATTATTAACTAATAAAAAATAACAAGTTAACTATAAAACAACACTCAACAATTCAACCCAATAGGCTCTTAATTAAATATTATTTAGTCATCTAACGACCTAGCTTTTATCACACAGCATAATAAATTAATTTGCCAAAATGGCTGATGAATTTCACATGAAATAGAAAACACACAAAACCTTGACATCCAATAGACCAGATCCAAGTCGCATAAATTTTAAATTGATTTCCGCACACACGCAAACACTTTTGACTTGAGGCTGGAAAAATCCGTTCGAGCACTTACATCTGCAAATAGAGAGGGAAAATGGGAAACTTAATTAGTTAAATTCACAAACAAAGGCAAACACAAACAGAGGCAAACAGAGATGAATGAAAAAGAGACTCCGGAGCCAGTTAGCAGATGAAGACAAATAAAAGTGAAGTGGAGTCAAGTCGAGTCCACTGTCAGGTGGAAAAGTGAGGTAAACTGCAGATATCGGCTGGGGATAAGGACCAGACCAGCGCAAACCAAGCCAAACCGAGCCGGGCAGAACGAGACCAAAGATGCCCAAGATACCCGGGTGTTGTGTGAATCCCCCAGAGAGTGAAGTGCAAAAGGATGCAAGCCGTCACGTAGTTCTTTGGCATGTGACGTCACACACACACACACACACTCGCACACACAATTGCGAGACATTTTAATGGCTAATTAAATTGAAACAGAGCAATGCTTTTTCCACAGCCACCCAGGCATCTGTTTCCCATTTTATTCCTTCTTTCCCAACGACACAATTACAAATTGCCTTTCACAGCTGCAATAGTTGTGCTTGGAAATGGTAAATGGCAAATGGTCCGGGATCTTGAAATAGTAAGAGGGCGCTAAAGATAATGAATCGAATGACAGGAATCCCAACTCATTACGTAAAGAGCTCAGGTGCATCGGAATTTTCATTTAATGCACAAGTAAAAATTTACTTTTGAAATTCATGTCATTAATGAACTCTGTAGAAGTGATATTATGTTGTCGCAAATAATTAGAATATTTGATCTCAAACTAACATAAGATCTGTTAAATACACAATCGGTCCCTTGGCTTAATTTTTAAAATTAAACTCTTAAGCCCCTAAATTTGCAGCATGCTGAGTCCTCCGCTTTTTGTTGTAAAACATAAATGCTATCCGAAATCTACTGCCGCTTAGTAGATTATCGTCCACAATAAAATCTAGTCCACAATAAAATCTAGTGTAAAAAAAGATTTAGATTTTTTAGAATTTTAACGAGTCATTCATAAATTCTGATCTTGATAGTTCCCAGTTTATTAAGTTAAATCATTTCAGAGCCACAAACACGCATTCAGAAATAATCAATAAATTGTTAACTTTCTTATAGCGGCTTAAAATGTAGGCTATAGAATATATATCGAAATAAACTGACAAAAAAAGCGGGGTTAAACGTGTGGCGGTTCATCTTCAAAGTGAATAAATCGAAATGTGTCGGGTTCCTCGCCTCCAATAGCTGCCAAATGATTTCCCAAGAAGCGTATCTCAGTGTTGCCTTTTTCTGGTTTTTGGACAACAGGAAATCGCTGGCAGCCTCCGAATTTTTAGACAACGCTTTTCGGTAGATTCTAATACAGTATGCTAACACCTTCACCGCGCTCTACAGCAACTCTACCGTATTCCTAATCTTCTCGGGTCTCTGCTGTATCTCCTGGACATGTGAGAAATGTTGCGCATGTTCGGACAACTTTTGCACGATAATTAAATATTTTTAATTGCTGCCATGCACAGAATGCTGCCGCTGCTGCATTCAGCAGCACTGAGGCAGCTTTGCAGAGGAGCAAAAATTATTTCCATAAAAGTGCAAATCATTAAATCTTTAGCCGCAGGAACATAGCTCTAATATTTGCCACAACCATTCGAGCGCATGTATCTACCAGATGCAGAATGTTTCTTTCCTCTTTATTCCTCTTTTTTATTTCTTCCTCTACAGCTTTTCCACAAATCTGGCTTGCATTTTCGGATATACCAGAGATTTAGTGGCTTGGAGGAGTGGACAGAATTAAGGCGCAGTCGCAGTGGCAATGCCACACAGTGCTGTTAATATAGCTTTTTTCAAGTTGAGGCTAAGTGTTCATCCAAAGGTGAAAGCAAAATGGCAGAATAGTATTATGTGTGTATAACTTGAATAATGTTAACGAATATTCTGCTACTAAAATGAGGCACTTTTTCTAACTAAATGTGGGAATGCGAAAAGTTAATATTAATATTAATAAAGAAAATCAAATTTGTTAAATAACTGACTACTATTTTAAGAAGTCGCTTGGAAATGTTTACACTCAGATTTAGCGGTTTTTTTTATTTGCCAGGCACCACCGTTTGCCAACAGAAAGAAGCAACAAAATTCATGGAGCCGCAGCAGAAGTAGAACTTTGTGTGAGTTGGTTTGTTTGTTTGGCGCTGCCATAAAGCTGAAGCCAGTTTTGTTTTTAAGCATACATCGCACACAGACGAAGATCCCCTCTTAACCCCTACTTCATGCTTAACCCGCCACTACCCACTCCAGTGCCGACTAGCTCGTATGGCTTCCTTGCCGCTACAGTTGCAGTTCCAGTCAGAGTTGCACTTAATGCATTTTTTTAATTTCATTTTTCATGAAAATATTTCGTGAAATTATAACGTGGCGGTCTGTGGCTGCCCTCCTCCCTACCGAGTTTCCTCGTGATCTGTGGCCACTTTGGCCCATAATCGTATTTATAAGATACAGTTTTACTTTGTCAAGCCACTTTTTCAGCATGGCATATTTAGTGCGCACTTGGATGGGTTTCCTTTGTGGGCCAGCTCTCAAGAGTTTCCCTCCAGCCCCGGGAGAGGGATCACTCGCCGTGATCTAGGAAGATGATCCATCAGTGAGTTGCGTAGGTGTGAAAACTACAGGTATGCTAATGAAGCTGTTGGACCATGGGAAAGAATTTAGATTCCCGGAAGGCGGAGAAAGTTCAAGTGATTTGGGCATTAATTTGGTGTTAAAGAAATTATCTGTGATTTTATTAGAATAACTTGCATAATTTATATAAAAATTGAAATAGAAAAAAATAGAAGAAATAAAATAAGGTAGTTAATTTAAACTAAATGTTATCTCGCCCTATAAACCCATAAAAATCTATACTTAAGTCCCCGCTTTATTTCATCACACGGCTTATTAATTAATTTCCAACCCTTAAACGAATTTTGAGCTGTCTTAACAGCTTTAAGTGTTTGTTTGTTATCGCAGTATGGCAAATTACTTAGGCCTCACTGCCCAATATTGGTGTAGATACAATAAATATCTGAACGGAGATCTGCATAGGATTAATGCAAATTTCACTTAGACAAATTGCTGAAATAAACCGCGAGTTTTTTTTTACCCACCCCCGAAAATCCCATCACAACAGCAATCCCATCATCGGAATAACAAGCGGGACGAAGGACGTATCTAATTGAAAGTCCCCAGTCCTTCCGTAAAAGGCCTCTATCAACAACAGTTTTTCCAACCACTCCACTCAACGTAGCCGGTTGCATGAGAGCGTAAAATCAGCTTTCGACCGAGCCAAATACACAAAAACATTCCAATCAGCGGCTTAAGAAGAACCTGGATGGTCCAACGCAATTCATCGAGGGGTTGATACTGGCCACCATGAAGAAGGGTTAGGACAACGACAGGAGGGTGTTTGATTTGGGCCCACATGGAAAATTAATTAAATTTGATTGTCTTGAAATTTATGGCCATCACTTTGTGATTGTATCCAAAATCGTTGGAATTTGTTGAATGGTATTACGGTGAAGTTTTAAGCAAACTAAATATCTATAAAAAAAAAAAAAAAAACATTTAAATTCAGACAAAAATCGGTTTTGTATTGAAGGTGTTTTCTTTGGGAAAGATGTGCAGCTGAATACCGAGTCTTATTCTGAAAAACAAAATAAGAATTCTTAAAAGTTTGCACTTCTACTCGAAATAAAAATGTCGTAAAAATTTTTCCTGTGTAACCTAGCCATCCCTTACGTCGGTTGCTCCCTTGAAATGTATCTTTTGTATCTTTGTGCACTTAACACGCATTCTAATTGCAAAAGCCGAGCTCCGAGAAGTGAAAAGAAATTATTAACAACAAAAGCAGAAGCTGGAATTCCACTTGGCTGCGATCTGGGACTGGGTCTTGGTCTGGGAATAATACTCCGTCTCCAGTTGGCGTGTGAGTAAGTGCGCCCCGAAACGGAAGGCTTGGACTGAATGGCGAGGTAAGGGTTAAGGCGCGGCGGGGCTGCGGATGCGAACGGGGATGGATGGGGGTATATAAAGCGTAGCAAAACGTTTGCACGTTGAAGGCATAATAATAAAAGGTTAAAAAAGGCGCAAAGAAGATTAAATGCTTGAGAAGATGCAATATTTTTTGCTTCGCCTGCTGCTGCTGCTGGTGCTGCTTTTCCTCTTCCTTTGCCTGCAGAAAGGGGGCGGGGCAGGGCAGGGCGGGGCAGACACTGCACTTATGTTGCTTTGTTGCTGTTGTTGCCTGCCGATTGCAATGTTGCCTTTGCAGTGCTGCAGTGTTGCTGCTGCTAGCCCGCCTTGTAATTGCACATCATGTAGCTGTTGCCGTTGCCAGCTTTCGACCTGGACTTCAGAGATCCCCCCTGCCCCGCTCCACCTGCCCCTCCCACGGCCGACAACCACTTGCCTTTTAGTTAACTATTTTGTGTTCAAGTTGAAGGCACATGGTAATGGCAATGGTTGCATCTTGCTCACATATTAATTGCCGCACGGCTGCGCGCCTTTCTGTGGCTCCCCAATCACTTGGGCTTCCAGTTTAGACTTAGACCCCTCTCGTAGGTGCATATACACGAATGTATCTACAGCTTGGTCTTCGGCTGCATCACGCAATCGCCTTTCGCTTTGCTATACACTCGACCAATGGGTCTTATTGACTGTGTGAACCCAAAGGATAGATGTGAATTTTTGAGAGTATCATATATTCTTATCTAATCTATGTAAGGACAGTAGTTCATTTAAATAGGAAAACGAGATGATTTAAGTTAAAAAACGTCAAATTATGGAACTTTTTACGTTTGGTTTTTAAATTTCACACATAAATATTACAACTATCCCCACAACTGATTTCAAAAACGGTTTATATATGTCCCAAACTAGTTTATACTCTTCAGTCTGGTCTTTTTACAGAGCATTCTTAGTTCTACCTGTAAAGCCGCGTTTACCTTAGCCTTACTGCTTCCCCTTCCCCTTTTATGCGATATTTAAACAAATTGCTTGTAGAATATTTGTGACATTTTGTCATGCCCGGCGAGTTATGTGAGTTCGCCTCGTCGGCGGCGAGTGTGAGTGTGTCTATAAGCCCCACGTTCCAGGCTCAGCGGGCAGTGAAAATTGAGTACAAGTTGCTTTGAGTTGCATCATCAATCATTGCACACGTTGAATGATGTTTTGTCACAGATATGCCGCCGGCAGCAGAAAAAGCAGCATCAGGCGCAGCCAGCGACATCAGCTACACCAGCAGCATCAGAAACAGAACCCGAGCAGACGAAGATTTTGGATGGAGAACGACGGAGGTATCTGTCAGCTACAAAAACAAGTCAAAATATTTATAAAAGTCAAAATTGTCGCACAGTTGGTGGGAGGAGGTGGAAGATGGGAAAGGTGGGGTAGGTGGGGTAGTTGAGTTTGGGATTTTCGTAGTCGTACTCGTATTCGATTTCGATTCGGTTGCCTGCTGGTTAACATACACACACCTAAACACACCCCGAGCCATCATCTCTCATGGCATTGTAATTAATAATCCAAGATGCGCGTTTCGTCATTTTGAGCTTGAGAAATGACGCCGAGAAAAGTTATTCTTGCGAACCATTGTCCACATCGATTGGATATCTGCAGCATACATACGTACTCGAGCTTCGTGTAATGACAAAAGTATTTGTAATTTTCCGTTTTCGTTCCGTTCTTTATTATTTTCTCCTTCATTTTCGGTGAGGTGTCCCCAAAGCGTTTTGAGTTACAGCAACGGAAACTTGAGAAATTGCTCTAATCAAAACTTTTAGAACCAAGACGAAAAAACTTGAAACTTTAACTCGAAGATAAATGATTTGAGTGTGAAAAGTTTAGTTTAGATTAAAGTTTCATAATTAGTCGGCAAATAAATCGGATTAATTCGCTTTATGAAAGCATTCAATTGTGAAATGAAATTTGATTCACAAAACACCGAAATTTGAAGCATAAACTAATCATGCCCAAATACCACAAAAACCGAGAGGTAAAATTAAACAATTTAAGGCAAATTTAGTGACTGTGTCTTCGTTTTCATCTTTCCCTTATCAGCATCTGATTTGTCAACTTTAATTATTGGCCACAAAAACCAAACTCAGACTGAGACACGCTCGGAGAACTTTAAGCCTAACCATGTCAATTGTTTGACATTAAAATGCGCAGAGAAAGACAGTACAGAACTGGCTCTAAACAAAAAGCCAAAATTGAATTCCAAAAGCGAAGTAAGGAGGGATGCAGGAGGCGAGTCGAGAGTAAATGCCGCAAATAAAATGAATTAAATAAGAAAACTACCGCTGTCAAAAGGTTTAACATTTCACTTAAAAACAAAAACAACCGAGAGTCGAGAAGAAATGCTGAAGAGCCGAGTTGAGAGTAGTGTTCTGCGTGTGTTTTGCCTGATTCTCGGTTTCGGTTTCGGTGCTTCGGTTTTGTGCCTTCACTCAGCTGAAGTCGAACAACAATTTCCAAGAAAATTAAAACATGTAAAGACATATCTTTTCATCTGACAAACATGGACCTGGACGGTGTCCCATGCATATGTAAATATATCTGCGTTTCTGCCCCTTGTCTGCCTGTTCGACTCCTACATTTAACATTTAACTCTTTTGTCGAACATTTGACGATGGGGCACCCGAAAAATAAGATGAGCGTAACCTAAAGCTCAAAAGGAAATTACAGAAATGCCTGAAATCTCATAAATACTTCAATCAAGTATGTCCAAAAATAAGCAAAGATATTTAAGCCCAGGGGCCGGGAGTGAGTGCCTCCAAAATGCTGAAGGTATATACATAGTCCCTAGTCCCCAACCCGAATGGCGACAACATCTCCTGAGGGATCGGGATCGGGATTCGGATCCCAAGACAAAACGGAATACTGCTGTCTGGCATTTCTTATTTTATTTTTTATCCCGACTTGAGCCCGCTCGTTGTTGTCCGTGTGCATTGAAGTATGTGTCTTGTCATGACATAAGAAATTGACTCCACTTGAATTCGAAAAAGGAGTGCATCGGCAGCAGCATCAACAGCAAATGAAATTAAAAAGTAAATGCAACCATAAATGCAAGCACCAGACAACCGAACGATGTCGAAGTATCTGTATCTGTATCTGCGGAACTTGAGCGGAGCGGAGCAAATGAAGTGCCTGGACCCGACTTGTAAAGACTTGGCAATAGCAGCAGCAGCAAACAACACATGAGAGTTCCTTTTGATTTGCTCAAGGAGTTTGTGAGGCGAACTTTGGAGGGAGAGTAGGTATTGAAGTTTGGAAAATTACTGAAGAGACTTTAGAAGGTGTAAGCTCTGCTCTTTTACTATTCATGTTGAGCTTTTGCTTTGAACACCTCTCAACGGATGCAATTTAGTAATATTTATTAAACTAAATACATTTTATTAATTGTGTAAGGCATAACATAAAAACAAATAATGGTTGACTTACAGAAGACATGCTTTAAAATTGACTTTAGGGCCCTTTTAAAAGTCGCAACTTCTTAAAATTCTCTTGCGAAGGTGAATATTTTTTATTAATGCACAATAATTTACAAAATTGGTAAGACCCAAGTGGCTGCCTCCTTATTCTTTCTTTGAAATCTCTTTTTACCTTTCGCACTCGAACTTTTCATTTATCAATAATCAATAAAATATTAAAACTTCCCTCGCCCATGTTTTAAGCTTTATTGGAGACTGCAACTGAAATGAAGCATCCTCCTTTTTTGATTTCTTTTTTTTTTTTTTGCATTTATATGTCCGCCAATTCATATACATACATACATATATAAGAGTATGTGTCTGTGGGTTTTGGCGCTCGCCGTATTGATCATTGTTTTTGGTTGACTGCGCTGTCTTAATTTTTGTTTGGCTAAAGCAATCCTTTTTGCCTCCTGCGCTGCCGTACTTGCATCCATTCGTTTATTTGGATGGGAGTTTTCAGTATAGTGGTGCGTTACTCAATAGGACCAATAAATTTATAGATCTTTATAAAGTTAATAAACTATTTTTCAGTTAGTTTTTGTTTTAATGCCGTTCGACTTTTGGTATTCTTCCAGTATTTCTTCGTTAATTTTTTTTTTTTGGTGGGACTTGGGGCCTTTTAAGCACATTGCCAGGGCAGCAAAAGCAGACAAGAAAACAAAACCCACATGTGAGCATTTAATTTCAACAACTGTCGCCGGGGCTACCAGGCGAAATTCCAATACGAGGCCAAGAGGCGCTGCAGCCACATCTACAGCAGCAACATCTAAGGCAGCAGCACCAACAGCATCAGCAGACTCCATCTGAGCTCCACATTCCCTGCCACATCTCTTCCTCACTCTCTCACCTCTCCCTTTCTCGCATTCTCCGGTTGCAGGGAGCAGCGTTGCCGACACCAACGGCCCTCATGTTGGACACTAAACAGCGGGCGCTGCCAAATGACAACCAAACTACATGAAGTACAACAGCAACACCAACAGCACAGCAGAGACGTCAGCGAGAACAACAACAACAGTGGCCAAGTAACAGTGGGAGCCGCATTAATATGGCCAAGGTAAAGGGTATTTAAAAGCAGCCACCAAGCCAAGCTAAAAAAAAACCCGAACTCAAACTCAAGCCAGGAGAACCCCGGTGAGGCCAGAAAAAAGACATGAGGAATGGGAGCCGAAACGACAAATGTGGCTGCACAGTGGTGTCGATCATTAAGCCTAAGCCTTTAATATAAAAAATATTTAATATAATATAACCTATATCGTTAGTTTGTTAAAGAAAATAAGGGAATGAATGGTAATACATTTGATTTCATAATTTATTTCGCACTATTATTAGAGCGCTCCGCCTGTTTTCAGGCATTTTGGGGTAATCTAGTTACCAATTCAACTTAGCTCAAAGAAGCTGGGGTCGGAAAAATCGAATTTTTGAAATTTGAAAGCTGGAATCGTTTGCCCATTTTTTGCCCATGTTTGCCCACCAATTAGTTTTTTTTGCCCACGTCCAGTTTTTGAGATATGAATTTTCGAAAAAGTTCGAAAATTTTCGAAAATCAAAAATTTCGCTTTTTTCAAAATTTTTTTTTTTAAATCGCAATAACATCGTTTGCCCACGTTTGCCCACCCTTTAGAATTTTGAAAAAATTTATACTTTAGAAAATATAAGGCTTTTAAGTTTACCTCGGTCTAATCAGAGAGTAAATCGTTTGCCCATCTCTTAAAACCAAATATTATCAACAAAAAAGGTTTGCCCAACCATTATTATTAGTTTTTATCGTTTGCCCACCCTTTAAAAAACCTTTAACAAAAATTTTTTTTCGATTGCCCACATTTAAAATACACCCAATTTCGTTAGCCCACCTCTTTAAAATAAAAATTTCCAAAAAAAACGTTTGCCCACCATTTAAAACTAAATAATTTCGTTTGCCCATCCTTCAAAATTCATTTTTAACGTTTGCCCACCCTTTAAAAATAAATTATTTCGTTTGCCCACCCTTTAAAATTTGTTTTTTTCGTTTGCCCACTCTTAAAACTAAATAATTTCGATTGCCCACCTTTTAAAACTAAATAATTTCGTTTGCCCATCCTTTAAAAATAAATTATTTCGTTTGCCCACCCTTTAAAATTTGTTTTTTTCGTTTGCCCACTCTTAAAACTAAATAATTTCGATTGCCCACCTTTTAAAACTAAATAATTTCGTTTGCCCATCCTTTAAAAATAAATTATTTCGTTTGCCCACCCTTTAAAATTTGTTTTTTTCGTTTGCCCACTCTTAAAACTAAATAATTTCGATTGCCCACCTTTTAAAACTAAATAATTTCGTTTGCCCATCCTTTAAAAATAAATTATTTCGTTTGCCCACCCTTTAAAATTTGTTTTTTTCGTTTGCCCACTCTTAAAACTAAATAATTTCGATTGCCCACCTTTTAAAACTAAATAATTTCGTTTGCCCATCCTTTAAAAATAAATTATTTCGTTTGCCCACCCTTTAAAATTTGTTTTTTTCGTTTGCCCACTCTTAAAACTAAATAATTTCGATTGCCCACCTTTTAAAACTTAATAATTTCGTTTGCCCATCCTTTAAAATTCATTTTTAACGTTTGCCCACCCTTTAAAAATAAATTATTTCGTTTGCCCACCCTTTAAAATTTGTTTTTTTCGTTTGCCCACTCTTAAAACTAAATAATTTCGATTGCCCACCTTTTAAAACTAAATAATTTCGTTTGCCCATCCTTTAAAAATAAATTATTTCGTTTGCCCACCCTTTAAAATTTGTTTTTTTCGTTTGCCCACTCTTAAAACTAAATAATTTCGATTGCCCACCTTTTAAAACTAAATAATTTCGTTTGCCCATCCTTTAAAAATAAATTATTTCGTTTGCCCACCCTTTAAAATTTGTTTTTTTCGTTTGCCCACTCTTAAAACTAAATAATTTCGATTGGCCCACTCTTAAAACTAAATAATTTCGATTGCCCATCCTTTAAAACTAAATAATTTCGTTTGCCCATCCTTTAAAAATAAATTATTTCGTTTGCCCACCCTTTAAAATTTGTTTTTTTCGTTTGCCCACTCTTAAAACTAAATAATTTCGATTGCCCACCTTTTAAAACTAAATAATTTCGTTTGCCCATCCTTTAAAAATAAATTATTTCGTTTGCCCACCCTTTAAAATTTGTTTTTTTCGTTTGCCCACTCTTAAAACTAAATAATTTCGATTGCCCACCTTTTAAAACTAAATAATTTCGTTTGCCCATCCTTTAAAATTCATTTTTAACGTTTGCCCACCCTTTAAAAATAAATTATATATATATATATATATTATAAATATATATATATATATATTATTTCCTTTCGTTTAAAGGATGGGCAAACGAAATTATTTAGTTTTAAAAGGTGGGCAATCGAAATTATTTAGTTTTAAGAGTGGGCAAACGAAAAAAACAAATTTTAAAGGGTGGGCAAACGAAATAATTTATTTTTAAAGGATGGGCAAACGAAATTATTTAGTTTTAAAAGGTGGGCAATCGAAATTATTTAGTTTTAAGAGTGGGCAAACGAAAAAAACAAATTTTAAAGGGTGGGCAAACGAAATAATTTATTTTTAAAGGATGGGCAAACGTTAAAAATGAATTTTAAAGGATGGGCAAACGAAATTATTTAGTTTTAAAAGGTGGGCAATCGAAATTATTTAGTTTTAAGAGTGGGCAAACGAAAAAAACAAATTTTAAAGGGTGGGCAAACGAAATAATTTATTTTTAAAGGATGGGCAAACGAAATTATTTAGTTTTAAAAGGTGGGCAATCGAAATTATTTAGTTTTAAGAGTGGGCAAACGAAAAAAACAAATTTTAAAGGGTGGGCAAACGAAATAATTTATTTTTAAAGGGTGGGCAAACGTTAAAAATGAATTTTAAAGGATGGGCAAACGAAATTATTAAGTTTTAAAAGGTGGGCAATCGAAATTATTTAGTTTTAAGAGTGGGCAAACGAAAAAAACAAATTTTAAAGGGTGGGCAAACGTTAAAAATGAATTTTAAAGGATGGGCAAACGAAATTATTTAGTTTTAAAAGGTGGGCAATCGAAATTATTTAGTTTTAAGAGTGGGCAAACGAAAAAAACAAATTTTAAAGGGTGGGCAAACGAAATAATTTATTTTTAAAGGGTGGGCAAACGTTAAAAATGAATTTTAAAGGATGGGCAAACGAAATTATTTAGTTTTAAAAGGTGGGCAATCGAAATTATTTAGTTTTAAGAGTGGGCAAACGAAAAAAACAAATTTTAAAGGGTGGGCAAACGAAATAATTTATTTTTAAAGGATGGGCAAACGAAATTATTTAGTTTTAAAAGGTGGGCAATCGAAATTATTTAGTTTTAAGAGTGGGCAAACGAAAAAAACAAATTTTAAAGGGTGGGCAAACGAAATAATTTATTTTTAAAGGGTGGGCAAACGTTAAAAATGAATTTTGAAGGATGGGCAAACGAAATTATTTAGTTTTAAATGGTGGGCAAACGTTTTTTTTGGAAATTTTTATTTTAAAGAGGTGGGCTAACGAAATTGGGTGTATTTTAAATGTGGGCAATCGAAAAAAAATTTTTGTTAAAGGTTTTTTAAAGGGTGGGCAAACGATAAAAACTAATAATAATGGTTGGGCAAACCTTTTTTGTTGATAATATTTGGTTTTAAGAGATGGGCAAACGATTTACTCTCTGATTAGACCGAGGTAAACTTAAAAGCCTTATATTTTCTAAAGTATAAATTTTTTCAAAATTCTAAAGGGTGGGCAAACGTGGGCAAACGATGTTATTGCGATTTAAAAAAAAAAATTTTGAAAAAAGCGAAATTTTTGATTTTCGAAAATTTTCGAACTTTTTCGAAAATTCATATCTCAAAAACTGGACGTGGGCAAAAAAAACTAATTGGTGGGCAAACATGGGCAAAAAATGGGCAAACGATTCCAGCTTTCAAATTTCAAAAATTCGATTTTTCCGACCCCAGCTTCTTTGAGCTATTCAACTTGAATTAACCCCTTCCATTAAGGATCTCGACGCGGAACCACTGTGCCCGCTGGGCGTTGTTCGCCTGACGTTGGTTGTTCGTTTGGGGGATACGAATACGAGTATGTTGTTGCGGCTGCTGTTGTTACTGCTACCTCTGCGGTGTGTGTGGGTTTTGTGAACAGGTAGTTTTCGTCTTATTTGGTTTTTGGCCAACATTTTTAAGGCTGAAAGGAAAGGAAAGTAAAAGCCGCTGCGCTCGACTGTTCTTCGTTCTTCGGGGTTCCCCTGCTTCTGCCTCCCCAGATCTCCGCATTCGAAAAGGATGAAAATTAAAACAGTCTTAAAAAACATGACAGGCAGGCAGTCAGTCGGCCGCACAACCCCGAAATTAGTTGACAAGGATGAAAGGAGCAGAAAAGTGGACTGGGACTGAAGAGCCCGAAAATGAAACCGGCTCCGTGCTGAGCCGTGTTGTTGATGGAAGATTTACATAATGCAGATGATGGTGGCACCGTCGTGTGGGAATTTTATTAATGAAAGAATTATGAGAGGTTACATAATGAGGAGCCCCACACCGACCAACTTGCTGATGGCATCGATAAAGTCCGGTTCCCCTGCGTGTGTGTTTGTTCTCTTGTTCCATTCGACGCGGCAACTAATAACGAACCAATGTCCTAGCCCACTGGACTCATTCCACTCGAATCCATTAGCCGCAGCTCATTGTTTGAGTCGACACAACAAATTAACAAAGTTTTCCGAAGAAATACGTAATTGAGGGTCAGTTAGGAGAGACCTTTCCCTTGAACTAATTTGACAACTCTTAAGGCGAAATTAACGGTCACATTTGGATAGGGTTTCGGGTTATTCTATATTTTACATGACAGAGTGGAGCAGAAACAAGAAACGTAATGGTAACACATGCTTTGCTTTTAGCCAATCTGCGGATGCGGAATGGAAACTGTTGCCAATTTCAAATCGCAATACGCACCTGTCACATAAATCACAGTCCAAATGTGATTTATTAGCTATTCATATTAGTTACTTTGGCTCCTGAGGGGCTCCGAACAACAGACACACGCTAATATAAAATAAGCAATATATGTAGGTATGTGTATACCATATGTATCTATGAGATATATTGTGTTCGCCGTCTTGCCAGCTGCAAAGCTCCGCCTTTATTTTTCGTTTTTATTTGTGGTCTGTAAAATATTGAAATTGAGTGCAAACTACTTGAACTCTTGCCAGTGCCCTGTGTGGCGAACCACCTCGCAGATACATTATTAAAATGATATAAAGTAGCTGAGACATGAGTGCAAAGTATCTGCAAGTTGCATGCGAATTGGCAATGAACTCGGGCCAAGTGGCTGCCGTGCAATGGCCCTAAGTTATGGGCGAAAGTATCTCGTTGTGCTGCTATTTTCGGGAATTTCTTACGGAGGCCCCGCTTAACTTTGCTAAGCATGTGAAAATGTATCTGCGGATTAGAGCGAGGAATGTATGTAGAAATATTTACGTAATCTGCGCTGTGTATCTTTGAGTTTGAGTTAACTGATACAGCTGAGGCTGCGTGAGAAAGTTATGAAACATGGAAGTGATTTGGATAAATTTGTAGATATATTCATATTCATATGTTAACTACGATAAATATAATTTCGAACAAAAAAGAATTAAAGAATTTCAAAAAGAATCTACCAAATGCGTGCTGATAGAATACGAAATTGTTGTCTTCGTTAGCTGCAATTTTATCTTAAATTACCCCGCACATTAACCATAAAATTTACGATACTTGCAAACGTCCGTTAGCCATAAAATACCCACCCAAGTGACTGCGGACTAAGAACCTAAGGTGTATGTTTGTATGTACATATGTAAAGGTAGGGGCACAAACTACCAACTATCTAAATGTATATAAATATCATAGAAACCAAAAACATGCTTGGCCATCCAGATACAGCTCCTTGTGAAGAAACTAATTTTAATTACGATTTCCGTGCATTCCACTCAGTCTTGGCCCAATCCCATCTCCTCTTTTAGCATCCCTTTACAGCGGCGTTCCATAAAAACCAGTCTCAAATGCGTACATTTTGGCTAGATTATGCAGAAGATACAAAAAGCACACACTCGGAGCATAAAGCTGGAGAGGATAGCTACGCTGTTAACTTTTATTGGCGAGCTTTAAAGCAAATTTGTCTTGGGCATTTCAGTTGGCTACTGCCTCTTCCCGCTGCATTATGGCTAAAAAAGATTTATGACACTGCCGCGCGTACACGGCGCATACAAAAATTGTTGAAAACAATTAGAATATTTTAGCAACGACCAGGGGAGACTATAAAAGTTATATGAAGAACCCGACGAGTTTCGTGTTAACAGCAAGAGCGGGGCAAGCGCGAGGGACCCGGTTGTAAAAATTATGCGCCAAAATGACTTTGACTTGACAGCAGTCGCGACTGGCGTGTAGCGACCATCCCTCTGTTGGCCTCGTTTTTATGGTCATAACTAAGTAGCAGTCATTGTTTCATATGACTTATAATTTGGCACACATTTACGATCTCTTCGGCCGTAGAGAAACGAGGAACCTTAGCTGGGGAAAGACCAACCAACCTCCCAAGGCAACGTCAACAGACCGTCATCAAAGCCGCTGCTGCTCCATGATACAACATAAATGACGCTAGCATGGGTTGACAATAAAATAGGGCAAGTCCGAGGCGAAGGTAAAAAAAAGGGACATAAAGAAAGTATTTTAGTCCTTCCGAATACCTGGAATTTCTTTTACGAAATACACCTGGATATGTGAACCACCCTCCCATAATCATCAGCAGCTAGGATCAATCATATTATAAAAATAACAATTATTTTCTGCTAAGCATTGCTTATTAAGTTCTACTAACTCTCAATCTCACCTCGCAGCGGCCATGCACTCTCTCTGCCATATCGTTTGCAGCACCGGCAGCAGCCAAAACCCACTCCTATTTTACGGTTTCCTCATATCTATCTGCGTGTCGATTTAGTAAGCGCTATACGACTCGAACTTCAAAATGAGCCGCAGGCCTCAATCACATCCAAGCACAAGCAAACGAGGCAGCCAACCAAACAACCTAGCATCCATCCATCCCAGCTTTTCCATCGACTCGGAATAATTTTATTTTGTCCGCCTGCCGCTGCCGCCGCCGCCTGGCCTGTGTTTTCTTTCATTCGCTGCACATTTTCCATTTCATAAAGCAGCCAGCTCGGCCTGTTTATGATTTAAGTTCGCTGGGAGAGGCTGCTTATTAGAGGCTGACTTCCTTCTCTATGGAAAGAAATCCAGAGGGGGAGGTGACGGGCGGCGAAATGTCGGCGACGCATTAATGATTGTTAGTGAGTTGTGAAATTGCTCTAACTGCACTTCAAGCAGCAAGGCAAAGCAAAGCAGCCAGAGCGGCTTCCACACCATTTGGCCTGACCAGCATCGAGAATCCAGCATCCGTATCTGACTCTTTCCGGCAGGTTCTCGGGCTCAGAAGCCAACGAGGCAACGGACCAACCCGTTCGCATATTAAAGAGTAAATTTTTCAATTTCACAGACATTAAACGCGGCTGCTGCTGTCTCCGCTTAACTTAAGCTAAACGCTCCGCCTTGGGCCAATTCCAGCCCCCCGGCTCCCTGCCTCTTCTTTCGCCGGCTTGAATTTGAGCCGAGTCGAGTCTGCACTCAGTTTAGCCATTAAATAGTTTGTTAAAATTTGCCTTATTAGATTATTAAATTTTCGCAGTTTAAGCTAAATTCGTTTTGGCATTTTCGGGGACCCGAAACGTACACAGAAAACAATATTTTAAGTGTTTTGATTAATGGACGAGTAGAACATTTTGGAATGATAAATGTACACGGGCTCTATGATGCATAAAAATGTCAAAAGTCTGGACTAAGTTCATAAAATGCTAATGGTGTTTGGGAATATAATTTAGTTTTTGATGTTATTTTTTTTAATTTGGTTAAACTATAATATTTCTTGAAAATAAGGTTAAAATAAGTATTATGTGCAATTTCTGTTGTGAAATCTAAGATTTTTGCAAATGGACTAAAGGCGGGAAGTAATGGCTGAACATTTCTCCAACTGGCCAGTAAATCATTTCTAATCCATCGCTTCTCGGCATTGTTTGGGCCCTAACCACCATCCGTGCAAGCCCTGGATCTACATACCACACACAGATACACACGCACATGTGGGCCAAAATGTATCTGCAGCTTGCATAACTCTTCTTTCGCCACGTGTATGAAAGGAAGCAGGAAGGGCGGACGGTGGAAGGGGGAAATGGGGCTGAAGGCTGAACGGCCAAATTCGCATTACCCCCCAGAGTGCATGCCTGCCATGTCCTCATCCTCGTTCTCAGGCCCTCCTTTTCGAAACCTCCTCTTCTCCCTGCGAACCTCATCATGGTGTTCACTATCGCCATCGATGTGTGTAAGTTGGTTTATCGACATGTGCGCACTGGTGAAAGACTGAGGAAGATACGGTCGAAATTCCTAAAGAGGAAGTTCCTCAAGATTAAATTTATTTTGGGCAACTTGAAGAAAATTCTTGAGAACTGACGTTTAGGTACAGAAAAGAATTGCAGAGTGCCGACGTTTGGTATTAATATTGAGAGCGAATATGTATTTATTATTACTTCTGGAGATATATAGTTTTAAATGCATAAAAAGATTTGTATCTAAACTCACTTGAGAATTTCGGTCCTATGGCGATATTGGCTTCCGCATATAAAACTATAAGTAAAGGGAGATAAAATTAAAATTTATTAATGACAAATTGTGTTTACGTACGTAAATTTTAAATATAAGTAATAAATAATCTATTAAGTTTTTAATTTCAAAATCCAGATAAATAGCTTTAAACATTTTTCTGACATTCTGTACTCCTGACTAGTCTCACAATTGTATTTGGTGAATGGTTCGTTGTAGGCAGCATAGGCTGTAAGCTCTATATAAGGCAATAAGGGAAGGTGTGGGCAGGAGGTAAGTGGGTGACTGGGGTGTTCAAATGCAGTTCCCTGTACGGGGCTTTTGTTGCTACTGGCCATATGCCAATTTTCGGTAAACTAACTTGCCTAAACTCGACAAGCAAATTGCCTTCATTAAGATACATGCTTGCTACCTACAATTTAGGCACACATACGTGCATATATACATTGCTAGGCGTGTGTGTACCTCCGTGGACATGTAGTGGAACCTACCATCTTCATTCAATGTGCATTTTACTAGCGACCTGCACTTCTTCTACTTTGGGTATCCCTATTTTCAACGTTTTTTTTTTTTTTTTTCTTTTTTTCCCAATTTTATTTGGAGAGCTTCTCTAACAAGCGAAGCGATGACGACGACGTTGACTACGTCAATTGGGTCAGAGCGGCAACGGCAAGAACAACAATATGGACAACAACAACCACAGCGATTTCAATAGATATATGGAAGAATATGGGGGCTCGATCCACTGGAAAAGCGGGCGCAACAGTAGCCATTTTAAGACGCCCACACATCGAACCCCCGAAAGCACACATTTCCAAATCAAATACCAAAAAAAAATAATAACAAAATGGAAAGCCTAAGCCCAAATATACAAAACGCAACCCATAATGAATGGAGAAAGAGTGTTAGAAATGCTTTTTGCTTTGGTTTCTCTACTATTTTTCTTCGCATTTCGTGTTGCTTTGCATACACATTAAAGTTAATTTCGAATCGCTTTTAAATTAGCTTAATTCGCATTAAGTGAGCTGAAATAAAACTCACGCCTACAAAAACTAAAGGAAGAGGCTACAGCAAACAAGAAAGCATGAGTGTGAATGGGATTTTAAAATGGGCTGTGGTTTGGGATATACCCAAAACTTCGGATATTTGTTAATTAAATTCCAATTTATTATCAAGTGAATATCTTTAATTCATATATTTTTACTATAATCGTAACTTTAAAATTTAATATATTCAAAAACAATCAATTTTATATTGGATTGAAATATGTAACCTCTTATTTATTTAACTTTTTTCTTTTTATGCCTTAAGAGATCTTCAGGTGCCAGAACACCCTTCATACCCTTTACACTCTCGAAAGCAGAGCTCAACCGGCAGCTAAACATTTAAATGTTGTACAAAAGCAATAACAAACCAACTTAAGCTGCGGAGACCTCCGAATACGAAAAAAGTGCTGAGGCTGAAACTCAACCTGAAGCTACATGCTCGAAAGACACAATCCCAGCTGCACACACAGATACATTTTGTATCTGGAGAGCGGCGAAGGCGTTCGACGGAAAGAAAACAAAAACCGCCCGCAGCCAAAAAGTCAAGCCGAAGAACCATCAACATCAACACCATCAGAGGAAGATTCAGAAGGCAAGTGGCAAACTTTAAGATACATTTCGGTTGCTGCTGTCGATTGGCGACGGCCACAAAATTTTTTTTAAACGCTAGAACGCCTCTTTCCAACACTTTTGCAATGAAAAAACCGCAAAAAAAAGTTTTTTCTCTCTTTTTGCAGTCGCTGCGGTTTTTTGGTTTTATTATTGCTGGTTTTGTTTGTATCTTTTTTTTTAGTCCGGCTTGCAGATTCTTTTGAACAATTATTTGAACTCGCAGTTTTGCGGCCTTTTTGGGTTAAAGTCGCAAGAGCAATGAAACAAATGAAACGAAATGATGTTGAAAAATTTAAATACATTGCAGGGAAAAAAAAGAAATTCCAATTATCAATTAAGTCAACTCCGTGCTGCTGCTGAATGTAATAAAAAACAGAGGCAGACGAACGATGCAGGAACTGGATTCTGGGATTCTGGACTTGGACTGCGATGTCTGGGATTCGGTTTCCTGTCTCTCTGCGAGAGAAATATTATTCGGCGAAAACGACGAGAGAAGGCTGAACAAAAAGATAAAAACATTAATTATTATTAATTGCTTTTTCTTTCTCTCTCCCTCGTTGCGCATTCTGTGTATTCTTAATAATATTTTTTCCCGTGTTTTTATTGTATTTAATGCCGTTTTGGCCTTTGTTTCATCTTGTTTTATGTGCGCGCATTTTCTCTCATTTGGACCTTTTTTTTCCCCAAGATCCTTTTGGCCACAATGTCTCCGTGTCCCTTTTATTATTCCTGCCGTTTTTCTTCTGTATGTGCGATTTAAGCCCTTGAAGGCAATCTCTGGGTCGAGATTAAACCTGTTCTTTAGTTAAGTTTTTTGGCTGGGAATAAAAACTGAATCATTTGGCTGTGTGTCTGAAGCTAATCGGAATGACAAGATTCTAATTTGGAAGATTTACAAATTCTTGTTTTCATTTTGCTGGTTGGGTTTGTATTCTTTTTCATTTCATTTCTGCGTGGGCAGCAACTTGTTTGACAAATTGCTGGGTTTTATTTGGGCCGAGAGCGTGAGGGCTGATTTAAAAAAAAATGCAAATTTATATACAATTAAATTTATTAGATTGAAAAGATATGGTGGAAGAAGAACCATTAGCTGTAAAAATTCAATATTTCGGCAAGAGAGGTTTAATTGATTCCTAATCGTACATTACTATACCATTTACCATGATGTTCGTGTGAAAACTTTTGTGTAGGTACTTGTGATATGATTTATTCTATACATCCTTCTAGACCCGGTTATGCAGTCTTGCCACAAAAGTTTGCCTGTTAGCAGGCGATGAACCGAACGGCCAAGCGAAAATTGCCAAGTTTATCGATCAGCTCGGAAAACTAAATAAAATAAACTGCAACAATTTGCAAAAAGCCAAAAGTGGCAGCTCGTTGGCTCCCAGGACATTGCTGCCGGTCCTGGCCACTGGGAACATTCTCAGCATGCCTGTCGACACTTTCGCTTTAATTAAAAACTTACAAAAACCTCCTCGCACACACACAATGTCCATAAAATTTGCCAAGCAGAAGTTGAAGATGCCCCACAAAGAAAAAGGAGTAGGAACTGAAGAATTCGCATAAAGTGCAGCTAAAGTAAATCTAGTTAAACCCACAAGCAATCAAAAAAAAATAAGGAACAAGACCGTGCAATTCATATATGTATGGGGAACAAAAAATACATTCCGAAAAAAATGGCTTAAGTATATATATATATATATATATATATATATATATATGTATATTTAATTGGACATTTGTTTTTAATATGTTTATTTTTGATTATTACAGATATTCTAAGCTACAATATCCTAAGCGACAATGCCTCACTCAACGCTTTGATCTCGTTCATGGGCTAAAAAGGGTATCAGAGTGAAAAGAAAGTTTCACCGCATGCATTTCCCCAGAAAACTTTATTATTATTCGCATATTTATTTTTCTTTGGACTAAACCAGAGGCAGAACCGAAACCAGAATGAGAACGAGAGCTCGAAGCCACAAACGACAGTGCATAAAATATATTTTTGCTTTTTACTGAAAATTTCCATGCATGTTTCATGTACGCCCCCCAACCTCAAAGTTATATCTGGTGTATAAATTTGCGTATGCATTTTTTGGATGATGAGGTTTGGGGTGGGTTTTCTGGGGTTCTGGGGGATAGAAAGCGATTGTCTGCTTGTTTATGCTAAAGCAAAGAGAACCAGGCAACTCGGCGAGGATCTGAAAAACGCAAACAAAGCCTTTTTGTCGGGGCCATATGCTGGATTTCGCTTCCTTTCAAAATATTCCCTTTTGCTTTTGAATCTAAAAAATGTTTAGACAAATTAAAAATAGTAAGAGTAAAGGTTCTATGGACGGTGGAGAATTTATTTTCTGCGTTGGTAACGCGCATTTGGGTCAAGGTGTTTGTTTTCCGTTTTTATTATTCTTATTGTTGCTGTCGACTTGTTTTTGCTTTATTATGAAAATTGCAGCAACGACAACAATGTATTGTTTTCCTTGTTATTATTTTTGTTGTTAGCGCTGTCATTATGAAAGCGAAATGCAGGACAACGACAAAAAGGAATAAACACCACTACCGCCCACATATGCATATAATATGTGCTTGATTAAAGTGTTCGTGGCGTGTTAGCCATGCCAAAACGCTAAAAAAAATAAGTTGCCAACTATAAACCATTTCCACGTGAAGCTACAATTTATATCGGCACACTGAAACTGCAGATATTCTACATGAACGTAAATACGATAATCGTTCTCAAATCGAGCTTCTAGTGAATTATCAATGGAATTGTTTAAATTGCTATTCAAATAGAACATATTTGTTCAATCTCTTTAGGTTTTCAAAATTAGTGATTAACCGTGCAAGGGAACGTCCTTTCGGTGGCGTTTGAACGTGTATAAGATGTGGGGGCGACGGTGTTCCTTCGAATCACGAGTCAAGAAATAATCAATAAAAATAAAATATATCACACGGCGTTCCCATTGCCGCCAGCCGGTAACGGTTAGCTTTACCGTTACCGCTACCACTTCCCGATATGCCCGTTACACCAAAGTACCCGGTTCCTTATTTTTCGGTTTGGCTCAGTACGCTGCTCATTTCGTGTTCATGTCCCATTATACCGAAAAATAATATTCTTCTTATACATATACAAATGTACGCCGCACACATTGTACTCTTCCTACCTTTCACCAGTTCTTGCCGCTTTGGTGTAATTTTTTCTGTTGTTTCTTTTTGCCACCAGCGCGAAGTAGGAGGAAGAAGCAGCAGCACGCACGCGCAGGGGTGGCTAGCGATGGCGCGGGAAGGTGTCCAGAGGTGGAGGTTATGGCACCCCTAGTTGGCTTGGCTGATTTTCATGCCTGTGTCATGTTATTGGGCAAATTGTACAATGTTAAAACCAGCCACAGTAAAATTTCGCTGGCAACGCGTTGCGCGGAGCGGAGTGGGGCGGAGGGAACTATGAAAATTGGATAGTAGGGGTCGCCTATAAGCGACATATCAGGGTGAAGTGAAATTCCTTTAAAATCCTTCCCAATAGCTCCGCGCACACAGACAGTTGTTGCTCGCGAAAAACGGCGATGACAACCACCATCGCATCGAAAAGGGGAGCTCGAATCGAAAACAAGACCTATGGGTAGGAAAATATGGAAAATGGGATGGGAGCATATTTAAAATTTAATCGATTTATGGGGCGGAAAAGTTCAAACTGATTTTTAAGGAACTTCCGAACTATCAGAAACTTCAATCTAAAATGGGAACTATTGAGGATTGTGGTTTGATTTTGGAATTGAATGAAGGGTTCATTGATGAAGAAATCAAAGACCTACTAAAGTGAATTGAGTTTAATAGTTAGATGGTTTTAAATTTCCTTCACGTGTACGAAAACATATACCTCACATCCCAAACATATCACTATATGTTTCAAAAAGGATAATGTTTTCCATCCCATCCCCCTTTTCATCTGGACTCCGAAAACTACGGTTTCCCGCTGGCTAATTTTACTGGCAATCGATCTGTTTTTAATGCCCTTCGGCCTGCAGTTTCCCACATGTCATTGTTCGTTGCCACTTCACTTCATTCATGCGGATCCGCACTGAACGGCAATCTTTTTGGCCTGCACTGGAAAGAGGGAGGGAGGAGAACAGTTTTTGGATTTTTTCTATATTTATTTCATTGCAGCAAAATGTCCTTTGTATTGTCGGGACACGGCGTTGATTTTGTTGCTCAGTTTCTGTTCAACATGCCTCCGCTTTCGCACTTCTTTTCTTGCTTCCCTCATCGATTATGCCCAGCCAGAAAAGATAGAGAACATCCTCCAGCCACATTTATACTATACATGTATGTAAGTATATATCTGGAGGAGGATTCGTGTGAAATTTCGTATGCGGCCTTTGTGTTTGAGTGTTGCGCACACTTGAGTGCACAATGGGGAAACCTTTTCGCACGCCACACACATTCTCACGCACACGCTCGCAGGCACAAGGATTCAGGGGATGCAGGATGAGGGCAGCAGGCAGAGGAAGAGCCCACAGAGGAAGTTGTCTTTTGCACTAAGTAACTGTTTTAGTTTCAACCGAGGACTGTGTTAATTGCAATTATGCAATGACTGCCTATGTTCCCGTTTTCCTCGACCCCACGCCCCACCACACCACCAGCCTCGCATCCTCTTTCCAGCACATCCTTGCGAATGTCACATTCCGGCAATTGCATTGATGGCAGAAATCTGCTGCTGCCATTCCTCCTTGCCCACTTCTTCTTCTTCCTCTTCCCCACTCTCCAGGCGTGGCAAGATTATTGTGACACAATTTTATGCATTGCGCCCGTCGACACAGTGTGTGTGCTCTGGTGGTGGGTGGGCGGTGTAACTACAGCGGTTCCATGTTAAATAAATCTATGATTCGATATCCTGCAGCCGATGCTGCCTAATTAAAGGCATCAGCCACCCGATTCCCTGATGTTCTGGCCAGGCTACTCAGGTCTCGTTTTGCCATCAACATGTGGCTCAGCAGGCATCAACACTGTGGTGAAAAGATACATTCGCCTCAGAATGAATAATTAAGAATTAGATTTACCGAAAATGTACCAAGAAATCGTAAAAATGTTTTAAGACATATGTATACAACTATCTAACAATAATGTAATAATTGAAGCATAAAGATTCTTTCAAGGGTTCAAAAAAAAATGCACTTTAATTTCGAGATATAGACATTTGCAGTGTAGGACCTGCCATCCTGCACCATTATTGCACAAACGCAC
Source organism: Drosophila melanogaster (assembly GCF_000001215.4). Classification (NCBI taxonomy): domain Eukaryota; kingdom Metazoa; phylum Arthropoda; class Insecta; order Diptera; family Drosophilidae; genus Drosophila; species Drosophila melanogaster. Next base: position 21,035,554 of record NT_033779.5, read on the forward strand.
ACAAATATGAGCTGCTGTGTAAGAGTGGGTGGTTGCGTGGCTGGTGGAGTTATGGCACATGCCACACACCGCCCTACCACATGCCACATGCTTCGGCAGCGCCACGTTCCGTTCCATTATGCCACTCTCGACGGCAACTAGTTATGCGGCGGATGTGTCTGTGGGCGTGGCAGGCGAATGGAGATTGGAGAAGGGAGGCAGAAGGCAGGAGGCGAACCACCCAACAATCAGCCGACTTCGAAGGCCAAGAAAAACCACTAAGACTATTATAGAGAAGGTCCCGACTTCCAAAATACCTATTGTTCAGCCTGCCGCACGAAAGGATTTGGTCGCTTCCAGGGGCTACGTTTGGAAAACAATTTGCCAAATGGAAGATTCGTTTCCGTTTTATTTTCATATATTGTAGTTTTTAAATGCAACTGTTTCGACACTTTCGGGCACATCAGACGACTAAGAGGTACTAAAGAGAAAAGGAAAAGGAGAAGCAGCCGCGTGTCCTCGATCCACTCTGCGTCCCTTCACTGATTTTCTTCGGTTGTGAGTCTGCATTTAAGTGCTACCAAAATTGCCTTTTTAAAGGATTTCCACACGCACACATGTCCTCAATGCCTGGGTGTCTTTTACGCTTGTCAACGTCCTCGACATCGTTGTCGATTTTTGTGCCATTTCTTCTGCCTTTCCAATTGATGCATCTATCTTAGGGCATTTCCCTTTTCACTCCCCTGCAATTTTCATCGCTCCTTTCCCTTCCTTTTCTTTTCTTTTCCTTTTCTTTCCGATTTCCTTCCCTCTTTTCTGTGGCACTTTGCCAGGCTACGCATTTTCAAACTCAATTCGTGTGATAAACTAGAATAAAACTGCTCGTAATTCCATTTTTTATTCTTTTAGGTATGGTTGTTTTTGAGTCGGCCATGTTCTCCCACATGCATTTCACTTTTATTTGAGCCCTTTCGCTATGCAGATACTTTTTTTTCAGCAAATTGCATTTTCTATGTCAAAGGCGCTTAATTTACTTTTCCTTTGCCTTTTTTCTGCTGCAACTTTTAGTTTTACTTGGTTGAAGCGTTTGTCTTGTGTTTTTGGCATGTAATTTGCCATGGGATTATTCGAAAATTGCTTTTCTTGCCAGCGGTTGTCATTTTGATTTATTTTTTTATCGAATGAATGTTAAATGGAAGTTCGTTTCGTGTCTGGTCAATAATTAAAGCGCCAGCAATTAAATAATAATAACCCAATGGGGAAGAAGGCCGTAATGCAAATGATAAGTTCTTTTTAACACGATTTACTTTGCACATTTCCAGTTAATGTCCATAAATTCAGAAAGGAGGAAAATGCTCGCCTCCTGACGAATGCAAAACCCCTTTTCCCGCAGTAATTAAAGCGCATTATAGACATACTGGCCCAAAAAATGAGCGAAAAAAATGGTAAAAAAAATACTGCAGTTGCTTAACACTAACAGAACGGAAAATGCAGATTATAATTTCGTAAAACACGGGCTTGCGACCCAATAATTAATGTTGCGACCCTTAAGAAAGCCCCAAAGAAGTTTCAATTGTTTTGATCGCTTTGGAGAATTGCGGTGCTGAAGTTGGGGTAAACAAAGGCACCAAATGTGGCACGTAAACATAAATGAATCCAGGCTAAGGCCAGTTGAGAGAAATACGAGTAAACAATGAGGTTGTTTTTCTACGAAACTCCAAGAAAATTAACCTCCGCAAAGGTTTCAATTGCATTCCAGAGTAAACAAATTTGTGGAATCGAAAACAATTGGAAATGAGTCTTTGTAGGAGAGTAAATAGACGAGCCAGTAGTGAAAAGTAGTTATTTCAGGGCCAGTGATTGGCTATCAATTTCTTTTTCATCGAAACATCCATCTCTTTAGCTTATTTTCTATATAAAAGCATTCGCCAGGAAAAATCTGCTTTAAAGCTCAATAATTTTGGTTAGTTTATGTTTGAAAATAAGAAGCAATTATATTGTACTTTTAAAATAAAAACTAAGAAACTAATTAATATCAATTGGGCAATGAACAATATCTAATTTTAATATCTATTAAGAATCTATAATTATGATAGATATTTTGTTGTATATATTCAATTAATTTTAATATGTCCTGTTCCCTAAAACCATAAGAGAGCGTGTTAGATAATTCCTACTTATATCATAGAACGGTCCTAATAATTTATGTATACGCTTTAAAGAATGGAAGGCAGCTCCTTCACAGAATTTAATAAAATTAGCCCAACACTTTCCCCAGCCGGGCTCAACTTCTTTGGCCATTTGTAAACATATTTCGGCTTAAAAGTTTTTTGCCACCAGCAGTGGCGGCGCTTGTTTGGTTTATGTTTGCCATGTAAACAAATAAACAAATGAACAATAAACACGTATATACCCACGTATATACACACATATATATTTTTACGAGGGAAAACACAAATATAGTAAGACGAGGCCGACGGGATGTGGTTTATAGAACTCGACAAGTGCATTTGCATTTGCCTTTTCAGCTGCGGCAAAATTGAAGTTGAAGTTGAGAGAACCGTTTAAGATGCAATTAAATCCCTTGACCCCACTCGGCTCATTAGGCATGACTCGAAATTCCAAACTAATTGCACAAGCGGGGCACTCAGACAAAAGAAGACAAAAGGCAAAACGTGGGAAATGGAGACGCATTGGATTGCAGATGATATTGCAATCATGACGAACCCGAGAACCCAAATCCGAACCCCGAGCTCAAAACAAACCCAACGAATCGAAATGGAAATATAAAAGGAAAATGAAAATCAAAATGAAAAACGGTTCCAAGGTGTGGTCTTTGAAGTGAAGTTCAAATTGCAAACCAAAAGATTGCAAAAGCCCAGCGAATGCACGGCCAATTGAATCATCGCCAAGTCTTCAATGCAAAACTTAGTTTTTCAGTTCATTTAAATGCTAAGCATGCGATGCTCGCTTTGGAAAACTTTAAGCGACAAAACCGCAGCCAGCCGACCGAACTTTATCTAGACCATTAAGTTTTACAAAGGAAAATATGTCAGCTAAGTGCTGTTTTTCGAAAGAGAGTAGGGGTTTTTGGGGGCTCGAGAACGGGCAACTTCTAACATCAAACCGACGAACCGCGAGATGATGACTCAGCCAGAGTCAACAAGCGAACTTAGCAGCAATAAAACACGGCCTCAAAAGACACTTACAGCTCAAACAGGCCGGGTTGCCACAGACAGCTTAAATATGTATCTATATCGCTCATATGCTCTTCAATATTTGTTACACTGAGCTACAGGGAAGCGAGTTTTGGGCAGAAAAAAAAAATGTGCCGAAACAAAATAATGTGGTAAACCTTTTTTCTTCACTTTTTCACTTTTACCAACAAATTAAAACATAAAAACAGTGGGTTTCTTAATCGGTCTGCATGGAATGAAAATATAATTTAAAATTGAGGTATTCCTTGCTGTGAAGTGTAAACAAATGGTGTCTTCGAGGCTGGAATGAATCTTCTAGTAGTTCTAATTTGCCCGGGTCATGCGTCGAGGTTAATGAGTCATATCATCATTATTATCTCGACACTGAGGCAACCAAGAAAAGTTAAAAAGTAGAAATAGAGGGACATCATCATCATCACAATTAAGCGGGGCCACACATTAAAATATAATTTCAGAGACAAGGCTGACAAAGCGCTTTTGTTTTGTAACTTAGATGCAATTAAATGTAAATAAATTCACAATTTAGTCGTATGTTTTTTTCGAATGTTTTTCGGGGTTTTTCGCCTCCGTTTGTCTGCTTATTTTTTCTTTTTTGCCCCTCGTTTAGTTGGGTTTGTTGTCGGTTTGGTGACCCGATTTCCGCAATTTAATGACTTTTGTTTGACCAGCGGATAATTGCTGGGAACAAAAAAAGTGCCCAAGAACAAGAGGAATTGCGGAACTTTCTTTTTTCCTCATTTACTTTTTGCCAGGCCTCACTTAATTCTCTTTCAGTTTCGTGCGTCTTTTGTTTGTCTTAGTTTTTCCTCTCATCTGATTGTCTTTCCCTGCCACTGTCTTTTCCTTCATCTACAATATATATATAACTATGGTATATACCCATTTTTGGTCAATTTTCTGAGGCTCCTAACGAGCTGTTGATAATACTAAGCAAAGGCGCACATTTATTGACTTTTTGTGGCATTTGTGGATTTTAGATTTGTGGCATTAGATCTTTCTATCTCGCTTTAGCCGCGTGTATTTGTCTTTGTTTGACCCGCTACGGAAATGAGCCGTGCCTGTTTTTTTCTAGGGTTCAAGGTTCAAGGTTGTCCTCCCACTCCTCCCTAATTTTTTTTTTTCCGTTGCCATTGATATCTTTGTTACACACCCGAGCTCGCACACACATTGAAGGATAAGACAGCCATAGAAGCCATTTGCTAGAAAGGGACGGGCCGCAGTAAAAGAGATGGGTGGGCGACAAAAGACGACGAGAAGAGGGGAGAGGAAAACTAAGAGTTTGGCTGCAATTTGGTTGGAGAGACATTAAGAAGCGGAAGTTGATAAGAAAGGCAAGCAAAATGTTATTTATAGATAACCAAAGCTATTCGATGGAAATATGTACATACACAAAGAATGGGAAATCTGGGATAGGTAATCGGAAAGAAATCAAAGGGTTGGCTCAAGTGGATAGGAAAGTGTTTAATTTTCGTGTAATTCGTGGTACCTAGATATAAAGCATTATTATTTTAGACATTGACTGTGCAAGTCGACCTCAACTCAACGTCGCCGCCCTTTACATTTCACAATTTGTATCCCCAGATATCTTAGTTAAAAGCTAGGAGCCATTCCTGGAAACACACTTTAAAGTTCATATTTTCATGGTTTATTATTATTGTTTTCAACTCGAGCTGATTCATCCAACCGAAGTGCAGTGCTTAGGACTTAAGACCCAAGAAATACGCTCTGGCGGAGAAAAAATAAAACAACTCAACCCAAAGACCTTAATCCGAAGAACATTAGGCATACATAAGCTCACAGGCAGACAGACAGAAAAAATGTTGTATGCCTGAATTATAATTCAATTTATGACCCCGTCCAAATGGCTTAAACTACTTCCCAAATCCTTTATCAGCGGCCACTTCGATATGCAAGACCTGAGCTGAATGCATTATCCTCCGAAAGCGATTTCCCGCCCGAAACCCTCGTCAAAAACCTGATAGATTTCAGTCAGTGGTAAAAAGACCAAGGGAATCCCGCCGGAAGCACCTACCCAAGCCAAACAACCTCCATATCCCGCTCCCTCATTAGCATACAAATGTGTCAGAACAAACAACCAAATAACCGAAAGGAACTGAAATATTTAAAGTCCGAAAGAAACGAAAAGAGCCGTCCGAAGAAATACAAATTGGGAGTGGGCAGCGTGATTTCTTGACTAATTTTTATGACACTTTTCACTTTATGAGGTGGCCCGGCTAATTCCAAGGCCTTTTTCTTTTTATCCCCTACTTTATTTACCTTCGGCTCTTATTGAACGAAGGAACGACGAATAAACCATATGCATGTACCCCAGGGCAGTAAAGATTTTTATCGCTCGAGGATGTGCCATAAAATTCCCTAGCTCTCGAGACTATTAAAAACAATAAATGTCAAAACGAAACGGATTTTCCAGTATGCGTGAGTTACCACCCCACCCCCTAAACCCCCACGCCTCTAAACAAATCATCGGACACTCAACCGGGAAGACGGCAACTGGAACACCGCATCCGGCCGAATGCTGACATTACTCAAAAGTCGCACTGCAACATTGTCCCCAGCTAGCCAGCCACATGCCGAGTCGGCATGTTCATTATGCTTACAATTAAGAACCTATGTACTTATGTATAAGATGAAAACGGAGGATTCGAGTAGCCACTTTCTGACAATAAACTACACACTGATTTTGAACTTCAAGAAAGTCAGTCGTATTCTTTATTGGAAATCTTCACACTACAACTATCTGCTGAAACTTAAAAACCTTCATACATTTACACATCATATCTTCACAAAAGGCTCCACCCTCGATCACGGACTTAACTGGCGCAGCCGGTAGGATGTCCTACCTATTAATAATTACCTACCTGTAAGTAAACATGTAAGAAACGAAACAAACTATATGCAAGATGTCGACTGAAAGTGACTAGGAACAAATTTTTATAAAACAAAATTGAAGTTGTGAAGTACCAAATGAAACTCAAACATATATTCAAACACAGGGAAAAAAAAAGAGAGAGGAAAAATGTAAAATAAATAAATATACAAAAAAAATGCAAGTGTACCGTACTGCCGCGCTGACGTGGAATCTATCGCTGATCATCACGCCATCGGTATGTCCATACTCTGCCGAACGTCATAATTTTTATAAAAAAGTGCAAGTGTACCGTACTGCCGCGCTGACGTGGAATCTATCGCTGATCATCACGCCATCGGTATGTCCATACTCTGCCAAACGTCATAAGTTTTTATAAAAAAAAAAAGAGTGCAAGTGTACCGTACTGCCGCGCTGACGTGGAATCTATCGCTGATCATCACGTCATCGGCACTTACATACGCTGGCCAACGCATCGCCAAAGCCTCTATATACACTTATATATGTGAGCATACAATATCAACTACAATCCAATACATTCACGTACTGTACCGCCTCGTTGGCATGGAATCAAACGCTGATCACCATGCCACCGTGGTAAACAAACAAAGCACCAAAGCCTCTCTAATACATTGTACACTCAAAACGTACACTGCCATACGTCGGCGAAAAATCAAAACATAAGCAAAAATCATTTCAAACCAAGCGAGGCTCATTCTGCGTACCACAACGACAACGACACTGCATGTGTAGTGGCGCACCCATGTCTGGGTAGCCGAGGTAAGGGGAAAACGCTTGAGTATCGTCAAGTGTTCTTGCCTTTCACTCTTCTACAATGGGTTGCTACGCTCATGTATTGCACATTCAAAATAACCAAAACAAATGTACTAAAGAAGTCGACATATACAGATATATTTTGTTTCCTTTCATTGTGTAATTTTGTATATCAAACAAATACTAATACCAATCACATTGCAGAATATAAAAGGGAAAATATAAAGCCAAAGACAGACACCTATACACATCATATCTACACACCCATACACTCTAGTAAACAAGAAATTTGTTCATTATTTTTCAATCATACATAATATACTAAGTAACCTCAAATTTAATGTCAAAAAAGTTCGTTTACAACCTTAGGAAAACTACACGTTCAGTTGTTGGAGTTCCACCAAACACTAATAGGCCCCCACATCCCGTTAGACGTCCTGACTCCCTTCTCCCGATTTCGGAAGAACCCAAATCAATATCTTCCCAAACCCCCAATATGGACTCGGGAAACGATTCTGCCCGCCCCACTCCATCCCCTCTGGCGCCCACTGTCAGTGGTATTAGCTCCTTAATTTCAACTACGTTCAAGCCTAAAGATATCATGGCATTTGTTGAGCATTTGCCAACCTTTGATGGTACACCTCGTCTATTGGACAGGTTTATCACTAGCGTAGAAGAAATCCTGATGCTCATCAGGGGAGCTGACCAAACACCGTATGGCCTGCTTACCCTGAGGACCATCAGGAACAAAATCATTGATAGGGCCGACGAAGCCTTGGAACTGGCAAATACCCCCTTGGTTTGGGATGAGATTAAAAGCAATCTCATCCGCCTCTACTCGAGCAAGAAAAGCGAGGCCAACTTGTTAAGCGAGCTTAACACATTTTCGGACAACCTGACCTTGGGCCAACTGTTCTTTGGTATATCAAAGGTGAGAAGCCAACTCTTCTCCATACTCAAGAACAGCGAACACAACAACACTGTTGTAGATGCAAAAAAGGTTGTCTACAACGAGGTTTGTCTCAATGCTTTTATGACTGGTTTGAAGGAACCTCTCAAGACTTTCGTCAGGATAAAGTCCCCTTCTACACTTGAACAGGCGTACGAGCAATGCCAAATAGAGCAGACCTTATATAGGGCACAAAACAAGCGAACCAACAGACCAGAGCAGGGACCCAATGGATCAGACAATAAAACCTACCGAAATAGCTACGACAGCAATTACCGCAGCGGACGTAACGACCGAAATGACCGTAGGGGACCCTACTCTAACTCTAACTCTAACTCTAACTCTGGCCAAAATAGACCATTTAATTCACACAATCGCACACCCCAATCCGGCACCAATGACAACCGGGCCAATACATCAAACCCCTTTCGAGCACCTTCACATAGTTTGAATAATATAGAGGAGAACCCTCAACCTGATTCGAATTTTCAGCAAACGGCCTCGGGAAACCAACAGGGTACATAAGCCCAGCCACGCACAGCCCCTCGCTTCCTTTTATAAAAATCAAACTATCCCAGACAAACCCCCTGAAGTTTTTAATTGACACAGGCTCTACACACTCCTTCATCGACCCAAAATATGTCGACCCTAGGAACTGTGTGACCTTAGATACGCCCATAACACTCAAAACAGCCCTGAACAGTTTTAAAATATATCAAAACGTCTCTATACCATTTCCACCGGAATTCCAAATCACGGGCAAAATGACCCTTCTACCTTTCAAGTTCCACTCTTATTTTGACGGATTGATAGGAATGGACTTATTATCTTACCTAAAAACAGAAATAGATTTACTTAACCTAAATCTAAAAACCCCAAGTACCATTATACCCTTATGGACCCACAGTAACTTAACTTCAAACGTATTTAATATCTCTGGACATACGAAAACTATTTTGCCACTACCAGTGGAAACCAAACAGGGCGACTTCTACATCGATTCAATTACAATCAATGATGACTTAATAATATCAGACGGGATTTATAATGCCCAAAACAATATTGCTAATTTCGTTATCACAAACTATAGCGAGAGGGATCAGTTATTGTACCTCGAGAGCCCGATAAAAGGCATGCCATACTCCACGGCCAACAATGTTGAACTTTTCAGTATCACTTCAGACACCCCACAGCCCCAAAACTCCGCAGCGTCGTTACAAGCCCTTGGCGTCGATCACCTCTCCTCTGAAGAGAAACAAAGCCTACTTTCACTTTGCAAAAGTTATCTAGATATCTTCTACAATGAAGACAAATCATTGACCTTCACCAACAAGATTACACACACGATTAAAACCACGGACGACACCCCCATTCATACAAAATCTTATAGATATCCTTACATTCATAAAGAGGAGGTCAAAAAACAAATAGAGGCAATGTTAAATCAGGACATTATCAAATCCAGTTATTCCCCGTGGAGCGCCCCCGTCTGGGTCGTCCCAAAGAAAATCACTCCTACGGGAGAGCAAAAATGGCGTCTAGTTATCGATTATAGAAAACTCAACGAGAAGACTATATCCGATAGATATCCAATACCTAACATCGCGGATATCTTAGACAGATTGGGCAAAGCCAAATATTTCTCCACACTTGATCTGGCAAGTGGATTCCATCAGATAGAAATGAATCCCGACGACACACCCAAAACTGCATTTACAGTAGAGGGGGGCCACTACGAGTTCATTAGAATGCCGTTTGGCCTCAAAAATGCCCCAGCCACATTCCAAAGGGTGATGGACAATATTTTTGGAGACCTTATCGGAACTATCTGCCTAGTTTACCTAGATGATATAATAATTTTCTCAACCTCCTTACAAGAACACTTCATACACTTGAAAACTATTTTTGGAAGACTCAGATCTGCCAACTTTAAAGTCCAACTCACAAAATCCTACTTCCTCAGGCGGGAGACAGAATTCCTTGGCCACATCGTTTCACAAGAAGGTGTTAGGCCAAATCCCAATAAGATCGAAGCTATAAAAAACTTTCCATGTCCCCACAGTAAAAAGTCAATTAAGTCTTTCCTAGGCTTGTTGGGATATTACAGAAAATTTATCAGAGATTTTGCGAGACTTACCCAACCCATGACACAAAAATTAAGGGGAAACAATAAATCGATCATAATAGATGATGAATTCAAAAAGGCCTTTGAATATTGCAAAACCTTACTGTCTAACGACCCAATCCTCCAATACCCGGACTTTACAAAACCTTTCACACTAACCACGGACGCAAGTAATTTCGCAATAGGAGCTGTCCTATCCCAAGGTCCGGTGCATAGTGATAGGCCCGTATGTTTTGCTAGTAGAACCTTGTCGGCTGCGGAAACAAATTATTCCACAATTGAGAAGGAAATGCTGGCCATTATATGGGCGGTCCAATACTTCAGACCCTACCTCTTTGGCAGGAGATTCACTATAATCACCGATCACAAACCACTAACTTGGTTAATGAATTTCAAACAACCAAATTCTAAAATAGTTAGGTGGAGACTCCAGCTTCAGGAGTACGATTTCGAAGTCGTCTACAAGAAAGGCTCTCAAAATGTAATTGCTGATGCTCTCAGTAGACCAGAGGCCTCTGTCAACCATAACGAAGCCCTATCAATTCCTCAAAATGTTTGCCCCATCTCAGAGAAACCCCTTAATGATTTTAATATTCAGCTCCTGTTCAAAATAACCCCAGATACAAATAACGCCACACTGACCCCGTTTAAACACAAACTTAGGAGGGAATTCTGTAAACCCAATTTTCAGTATGACGACGTAGTTTGCATTCTTAGGCAGTCGTTAAAACCAAACAAGACATGCGCGGTATTTGCCCCCGACCACATTTTTCAAATGGTGGAACAAGCCTACCAAACCTACTTCTCAGCCCACAGTCAATTTAAACTCATTAGATGTTTGATCTTCCTCCCCGAAATTACTGATAGTACGGAGATCGAAAAAATTATAACCGACTATCACTATAATAGTAACCATCGAGGGATCGATGAAACATATTTACACATAAAACGACAACAGTTCTTCCCACATATGAAGGAGAGAATAACTCAGTTAATTCGAAAATGTGAAACATGTTTAAAATTAAAATATGACAGACAACCTCAAAAGATCACTTACCAAATATCCGAACTACCTTCAAAACCGTTGGACATCTTACATATAGACATTTATACTATTAACAAAAATTATAACCTTACTATTATCGATAAATTTTCTAAATTTGCGGCTGCCTACCCTATAACTAATAGGAATTGTATTAACGTAGTTAAAGCCTTAAAACATTTCATTTCCCAATTTGGTATTCCCAAAAAGCTGATCTATGATCAGGGAGCAGAATTCGCTAGCGATATGTTCAATAAGTTCTGCACTCAATTTAACATTGACCTGCACGTTACGTCCTTTCAACAATCCTCTAGTAACTCTCCCGTTGAACGGCTTCACTCGACACTAACTGAGATTTACAGAATAATACTTGACGTCAGGAAACAACAGAAACTCAGTAGCGAACATGACGAGATAATGTCCGAAACCCTAATCACATATAATAACGCTATTCATTCTGCAACTAAACATACCCCCTTTGAACTATTTAACGGACGTACTCATATATTCAACCAAACAATCCAGTTCAATAACGAACACGACTACTTAACGAAATTAAATGAATTTCGCGAGAAGTTGTACCCCCTCATCACGGACAAACTTTCAAATGACGTAGTTAGGAGAACCCTAAAATTAAATGAAACCCGAACAGACCCCGTAGACCTACAACCAGACACTTTAGTCCTTAGGAAGGAAAACAGACGTAATAAGATTACACCCAGGTTTTCGATTCACAAAGTCAAACACGACAAAGGTCATACATTGATAACTGCTAGGAATCAAAAACTACACAAATCAAAAATTCGAAAAACAGTTTTGAAAAAAGACAAAAGCAACAACGTACCCAACACTGATAATAACTGACCCCACTACCTCTTAACTTACCATTTCAGGTTCACCCTTGTGCCAACTCAGGCTATCCATGTCCATTATTTAAATGATAACGCCCCTATAGCCAAGATAGAACTAGGGAAAGCCTTACTAATTGAGAGGTACAAAATAATTAGTCATGTAATCAACCTACAAGACTACAGCAGATGTATGGAACAATTCCATCTGACCATTAATAAATTTAACCCCGATTCCACGTTGACGGACTCCGTCACAATTTTAAAAGCCAAATTAACCCAAGCCCAAGTAAAGCTCAAAGCCCTTACACCTTCATATAGAAACAAACGGGGTTTGATTAACGGATTGGGGAGTCTAGTAAAGGTGGTTACCGGCAACATGGATGCCAACGACAATAAAGAAATACATGAAGAACTTGACAATATAAAGAAAAATTCCGAAGTCAGTAACGACAATCTCCAAAAACAAGTAATGTTTAACAACGAAATACTTATCCGGTTCGAAAATATCACGGATCATATAAATAATGAACAAATTTTGATAAGTAAATTCTTTGATACCTCACAAAACAAAATATACAAACACTTAAACTTACAAGATACCCTTCTGGAAGAAATACAATATTTAAATAGGATTAATTATAACATAGAATTATTCATTAACCACCTAAACGACATAACAGAAAGTATGCTATTGGCGAAAATAAATATAATTCCCAAGTTCATTCTAAATGAACAAGAAATGGATAAAATAAAAACAATACTGGAAAAACAAAATATCACAGTCAAAAATGAACAAAGTATATACAATTTCCTACAAATGAATACACTAAATTACGAACAAAAGATTATTTTTAATATCAAAGTCCCAATTTTTAAACAACCTTTTCATACCCTCGCCAGACTAGTTCCATTACCAATAAATAACACATATTTTGTAATAACCCCAAATTACCTAGCTTATAATATTAATAATAAGAAATTTCATATGACCCGTAAATGCCCCAAACTGGATAATACATTCTTGTGCGACGAGAACTTCTACGTTGATACACCACAGAACAACACATGCCTGGAACACCTTTTGAACGGAGAAAACAGTTCCTGCGATGTACGGGAAACCGGCCCCATCACCGACGTGTTCGAGGCAGAGAGAGGTTACATCTTCGCATTCAACGTGAACAAACTGAAGGTATCCCTAACAAACGGCTCCGAGCTCTCAATAATGGGGTCAGCCATCATCAGATACATTAACGAAACAATACAGATTAACGGTATCGATTACGACGGCACGGTTGACACGTTCCCTGAACAGACGGATTTTGATCTTCCCCCCATGCGAAAAGTAACTAGGAATACCACTATTACGGTACTAAGCCTAGAAAAACTGCACCTCGAAGCCACCCAAACAATGGATAAAATCCTGGCCGTCCATCACAATACTATACAGCACACCTGGACACTCTACACTCTGCTCGGATTGGTAACGTTCCTAGCAGTCATCTTATGGCTGCACCGACGAACGAAACACATCGTCCACATCCACGAGGATCATCACGTACCAATCTACGCGTCATCCATACCTTCGCTATGGCCGTCACTTCGAACTGGGGGGGGAGGAGTTACCACCCCACCCCCTAAACCCCCACGCCTCTAAACAAATCATCGGACACTCAACCGGGAAGACGGCAACTGGAACACCGCATCCGGCCGAATGCTGACATTACTCAAAAGTCGCACTGCAACATTGTCCCCAGCTAGCCAGCCACATGCCGAGTCGGCATGTTCATTATGCTTACAATTAAGAACCTATGTACTTATGTATAAGATGAAAACGGAGGATTCGAGTAGCCACTTTCTGACAATAAACTACACACTGATTTTGAACTTCAAGAAAGTCAGTCGTATTCTTTATTGGAAATCTTCACACTACAACTATCTGCTGAAACTTAAAAACCTTCATACATTTACACATCATATCTTCACAAAAGGCTCCACCCTCGATCACGGACTTAACTCGTGCACCTAGAGTGCCATTCCCCAGGGAAAACTGGACAGGGCACCGGGAAAATAATAGGTCTACCGTAGGTTAAGGGGTTGAAAAACAATGCACTAGCGTTTTCCATGGGCAAGGATGTAAAAGAGTGCATAAGTACATTTTATATATTATAGTTAATATAAGCAAACTATGCTCACTCTGTTGTTTGGCAACACTTCCAGAGATTCCTTATCAATATTAATGCTGTCAATTTAAGCTTCGCATTTGAATGTAAAAAGATATATAAGACATTTGATAGGATTAGGCTTCAAACGTAATATTGTTATTATAACTTTTTAATTTTATAAATGCCTCCCGTATTTCGTTCGCCAAGTTAAGCATTAATAATCCATTTAGCTGCAACTACTAATCTTCCCGGGACCCCAACTGCCTGCCCTAATTCCTCCTCATTTGGAACAGCCTCCAAATGTGAATTCTTCCTTGGTTTTATGGTTCCCGCTTTGTCCTCGTGTCATGCGGCAGGACATTAGGCAGGCAAATCACGTAAATTATGACCGGGCCACTATAATTTCTTATCGCCGGGACATGATTTCAAATGATAGACTGCGGAAAAGACTGGAATGAAGGCATCGCAGAGCCCTCGGGCAAAGATTTTAGTAGGCGCGACAAGTTTTTTTTTTTTGCATTTGCATATGTACATATGCATGTGTGTACATAAATATACATACAAACATTGGATTGGAGGAGTAGGAGGCTTTGGAAGGTGGACTGCAATTGGCAACTGGCGCAACGCATAAATTGAGAATTTTAATCTAATCCGCGGCATCTGGGAGACGCGTACATTAGCTGGCACCAGTCTGTCCCGTTCCGATCCGATCCGTCCCGTCCCGTCCCGTCCTGTCCAATCCCGTCTGGTCTTGTACGCTCTGGACGGGGGTCTCTTGGACCGCTTTTTGGATCGGATTGAAATCGCTCCGAGTCTCTGGGACTGGCCAAAAAGCAGCGCCTGCGACTACGAGTACGGCGACAATCGACAGGCAATAAATCACCCAAAGTTGCCAAAGAAATTTATGCGCAGCAGATTAGGATCGCGAAAAGCTTCATTAGAATACATTTTCATTGGAAAATGAGCGCCCGGCTAAGTGAAGCGAACGAATTGATGAGGAACAACTCTGTTAAATTCAAGTTGCAATAATTATGGATTCTGACGTTTGGAAATTCCTCAATGAATTTTATAGTTTAAAAAAATGAGTACTATATAAATGTGCATGCATACGAGCTCTTTTTTAATTTAACCAGTTTTCAAAAAATAACTGAAAAAGGGCACAGGCAAAAGTATACACACATTGCTCTTGCTGGGAGAATATGGACAATATACTAGATTATAGATATGTACATAGCTATTTGTCAAAGTTCAAATATGACTTGTCAGGAGCTAGTCCTCCAATCTGGAAATAATTCCACATAGCTTGTATCTGCTTCATTTTTCATAATGTTTTGTACTTCGTAGATTGAGTTAGGTAGTAGTCATTGCTCATACCAACAACCTAAGAACATAATTTTCTATTCGATAAGTTAAATATTACGATAGATAGAAAACCCTTGGGGAATTGGAAGTTTAAACTTACCTTTTCTCGCTTTCGTCTCTAAGTCTGCTGCGTCCTCTTCCACACTGCTCCTTGTTCTTGTTCTTCGGAAGTCCTGTTCTTTATATCTCAGGACATTAATGATTAATCCCAGCGTCGTCTGCTCTCCCCTATCGCTTTTTTGTTGTTTTTGTTGCTGTGCGTGTGCCGTTATTGGCGGTATAATCCAATAATCCAACACGAAACAGCGTGTGCAGTGGGAATTGCAAAAACTAGAGAGACACAGCCACACACACACAAACACATGTAGACTCAACCGCCTACACACACGCACACAGTTTAGCCGCTTTGTTTAGTAAATTAAACTTTTCACTTTTCTCTGCCACGGAAAACCAAAATGGACAATTTTCTTATTCAATTTCAGTTTCTGTTTTCCTTTCCTTAGTTTTTCTGCTTTCTTTTCTTATTTTTCCAATCACAAAAACACAGATTAGCATAGACAAAAGCAAAAGCAAAGGCAACAACATCCAAACACACAAAACAAAAGCAAATGCACGACGCCTACAACAACAGCAACAACAAAGCGCCGCCGTAGTACACAAAAAATTCCTTTTTCGCTGCGCGTCGTCTCCTTGCAGATATTCATATATATATATATATTTATTTATGTATGTATGTGTATATGTACATTTTTATATTCCACAGAGCAATTCTATTTTGCTTACTTTTTTAATGACTTTTTCACCTTTGATTTTTTTGCCGCACTTTAATTTGACTGCATACTTTACATCTCCATCTCTATCGCACACTCACCGTTTAATTGAGAAAAACACACACGATCTCGTCAATTGGTCGCGTATTTGTCGCCGCTCATTTGGTAAACATTTGGAGTTTTTCATCCGATTTTCCGCTACAAACACAAAAAATGCGAAACTCCGCGCTCCGCTCCAAAGCTGAACCGTTCCGATTGAAAATCGTCCGCTGTACGACCCCGCGATTTGAAAATTTTTCGCCGACTGGCCGTTTCATGAGTGTTTCAGTATTTTGCTGCGTCTTTTTACCCACGATTTTGGTCACACTACTGCGCCATCCATCTCTTGTTCACACAGCCATTTCATAAAATGAAAGAAGAGGACAACAACATAATGGTAAAAATGTTTTTTCTCCGCGGGGTTGGTCACAGGATAGTAAGACCATGGCTCGGCTGGAGAATTATACCGCCCGAAGAGAGTAAGAGAGCACTAACTTAAGACCAGTTTTGACAAATTGAGCCTAACAGTGTGACCAGTAATTTCCTAATAAAATCGTTATTCTGACTTATATATTAAATAATTTAAATTCTATTTTACGTTTAAAATCATAAAAGCAATCTGAAAAACACAAGACTAACATTATGCCAACCGATAGTCCTATTCATTGTGTTATTTAATACAAATTTTTCTAAGAGAAGACTTGCACTAAATGAACAAAATTTTTTTTATTAAATTTGTATAGTTTTGCTTATGTGTAGCTGTTGGTTTGTTGTTGTTTGCTTTAGACTCTTTCATATGAATTCGTCTTGGTTTATTTTAGTATTTTCGGTCCCTTACAAGCTCTGACGGCTACAAAACTTGTGGCTCCACATATTTAAAGTACAAATATGTAACCCCTTCTCTACCATTAAATGGGAGCTGGTCTATAATATATTTCTAATGGGATGGAATTTTTAAAACAACTAGACATAAAAGTATACTTTAAGGTTTTGATTGTGACTAAATATGATATCTAAATAAATAAAGAAATGGATCTCCAAATAAATATACATATATTATGTATATACTTTCCAAACACTAATATTTATTTAAACAAAACATAAGAACGATAGCAGTGCATTTTTTATGTCTTAAAATGTAGTGAGTTAGACAACACGTGAATGAAATTTGCTTTCTTTTATTATCACTTATTACTCTCATTTATTTTTAAGAGTGCCATTTATTCTAATCACATCATTTTCCCAATAACTTCTCACATTTTTTGTCACTCTCTCCTGATAAGATACGAGCGGAGCAATCAACGTTTTTCGTACTGAACAAATATTAGTTACGCTGGACTTCTAAGGCCGAACGGTCGCTAGCTCCCTTAGCAAAAAAAATATATGTGATCGTTGGTAGTGAAAATTGCACGCATTTTGAAAATGACGTCACTGGGCGGAAGGGCGTTCTTGTGGATATATTTGGTTTTTCTAATAGCTGAGATCTCTCATTCGGATGCAGATTCAATTGGTTTGTTAGCCGGCAGCTTTGACGTGACATAACGGATTTGTTATCGCCATCTCTTTTACGCAGATGATCAGTGCAGGCACGCAGACAGCTGCGAAAGATGTTTATCCGCTCATCTGGAATGCGCTTGGTGCACGGACAAGGTGAGTACGAGGGAGATGGCAAGAAAACATAAACGGTTCCTACTGCTGCTGTCATCCTTGCGAAGTCAATCATTTTCCTATTTGGTTGCATATCAGGAATACCAGGTGGGATATCGTTGTCTCTCTCGCCGGCAACTACTTAACTACAACTGCAGTGAAACGGATATATACGAGAACCAGCCGGTCCTAGATGTCCTTCAGGATAAGCCCCTAAAGGACTACGAAACCAGTGATCAGGCTGTCCAAGTCACACCCCAGCGGGCATACCTTAAGTTGGTCAAAGGTGTGTGTTTGGATAATTGTTTTATTTAGCTTTTCTTATCTTATCAAATTTGATTTATCATGTGGCTACCAACACTTTTTCATGTGTGTCACCCTTCCAATTCTTCCCCACTACTTCGTATTTGTTCCACATTTGCTCCACATCATTTTTAAACATTTTGTTTTTGTGTCCGTGCTTTGCTTATCAGGCCTTGGTGGTTGTCACATCTTGTTATTGTTGTACCATTTAGCGTGGGAATACCTATCCCTCTCTTTCTTTCCGCCGTCCTTGTCCAACACTTTTGAAAGTTCACTGACCCAAAGACATTATAATAATTATAATCTAATGTCTGATTGAAAACCCACTTTATAGGTATTGAGATACTTACCTTATAAGTATTGTGATCCCAGAACTAATAGATTATGTATTCGTTGTCGTGCTGAATAAGCGAGCAAAAATGAGTCACAAGAATGTGCTTTTGTTGTTTATAAGTTTTCTCGAGGGTTGAATAATATTTCAATGAGTAAAACGCGATTAATTTCAAAAAAAAAAAAACATACATTAATATTTTGGAGCTTTGATCCGGAAATACTCAACTAATTTCTACATATATCACTAACTTCTAAGATTAAATCACAGAAAACCACAACCTATAATTGTATTTTATTATTTTTAGTTGTTAACCCATTTTGGGGTAGTTATTTTTAGCATACAGACCCAACTAGCACTTTTATTCCTTAGTCTCCATAATGCATTTGCGTTTATCTCAATTGATATGGTGCTAAGTTGTTTTCATCGAGCCGCATTTTGATGTCTGTCAATAATTTTGATTCTCCAAGAGCTTGTTAACCAATTTAATAACCATTAGCATCGCTTGCGTAGAAATCTAGCTAGGTTAAGAAAACCAGTTATTAAGCACAAACAGTGGTATAGGGAAGTCGGTTAATTGCACGCTTAAGGATTACAAGGAAGCCAAACATTTATCCTGGGTGTGAACTGGCTCAAGTGGTAATCAATGGTTACAAAGCAGCAGTGAAGTGCACAGAGAAAATGAGTTGACACGCAATATTTCTTTTCATCTTTGACGAAAAATTATTTATTTATTTTAAATATTAACAGAACTTTTTTCTCAAAGGCCGACATAAAATTGAGTGCTTTAAAATGTAACACCCTAAAATGCACTTCAGTGAATACTTAATTTAAAAAGCTATAGTTTTTCTCACTGCGAGACTGAAATGGGTGCAGAATATATATCAGACTGGTTTCAGCTTATGTAGATGTGTCAGCCCATAAAACAGCTCATAAACAAGGTTGCCTTTCAGGTGCATAGTAAACCGATCTATTACCTTTTATTCCTTTTTGTCTTACAGGAAACACGCAAAGAATGAAGCTGAGCTATAGAACTGCACGCAACAATCCACTCGATTTGTACGTATTGATGGATCTAACCTGGACAATGAGGGATGACAAGAAAACCCTGGAGGAGTTGGGAGCCCAACTCAGTCAGACTCTTAAAAATCTAACAGGAAACTACAGATTGGGATTTGGTTCTTTCGCGGACAAGCCAACTCTACCCATGATTCTGCCACAGCATAGGGAAAACCCCTGTGCTGCGGAGCGGGCCACGTGTGAACCAACCTATGGATATAGACATCAACTTTCGCTAACCGATGATATACCAGCGTTCACCTCAGCCGTGGCGAACAGCAAAATCACTGGAAACTTGGACAATCTCGAAGGTGGCTTGGATGCTCTAATGCAGGTTATAGTGTGCACCAAGGAAATCGGCTGGAAGGAACAAGCTCGAAAAGTGGTGATCTTAGTGACCGATGGCTTTATGCACTTAGCGGGGGACGGTCTTCTAGCAGGTATTATCCAGCGCAATGATAAGCAGTGTCACCTGAATAAAGCAGGTGAGTACACGGGTTCATTGAACTACGACTACCCCTCGCTGGAAGAAATCTATCGGGAGTTGCTTCGTCGCAAGATTAATGTAATCTTTGCTGTCACCGAGGAGGTTGTAAGTAGCTATTGGGAACTCAGTGCCCTAATGAAGGAAATTAGTTACGTGGACATCCTAAGTGCTGATTCCTCTAATATATTGGAACTAATCAAAAAGAGGTAAGTGGGGCGGTAGTACTCTTCTTAGATCCTAAATCTCATTAGTTCTACCTTTTAGCTATGAGAGTTTGATTAAACGCACTCAGTTTGCCGATAACAGCCCGGATTTTATTGACATGGCTTACTATACGGATTGCGGTGGTCAGTTTCCCAGCTTACAAAAGCGGAATTACTGCAATAACGTCACTCTGGGCAAGCAGATTGATTTCTACGTGGACGTCACTCTCAAGAAATATCCCGATAATCAGGTTTATGTAAGACAAACAATACTAAGTGGAAAACAACAATTTAATTCAAGGATAATCTTTTGGATATATGTTTGCACAGTTCACTTACCACTTCATTCTCTTTCGCTTTTAGACACACAAAATCCGGGTGGAGGAAACCTCCTTGAGCGAGTTCATGGATTTGGATGTTGAGCTTCAGCGGCCGTGTCCCTGTCAGGAAACACCAGATCCGGAAAACGAGGAAGGACGTTTCCTGTGCGATTATAAGGGCTATTTGTACTGCGGAATGTGCGAATGCGATGAGGGGTGGACTGGGACCTATTGCAACTGTCCCACAGATGCCACAAATGTCACCAGCAATGAAGCTCTGCTCCAGAAATGCCGTCAACCGTTTTCGGATAAATCCACCTCCGAATTGGTTTGCTCCAATCACGGGGACTGTGACTGCGGAACTTGCTTGTGTGATCCTGGATATACGGGTCCTTTTTGCGAGTGTCGCGAATGCCTGGACTGCGATGAAAAGCTGGCTGATTGTTTCTGCGGCCAATGCGTTTGCAAATACGGATGGTCGGGTAGCAAATGCAACTGCGATGGGGATACCGATGCCTGTGTGGGACCCACGGGCGAAATATGCTCGGAAAGAGGCACCTGCCAGTGCGAGGAGTGCCAGTGTGAGGAGCCGTATTTGGGTAAATTCTGTGAAATCGATCCAGAGAAGGACAACAAACTTTGTTTGTTCTACGAGCCCTGTGTCACATGTCTGATCGAGCAAAAACAGGGAATGGGCGTCTGCGAAAACTTGACTGAAATATGCAGCAGTTTGGATAGACAAGAAACCTATCCATACAACTTTGTCCACGAGCTGGATCCTGAGCAGGATCAATGCTTGGTACGACTGGTGAACAAACATGGCATCCAATGCGACAGCTTCTTCGTCTATCAGGTCATCGACCACTCAAACTTCTTGACCATCCAGGCAGTTGATTGCGAGCCCCCGGATTACGTGGCTCTGGTGGGATATATATCGGCATTTACGCTGCTCATTGGACTTTTGATCATTTTCATAATTCTGTGGTACATTCGAGCTAAGGATGCCAGGGAATATGCCAAGTTTGAGGAAGATCAGAAGAATAGTGTCCGACAGGAGAATCCAATTTACAGGGATCCAGTGGGTAGATATGAAGTGCCCAAGGCGCTAAGTGTTAAGTATGATGAGAATCCTTTCGCAAGTTAACATGAAAAATGTTTTTTTTTTAAGATATTAGATTGTACTTTGACTTAAAATTTTCTTCAAAATTTGTGTATACCCGTTACTCGTAGAGTGAAATTATACACTAGATTCGCGTTGAAAAGTATGTAACCGGTAGAAGTAAGCGTTTCCGTTCATATTTTAGTTTTAGTTTATTTTCTTGATCACAATACATAGCCGAATTGATCTGGCCTTGTCTGTCCGTCCGTCCGTTTGTTTTTTTTTTTTTCTAATTTTGTTCCCATTTTCTGTCGGTATTCCAAAAAATCTCTCCTTCGCATTTTTACTTGATGAGTAATGGATAGCTGATATTCGGTTAACTCGACTATAGCATTCTCTCTTGTTTTTAAGCTATTGTAACTCAAGAATTACGAGTTCACGAAGACATTAATACAAATATAAATTTTAGGTGTTTATTAAAAAGTATTAGCCCCGTTCAGAAATAACATTCCAATTCCAAGACTGGTCACAACAATAGCACTATTAAGATCAATAATTTTATATAATATATTTAGAACATAAATTTGTTTTTTATACATAGAAATTATATGAATTAGTTCAAAAACTCGTGTATATCTACGCTAAATGAGCTAAAATTTATTACAGCTAAAAAACGAGTAAACGTATAACAAAGTTAGCTTTCAGTTTTCGTATTGGACAGCTCCTTTCAGCGATTGTATTCATATAAGTACAAAAATAATGGCTTAAGACATCGTTTACATTAATCCGCTTGGGGAGTATAGATGACTACTGGCAAATCGGAAATGCAAAACATTACCTTAACTTAAGAGGCATTACAAAAATACAATTCGATTAATTAAGGCTAAACGCTTTCCCCTTCAATCTACTTTAACTAAATATAATATCACTAGATTCGTAGCTTAGACTAAGTATTGGTTCCTCGCGGCCAAAACGCCAAAAACACGAAATTCAATTACACATGCTCGTACCTCCACGTTGGAAAAAGAATAATGTAAATACAACAACAGCAGTGGATGATGCGCCCTTGGTGTTGGGCGCTCAAAGGACTCGCTCCCCCAGCGACGGTGTCCTTTGGATGAGCATCGAGGGTGGCTTCGCCGGCAGAGTAACGCTACTTAGCTCAGCATCCAAAGCGGCGATATCGGCGGCCGTCAACTTGGAATTGGAGTTCAGCGGTACGGTGGGAACGGCTATGGAGCTGGGCAGGCCGTGTGGGGAGGCGTCGGGCACCAGGCGCTTCAACAAGCCACCCACGCAGCCCCAGGGGAAGGTCCTGCGAAAAACAAGGAGGGTGGGTGAGTAAAGGTGGGCCCAGGCAAAGGTAAATATTGTGCATTATTTAGGAGAAACACATTAAAGCGAGACCATTAGGCATGTGGACGGGGTGCGCTATGATTTGGGGTAGGGGCTACCTACCCTTCTCTAGGGCTTTTCCTTTGCTCGACTAAAGAAAATATTGGTAACAATGGAAATTTGTTTTGTATATTTTTACACCAGATTTTATAAACGATTTATTTATAGCTCAGTGGTAGCTTAAGTAAAGCAATTTGTATTTCAGGCCCAAAAGGAATATTACTTTCATTGCTAACACTTTTTTTTTAACAGTGTACTGGACGAGCGAGCACTCCTGCTTAGATCTGCATTTTATTTTGCATCTTTATTATTGATGCGGCAAATAGGGATGTGGTCACGCTTTTATATCGTGGATTTCCTATATTATTTGGGAGTGCCACATAAAGTACACATTAAGGTTTTGTTAAACTTTCGAATTTTACCCATGATACTGCGAAAAAAGATATTGGATGGAACAAGTTCTTGTGACTTCAAGTGATTTGCTTTTGAACAAAATACTGGGCAGATGCTATATTCTTTATTAATGCTAGTGATTTTCCCTGACAAAAGAGAGCCCATCATTAAATCAACATTAGCTGCAACACCTGCACCCTTTCCCACTAACCACGTATGCCACGTATTCCTCCTCGACAGCGAACACGGCATTAAATAAACTCAAATTAAAATATTCAAGTCAAGCTTTTCCCATTAGGGGCCTACAAGCACCTTACAACCATTATGGCGCCTAATTAAATGCGGCAAATTATCATTATTAAGCTGGGGCGAAAGTTCGTTTGTTTACATACCACTTGAAGGAGAGGAGGACCTTCAGGAAACCGGGAATGACGGCCAGTTTCTCGTTCTTCCTGATGGCCGCAATGACACGATCGGCCACATCGTTGGGATTCAGTGTGGGTACCCATCTGCAATCATTTACCCAGTCAAAACGTCAGTTCGGGTGGATGGAGGTCGGGATCCGGATCTGGATCGGGGTGGTGGCTTTGGTACTCACCTGGCATTCACGTCGTCGAACATGCCAGTGGCCTGGATGAAGAAGGGGCAGATGCAGGTGGTTCGGATGTTCGTATGTCCAAGGACTTCCAGCTCCAGCCTCAAAGCCTCATCAAAGCCAACCTGTAATTATCGGTAACTCAGAAGGGGATTCGCAGGGGCGAAAATAAAGCGCACTCACCGCTGCGAATTTACTCGCACAGTAATCGACCAATTTGCTAATGCCCACATGGCCAGCCAGCGAGGCGATCGTGGCAATATGTCCTCGATCATTCTCAATCATTTTGGGCAGAAACGCTTTTGTCGTCTGCAACATTGAAACACCGGCATTAGCATCCACATTCTGGCCACAAAGTGGTTTTATGGACGTCGACGACTTACCCAAAAGTGTGCCATGACATTCACATTGAACGACCGCTCGATCAGATGGTCAGGTGTATCCAAAAGGTGCAGCCCAGATACAACGCCCGCATTGTTGATCAACAGAGTGATCTACAATGTAAACGTAAAAGTGGCCAAAGTTAATTTTATTCGAATTAAATCCACTATCATGAAATGGAAAATCGTACTCTATTCGTTAGCATAGCCAAAGAATCTGACTGCATTTGGCAGATTGCTCAACTTCTTGTCATGCCACAAACTCCAAAAGGCCGAAAAATAAATTCTTTTTTAACTGGTAAACGGCTTAGAGGTGTGCCTAAGACATTCGCTTCGCTTTTCGTTCATAAAGTATTTGATTTACAATCTGCCCAAGAAAATATATTTCGAAGGTAGTTTTTCCAAGCCAATCAGGCTTTTCAAGTTTAGACAAATTTCGTAAGATTCGATCGTCAGTTTTTGAAATTACTTGCCAAAAAGTGAAATCCTTCAAATGGCAGCCAACCGTAATGTCGAGCATGTCAAGGTCTTAATGCGAATAATGTAAGATGCTTGAAAACTTAAATAACAACTATAACTCATTTTGTCCCTCTGAAACCTAGCTAAATAAGTTAACAACAAGTGCACAACAATGATCCCATTTGAGGGCGAGTTCAAGTGCAAGTGGTGTGTGGGGCAGGGGCAGGTCATACATTGCGTATGAGCGATTTCAAATTTGCCCCGCTGTAACCGGGCAAAAACATTTAACGAGGCGTGCATTAAGCAAAAGCAGCAACAACAGCGGCGAACCAACCATTAAGACAAACAACAACATCGCCAGGCCATTAAAAATATTAAATGTAATATTTCAGAGGGCTTCGAGCAATAGTAAAACTGAGAAGAAAACAACAACAGATTTGAAAACTAAAAAAGACAGCAAAAAGCAACGCGTCATCTGCATAACGCATGACTTACTAAGCAGTTAAATTTTGTTTTGCTTTTTTGTAGCCACTGCTTTTTATTTAGTTTTTGTGACTTTCAGGTTCAGCGATGTTGCCGCAGTAATTATATAACTCTTTCAAAATGATGGCTTTGTGTTTTTATCCCTTTAGTGTTCTTGCTTCTTGCTTTTATGCTTGAGTTTCTGACATCATTTTAACCACTTTTCTATCGTTTTTCTCCTATAGCAGTAATTTTAGCAAATAATTTGGGACTTTTGGCAGTTCAGTACACTTTGGAAATTGACCTGGACATGCATGAGAAATATCTTAATGATGGCATTTCGTGCTTGTGACAGCAGCTATAGAGCAATTAACTGAAATTCAAGATTATAAACGGAGCGCTCTGTAGACCGGGAATGTGGGAAACTTTTATTGAAAGTGATTCTAGGCACCTACAGCTAGAAATAAACGAAACCATAACTTGAAATTTAGAGCTAAGCCCACAAAAACCTTCTCTTGATTAACATATTTTGCCTAATTACTCTCCCTTTAGTTAATGAACTATGACTACTCATCGTGTCTATTAAATGTGAAGAAAGTTCTAATTAAAGGAACAAAGGTACACAACAAACAACAAAACATTTCTATAATTAGCAAGTAAATTGATTAAAATACCACCGCGAAAAGTCGCAACCGAAAATGTGGGGATTACTTTGAATATCTCTCACTTGCATGGCTGCAATGTCTGGAACTGCCCCAGATTGTGATAAATGAGCAGATCGAATGCGAAATGGCAACCAGTTTGTAGAAGACCGGATTGGACTTGGCTTCTGCATTTTTTGCCGCCGTTTGTGTAATGTGCAACAATTTCTCAAGGTTGCCGCAACGATGACGATGCGCTCATGCATACAAATTTTCTCCTCTCCGCCCTGACTTTGGCTTAAATTTATGACATGAATATGCATAAATGTGTTGCTACGGGGTGTGGCAGCCACTGTTGCAAGTCTTGGATGGTGCCGGCTTACATGTGTTCCGCGCTCCCAAGAAGCAGGCTGGGTTCTGGCCAGCATAAAGGCCATTAAACGCCCCTCAGCAAACAATTATATGACGACTAGTCTGATGCCACATTAGGCGCTCGACTGTAAACAGCAATTACTGGACTTTTATGCTTCAATTCCCGCACGCACTTTCCGCCTTTCGCCCTGAGTTGAGAAATATGGACAATACATTGAATATTCGACAGATAACATGGACAAAATAAATGTTTCTTTACTCATACGAGTATTGTCGAGTATCGAATATGTATTGTATTGAATTCCAAAGCCAATTAAAATGAAGTATTATTTTAAATGGCCAGACAATCAAGTATTGAATTATATCTGCAACGATTGTATATATATTATTTATGCATACTTACATCACCAACTTCGTCTCTGATGACATCGGCTGCCTTGTAGACCTCCTCCTTTTTGGATATATCCACCACATAGCCCTTGCAATAGCCACCCGCCTCTTCGACAATTTGGACGGTTTCCGCAATGCCTGCCAGGAAGGGATTATGATGAAATTATTTGATGACCCACTTGAATGTCGCGTGATCCAAAGACTCACCCTTCTTGTTGATGTCCCAGATAACGACCTTGGTTCCCATTTTTCCCAGTCTCTCAGCAAGAAGGCGACCAAGTCCGTTGCCACCACCTGTGATCAGTGCAATGTCTGTGTTGAGCTCCTTTTCGGGATAGCCGAAGGCAATGTAGTAAAGATCCTAAAGAAAGCGACGGAAAATTGAATTTAATTACAATACCATAAAATAGCTTTTTTCGATGCTACGCTATGCAAATGAGCTTGTCGCCTAAGTCTTTTGTTTTCTCGTCTCATTCATTTGCTATATAGACGTATGTATGTCGGCCCACCAAAACCGATACGAGTCACGCGTATGCAAATAGAGACAAATTCAAAGTTTACACAATACCTAAAGGAAGTCTAAACAAAGTGTAAAATTGTAAACAACTTTTGCCACTTGGCATCTGCGTGTTAATAGACCGCAATTTGCTGCCTTGGAAAACCTATTGAAGGCGGCAGTGGGCGAGGCAAGCAGTTCACCTCAATTGCCCCGCAATTAATTGATATATGTAGGTAGTTCAAGAAATTTGCAGAAAAAACGAAAAACTTTATGCGCCCGTTTAGTGTCAATAAGCTGTCAAAATTTATGACCATCGCGCCTCCCTGGCGGCCGAACATAAATTGCTCGAAAGG
The DNA here is from genome assembly GCF_000001215.4 of Drosophila melanogaster. NCBI lineage: Eukaryota > Metazoa > Arthropoda > Insecta > Diptera > Drosophilidae > Drosophila > Drosophila melanogaster. The sequence continues at coordinate 21,063,100 of NT_033779.5, forward strand.
GAAAGGCGAAACAAAAGATTGAGGCGGCGAACTTAATATTTTACATGTTGCACAGTAGCACTTTCTGCGTTGCACGCGGGGGCATCCCATAAATTTTCATGCCACACGCGAACTTGCCGCCAGCTATTCGCCCCATCCGCTCAGGGCACCTGGTTTCCTGGGATGGTGCCTTTGCACCTGAGACTGAACCCGTGTTCGAACCCGGTCCGGCAAGCGTGTCCAATTATTTTGACATTAACAATGAATATGTCGCAACTTTGTTGCTTTTGATATAGTAAAATGATGGTGTCCCTAGTAATAAATATGTAGACCTAAAGAAAATTTTTTTAGCCGATTAATTAATAGTTTTGTATAAAGAAAATAGTATATATATATATATATCCATATATATATGGATAGTATAAAAAAGTAAATAAATATTTGCTTAAAAGCTTTATAAGCATCGATGTGTTCTTATCATTTAACATGATGTTGTTGAATGATATCTTTTACAATAATATCACTCGATAAACGATAAGTTTGTATATTTTTATGAATATTTCCTAACAAATACAAGAGTAAATGGCTTTCGGTGCATGGAAAGTAAAAATCTCCCTTTATTTCTTTATTGCAAACGTTTTCCTGTCTCCCCGAAAAAATTATACAAAAATTAATCAAAGGAAACTTGTTACCGGCGACTTGTGCAGGCTAAAGTCGCTGACAACAATGATGATGGGCTGCTTTTGGCCCTTTTCTTTCCATGCTGCTGCTGTCAGCTCGTTGACAGACATTTTGTCACATAATTCAACAGGCAATGTGCTCTTTTCCCGGCTCAACTCAAATAAGAAGGACAGGAAGCATGCAATTATAATTTATACATAATACGATAATCAACATAATGGGAGCAGCGATTTCTTTTCATGTTTTGATGTGGCATAATAAGACAAAAGTATGCAAATTGAAATCAAATTAAGTGGACAAGAATGAAAGAGAAAGAGGTACGCGAGATCACGGAAATTTTTCGAGACTTTTATTCAACAAATGTAAATTTTGCAGACAAGTTTCAAAATTTGGCCGTGTCATTTGAGAATTTGTTAGTCTGCTGAAAATATTTCCCCGACATAAAATCTGCCGAGTCAGCACAGCGTCCATTCAGTTGGGTTTATTGGTCCCGCAGCATTTGATGCTAGTTTTTGTCTGTCTTCTGATTTTCTGGTGATTGTCAAGGTTCAACGCTTCGACCTTTGTAACATACGGAAGGCCACAGATCGGATTGATCTTGGATGAACTGTTTTTTATTCGATTTACCTGGTAGGAAATTTTTTAAAGGTCTTTGCTATTTGAAAATTTTATTTGTAACGGAAGCTTGTACATCATGGGCCTAGAAATAATACAAGCTTATTATGAATCAATTTGATCGTTATATAGCTTTTTTAAAGTGTGGAAAATGATTAACATTTGAAGATTAGCTTTTTGGTTTATATTACAGCTTGGATGGCTGCCTTCACTGATTTGCTTTTGAAAGGTGTGAAGAGTTCCCAAGTCGCTGCAACCAATACAACAAGTACTAGCAATCCAATCTCGAGTCATAATTGAACACAGTTGCACAAATGGAAAAATGTTTAGTTCATTAGAGCTATTTAAACATTAATTAACACGATCTTCCCCCTTCATTAGCTCCGTTAAATTGCTTTTGAGTTCTCTCATGTCTGTGGATTTCGAAAATCTTGCATAATATATGCAAACTAAATGCCAAATGTACGATCTCCGGATCTGAGGCTCCTTTCGCGCGCAGACTTCTAAGGCGCTAAGCCGGCTGGGCTGTTTCCATTCCCGCCATCATCATTACCATCATCATTTGTGGTAGCTTTGCTCTTAGCCAGTAATCAAATGTTTGCAGACAAAAGCAAATGGACAAACTTGTTTCGCTCTCTCAGTTTTTTCGGTACCAAGAGAATTGCGAAAATATCAACAAGCCGAGTCGCCGATGTCTGGTTAACATGGTTAAGGTGGTTAACGTGGTTCTAGAGCCAGCCGAAAGTGAAACCGAATACCACAAGCTGGCGGCCTCTTTCCCAACCCCAAAAGCTTGATATCGAAAATAGTCTCAACTGCTGTCAGCCAAATTGGCTCAAATTTTGCCCACTTGTTGAGAGTCGGGCGAAAAACTCAAAGTGGCTTTGAGTGCACTTTACGCGCATGAGCCAAAACAAAAGACTTAAGGCACGAACTTGCCACAAAACATTGTAAGCGCCAATGCAATGTTGCCAATGCACAAACACTTGGCAGACCGCCTCGTTGCCCCTTCCCCTCTCTGAGTCACCCCTCCGAATGACCTTCTTTGCCGAATCGCTTTAAAACAAGACACCGACAGTTGCAGTAAAAATAAAAAAGCAACAGCAGCAATATTAGGCGCATCGAAGATTCGGTTTGCTTAACCTATAATACCCTACAAATTGTCAAATAAAAAGTTTAATATTTTAGTTTAGTCAATACGATTATAAAATAATAATTTAAATGGAATGAAAGTGTTTGATAGATATAAATCAATTATCTTCCTAAAATGGATTTGAGGGATAGTAGAGACACTAACATTTTTGCGATTCGTCTAAAACTTTAAGTTCTTTTATTTTAAAATTCTCCCCATTATATATAACAAACAAAAACAATTTACATATTTCAAAATTCAATTAAAAAAAACTCATTTTAATAATTTTACAGAGACCTAATTTATTTAGCAAAACAATAAAGTGCGATACCCCCAGAAAAGTGCAAAGGCATCAGAAAATAATAATAAACCTGAAATTGAACCCCTCCGACAACAAATGCAAAAAACACAGCTACGTTAAGCTTTAGCATTGTGTATTGCATTTGAATCGAGTAGCCTGCTCTCCCCTCCCGTCCTCTTATACACTTGAAAGTTTTCAGCCTGCCTGACCAATTGACCAATGATTTTGCACTTTAAGTTTTGTTTGCTCATGTCTGGCTTCTCATCGTTGTTTTGCTTCTTTGCGCTTTTTGCTGTTTTTATATGGCTGTCATCGGTTGACGGCACGGCCTTCAATGGCGATTTTCATTTATAGATTTGTGAAAAACTAGTATCATAATAAAGATTTCTAACAGTGCATTTGACTAAGAGGCACGCGCTCATAAATCGCACAATCGAGTTCTATGCGATATCGGCTACTGCCACCTGTGGATTGAGTGACTGAGTTGTAATTTGTCTGCAAAAGCGGATATTTGCCAAGCCGAACTCAGCTGCAACGGATATGTCGAGTGATTAGCTCGAAGCACATTTATTTTGAGACAGGGGAACTTGCAGTGTCATTTTCAGTTCTGTGAAAATTAAGGCTATTTCGGGTAGTCAGCATTTTGTATTGGTATTTGGTATTGTAAAAGTACCATTACCATATAAGTATAATAGACACACAGACATCGAATATACAAGATTATAACATTTTGTTATTTGATATTATATTTTCAGAAATATAACTATTCAATTTGTAAAAGTTCGTTCTCAAGGCAATTAATGAAAATATTTTGCTTCCTCAAATAATTTTAAGTGCTTGCTTGCTGCCACAACTTGACGTTTTTTCACGATTATGTACGATGGTCAGCCAGACAGTATCTTTTCTGTTTCTTGTCACGAGTACACATTACACCCGCCCAGTAACCCAATTTTCAGGCTGACACACACACTGGCAGCGTAAATCAGTCGAGTGCACAAGGCCGCATGCGGGTTATGAACCTGCAACCGGCCCGGTCTCTAAGCCAACAATTGCGACTTGCGGCTTGCACGGCTTGCGAAGAGGCGATCTAAGGCAACGGCAACCCATCCAGTAGTAAGATATTGTGTTTAGCTATTTGCCTTTTGGGGGGCCGCAAACACTTTCGGTTTCAATTGCGTTTGCGTTTGCGTTTGCAACGCACACACAAGACCCAACGAATGCCCGCGAAATTGCGGTGGCTGTTGTTGTTACCACCAAATACAATACAATGCGATATGTGTGTGGATGGATGTGTGGGTCTTGCGGCTAGCTAATAAAAACAGGCTCTCCAAGTGGCCAGCACCGCCACCACGGGCCGGCAAAATGCAAAAGTTGAACTAGGTCAACAAGCCAAACGCTGCGGCGCAGTTGACAGCGACTTCGGCAGCGCGCAGTAACTCAGCTGAATTGACTCTCATTACATGCGCCGGCACTCGGAGAAATATGCCCCTATTTGGTCGGAAGACCTTTTTATTCTTATTAACTAAAACTGTCTGGAACTAACATTAAAAATGATACTTCCATTCCAAATATATGAAACATTTAAAATGTTGTTGTGAAGCATTTTGATGATAAAGTTTGGTATCATGTCACAGTTTATCAAACGAATTCCAAAAAAATATACATCACAGAAACTATATTAACAAAATTTAAAGTAAATTTATAACTGTGTAACAGAGCCCACATAAGTTCTCCTCCCATCAAACATTCAACTTGTAGGTGGAACTTCCAGCGCAAGTTTGTTGCCCAAGTCTTTTGTTAAATGCATGCCAGCAATGCATTGACATAAATCGGGCTAATAATAATCCATGGGTATCCACCCAGTAACCGATTGTTAATTCAATCACAACAACCGGCGTGTAATTTGCACATCTGCCAACTATCGTTGACAAGCAAGTCAAGCGGATAGCGTTTAGAATCATCATTTAAGAGTTTACCAAATCCGTGAATTAACATGCAAATTCATTTGACTTTCTGAGTCGCTGGTTTTGCATTCGGCATGCTAATGTCAACAGTTTCGAATCGTCTCTATTTTTATGGCCCTCTCCCAGCAGCTGAGGAATACCGATGGAAGTGGCTATTGTGCCACACATATATCCCGATCATATCTCACTAACCCCTGGCTACAAAAAGGTTTTTTTTTTACCTTTTTTGCGGTAAAGTGAAAATATAATTACCGCAAACCAAGGCTTGCGTAATAAAATTGAAATTGCTTTTATTGTCTTTTATTTTTGGTTATTTAAAAACCACTTAGCGTGTCAGAGTGTTAGTTTGAGCCCGATACGGGTCTGGGCCCAATTTTCAAATTTCCAGCGGTCTTTGGCGCCTATGAACTGATTCATTGACTCTATTGGCCTAATATTTGTGGTTGTAGTTCTCAGAGTTTGTACTCTCACTCAACTGTGTAAATCAATTAGATATGTGACCAATCACGCATTTAAAATTCGGATTATTGTTATTTCAGCTAGGTTTTTAATAATTATAGTTGCTGGCAACGCAAATCCAAGCACATTGAACGCTTCTTTTTGTTTAAGTTCAGTTAATGGGCAATTTCTATTTTTCAAATATCGAATTTGAGTAATAAATATTTTTGATCAACCGTCTAGCTCATGTTCATATTGTCCGAGGCTAGTTTATGGCCTTGATTTAACATGGACATGATAACTCAATTCCTAACTGGTTCCGGCCATCCAATCCCCTTCCCGATGGCATCTCGAATGCCAAATTCGCAAGTCAAAATAAATTATCGTTCACAGTCTGCTTTACATCATCTCGGGCAGTCCCTAAATCACCAGAACCCCTCCCTCGGGTCCACAGATACGATCTGAAAACTCGTCTGCGCTGGATCTTAATGCCTTAAATCTCTTTCACGGTTCCAATTAAACGGCACACGTGCTGCCATCGGCAATGCCCATTACCTTTGGCCATATATCACACACATCACATCCTTTCCGCTGCTAATTAAATAAGTTAATCGCTGGCGCTCGTTGTTTTTGCCAGCCATGCGATCGCCAGACTTTCAATTCTCTGTTATATTCTCCCAAAAACTTTGACACATTTGGCCAAGTGGCGAAGGTAAAAGGCGTTTACTAAATCGCACAATGCTGCTAATCAAGCAAAGGCAACGCGAAGGTAAATTATTCTTCGAGCAGAGGAAGCAAATAAGTCTCAACCGTTTTTTTATTAAACTGTTTTAAACAAAAGTGAGAAGGTCTCGGGCATGCAGCACTTCGAGCGACAATACGGTCTTTCATTTGATCGCTCAAAAATTAGGAACCTTTTGTTTATGGGTATTTTTTATTTGCTGATAATTAAAGCTGAAGCAAATTTTAGATTTGCTTAATTAAATCAAAACGCCTGGAAGGTCAAAGGCAGCTTTTTATTGAATTCTCCGTTTATAGAGCTGTGAATCTTTTTGAATTTTAACTTTGGAGTTACATTCACCTTAATAAAATCGTTTCTTCATTTATATTGACAATATTTGACTAAGTAAACTTTTGAGACTTGCCTGCAGGATGTATCCAATGCAGCAGATTATGAACCAGGCCACGTCCGCAAAGGCATCCCAGGTATTCCACAGGACTTGACGCCAGCCATCGGCAGCGGGAGCGACTGGCTCCGTTTTTTGATGGACCACTCCATTGGCATTGGGGTGGGCGTGTCCGTTGGCCAGGATTTGCGCATCCTCGGCGGACAGCTCGTTGTTGTTTTTCTCCATTTTTGCACAGACTGTCACTGGATTTGCTCGATTCGAATTTGATCTGTTTAGATTTCGGGTAATTAAGTTAATCACACTTCGCTAAGACACAGGTTTTCGTTTTAATTAGCTTTCGATTTATGTAATTTCGCGTAGTTTTTGCCCGTTAATTTAAATGCAGACGAAACACAACGGCGAGCAGCAGACGCGATATATTAATTTGGGTTTGTTTTTTAGTTTGTTTCTTTGCTTATTCCGTATATAGTTTTGGATCTGGGGACTTTGCCTGATTTTGTCGGATTTTTCCGCACTGCACGTCCGCTCTCGTGAGCGTAGCAAACGAATTTGAACGTTGTGGGCTCGAAAGGAATGAATTTCGACTTCTTATTTTGGCGCGCTATTGGATATATAGCCGGCGTCGACGTCGACTGCGCTGCTTACCGCTCGCCGCTCGGCCGAAGTCGCGCTTGTGACGTCATCGAGCTTGAGCCGCAGCTTCGGCTGGGATTATAGTTGTTAATATTTTTCTTATTTTTGTTTTGCTCGCGGCTCGGTTCTTATGCTGCTTTCGGCTGCGCTTCGCTTTAGGCTATTTATTTCCCAGTTTGCTTTGTGTAATTATTTAAAATAATCAAGACTTATGCTTCTACGTATTTTTCATAAATTTATCACGCGGCGCAATAGAGGGTCGGCGTGAACATGGCTAATTAGCGTTATGAAACACGAAAGATAAATTACATCGCTTGGGTGATGCATTTTCGTATTATTTCTTAAAAGTTTAGTTAGAGTGAGTATACCTTCGGGGCCCTTTCATTACGCATATTTGTTATAAGAACTGAGTAAATGTGCATTAGCACCTTAAATCACCTTAACACCTCCCACGTGGCTCATTAATTTAGTAAAATGACCTACGTTTACTAATTGCTAATTTGAATTTATTTGTTTGCATATTGCTTGCAATAAAGGAGCTGTATGCATGTGTGCATATGACTTATTTTGATTCGAAATAGCAAAATGTGAAATTCGGAATTATTGGACGAGAAAGTGGCTTACAAATTTAGACATTATTTTAAATAGGTAATTGTACAAAAAATACACGCATTTTATGTATAAGTAATAATAATTTTGAACTCTTATGTAAGTTTTGCAATAACTCATCATCAAGCCCGACTTTAACTTCTTATACTGCCGTTACTTTCCCCTCAAAACCAACATATGTTATTGTACTTTATTTGTGCCTCGGATGAAAGTCGACTGCCCGTAAATTTGGTTAAATGCACTTATGGCCAACTTATATCCTCTTTCCTTCTTGTCGACATCGCAATGCACCTCGGCTCTCTTTCCTTCTCATTCCTTGTATTCCTTTACCCTTCTTTTGCGCACACATACTCGCACAAAGCCACCAAGTTCGAGAGTTGGTCTCTTGCTTTTTTCTCATTAAAAACTGGTTATGTTAATCGCATGAAATGGTGTATGGCTGGCCGTTCTTAAAGATTTCGTCACATCTTCGGATTGCATAATAGGCAAATTTTTGTTATTTGACTTGATATCGTTTGTTTTGTATACGTGCGTTTTTTAGACTTCGATTTGCATTTTGAGCAAGAAGTCATGCGGGTCAAGAAACTGATAAAAATGTTTAAGGCCACTTGCGGAATTATGTGAGCACTTTTGGGCACAAAAATAAAAAAAAAATTCTTTCACTTTCTATGCTTATATTAAACATACTTAACTCCACTTATTCACCGCTGGGTGTTATTACCTGCAAATACACATGTGCGTACATATATAATATAATATTGTAATTTAACTTTCCGGTCAACCGGCACGCACTTAATCGATTAATTCCCAACAAATGCAAATTTATGTACTGGAACTGCCAGCATTCTTTTTGTGTCCGGCTAATTTTGTTTCGTCCGTATATTTATATTTTTCGACTGCTTTTCGCGACGATTTTTGACACTTGGGACGCAGGCGCAGTGAGAGAAAAAATGCGGATGAAAGGGGCTGGAGGGAATGTTGAAAAGGGCGCGAACTCAGCTGTTCCTTTGGGCTTCTGAGGTTTCAGTGGTTGTTTTCTGAAGAGAGGGATTCAGTCACGACTTGGTAATCAGAGTTGCCAGGTGGCTTCAACAAATACAGTCGTTAGTATTTAAAATGAACAAACCTATAACGAGTATCTACGACGTACTCAGCAAGTGTGAGTGCGAATGGAAAATTTCATAATTTTTCTGGAATATCGATAAATATTGGGGAATAAAACGAGAAAAAATTTAAAAATTGTTCAAAAGTGTGGGCGGAACCGATTAGAGAGTTAGAGTGGGCGTGGCAAACAGTTTTTTTGACAAATCGATAAAAATTTAATGACTTATTAAATTAGGAAAAAATATCCAAAAGTTTTTCAAAAATGTGTTCGTACACATTTGATCCTGATCAAGAATATTAATATTTTATATACCTTTCAACGAATCTAGTACTCGTAGAGTAAGAGTATCGGGTATAATAAGCATTAGGCGTTAACAGGAACTGAGAATGAAATTTGACATTTTTAATCAGTTATATTAGCCATAAAACAGATGTCCAATCATTTCTCCGGTAGCCAAACTCCGCATAAACCCAGTTTAATCAGTGCTATTCAACAACACTACGCCACCAAAATAAAATATTTCCCTTTTCTTAATCGCTTCACCACAATTTATTTCTTGCCAATTTCCGCCATAATTAAACCCAAAACAACAATTTTCCATTTGTTCTGTGCCATCAAAAGCGAGCAGGTCTGCGCGCATGTTTTCAACTTTTTCGAGAATTCAACCTCGTGCCCTGTTGACCGAAAGTGAAATATAAGCTGCACTCTGGCCAAATACGAGTCCGTGTCCAAGCTTAAAACACGCAGATTGTGTTGGCCAAAAGAACCCCGTGATAGAGGCAGACAATCGCAAATGAATCAACAGGTAGCCTTCGCAAAAAACCCGTTAGAACCAGCACAAAGGTGAGTCTTGAAAGCCAAGCGCCAATCTGAACGTTAACCTATTTTACTTCCTATCAGAATTCTGGTTTTAGCATCTGACTTCCGGTTAGTGTTTCGTAATGACCGAAAACGAACGTTTTGTTTTGTGCCATGTGTTATCCGATGACTTGGACATTATGCTGTTCACATTTCCTGTGCCGGCGATGATGGCCCATTTGGCTAGAACAGCCTAAACCTCGCTTATTATTATTAATTATGATTTATCTGACTACAATAAGGAGCTTGATAATTATTGGCCAAAAATCATATAGCGTCATGGTCATCGATTGGCTACCGTAAACAATTTTTTGTGAGTCTTGGGAATCTCATATGTGTGGTGCTAATTGCGCTTCGCCTTCTGAAGTATTTTATATTTCTTGGTTATTTGCAAATTTGAAATGCTTGAGGGGATTCTCGTTAAGAATATCGGGCTTTTTTAGTTCCCGCGAATTGCGTTGCAGAGCTTGTAGAATTTTGTAGATTTGGGGACCCAACAATACCGGTTCTATTGTTTGTGAAACTAATTTTCATCTGATTCGTTAAAGTATATTAAATATATATATATATAGAGTTAATTACAAAAAAAAAAATTACAGTTACAAAATTACATTCGTTTTCAGCTGTAGCTTATACACTATTTGCAAATAGCTAACACTATTTAATTAACAAGCTTATATTATTATTCTCAGCTTATATATTCTTACTAGAATAGTCAAGTGAGTCATAAGAATTAACATATTAAATACTATACGTCAAAAATAACATGCGTTTAAACTGTTTTTCGGAATTTTAATGTCGATTTCACATAAAATTTTAACATATGGGAAAACAAATCTCGATGAGTCTGTTAACCATTGATCTGCCACAGCAAATCATAATTGTTTCGTCCAATAAAGTGCTATTTGTAAACCTGACCAACAACTTCCGACTTCATAGAGCCACATTCCCAAAGAAAAAAGACAAATGAAACCGAAATGACATTGAATTTTGATTATATTGTCTCTGTCTTTGATTTCAATTAACATAAATGCTCTAAAGTCTTATCGTGAACGTCCGTCATGCCTGAAACCTATGTAAGATGTTGTAAGAAAATCGATGGTATGGTATTGATTTAATATAGTAACAAATGTACGAAGTAAGACAGACAGTAAGACCCAATCAAAGTATAGTAGGCGGCTTGAAACACTCATAAATTTCGCCTAAACTTTATTTTTAAACCGGACAAGGTAGCCTTTGCCAAAAATAGAAGAAACTTTATTTTTACTTGAATTAGTAAATAAATCACAAGTAAAAAGGTCAAACATCCGACCAATTATGACCAACGTCGGTTAAAGTTGGTCAGAAGGTCGATCCGTGGAGTCGTTGATTTGACGAGAGCAACCTCTAAAAAACTCCAGAGATACTTTGCTGAAGTGCACACGTTCGAATTAAACGGCTTGGTATAAGTTGAGATAGTTTGCATTTTATTGTTTTGGTTTTTATGACCGCTGTCTGCCGTTTGATTGTCCACAGAAAACCCGTTTCGTTCTAGACAAATTCAGAGATTGCTGCTAAAGCCAGCTCCACTAGTTATGTTTTTCACCGAAAATAGAACACTCTCGATAGGATAGGATTCTACCTTCTACCACAAGGTCTCCAATCGGGCTTGAAGCCGTCTTAACTGTTTATTTTAGCGGCTTCTCGCATTTGTTTGTTTCAAATTTTAGCACAACTTGCGGGAGTCATTTGCACAAGTCAAGGTCGCCTTCTCAGATAAATGCCAGATCTAACAACTTTGAATATAATATTCTTTAGGTTCCATTCGGCTCGTTAAAAAGAAGGTAGGAATTATTATTTAAAGATGGAAAATTTTACTTCGTAACGAAAATATAATAAAAGAATGGTAGCTTAAGATACCTGATTGATTTGTTTTTACATTTTAAAAGTAACCCGTCAATACACATTTGAATGCACTTTAACTAATGAACGCAAGAGCAAAATACTTATAGGTGTAAAAATAATATTTAACGTGCTAAACATTTGAAATGTGGCTTTCATTTGTTAAACGTTGTTGTTTGTCATACCTATGTGATTATGGTGTACTTCCTTAATTTCGTTTTTATTCCTAATCTAAACTAGTAATCTTGATGATATTTATATTACGTGACCTTAAATTCTGTATGTTCGTATTAGGTTTTTGTTGCCGGAATGAAAAAAGTACACATACTTCACCTTAAGATTTAAATTGAGGAGTGTGATTTTTCAAATCACTTGCAGTATTGTTATTCCGAGAATACTTTGTTTTATTAAAACTGTACATTTAAATGTGTTGGATTTATGGGAGAAGTCAAAAAAAATAATTATAAAAAGTCGTCTAGACAGTAGAATTCAAAGAAATATAACCAGATTTTCTAGCTTCGCCGAGTTGCAAAAGATATTCTAATATTAGCTTAGGCGCCATGTTTATCAATACTAAGTAGGTATACGATTTATTAGCTTTAGTTTGAGTGTTCCTTATATATAAATTTCTTATTGAGGAAATCAGTATATTTATAGACGGAGCTGCAGTAAATTCAAAAATAAAGTACATTAGCTATGCAAAACGATTGCACTTGTGCAACTCTTTCGAGTACCAAATGCAGAGACCCTCCGCATTTTCCACCCCACCCAACCCACTTTCCCATTTCCCATTTCCCATTTTCTCACCAAAGAGCAGAAGGCAGGCCAACCAACTGTAAACGTAAACAACGTCCACTGCGCAGGACAGTATTGAATTGAATCCGAATCTTTATCCGATTCCGAATCCGGTGGACAGCTGTGCGTCGGAATCGGGCGAAAGCTGTTTGGGCGGCGGAGGAAAAGCTTCAAGTGAACATTCAGTGGATTGCGGCCAATTTAAGCGAGCGGTTACGCGTTACCTGTGCACTTCCCCCATATTTTACCAGGTTACGTGTCAAGAGCAGAAGTTACCTCTCAAGCGTGTTGGCTAATTAAGGGCTAAAGCTCAAGTGCTGAAGTGTTGGAGTATCTAATATAAATTTTAATAAAAGATCACTACAAAATGGCAGTCATTGTTGGCCAAGTTCTGCCACAAGATGAGCAGCAAATCACATTTTGAACCTGGCCGATTGCTAGCTGAGTGAAAACCACAGTAACCTTTGCTACAACAACGACAATGTCGAGTGGCAGGTAGGATTCTCTAGCCCATATCCATTCATACAATAAATACATTTGGCCTATACTCGACAGCCATTTCGACCATATCTGGCAGTTGTTATGGCTGATATTTGTCATGTAATCAATAAATTGATTTTTGATTGGCATGTGTGTGGGTATTCTTCCTCGTTCTTGGTCTCCTCGTTTTAGTTTTTCTGTTGTCTTCTGACTGGTATTTGCTTTCCTTTCGTTCTTCCTCTGGCGGCGTCGCACTGACTGGCTTTTTCGCTGCGATTTACCTTGGCCCATTCAAGTGCCCGACCACTGTGCGTATACTTGATATATTCAAGCTGTGCATGAATTCTAATTCTATGAAGATACGGAGACAAACAGAGACACAAGGACATAGGAAAAAAATCTTGTTTATTTAGTTATGTATTCAAATATCATTCTTGGGAGCTCAACAAGTTCGATACGAACGGATAATTTTACATATACAAGAAACAACTATAAACAAACCTAAGTGTACCGCAAAGTGTACCTTGACTGTTTTAAAGCATCTCATTCTCTAAGCTGGGTCAAAGATTCGTTCGGAAAATGTGGAAAATTAGATTCACGAAAAAGTGTCCCCCACTATTATTTCACTCCCAGCTTAGCAAGGCCAAAGCTAGAAACCTGATAGCCCGCCAGCAGCTGGCCATGTAATTAGGATAATCGAGCTGCTTAAAATATGCACACAGAGTACACATAATTACAAGCAGCAGAAAATTGGCCTGGGAAAGGGAGGAAAATAGAAGCTTCAATACCAATGGCGTAAGGGGATATCCCCAAAAAACAGGCTATGACTCATGGCATCCGAGAGGAGGCAAAGCCACCAGAGCCTCAGAGCAAACAGGCGCGATCTCCTTTCACCACTCTTTCCCTGTTTGTTCTTGCACTGCAACCACATATAATTGAAAATTGCTTGATGAAATGTTTATTTAAATGTTGACTGGGAAAATATGTTTATTAATTTCCCATTAAAATTAAAATAGATAAAAATGATTTAAAAAAATATATATTTTTCTTACCTTCCTTATGAAAGAATTTTTTGTGCTGTAATCCCTCCCAATGTCAGTTTGGCGCCAAAAACTGTGCTTGTAAGCGTGGTTGTGGTTACTTAAAGTTGTATGGATTTCCGTTCGTGTTTCTGTGGGTGTCTAACCACAGAAGTCATATCCCGTCAAAGGTGACTGAGTCCTTAGTTCCACTCCGTCATGTAGGCAAATGCACCTTCGCAAGTAAAATCAGTCGAAAAAGTTAAGTCAAACCATACTCATTTTTGCCAGTATATTGAAGCCAATGGTATTATTATGGGCTTTGCGAACTTTGATCTAAAAATAATGTTTTGCGCATGATTAATCCCTTCAATTAAAAGTAAGTGTGCAATTAAGTCTTCATAAATGCTCAGATAAAGTTCCGAGTAAAAATGTCATTAAAAGACTTCCAAAACCATTTAGTATTCTGACCGCATATATATTTAATTATACACATCTTTTCGCTACGATTCTTAAGCCAACATAAAAGTATAAGGAAATGAGCAGTCTAATTTGCACAATTTTGTATTCATTACGCCAGTTCCTCGCAGGCAATTTAATTTAACTTGCCCCCGTGCGTCCTTTGAATTATCCTTGCAGCCTGCTGGACGTGCTCTGCAGCGGCAGTGGCGCCCGTTTGGCCCTCGGAGCCTCGGTAATCTCCTATCTGATTGTCTACAACGAGGCTTCCGCTCCCAGCCTGCTGGTTGGCGTTGTCTTGGCCACCGTTTATGGCGCAATGGCAGGTGGGAGTTAGGTGGAATACTTGTAAATATTCCAAAGTAAGTTAATTCTTTGTTCCAGCCCGCTGTAAAACTAGCCTCCGCAGCCTGCAAATGCCGTATGTGCGGGCCACAAATAAATTCGACTTTAGCTGTTTGTTTCTGGCCATCTGGCTAGATGCTCTGGCCACCGTGTGTGCCTGCGCTGCCCTGGCGAGGACCCTCAGTGCCTGCTTGGACGCCATGACCGGAGGTCTGGCCAGGATTCTCATATTGGGTGAGTGGTAACAGATGCTTGTAAATAAAGTAGCACAATACATTGGTTCAAGGAATAACAAAACCATTAGAAATACGAGATACGACCTAATTAGCAAACTATTATACATACATACTTATAAGTAAAGCCACTTCTTCGAAAATAATTAAGTACCATATGGTGCTCTAAGAAACAAACAGAACTGTAATTATTAAATATATATTAATTTCGTTTTTGTCATAAAATAATAAACTTGATGTATATTATCATATCGCATATATTTTGTTATGTATGCGTAATATTTTGGCGTGAACTGTGCTGGCCGACCTGTTCAAATATTATGTTGCCTACTTTCAGGCCGCAATGCACCCGCGAATGAGCCGTGGCCGGATGTTCTTGGCGTGTCGGTTGTCTTCCTCGTCACTGGGATGTTCATGCTGGGCCTGGAGGTGGGTACTCCTCCGAATCCGAAGCCGAGTTTAAATCCAAATCCACCCACTTATCGCGACACTCACTGCATTTGCGTATTCACAGCACTCGAGGGCCTTCAGCCTCATCCTGACTCTTGGCATGTTTGGCTTGAACGCCATTTTAAGCGCCGTCGGCTGGTGGCGGGGCGACATGTTGGCCTGGTCTGCGGATAGCTACTTCCAGCCCGATGGCATTAGCAGTGTAAGTGGCCGTAGACGTTAGACCCCATACCAACTGGAACTTCGATAGTGGGTCAGTGCACTGTGCCAGTCTGAGCTTTGTTTTTTTTTTTTTTGTTTGCCAAGTCCCATCGATTTTCGCTGTCGTGACCGGGAACATTTGCGTGACCGCAGCTGAATCCACAGGATACGGGCTTTTGATTATGACACGTACTGCTGCGTTTCGTTTTTGTTTTTTTTTGGCCTCCTTTCACTGGTATTCGTTCGCGGAAAGCCGCCAGTCAGACAGCAAAAACATGGAAAATTTTTTGGCGCTTAGTTTGCCGGAGTTGGTAATACTTAGAGTATTCGTAATAAAAGAGCTTTGATTTAAATACAGCATAATGTATTACTTTTTAAGTTATTCAGTCCAGTAATTTAAAAATTTGTAGTGCCTTTTATAGACCAAAAAAATCATAGAGAAATCAAAAAATTTCATAGAGAAGTCAATTTATACACTAGCAACCAGCATTGGTGGGGAAAGTCTGCTGCTATTTGCAAAATTATCCGTCTGATAACTAGTTCAAACCACCACACTCAGGTCTTCCTGGGTACTGCCCTGCTCACCTACTCCTTCCCCGGCGATTGGCCCCAACAACTTCGAGGTGGACGATTCACGGCGACTCTAATTACGGGATTGGTCAGTACTTCGCTGCTGCTGACGGCCATTTGTCTGTCGACGGTGGTGCATTATAGGTGAGTCTGACAATGCGATAATAATGGAAAAAGACATATTGTACAACTGTTATCGGCTACTGTACAAATGTTTTGTGAACTTGTACTAGAGATATCCTTAATGATGATGTATATTTAAACCAATAGCGTGGCTTGACATACATACATACATTTTATGTGTTCTTTCAGATCTCAGGAGGACTATGTAGCCGTGCCCTTGTTCAACATTCTGGATGAAAACGGCTTCCATAAGTTGGTTCCTGCCTCGGCTTGCATGTTGCTTTTGACGAGTTCGGCGGCATTTCTGGAGCTCTTTCCGGAACTATATGGTATTGTTGTGCGACTGGCCACCTCGGAGTGGAGAATACTGTCCAAGCAGATCAGTTATGAGAGCTCGGAGAGTGGTAACCCCGTGCTGGCTGTGTTCATCGCCGGCAGCATGTGTGCCATGTTGGCCTTCGCCTGTCCACTACAGCATCTCAGTTACACATTAGCCGCTGGCCACATGGGTGGGGTATTCCTGAGGGCCCTTTACCTCCTATACATCCCTTACAGACCCAAATATATGGCGCCCAGCAGCGAGTCTTCACTGTCGTACAGTCGCCTATCCACAGCACCGTTTGCCAAGAGCAGCAGCTACAGCAGTGCCGCAACTTCCAGTTCGAGTCGCTTAAAGAGAAGTCTCTGGAAGATCGGTCTGCCCAAGCACAGTAACTTAAAAAAGCCGAAGACCAAGCCCAGGAACAAACAAGAGCTGGAAAAGGAGTGGCTGCTCCTGGGTGAACCCACCTCGCCCTGTCCTCAACGAGAGGGCAGGGATGTGGAGTCCACCATTCTTTCCGATGGCGAGCCACCGGTAAGTGATTTCTGTGCTTAATTAAGTTTATTAAGGGTAAATGTCAATTAAAAATATATATTCTGACATTTTGCATGAAGCCATCTGACTTTGAGTACCCAGATAAATTTGACAAAAGTGACTCGGACACCTCCACCGACATTGATGCCATTGTGGATGAGTATCGTGAAAAGATTAAGGTAAGAACTCTCCATGAATACACGTAAATATAGACACTACATGTAATCATCCTCCAACTCTCCAGGTAACCACCGCCGGACCTTTGGAGCGCAGTGTGCGAGTGCCTACGGTGAGTTCCTGGCGCGTGACCATTTTCGCCATTGTGGTGATTGGATTGGGCATTGCCCTATGCATTGCCGGGCTCATGATGCACTGGGCTCCGGCAGCGTTGACCGGAGGGATTGGGGTTCTTATCGTGACCATTATGATGGGTTTTATACCCAAATACACGGGCAGTGTGATCAACGTGAGTCCCGTGATCTGTGGAATGTCGCTGCTGATGGGCGTGATCCTATTCAGTGGCTGTGCTATACATTCCTGGCCGGGATTGCTTATCTGGCTGATGGCTGGACTCATTCTGGTGATCAGATGCGATAAATACTGTTGCAATTGTTTTGAGCACACCACCATAATGAATGCCCAGCTGATACCTAGTGTCTCGGGAAAGAGCAACATGGGGTCAGCGTCGGGATCGGCATCAAATTTAGCGGGTCCCTCCACCAGCATCCGGATACCCAGACCGCCCAAGGGAATGGGCGTAGTCGGCTTGCCACAGCGCATCAACGAGCACAGATGACAGTCGGAGTCCTCGGAGGAGGAAGGCGAAGACCTGTTCCACGAGGACTTCAATGTGCGCGACTTTGACGAGGAGGATGACGAAGATTGCTGGACTGATTAGCTTGCGCCTTTTAAAATCCGTTTAGAAAACTATTTAATTGCTATGCGGATCCCCAGGACGATCCAGCTTCGAGCCACATATGCCTGAAATTTTCTAGCTAGCTAAATTGATTGTCGAAATTTACTTATGTATTTACAAATATATAGCTAGGCGACTCTCTGTACAACTAAGTTCAGAATAAATTAAATTTTTCAAAACGAAAATGTATAATCAATCGTTACATCATTTTACATTGTAAGAGTTTCGTAGCTGCATAGAATGTTATCTGCCATCTAAATATATAAATTCTCATTCTCCATGAGGTAATCCACCAGTTCCCTGATAGGCGTCATAATGGTCTCCTCGTAACCAGGTTGAATCTCGATTACCCTGAGTAATAACTCACTCCGATCGCAGTTGAGGTAATAGTCAAACTTCTCCGGTTCTTCGGATCGTTATCTATTTGAAATACTGGGTGACATTTTTGTCTGAGGTTCGGTGAGAGCCCAAATAACAAGGGCTGCCAATCGAGTTCTTTGGCACTCTTTTCTAAAGTTATTTTCTGTTATGAGATTCTTGTCCAAACCCAGACGATCCAGGTGATGCTGTAGATTCTTATAATAGTGCTCGAGACACTCATCATAAATCGCCCTTCTGACTTCAGCGGAGGCTACAATATAGAGTAGGAATAAAACATCTAAGGTGGGAGAACAATACTGGGTGAGTTGAAAATCTACAATGCAGCAGGCATTAGGTAATACTGAAGATTCCTTGTTGAAATAGTACACAATATTATGATCCCAAGTGTCTCGATGACAGAGTACATTTCTTATAGTCTTTGAGGGGGCGACCAGTTCTTCAGCCTTGGTTAGAAGATTGTAGAGCTTATCTTGAATAAAGTTCTGAGCTTTCATTGTTTGAAAATGCGGATTACGTGCTGCTAAAAAAACGATTGCCTATGGAATTTATAAAGTGTAACAATTCAGTTTTCATATTTCGTAACCGATCTACCAACCTTAAGTCCAGTTATGTACCACGAGTTATTTGAATCCAAATGTAACTCAATGAGCACATTTTTGTAACTTTCGTAAATCTTTACATTTTCTTTTTCTTCCCAAGCGATACTAGCTGCATGTAATTCAGATAGGTGTTCCAAAACGATTTTATAATGATCTAAAGTATAGTATTCATTGGCTCTAAGATGTCTGTAGTCCTGGGTAAGATCTTCTAACACTAGGATATCATTCCGACTGTAGTAACATTTTGGATAAAGCTTCTTAGTGGCTAAAAAAATGTACGTAAATACGTCTTCCTAGAACAATATATAGATTTTTAATAGACTTACCATATTTTTGAATCTTAGGTAATATCTGGCTATATAGAGCAGACTCCTTTTGAAAAACTCCCTTGCGTTCGCATTCCTCTCTTTGTGGCTCATTTTTTCGGGGTAGGCTTTTAATAAAATAGTTAAGGAAATATTTTTTCTTGTCGCCTTTAACCTCCGCTTCCAAGTGCAATTTGTAGTATTCTCCCATATAGCCCATGAGATCCTTGGAGCCTGCATCCACCTGTGAGTTTATAAGTATCACATTGTCTTTTTTGACAACTGAAAGGGTTCTCTGAGCTATTAGATGGCATTCCTCTGAACTTAGTAAATCCATATTTGGAGCGAAAAAAACTATCTTATCCGCTACGCTTCTAGATTCAAACTGAAATGCCTCCAGAAACGAACCTTTAAAGATATCTCTTTAAGATTATGGGGGATAAGAAAGGACTAGCTATCTTAAATGAAAATAAATGACATAGATTTCTGCCTCCATCTAGGATAATGACCTACAAATGCAATTGTACAAGCATTTTTTCGCTTTTGTAATTATACAAAAGTCTACGTTTATGAGTTCATAACCTTATAAACAACCATCTTCACACGTGAGCGATAAGATAATCGCATAAGATTACAAAAATTATGGGTAAACAGATAGCACAGCTGCAACTGATAGGATCCCGATTGTTACCAGGGGGAACAGCAGAAGCTCGTGGGAAAGTGTCGTTTAATCAGTGTAGTTTATGATATGTCAGTGCCAGTAAGTCACCCACACAGTCATACATATAATCTGCAAACTCCGGATGATTTTTCATCAAACGGAGAACATCTGCACTTCGATCCACATTGCAGAAGCGATGGAAGTCCTCCGGTCGTTCATCCTTAAGGTTTTTCAGATAATTATCGGGCAGGCGGAGTACGGTAGCGGCTATGCAATTGTAAGTGGCTCCGAATAAGGAAAAGTCATTGAGAGACTGCTCAAATTCCTGTTTACTCAGTTGCTCTTGATAAGGATTGACACCCATTTCTCTGAATTCCTCAGCCAATGCGTCATAGTACGTCTCGATTAGACTACCTATCATCTTTTTTCGACTAAAGGGTTCCAGATTTAGATAAGTAACCAGATGAAAATCCATGGCAGGTGGGCTATATCGACACAGTTGGAAGTCCACCAGGATGGATCTCTCTTCGTGGGGCTTCTCCTTGTGGTAGAACACATTCGCATTCCATGCATCACGATGAACAAAGACATTCCTATGAACTGGTGATGGATTCACCATACAGTAAACCTTGTCCAGACATCTAGGCAGCTCCTGTGCTATATACTCCTGCGCCTCGGGATTATCCAGGACATCAGGATGGATGGCAGCCACTGCTAAGACAGCCTGAGCAGATCAACATGTTTAAACGTGAAATGTACATTGATATATAAAAGATGATGGTACATACTCTTAGGCCCGTGGTATACCATTCAACTTCCGGATCAACAGACACTTCTTTTAGCCACTTTCTGAACTCAACGCCAATGGTTTTTCCCTGCTGCTTTTCGTAGGCAATACTACTGGCATGCAAGGTAGCCAAGGATTTCAGAATGGGTCCCATCTGATTCTCATTTAGGAAGCGAGTTCCAGGGGGTAGTGCGACATATCCCATGTCCTCTACATTTTGCATTACGAACAGATCCTTCCGGGTGAAATAGCACTTGGCACTCCACACATGTTTAGCTGTCATAGGGTATATGTTAAGATTTGGCCCGCAAAAGAAAAACGAAAACTTACAAAATTTCTTCAGCTCGTTTAGCAAATCGTAGAGCTTTATCTCCTTTTCAATGAGACCCATCTTTTCCATATAGAATTCCATATTCGCATTTTGGAATATCACCGACTTGACAAACAGTCGAGAGGTTTGTACATCTTTCTGATCCTCCAACTGATACTGGAAGTACAAGTGAAAGTATTCACCCAAAAAACCAGTGTGTTCCGTAGCGGGCACTATATTAAAATTGAGTAGAACACCCTGCTCGTTCTTATCGGCCAATAAATTTGCTAAAATCTTGTTACACTCTTCTAAAGTAAACAATTCTGTGCGGTTTTCTCGCGTGAAAACGGGGCTATATGGTTCCGTACTCATTTTTAACAATTGAGCGATTACGATTAAACTGCTCCCAAGTTAATTTTGTACTGGTTTCATTTTTATTTGGCTTTTGCAAGCTTAAGAGTAGAAACTTACTCTAAAATAATGGGGTTTATATGACTTGGGAAACCAAACATACGAGAGGAAACCATATTATTTCATATTGCAATTAAAACACATTCAATTATTCAATTTATGTGAAAGGTACATGTTTCATATTTTAATCGGTATCTGTTGGTTGTTGACTGTTTTTAATAGTAAAACTATTTTAAGATTTCCTTGCACGCCTCATAAATAAAAGAGTATTAAAGATTCGGGGACTGGGTTTATTTGTCCAATTTTCTACAATAACGTGTTATCACCTTAGCGAACAGCTAGTGAAACTCTCTTTCTTATCAGCAGTATAACGACACTTCCTCACATGTTCGCCCTGGCCAAGGCCATTTCCATGACATCCACACAGCACTCCTCCATATATGTAGCGAATTCTGGGTTTGTTTTCATGTAAGAAAGGATCACCTTACTGCGGTCCACATACTTAAAATCGTTGGTTATGAAGTCGGTGGGGACCTTTACGACCGTAGCAGCTACCGCTCTGTAGACCACTCCGAATAACCGAAACTCTTCGTAGGATTCCAGCAGCTCTGACTTAGAAATCACTAGTTCCTCAAGGCCCAAATCCGAAAGGTTCTGCAGCAAATATGTGTGGTATAAATCAATGCCTTGCTTCTCCATTTGCTTGCGTTTGCTGGAGCTCAAATTCATGTAAAGACAAAAATTGAGGTCGGATGCTGGGGGAGCGTAACGGCAAGTCTGAAAATCAATCAGTAAAGCAGGCCCAGAATTTTCCGGGGGAAAGAAAATGTTACCAGCCCAAATATCTCGATGACAGAGGACATTCCTGTATTTTTTTGAAGGTGCCGCTTGCTCGTAGATTGTCTCCATTATGCCCATAAGTTTGTCACCGATGAAAGATTGCTCCCTATTTCCCTGATACTTTGCAAGACTTCGAACGACAGCTAGAACAGCCGAGAGTCCTGTAGTGAACCAGGCAATTTCAGAGTCTACTGTGATCTCTAACAAGTTATCACCATAGGTGTGACCTATATTGGTTTTTGTCTGATGTTCGTAGACCAAACTGGCAGAATGAAATGCGGCAATTGATTTAATTAATGGTTTCACGAAAACCTCATTGAGTTCCGCGGATCCAGCTGATGTGAAACCCTTTAGCTTAATGTTCTCCAGTACCATTAGGTCTTTTCGGCTGTAAACGCAATTTGGACTCCACTTTACGTTGGCTAGAAAGATGCTCGTCAATAATTTAAATTTGTTGTATATCTAACCTTACTTACAAAGAGCTTGCAGTTTTTTTATAAGAGTGTCGTAGAGCCAGGATTCCTTTTGGAAAATACTTTCTTTGGACAATTCCGCACTTTGCTGGGGCATAGCCTTTACAAAAAGTTCAATTTCCCTAATGATTTCTTCTTCCTCCTAAAAGTAGGCAAACATATTATCGTTGTAAGTTACCTTTCACGTGGAAACATCTACGTCTATCTTTGATAGATCTGACCATATGTGATTGATTTATGAATGTCAAATAAATAATTAACAAGTATACTGTAATATACAAGGCATCGATAACGAACTGATAGTCGTGGTTTCGGTTTACTTCTTCCTCCTTATATTTTATTTTATTTAATTCTTATCTAATCTAAAATGTTAAAATTATTAGAACAAATCCGTTTAGGGCTTTTCATTTCAATAACTAACCCAATTAACATAACTATGCAAAAACGACCACCACTAGAAATTGTAATCTTTCACTATCATTTACGATCGACACACTTTCCCATTTTGTATCTCCATGAAGGCTTACATTGTATATCAAATCAAGAGATAAAACAATGATATTGTAATGTCAAGATCATACTTACATGGCAATATCTTAGCGTCAGTGCGTAGTAATCCCCCAGGTAACCGATCGCACTGAGATCCCTGACTAAATGGTAGTCCAACAGCTTGACTCTAACGGCACTTTCTTGTGCATTTTCCAATATTTTTTGACACTCTCGGTAACAAAGCATTATGTTGCCGTATACGTAACGTGGGCGTATTACGTATACGTTAGATTAAGCTGTCGCTCTCTTCGTTCTAGAAAGCTAGTAGTGGCCTGAGGCGACTTTTCCGACGATTTCCACTCAGCCAGGTATAGCTGGCCGCGCACAACTGAGCAGAAATAGAATTTCGCTCAGTTTTTATTTTCTCACGGTAACATCTTTCAAATGATCAGCTGTTCAGCCTCAAATGTAGCAGAAATGAAGTATAGTGTATAGTATTATCTGAGTGATAAGATTAAGGCTGTGTTTTTCGATACAAAATTATAATTTAGAGTATAAATACTTTTAGAAACGGTATAGTTCATTAC
This sequence comes from Drosophila melanogaster, assembly GCF_000001215.4. NCBI lineage: Eukaryota > Metazoa > Arthropoda > Insecta > Diptera > Drosophilidae > Drosophila > Drosophila melanogaster. Next base: position 21,086,716 of record NT_033779.5, read on the forward strand.
AATTAAAGTCATAACATTGAAAGCGAAACATATGTATGTATGTATGCTGTTCTCTAAAAGACAAGGTAACAATTATCTTAATCCTTTAAAAACTGTTTATCTTCTCCAATGTTGTTCTAGATTATGTTCTCATTTATTAGATTAATAAAGATTAAGGTACAATAAGTGAATACCAAATGTTTGCTCATTGAAATCTCTTGGGTATAATCAATCGCTTTAGTCGACGTTTCTCGTTAATATACGTGGTATAGGGACGTATAGTGATGTAGTAAAATATCTCCACAAAGCTGAGAAGACTGGCGCCCACAAACAAGCCAGTAGTGCCGCCAATGGACACTTAAAAAGGGATGTTTAGCTTGTATATTACTATATAACATACATACGTTCATTCACTCACCCACTAAATCCAGTTTGCCACGCACTAAATTTCTTTTATACCGTTCCGTGGGCAATTCTATGAGGCCCACTTCGATTCTGGAGATGGCGTTCTGACTGCCAGCCATATTTTCTTTGCTGTCGTACACCGTAGTGATATCCACTTCCGTACAAGAGGGCAGGCAATCACAGACCAGACCCTTTCGACCACGGAGCTTCGACCATTTTGCGATTATCACCGATAGGTCCTCGTAGTTGCGATTGAGGCACTCCAGACCCTCCATGTTGCACAGCTGCCAATCGGGCGAATTCGGGGACAGGTGACTGGAGCAGTTGCACAACTCCATCTGCCGATCCTTCCGACACTGGACCGTGCAGGCACTGTAGCTATAGAACTTGTGCACATCCAGGATGTTCTCGTCGGCGAAACGACAATTCCTCTGATGGACGCTGGTCTGGCGGATCTCTTCATCGTTCTCAATGTCGCGCTTAGAGATGTAACGCCTAAAAAATAAAACTCTGCCCCACTGAATACTTATGTTTACTACTTTTATGTCATCTACTAACACAAAGGAGATATATGGTCCCACAACCAGGAAATCCGTTTTAGGGGTGACCAGGGTGGGAACTTCTTCGGTGCCGAGTATAAAGACCTTTCAGAAGAGAAACCAGTGCTGAATTCATATTTTGATAAGGTGAGCTAATGTGAGCTTTTAAGTCTTTTAAGCGCACTTTTAGGTGCAATGCGTAATATATCTGCTTAAAGCTGTTTATTTCTGATCAAATTTACCGTGGCCTCAGTGTGCAATTCCATTTTTAAGGCGCCTGGTCCACTACCACGATTCGAATACATATTGAGCTTGGGCATTTTGGGTTTCCTAAAAGTGTAAAACGGTCCATCAAAGCTGTAATACATTCAACGCATTTATTCCAGACGAACCCAGCTTGCATTGAATTAATGGCATAGCAAATTCCCAGCTCAGTCTCCATGCGATGAAAGTACTTGCAGCACTCAAATGGTTTATTATTCCACTCGCAATTGCTGATTGAGTCAACACAACTGCTCCTAACCAATTCGGCGTAATATGAGAAATTGGAGTAAAAACATGAGGCAGTTACCTCCTCGCCACTGCATTCGTGGACTGTGTGGTAGGATTCACCGCGGAAGAAGGCAATCTCGCTGAGAACCTCCTCCAAAGTAAAGTCGTGATCAGCGCCCCACAGTCTGAAATATATTTAATAATACATTCTTCATAGCAATAACTATTTTTTTTCGAATTTACACTTACTGTTCAGCCACCTCTTGAATGCGATCCATATTCTTCGATTCGCAGACTATTATGGCAGGAAAATTGGTATTCCAATCGCGAAACGAACTTTCCACAACGAAACTGATGGCATTGTTCTCGAAGGCACCTAAAGATAATGCAAGTATTTGTTGAAGATCCGAGATATGGCAGTGTCTCAAGTCACTTACTCAACGAAGCTTTAATAAGCAACCAGGAGGCGTACCAAGAAGCAACGAGACAAATGACCCAAAAGATCCTCTCTATCCAACTGGCATCCTTGTCTACTATAAACCGCGCTCCATGCAAAGTGGAGTTCTTTAGATACTCCTCTATAACTCGGCTAAATCTCATGGCGATGGTGTCCCGTTGAAGTTCGGTCGATGAATGTTTATTTAGAAACTATTACTGAAACTTTATTCCTCATTAATGACCATAATCGGCTGTTCATCTCATTTGATTCCCTCAGCTGTTGATTTTCCCAGACTTCAAACACGCAAGTGTCCAGGAATCAAATCAACATTTGCCTAGGCGGATTAAACACTGTTTGCCCATACAAACAGCTTATTTGAAAAACTTACCAAATTAGCTGTATAAGTTATGACTCCCATAAATTCGAGCAATTTGTCGACAACTGGAAAAAGGCGTCGGCTGGCTTAGAAATGATTATCAAGTTTAATAATCATATTTAAATGAAATAATACAAAAAGTGTTCAAATGTAAGTCGTTATTAGTGAAAAAATAAATTTAAAATGTTCATTACATAAAATTTGCCGACAAAGGCCAACCTATTATCTGTACATATAAACATATATGTACTAATCATATACATATATGTACAAAATCTGTAAATAATTTTACACATCAAAATGAGAAATGCTTAAAAGAACAACTTAGTTACTTAGTTAGTTAGTTAATTTTCACGAAATACCTTTTGGTACCATCAGCTAAGCACCTGTTCGCCTCACCACCAAAAGCTGACCCCTAATTTCACGATCCCCAGTCTAGGCCAAAAGCAAACACCCCAACTTGGATTTCAGCTAACGCTTTCAGAGGTTAGATTGTACATACTTCTATTGTATATTTGCTGACTTTATCTTGGGACGGTTTACAGCAGTAAAGATTATAGCCGCACAGTGCGGATATAAAAGGTTAATGCCACCTTCGGAAGTCCAACAGGTGACTTCGAGATGGCGACTGCTTTGGAACTGAGTCCAACCGAGATTCGCGGCCTGTGCCAGCGGTACTTTCATCAAGATGTTTCCAATTCGGATACGGGGTTCGATATAGTCAACTATACTCTTAAGCCCACCTCGGATGCTCCAGCCGGATACTTGGGCAGCCACCTCTACCTGCACGTCACTCTGAAGCTTCACAATTCCGAGGAGGTCCGGCAGCTCACATTCTTCTCGAAGTCGGCGCCCGTGGGTAATGAGTCGCGAATGGAATACCTAGAGGATTTTGGAGTGTTCGAAAAGGAAATCGCTGTCTACCAGAACGTTCTACCCGATCTTCACAAGGCCTGTGCAGAAGTGGCGCCCAAGTGCTATTACGCGGACAAGAATCTACTGATCTTTGAGAACCTCGCAGATCAGGGCTATCGAATGGGTGCTGGACGGGATGGTCTGCTGACCTATGAGCAGCTCCATTGCTGTCTAAAAACCTTGGCCGCCATGCATGCTGGTTCCATAATCCAGGAACAGAGAACGGGACAAAAAATAGCACAGTCTCAGCCTAAATCAGTGGTGGAGAATGCCTATCCCAGTGATGTGTCGCCGGAACATATGAGGATGGTGAATTTTCAAAATGCCTGTCTGGTGCTCAAGGAGTTCATCAAACTAATACCCAAATATCAGTCCAAGTTGGATTACGTATTGGAAAACTTTACAGAAAAGATGTCCTTTATTTTTGAGGCCGTCAAGACCTCGGATGTGTACCAGAATACCATACTCCATGGCGATTTGTGGGCCAATAATATCATGTTCCAGTATGGCAGATATGGCGAGGTTCCACTGCAGTGCCGCCTTGTGGACTTCCAGTTGGCCAGATATGCCCCACCTGTCCTCGATGTCCTGACCGTTCTCACCATTCCCACTTCAAAAGAGTTCAGGGACGCCCATCTCAGTGAACTTCTGGCGGAATACTACCGGTTCATGACCGAGTTCCTGAAGCGTGCTGACTTGGATATAGCGCGTTTTATTCCAGAACAGACTTTCTATGAATCCGTGCAAAAGTTTCGAAGTGTTGGCCTGATCGAAAGCTGTTTGTTCTGTCACCTGGTTATTCTACCACCTCACTGCACTCAGAAACTGACCAGTTCTGTGGATGGCTTTAACGACTTTTTCACTAATAAACGCATAGAGATTTGCCTGGAGGCCTTCAACACGGATGAGTTGTACAGAAGTCGGCTGGTCGACATGATTGAAGACTTTGTAGATCAATTTGTTATAAATGTTTAGAATGGATTGGATGAGTTGTTTGTACAGGAGTCGTTTGGTGAACACTATTCAAGATACTGTGACTAAAAAATATATGTATATATATATATATATATATATATATATATATATATATATACGTTCTTTTTACAAATAAAAATGAAAGTGAATTTTCATGTTCAACTAAACAGTTATTTATTTTCAAAACTTTAATTATAGGCCTATAGTATTTGAAAGCGAATCCCTCAACCCCTGCCTACTTAGCTTTTTCCCATGCTTCGTTGAGTTTCCGTTTCGTTTTCATTTGGCCTCTCATTTTCAGTTTCAAAAACTTTCAAGTTGTGTCCAAAACCTGCCAGACGATCTGCGGCTTCGGCCAGTCTCTGATTGTTGGTTAACTCGAATTCAAATTCAGTTGCCATTTGGCCGCGTTCAAGTCAACAAGTGTCTTCGGCTCTTCGAATATCAAAACGGGCTCTCGGTCCTTTGATTCAAAATCCAACCGAAGCTGCTTTTGCGAATATCTTTATTGAATTTTAACAAGCTTACAAAATGTGAGTTGTTTAATTTAGTGCATGTTTAATTGGATAAATATGGTCAATTCTATATAAAATGTGTTTCATTATAGTGTATCAATGTGATCAAAAAATTACCGAAAGTAACATCAATTATTTTTAGCATTATTCTTTCCTGCAATTGGAGGATTGCACGGAAAAGATATTAACATAATTTTGAGATCTTAATAAATATTTCATAATTTTACCGCATCATTATTTAAAAATTTGTTGTGCTTGTCACCCAAAGGAGCAAGAAAACTGACACAAACTGTCCGCACCTCAACAGAAATTATAAGCAAAAAATAAAAACACATAAACAACTTGACCTATCACAAGAGCAAAAGCAACTACAACAAAGACTGACAAGCATAAAATGTAAAAAATACCGAAAGACGGGAGTACTCAACACATAATTTAGTTTAACGGTCACGTTTTTTTAACAAATGCACAAAAATGTCCAAGAAAAAAGCGTTGCTAAAAACCAAATCGAATTCATGAAGACCAGCCATAATAATAATAACAATAATGCAATGCCCAAAAAACTGTTACGATTGTCATGCTGTGTAGTGCCTTCAATTAACCCGAGCGAAGACCCAAAACAAATGCCAAATGTCTTACCCACTTACGCCATTTGGCTAATAAATATGATCCACAACGAGCGCATATCAATATTGACCACATACGTTGCAAAGGGGCGTGGCAGTTGGGAGGCGTGGATGTGACGAGGGGCAGAAAGGAGAGTTGCGTTTTGGTTGTACATACATACGTGATCACAAAACCTGACACAGTATTTTTAGTATCGATTGTTATGAAATTAGTAACTGGGCTTTATTGAATGCTAATATCATTTAACTATCATATATTCGACTCATTTTGTAAAACTAACCAATAAAGATGTCTAAGTACGTCTTTATCTTTGTAAGACACTCTAAACTAGTGACTTTATTGTCAAAACCCTTTTCGAAATATTACGAGGAACGACGTGTAGTACAAGGGGTTTAATTAAAAACATAATGGGAAAACGAAGTGGACATAAACTAGGGAAACACCATCCTCGGCGATGGCAACCTTGACGCGGCATAAAAAGTTCACACTTTCGAAAATGAACGACTACTTGCTTCAGTTGCCGGCTAACTTGTAATGAAATGAACGTCCAGTGAACATGGCTTTGATCATCTGTCCCATTTCTTGGGTCCCATCAAGGTTCCTGTGACCTTTCACCCATTATCTTAACCTAATTTTGAGACCCGGTTTCTTGATCCCGCTAAATAGGTAAGCTCTAAGAGAATTCTAACAGATACGTGGAGCATATTTCCTCATCGTATGCAAAATAGTATAAACAAATTTGTGGACGTTGTGGCACAACAATGATACACAATACGTCAATCTTTGTCAATTAACCACATGACCCAAATTGGGAATGCTGGAATGGAATGGAATGGAGCGAGGTGCACACTATATCTATATGTGTATATATCGTATACATACATATGGCTGTGAAAAGCGAAAACTGCAGCGAAGCGGTGCTGACGCCAATTGGATTCCATTGACCTAATCAGACCCAACAACAAGCCTCGTAGTTGCAGATCGCAAGTCAGTAGCCGGGGTCCCAGCTTGGTATACAAAATAACCACGAAAACCTGAAAATGCCAACACATTTTGGACTGCGACTGGGAAGGCTGCGCTCTTTTCGCATTCGCAAAACGCCAGAATTGCATAAGATGGCCGGTAAAACGGCTTGGATAGCAACCGCAGACGAAGTGCAGCCAACAAGTCAGGGGACATCACTTGGGTGTGCTCACAGGGGCGCTGAAATAGGGGGATCCCCAGGTGGGTGGCTAACTGAACTGAAATGCCTGGGTCAAAAATAACAGGATGGTGTTATTTCCGTAAAGAAGGCTATACCTAACGAGACTTTTCTTCAGACTTATTTGCATATTTCAAATGAATTTGGAAATTAACCCAAGAAAAGCAATCATTTTCTCTGTTCCCTGCCCGAATGAAGATATAATCCTTGAATTCGTTGTGCATTTTTTTGAAAAGTCTTTGAAATGCATGGAATGCAACCGAACTTTGAGTTGCATCATAAAATCGTATACCCATAAACCACAATTAATAAAATTCTCATTATCAAGCCAGGCTTTGGCGATCTCTACGCCTTGCAAAGTGCCATGAACCACCGACAAGCCATGAGTTGGCAGCTTGACCGAAGGGCGGCCATGTATGCCGGACTTTTAGTTTAGCCAACTACGAAAGCGCTTGTGCCGCAAGTGGCAATATCAAGTCCAAAACTTACATAATCGGCCAGAAACGAGCGGCGGCGGTCGCCACTGCCGGTTATCCAATTAAAAGCAAAGATCAGGGATCTTTTTGCAGCCATGGCGCTGGAAAATGCAAGTATTTCTGCAGCATAGTTTTTCTCCCCGCAGCACGCGACATCTAGGAAATGGCAAGCACATGACAACTGAGTTTTGCCACGGCAGACAAATAGAAACTCCCAGTGGATCCAGTAGTCGTGGCCGCCAGAGAAATTTTAGAAAATCTATTAAATTATGAATGGTTTTTTACAAAATTAATCTAATCATAGCCTTTGGCTAAACAGACCAAGTAATTGGTACTACATACGTACAAGTTATATTAAACCCACATTAAAAAACAATACATTTGCATAATACAAATGAACTTAAAGCGTATTAAATAGCGCTATACGGAGCCACACACATTGATTGCCAACACAGATTATTGGATCTTGGTTCGTCGTACGGACGTATGACTGTGATATATATAAAGCCCCGTCAGCTGACTTGGCCAACAAGTTGTCCCGCTCCAGAGAGTGAAAAGCGGTCATTTAGGCGTGGACTGGATGCGGGACTGTGGATGGGGGCTATGCGTGTGTGTGCGTGACAGGCGGAAACGTGTAGTATTATATGCACGACGCAATTATGTAATAATCATCATGATAGTACCTTAAGCCGAGCAAGTGTAATCCGTCAGTCAGCCGAACTTAACGAGGCGTGATCTTCTCCACCCGTTCAAGGTGCCTCCTGCCCGGTCGCTTCTTCTGGTCAGCTTTCATTGTGACGATGGTGGGTCTATCCGCAACGATCGAAGCTAGACCCCAGAGGAATCTGCAGCACATCGCCGTGGTGGAGAATGCCGCCTGGGAAAAGACCCTTCCGCAGCAGTTCCAGAACCCCTTCTACAATACCCCAAGGGTGAGAGATGCCCTGGCCAGATCCAGTTGGTTTGGACCCGGCGAGGAGGTGGTGAGTGTCAAATGTGATTAGCTTATTCTGATTCCCCTTAAAATATCCTCCCAATTTTCCTTTAGGTTTATGACCGCCAGGCTGAAAAAATTCCTCGCATGGAAATCTACAATGTGTTGTCTCATGCTGGTTTGATACCACGCCGGCGTTTTCTTTAAATTATGAATATTTCAATACCGCATATCTGTTGTAAAATTATAAAAATAAAAGTCAGTCATTAGTGTAGGAAAAATTGAAGTGTGATTGTGTGGTGGTATGTGGAGCCGAATTAGCAACTACATTCCAACAGGTGGGACCACCTGGGTATCCAAGTAAAAAACACATTTTTGTAATAAAACTTGTATTATCTCGCTGTCTTATACAAAAATAGAAGAATTAATAATTGGTTAGGAACAACTAAATGATTTGTTTACGTTCAAATCCTCAGTTTCGTCCTCAACGCCGTGATGGTCCTTAATCGATTATCAAGGCCCTGCAGGTCAGTTTCTCCCTCAAGCGGCAGGTCCACCAGCTTTTCATTTTGCTCCAGCAGCGTTTTCCGGGTGTCCAGCGTGTTCCTTGCCTCCTCACCCAGCTCCTCGTCCTCGTGCTCCCCATCACTGTCCTGGTGCCCCACCCCATTGCCATTGACGGTTACCCCATTGGTCAAGGCGGCATCACTCGCGGCAGATGATGAGTGCCTCGAGGTGGAGTCCGCCGGAATAAGCAGCGATTTCACGAATTCGCCACAAATCAGGCTCATGGCAGGCATCGTGTGGGCGGAAAGATTGACAAACTGTAACACAAAATATAACATTAATTGACATTGACCTTGCTGAAGTTCAAAAACTGTGTTACTATTGGCTGTGCTGCCCGATTTTTTTGAGAGTAAAAGTAACTAGAAAAAATATAAAGTTTTTTTATACATCAAACTAGGTAGCATGCTCAAAAAGTGTTAAATGATAATAATGCAGTGCTCTTTTAACGATTGTGCATTAATTATTGACCTCATGTAGTTGAGAACTCAATCAATGTTAGTTTACCTCTTGTAGAGTACTATCACGACTGTCCGTAGCTTTTAATAGGGCGAAGAACCAACACTATCAAGTGTGTACGTAAAACTTGATTTTTTGGGTGTCGAGATTGCGGTTCAAGTTCACGTGATTGTTGTTCGGCTTTCTGTTTTGTCATTGCTGAGTCTTTAAAATGTGCCGAGTGATATGTGTCTATTAACCTTCGCGCAAGCGCTTGTCGCCTGTGGATATCGTTGATCCATTTCAGTGCAAACCAAACAAAATTGGCAAAAACAATCCAAGTGCACACATGTCTGTCAATTTGTTAAGTGGCAAGATGCAAAATATTATTGTTTTTTCCAGGAAGACACACTTATTGATGACTCAAAGCGATAAGCCTGAGTTTAGTTCAGCTTCAGAAACCGACTAAAACTGGTATAAATCGTCGAAGAAATACGGTAACTGGCAAAAGTAATTAAGGCAAGTAGAATATTGCTCGTAGTAACAGTGATGTGAAAACTTACGACGCCGAACAAAGCGATCTTAATTATTGGCCCAACGCAATCGAGTGCTATTGGGGAAAACTAAAGTGTCACAAGCACGCAATGGAAAATTCTCGCAACAAGCTTCAATGGTAAATATAAGAGAAGGGGAAGAGTCGGTGGGCTTAATTCATGGCACAATGGCACAGGAATTAGGAACACTTATTATGAAATAAATGTACGAAACATTTAGAAAACACGAAACCATAATCCTTATTTGGTAAGTGCACAGTTATAACATTGTATATTTAAGCACAGAAAAATTCAGTTTTAATTTCTTAGTTTTACTTAGCTGCGTTAGATATTATTTTCATGTTCTCCGTAAGGTATATAATGTATTTTGTTTTTTTTTTAACTGAAAACCATATTTTGATATACCAGAATTCAAAAGGAAAACTTATTCTATAATACATAAAGTGGGAAAACTATTAATTTTAATCTACTGTTTAATATTGAATCTAATGATTTAAGTATCCGTCCCACTGTGCAGTGGTGGGTGGCGGTTCGTTTGCACCAGCCCCTCGTTGCCCATTCACAATGGGAGCACTGGCAAGTGCACAAGTCATCGTGGCAAAGAGCACAAAAGAGCGAGCTTCACTCGACTCACAGTAATAATAAAAAAAAAAATAAGAATTTGGAGAGCGGACGAAGCCGAAGCCCGTGCCGAAGCCGAAGTGGATGTTCGGAGCCGAAGTACCGAGCTGCGAGTATAAATTGCCGAGAGCCGCAGCGACAGCTCAACACTTTACCGTTGTGCTCCGCAGCAACAACCGTTAGCCGGAAAGAAGAGAGCCGGAAGCGCGTGCCGCTAAAGTTTACGGAAATAAAGGCGGACAAAGGTTCATCCTCGCCTGAAACTGACAAAGTGCCAGAATCCAGATTAAACGATTTACGAGCGACTAAAAAAAAAGGAAAAACATTTCGGGCGGTGCAGTGTGCATTGCAAAGGCATTGCAGAACTCTAAGAACACATCTCCTCCGCACCCGCATCCGGAAACGGATTGGGAATATCGGAAAATGTGGCCCAACTTTTTGGCTGTCGTTTCCCTACTGTGCCTTGCATTCTTCGCTTGGGCAAAAGCTGGACCTGTGCCAATTGTGAATGAGGTGAGCGGAAGACAGGGGGCCGACGGGGCACGGCGAAAACGGAGTAGTACAGCAGGGGGCACGAATTTGGGGCAATGACTTTACTCGCATTCCAAAATAAAATGGATGCCAGCTGCACTCTGCAGGAAGTGCAAACTCGCTAATTAAAAGTGGGCGTCGAGTACCGCGAGAACTACAGAGTGCAGAGTGCACTCTTAATTAAAAGATTGCGTTTGAACTCAGAACAGCGTGGGGAACAAATCCATAACAAGAAAACATTATATGGCAAGTGAAGGTTCAGCAACATAAATAATTTACGTAACATCTGCCACACATTTCGGTGAAACACCTACTTCAAAACTAAACACTTGTATTTCAAAGTTATTACACGATTAAAAACCCGAAACTGCAACCGAGGAAAATGATTAGAATATTTTCTGCTACAACTAATATCATGGGCCTATCATCAATGTATCTAACTAAATATTCTTGTATGCCATCTGGAAAACTTGCCAGCATATTAGTCATTAGTGTGCCTGGTTGTAAAGGATAACAACCAGGATTTTCGTGCACGTTTGTAGCGTGTGTAATTAATCTTAAGTTCTACATACATATAGGAGAGAAGACTTTTTATTTTTAAGACTCAACGAGACAGCCGTTTATATAATATTCCATATGAAAACGATCCCTTATCAATTCCCATGAAGACTTGACCCTTGATGGAATAAACAAAGTAATTAATGTATTATAAAAATAACAACTGATTACCGCAATGATCTTTGGAAGGACTACCCCAATTTCGAGGAGTCAAGTTCAGCTGAGTGTTTAAATACTAACCAATATTTTTGTCTAATCATTATTTTAGAATTCTGGGTATCATGTGATAGAACGTCTTATGTGAAGATCACCTCCGGGAGATCTTTGCAAAAACCCTAACGGCAAGAGCTTAAATCTAATATTGTTCAGTTGCTAGGCCGCTTTAACTCACACGATTTACACAACACACAATTGAAAGGCGGTTCCAAAAATAAAACGCGCTTTAAGAAAACTACGTTATAAATCTCAATGGAAATTATTTAAATTAAGTTGAACACTGTTTGGGCGCAGATAACAAAGCACAAAAGAAAACCGCAACTAAAAAACAAAAGGCACAAAAGTTTGGTGACTCGTGGCGAAACAATTTGACGTCATATTGAGGGAAAACAACATGTAAATGCCATAGAAACCCTTTCCGTTGTTGGTGCGTTTTCATAATATTATACCGTTCTTTAAAACACAATATTTGCCAAGATTAACTATATTTCCCCCATATAACGACTCTTCCAGCACCAACAATTGATGCCGAAAGTGCCTCAATGGCACTGCCTGCGCTACTTTAAGCATGATGTCCTGATGATGCGCCGCTGTCGCCACTTGCGAGTCCCTACAGCGCCACGACTGGGCGATGTCCTCAAGCGAAAGAAGAAATAGTATAAGGCCCACAGACAATCGTCCACAATACTCAAAACGACTGAACCAGAAGATCAATTAAAAGAACATTTTTTAAAGGATTTCTAACCAGACCAAAGCTAAATCAAATATATACTACCAAATATACAATTTCTGGAACTTAGTATAAGTCTAACCAATTGTACTTCATAGTTGAGTAAGATTTCAATAAAACGACTAAATATATAAAATTGCAAATTTGACTGGGAAGATGGAAGCAAACAATGAGGATAATAAAAATGTAAGTATACTAAACTACGGCATTGTAGGCATTTTAAAATTTAAACTTACCGCGTTAACGGCACTGTGTTCTTCCCGTCCCACGATCAGTGGTCCGTTTTTCTCCAAGGATTCACCGGAAGCCTGCTGCGGCTTGATCACATGGATTCCGAAAGTCGCGTGCTTCAAAATAATGTCTGTTGCGGCGGGCTGAGAAAAACTGATCGGTGTAGGCGCATCATCCGACGGACTCTGACCCGGTAGCGCCAGGTAAGCGATCTCCTGCGAGTGGGTCAGCATTAGCAGCGTTGACTGCGCCTGCCAGTCGATATTAATAGAGCTCTGCCTGGGCTGTCTCCTAGGCAACCAGGCCAAGCCATGTGTTTTGGGTAGATTACTGCGCTGATAGAGGGGCAGCGGAACATTTGGCTGAAACACATGCACTGAAAGATTAAAAGTAATGGAAATTAATTAAAAACCAAAAGAAGATAACATAATAAACTTACACTCATCGTTTTTAGTAATTACAGCCATTAAGTTGGTGAGCGGATCAAAGGCCAACTGACGAACGGATAGTTTTAAGCCCGCCTGCAATCGCAACGTTAGCAAATTCCATATGAGCACCCTAGATTCAGTGCAGACCGCCACCAGATGAGCCTGATCCCCAGCTCCAAATTGCACATGTGAAATCTGCGCCAGCCCCTGCAAGGGAGCCGCGCTAGCAGGGATTTTTTTGGCTTTAGTGTTGGGTTTACTGTTGCCATTCAGCTTACATTTGCCTGTTTTTTCCTTTTTCGGCTTACTACTCTCATCCAGCTTTAGGACACTGAACAGGTTCATAACATCTTGTGGCACTAGGTTCTCGAATTTCTGCCGCCGATTGTTCACATGACTTAGTCGCTGCTTAGCTTTGTAGCGGTGTCGCGTGTGCAGGCGATGCAGTCGGAACTCCAATTTCCGAAGCCTCAGCTTCGTGGCTTGTGGAATCACAGCTCTTTGCTGGAGATGCTGGAACAACCTTTGCCGATGGGCCAATGGGACAGAACATTCAACTCCAAAGCGACGCAGCAGTTGCAATTTTTGATGCAAGCCGAGTTCCGGCATTTTCATTATGTACTTAAATACCGTCTCCTTGGTGGTATTGTCTGGTTCACTCACAAGCTTGGCTTTGGCAGGAGGACCTACTATCAAATCCTTTGCCTGCTGTATTAAATTTTCATCATTACTATTTAGCAGCGTTTTCAGCAGAGCCCACAACTGCTGTCTTTGCTGGGTAAATTCTTTCCTAGCACCATTAAGTGGAGTTTGGGCCAATCTCAGTTGAGCTTTGGATATAACACCATCTAAGCCGGGAGGACAGCTGAGGGTTTGGAGAGGAAGCCGTGGATTCCTCGCATCATAAAGTGCCAAAGTGTTGCCATAACCCACGGCCAACAGAGACCCATCCTGGGAAAAACACAAGGAACCAATCGGAAGGTTTCGATAACTAGTCTGCGCCAGGCAACTCCACATCGTTCCGCGCTTATAAATGTTTTCTGAATCCGTAATGCACCATACTTTGACCACGTTGTCTTCGCCAGCGGTGGCGCATCGCAAATTATCCACTTGGAACTGATTTGAAAAGATTATTGCCTTAAAACCATTTTCATGAGGTAGTTCAATTTCCGTATTCAGAATGTAACTGCAAGAAAAATATAATTTCTTTGTTTATTATTGATCTAAATGAATTGTCAGCTTAAAAGTTACCTCTGTAGCCTTTCATTATAATGCCAGAATTTCAAGCGAACTTCCGCAAAGTTCACTAGATCATTGTACACCTCTCCGGTAGCCATCCAATTGATATTAAAAGCTGCTCGTGTAATACGCGTATTGTAGATAATGTGATTTGCCTCCTCATTATGAACATTAGTATCCACCACGCGAAGCTATGAAAAAAAATAAATAATATTTAATTATAAAACTTATGCATGAAACTTCATAGGCACTCACATTGTACAGCAAACTCTTGGTGTAAGCCGAATAAAACTGTAAATGTCCTGATCGGCCATTTAGTACCAGAGTATTGGTCCTCGGATTCAAACGTAGTCCCAAAGGAAACTTACTTTGTCCCGTCTTATCCTTGGTCTCGTATGTAAAATGCTGAACAGTGGATTTAATTATGTTATCACTGCCACTAATCAGCTGAATGGCATTGTCCTCTGTGCAAACCAATACATTCTCGTTGTCATCGCTAACCACAATATGACGGATCACACTGGACATTCTCGGCAGATACTTGCGATAGCCAGGCGAGGCCACAGTCCACTTGACCAGGACACACTCATGACCACCGCTGTAGATGCTCACGCCAGATGGCGAAAAGGCTAAACTGGTTACCTCCGTGTGATGCCAGTGAAAGAGCGTGTTGGTCATCGAGTCTTTTTTCTCGAAGTCCCGCCACACAAAGATCTGCCCCTCGGAATCGGCGGTTGCTGCCACCATTTCGCAGGGACTCATCTTCACACAGGTAATAGTATGTTGCTTGGCGCTCTTGTAACGGCAAAATGTCCAGGTCTCATAGTTCACAAAATATATGTAGAAGCCCTGAGCCAGGACAATGTACTTGAACTGTCCTTTTCCCACGTCTACGAGGGGAACGCGAAGCCTGAAAAATAAGAAGTATTTAAGACATGTCAGATTTTCCAATATTTTTCAGATTATTAGCAATGCATTAAGAAAAGATAGTATTTGGAAATGAAAACAAAAGGTCGGAACTTACTTCAGCTTCAATCCGCAGTTGACATCAATCTTTTCACCCGTGCTCGTGTTAACCACAAACCATTTGACCTGTTCACCAGCTTTCCCCTTAGCGGTGACAAAGGCGCAGGCTGTATCGCCACCTTTGTAGAGATCCATAAGGTGGCAGGTTAAAATAGTATCTCCAGGACCCAGCGTCAAGGACACAGTCTTTTTCAGCACACCAGCTCGCCAGTTCCAACGGACCAGCTCTCCGGTACTCGTACACCCTATCAGCAGATCTGGCTGCTTCAGATCCAATTCCAAACTGATCAGCGGCGCCGTGGCATCATCCAGGACTCGGGTAAGTTCGCCCGTACTGGTGGCATAGACCTGCACCTTTGTCAAACACCGCACGAACATGAATCTGTGAAACAGGAATCAGGATGTTACATACTTAGTACTATATAGTATTAGTTTGAATAATAACCTTCCATCGGGCGAGAATACAGGCGCATGTTCCACAATGTTACCGCCAGCCAGAAACTGCAACTCCAAACGGTCCTCGTCGTCGAAATTCATGATCTTACAGTCGAGCACTCGATGCTCTCGTAATCCTCTGTGCTTCGGCACTGTCTGTATGCAGGAGTTTATCTAAACTAACTCTTTTTTAACCACTTTTCGTGGGTTATTCTACCATCAAAATTCAATCACATCAATGCACGTGTAGCTCAGTGTGCCCGCGCACTGGGCGCCAAGAAAACATACTGCTGGCAATATACTGAAACATACCACATAGTGTTATTGGTCACTCTTGGGTGCTCATATAAAACTTGGATTTCAAAGATATAGAAAAAAAAAAGAAATAGGCAATTCAATAAATAAAAAGAACGCACGCAATATTTTCGAATTGCGTGACAACCTTCAAATTCGGCGAATAAAGAAATACTGTTAGATTTGTATTATGCGTATAAAAAGCATTTAGAAAATACCACTGCTTCAAAAATACTGGTTCCAACGAGCAGTTCTCTCTAGTTCTCTGGTACATGCGAAAAGGCTGCACTGTATATTTCTATACGAGTTTGTAAATGGATTTATTCCGGCCCCGAAAACCTGTCAGTAATAGCTAGGCGACGGAATTTGCCGAGGATTCAATACCGGAAAATAAAGCGGCCAGAAAAGAGGCTTCGCGAAGCAAGGGAAATGCAGCAAGGCGAACTCCGGCGCAAAAAAACAACAACAATTGCTGACATGTGCAACGTAGCATGCAAAACGGGGATTTTCCGGAACTACTTGCGGGCAAGTGGCCAAAGGACCTGGATGTCGGTGCTCCTGGTGCTCGTCCTTATGGGTACCTTCACAGCCGCGGAACCCCTGAAAGTTATATACGCGGTCAACGCTGGCGGAGATGAGCACACCGATCTTAACGGGGTCCAATACGATGCGGATCCTCTCAAAGGAGTTGGAATAGCTTCGGACTACGGCAAACACCTGCTGATGATCGGCCGGGTACAGGAACATGACGAGGTGCTCTACAGGACCGAGCGGTATCACACCACTACATTTGGGTACGATTTACCAAGCGATGGCGATGGAGATTACGCCTTGATAATGAAGTTCTGTGAGGTATACTTTGATGCGCCGCAGAAGAAGGTTTTCGATGTGCTCCTAAACCGCAAGCACACGGTTGTCCGCCAGCTGGACATCTACAACGAGGTGGGCAGGGGCTCGGCACACGACGAGATTGTGTACTTTAAGATCAACAACGGACGATTAAACTATGAAGGCGAGGTGTCCGATGTGCGAAATGGCCGCCTCCGGCTGGACTTTATAAAGGGGGCACTGGATAATCCCAAGATCAATGCATTCGCCCTGCTCAAGGGAGATATCTCCCAGGTGCCACGAATGCATGGTACCGAGGCGACTGAGAGGATTAAACCGGAGGGTAAGCTGAACGCGGAACAGAAGAAAGCTCAGCAGGTAGAGAGGGTGGTGCGCAACCAGCGGGACGACATTGATGAGGATGACGAGGACCTGGACGACGAAGAGTTTGAAGAGGAGCTTTCCGAGCAGAATGTCGACAAGCTGGGCAGCGATCAGCCGTCGCTGCAATCGGACACAAAGCGGTCTTACAGTGGCCCCCGCCAACCGAATCCATACTCCATGGACGACTCATCGATCTTGCTACCAGTTTTCATCGCCATCGGGGCCTTTATACCACTGCTGTTCTGCCTCTGCAAGCTGTGATCCCCATCCGTTGCTCACTCAACGCTTTCGCCTGCGTTGGTTTCCTGCTTTGTGATTTTGTGATTTTGATAAAAGACTTAATTATATACTTATCGTTTAGTTCGTACGTTACGCACTCCTTAGAGTTCGGTTCCCTTATTCCCAGGATGCAAAGCTCTCTAACGCCCTGTACTTTCCATATTTGATAAGCAATTCTTTTGTGTTCTTCTCGTTGACCACTGCCGTCCCAGGCTCGTGTACTTAATCGTTGAGTCACTTGATTTCAATTCCCGGATCGTTTGACCGCTTGACTAGGACAATGTGCGCAAAAGGTTAGATCGGTTTTTGAGACAGTTTTTGCTTGGGAACTGTTGGTTTTGAATGACATTGAATAAAATTAACCTTGTTTGTTATTGAACAAAAAGCTTTTGATTATTTTCATGATGGCCTGGATTGTGCGACGACTTATTCGTTGCCTGATAGGCCGCAAAGGATCTTGAATCTAAATTTTTCGGTACATGGCTTTCTGGGAGCTCAATGTAAATTATGTGTGTAAAATATTTTTCCCGTGTAAGACTGGTTCATTTTCCGAACCAATAACCGGTCTATCGGAAAACAATCGGAGCGACTGCCATCCCTGGCGGATGTCCTGCGGGGGCTGGAAAATCTTGAGTCGCGTCGCGAGGAAAATTCAGTCATCAACGCGTGTCCATCGAATCGGCAGTGAAAATGTGCCAGCGGCGGTTCTTCAGCAGCAAATACACCAGTTTCCACAAGAATCACATCAAGTTGTTTGCCGTTTACATGAAAACGGCGAATTTGATGCAAAATTCGAACGTGCTAAAGCGTTCGCTGTAAGCGCCGCTGCCTGTGCCGTCGCCTCCCCCTCTCCCATGCAAAAAAGAAGAAAAATTAACAAAAAGTTGATTCCCGGCTGTGTGTGCTAGTGCTTTCAGCTTAGTGCTAAATGGAAAATAAAACCCCCTAACGCTTGAATGCAAAGTTAAAATGTCGGAACGGAAAAACCCCAAGAAGCTAGTGAAAATCCTTGTTAAGAGTTATTACAATTGAAAATCCATTTAGGCGTGTCTAGCCAAATAACAGTAAGTTTCTTCCTCTCTTACATAATAATTAGCTGGCGTTCGATTATAGGGCTTTGTCAAATTATGTGCGACTTGCGAAATAACGGAACGAGAGTTTTGTATTACATTCTACCTACTTTTCGGCTCTCGATTCCTCACAATTTGACTTTACCAAAAGCAATAAGTCCTGCGAAAAAACATTCTGTCATCAGGTGCAGAAAAAAAAGTATCGTTCTCTCCGAGTTACCGTTACTCTCTCCCACGCGCCCTCCAAGGAAGTCGGCAAACAGATGTTTTTGCTGCTCTCCTGTGCGCATGTAACGGTGCCTATGCTAAACAAAAACAAATTGTCCATGCCGACGCCATTTTTACGTCACAGCTGCCGCTGCAACTCGTAACAATAACAAAAACAATAACATCTGCATTCGGCTCTCAAAAGCAGGCAACACTTCCTGTATTTTCGGTGGGTGGGAGTTTTATATAATTCAGAAGGCACCGCAAGCATTTTGTTTTGTCCTTGTTGTTGTTCCGTCATGCGGACAAAGGCATCAATAGCCAAGAAAGGATTTTCAGCTTTTTGGATAAATACATACCTCTATAAACATATATATATAAGGTATATATATATACCTTTTCTCTCCCATTTTTAATGCAATACATCTTCAGATAATGAATTGACGTGTAAATTAATCTTAATTTTAGAAACATTTAACAAAAAACACTTGTACATAAGGCAGTCCTAAGTAACACTCCTAAGTAACAACTTACACCTAAGACGTGTACTCATAATTTGCTATAACTATCAGCCAAAAATCAAATATTGTTCAATATATTTTTATATTATAGTTAAGTCGTTCCAGCCCAAGTGATTTGTCCCTTGACAAATAGATTTTAATGTAGTTTTGCTGCGCCAAATCAATAACTATTCTCCACTTGTCTAGCCCTAAAAAGCGAAGTGGATACTTAGTAGGTTTTTTTCTACCTTTGCTGAGGGTACATTTAATTCAGTCAGAAGCTTGCAACGCATAAAAGGAACTTTATATGGTATATGTGTGTTTGTATGTACATATACGTACATATATTCGTGAGGAAAATATATGGAAAATTAAGGTTTCGTTGTTTTCGATGATAAAATGTTCCTTTTTCGGGTCGTTTGGAAAAAGTCGGGTAGATAATTAAATAATATAGTTACATAACAATTTTACTGTTCGGCAACACTGCAAGGGTATATAGCTTCGACTAGCCCGACTTACTTATTCGCCGCGTTATGTGTCCTTTGTCCTTCGTCCATGGCCATTGCAAATGTGTTATGTGTAATAAAATAGTTTTATTCTGTTTCCAATGGCTTTCAATCTGTCTGATAAATGGTAGCAAAGGAGATGGAGGGGCTGTCTGATTTACTATTTCGGTTCGTCCTGCCGCGTGTCCTTCGGAAAATTCTGAGGCTTACATAATAGCCGGTGGCTGTGGCGGAAAAGCTTTAAGGCGTGCTGGTCGTTATTACTGTTATTGCTATTTTTCAGGCTGAAAGTTTAAACCGCACACACGCACAAAATATTGAGTCTAATGAACCTATATATATACATATATATATATATATATTGGAAAAAATTATTCAACGATTTTTAGCTCTCTAAACCACTAGAAAAATTATAGGAAATACAAAGAAAATTGTTCGATTGTAAACAAATCACAGGGTAAACCCTCTGCAAATATCAAATTTTAACTTTTCCCATTTATTCCTTAACTTGAAAATAAGTTTTTCTGTACAATTGCCATCGTGCCAGTGTTTTTGCAGTGTAGCAATGCTCTCTTTTGATCCATAAAATCGCCGTTAGGACCACCCAATCAAGGCAGCAGACGATGCAGTTTCGCCAAATGAACCCCCAGTCTTTGGATTCCATTACGTGCACTTAGCTGCAGTCGTTCAAGTACAAGGATAATGGGACGCCGCAGTCGTGTTTTCAGACCAAGATAATAGAGCTGCACCCACGCCATCAGAGGCCAACTGTGGATCGATATTATTGAAATGCCACGTTATTGAAATGCTTGCATCGAAAGTGCTGCTCTCACTTAGTTGCTCCATGCCCTTTGCAATTATCAAGGAATTACAATCGTGTTGTTATCCTTGCACACAGGCCCGGCCCGCAGCCATGTTGTGCCTCCAAAAAAAATCAATTTCCATTGCAGAGAAGACGGCTTTCCTGCCCTTTTGGTGGTCGGTCAACTTCACTTGTAGCAGCAATTATTCATTTCAATTAACTGCACAACAGTGTCCACAATGCTAGGAAATTGCCAACGATGTCCTTTTGAATTTCAGCTAGCTTTGTGTTTGGCGTTTTTACTTTGAGACAGAAGAGCATACTATGTTCACATATATGTGCATATGTTATGGTTTTATTGGGTTCGCTTGTTGAGGGGGAGATAAAAATATAGTTTCTATGACGAATATAAAAAAATTTTCTTTTTAAGCCCTTTTCTGTTCATTTAATTTACCTATTTATTTAATTGGTCCCAAATCACAACATTCCGGGATATATTCATTTAATATAATAACATATGTAATATACCATAATAAATACAGCAATGCATTCTTCTTTGGACTCTTGAAGGATGAGGGATAGTTACTAGATATTTTAGTTGGCACCACTTTTTGCTTTTATTTGCATATACTCTTCCTATGCCTAACAGCTGTTAATCCGGCTTACAGACCCACGCTAACAGCTGGAGCACCTCTGTTATCAGGCCGATATTTTTCGAATATATTTTCCACCAATTCTCGCATTCATTCAGTTCTCGACTGTTGAGCGCGCAACTGTTTTCATTTTTCCGGCTCGGTCGCAAAATTCGATTTTCCACTACACTTTATTTGGGAACAATTCGGATACGTTTCGGGAAACTTTTTAAATATGCAAATCGAACCGAAGCAAGCCGTGTTTTTTCCTTACTTTTAAGGTTGTGTGTTTTTATACTCGTAATGTGTAAACATACGTATACGTATGTATCTACGCCCTCTTCAGTCAATAAATATTAATGCTATTTTGTGCAGTTAGACAGGCATGAATTAGAAAGCATTATTTATTGCACACGTCTGCAGTGTGAATCAAAACAAAATCGGAAGCGGCCCGAGAGTGGGTGAGAAAGAGGAGGAGGAGGAGAGCGTGAGAAACCCAGTGGAAAAGAAATAACAGCTGCCGGCTGATTTGTTGCCGAAAAGGAATACGAAGAAAGAAGAAAAACGTGCGTAATGAAGTTCAATCTACACTGAAAACCAATCTTAATCTAAGAATTTGTACCTTTGAAATATATTAACAAGTGCTGGTCAATATAGTATACATCCCGATGTGGATTTTATTTTCCTAAATATTAGTAACTAGAAAAAAATCTAAAAGATACATTTCTCTGATGCAGATACTACGTACTTGTACGTAAGATAAATATTTGCAGGTTATGCAGATGTTTGCGCTGTATTCCTCGTGTATTTATAGACCATCTTCTATATTTTTCACGTTTCCACAAGACTGTTTTTCCTCTATTACTTATTTTTTGACGTCTACAGAGAGTGCACTTGAGTTTATTTTGGTCTTTTGCCGGCTCAGTCGATCTTGTTTTCAATTCTCCATTCGTCTTGCTCCACTTATTCGCTCCCGCTTCGCATTCCGAAATCCCAAGTGTCTTTTGCCTACATAGAAAACATTTGTAATTGTTGCTGGCTCGGCCTACATGTGTCTACATATTTCTTGTCGCCAGTCGACTATGGGAAATTTACCCCCTTTTTTTGGCCAAAACCTATTTTATGAAAGTCGATCGATGAGGAAGATAATATTAAATTTATGCATGTATGCATTGACCAATGTTTAGTTCTGGATATTAGAAATAAATATAGAGGGCGCCACAACAAAGAAATCAGCTGTTGAAAACAGCTGTTGCACTCAGAAAATATGTTTGTCTGAAACGAACAAAGCATTTTTTTTAATTCTGCAAAATGAATTTTATTCTGTGTGGTTTGTATAAAATAAATTAAATATCTTAATCCGTTCTGGAGTTACAAACTACAAAAATATGAAAGGCGGTGCCACGCCCACAATTTTTGGTACTATAAAAGATGTGTGGTAGTGTAACCCAATGGAATAAAAATTATCTTAACATCTCTCCCCGTTCTGGAGTTTTTAATTTTGGCCAGAAAAAGTGTTCAAATTTCCCATAGTGCAGTCTGATAACATGGAGCAGCATGGCAACATATGTATGTACATACGAGTATGTACATATGTACATATGTGCTCCTGAATCTTGCTTCACGCAAACCCGATTCTTTCCACTGACTCATCAGATTTAAAAATTCTTTATATAGCTATGTAAATCTTATTATGCCGGATGCTTATGTATTCATAGAATTATTAGACCCTTAAATAATTTTCCAACCGAAAAATTTTAAACAAAATAAGTTGAATTACTTTAGTCTACCATTTTTATTAACATGGGAAAAGACAAATCACGATTAAGGAACGCCGAATTCTTTTAATTACTTTTTTTATGATTACTTCCAAAATTATTGTTTGTGCTAAGAGATGCTAAGAGACGAACTTTACTCGATGAGTCAAGAAACACGTTTCGTTTAATCAAACATGCACATATAACCAAAAACTCACATGGGCTGAATATAGCGCTGACATAAATTCCTCCAATATGTACATATATACATATTATATACCTAAAGATATAGATACATATATATATATGTAGATACATACATATACATATACATGTTTGTGCATATTTTGCCACAAAGGCCTGTCAAAATTTTTTTTCAGAATTAAATCGTCAATCAAGTTGATTTCATTATCAATTATCAGCCAATAAATTAAGATATGAACTCACACCGAATTATCTATGAAAATGAATGTAAACAGTATACAATTCGTTATCTAACGTGTTTCATAAATATAAGCCCTTACCTGTGAAGGTGCTGGTCAGTAGCCTTGTAAAAATGATAGCAATAATAATAACTCTGAGAAACAGGAAAACACCGTGAATTCCTAGGCAAATTGATACCTGGGTATCAGGAAAGAACCGTGAATTCCTAGGCAAATTGATACCTGGGTAAACAGATATATGTATGTACATATATGTATGTAATTCGTTTAGAAAACAATCCATTTCAATTAACGTTTTGTTTTGTGTGGCCTGCTGACCAGCGCATATTGTTAACCACGGTAAGTACTATGAGTTCCAAAGCTCATTTGGATTATACTGATAAAATGTGACATGTCCTTGTACAACAACAAGATTCGATGATGAGACTTAAATTAAATCATTAGACCTTGGCCACTTTTGAACAATTGTTCATTTTGTTTGACCTGTAAACAGTTAAGAAATATCTCAAGTAGTCCGTTCGTATGATATTTACCAAAATCCATTTAGGAATTAAACGAAAAATATAGAAAATCGACTTTTGAGCTTTTAATTACGTCCAGTCGAGCCAGCAGACCAACTGCATGAAATATTTTATCAGTGCAGTGATCTCATCTAGGAAACGGCTTTCATTATAGACTCTAACTAAGGTCACTTAAGCTGGGCTTTTTCACTTACTGGTCAGGTATTTTTGGTCAATAACAACTTATACTTAAGTATGGGACGTAGTATTAACGGTGGTTTGTTTACGTATGTGCGTTTATCTAGGGGAATTTTGCACTGCTTTCTTTTTGGTATCTCTAAGATAAACATCAAAGTCGGCCTGTGATAGATAATATAATAATTATTTGTTAGTTAATTGAAATATTTTTATTACCCGGATTTTTAAGGAATCTGTTTGTACTTATTCCATAGCTTGCCATTTAAAAGCATAGAGCTGAAATATAAACTGCTGAAATAAAAACGACTTTTTTATTCTCTTCAGTATTATATACCTTGGTTACATTTTACAAGGTACTACTACTTTGCGAACTTTTGAAGAAAACATTTATATATGTCAATATAAATTAGGATTAGGACGGAGAATGTTTCTGCCATATTAAATAAGTTTATTTTGTACGTTTGGGGGTTAAATTTTTGACTAGGAACCAAATGCATAATGGGGGCAGTTGAAGAAAGCATCATTAAGTAAACTATAACTATTGTATCTGACATTTGTCAATTTTTTTAATGCTCAGGAAGGCAATCTTAAGTATACAACAAAGGTACAACTTAAATATCCCACAAAGTTCCGTTTTTATAAAATGGCAATGAGGTTCTTAAAATTTGATTGCAAGCTGGGAAAATACGACATTTAAAATGCATTTCAAAGTCACAGATGCTGAAAACAAAGTCAGTCGTGCCAGCAAATAAACAATGACCACTTCCCCTGACACTTGACTGCATAATGGCAATAGGTATTAAAACCAATCGTTGAAAATAAGCAATGCAAATATGTGTTCTTATCTCTCCAAGCTGTTAACTGATAACAATGATAAAATATGCCATCACCAGTTTTTTACCACCTGCAGACATCCGCCTTCGAATTTATAAATTATTCCATTATTCCATATAAATTTATTCCATTAGTTCGAAATAAATCGAATCGTAATCACAGTACCTCTTAACAATTTTTCCGGAATCCACTTCCACTTCCCACCGAATCCACTTGGCTCACACATGGTAAATTATTTAGGCTCGTAAACAGTTTTACAAACGACGGAATTATATGGATTTAACTATATTTTTTGTGCCTGTCGAGCGCAGTACTTTATTTTTCGGCCAAGTTAGTGGCCCCCAAGTTCGCATTCTGTAAAATCGCCTTTAACCGGTTCGAGGGGCTTTTGTTCAGTTCGATCTCTGCCGTGTGCACTCGCCGATGCATTTTTCATAAATCAATTGCTTTTGATTTGTTTACAAATAATTTCGCCCTGCAACTGCGACGGCATATGCCACATTTCCGTGTGGCCCATGCTATCGATTAGTCTACCCCGAAAGCGTAACCCCAAAACGGTTGGGCACAGTTCAGGAACCTGTACAAACAAAGTTGACATTAATGTGCGGCTCTGACAGCTGAAAAAACAATTGCTTAACGATCCTTAACTATAAGGCAAATAAGCGAAGAGAAGTCAATACAACAATCATCGATAATGCATTTCTTATCCTTTCTAATTTCTAATAAGGGTATCCTAGATTCGTTGTAAACTACTATATAAAAGGCACATAATGCCATAAAAATATATATTCTTCATCAGGATTACTAGCTGAGTAGATCTGGCCATGTCCGTCCGTATGAGCGTTGTGATCTCGGGAGCTATAAAAGCTATAACGATTCCACATAAAGCATTTAGATACTAGTGACGCCTACCCAGTCTACCGCGTGCAATTTTAATTTTTATACTCGTTACTCGTAGAGTAGAACGTTGAGATTCAACATACAGATTCTAGAGACAAAGGCTAAACTTGTTGACCCATGTTGCCAGGAACATTCTAACGCACAATTTTGAACAATTTTACGTAATTTTTTCATAATTTTATTATACTTGTAAATTTCTATCGATACCTGATAGTCGAGAAACTGCTGTTTAGCGTTCCCTCTTGTTTTCAGTGCAGTCGAGATTGAGAACATTTCTGATGCAGTTTTAAATTTTCCAAATTCTGCACATAAAAAAAATTTATTTATTTTTTCAAATATCTTTGCCACCATATTTTCCTAAAAAGTCGCTCAATTGGCTGCTGGCCAAAATGTACATAAGGCATATGCGTATAATATTTAGTATATATTCCCAATTGGTTATTTTCAAAAATATAGTATAGTTCTATTTGAATAACGTTCGACCTTTAAATGTAAATTAATTACCGCTAGCTAATCTCGAACTCTATTCATAAAAGACTAAAAATTTTGCTCAAATATTCACGTTTCTATCGATTAGTCGCCCTCATGGGCCAAAATAAACATAAGTTTTTGAAGTGGATAGATACCGGAAGGGGTTGTGCGGGGCAGAAATCCGATTCACGCCTAAACCCCAAGGTGTGGGGTGGTCTCCCCGCCCACAAGTATAAAGTAAACTCAAATTAAATATTAACACATTTCGGTGGTGTTTCGGTGGCTGGCGATGTGCGAAGAAATCAATTAAATCGTGGCGCAATTCTTAAAAGCTCAAGGACTTTTAGCTTTGGATGTTGGGTCAACGTTGTCGGATATACTCTTATATGCAAAAAAAATCCCTATCGGGAGCAATGAACAATGAGACTTCTTGTGATTTTGAATGTTTTAATCCACTTGTTGTTTTCCAAACTTTTAGAAAGTTTCATTCCAAACTATCCATTCATTATCCGCATATCAAACTTCAGTTTTTCCCCTATTGTCTTAAAATTTAATACGCTCAAATAAAATAATAAATAATTTTTTGTTTTCAAATTCCACTGTACTCTGTCAACACTCTGTAATCACAGTCACTGAACTTAAATTAAAACACCAAATTGAATTTGTGGAAGGCCTAGGCCACTGGTTAGAACAATTGAATATGGAGACGGAAAAATGCATGAGGCATCATCCTAAATTGACTACCAATTTTATATAATGAGATGGGCGACACTCATTCCAGCAGATAGCGAATACCAACGGATGCAATTGCTCAAGTCGGGACAATTACTGAATCCGACTCGTACATTGCCCTCAGAGATTTATCAGCATCTCGAAAATTACACTCGATGTACACACCAATTGCTCAATTGGGAGTCTTTAGTCATTCCGCACTCGACAGATAAGCTTTCGCTACTGCTGCTAATAAAATTTCGCCAATAATGCAAATCAGATCTTATCGCAGGCCAACTGGCGGTTCCACTTATGAGTATATTTGTTTACCTCGCTTTATTGCCATATTTACCATTGGTATTAACTCGCTAATTTCGCATGGCGCTAAGAGCACTGGATCTATCCAGTTCGAAATGCAAATATTGTCTGCATGAATGCCTGATAATTTGTTTTTAAATCTTTGAACAAGTACACAAAGAAGAGCACCTGAACGAATTTAACTGGATTTATTCCAATTAACATCGGAAATAACCAGGAGCTTTTAAAATTTGGATGAATGGAATATGCATTGGTTTCAGGCACAGCTTAAATCATTTACCAACTAATATCATTTATCTTAATGCGTTTAATTGATGTTTTAAAGACTTATCTGGTCGACTACTTATCGTTCATTGTATATCCTTGTTAACTTGTCATTCTTTATCACAATCATTACTTCAATTTTGCTCATTGTGAATGATTTAAAGCGTTGATTAATCAAATCCACGCCCACCTGTGTCTGGATTGATAGAAAATCACGTGCCACACAGCTAATTGAAAATGCGATTAGATTTTAGCACATTTTTATTTGCAACTCCGAAGAGAATGAGCCAACAAATCAATGTGAGTTAACCAATACCGACGGGTGCTTAAAAGATAAATATAAATGCGTGATTTAATGGAGTAAATATGGATTTCGGCCAGAAGGCTTCATGGCTAGTTAAATCCGTGGGTTTTAACCAGTTTCAATTGGTTATTGCGGCAGGTCGGTCGACTTGAAGAGTGATAGTAATAAAAAAGGCAAGATGAACTTAAACATGAACAAAATTGACTTACTCTTTTCTCTTTTCTCCTGGCAGGTGAAGAAACATAGCAGCTGAAAGGAACCTGGCTGAGTAGAAGTACGTTGTAGCATGCCAGGATCAAAAAAGTGAATAACAGATCATAATGAGCATCCGCACGGAGCAGGATTACGACAGTGCCACTCCGGCGCTGGCACAGCAAATGAATTTGGCCCGAAGAGCCTGCTGGAGGATCAAATCCTACAGCTCGGAATCCCTCTTCAAGACCTATGCTTCTGTAATAACAGATACTAGTGCAAATGAAATCGATGCAGAAGCACCTCCACCACCGAGAGATAAAACCAAAACGAGAATAGAGCCACAGATAGCGCCCGCAAAACGCAACTCATCCTGCACATCATCCGACTGGCGGGGGATGTTCAGCAAAAGGACGCTGCTCATCTGCGCCCTGGCACTGATCCTTGGAAGTGCCCAGGCGCGGCCCAACACGAGTGCTGTGGGAGTGGCTCCGAGAAAGGTCAGCCAGGACATTGTGGATGCGGTCACCCAGCTAAATGTGAGTACGACAAAATCCGAGAACCACAATCCCGCACATCCGGTGTGCAGCTAAATCTCTTTAACTAGTTGAAATTACACCAATTAAGTAGAAATTTCAAATCGCACGAATTTCCATACTCGCCGTAAAAAATTAAATTTGTTGAGCAGGTTAAATGCTTAAAACTTTCATTATTTTTTACCGATGTTTTGGAATGTAAAAGCTGATCAGCGTGTGTAGCCTAATTTACAGTCCCTCAAGTGTCGTAAACTATATTTTTAATTGCAGTCCGTAGACTGTGATGCCACATCGACAACTTTATTTGGGAAAATTGCAGTTGTATCTGATATAGGCCATTAGCCTCTGTAACACTCTGAGAATTCTCTACACTGCTGTAATAATTTTAACTTTTTTTTTGTATTATTTATGAGCTGTAGAAATGTACATCAAAAGCGACAACTTCCTGATATCATGCCAGTTGTGTGACAACCTCTGAAAATGGTTATCTAAGAAGCAATCACATGATTTCTTATCATAGTTTAAATAAAAGATAGATTTATATAGCCATCAGAATTTATTTTTGAGACACACACAAGAAGCCTTTATAAATAGATATCATTGAACTTGTACCAAAGGGCCAACTGTAACCGCACTCCATAAGCAATCATTTGACGTCAGTTTTAAATGTCTGATCACACAAATGCCTGTACTGCTTTCTGGGGGGTTTACTGACTCGGCAAAACTGATTAACCCAATTCGCAATTAAATATTCATTGAATGGCCGACATATGTCCAACATTCTGGCATTTACCTCACTGACCTAGATCAACATTTCAACCGAATTTGTGTTTTGGAATTCAAAGCGCTGACAACTCAATCGTCGGTAAAAATTAAAACAAAGCCAGACATATTCGTGTTTGAGTGCGTCACCAATAACAATCAGTGTCATTTTGAATGGCGTGTTGCCGAACGGTTAACTAAACCCCCGATATTCCCAACCCAGCAGATCTGGATTGTATTATATTCTGCAGCTTATACAGCCATGTAAACATTTTATTTTTGCCTTTGTGGGTATTGGAAATTTATTACTTGCATCGCGCTTTTATCAATTTTCCGCTTCGTGTTTGCCAATTAGAAACTAATGCTAATGCCAAATATATTTCGCTCTTCCTTCCTGCCCAAAACCAGCTGGGCCAGTCGGCGCCCATTGATGCGGTGGATGTGGGGCTGGATCCAACGCCATCGGCGAGAGTGCCACGTCCCGAACCATTGAAATCCGGCGACGAGAATGCGAAGGGCGACGAGGGACACAAGATGGAGCGGTATCCCCTCTCCAGTGTGGACTTCGCTCGGGTAAAGACGCCGTTCATCATTGGAATCTGGATCCTGTCGGCCAGTATAGCTAAAATCGGTAAGTAAACTATTGGCCTTTAAAAATGATTACCCTATTGCTGAACATTTAATTATTTGGAACACAAATCGGCTAATTAGCGAAGGAGCAGGCTTAGCAGTGCATAATCAGCGGAAAATACGGTTTTGCCAGACATGCCACGAGTCCGTTTCCTGTGAAAGGAAGACTCGGTGCCTGCTCCTGGGCGTGGGTGTGTGTTTTTCCTTCTGCTGTTGCCAGGGAAAATCAATATGGTTTATGTAATTCCTGCGACGACGCCATCATGCAGATTTGCGTCAAGTCGGCGACGTAACCGTGTGGGCCGATGGATGCGAGTCGTGGCCGAAGGACATTGCATAACCCCTCGATGGATGTGTGCAACAAGCCGCAAGAATCGAGACCTTGACCCTGCCCCCGAGCAACAATTGGGTCCGAAGGCCATGTATTAACCATCATTTACCGTGATTCTCGACCGCTTTCAGGCCTCTCGAGACTTCATTACCAAGGCTTTCAGTTTTGGTTTATTTACTACTGGCCCCAGTGTCGGCAATTTAACATTGCCCCAGACATGTTTATCGGTTGCCCTGTCCATAACCTTGACTGCAGGCGAGAGAAAATCCATTTTCCTCCATCAAGGACGCTCGCCGTGCATTTTCGGGTCCTTGGTTTCGATTTCATTTCTATTTTTAAATAGGCGAATGCTTGCACTTATTTATTGCAATTGGATAAGGGCCCGGAAAAATGAAGGCGGAAGAACACTGAAATGCCAGTTGGCCAAGAGCAAACTAAAGGAAAGGTCGTTTGTAAAATGAGAGGCTTGGCAGTCGTCAAGGAAATGACTGAAGTGTTTACTGCCAGATAAGAACTAGAACTTGTTCAAAACTTTCTTACAGTCTGATAACCTTTAAAGGCTTGACAAAAGTTTAACAAATTGAAAATATCTGCACCCTTAGTATTTTTTTGATTCGAAGTAAACAGTAGTAGTATAGGGAAGTATAAAGTTTTTCTGCCCTACGTCTTAAGGTCCTCCTATAAGTTTCTTACTTAAATTCCAAACACCGAAGGCCAAATTGAGTTTTCAAATTTTTACGAATGCTTTCCCCACAAATTGTTGATTTGTTTACAAAACATAATTAAAACAGTACCATTGAACCCATGGGTCGATGAGGAAAATACAAAAGAGGGTGAAACTGACTAAAAAGGTCCGAAAGAACCCTTTAAAAGGGATCCCAGAAAATACATGCAGCTTTGTGAGTACTTGTAATCTGTATGCCAGGCGTTTAGTAAATTAATGGATTATGTTTATTTTTTTGTTACACCACCCACGCCATTTTAGACATTGCGTTGTAGAAATTATCGTGTTTACCTAGCAAAAACGGTTTATACAATATATTTTAAAATTTTTTCAGGTTTCCATATGACGCCCAAACTGCACCTAATATTTCCGGAATCGTGCCTGCTGATTGTCGTGGGCGTGGTCATTGGCGTGGTGCTCTATTTCTGCACCGATGTCGCCGTCTCCCCGCTGACTCCCAATACCTTCTTCTTCTACATGCTTCCACCGATTATCCTGGACGCGGGCTACTTTATGCCCAACAGATTGTTCTTCGACAACCTGGGCACCATCCTGCTGATGGCGGTGGTCGGAACCATCTTCAACATAGCTACCATCGGTGAGTGCGGTAACCCGAGATGGATTCGGTCATTGAGTTGATGACCAAATAAACAGACTGTTAATATCTATGTCCGTCAACTGAAAAATGGTCGATGGAAATGTCGTTTTGACTTGTCGATTGTAGGAGTTCATCCAATTTGTTTGTTTTGGAAAAGAAATGGCTTAATTTAACCATTCAATTCTTTTTTTAATGCAATTTTTCCAAAGCCAAAAAAGGTTTCCTAAATGACGAATATTTCTTCTAATTAAGAAAACAAGATAACGTTTATACATTCTAAAAAAATGTATTACATTTTCTACTATTTATGGCTCTTTTGCCCCAGATTTTTAAATTATTTTGGAATTCATTTTAAAGAAATTCCGCCCTAAAATCGTTCGCAAGCTTGGCTTAAAGACAAAAATAGATGAATACACATTTTTTTCAGACTACAAGTTTTTTAAACTCACCATTTGTGCTTTCAAGTATTGACACACTTGTTCACATGTGTTATTCGTACAGCAAAAACTACTGACAAAAGAATCACAATATGCAATATCATTTGAAGTACCCCCAATCTAACAATTCAAACCTGTGAACAGTATTTGCCAAATGGTTGACAATTACAAAGGTGTCAGCAACGCCAGCAATTAGACACCTGATACAGATGAGTAAACAGAAGCTGAATAATCCGAAAGATACACTTAAAAGAGTCCGCCTTTTTCTAGCCTTCGGAAAACAAAGACATTGTTTAAGTGGGCGTATATTGTTTTCCACTTCCAATAAATTAGGCGACATGCGAGGGGCGTGACGCCGCCATAGTTAGATTCCCGCTTTCACCAGATTTACACAGTCTGTAGCGAAACATGCGATTGATATGGATGCTCATGTTGCCTTAACAAAGAGAATATGGCAGCCACGTCGGGTGGGTGGAAAGGGGTGGACGGCGTCAGTTAGATGAATGACCAAAACCGCAAACGGGCCAC
This sequence comes from Drosophila melanogaster, assembly GCF_000001215.4. NCBI lineage: Eukaryota > Metazoa > Arthropoda > Insecta > Diptera > Drosophilidae > Drosophila > Drosophila melanogaster. Next base: position 21,119,100 of record NT_033779.5, read on the forward strand.
GGGAAACACGCTCGAGTTGCCATAGTTACCCCCAAAACATCCAGACTTGCCAATTACTTATGCTTAATAAATTGGATTATATACTGTACAATCGTATAACACACAGCGAAATGCTCTGTTGGAAAATTGTAAATTCCGCTTCAATTGTTCATTACGAATAACTTTTATGTAAGCCTTAGATAAAACAGAAAGTTGCATAGGGAGGTCATTGGTTTCCCTTTATGTATAACGATGTGTAAAAGAGGTTATCTACCAACAACTCATTTTTAATTTGAATTTTTGAACAGTTTGTAAGCTAATAATTGACGACAAATATTCCAAGACACAAATAAAATCGTTGGAAGGCTTTTGCAGCTTACATCATTTACTGGCGCCACAAATGGTGCTTATTGAAGCAATATTATTGCAAACATTGAATTTGCGTTGTTGCAAATTCAATTACTCTTGGAAGAACACGCTTATCAATTGACTTAAGTTACTTGGAGATGCATTTGGAAAACAACAAGCTGCAGCAATGTCAATGCCATCGATTGGCCAGTATCTAATTAAGTCTGAGAACGGCTTCGGCAAATTGATGGCTGGAAATGGATGGCTTTCCCGCTGCCTCCACTGATTTTATTTATAATACCCTCTACTATTTTTTTCCCTCGAAGGTGGCTCCTTGTACGCCTGCGGAAAGATGGGAATTTACGGGGAAAGCGAGACTCCGGGTCTAATGGACGTGTTTCTATTTGCCTCACTGATATCTGCAGTGGATCCGGTGGCCGTATTGGCCGTATTCGAGGAGATACACGTGAACGAGATCCTATACATTGTCGTCTTTGGCGAGTCCTTGCTGAACGATGCCGTCACGGTAAGATGGGTTTATTGATTGATTGCGATTGTGGGCGGATGGTGTTAGCAATTAAGTCAACAAGTCTACATGGTTAAGTGAATTTGAGTCTTCCTTCTGTCCCCCAGGTTGTGATGTACCACATGATGGAGTCCTACAATGAGATTGGCTTGGACAAAATCATCGCCCAGGACATTGCCAGCGGTGTGGGTTCCTTCTTCGTGGTAGCGCTCGGTGGCACTGCCATAGGTGAGTGCACGATCTCGAATCGGATTTGCTAAATTTATTACACCTTGCTAAATATTTTGAGTCTTGGTTAATAATTTGAAATTTACATCTTTCAGGCATCATCTGGGGCTTTCTCACGGGCTTGGTGACCCGATTCACCGATCACGTGCGTGTCATAGAACCCATTTTCATATTTGTGATGGCGTACTTGGCCTATCTCAATGCGGAAATATTCCACATGAGCGGCATTTTAGCGTGAGTTTTGTAAAAAAAAATTGACTAACCATCTACCATTCGGGTAACACAACTTATTCAACAGCATCACTTTCTGTGGTATCACAATGAAAAACTATGTGGAATCTAATATTTCACAAAAGTCGCATACGACTGTCAAATATGCCTTAAAGATGTTGTCCAGCTCGGCGGAGACCATTATATTTATGTTCCTAGGCGTGGCCACTGTGAACAACATGCACGTATGGAATACGTGGTTTGTAGTGCTGACCATTGCCTTCTGTTCAGTATTTCGTGTCATTGGTACGTATTTTACACTGTACAAAAACGAAGTTTTTAAATTCATTTAATTTTCGTTCAGGCGTCATTTTGCTATCGGCCCTTGCCAATCGCTTCCGCTTGCACAAATTGTCCCGGGTGGATCAGTTTGTGATGTCCTACGGAGGATTGCGTGGTGCTGTGGCCTTTGCCCTGGTGCTGTTGGTGGACGAGAATGTGGTTAAGCAGAAGAACATGTTTGTTACCACCACGATAGCTGTGATTTACTTTACTGTCTTCCTGCAAGGAATCACTATAAAGCCGCTGGTGAAAATCCTTAATGTCAAGCGCGCTAATAAACGCAAGCCAACCATGAATGAGCGCATTCATGAACGGGTCAGTTATCTACACAGCTCTAAGGCACATGGATTGGTTTATCTAAGTTTAATATATTACAGTTCATGGATCACTTGATGGCTGGAATTGAGGATATAGTGGGCAAGACGGGCAACTACAACGTGCGTGACAAGTTCAAGCGTTTCGACAATCGCTTTATTCGCCCGCTGCTGATCAGAGATCTTAAGGTATTTTTACATCTAAGTTTGTAGATGGGGTCAAAACGGTTAGGTCTTCCAGAATATGAAATCTCTAAATCTATATGTATACCCAAACTGCCATTAGGAAATTAATGAATTGCATTTATTGGACCACATTCCCATGCAAAGCTATGAGCGAGCATTGAACACGAATAGAGGGCCGAGTGCATCAAATGCAGATGGAAAGAGCCGAAGGCAACGTCGTTACTCAAGAATATCTTCTAGAATGAACCCTTTCAGAAACATGAATGATAAGATTTAGTAATAAGAACATAAATAAAAGTCAAGTCGATCTTATACCGATTTATTTTTGTTGATTTCCAACTTAACATAGGGAGCTGAGCCGAAGATCATCGAGACGTACTCCAAACTGACGATGCGCGATGCTATGGAAGTTATGAGGCGAAATCCATCCACTATTGGCCAGATGACGGGAACCGAGTCGATGAGCGCCCTTTTCCGGAATTATACCAATAACTATATTGGCGGCAGGTGGGCACCGCCAACCATATACACCACCTGGTAAACGAATTTTGGATTGAATGATTTCTTGCCTGTACTCCCACCAAAAAGATCGTATATTGCATGAGTACGAATAAATTCGAAATTGATGTAGCTAAAATATTCTGACTTGAGCATGAATTGCACAAAACTTTTGTTTAACCAAATTTGCAGCTAACAAATTGAACACAAAGCAAGCAGAAGTGTTACACAAGTGTTTCGTTGAGGCTTCTTAAATAGGGAAGCTGTAAAAATATTTAGTAGTTTGTCGTATCGAGGTAAACTCGTAAAATAATTTGTTTTTGTGAAACACCTCTTTTTAAATTATTGTACATCAATGTCTTCGTATATCTAAAATTCGTTTAACCACTTCTTTAGTTTTTACTTAAATCTAAAATCTATTCTTATCTGTAATATAGAATAACTCTCTCTCTCTCTCTCTCTCTCTGTCTCTCTGATCTCTGATAAACTTGTACTTATAATTGTGTAAACCATTCTTTAGCCCCAGTCTGACAAATCTAGACAATACCTGTTCCCGTAATCTGGACATGGCTGAGCTGGATTATAATCCATCCAAGAAGGATCTAACCGATGCCAGGATCCATCATCTTTTGGCCGAAGAACTGAAGCCTTATAGAAGGGTATGTATTGGGCGTATATTTATCACTTCATTTGCAATTCACGTTTTGTAACAATAAACTCTTGGTTGGATAATCTATAGCAACCAGTTTTACCTTTAAGCCCCCAAGATTATCACAGCCCAAAAGTTTTTTCTTTAAATTGATACTATACTATATCTACCGATCTATGTCTCCACCTCTTCACTCTATAGTAGTCACTAAAGAGTGTTTATGCAAAGTTCTACTGTAACTTCACAATCGATATTTATTTTCGTTTTGTACTATGGGCATTTAGTTTCTCACACTCTTCGCTTCTGGCTCTAAATATAAATATTTTTGGCTGCCTATACTCGTACACATATTTGATAACTATAGACATATTTCTATATAGATATACTTGTGATTAATCGTTTATTTAATTTCTTTCCCGTTGTTTCGATACTCAACATCAACTACTCGACAACGTGTTAAAATAAATCAAAACTGCTTCAAACTTTCGTGTGCTTAACCAATCAAAAATAAAAATTTCAATATTGCGATAAAGGCCTCAATACAAATGGTACGAATAAATTGGTTCATTGGTTTTTTGTTTAAATTAATTTGGTCTGTTTCCTGGTTAATTTACATAAACTCCTTTCGAATTAACTAATAAAACTTGTTCGTTTAAATGTTACACGTTGTGTGTCTGTATTGGTGTTATTTTATATTAAATTATGCTAAGCTATTGAAACTGAAAGACCTCAAATGCTTTGCAATTATCAGTAAAAGTAGTAATGAGCTAAAGCGTTTAAAAAATTGATTGAAGCATTGGACAGTTTCAGGATATAATTATTTAATAATAATAATTCAATTTAAATAACTCTCCGTTCTTCAGATAAAAAATTTTTTTGTATTGTATAAAAAAACGATAGACAAGAAAAAATATATGTAGTTTTTTTTGTATGTTGTACTTGACAAATTGTAAAAATAATTGGGAAAAATAATTAATCAGAACCTAGTGCTAATAATTAATTGGCCAACATTTTATAGACAACTATTATCAATAATATCAAAGGACTTGCTTGGTTTTATTTAGATCTAATTAATAGATTTTTCAATTATCCAGATTACTAATATTTGTGTCTATGCAGAATGTGAATGTTTATTAATGAATTCTCAAATTTTTAAATTAATTAAGACATCAAATCTTAATATATGGTTATTAAATAAATAATAAGTCAAATTGGTTTAAAATCGTGAACATATCATTTAAATCATATATCTTGAAAGTAATCTTGGAAAACTGTAACAAATTTATGCATAAAGGTTAATAATAATTGAAATTATTAACCATTATTTGTAAATTTGTTACAACTTTCCAAGATAACTTTTATTTCGTTTAAATCTTTCACTTTTACTGCATTCTCATTGTCCAAGCAACATATTGTAATTTACTAATATATTTTGTCTGTCAGCATTCGCTGAGTTCACCATTACGTCTCGTACACCCTAAGCACTTGAAAGGAATATAATTTAGGCCCAGCACCTAATAGATATTAATCTCTACTCGTAAGGTGTACAAATGTTTATTGAAAGCCGTTAAAACTTACTCAGTTCATGTTCACGTTAGTCAAATGCAATTAATCGTAACATATATTCAAATTATTAAAATGTAACTGTCTTATCTGGCAACCTAAGTAACCTGCAAGGCCACATTTCTCTACTTACGTCATTGTAATGCCAATTTATGATTTCGATATTAATTTGCCTCATCGATGTTTTTACAGCACCGTCGTCTTAGTTATAGCCGACACGCAGTAGATGACAGAGATTTGTCAACCCAGGTGAGTACCTGTCCACCCAAAACACCAGCAACTCGCTTCTGCCAATTGCATATCTGTTTGAAAAAAATTCTAACCCAAATGTTGCTCTCTTGCAGGTCAATTACAAGATGCAAATGAACTTCAGGCGGATGTTTAATGATCGAAAACATCACAAACGCAGCAAACGTGGTGCCAGCAACAAGGTGAGCGCCTTCATTTATTTTGTATTCGAAGAATTCTATTTTAATGGATACCGCCACTATCCACAGGAGGCCAAGGAGAACGTTAAGCAGAATCATGTCTCGTTCCATGACTTTCAACAGAACGGCACCACTAAGCAACTCACCAATGGTACGGAATCGAGTTCAAACCATTCACGAAAAAAATCTTACAGAAAAAGACATACTCACAATTCACTTAACAAATATCGTAGATTAGAAATAGGTAAATGACGCTAAAATCAGCAACAAATTTTTATACAATCGAACAGCATATTGTTCTAGTCGAAAAAATGTCCGTAAAGTTTATCTCGAATCAGTTCGTAGAGTTAACGATCATAAAGTTCTTATTATTTTCTTTAAGTTTCTCATTGTACAATGATCAGACTGCGCTGTCTATTTTTCGTGCGATTCTTAGTTTGTAGTGAAAAGTGAAGTAAATTTTAAGTTCCCAGTAAAGTTTCATGCGTCATACTAACCTAATTCACGATACTTTTAGTTTCCTTGTAAAGCACACCGTTAAAACCAAGTTTTAATTTTTTTTTTATGTTCTTCATAAAGGAGTTTGTTAGGTTTGGCAAAATCATGTCATTGCGTTACTGCATGTCTTCTAATTTCATTTCCGTGTACAAATAATGAATACTTTTATGAGCTCCTTTAAACCTATTATCAAAATCGATTTCATAAGGAAAAAAGTAAAAAAAAAATTGGTATTAATTTGGTAACTAATTTAATTTCATCCGAATCCTTCTCTTTCTCCCCTGCATCGCGCTTCCTTCCAACTGATGCCAAAAACCACACCCATTTGGCCAAAAACCAAACTCGAAATTTGTTCACTAATCGAAATCAATAACCCAACCTGCAACACACACTCATAATTATCCTGACTTGCCCGATTGTTTGTTTACTCATTCCGAACCATACAAAGACTATATTAACAATGTGCTTAATGAAACAGCCGAGGAGTGCCAACAGAATCCCAACGAGATCAATGTTGTTGGCCCGAGCGACGATTGGGATGATGGCCTGACCTTCACCGCCAAATCATCACGTAAGTGTTCATTCCTATTTGTATTCATTCCCATTTTTTTTCTTGCAACTAACTTATGAATAAGGAGGTTGTCTACATAGAGCATAGGCAGCCCCTAGATGGTTAAGGTTATCTGCCCTCTTCTCTGTATACGTTCATTTGTATATCATTATTTCGCCTGCTCGAGTGAGCCACTTTTCTCTACATTGTCAGCAGTCATATGGCAATATCTGAAGTTTTCCATACATCTGTATATCCTGTTTTCTGCCCACCTTGTTTGTTTTGTTCACACAAAAATGCCATCACTTAATCGAATAATTGAATCTTTTTTTGCCTGTAAAGAACGAAATCTTCAAAGGTTGTACGAGTATGTGTACATAAATCGACTAGCTGAGTATAGTAACACGTTTTCTGTATAAGGTAGTTTCAAACGAATTGAATAACACAGATTTGAGGCCAAATAATATTTTTCTGGGAAGAGCTTTGCTAGTCCTGCCCATTTTCTGTTTATTGATTTAGTTTTAATTGTATTCTTGCATTTGTTTTGTATCCTACCCCTTATGAAGAACCTAATAAAAGCTATAACAACGAAATTTCTACATATTTTTCTTGTTTTATGCCTTTCCAATTATTTCGAAAACCAATCACTTCAATTAAACCAAAACACAAACCGAAACAAATGTTGCTTGGCGAAAAAAAATATATAAACACATAAAATAATTACAAAAAATTACGATTAGCTGACTCGGATCGTGCCAATAACAATTCTCTGATAGCCCACATCCAAAACCTGCCGGGTTTCGATGCCTCCAAGGCCCGTATCGTCGTCCAGCACTATGCGCCCAAGGCCGACGACAATCCGGACACAGATATAGAGTCCCCGGAGCAGGCCATTGGGCCCACGGCCGCCGAATTGATATTGCCGTGGCGGCGGGATCGTTCATACCAGAGCATTGGTAAAGACATCCATCATATTCAGAGCAACCATTCCACCCACAAACAGATCAAAACAGCAACGACATCTGCAACAATCGTTTTGAATGATATATAATATAGCTCACTTCTCGATCATTTGCGTGCTTAGATTCATGGTCATATTCGAACTGAAGCTTTCAAACACATTTGCAAAAAGTTATTAACATGAACTATTAACTTCGATATTTTTTCCGACGTTCAATACATTTTTAAGGCTTCAAAAAAGAACCAACATTTATAGCTTACTACCTTTAAATGTCAAATCATTAAGTATTTTTAGGCTTGACCTGGTAAAGAGATACTTTCGAAAGGGGTCATTATCAAGCAAAGCCTGTCGCCTTAACATTACTTTGAATCTAGAATCTAGAAAATGTAACTTATCCAGAGTCCAATGAAAATCTCACCTACTCACCCATACATTTCACAGCATTGCGTGTTTTTAGAAGTGTCTTAAACTTGGTTCAATCTAACTTATTCAGCTCTGCGCGATTCTGTCGACTTTTGTGTCGTCACCTATTTGATTTCAGTTAATCATTTACTATAATTATTTTCCCAACGCGATGAATTCTAATGCCTTGATTTCCATTCCCAACTTATTAGACGTGCTGAGTGTTGCCTAGACGTAGCTGCCCATACAATTAGTAATCATTACATTTTATTTGTGCGTCGTTAACGTAAATTTACTCGTAGACGGCAATTGCCATTGATTGGTAGATAGTTTTAGTCCTTGAATGAAGTTGGAAGTTGTTATTGCCAAAGCTCGAAATAACCAGCATTTAGCTTCATTGACTTACCAAAAACAATTTGAAAAGTCACATTAAGTAACAAGTTTGTTACTACAAATTTCTGAACAAGAAGAAGCGTCGAAACAGAGCATGGCATTTTTGTGCATGACCAAATTTCTGTTTTGTATTTTATATTTGTACTTTTTCGTTTAGACCCTTTAAATCGAATTTATTGTGTGTTTTGTTTCTTATGGCACACTGGTGGATGTTTTTCAGGAAATGGCCCTCGAAGCATTCAACTCTATATTAAATTTTATCACCTGTTCGGCAACACATAAATTGTTCTAAAAGCTCACTGCAAAATAGCAAAAAATTTACCTTCAGCTTCAGTGGGCCTTCTTAGGTCGACCCATGTTATATAAATCAATCTGTCGCCAAGGAAAAATAATGATTTTAATTTCGTTTTGTGAAGCCTGATTTGTCTTCAGTTATGTGCACTTTGTTTGTCTTTTGCCCTTTGACGTATTCCTTGTCTCATCAACTACGCTTGAGTTTAAAATATGTTGACAATATACTCTGAATTGGCCAACCACAAAGCAATCGGCAGCTAAAAACCAAAACAGCAGTTAAAACTGTTTGCTGCATGCAATGCAAAGCCAATAGTTTTATTTTTCGCTAAAATACAAAAATTTCCATGCATTCATATTTATCGAAATTTGTGTTTGATCTAGTGGCCGAACATCCCATTCCCGAGGAGGATCGTAATCTGTCCCGCGAATCCGACGGAGAAAGGCGTGTGGCCACACCCACCGCCACGGAATCCCAATTGCCGTGGAAAAGACAGGGTGACGAATGCACGGATGCAGTGCAGCAGAACGAGTTTCCCGCTTGGGCCTCCAACAAGGAGTACTTGGCTTACAATTCCCCCAGTGCAACATTCCTAGGTAATGTATACATACCCACATTAACCATTTTTTTTTTTTTGTGACAATAACTCGGTGGGAAAAGTTGACATTCACACAAGAACTTGGAAATAGTTATGAGAGGGCTCTCCTAAGATTCTTCTTTTTGTGTTGAATATTTATGTCCTCAGTTTATTACTCTTTGTGAATTGGCAAAAACCACTGGCTGGGTACACAGAAAAAAAGCGGCGCTAGTTGCCTTTGTAAAATTTTGAGATCCCATGTTAAATGACGAATTTTTAAATTACTTAAATACATAACTGCAATCGCTCTAATAAATACATACTCGTCAAGGTTGCTTGTTTTCTGTGCAAGCCCAACCCACATTGTCTATATCAATGTGGCTTCTTACTTGTCTAAATGTAAATAGCTTAAATGTTTGTATTTTGACCACAAATGATATAATGATACAAATGCTTACTTATATCCGATTGCAAAATTGCACCCAGTTTTTATGTGGCTTTACTGATTTGATGTTCATTTCGTTGGGATTTTCCTAAAATATTCGTTTTTCTATCTCTCTTTTTCCCGCATTGGTATTCCCCGATAACTGTTGCCCACTTCTACACCCACCACCCACCCACAACGTGCCACACGATACACCACACGAACTCCCTGTAAAAACCACCGAAAACGCGTACAACGATCCCGCAACAAAGGTGGTATAAACAAGCCTAAACAGCCCAAGTCCGTCATAGGTCTCTTCCGCCGTGAGAGTTCCAGCTCGAAGGCCGGGAGCGTTGGCGTCGGCAGCACAGGAGCCATGGACTCCGCCGCCAGTGGCTCCGAAACGATGGTGGTGTCCATGTCCAGCCAACCGCCCAACGCTCCATCGACGTCCATCCACAATCCGCGGCTGGACAAGCGCTCCCAGTCGATCTCCTCAAGCTCGCTGGGCGCCGGAGCCCATCAGCTAGGTCCGGAGGGTCATTCCGGCCCATTTCCGGTTACGGCCAGTCATCGGCGGAACGTGCGCAGGGGCTCCATGCTGGAGCTAAGCGGGTAAGTTCGATGTCCACTTCGTCAGACACCAAAAGTCTGCGCACATTATTCTCAATCTTCATGGTTTTGTGCAAAAGTTATCTAGTTCTTTGTGTTTTCAATCAGACTGAAATGGGTCCTGTACATACTTTAGCCGTATATGAAAATCCTAAAATTTAAAGGAGTAATATTTTGAAAGCGTAACTCTGAATTAAATATGTCTTGGGAAAAATCCTAAAACATCAAGTTAAATATGTCACATTTTGTTCGAATTTCAGAAATATAAATTCTTATATCAAATCGTGAACAAATATAAATTGATATAAACAATGAGACAGATGTAGACGGTATCCTGTGAATTCTCCCAAAGTGCTAGCTAAAGACCCATTTCAGTTGTATTTTCTTCATTTTACGCCTGTACACTAATAGCCTACTAATATGTATAACACTATGATTTGCCATAGGCTTACCTTTAAATTTAAAAAAGTATTCAGTAGCTTAGCTATATATTTTTTATTTGCTTTCGTACTTTTTCTCTCTTATTTGTTTAAAAGTAGTACAAATTTTCATTGATTCGATTCCTTAACTATCGTTTTCATTGAATTAAATAATGATCCTAAACTGGCCCTTATAATTAGCACAATGTTGGTATGTGATCTAGACTTACAGCTTCCACGTCAAAACCTGCCTGCCTGGCAAACCTTTCTGTTTTTCATTACAAAAAGATTTTAAGAGCATTTTTCCAGCTTCTTGCATAATCTTCCCTCTTACTCTTATCCGTCAACTTATCCACTTCCTGTCTTAAGTTGCACCCTTTGTCGCAAAGTAAAAAACGTTGCTTGCATTGCAATTCTATACTGCAAAAAAAAACCCTATTCAGTGTATGTGGATATTGTGTGGTTGAGCCGCGTCTGTGTCTTTTATTGTGATGATTATTTTACAGACTCATTGCAACTGGACGAAGGCCCAGTAGAATTTTGCAATTTAGTCCGGGAGCAACTAACTTACTAGGGTCAGCCATGATTCCAAGTCCTTCTCCTCCACCTCCTACTACTTCAACAACAACAACAACAACAACAACAACTACAGTAAAACCAACAAGCACATCAACCACCAAGAACAACAAAACCAACAATTCAACAGATACAACATCAGCAAGCGCCACAAACTCAACGCCAACCTCCCCGAATTCGGAGGACAGCGCCACATATACGTACCATACGAAGTAAAGATCTAAAACTGAAACGAAACCAAACCGGCCATTAACGAATTTCGATACTCTGTAAAAAGAAACACAATTCCCAAATACCGCGAATACTGGCATATGACAACTCTCGATTTCAAAAACACTAACTATATATATACACGATATATGAGTACTGTATATAGAGCCACAGATCAGTGCATATCATTGTAGAGTAACAGTTTTTAGACCGTAGGATAAAATTTGCTAGCCCTATGTCCTTTCATCTAAGCCGAAATCGATTTCGTGTACTTGACTCGATTCTCGATGATAATAATCTCGCATTGGCTTCAGACTTTATTTCTTGCACTGACTCAAAACAGATCTCTAAACTGGCCCAACAACTTTCGCCCTTTTCCCCACAGTACATAAATTACTCCGAAATTAGGATGTTGTCAATTGGTGATGTGTGACCGCTTGACTCAGTGGCAGGCAATCGTATTTTTCATTGGAAAAAGTATGCTGGGTTACTGGAGTTGTTACATTTCGTTTGCAGTTTTATGGACTAGTGCCCATTTTTTGTATAACAGTCCTAGTACAGTAATAAAACAAGTATACGATTGTAGTACAACCTAATTATTTATTTTTTCCATTGATTTTTGTGATTGCACTCAGTTTTTATGTCTTTTATATGCGTGTTCGTTTTATTTATATAACAGTTTTGTATTCCATATGTCCCTAATTAGCACCCCGCCATTTCCAATCTAATTATATAACCCAATACCCAAGACTATGCAAAGCAATTTCTAAAAAAAAGGTTAACAATTATTGGAAGATATTACTTAATACCTTTGTCGTGTGATTCTTTGTTTGTGAATATTTCGAACCGGAAAACCCGAAACAAAATCCAAACTAAATCCTAACTAATAACGGTTTATAAACCAACTACATTGGTAAACAATTTGATTGAAAATTATATTTTTTAGCGGCGTCTCAATTGAATCTGATTAATCAAATCCGAAACGAGCACAGAGCCAGAGCAATTAACTAGCTAAACTGTACAGTAAATGCACAAACACTCACCATATTTCTACACGCACACAAGCACACACTGACACCAAACTGTTATACAATTGAGAGCACCTGTGATAACTTTCCCTAGACACAATTTCTATGCCTAAAGCGTATCTTTAAACGGCTTTAATCACACGAACTATGTGTAAGTATTAGACAAAGTATCCTTCCAAAGTGTCATACGTATAACACAGTGCCTGGGCTCAGCACAATTAACAATCGAGCCCAAATAACACCCACACTCTTCTCTGTGCTAATCCCATTTTTTACGTAATCTGAATTTACAATAAAAATCCAAACGGCGGACTCAAAGAAATTGTATTGTATCTATTTATAAAAAACAGCAGTGCATCAATTTGAATGTAAAGTAGAACTGTTATACTGTGCCTTAAACATGTCTTCCTTATAAGCCTCTCTCCATCTTCCTGTTCCATTTTAATTTGCTTTGATGTAGTGCCAACAAAAATATATTTAATTTATTTTATTATATTTAATGCTAACGTTTTTTATAAATATAAATAGGAAATTTAGCTGTAGCCTCTCATGCTAACATTAAACCATACGATTATCCACACGAAATCATTTGCCAAAATTGATCACAACTGACAACTGACATTAACTTTCTACGCCTTCTCTTCACATCACCTCACCATCGATAACCAACCACCAACCACCTACAACCACCGCACACTCCACACGACACCACCACCAACAGAGACACAATACCGGAGGAGTCGTCGTACCAGCACGGACACTCCAAGTCCTTGTGCGAGCCGGCGGACTCCGATGAATGGGAGGGAGCACCGTTGTCCGCAGCCGGCGGAGCAAACAGCGAGCTTTTGATGCGAATGAGCGGCAGGGAACCACTCCTGCCACGCCCATCCAACACGCCTCGTGCCCAGATTCGGCGCATGAACGCCGGGGCGGTGGGCGGTGCAGGCGTGAGCCAGGCGGGCCGTAAGAACCAGGTGACCAAGGCACTGTTGGACTACGAGGATTCCGAAACCGACTCCGATGAGAACGATGATGATGAGGACGAGGACTTCGATTCCTACGATGACGAGAACATTGTGGTCACCACCTTTACAACACCGGCCACGGGCAGAAGACCGGGATCTAGTCCAGGATCCGGGTCAGAAGCCAACACCGCCACTACCACCACGACAAGCATTCGGCTGACCCGCAACAACGACGAAAGCATCATTTGAGTATCAAGCACGGATGGCGACGCGGAGGATCTGGAGGATGATGAGCCACCGGTGTCAGCACCACCATCTAACAATCCAAAAAGTTTGCGTCTGCATCTATTCCCGTATGAGATGTTCTAAGCTCACATTTAAATGACCTAGGTCGTAAGACAAAAGTTGAAAAAAAACGTTGGAAAATAGTTTCAAAATAAGGTTTAGACCAAAAAGGTTTATAACTATATTAACATATGAATCGGACAAATGTTAAGATAATGGAATAGCAAAAATTGTATATAACACCAGATATGAATAACTTAATTAATTTCTCTTGGTCGTTTAAGTCGCTTTTTAAGATTTTTAACTTCCAGTTTTGTGCTTAGTCCCGATCAATTCTTATTATGTACCACAAACATATATATCGAAAAATAATTTAGTGATTTCAGCTGATGTGTTCCAAAATAGCAAGCAAAAAAATTGTGAATTGTGTAATAATTAACACAGCGTAGCCAAAGTTCATGTTAAGCGTACAACTAACGTTTATTTCTTTATTTGTAATTTAGACAAAATGTGCTAACTGAAAATCACATTGCGAGTATATGTTGCAAGCAGTACTTAAGCGCTTACTTAGTTTAGTTCAATTTTAGTCTTAGTTATTAAAGAGTTTAAAGCAATTAATTTCCGTATAGCCGCAGAGTCAGAACAAAAAATAATGCAGTAAAGTTTGTCTCAGCTGGAACTGTCAGTAAACTTGCATCATTCATCAGTGTAAATAAATTTTTGGAGTATTTCGAAACTGTTTTGGGAACGGCAATGACCTCTATATGAACTGTATGATTTGGAAACGGTTCTTAAAAGAGGCTTTAAAGCAGGTTATGAAGCAGCGGATTTTCTACAGCCTCTATGAGATCTTACATCTTGTTGTAATACTCCAGCCCCCTTATAACTAGTTTCAAAACAAGGTTACTTCGCAGATACAGTTGAGCAGAATTTTACCTTACCCTAACTATAAAATATACACAAATGAAGTAACTGGTGTTTGACAGTAAAACGGACAGAGTTATGTAACTTAAAATTATTTTTGTAAACATTTACGTACGATAAAGATAAAGATATAGATGCCCAATGGATCATGTTTGAACGAGCGAGAGTTTTGCAATAGCTTCTGTATGGAATTTGAATGTATGACTAGGATTGAGTTAACCAAGCATAAGCGTGAACGTGCTCAAATCCCAAGTAAAAACTAGGAATAGTTGAAACAAGTAGATTTACTATGCTGACATAGATTTGAAGATGCATTAAAAGGAAGAAGGAACTCAAATTTCCAGACCAGACACCCACGGGACACACGGAGTCAACTGAGAACACAGTAGCCAATATCCGGAATGATACTTATTCTGGAACCTACCTACCTAAATATACTTGCGTGGACTGCTAACGATAGAGCGTGGAAATGGAACACATACCTACCTACTACGTTTAACACAAAATAAATGCATATATTTTTAAACTCATGGGCAAACCGCATAGTAGCATAGAACTTGAATTAATCCATTTACATACCTGTAAACTTGGTATTTTGTAATCCCAATAGGTTCTGTACAAGAATGCCTTCGCCAGATCAGATAGAATTGGTTACTTTAGTTCTTCGCATTTTATTTTTATCAGTAAGACAATAAACAGCTACAAGAAGAGCTGGATCTTGGAAATTGTCATTTTGAAATAAATCATTAGTGGAAAACCAAAAAATCAGAGCTGTGTTATAATATGAGCAGGTTTACTAAATGAAAATAAATTATTCTCCTGAATTTCCAAAGTCAACATTGATTGTGGTGAAAACAATTTTTATTGTGGACGCTCGCTCATAAATTACTTGCTTAAGAAAACTAATATTGAATTCAATTACTGACTAAATCGAGAACGTGTTTGCAATTTTCATACCGTAGGCCCTAAGTTGTGCATACTTCAAAACTAAAAATAAATATTGATAGCGCAAGATTAACAAAAATTTAATAAAAACACACGGTGCAAAACCTAAACAAAAAATTGTAAATTGTTAAACTGATTTTAAATAATTTATAAGAAAAAATTTTACTAAAAATAAAATTATTGAGGAAAGCAAAACAATCTTAACCCACACTTGCAATTAGCAACTAAGTATGTTGTATTTGTATGGGCGGGTTTGTATGGGTGTTCTTTCACCAGCAACGCCACTGACGAAATCGTTTTTTCGGCAATTCTGGCTGCCAGTCGACCACCACTGCTTTGCCAACCAATTGATTCCCATTTTCCTGAAGCATGGACTTGGCCAACAGCTCATTGCACTCAAACCGGACATAGGCACATCCCATTAGTTGGCCATCCCGCCGCTTGGTTATGTGCACGGCCTGAATAATGCCTCGCAGCTTATTGTTGGATGCATCTCCGTGCTGTGCAGCCTGGTCGATATCGCATCCGCGCCACTGTTGCCATAACCGCTGGATTCCCTTGGATCTTCTAGAACAGGCACCTGGATCTGGCTTGATCTCTGCGGGTGTAGAGGCATAACTATTATGAATACTCTTTTAAATGCATTCGTCAGGTGTGCAGCCCATAAAGTTCGCAATAGCCGAGTGTACCCATGTTTCGGACATAACAAGTGGCCACTGCAAGAGATCATAGATATCATAGATATACTAAATGTACAGAACTACCTGCTACACACTCCTTAGCGAATCTACGAGTAACGGAAAGAGAAACGTAAACATTTTGTTTGATTTTCTTTTATACATTTATTGCACCAAATATGTGTAATTTGTTATTTTCATAATTTAATTTAATATTTTTGCTCTTCTCTTTTTGTTTTTGTCTATCTTTGAAACTAATATATTTCAATATGTTTTATAGTAGTTTTTTGTTTTGTTTTTCTAGAAGAATTCACTTTATATTTACTCGAATGCATTGCACGTCTGCAGAAGAGTTCTGCAAGTTCTGCTCACCTCTCACCTCAGCTTGTATATAGGTAAATATATCGATGGTCTTCATTTCGCGTTTAAAGTGATTTTTTAGTGTAGGTGTGCTAATGCATTTGATCGGTATTTTGCGCCTCGTCAGTAATTACGCTTAAGCATTGTTTACAATAACAAACTTTTGTAACGATTAAACAAGTACGCTTATATGAGTACGCATTATATGTATGCAGGAGTGTATATGCGGGACGCGGAATGTACGAATATCTCAATTAACATATTTGCTTTGCGTTTTCTAAAGAAATTGTAGTATTTTCTGTATATATTAGGTATATGCTATGCTTCTTTTGTGGTTCGTTCAAAGTTATTAGTACATTTATATGTGGAATTAAACAACCCAACATTTGCTACATAAATATGTGTTAATGCTTTTAGAACTTACCCACCCAGCTGATCAGTTGGGATTACAGCACCAACTGATCGCAGCCATGTGGGGCTCATAACGATTCTTTACTTTGGTTTCATTTAATATAGTTATAGACGCATATGTAGTCGTGGTATGCAATAACAAGTTACGATTAAGTTAGTCCGTTTAAAGTGACTGTTTGGTTATCAATTTGAAAGGCATTCGACAGTGTTTCTTCATATGTACGAGATAGCGTAGATACATGTGTAGTGTGATTTGTTAAATAGACTAAATGTAACTAGCATAGAATGATTCGAACAGTATAACGTGGCCCTCTATAATATCCGACTATCAATCCAATCGGGTGGAAAGAACTATGTGTGGATTTTGTACATACTTAGTTTTTACATGCAAACAAATGTAACATTATCAATGAGACAATACACGTAAAATTAATACAGTTATGGCAGTTCAGATAAGCGCTTAACTTAGTCAATAAATCAAGTACGTTATTGTTAAGTTAAACTGAAATTAGCCATTACAAATATATTTCCCGTTTTTTCATTAAACTTGATGTCTTTATAAAGATATAAGTAAATGGTCATCATGCTTAATATTTAGTTAACAATAATGTATACTCCCACTTTTGGTTTTAATACTTTCAGTATATACAATTACATTCGGATATTATTGGAAAACACAGAAAACCATCGTTATAGATACTATTTGCGTATTTGTGGTAGCATTTGGGGAAAAAACTGCTGAATATTCTGGATTTGATCGATAAACACATCTACATTTAACAAAATTTCAAGTGTCATTTGATATCCTTATATATATTGTAGTTTCCATATGCAGATTATTATATAAACCCTTTAAAATGTGACTTACTAAAATTCGGTTGTATCTTTCGTTTGATTTGTTACGAACGTGAGAGCAGTGTTTGATTCTATAAATGATTTCACATGATATCTGCCTAATTCTATCAAGTTAAGGGAATTTTACACCGAATAGGATAAACATTATGCATAAACTTTCAGGTTCAACAATGAATTTAGCCAACTTATAGGCTTTCTAGAATACTGTACGAATTCCCGTTAGGTAATTACTGAGGATATTGATGCTGCTGCTGATGCTGATCTTAAGCTAACCCAACTCCCAAAGGATCATGTAGATTATCTATCGGATTTTCTGTATGCAAGTGCCTGATGCCGCTTAGAGGCCAAACCCGAAGGCTCGTTATACGTTTCCTGTTGGCAATTAAGATCGAAATTGGATTTAATTCTTTTAATTTATGTACAATAAGTGAAATACAAAATATAATTATGCCGACTAAATAAATACATAAATGAAATAACACTAGAAATTAGCTAAGCGAAAATAGAGAGGTCGCTAGTGATAAGCTTAGGAGTAAATCTAAAAACTAAATAATCACAATTAACAATTAGATACATCTTGGAAATATTGCAACAAATAAACACTAAAGTGGGGGTTTCAATAGCGAGAATAGGCGAGAACTTATTGGAATCGATAATGGATAATTCGAAAATAATAGTAAACATAACAATATGTGTACGGAATGTGGTAACTAGAGAGCTAAGCTGGATCGGTATGTGAGATTCACTTCTTGGTGGTGCCATTTGCTTTTGCTGGCTTACCGGACGTCACGAAGGGCCCCACATAGTTGCTAGGGAAGAGACCGGAAAGGCCATTCAGCTCGCCACGCCACCACTCCGGCTCATCCCGACCCAGAACGCTAATGATATCGTCCTTATCAAACGACAGCTCGTCGTCATTTTGTGCTTTGTACGGATAGAGAGCAATGACCTTGTCTGCATGGGAAAAACGATATAGATAAAATAATTTATTTAAATCATACTACGAATATTCAAAAACCAACCCAAGATCTGTTCAGTCATCTCGATTCGACTACCGGAAACCGGAGTATTCCGTCCGCTGTTGCGCCCGCCTTGGAGAACCTTCACGTAAGTGGCCGGGAACCATCCGATCTGCCGCCGTCGACCCTTTGCCTGCAGCTCACCCTCCCACCAGCCGGAGTCCGTCTTTTTACGGATCATTATTAATTGGCCTCTCGTCAGCGAAAGCTGTTCCGTGCTGGTTGCCTCATAGGGCGCGATTACTTGAGCAATCTCAGACCGCTTGGCACGCATTCCCTGCAAAATGATGACGAAAAAGATGTTGGTTCATTAAATGAAACAATAAATGAAGTGGTAACGGGCTGTGTCAACTATTTACGGGTGTCATGGAAGAGGTGCGTGACATGGGTCGGCTGTAGCTCTCGGCAGGCTCGCTGCTCTGTGTTTTGGACTGTGTATTTATCTGGGAAACTTCAGTGTCGAGGTCTTCGTGCGCCTCCTCGGCGCCAACGCCTGGGCTAGATATCGGCTGCTCGCTGGGCTCCTGAACAGGCAGCGGCTGGTAAACCTGCTCCTGTGCCTCCACGGGAGCAGCGGTGTAGGCAGCGTTGCCGTTTAGCGTCGTCTCCTGGGTCAGTGCAAGTGTAACACGGTAGCAAAAAGCACAGCACATGAAAAGCATTGGATTAGTAGATGGACGTGAGGGCAACGGTTAGACACGACTCTAGACTTCGGGATTGTAAACTCTTTACAAGTAAGATAAAGTGTTGGCCTGTATATTTAGCGTTTATATTCTCTTATATGGGAACTAAATTCACTTCTCTCTTATATAAATAATGTCGCTTACTTTTTTTTAATATGAAATTGTACACGATTTTGTATACATAATAATATTATAATTCTTGATTCTAGTTCCAATCAATTTAAAACGCAAATGGCCCCACACATTACTTAATTATGTACTATCTATCCACTTACCTGATCAAGAGATTCTACCGGTTCGGCAGCGGCTGTGCTCGCTGTGCCCACATCAGCCTTTTGGACATAGTTCGAAGGAAACATGCCCGTGCGGCTACCAATGGTACCTGTCCACCACTCACCCTCCTTCTTGATGACCATGACCATCTCACCGGCACTGAAGCTCAAATCGCCTTCCTCGGCGGACTCATAAGGATATGCGGCTATATAATACTCGACATCGCCGGCGGCAGTCAGATCTGCGGAAGCTGCCGGAATCGAGCTGGTATTGATATTGTCATTGTAGGTGTCAGCCACGGTGGCCACTTGAGCATCAACCGGGGCTTCGACAGCGGCGACAGGAGCAACTTCACCGACTTCTAGTTTCTCCACATAGGATTCAGGGAACCAGCCGGTGTGGCCATTTATTTCGCCAGCCAACCATCCCGGCTCGGCGTTCTGCTCCAATGGCACCAGGATAATGTCACCAGGCACAAAGGTAATCTCCTCCGCGTTGCGTGCGTTGAACTCGTATACTGCTTGATATTTCACGAATCCTTCTGGGGCCGGTCCCCCTAAGTCCACAGCTGGAGCGGCCAGTGCGGAGATATCATTGCTCGCAACTGCGTAGGGATCGGTGACAGTCGTACCCGTCTCCTCCCAAGCACTGGAAGAGCCTGTGTCCCAGGCCGACGATACACTAGTTTCGTTCTTTCGATTGTACTTCAATTCCAGCACCGAGGTGCGCTGCACATCGTATTCCTTGTACAGATCCTCGCACTTTGTGATTAGAGCGGAGAGCTCGGCCTTGAGCTCAGACATCTGTACATCATTAGTGTTGATGTCCTCCTTCTTTGACTCAATCTCTTTACTGATATTCTCGACTTTATCCTTTATTTGGTTAATAATTAACTGTTGAAAAAGGTAAATAGTATTTTAGAGAATCCGTTGAATACTAAAACTTTACGTATATGCCAAAGCTCACCTGCTTGTGGGCGAATGCGGCATTCAGTTGCTCCTGCTGCGCATTCTCCCCTCCCAAGGCAGCCCCGCTGGCCTTGCTCTTGGCCTCCCACTTGGCCCTCTCTTGGGTGAGCTGAAGCAGTTTAGCGTTCTGTTCCTTAATCCGCGCTTTCAGCTGCGACATTTCGGACATGGAAGTGTCGCGCTGGGTGCGCATTCCGTCGATAACGGTCTTTACGTTTGTCACGCCGGCACGAGTGTCGCAAATCCTCTGCGAAAGCTCCTTGATCTGTAATTAAGCCGAGTTAGTTAGATAGGCCAGCCATATAGATTAGTTGTACTTTAAGAACATTACTTTTTCATTCAGTGTGCTGAGCTCCACATTAAGCTGGGTGTTGTGTGCCTTCTGCTTTAGAACACGTTCTTGTTCCCTCTCCTTCTGTGCGTTCATTTCGGCAATTCTAGCCTGCTCCCATTCCTGCTGGCGCTGCTTCTCAAGCTCCCTGATACAATAGAAATTGTATACATTGTTTTGTCGCTCAAAGCAAGATAAAAGTCCTTACTTTCTGGCCGCCTCCTTAGCCTCCAGTTCCCTCTTGCGCTGCTCCTCCTTCTCCATCTCAATCTCTCGCTGGCGTTGGAGCTGTCGCTCTAGTTCCTCCTGCTGCTTACGCTCGGCCTCCAAACGAGCCTTTTCACGCTTATCAGCCTCTTCACGCTCCTTTCGCTCTCTCTCTTCCCGCTCCTTGCGCTGCTGGTCCTCCATAATTTTGCGCCTACGATCCAGCTCTGCTTGACCCTTAACATAATTCTCCTTTCGCTTGTCTTCGAAGGAAGCTGGTGAACGCGAAATCACAAGTGTTAATATATGGAATATATTCACATGTTTGGCAACGGAGTTAATTAAGCACTTACTTTGTCCAGGTAGTCCGGCTGTTGGGTCAGCATCCACGACTCCCACTCCGCTTTGGGATGAAACAGATGCGTGTCGGGAGGCCGGCTGTGAGCCAGGACGGGATACCACCCCTGAGACCGATCCCGGTCGCGATTTTATTTTGCGCAAGTTGGGCGGTACCCATTCCTGGGGCAAGGTAACCGGAATTTTCTCACCAGCCATGGCCTTCTCGCATAGGAACATGGCAAGAATAAACTCGTCGCAGTTCAGCCGTCCATCGCCGTCGATGTCGGACAGCGTCCAGATTTGGGCCAGCGTGACCTGGGGTAACTTGCTCTGTACGAGAACGCCGCGTGCCTGGGATCCAGTTAAGTAACCAGATCGGGTGCGATCATTAGCATTGAACACCTGCGTGTATTTACGCTTTTGGGCAGCTTGAACGGCCCATTCTCCTTGGTTGCTAAAAGGATAGAAGTTGATTGAGGAGTTAAGAACAGATACGATATTATATATATGTTTTTGCTAATATTTCAATAACTAAGAATATTTGAAATTTAATTAATTAAATTATCTCTTCTTTGCTACATTAATAATATTAAATCATTAATTCGATTCTAAGTGATGCTTACACAGACTCGATCGATGGCGCTCGCTCTGAGATAGACGTGTGGCGACTAGGTGGATTGCTGGTGGGGGGTGTGGGGCCAGACGGCACTGAGACTCCAGGCGGTGAAATGACAGTAGCCACAGCCACCGGTGGAGCCACAACGGGAACAACTGGAGCTACTGCCGGAACTATTCCCTTGAGTGGATCCAAAGGGCTCAAGGAGCTTGTGGAGCCACGTGGCGTCATCGAGGGGACATCGCCGGTAAGAGACGACAGCAGGCTGGGAGGAAGAACCTTGGGAACGTCCATGCCGCGCAACTTGAGGTTGATAAGCTTGCAGGCTATGCTGAACTCATTGATGTTCATCTTGCCGTCGGAATCAGTGTCCGCCAGAGCCCTGGAGATAAGAAAATGAGTAAGAATTAACACTCTTATCGGTGGATGATTCATGGGGGCGTAATATACATACCATATTTGGCCCAGGATCAGGGGCGGCAGCTGGGACTGCAGGAAGAACCCTTTGGCCTGGGCGCCGGTAACGAATCCTGCCTGCGGCTGGAGTGCCCTAAACTGTTCCTGGTACTTCAAACGCTCCCTCGGGGTCACAGCCCACGCATCCACCGCCGAGTTCATTTTGGGCAAACACTTTATCCTAGTTTCCACGGAAAGCTCTTCCTCTTTATCGTCCTTTTTCCGTATGCGTGTGTATTAGTGCGCTCTCTTCGGCTACTTTTGAGTACACATCAAATACAAACTCTTTCGCTCCGCACTCTTTTCGCCGCTCTCTTTACTACGTCTATCGCCTATTCAGTATCCACCACCCCCACAAATTTTCACAATGGATTTTTATGGTTTACCTATAAAGCATTTCCAAAAATATTAAGCGATCTCAATGGACAGGTTGTAAAGATAGATTGCCCCCTTTACTCGCTTTCTGAAGGTTTTAGTTTCTCTTTAGTAGGCGTTTTCACTTGTCAACCGCATAGCCACGAATTAACTGATAAGTAATGATGTGGTATGGTCCCCGCCAACGCACACGTTATTCTCTTATATATCCCTCTTAACTGTAATTTTGTTGCTTACTTTTCATCGGAACAAGAAAATTTTGTATTTGCGTAAATTTTAATCAATATTTTATATGATAGGATCCTATATCGACGAACGATAGGCTCCGATAGGTACGGACTAATAATCGAAGGAGGGTGACCGTCGCTTGTTTCTGTGATTATAGCAAGCAAGTGTTGAAAAGTACGGTGACCTTAAGTTGGATGTGACTATTCTGCAACGTTTTTGTTTTTAGCCGCTAACGGATTTTTAAATAAATGAAACAACTACTGACTATGAGTAATATATTAATTATATTACTTCTACAGTGAACCTCATAAAAATTATGTCGGCAGTATGATGCATTTAACACAATACGAAAATGTATACCTAACCAAAACATCAACAGATCGCAATAAACAAAATCGAAGATTAAAATTCGAATATCCAAAATTATAAGAAAATGTTAAGTACAAGTCAGTTAAATTATTTCAACTATTTTTTTCTTTTATTGTCTTTAATATTTCTATACAATTAAAAATGACAATTATTCAGAAATCTTTTGTTCCGGATTTAACGGAATTGTTAATAATAGCATCAATAACATTTGTGTATGAAAATGTCAAACAGTTTTTATTCGTTGACAGTTCATGACAGACAACCCTCTAATTGGCGTTTCATTAATTTAAAATTGCGCGATGGAAAAAGATGTATACCAAATTTGTATTCACCATCTATTTTCAAACATTGTTATATTAACTGAAATGACAAAATCACAATATTAAACAATTTTCTAACAAATTACGATTTTATACAAATGTGAATATATTTCCGAAACAAACTATTTGCACTATAACTAAGTCCTGTAATTAAGATCATGGTTCAGTATGAATGAGTTACAAATTTTATTAAGTGTGCATGTGATATATCGCACATTAGCTATCGAAAGTTATCATGAATCTGCACTGTTTTAAAGACGCAACTATATCGATAATATCGCAAATAGTTCTATTTCTATTTTACCGCCTCTAATTCTTTTATTTCGACCACGTGCTGCTATTGGTAATGTCCGTACCGTGAAATTTTTCTGAAACTCATGTAACAAAATGTCGGAAACTTCAGAGGACGAACAGACGCAGCTACAAACGAGTGACGAAGAGGAGGATCTAGGTAGCGAGGAGGAGCAGGAAGATGAAGATAACAATCATAAGGAAGGGGACAGCGAGGCGGCACTAAGTGGTGAAGATGATAAAGGCTCCGAGGACGACGCAGCCGAGGAACAGAAGCTAACCTGGAAAGATCTCGTATGAGCCCCACTATTAATTTAAATTAAAATTTAATCGAATGGCCATATTTCTTCAAAGGGTCTCAATGAGGCTTTGTGTCAAGCATGTGACGAATTGAAGTGGAAGGCGCCTTCGAAGATCCAACGTGAGGCCATTCCGGTCGCCTTACAGGGCAAGGATGTAATTGGCCTAGCGGAGACCGGTTCCGGCAAGACGGGCGCCTTCGCTCTGCCAATTTTACACGCCCTTCTCGAGAATCCGCAGCGGTATTTTGCCCTCGTGCTAACCCCCACGAGGGAACTGGCATTTCAAATTGGCGAGCAGTTTGAAGCCCTTGGTGAGTTTTCGCATAGTTTATGTGCTTTTAATTCGCAGTGATGTTAAACCTGTTTTGATTTTGTGTATCAACGAAAATATGAAATTATAATTTTCTTATTCGTCACTACCTCTGAGTAAAAAAACCTTCCCATTTATCGTATTCTTGAATTTCCTTCTGCCAAACTTATGCTAGCTCTGTTTTTTTCAGGTAGCGGGATTGGCATAAAGTGTTGCGTGGTAGTCGGCGGCATGGACATGGTAGCCCAGGGTCTTCAACTGGCCAAGAAGCCGCATATTATAATTGCCACACCGGGTCGCTTGGTTGATCATCTAGAAAACATGAAAGGTTTTAACCTTAAGGCTATTAAATACTTGGTCATGGACGAGGCGGATCGCATTCTTAACATGGATTTTGAGGTGGAGCTGGACAAGATTCTGAAGGTATTGCCGCGTGAACGACGAACCTTTCTGTTCAGTGCGACCATGACCAAGAAAGTAAAGAAACTGCAGCGTGCCTCCCTTAAGGATCCCGTAAAGGTAGAGGTGTCTAACAAGTATCAGACGGTTGAGCAGCTGCAGCAATCATATTTGTTTATCCCTGTCAAATACAAGGATGTGTATTTGGTTCATATCCTTAATGAGCTGGCAGGCAACAGTTTCATGATATTTTGCAGCACCTGCAACAACACGGTTAAGACAGCGTTAATGCTTCGTGCGTTGGGATTGGCTGCTATTCCGCTGCACGGTCAAATGTCGCAAAACAAGCGACTAGCTGCTTTAAACAAATTCAAGGCCAAAAACCGGTCAATACTCATTTCGACGGACGTGGCGTCCCGCGGCTTGGACATTCCTCATGTGGATGTCGTCGTTAATTTCGACATACCAACGCACAGCAAAGACTACATTCACCGCGTGGGAAGAACAGCAAGAGCAGGTCGCTCCGGCAAAGCCATAACCCTCGTGAGCCAGTACGACATTGAGTTGTATCAGCGCATCGAACATCTACTGGGGAAGCAACTGACACTGTATAAGTGCGAGGAGGATGAGGTGATGGCCCTTCAAGAACGAGTAGCCGAAGCACAGCGCACTGCAAAACTGGAGCTGAAGGATCTGGAAGATACAAGGGGTGGTCACAAGAGGGGCGGGGACACCCACGATGATTCGGAGAACTTCACGGGCGCACGCAAACGCATGAAACCGATGGGCGGCACTGGCGGTGGTGGAAGAAAGAGCTTTGGCAAAAAGAATTGGAGCAAGGGCAAGCAGAAGAGATAGGTCAGATCAGTCTCGATTTTTATTAGTGCTACTCTAAGAATAATGTAATAAAAGTTTTAAATAGAAAGTATAACGCAAATTTTACTTTATTGATATTTGTAATAATCAAATAGGAACAATAATTTGATAACTTAATTTATTCAATTATGTGCATCAATAATGAAGAGATTATGATATATGTCAAGTATATGTTAGATACTTTTCATTCATTTTCATTTGCTTAATCAAAATTATGTATATTGATCGCATATTCATTGGAATAATGAAAGCTAGGGTTTGGCAAATATCCAAAATTAGGAACTGTGGTGTGTGGAGGCTGAATAGCAGCAGGTGGTGCAAGAAACGAGGCCGCTCCTGGCGGCCCCTGGCTTGCGCTCGCACTTTCATTATGCATGTAGCTGTAGCTTTTCGATGCGTTGCTTAAAATCGACATAATAGTTTCGTTGGTACGAATAGAATTTGGATGGAGGGTGATCAACTTAAGGG
Source organism: Drosophila melanogaster (assembly GCF_000001215.4). Lineage (NCBI taxonomy): Eukaryota > Metazoa > Arthropoda > Insecta > Diptera > Drosophilidae > Drosophila > Drosophila melanogaster. Next base: position 21,145,565 of record NT_033779.5, read on the forward strand.
CGTTTGCAAATTTATCTGAGCAGTCTACGGAGGATTTAAGTATGGTAATCAAGTTCTTATGGGGTATCTCAAAGTTATAATCCTTGTCCAGCTGAGTTAGCTTATCGCAATAATCCTCCCAGTTGGCGTTGGACAGAATATTTAGAGTCGTTAGCATCAGATCCCGATATTTGTGAGCTTTGCATGGCAACCACACATGCTCCATTATCCTTTTCACTGCCTCTTTCTGCATACCGCACTTACTGAGAGCTTCATAGACGTGTGCCAGTAGGGGAGCTGAAATGCTTTTGTACAAGCGGCAGTCGACCAGCATGATTAGCAGATACTGCCAGAGATTGCGAAATTTGAAGATATCCACGAACGAGGTGTAGTAGGTCTGAAACAGGAAAAAGCTTCGTATCGTTTGTCGGTATAGGCTCAGCAAAGTGTCCTCGTCCATCCTCATCAGTCGTTTCTGTACTTCACCCAAACTGTTCATCGTATGATCACAATTAATAGAGATGCATTTGTTGTCTACACTTTGCATGCACCTTATCCCAAACACATCTTTGATCCAATTAACACCATCTTGGTTGGAGGTGGAAAAGTATACTTGTGGTATAACCTGTTGGCTGTTGGCGCTGACCAGAGTAGCTGCCGATTCTGGTGCTACACGATATAGTGGAGCAAATACTGGGAATGTTTCTTTGGCCCGTCGGGCAGCAGTTGCTTCGTCCCGTTGGTTACGATTGGATTCAGCTAAGGGTTGATGCACTAGTGAAGGCGGCGCAGGCTTTGCCAACACCTTATTCTTTTCCAACTCTTCATTCTCGTAGATGGAACGCATCACGGAGGGCTGTGTCTTCAGATTTTTAGCATTAAGTTTAGGAATTTGAAACGATTTTATGCTTTGCATTTTTTGTGCGTTTTCTTTTTCGATTGGCTTAAGTGTTTCTGTGGAAGGCTCGGGTTTGGGTAACTGCTCTGCAGTTTTCGCTTCCTTCCTCGGTTCGTCCTCAGGCACATTCTCATCGTCGAGTCCATTCCAGGAGGCAGCCACCGAGAGCACATCATCATCGTCGTACTCATAGTCCAACTTTTCATTTTCTCCCATAAAGATGTCCATTAAATCGAATTTGTGTACCTCCACTGTCGATGGTCTTGTCATATTCTCTAAGAACTTGCTGGTATGGACCAGCTGGGTATCGATCTCGACGCTGGCTTCCTTGCCGTCCACGGGACTAGGTAATTCTATGGCGAAACCCAGTGGCTGACCCACTTGCATTTTGTTTGGGGAATAGTCTTGTGATCTCTGGGCTGGCATCAACGTTTTGGCGCTTATCTGCGGTAACAAAAGGAAGTTATTAGGTGACGTTAAAACCATAATGCTGCTTACTAATTTTACGCTATTGTTCCTTATATTGTTTGGCGACAAGCTACTTTGGACTTGAGATGTCTGCTGTCCAGATGCTTCTGAGATGGTTTTGGCCTGCTCACTTATCATTTCGTGAGTTGATTGCTTGTCCTGAGTCTTTAAACCTGTTTGCAATTGAGGTAACGTTTTTTTTCCCTGAGGAGGGGCTCTAACTCGTGGTTTCTGCTGTTTGGCAGATTTTTTAACTGATTTTCGAAGGGGCTCTGCTACTTGCTTGCCTAGATCGGTTAAATTAGTTAATATTGATGGCTCCCATGTGAGCTGCTCTTTCTTATTTTGTGCGGGACGTTCTCCTTTTAGCTTTACTTTCTCAGGAGCAGGACTACAATCTTCATTGCGAGAAAGGAAAAGGGTATTCAGTTTATTGCTTTTCATCTTTTGCGACAATTCTGAAAGCGGCAGTTGGTCATCAGAGTCGTCGCTTGATTCCGTGTACTCGTTATTGAGCAGAAATGGCGGTGGAGTCTGGGGCTGCTGTTTATTCTTAGGCTTGTCCATTATTTTATTATGTACTTTCTCGGTTTTTTTCTTTAAGCATTGTAAACTATATCTGGGAACACGCTTGATTATTTTGCCTGGAGAAGCTTTGTAATCTTGCGTCTGACCAACAGAATGTCCACGTTGCGTTATTTTAGACGCACTGTTGGGACTTAATATAAGAACATTTGGAAGAGCACATGAATTTTTCGTCAAGTTTGGAGCATTGGTCTCTCTGGTCTTGAAAATATTTTTGTTGGGAGCACAAGCACGTGGTTCTCGGTTTTTGCGCGAATCATCAGTTGGTGCACATGTATCTGGCCGCTTCTTCGTACTTGAGAGTTTATCTCTGCGCTTGGAAATTTGAGCTTTGGAGAAAATGGAAGTCGTATGATTATTACTCCGCTTCCAGATTTTAGCATATTTGGAGTTACCAGGATTTTTATACTTAGAATTTTTATTCGAAACACTTGGAGATCTTTCTCCATTACCAGGATCACAACCTGTTGAACCTGTTGAATGTGACTTGCTGGGACTCGGATGTTCACGCGGCGCGGTGGAATTGATGGGTTCCAGGAAAACAGGGGACTCTGGAAGTGTGGACCCCGGTCCATGCGGGTTTTCTTGCAGGGCTTTCCTCGGTCTGACCAAGAGCTCCTTTCTCAGCGGTATGCTCGGATCCTGTTAGTTGATAAGAACAAATATTAAACGAGTAGTTCTCGGATAAAATTTTCAGAATTCTTACGCAGCTGGTTTGGATACAGTAGGGCTTTCTCCAACTTTCGAGGAACCCCTTGAAAAAAGTATTCCATTCCTGCTCTGTCTTGGAACTCGTCCCCAACGTGGTCAGAATATGCTGCCAGCAGGACAGTTTTTGGCTCATCCTTATTTTGTCCAACTTTTCCATGATCACGCCATGTGTGCTTGCGCATTAACTTTAACAGTTCATACCAGTGTGACCGTGAGGTCGGGTAAGCGGTAGTTAAATACCAGAAGGTCCTATCAAAAGGCTTTTTGCCATTATGTAAACAAACTTAACTGTGTTGCCCATCTCCTAATTTATTTACAATTTTTAAAACCAAATATTGTGAATACACAATTTGTATCCTTGAGTTATTCTGACATCACTCACATGTGTCCGTACACATCCATAAAAGTTACGGTTTTTTTTCGTTGAGATTATCTGTAAAGGAATATTTCTTGAAAAAGTAAAGCAAAAAATCTACCACATCCACGAGTTGGATTTAAAACAAAAAGAGAAGGTTTTGTTCTTCAAACTATTGGAAGCGTTTGGTCAGTTCCCAAGAAGCGAAAGTTTCCCAGAATTGGAGCTTAGGGCTCTCAAGCGACAAACCTAAAACCAAAGCCTTTGCCTAATCGCTTAGAGGCGTTAGCCTTAAGGAATTGCCGTTAATGGGTAATTCACTCAAGTTCGGTAAGTACTGCAATTGGCTTTAAAGCAACATAGAAGAGAAAGCGCACCAAAATCAAGCATCATCATAAGTGAGTAAAGGATAAAGGTTAATTAAATGAAAAAGCTCACAAAAAGTAGCTTCAATCTCGTGGAACCGAGAACCGGCCAAAATTTGGGGTACAACAAAAAAGAATAGGCAAATAAGGGGAAACTAATAAAGCTCGAATAGCGGAAGAAAATAGAAATCGATGACAAAGTCTTGTAATTCGCAAGCGCGCCAATTCCTTGTGAAATGTGAGCAATGTTGAATATCGATTAAGTTGAATATCGAATTGCCAACGATCTGGCAACATTGTACTCTTGTTTCATATCATATCGCATCATATTCTTATCTACAGCTGTGTTCATAAAAATAGCAGTGCTTGGGACCTGCGAGTTTAAGATAAAAAAATCATATGATTTTAAGTTTTAATGTGTAATCTTTTTTTATAATATCATTTGGTATTTATTTTCAAACAATTCAACAAATGATTCACTTTTATTTCTTCAATAGTTTCGAAATTATAGATTAAAACAACATAATGGGCTGAAATAATATAGTTGTTCTTTTTAATATGTTAATTAGGGTTTAATACTTGGTTGGATTGCTTTTGTTAGCCGGCATAGCCTTACACCCACGCGGCATGGAGTCCACAAGGTAACGTCCTGGCAACGTTTGGGGGGAATTTTTGCCATGCATCCTGCACAACTTGCCAAAGCTGCACCTTAGACGTCGGGCATTTCTTCGGCACATATTGTTTAATGTCCCCCCACAGGGTTTTAATCGGGTTTAAATCGGAAAATGGTGCTGGCCACGGCATTGCATGTATTCTATTTTGGGTGAACCTATTCTTAGCCGATTTACTTCTGCGTTTCGGATCATTATCCTGTTGGAATGTCCATTTTTTTGTTAAGGGCAAGCAGAGTACGACAGTAAGACATCACTAAGTATATTTACATATGCGTTTTGGTCTATAATACCATAAATCATATCATTGTAAAAAAAACAAGCCCATATCAGGATTTTAGGTCCACCGTGATTGAAATTCCTCAGTGGGTGTTTTGGGTGGTACTCCGTGTTTGGAGGTCGTCAGATATACTGTAGTGAACCAGTTCCACCAAATAGCACTATTTTTGACCCATCAGTCCAAAGGTTATTACGCCATTTGGAGACTGGCAAGTTTAGGTAGGTTTTAGCGAAGCTTAACCTTGCCTTAACATACCTTGGGCTAAGTAGGGGAACCTTTCGTGGACTCCTCGCACTGAAATTTTAATTCAGTAGTCGTCTCCGAATAGTATCGTCGCTAATTCCCAAGTTCAGCACAGACTTTATGTCCCTAGAGGATGCAAAAGGTTAGACATTGCTGTAAGAAATAATGCGTCAATCCTCTATATTTGTGGTTTTACGTATGGTACCACAGTTTTCGGGCTTCCATTCATATTTAATGGCATTGGATACCATTTTGGCATTTTGACATTCAAGGATTTTTTGAATGTCCTTATATGTTTTTCCTAACTTAACATTCTTTTTTCCTGGGAGCAGTGTTGTTCTCTACCCACTAAAATATATTTTTTTTACATTTATTTTTTTATTTTGTTAATTTATTTTAATATTTTGTTAATTTATTATCCTCTTAAATATACGATTAAATTAACCAAACTCAGGCCCAGAATTGTGAAAAAGACTAGGAAACGTTTGGACAAGAATTCGTAATGAGCATTTCAATTAAATTAAATAAATGATGACGGAAATTATGACATGTGGAGTTTGTCTACGCGGAGCTTATTAATTATATCGGATTTGTGGAATGTCGTATGTGAAAAACAAATCAAACCCGAGAAAGCAACGCAGGCAGTAAAATGGGAAACAATTGATCAAAAGGCTTTAGGTTGTTTAATATTGAATGTTAAGCCCACTCAGTTGATGCACATAAAGTCGTGCTCAGCATCGGCAGAAGCAAAGACTCTAGAATAGTAGTATAAAATACATATTTATAAAATAAATTAAAATATGAAAAATGTTTATTGCAAAAGTTATATATTGAGGCACGAAGTTAGGACACAAGGACTCAACAATCATTGCCTTATTAATTTTTCACACGTCGCAAGCTGAATGCTCTAATGATATTTATTCTAATATAGTCATTTTTGAAATTTATTTTGTGATATTATGATTCGGCTATTTCTATTTCTAAGCAATATTTAAATAATAATAACGTTAAGGCAATGCAAAACAAGAACTTTTTGCATGGTGGAAATTTATCAAAAATAATATAGATTATTTATTGTCTATGAACTTGAGCATACGTGTGCACACATACAGTTGTCTGCTATCACTGTATGCGTAGAAAAGAGCTGTTCGTTGTAGCGCTCTCCGCTCTCTCGCTCTCGAACAAAAATTCGAGAGAGCCTGGAGCCACCTCTAGAGCCACGGCGAAAAAATCGTGTGCCAAAAAATCGTATGGCGTTACGCATCTTGTTATTCTAGTGTCTTCGGCAGAAGCATGGAAAAAATTGCGCAGAATTTAAAAAAACTCAGTTGTTATGGTCTAGTTTGCCTGATTCTTGGGAAAATTTTGTAGCCACAATAAGAAGAAAAGAAGAGAAACTAGAAAAACAGAAGCTGTTTGTACACACATACAAAGCAGAACAAAAGTAAGCAGAAAGACAATCTCCAAAAAATTAATTTAAATGGAAATTCTACATACAACTGCCAAAAAACGGAGCATCGCGAGAGTGAAATAAAAAGAACAAAGAAAAAGGGAACGAACAAATTTTTTAATGCATATCAGTGTGGCTAAACACAGAAAAAATATAAGGTGCCTGGGCAGTGGCGCTACTTCACATTTGTACATATATGTTGTAACAAAACTAAATTTTTACATATTATTGGAAATAAAACTACGGTCATGTTACCAGCAGATAAATTTATTGAGTCGCCTGGTATAGGAACTGTGATTTTGCAAACTGAAAATCGGTAAATAACAATGAGAGACGTTCTGTCCCCTCGTTCGGCAAATAACAAAAGAAACAAGATCAAACTTCCACACCTTTGTAGAAGAAATCTCTAAGGGCCGTCCATCTGGAATAGCATCAAAAAATTTAAAAAATACAAACAGATTTAACGAACTGGCATCACATGGGCTCCAGTAGGGGATGAACAATTCCTATAAATATTTAAAAGCACTCCATCCACGAAAGCCATATTACCCGACCCAATCAGGGACCCAACTGTATCGTTACTACATACCCATTTGAATGGATGGACTTTCTAACCTATCTACCAACCAGAAGTCCAGACACAGAAAAAGGCAGCGACAATATCTCGTATCGAACGATACAAACACTTTCCTCGACAAAAAATGCGGATCTATTTAATCTGCTTAATATAATACGGTTATCAGGTCAAATCCCAGAAATTTGGAGAGAGATCAAATTTCAGTGGTTTCAAGCTTCATAAGCGTTCTGTTTAAGATAAAAGAGGAGGGGCTAATATAAATTGGATTGGACCACCTCATTTTACCTCATCCACTCTCTGCATAAATGACCTAATAAATAAGGTCACTTAAAGTGAAAGGATTTCATCTAGTTGCAGCGTGCCTCGATCTTCAAAAGGATTTCGAATGCGTAGACATGGGAATTCTTGCGTCTAAATTACAACAATTCCAATTTAACCCTCACCGCATTTATTGGTTGACAGACTTTGTCCGAAAATGAGTTTCAATTAAGCGAAACTACAAAACTAGGCGTAAACAGAGGAGTGTCTCAAGAAAGCTGCTTGAGCCAGACTCTTTTCAATCTATACACAGCAGAAGTACACAACCTGAGTGATGGTAAACTGTTCGAACTGTTCCAATATGCAGACTATTTATAAGGCAATCACTACAAATTGCTCACAGTGGCACTATAATTAACGAAGTGGAAAACTTTAGGAAGAATTATAGCCGCGAATTACTGTCCAAATATTGAACGAGCGGTCTCGTCACCCAACAAAACGGGCGCTATCTTAAGATTGTTAAGTGGCTGCAACTTTGGCGTCAATACCACGAAAAGTTTTCTTCTTCACAAGGCATTTCTAAGGAGTAGGCTAGAATATGCATGCTCCTCATTCAGCAGTTTATCCGAAACAGCTATAAATAAAATAAATGTGCACACCAATCAAAGCTTCAAAAAAGTGCAAGGGCTTACTAAATGGACACTTACCCAAATTATCTACCACATGGAGACAGAAATGTCACCGGAATACAGAATTCGTTTCCAAACGACAAAGGAACTTATTAAAGTATTTGCCCACGCATTACCAGCCAAAGAAATATTATTAGGGAATTACGATCTCAACACTAGCTATTCCAAGTCGTACAACGACTTTAAAGTCATATTAAACCAAATCAAAGGCTGTGATCTGGAACCAAAATTAAGGTAGACATAAACTTCTTTAAAGGAATTGACAAAAATAAAAATGCTATAGACCAAAGTTGCATTTTAAAATTCTATAAGGAAAAGGTCTCCAATCTGGGAAACAGGGGGTTCGAGATAAACTTCACTGATGACTCAGTTTCCGAACATCAATCCAACGCAGCCTTCCTAACTTCTAGCTCAATTGTCGAACTGCTAGCGATAGACAGAGCTCTGGACTATGTTCTCAGGATAGGCATTTCCCTAGTGGCCATCTTAACAGACAGCATGAAGAGCGACATTGCAATCCTATAACCTGTAACATTAAAAAGAAGATAGTTAACAATCCCAATGCTTGACACACATTGAAATCCATCACATGCCTAGTCAGTCCGGTATTCCAGAAAATGATCTCGTGTACCTGGCCGCCAAAAATGCATCGAAGCAAGGAATTTTCACCGAAGTAAGTTGGACCATTAAAGATGTCTCGGTTTAAATCATTCAAAAAGACTGGGAAAGGGAAAACGCAGATTTTGCTGCAAACAAACAGCGGGACTACTGCACACTTTTCCCAGACACATTGAAAAAACCGTGGTTAAAAATCCCAAATGTAAACTTAAATCTACAGAGATCAAAAGAATCAACAGACTTCTCAGCGATAACGGATTCGACAATTATACTTTGAATAAAGTACATGTTACAATAACATAAGGGGACCAAGTAACGTTTTCGATAACGTATCCCACATCTTAATCAGCTGTTCCAAGTACAACACTTTCCAGCCCTGGAAAAATACCAAGACATCAACCATCTCTCTAAAAACGTAAACATAAACGCTTAACAAGGCATCATAGATTTTCTAGACCAAATTAAAACAAACCTATAAATCTTTCCAACCTTCCTTGGCACTTTCCACATACACGACCAAATAATTCCACGACATTTACGGAAGTTACCTAAAACAAAAAAATACACAACCTACAATGTGTGCATTTACGAATTTATTGGTTTTGCTGTTATTTGCGAAATTACAAGGTATTACACTAATTAAAAATTTCTAGACGATATAGAGAAATCCAAAGTCAAAATTGTACTAATCATAAATATTTGCACAATGCACGCGGCCAGTTGCAGTGTAGCTATAGTCCTAAGGTGTACATCCCCTTCCACAGTTAGGAGCACTGAACATCAAACAGCTCGCAAATACCTTCGTCGCTTTTTAACGCAAAGTTGAAGTCTTCCTGCGGAGGATTCAGCTGCAGCAGCGGCGGGTTTTCTGCAACATCGGACAGCATCAAGTTAAACAGGGGGTCTTTTAAATTGGCAAGATAAGAAGACAAACCTAGATTCGGATCATCGGGATAAAATCGCCGCAGCGAATGACCGGACAGATAATTTTGGAAGATTATCTTGGCCGTCAGCTCGTTCTCCAAAAGTTTCATCTCATCTTTCATCCCGGGATTGCACGAGTAACCGTGCTCGTCGGTGATCACGTTCCCCGCGCATGCTGGAGCGTTACCATCCTCGCTGGAGTGCGACGACGTCGAGGGTGAGGGCGTGTCCAGACGGTGATAGTCAAAGAACCCATCCACATCGTGCGGATTTGTAGTACTCTTTCCTTGGTTCGTCACCAGGCGAATGTCAATTGCGCTGCCATTGTCCAGCGACACGGCCAGCTCGTACTACAAAAACAATGTTTCGTTTGAATCCCATATTATACGATAAATTTAGATATTTCTTCGTTGAAAGAAATGGGAAACCTCGAAAGCTAGTTTAAAGAGCTCCGACTGGTAAGATACCTACATGATTACGCTTGATATCTACTTCCTCGTCATAATTAGGTATTGTGAATACGGAATCATCTCCAAAGATGTCCAGCAGATCATCACGTGTCACATATGCATACGACCTATTCGAGGGATCCTGCATAACGTAGCGCAGATTGCGCTGTGCATACTCCAGTTGCCTGTCTAGGTCATCCTCCAACATTTTCAAATGATTAGTCCGGCTACGTGCCAGGTCGTAGTTCTCTTGGTCCTTGGCATTGTTAAAGCCCCCTCCGCTGGAAAATGCACATTATCAATAATTTATCAAGAAATATTTATGTGGAATCATACTTTGAAGATGATCAAAGTAAATTCCACCTGTTTGTACTGTATTAAGTATTAAGTGCTAAAGGGCGACTTCCACCCCATTTTGTTTAATTTTGTTGTCACTAACATTTTTAGTTCTAACTAAAATGTTTCATAAAATGTAAGGGGCTCTTACCGCCAGCGCACTAGGGAGCAGTGTCTGCCCTTATCAATTAGTCCAATGCCCTCTAAAACATTGGTAATATCGTATATTCGGCGCTTCTGTACGTCCAAGATTTTGGTTGCCTGCAGAGGGGAAATTTGGACGATGTTAAGGTAGAGTACTTAATGCTTGGCCGTGTTAGTACCGCTTTCAGGTCGATGGATCCTTCGTTGGCCTTCACGAGATCCACAAACTTCTGTGTGAGCAGGACCAGTGAGCCCACGGAGCGCTGTTGTCCAGGCTGCGATTGCGATTGTGAATTCGACGGAGACTTGATTGGCGTTGGAGGATCCGGTGATGTGTCCATGCTAACGGGTGTAGACTCGTAGCTCTGCGACCGGACCGAAGTCTCAGCCGAATCCACCTTCATCATCATAGCCGAGGAGGTGGTGCCCGCTGCGGAGCTGTCTCTTTTAACAATACTCGCGGTTTTGCGCTTGTACATGGTCCGCAATCGACTCGATGACTATACTCCTGTCCTTGTAACTCTTTGCGTGGCTGCACTCAATATGCAGCGATCAAGAAGCCGGAATTAATTGCACTTTGGAGCGAAAATTAAACGAAAATACGAATGTTGGCGCTAGGTTTGCTTTCCGCCATTTATGTCATTTTTTTCATTCTCCCTCTATTCTTCGTGCGCACTGCGCAGTGTGGCAAAGCGACGCTGCCACGACGATAGTAAATCGATTAATCGATGCTTGCGCACATTTCAACACTATATTTTAAACAGGTAAACATTTTTAATATTTTGATCTTTAATTTCAATTAATTTTCATTTAAATTCTGTATTTAGTTTAGTCTGCAGTCCAACACACAGATCATCCAATGTTTTCTACTTGGTCTTCAAATGTATCATCACGAATAAATAATAATTATTTTAGTACTCCATAATATTTAGCCATTCGTTAAGGTTTATTGTCCGATAATATTGGCGACAACTTTTAAATGAAATTGGGTCTTTTTTAGGTTTCAAATTAAAAGCATTAACCCTTTGAAGGCGCCTGTGCTAGTCTTGATCGTTTACAGAGCATGTATAGCACAGCTGGAAGTTTTCTTAAGAGTGCCCATGAAGATGGAGTTGAGCTTGTTTGTCAGTAGGGTGAATTTAAAATTTTAAAAAGATCAACTTGATAACGAAGGATTGTTTTAACTTTCAACAGTAATTTAAATATTTACTTTAAACATCGCATAAACACGAGGGCGCGCCACGTTTTCTAGCTAGGCTGAACGATGATTTGCAGCACTGGCTTTCCCCATTTGTTGTGCTCGGTCATTCTGCTTTTGAAAAAAATTAAATGTGCCTGATGGTTTCGCCCTAGTTTTTAAACTCAAAGGACTTCTACTATATTAGATTCAAAAATAAATAAGGAAAATGCCATCCAAATCAAAGCCGAGACTTTCGCGTGGTGTCCTGGACATGAAGTTCATGCAGCGCACAAAAGTTAAAGTGGAAAAGGAGGCAGACGATGAGCAGAGCAGGGCACTGTACTCCAACGAGATCAACCAGAAGATGCTCAATTCCACCTCGAATTTTGTGGTGGAGTCCAGCTACTCGATATGCGCCGGCCTGATAGACGGACGCCTCAGTTTCCGCGGCATGAATCCGGAGCTAGAACTTCTCATGGAGCAGGATCTGGCGGAAAAGCAGGGCCGCACAAGGCCGGAGCAGCCCAAGGAGGTATCCGACCAAGACATGGTAAAGGCTTATTATGCCAACAAGGCGCCCACGGTCTCCGGCAGCATGAGCAAGAAGTTTAACACCAAAAAGGACTTTAAAAGGAAGCAAATCGGCGGAGATAGTGATAGTCCGCATGCCATGAAGAAGCAGTACTTTAAGAAACCACGCTCGGGTGACGAATAGTTTACTACTTAGTTGTTACACTCGTGACTTAGCTTTTAGTTAAATAAATATACGAATTCAATTGTACTCGCGCTGTGCTTGTTTCACCGCCTGCAAGGCGTAGCACATCTGGTTGTTGTTGATCCATCGCCAGGTGTTGCTCCAAAAGTCGTAGGTGCTTCCATTTACCAACACCGTCTGACAGTTCACTGCAGATGAACGAGAGAATAAAGAATAGCCTAATCTGAATATAAAGCCTGAGATAAACTTACTCGTATCCAAGATGCGCTGAACGTCCAAGGGCGAAATCATTTTGTCCCAGTGGTGCGTTCCCCTGGGCACCAGATTGAGAACATACTCGCTGAGTAACACGCCACCGAACCAACTGGGTATGGTTTTGTTCAAAGTGGTGATAAAGATGGATCCTCCAGGCTTTAGGCTGCGTACACTGGCCTCCAGCAGGGACACTTTATCTTTGACGTGCTCCAGAACTTCAGACACTATCACCGCATCATAGCATTCGCAATTGGCCTTGGCATGCTGATCCACCGGCTCAATTTTGTACACCACATTGCTGGCCAACTCCGGACTGGAGCATTTGAGATGCTCGCGAGCAGCTTCTATTAACTTCTCGCCAAGATCTATGCCAGCCACCTGGGCACCCAGGCGCGCCAAGTGTTCCGTAAGCAATCCTCCGCCACATCCGACCTCCAGAATATTTTGACCCAACAACACTTTGGTGGTATTTACGTAACCTGGCTTCACAGTGCCACGCGAAACGATGCCATCTCTGATAAAGGGAACCCTGAAAGGTGGAAAGGAACTTAGCTATAAACCTTTGGAACATCAAATCTGTATAGCTTACCTAATCTCATTCAGGGCATGTAGAGCACCCATGGTTCCATTTTGATTCCACCACTCCGAGGCGTGATTCTCATGGTGCCGCACTTCCTTTTGGGTGCCGGCATCCAACGACTTCGCTGTGCTGCTGCTTCTAGTCGAATTTCGCCCGATAGAACAGGATAGCAAATGTCTCAGTTTGCTGGAATGCAAAACTGTAATGTAATCTACTTTTGCAGTCTATTTTTTGACTTACCCGCTTACTAACAAGGCATTTCGCATCATTTTTGCGAGAAAAACAAACGTTGATAAACAAAAACAGCTGACTTTGTTTTGCTGCCCGGCGAAAGCATGGGCGTAGCCAGGTGCATTAAGGGGGATTGACAATTCTTGAATATTAAACAATAACTATTATTTGTCATTTTTAAACACCCATATTGTAAGGCATTATAGTACTTTCAGGTACTTTTGTTCAGGTAAAAATTTAAATATTAATAAAGAAAATGAATATAAAGAAAATAAAGGAGATGGGGTTCTCCACACACGTCAGTTCCCAGTTGTGAAATGTAATGACTGTCAGCAGGAACCAATGGAATGGAGCACTCTTTTCAGTTCCGATCAGGTTAGTTCTTTCCATTGTTCTAGCGCCTATCAAACAGAGAGCCGCGAGCACTATCAATCACCTCCCGTATCGATAAGGATAATCAATTTCTTCTTGCTATTTTTAGACATGCCGGAATACAAGAAGCTAGAGGACCAGGAGTCAGATGTGGAGAACGCAAATAGAACCACCGTCCAGAACACTGCTACCGTTCAGGACGCCGGGGAGGGACAGAGGCAGGCGGCTGGCCAGCAGGCGGGACAAATGGTGACGGTGTCCTTGTTCATGCTTCTTTTCCTCGGCAGCTCCTACTTCCAAGTATGTACTTCATATGAGATTTCAGCCATATGTGCATATTTGATTTATTTATACCACTAATTCCTTTACTACAGCCGCGACCACGACTGCATCAGTACAAGGGGGGCAGGGGCCATGGACTGCTGGAGAAGTTCGACTGCAACATACAACTGGTGGAATCCATACCCATTGGCCTAACATATCCTGACGGCAGTCCACGATTCCTAAGCACTTACGAAGCTTGGCTGGAGTTATTGGAGAGCGCCACGACCTCACTAGACATAGCATCCTTCTATTGGACTCTGAAGGCCGAGGATACGCCCGGGGTGTCGGACAACAGCACTCGGCCGGGCGAGGACGTCTTCGCAAGACTCTTAGCCAACGGAAACGGCGGTAGCAGGTCGCCCAGGATCAAAATTCGCATTGCCCAGAGCGAACCCTCTAGTGGCACACCCAATTTAAACACAAAGTTGTTAGCTAGCGCTGGCGCTGCCGAAGTTGTTAGCATCTCGTTTCCCAAGTACTTTGGCAGCGGAGTGCTCCACACCAAGCTGTGGGTGGTGGACAACAAGCACTTTTATCTGGGCAGCGCCAATATGGACTGGCGGGCACTGACCCAAGTCAAGGAGATGGGCGTGCTAGTCCAGAACTGTCCAGAACTGACCCATGATGTGGCCAAGATCTTTGGAGAGTACTGGTACCTAGGCAACAGTGAAAGTTCTCGCATTCCCGACTGGGACTGGCGTTACGCGACCAGCTACAACTTGAAACATCCCATGCAGCTGAGTGTAAACAAAAATACTAGCATAGAGGGCTTCCTATCTAGCTCACCGCCTCCCCTTTCACCCTCCGGCCGAACAGACGACCTGAACGCCATCCTCAACACTATTAACACGGCCATAACTTACGTAAATATTGCGGTTATGGACTATTATCCGCTGATCATATACGAGAAGAACCACCACTATTGGCCGTTTATCGACGACGCTCTGCGAAAGGCGGCTGTAGAACGGGGCGTGGCTGTGAAGCTCCTTATTTCGTGGTGGAAGCACTCGAATCCCAGTGAGGACCGGTATCTCAGGTCACTGCAGGACTTGGCATCCAAAGAAGACAAAATTGATATACAAATTCGTCGATTCATAGTGCCGACTGATTCGAGCCAGGAGAAGATTCCCTTTGGCCGTGTCAACCACAACAAGTACATGGTTACAGATCGAGTGGCTTACATCGGAACTTCTAACTGGAGTGGAGACTACTTCACGGACACCGCTGGCATTGGACTGGTGCTAAGCGAAACCTTCGAGACCGAGACCACTAATACCTTAAGAAGCGATCTGCGGAATGTTTTCGAGCGGGACTGGAATAGCAAGTACGCCACACCGCTGGTATAATCGCACAACGTTGTAATGTGATTATTCCGATGCCAATGTTATTTTAACTATTTTAGCTCCCGACAATTGTTCAATCCTATTCATTGCTTTTATTCAGTTTTGATCATGCGTGAATTCAAATAATACGCGAATTTACGAATTGGAATAATGCAAGTATTTAAAGTATGGAGATACAGTGAGCTTGAAATCATAACGTAATAAAATTCATTCTTTCATATCCTGCTCGCAGTCACATAGTTTCCTTCTGATTTGTAACATGTGTACAAACTGCCTAACTCGGCACTAACCCAGCTGCCTGGCTAGTCACTAAATATATGTTAAATACTCTTTGCAACTACATATAACATTTGCACTTAATAAATGTTGGGCGAACGCCTTTGTCGTCTTCGTGATAATCGCTATCCATCAAAAGGAGCATGGGTATAACAGAGGCCAGCTCCTCAATCACTTAACATGGGCACCCCGCCTGAGAAAGTTATTGCTGGCGATGCTCTTTTCGATAACCGCTTGTATGAAGGACACGCGTTCAATGAGCGTGTTGTAGATCAGCATCAAACACCGCGCATCGATGGCTGTTAAGTAGAAAATTAGTCTTGCTACATTCAATCAAAAGGCCTATCCCTGACTCACCTGCATAAAGAATCTGCTCGCGACGCAGCGGTCTATTGGCCCAGTTTGAGCACTGGTTTGATTTGTTCAGTTTCTTGCCAAGGCATGCCAATGAGAGATCCGTAAGGGCGTCTCCTGCCCGGTTAACATTGCCGAAGGGAAGTTCAACGCCGAAGCGCTGCTTTTTTAACTCCAACCAGAGATTGCGAAGGTCCAAGTAGTGGTGAGGCATTTGAAGGCGCAGTTGCAGGGGCAGTGACCGCTGCAATACACTGAGATCACTGACCATAGAGAACCCCACCTTACGGATGTTCACGTTATTAAAGATATTCGCGCCCAGCAAGCGCCAGTGTTCCGAGCGTAAGCTCTCCCGCGCCAGGCAATCGATCAGGTAGACATTGTGGCCGGTGGCGATCTGTAGCACGCACAGCTGATTGTCTCCGCACACGCTCTGCATCCATTCAGAATCCAGGTATATGACGCACTCCTGCTGCAGATGGTATAACATACGATCGAACTCATCAGCCTTGTTCACAATGATAAGGCACTCGTCGGGCAGGTCCATGGTCAGGTACATATCACATCTACTCGAAGGACAGCGTTCCTTGCCGGGGGATTCCCAGCCTGACGCTTTTCCAGCACCGTTTTGCGATACCTGCGTCTCGATCTCCAACGGACAATCTTTCGGGTCAATATTGAACTCCGTGTACCAGTAGATGGCTTCAGAATGAGCTCCAGCAGAGGCCAAATACTTTACGAAGTCCGTGCGCAGCTCGTGGTTAAAGGCATGGACGCTCACAACCTCCCGGAAACTGGCCAGGTTCATGCGCGTCTTCTCGTACTCGCGGTAAAGGTAATGCAAGTAGCTGCACGTCTTCGTGAACTTATAGTTGGGCGTGACGGCGTCGTCAAAACCATACTTCTTGGCCAGTCGCGCCACAATCTTGGCCATAGGCCGATAGCTGAGCACGTTATGGGAAATTTTGAGATTTTTGTACCGACTGCAAGTGAAGATAGAATTAGATGAATTGCAAGACCAGTTTTTCAAATACATACTCGAGTAGATGCTCGCAGAGCTCTAAAACCGACTTCTCCTTGTGCAGCAACGAATCCAAGAACTTGACAAAGGGCAACCTCTGCTGTGTGGCATGGTCCAGATATTCCTCGGCCAGTGGTAGTTTCTCAATTGCAATCAGCGGGAAAGCCAGTTCCAGCATGTCGAACTCGTGCGTCAACTGCAGACTGATGGACCATTGGGTGACCTCTTTGTAAAGCCCGTTGTCCAGGAGTTCGCGCAACTTGGGAAGCAGTAGGTCGCGGATCTGACGTAGACTGTAGGCATGGATAACAGCATTGTTGAGGGCCAGCAAGCCGGAGGTCTTGACAAAGTTAAAGGCTATCATGCTGGTGTTGGGATCACAGCCCTCGCCAAGATGCGGGAAATCCTTGTGGAGCTTGCAAACCGTGTCCAGCACAAAATGTGACAAGCTCTTCGTCTTGATGTTGCTGCTGTCTGGGCAGTTGGCGAAGATCTTCAGGGCCAGGAGCAAAGGATCCTGATGGCCCATTAAAGCCCTTCCAAATTCCTGGCGCAGATGTGGCGACTTTTTCTTGCTATACATGTTCCACTTCTCGCGGAACAGCTTAAAAAACTCCTCCGCCTTTGCGTCCAAGGTGGCGTCAAAGTTACAGCCGTCGATTCCAGCACCTGTCGTGATGTCCTCCAAGCGCTTGATCTTCAGGTTGCTCATTAGGTTCTCCATGTTCTCCTCGTCCGACTCAAAGCCGGCGGGTATTGCGTTGTACATGTGGCTCTTGCGTGCCATTTCTCACGGGTTTCCCGTGCCACTGCAGAGCGAAGCAAGTGCAATTGCCAATTGCAAATGCAATTGACGGTAAAGGCGAACAAACTTCGATGGAAATATCGATTTCAAAAACATCGATGTTTCAGTGACCGCCCAAAACAACACCAAACGTCAGCAGAAACCGCCAAAAGTTATAGATTTTTTTAAAGCAAGATTATTTTTTTCGCAGATTAATGCCTTGTTGCTAGAAAGCTATATATATATATATATATATTAATATTAAATATATATTTATAATTAGCAATTTTTTATACAGTGAACAAGGTACATGAAATCCGCCGGTGCAAAATTATTTACAATTTTTACTTTGATTGGAAAATTTATTTATTAAATTTGCTTGGAAATACGGCAATCATTTGTATTGCAGGATTGAAATCCAAAGAACAACTATTTGATAAAAGTCTAGCTAAAATAATAAGTATTATAGTTATTCTAACTGTGTTGCCTTTGAAGTCCAACTGGCAAATGAGTTAATGAGTTTTTATTTTAATTAAATTGTTAAAACTTGCCTATTTTTACTATAGCTGTATTTAGCTCTATTTTCCTAACGCATTGGCAGCACTGCCCACAATTCAGCAGCGTGGCAGCCCCGTTGAACAGCACACGTGCATTTTTGTTTTAGTTTGCACGTTGAAAAATGAAGCTGGCTACGAAAAAAATTAAGACCCTGGGCAAATCCAAGCCTGACCTAAGCAAAAAGAAGCCCGCCAAGGATGCCATCAGGAAGACGAAACCGCAAACAACCTCTGAAACGAAAGTTACTCCAAGAAACCCGAAGCAGAAAGTCGCCGAACCAGTGAAGAATGGGAAGACCACAAAAAAGGGATTTAAGAAATCCCACAAAGAGGAGCTTGAAGGGCTTAAAGATATAGACCCAGAATTTTATGATTTCTTAAAAAATAATGATAAGAAGCTACTGGACTTTAATTTACTGGACACAGATGATGATGATGATGAAGAGGGGGATGAGGAAGACAAGGAAGATACGGTAACTAAGGAAAGTAAGGATGACGAGGATGACGAAGAGAAGTACCACAAACCCAGCAAGGATTTGGAGGTGGCTAGCGATGAGAGTGACTTTGAGGTCGACGAAGAGGACGATGCGGCAGCTGGAGGTATCCAAAAGATCACCCTCAACCTGTTGCATCAGTGGGAACAGCAATTGGGCCAGGCCAACATATCTATTGACATTGTCCGCAAGGTTATCCAGGCTTTCAATTCAGCTCTGGCTAGTATCTCTGCCGACGGAGCGGACGGAGGAGAGAACAAGCATAATGCTGCCGCATTTAAGGTAGTGGGGGCAGCTGCGTTTAATGGAGTAATTCAGCTCTGCGTAATCCACCTGCAGCCCGCTATAATTCGATTGCTGGGCGTTAGACCCAACAGCAGCCTACCGCTGCACAAGCACAAGAAGTGGGTCAAGGTGCGAGGCTGTTTGCGCTACTACCTCACCGATTTGATTCGTCTGGTGGAGCAGGTGTCCAGTCCAAATATCTTGGGCGTGTTGCTGAAGCATTTGCATCAAATGGCCGGCATGGTGGTTCCCTTTTCGGCACTTGGAAAGACCATATTAAAGCGTCTGGTTGTCTTATGGTCCACTGGAGATGAAACAGTTCGTGTTCTGGCCTTTCTCTGCATTCTGAAGATAACCAGGAAACAGCAGGTAAATATTCTGAACTAGACACTTATTGTGACCCCTGCTAACACCAATGGTTCTTGCAGGCGACCATGCTGAATCACGTTCTAAAAGCCATGTACCTGGCCTATGTACGCAATTCCAAGTTCGTGTCGCCGAACACTTTACCAGGAATCAACTTTATGCGCCGCTCGCTGGTGGAGATGTTCGCGTTGGATTTAAACGTCAGTTATCAACATGTCTTCCTCTACATCCGACAGTTGGCCATTCACCTGCGAAATGCAGTGATCCTTAAGAAAAAGGACAGTTTCCAAGCGGTTTACAACTGGCAATTTATTAACTCGCTGCGCTTGTGGGCAGATCTCCTGGGAGCAAGTGCGAACAAACCACAGTTGCAGCCTCTGATTTATCCCCTTGTTACCATTGCCACCGGAGTGATTCGACTGATACCCACCGCTCAATACTTCCCATTGCGATTCCACTGTCTGCAGACCCTAATTTCACTGGCCAAAGAGACAAACACATATGTGCCGGTGCTTCCACTCATTGTGGAGGTATTAAAGAGCAATACCTTTAACCGCAAGCACTCGGCGGTATCCATGAAGCCAGTGCAGTTTACCTGCGTCCTTAGGCTTAACAAAGGGCAGTTGGCGGAAAATGGCTTCCGCGATGAGGTGATCGAGCAGGTGTGTGGGCTTCTGTTGGAATATCTCGCTCATGAGTCCACCTCGCTGGCCTTTAGTGATTTGGTGGTGCCCACTGTCATGGCCATCAAAACGTACCTTAAGGAATGCAGGAATGCCAATTATGCTCGAAAACTTAAACAGCTGCTAGAGAAGATTCAGGAGAGTGCCCGCTTCATAGAGCAGCAACGTGGCAAGAGCAGTGTCACTTTTGACATAAAGGATGCGCAGGCGGTCGCCGCCTGGGAGCAGCAACTCCGTCTTAAGCGCACTCCACTAGACGTCTACTATGCCAGCTGGCTAAAGACACACGAGACCAAGAAGCGACGACAGGCAGCACATACAGATGAAATCAATGCGGACTATGATGTGCCCAAGCTAAAGAAACTACCGGTCAAAACCGGAGTACCAGTGAGAAATGAAAACGGCGAGGTCGAACTCTTCCCCTCGGACTCGGAAGATGAAGGCGATGATGGCCTGCATTTGGGATCAGATGATGATGACGACGAGGATGTACAGGAGGAGGAGGAGGTGGAAGTTGAGCACCCTAAAGCCAAAAAGGCGAAGAAAGAGAAGCCCGAGAAACAAAAACCTCGGCCAGCAACAGTGGAAGATGATTACGACGAGGCGGGTGGAGCCGTGGATATTGTTAAGGACTTAGATTTGAACGAATGGTAAAACATTTAAGATCAATTTAACTATATTTACACATTAAATTAAAAGGAAAACCAATATAGAGTTACTTCTCCGGTGGCTCCTTGCCAGGAATAAACTCATACTCCTTGTATTTGGGAAAGGTTCCAATAGTTGGTCCGTCCACCTGCTTGGGCAGTGCCTTGTCGTCCTTGCCCTTGGCGTATGTTGCTTCCAATTCGGCGGCGTTGCGTTTCTTCATGTCCATAATCTGAAGATTTTTCACCAGCTCTTCGCGGGTGGGCGGCTCCTCCCGGCGCCCTCGTAGCCACGCCTCCCATTCGGCAGTCAGCTCCTGGTCGAAGGCTTCCTTATCCGCTGGCTCGAACCACCGGGAAGGCTTCCTCTTTCCAATCGAAGGATTTGCAGGAATTTCGTAGTACTTATTCCCGAAATAGTCCTCCCCAATGTAATCCCCACGAAACTGCCGCGGTCGTAGGGACTTCCAAAAGTTCTTGAAGATGATGCCGATCACATCGCGCGTCGGCTTGTTAGCCATGCTTATTTTAACTTAAGAGCGAGGAACTTAAATTTATTTTAGAATTTGAGGTTAGGTCTTGCGTTTGTTATGACATGAACAGCTGGTGGCGGTGTTGCAAAATGCCGGCAGGTTTAAAAGCGTAATTCAAATTCGTAAAATTGGTTTCAGTGGCAATGCATAGGGACTAAACCAGTCCCGCAGAAAAATTGCCATTAAATCTGTACGGAGACTATTATTGTTGTATTCCATGTCCTGGAGTACTAATCCAATGCCAGCTGAGTAAGTAAAATGCTCTCCCGAAAAACTGGAGGTGCCTATAAAGGCAACCCTATCGGTGACTAAGTACGAGTTGCAGTTAACTCTACCGCCGGAAATCCTCTCCAGTTCATTTGTGGTGGGTACAACAAAACGTCGCTGCAAGAGCAAAGAAATTGTTAATAAAATTGCCAATACTTATAAGCTCATTACCATTTGTATATCTACTCCTTCCGTAATTTTGTCGAGCGCTTGAAGGGACCTCAAGAAGTGATCCTCGCTGGGATCCGAATACTTCCACCATGAAATAAGCACCTTAATGGCCACACCGCGTTCCAAGGCAGCTCTACGCAGGGCATTGTCTATGACCGGCCAGTACTCCAATTTGTTACTCCGTCTTAGCCGAGGAGAGTACTCCATTAAGGAGAGGTATATAACGTCTGTGGCCTTGTCGATAGCCTCTAAAATGGCATCTAGCTCTCGGGTCCTTCCAGTAGCGATCAACTCTGGTGGTGATGTGGATAAATAAGCTCTCATTGTATGTTTTTTGTTGATGTTTAGCAAAAGCGGTCTTCTTTGATTGATGTGCGTGTGGTATATCCACGGCCAGCTCTTTGGCACTTCATTGCTGCCCAGGTACCAATACGCCTTGAAGATCTTTCCCAGATCTAGAGCAAGATGGGGACAATTTCTGGCCAGCACACCTAGTTCCTTGCGTTGCGTCAGTGATCGCCAGTCCATGCTAGCTGTGCCCAAGTAGAAGTGCTCCCCGTCCACTAACCACAGTTTTGAGTGCAGAAAATTAATGCCCACGACGTCGGCTGCTCCGTAGTTAGCCAAGATACGGGCATCAGCATGCCACAGGCTATCGTGGCTGCGATTAACCACAATCCGCACGCGCAGCTTGGGTCTGCCGGCATCTCCATTCGACAGTAGCTGCTGAAAGAGTTGATCTCCAGGCCCGGTGCTGCTATCGTTGACGTCCAAGCCGCGCAGTGTCCAGTGCGGAGAAACGATGTCCAACGATGCCTTGGCCCTGCCTAGTAGTAGCTGCCAGGCATCAAAGGTGCTACTCAGTTGGGGGTGGCTTTGCCATTGGCTGTAGTTCAACCCCAAGGGCAAGCTCTCCACCAGTTCGAGTTGACATGGTAACGGCTTTTCCACCGGAACGGGGCTGTTTCCGTTTTCATTTCGATGGTAGGTCTCCCAAGGCAACAGAAGCACAATCATCACCAGAACGAAGAGTATAAGCACTGGTATGATGTAGCCGTGCTTGCAGGAACAGATATTTCGCTCATCCTGGAGCCCTAGGCCGCAATTGGGACGCCGGCAACACGATGTGGTCAAAGGGGTTGGCTCTTCCGGTGCTCTGGGCACTGGCTGGTACTCTCCGGGTATCTCATGCACTACGCGACGCTCGGACATGGCAAGGGGATCAGGACTAATGCTGACTGGCCATTGTCAAACATTTTTCACAGCCGAGCCTATTTATTATTCGCGCAGTTGTGGGAAAGTATCACCCGCCCACGCAAACAAATGGGCAGTGTTGGACAGCACAGCGCGGTAGTCGTCTGCGCTGGCTGCTAAAAAAAAGCTAAAGGATAAATTAATCCAAGTCCCTGCTCAGAAAAATAAGTTGTCGTCAGTGCATTATTTCAGCATTTACTTCGATTTAAGTTTTAACGCCATAGAGTCCATTAATTCTCTTGAAGTTAATAAATGTTTATCGCTTTAATTCAAAACTGATAAACTTTCTATGGTCCTATTTATTTAACGACCCAATTTTGGCGGGAAACAAGCCGGCGGAACATTGCTGACGCGTATGCGTGACGCCAGCTAACACTGGTCGCCGTGGTAAAGAATTTAGTCTGTCTTAAAATCTTCCGGCTGAGAGGGCTGAAAATTTTGACGGCTTCGAAGCATTTGCTGCAATATCAATTTCGTCGGGTTTATTTCGAGTATCGCTTAATCAGGACGCGACCATGGCTGCGAGATTGATGAACGCCCAGGCACAGGTAGGTTCTAGAGCGGAGCCTGTGCCTCCAGTCGGCCAATATATAACCACGGCTATATATACGTTTACGTATAGAATCTGTGAATGGAACCCCGAAATTCCAAGCTGCGATAAAGACAACTGGACAGAGCACTGCGCGAAAGTTTACAAAAAATCATTGCCCATTTCTTACACACCCAGCAGGATGTGGGCAGCGAAAAATAGCAAATTTTTCGCACAGCGTTTTCTAACCTAAAATCATAAAATTCGAAGTGGTTAGGTAACCGAGTTCGCAGTGTTTGTGATTCTACAGGCCCTGCATCCCAAACATGTATACTGAATACGCAGCAGTGAACCATGCGAAATCGTTAGCTCTCAACAATTAACAGCGATTCGTGGGGGTTCGATGGTTGGCATAGTTGCATTTACATAATCGCCGGGGTCCAGTTATTTAACCAGGAGGCGAACACCCTCTAGAGCATATATCTTGTGGCGGAGGACCGTCTTATCTGTGACAGGTTTACTTACACTTTGATAATGCCAGCACTAAATATAGCTTAAAAAAGTTGCGCCGTTTAACTTGAGTATCACGCGCATTGGAGGAGTTTTGCCTTTCAAGTGGGGTTTTTCCACGTCAGCTTCGAGAAAGGTTTCACTGTACTCTGCCCATAAGTTAACGACCTATTTGACGTAATTGTCATTGCAATTGTTTCGATTTGCGTGTATGTACATACAGTCGTGTCGTCACGTGGTTCTTCTAATTGGAGTGTTCTGTAGAATATTGTAACAATTTGAAAGGCTTACAAACAAACTATATTTCCAGCTACTTTTTATTTTTTTATTCTGCAGTTCGAAGAACCTTAAAGCACTTTGGCTAGCACTTAAAATACTTTGATTGTTAAATGTAAACTTTCAATCATTTTACTAATCTCAAAAAAATATTTGGAAAAATTTCACTCTGAAGCGGTAAATGGATCAATGGATTATTTTTGGCTATTCAAAAATTTCAAGACGATTAAAATTTATTAGCTTTAGCAATATATTGATCTTAAAACAAGTGAAAGCGGTGATAATAATGTTTTACATTTGTTATATATGTATGCAAGATTAAATGTACAGTAAAGAAGAATTTTCACAGATATGGTCCCCACATGATTGTACTCTTGTCAGAATATCTTTGGGAATTATCATTTCCTGATAGAGGAATCAATTTAATTAAAGTGACGAGGACTCGTCCTCTTGACATGATAATCAAGTGTTTATTGGGCTACCAAGCGAATAAATAAAATCTCACAGTGTGCGAAGTGCAAATAAACTAGAGAATCACATTGTGTTAATTACTTGATCTTGATTGCTAAATGTACCACTTCACCATATTTAACAGTTCGACTTCTTATCTGCTTTCCAGGTGTGTCGACTGGGCAAGCATGTTGCGTCCGAAGCCACAGTGGTGCGTCAGTTCCACGCCTCCTGCTACACCGCCTCCAAAGTGGCTCTGTCCAAGTTCGACTCGGACGTCTACCTGCCGTACGAGAAGCTGAACAAGCGCCTGGAAGTGGTGCGCGGTCGCTTGAACCGCCCACTGACTCTCTCCGAGAAGGTGCTGTACTCGCATCTGGACGATCCCGCAAACCAGGACATCGTGCGCGGTACTTCGTACCTGCGTCTTCGCCCCGATCGTGTGGCTATGCAGGATGCCACTGCACAGATGGCTCTGCTTCAGTTTATCTCCTCCGGACTGAAAAAGGTGGCTGTGCCCTCCACTGTTCACTGTGATCATTTAATCGAGGCCCAGATTGGTGGACCCAAGGATTTAGCCCGTGCCAAGGACCTGAACAAGGAAGTGTACGATTTCTTGGCCAGCACCTGTGCAAAGTACGGATTGGGCTTCTGGAAGCCAGGCAGCGGAATCATCCATCAGATCATTCTGGAGAACTACGCTTTCCCCGGCCTGCTGATGATTGGTACTGACTCACACACCCCCAACGGTGGTGGCTTGGGTGGCCTGTGCATTGGCGTTGGTGGTGCTGATGCCGTCGATGTGATGGCCGACATCCCCTGGGAGCTGAAGTGCCCCAAGGTGATTGGTGTCAATTTGACTGGCAAGATCAGCGGCTGGACCTCGCCCAAGGATGTTATCCTGAAGGTTGCCGATATCCTGACCGTCAAGGGAGGCACCGGTGCCATCATTGAGTATCACGGCAAGGGTGTTGACTCTATCTCTTGTACAGGCATGGCCACCATCTGCAACATGGGTGCTGAGATCGGAGCTACCACCTCTCTGTTCCCCTTCAACCAGCGCATGGCTGATTACCTGAAATCGACAGGCCGTGCTGGCATTGCCTCCGAAGCCCAGAAGTACCAGGCCAAGATTCTGTCCGCTGACAAGAACTGCGAGTACGATGAGCTGATTGAAATCAACCTAGACACCCTGGAGCCCCATGTTAACGGACCATTCACTCCCGATTTGGGCCATCCCATCAGCAAGCTAGGCGAGAACTCGAAGAAGAACGGGTACCCTATGGACATCCGTGTAGGTCTTATTGGCTCTTGCACCAACTCTTCGTATGAGGACATGGGTCGCTGCGCCAGCATCGCCAAGGATGCCATGAGCCATGGCCTCAAGTCGAAGATTCCTTTCAATGTGACTCCCGGATCAGAGCAGATCCGTGCCACCATCGAGCGCGACGGCATCTCTGAGGTGTTCGACAAGTTCGGCGGTACCGTTCTGGCCAACGCTTGCGGTCCCTGCATTGGACAGTGGGATCGTAAGGACGTTAAGAAGGGCGACAAGAACACCATTGTCACCTCCTACAACCGAAACTTTACTGGCAGGAACGACGCTAACCCGGCCACCCATTGCTTTGTCACTAGTCCCGAGTTGGTCACCGCTCTGTCCATCGCCGGTCGTCTGGACTTCAACCCGCTGACCGACGAGCTTACTGGTGCTGATGGCAAGAAGTTCAAGCTCAAGGCTCCCTTCGGCGACGAGCTGCCCGCCAAGGGTTTCGATCCCGGCCAGGACACCTACACTGCTCCCCCACCCGTAAGTACATTTAAATTCCCAAACTGATTTATATTGTTCTTAAGAATCAATATGGAAATCCCACAGAGCGGCGAAAATGTCAAGGTGGCTGTCGACCCCAAGTCGACGCGTCTGCAGCTGCTGGAGCCTTTTGACAAGTGGAACGGCCAGGATCTGACCGATCTGACTGTGCTGATCAAGGTTAAGGGAAAGTGCACCACTGACCACATCTCCGCTGCCGGACCCTGGCTGAAGTACCGTGGCCATTTGGACAACATCTCCAACAACATGTTTATCGGAGCCACCAACTACGAAAACAACGAGATGAACAACATCAAGAACCAACGCAACGGTAGCTGGGGAGGAGTTCCCGACGTAGCCCGCGACTACAAGGCCAACGGCATCAAGTGGGTGGCCGTCGGCGATGAGAACTACGGCGAGGGTTCGTCCCGCGAGCATGCCGCTTTGGAGCCCCGTCACCTTGGTGGTCGTGCCATTATCGTCAAGTCCTTCGCCCGTATCCACGAGACCAACCTGAAGAAACAGGGTCTTCTGCCTCTCACCTTCGCCAATCCCGCTGATTACGATAAGGTTTGCGACTCTTAGCTTCTGTGACTAAGGTCATATTAACCATATCTTTGTACTTCAACAGATCCAGCCCACGAGCAAAATCTCCCTGCTCAACCTGAAATCCCTTGCGCCTGGAAAGCCCGTAGATGCCGAAATCAAGAATGGCGACAAGGTCGAGAGGATCAAGCTTAACCACACCCTGAACGACCTACAGATCGGCTGGTTCAAGGCCGGCAGCGCTCTCAACCGCATGAAGGAGCTGGCCCAGTAAATGGTCCTGGACCTACTTAAGACACCCAGTCAAGAAGCCTGATCCCAACCTTCTTCCTGTAGGTGAACACACTCAAATTCACAACGGAAGCAATCGAATTATGGTATTGTTATTCAATTCTTTTCAAATTGTTTATATTATATTTTGACTATATCGAGTGTGCAGCTTTAAAAGTGAATTATGTAGCCGAACGATAGCGAGAAATTGTAAGAGTTTTATATATATAATTATACACAATTTTATTTTTAATTCTGGCTATGCATGCGTTTCCTTCAATTTTTGTTCTTTTTGAATTTGTCCAAATGCTCTACAGATTGCCTCTACTATGAAACTGTTTTAAGTGCGAATAAAACTCAAGTAATATGTATTAAACCGATTCTTTCATTTAATAAACAACAGTTAAAACAAAAAAGCGGACAATAAGTGCCGTCAATTCATCCCGTGTCCTCTATATTTTCTTCATTATTAACATAATTTTATCAATTATAAGACGTAAGACACAACAATTTGCACAATAAAGCATAATATCAATAATAGAATCTACTGGGGCAGATTACTTAATTATTCACCCATAGCTTTTGGAAAATATGTCGAATTGTCAATCAAATATAAATTATTAGTAAATCCAATTCTAGGACTATGAAACGCAGAGCTCAAAGTAAAACTTCCGTTGCTTCCAGCACGGATTTCTTTTCACTCTCCGACAAGCCATCGTTGGGAAGAAGACGAGCCCTACTGGCTGCAAAACTTAAGCGTCAGGAACAGAGTACAACGTCCTTTGACTCCAGCACAGGCTCCTACACTTATACAGACGCCACTTCTTTGCGAAAGACCCCCATCACCTTCTCACCTAGCCCGGAGTTCATGAAGACCGCCAAGGCTAAATTAAAGTTAATCGCATTGTATGAAGATCACAAATGCTTGTGGAATCAGCGCAACAAAGATTTCTTCAATTTCGAGCTCAAAGACAGAATCTGGGATGCGATTGCCGATGAAATGAAAGCGGACTCGCCATCTGGGTTTTGGAAACATATGATTCACAAGCTTCGCTATAAAGTTGAGATGGAGCGCATACAAGAGCAGGGTGCAAAGTTTTCGGGTGAATCGCCGCAGCCAAAACTATTTTATTCAGATAATCTGCTGTTTCTAAATCACATGTTTGACCGAGAAGGGGGAAAACCCCCTCGAGAGATTGTATGTTTATAGTTAACGAACAAATCACTTTAGTATTTATTCTACTTTTTACTCAGCCAATGCATCTTAAGCCTTCGGGACCTACTCTCGAAAAGAATCCGTCTAGAAACCTGCGACATGTTCAGGAAAAACGTAAACGTACGCCCATTAGAGAAAAGATGGCTTCGCTTGAGAAGTTGAGGAATCTCCAAAATAGCAAGTTTGTTCTCTCCCGCGACGCTTTTCAAAAAATTCAAAAAATTACTAGTGGCGGTCCCTATTACTTGACAAAAACAAAGATTAGACCATAGGCCTTGATTTGAATATCTCAAAATAAAAAAATGCAATGCAAACACATTTGAATCGATTTTTCGCTTTATTACATTTCTTGTATCATAATCGTTTTGTTTTTCTGGTTTTGCCATTTTTTAAATATTGACGTTTTATATAACAATTCATAATTTTAGCTTACAATATTTTTGTTTTGTATTCTTAGAATCGTTTATGCCTTTTGCCATGAAAACACTTCTCTCTCTAGCAAATATACAATTTTCGAAACTTGTGATTTTGCAATTATTTATTATGTATATTATATATATTATATGTATATAACTAAAAATGCGTAAATTAATTTTTTTTTGTTTGTTACGTGGTTTGTGGGCACATTCCTTTTATCAAAAGGAACAAAACATGAAAATGTACATAAGTGTTATTGGCAAATAGTTTACCATCTGTTTTAGATCTTGATACACATACGTGCATCATCGATATAAAGAACCTGAATTGTTTTTAAATTTCGAAGCGGCAGTTGCAGTTCTGTATTTGCGCCTCATGAATTGCTCGTTTAACGTGTCTCTCTAAAAGGCAGGAGCAGCTGTGAAGTGCTCGAAGGCAAGGGTCGATCCGTCCGCCGTTGGATCTTTATCCTTCCTGACCGTCCATTGATTGGCCATTGTCCTATTATCGAGAGCCCGCCGCTTATTGGTTGGTTGATTATTTTTTCTCTCATCTATTTTTATGAAATGGCTGTTAAAAATTTTGGTTTGAACGCATCATTCCCATTCGGTGGTGCCCGGCGGCTTGGCTGTCAAGTCGTACAGCACCCTCGAGATTCCATCCAGCTTGGATATATCGCGTACAATTTGATTTAGGACCTTTGAGCAGGAAAAGATTAAATATACATTTTTCAGAAAGATTGAAAACTGACTCACTTGCAAAGGCATTTGCACGGATCCGGGCTCAGCCGGCACACCAGTCATAAAGTCGTTCGTTATGAACGGACGCAGCACTACCGACCTTCTGCACGAGGGTGTGCGGTTAATGGGATCGCGGTCAAAGTGCACGGGTATGAGAACAACAGGCATCTGCGAGATCTTCCGGTATAGTCCAGCTTGCATTATGATCTAAAACGGTTATGATATAATACATTTTATTTATTTCTATGACAAATCCACTTACTTCATTGGCAATATCATCGGCTTGCCTCAGCTGCGAAAGAACTACAGTATTCAGTGTGGTGTGCGTAATATCCGTCACTAGATACTGTACGGGTTCGCCGAAGATATAGCACACCCTGTTCACGTTGTGCAGAATTCGCGGTATGATTTTGGCGAGGAAGAGAAGATCCTGCCAGTTGGGCTCCTGGCTCGTGGATAGGCCTACTACGTAGCTATATGACCGTTTATCACCTTGCACGCCCACTGATCGGATGGGCAGCAAAGTTGCCTGGATCTGCGAGTTCGATGAGATACGCATAAGGTCTTTCTGTTCCGCCTCGCTCGTGGCCGCCGTTACGCGGTTGATCAAAGCATGGTTCTTCTGCAGTTTATTCTTGTAGTCTACAATCACGCGGATAATAACCTACAATTAAATAGTATATTTATTATAATAACTTTGACAGCAATTAATTGTTAACATGCCTGAGTTTCTGAGTAGTCCTTTTCCATGTATGCCTCCTCAGCGCAAAGGACGCGGATTGCCAGGCCAGGACCCGGAAAGGGTTGCCTCTCCACAAGCTCTTGAGGCAGGCCAAGATCATTGCCAAGGTCGCGCACTTCATCCTTATGAAAGTCGCAAAGGGGCTCAACCACACGTCCTGCGTTACGAAGCTCTCTGAAGAAATGAATTACAAAAAATAAGCTGATCACTAAAATTTGGTTAGGAATTTAGACTTTTGCTTTTTTACCTGATCAGATCCGTGTCATTGTGGTGCGTTTTGATTGTTTCTGCATTCGTGCTCACCATGCTAGAGGCGGACTCGATCAGATCTGGTCGGAGGGTTCCCTGGGCCAACATAACTTCTTCGGGCTTTAGTTTCAATTCGGCTACTACATCATTGGTCACCTTGACGAATATATCACCAATTATCTTGCGTTTTTCCTCCGGATTGTATGTCTGACATAACATCGGCGTTTCCACCACGGAGTACTGTCCGGGCCTCTTGACCTGCGTGGTGCCTTTAAGGAACGTGTAGCCTTCTTTTCGGACGATTAAATCAATGCCAATATCGCGCAGTGAACGCTCCACCTTTTCACTTTCCTTCTTGCGCATGAAACCTTGAAGTAAGGGATAAAATATTAGGTTTTAAAGTACAAATGATATAAATTCGGTATTCACCGAGTTAATGAATTATTTGACGTAGAAAAAATATAAATGAATAAATTTCGCTAATCTGTCTACTGTCATACCATTATCTACATGCACGGCAATTATCTGATGAGGGTACAAAGCACGGCGGAGCAAAGCTGCACAGACACTCGAATCCACGCCGCCGCTGACCAGGAGCTGTAAAATGTAGATTGTATTGAGATATTCATGTCTTGATTGAAAATTTATTTTCCCAAACTCACCAACACCTTATTGTTGCCCACTTTCTCACGGATATAGCGTATGCACTCCTCCTTTCGACTACCCATGGTAAAGTTAGGTGTCAGTTCGCAGATTTCGTACAGGAAGTTCGATAGCATCTGTTTGCCATTGATAGTGAGGTCCACCTCAGGATGGAACTGTACGCCGTAGATGCGTAGTACTTCATTGTAAATGGCTGTCACAATGCGGTTTGTAGACCAGCCACCAATCTTCAGATTCTCGCCTACCCTCTCAACGCTATCTCCGTGGGTTAACAGCACGGACTGTGTGCGACTGAGGCGACTGCGGGAAACGAAGATGTTATGTTTGTTAATTGCATGTATTAGAATAATTAATGGTAATGATAGATAATATGTTAGGCCACGTGTAGATCAGTTTATAAACTACTCTAAACTAAACTGTTCTTGGCTTTAAAATTGTTCTGGCAGCATTGTATCAGCGCTTAGGTAAACGCATTTAAGCCTAAGCACTTTCTTGTTGCTGCTTGTTTTGGGAATCAATATTTCCTGGCTCACCTAAAGAGCGGGCACGAGGTCTCGATCTCGATATTTTGTTGGCCATCCTCTCGAACATCCTTCTTGAGCACTGTGCCCCCGAACTCTTTGTTGATTAGCTGCATGCCGTAGCAGATGCCCAGCATAGGTATTTTTAGCTTGAACAGATCGGGATCATAGCTGGGCGCATCCTCAGCGTAGACTGAGTTGGGTCCGCCGGAGATGATGATGCCTCGATAGCCATTGTTGCGTATCGTGGCAGCTGGCGTATCCAGAGGAAGGATATCCGTCTCAACGAAGAGTTCGCGTACCTTACGGTCGATAACCTGCGGAGAAACCAGGACCATTTTAAGAAGAGGTTAAAACTACTCTTGGTTTTAAGCTTACCTTGCCGTACTGTGCTCCCGCATCAAGTATAACAATCTTATCATGCCGCAGGCCATTCTCTGCTGTGCCCAGAAAAATGTTTGAGTTCATTTCTTTATCGTTGCAGCACTGAAAAGAGCAAAGATTTGAGTGTCAGTCAAGCAATCGCAGAAACAAACACCGAATCTCGACTGGCTGGTAAACGCGCTTCTGCTGCTTATTTATACTCCAATTGTGGCTGCAATCGACGCTACAGAAACAAGGCTAAAAGCTGGCTAGGAGGTGGGGAAAATAGGTTTCGGATTGGGGCAATCGCGGAGATTGAGATTTGTGGTACAGAAGGCTCACATACCGGCAATATCTTGTGGAGCACTCGCAGAAACATTCAACATGCAGCTGGCCAGGACGCTCTACGATAGACAATAAACATTGGCAAATATTTTCTTGTCACAGAAAGATGATTTGTGCAATGTGGAAAGAAATTTACAAGCGACGAAAAACAAGGCCGAGAGACGCCTACCAAAAATGATTCGCTGTGCATCGCGACGATTACGTTCTGTGGGTATTATTTATTTGACCAAATATAAAACATTTACGTATATGAATAAGCCTATAACTTAATCTTAATAATACCTGTTTATTTAACCGTGGTTAGAATTTAAGACAGAGTGTATTCACAGCCAGCATAAAATCATAGATACCATAGGAAAAAGTGCTCCAAATGATCATAGTTTGGTTTTTTAAAATAATATTAAATAGATATAATTTTTGTATAATTTTGGTCAACAGACTGAATTTGGATTAACAACATGAAAAACGAATTTTTGTGCCAGGAGTATCTGTCAATGCTATATACTTCTACATACTAAAGTAGATTATCAAAGCATGGAAGTTAACATTTAATTTTATAGACACATTTGTCCCATCAAAGAATTTAGAAAAACAGCAGGTCAGGAACATGCTTTTCGAATTCCCGAAGTAATCGGCGACTTAGTACATATATTTTAAAATACAAATTTCGATGCATGAGGATGAGGATGTGAGGAGGAAACGGAACGTAATGGTGATGGGGTCAGGGGGGAGGGCGCCGGCTACTGACCGCCAGATGACAGGCGAAAATACTAAGAGGAGAGTGGCAGCGGAAGCGAGAGAGAGCGAAAGATGAGCGGAGAAAAATGGCAGGTAAACGAAAACAGAGCTGAAAAGTGCACAAGTAAAATAGAAAACAAAAATAAACAACAACAATCCAGGAGACAAATCGACGGTAGCAAGTCTTCTTGTTTGCCATTTATTTTCTCTTGAAGTGTGTAAAAACGCAGCAGCAGCAATATGAAAAGCCTCTCCGAAGGTTAGGAGTGCATTAGGTCACTGAAGCGATGCGATGTCTGTGATGTAAGCCGTGCTCCTCCTTTGGCTCTCTCTCATTTTTGATAACAACATGCAAGAGGTTATCAGAAACGGCACAAACCACAGCAACAACAACTAAAGAGGGCGGCCGCGTGGTTGTAATTTAATACACATGCAGAAGGCACGCACACTTACACACGTGGAGCCGCCAACAAGCGGCGCTTATAACCACAAAATGGCCACGGGATATATTTGCAAAACATTTAAAAAATTGCAAATGCGGAGAACAAAAAATCGCAACAAAAGCAAAGGCAAATGCGGTTGAAGCTAATTTGCGAATTCAACGGGCGGGGTGCGGAATTGTGGGCGGAGCAGCACCGCATGGCGATTTGGCTGGGATCGGGGATCTTTTTCGCCATATTGCGACTCTCACCTTCTCTCGTTTTAGCCTGGCTGCGGTTTTCCAGAACCGGGAAGTCCGTCGGCAAGGCCGTGGAATACCGTGACAAGCAGCGCAAGACTTTGTCTTAAGACGAAATTCGCGATCCGTTGTTTGCGGTCCCCCGTTTTCCTTCCTCACGCACACACTCAAAATTTCTTCGGCTGCTGCAGCTTCTTTTCCGCGTATCCAGGGCTGCTCGACACAGCTGGCGATGAAATCCCTGTGATTTTCACGGCTGCGTTATTATGGCCGCTTCCAGGGACTTTCCTTTTGGATTTCCTGCAGTTTTTTCGCGAATTAAAGCCGAAAGATGACTTATTGACGAGCGGATGACCATATTTCGGATTTGGGAAAAATCCAGCTGTGCTGCAAACGAAAAATACCAGCTGTGAACGTTTTTGGTATTAATATTTACCAAATAAATAAATTTATATTTATTTCGAAAACAATGAAAATTCCTTAATAACATTACATTACTTCTTTATTAGGAGTGCTTAAGTATTCTTTTAAATAATGAATTATAATTAAAATTATAATCTGTTTGTACAGTGTTGACAAACGAGCACTTTTTGTAGAACCATATACATTACCCGGTCACACTGAGCCCGCCAAAACAGATATGTTATTGCGCTTATTTAGAAAACCAAGAAAAAACACGAGAACACGTGAAAATACAAATCTACCCAAATGAAATGGGTCCTGCTCAGAAATCCGGAACAGATATTAGTATCGATGATGAGGAGGAAATACTGGCTCTGGAAAAACTACTGGGTGCAGCAGAAAACGAAAATACAAAATCTGCAGAGTCAGAAAAAGCAAAACCCACCGCACCCATTTTGGTGCCAAAACTACGAGAAGACAACAGTTTTGCTAATGCCTTCACCTTCGAGAAGATCGTGAAACCGGAAAAGCAGAAGAATGCTGCTATCATTAAGGAACCAGAGCTGGACTCGTCCGACGACGAGGAGGTAAAGAACTTCCTGGAACGAAAGTACAATGAGTACGGCAGTGATATAAACAAGAGACTGAAGCAGCAGCAGGAGAACGCCTACGAGTCCAAGGTGGCGAGGGAGGTGGATCAGGAGCTTAAGAAGTCTATCCACGTGGTTACATCCACCCCGCAACCCCTGAAAAATCCGCATAATCCTATTAAACGGCAATCGGCGGTGAGCACCACGTTTCAACGTCCTCCGCCAGTCGCTGCCGCCGTGGCATCTACATCCCAGTCAAGTGCTCCCGTATCTGCTGTTTTTACGGATCCAGTCTTCGGACTGCGCATGATCAATCCGCTAGTCTCCAGCTCACTGCTGCAGGAGCGCATGACGGGCAGGAAACCTGTGCCCTTCTCAGGCGTTGCGTATCACATCGAGCGAGGCGATTTGGCCAAAGATTGGGTCATTGCTGGCGCGCTGGTTTCCAAAAATCCTGTAAAAAACACCAAGAAGGGTGATCCCTACTCCACGTGGAAACTATCCGATCTACGGGGAGAGGTTAAAACGATCTCACTTTTCCTTTTTAAAGAGGCCCACAAATCCCTGTGGAAAACAGCGGAGGGTCTGTGCTTGGCTGTGTTGAATCCAACTATTTTCGAGAGGAGAGCGGGAAGCTCCGATGTGGCCTGCCTATCCATCGATAGCTCCCAGAAAGTCATGATCCTGGGTCAATCCAAAGATTTGGGCACATGTCGGGCCACCAAAAAAAATGGGGACAAGTGCACTTCGGTGGTTAACCTAACCGACTGTGATTATTGCATTTTTCATGTAAAGCAGGAATATGGCAAGATGTCCCGACGTTCTGAACTGCAATCGGCGACCGCAGGTCGTGGTATCAATGAACTAAGAAACAAGGTTTTGGGTAGGTAGACTTTGATTTTGAAGAAAACTCAATATAACTTAGTTTTTTCTTTATGTTAAGGCAAAAACGAGGTATTTTACGGCGGCCAAACATTTACTGCAGTTCCCGCAAGAAAAAGTGCCAAGTTAATCACCAAGGAACGTGATCGTCTGAGTATGCTGGCTGGCTATGATGTTTCCCCCTTCGCCCATACCGCTAACCACACCTCAAAGCCCAAAACAGCCGAACCCACTAAAATTCCATATGCAGAACGTGGCGGTCCTGTTTCCCGTTTGGCTGGTGGTGTGGAAGCGTCTAGGAAACAGAGAGTCCAAGATCTAGAGCGGTTGCGTCTGCTTAAAGAGGAAAATGAGCGCTTTGAAAAAAAGAAGCAGGCGGAGGGCCATGTCTTGGGAAGTGATAACAAAAAAGAATCTGAAGCAGGCACACCCGCTGTCAGTATGCCCACTACACCTGTTCCAGATAAATTCAAAAATCGAGGCTTCTCCTTTGATGCCAGTTTAACGCCCAAGCTTTCCGGTAGCGAGAACTTTTCCTTTGAAATCAATGTAGGATCTCGCCAGGCACAAAATGCTAAGCTGAAAGCAGCTGCCCTGCTGAAGAAGAAGCCACTGGAGAAGATCAACCCCAACTCCACACGAGGCAGTGAAAGTGGGAAGAGAAGAGCCATCGATGAACTCAACGAGAAGTTCTCTAGCAGCGCCAAGCGACAAAAAATTGATGAGGACGATCGGGAGTTAATGCGCAAATCAAGAATCGAAAAAATAATGGCAGCCACCTCATCGCATACGAATCTCGTGGAAATGCGAGAGCGCGAAGCGCAGGAAGAGTACTTTAACAAGCTTGAACGCAAGGAAGCGATGGAAGAGAAGATGCTGACCACATACAAGATGCCATGCAAGGCCGTCATCTGCCAGGTGTGCAAGTACACAGCCTTTTCCGCTTCCGATCGCTGCAAGGAGCAGAAGCACCCCTTAAAGGTGGTCGATGCTGAAAAGCGATTCTTTCAGTGCAAAGACTGCGGAAATCGAACTACTACCGTATTCAAGTTGCCCAAACAGAGCTGTAAGAATTGCAAGGGGTCGCGATGGCAAAGGACGGCTATGATACGGGAGAAAAAGATACTGACTGGTAGAGAAACTCTATCCGTGAGAGGAGACGAGGAAACCTTTATGGGCTGCCTAGCAGGCAGTGCTAATCTCAACTTGCTGGTACCCGATGAAGAGTGATGCCCCAATTGGCCGCTATCTGTTATATTTGGTTTATTTTATTTTATATTATTTCAAATAATTTTTAAAAGTTAATTTAAACATATGCAGTAGATGCAAGTATTTACATTCATTAAAGTCATAAAAGTCATCGATAAATAAGTACATTGGTTCGAATACCTAAATATCTAGAGTGCCTGTGAGATTGTTTAAGATGTACCAGATGTACTCAATGATTAATAATGAAGGTTACTTATGATTGTTTAGCTTATGGCGTAAATAAATTGAAACTTATATTATGACTGCTATTACATTAAATGGACATTATAAATCAACCTAGCTTACTTTAGCAGAGTTTTA
This sequence comes from Drosophila melanogaster, assembly GCF_000001215.4. NCBI lineage: Eukaryota > Metazoa > Arthropoda > Insecta > Diptera > Drosophilidae > Drosophila > Drosophila melanogaster. Next base: position 21,182,761 of record NT_033779.5, read on the forward strand.
CAATCTTAAATTGAAATAAATATCCAAATACAGAAAACCCCTTTTGAAGCACAAATATTCCTTTAAAAACTTTATTTATTGAGTGTAAAAATTCTTTGGGATAACCATTCATTCTTCTGGCATATAATAGGACGAACTTGGCAATTTACAAATAAAGTTAATTATCTTTTAAGAATATGGCTTTTTGAAGCAAAAGTAATAAGAAGTAATAATAAAAAAAACTAAGGCTGTCTTTGGCTAGTTAAAATAGTGTATAAATGCTTGGGAGTATTTGAAATCGAAATCGGTTATCTTAAAATCCATATTTGGCGTCAACGTAAAGCTAATTGATTATATGTAAAACTAAGACTAATCAACAAACAGTTTGAACTGAAAAACAGGCGTGAGATTAGAACTCTGGGAAACACTATTTCTAGACTGCATCCTCAGCTTGCCATCCTGGACTCACCTCCTTCGTTTCACTGAGATTCAGCAAACTAGAGAAACGGAACGAGATGGTCTTGGACAGATGCTTTTCAAACTCCCTGCTGTCCAGGTTGTCTGGGATGAGACTCTTGTTGGTCATATCCAGGTAGGATCGACCCCTCTTCACGGGGACAGAATAATGTGGCAGTGAGGTGGTCGCTGGAGGTTCACTGGTCATGTTGCTGTAGCTTGGAGTACAACTGGATTTCCGAATATTTAAGGGGAATCGCAAATCGTTTTCGTATCGCAAAACCTGCCCGTTGGCGGTAGCATCAAGCAAAGGTCGTGGTAAGTCGTAACCCGGCGGAGCCGTTGAAGTCACTGGCATCTCCTCCTCAGACTGATCGTAGCTGGTGGCCTGGTCATGGATGTCGTAGGCTATTTTGGGAGGTGACCAAAGGTGCTGCAACGATTCTGGTTCGCCCAATTCCGTGGTTATTAAGGCGGAATCATCCCCACAATAAAGGGGATTCGAAACGGCATTCGTTTCCAGATCTATGTACTTGGCATTGTTTCCCAATAGCTTCTCAAACTCCGATGCTAAAAACTTGAATGAGGGTCTTCCATTTGGCTCGTCTGCCCAGCAAGTTCGAACTATAGAGTAGACAGCCTCCGAACAGTTTTCTGGTCTGTCCATGCGGTAGCCCGTCTTCAGCAAGGACCACAAATTCTGGGGAGCAATGCCAGGATACGGAGAGGCTCCCAGAGTGATTAGTTCCCAGCAGAGAACGCCAAAGGACCACACATCCGATTTGCTGGTATACACATGATCCGCTAAAGATTCCGGAGCCATCCACTTTAAAAGGGGTTTCCGGATTAATATTAATGTTATAGGGGGTTAATTTTGAGGTCTTACCTTGACGGGCACACGATCTCGGGATCTCTTTAAATAGGCATCGTCCTCGTAAACATCTCGAGTCAGTCCGAAATCTGATATTTTGCATATCTTGCCATCCGCAAGGAGCACATTTCTAGCAGCCAAATCACGATGAACCAACTGGAGGATAAAGGGCGTCTATATATTGGTTGAAAAAATTATTTCTCTTACCCACCTTTAACTCAGAAAGGTAAGCCATACCCTTGCAAATCTGCCAAGCAAAGGTAAGTACCATCTTAACATTAACAGGCTCCACTCCATCTGCGAAATCTACGCCGGCACACTCGATCTTCCGACTGAGTCGAAGATAGCTCCTCAGAGAGCCATACCGAGCATACTCGATGATCAGGAGAGGTGCTTCGGAGGAGGTGCAGGCGCCTAGCAGCTTGATCACATTCGGGTGAGAGACCTCCTGGAGGAGCTGAAACTCCGAAAGCAGGGCCATGTACTCCACTGAATTGGAGCCCTTCTTGAGCATCTTTACGGCCACCGTGGTTATTCCCGGCAAGCCAGCGATCTCGGTGGCAAAGCCCTTTAGCACCTGACCAAATTCACCCTCTCCCAAGACCGTATCTAGTTGCAGTTTTTCCCTGGGAAACTCCCATTTGGCATCCCCACTTTCGAACCTGAAGCCACTCTGCAGCGGCATCAAGGCGAAATCTCCGCCTCCTGATTCCGGAAGAGCTTGTTTCGACGACGTGGTCATTGATTGCTTGCCCAAGCGACGTTGGAGCATCTTTCTCTGCGCAATCAGCAAACAGAGGAGCAGGAGAACGAACAATAGAGGGCACGTGATCACGAAGAACATGCAGGAGCGATCGCATTCGAAACCGGCCACATTTAGGACACCCAGAAGCATGGGATCCTGAAGTGGCTGATTCGGAGGAGTGCCCCTTCGTACCCCCAGCAGAGGTTCCGCCTCTGTTTCGTTTTTTCGTTTTCGCGGTTTCTTCATCTTGGGTTCCTCATCTAACGGAGCGCACGAGCACTTGCCATTATCCTCGCAAATGCAGGTACCCGAGGCACTGTATATCCCTCTCTTATTCTCATTACTTGAATGGGGACCCACGATTCTTCCAGCTGGCGTGCAATCCTGCGGACAGGCCATAGGATTCAGTTCCTCTAGGGGATCACAGACATGATCTGGACAGTAACGAGATTCGGGTACACAGGAACCATATCTAGTGCCGAACATGGCTGAGTTGGACCCCCTCCACTGGCAAGATCCACCACCTGTGGCCAAGCCGCAATATCGAACGCATTGCGATTGGTATTTAATCTGGGCACATGTCTGTGATCGAGACTTGACCTTCAGTTCGCAACTAGTATTCTCGGGTCTACCATGAACCAAGTGCACATTGATCACTCTCACGTGCGACAGCCTTTGCTGATCGATCCAGGTGACATTCAGGAAGTATATGGTTTCCGGTGCCTCCTCCAAAACCTGTGGGTTCTTCACAAAGACAATACCCGATGTTGAGGTAATACCAAAAGCTCCAAGTTTATCCTCCACAATATCGAATCGAATAGATCGTAACCGCATCAAGTCCAAAAAACTGTCAGGCTGGACAACTCGAAAATTAGAAGCAGCCGATCTGTATACGGAAACATCCTTATCGTAATCCACGGTCGGAGGACTTAGAGATCGGCCTGCAGAATCTCCATTGAATTCTTCGCTCTCGAATATTCGATGTTGACGTGCCCGTAGGGGAAGAGCTTGCGGTAATTCTTGCTCAGATTCGTGAAGCTTACTCAGATTAATATGATAGCAAACATTGGCTGTCGCTGACATGGCATCGACACGGCTTACAATGGTCAGATCCCGAGCCTCCAAGGACACACAATAGGGGGTTTCCCGGAAGACACCGTTTCGGGAGAATCGCAGTTCTATTTCAAGAGAAGGAATGTCATTAATGCAGTTTATACAACCTTTACAGATTGGGATTGTGATAACTTAATACCCATACTCACGACAACTGACGATGGTATGTGGTCTGCCCGTGTGATCCGCCTCGTAGGCGTGGCAGTCGGGCCGAAACAGACCATGAGAGTCATTGTGGACGGCGTAGACAAGGTGAGCATTTGCCTCCAATGTATCCTTGTCCACGTAGATTACTTTTTTTCCCGCCTCCTCGTCCTGTGGGATACGAAAAAATAACGAGGGGCATCATATTAGCAGCTAGTTTCATTAGCATTTACTGACCAGCGCTAATTAAATTCCACTTGGCACCGCCTGGCAAATTGCTGCACTGCCCTCCAAGGATGCCCTCTTGGTGATTAGCATTTTAATTCGTGCACAAGGTCAGGCTGGGGTTTTAGATCCTCTGGGACCTGACATTTCCCTGCGAAGTGCTTGACTCACCCCTCTCCTAGGTTAAAAACCCATTTAACGCATCCCAGTAACAAGGACATTAGCAGACTGTCCTCTCTGGACTTGGGTTTACGTTGGAACGGTAGCTTTTTTTAAGACACCACACACGATGCAATTAAATAAGTCTCTTCTTGACCACATGTTTATATTTGATGAATCATGGTGATTTTAGAGACAAAGAAGTCTGTTTAAGAGGATCGCCACGCCCGCAAACCTCTTCAACGGCTGAGTTGATTTCATGCCACCAATTTTAAAAGAAGTCTTGTGTTTTTTAAATGTTTTTTAAAGGTATCGGATAGTCGAGGTAATTGACAACAGCGTTCTCTGTTGTCAGAGAAACAGACCCCAAATATTATAATTTTAAGAAATTGCTTTTATTGTATAGCTTACTGAAGTTCACTCGGTAGATATATATATATTCTTAACTGAACTCGTTTCCATTTTGTCCCACCCATGTCCAGTTGCAACTCAGCCACACCTCATCACATCAAACCTCTTCAACGGCTGAGTTGATTTCATGCCACCAATTTTAAAAGAAGTCTTGTGTTTTTTAAATGTTTTTTAAAGGTATCGGATAGTCGAGGTAATTGACAACAGCGTTCTCTGTTGTCAGAGAAACAGACCCCAAATATTATAATTTTAAGAAATTGCTTTTATTGTATAGCTTACTGAAGTTCACTCGGTAGATATATATATATTCTTAACTGAACTCGTTTCCATTTTGTCCCACCCATGTCCAGTTGCAACTCAGCCACACCTCATCACACCAAACGCTGTTCACTTTATTATGGGACAAGTCGGCAGCAATTTCCTCGAAATAAAATAAAATGTACATTATTGTATGTACATTATTTTAATGCTAAGCCACCCGGGGTAATTTGTAACGGCAGGACTTTAGTACAGAGCCAATTACTCTAGTTGGAGTGAGCAGATCGCTCTATCTGCACCTGAACTGACATAGTTCGCGGATCCTTAGGGATAGGCTTGGCTAGTTTCCAACACGACAGCATTATTTCCTTTTGTAGCAACTTTAAGGGACCCCGACCACGACTTCAATACGCGTTGAAGTCACTTGTTGTTCCCGTTTCTATTCCGTTGCCTTCGCTTTTCTTTTCTGTGTGTCATGCTCCAATCATAAAAGCTTATAAGCGTTACGCGTTTCAATGGCAACATGTGACTTGTATAAAAGGGGAAGTTGGAGGAAGAAATCGCGGAAGTGGCCAACTTTGTCCATCTACCCCAAAAAGGACATTTGGATCCAGACGTGGTAATAGCGTCTGGCAGGGAAAGCGGGCTTGGGTCTCTACACCCAAAAAATAAAAGCTAATAAAAAATGTTGTTTGAAGAATTGGAATCATTTACACTTGTGTCTGAAAGTTTGTTATGAGAGATGGAATTACGTGTTTTAATATACCTTCTCTAAGGTAACCAACGTAGCTCAAAGCACAGTTTTTTTCATAGTGCATCCGAGAGTTGATTGCGTGTCTAGGAGGCGTTCATCATGGGCGAATTCTATAAGCCCGCACCCAGTGACCGGCCAGACAGCCGGCAGACGAACAGTCTGCCTGGCGTGAGTCTGCTTGGTATGCTCCTACCCCTGATATCTTCCTCTCATTTCGTAGTCCCGCTCCTCTTAACCCCTAACCGCTAACCCCCTGCAACTTTTAAACTCACCGCTTGGAAGTAGGGCTGCTCCAGATAGAAATCAAACTTAGAGCTACTCTCCTGCAACTTGGGTCCATTATCATTGCGATCCAGTAACTTGATATCCAAGATGCGCGAGAATTTTCTCTGATCCCTGCTGGACAATTTAACCGTGCAGGTAATCCTGGCCTGCAGCTGCCCTGCCTTGGCATTCAGTCCATTGAGCTCGTCGTGATCCAAGGTTTGTCGGGTGTAGAGTCGATTTTGTTTCAAAACAAAATGGGAACTACCAGCGTTCAGGGAATATTCCAGGGATACATGAGGACACAGATACTTCGCAGCGCGGGAATTAAGGGCGCCGATAAGTACGGGTTCAAAAAAATCCTTCCGCCGATATGGACCGTGCGACTCTGCTATAGTGTACTGAGCACTGCTCCAGAAGCAAATGTGCTCCAGTTCCGAACAGTACTCCTCCAGGGGCTGAGGTGTAACCTCCAACGAAAGATGCGAAACATTCAGCAGCTCGTGATCCGGTTGATCTCTGGGAAATGCGGTCACCAAGAATGTGGCACTTGAGTTTGGTGAGCGGTAGTCAGTGCGCATATATATCTCGCCGGAGGAACTGTTTATTCGGAGTAGTGGATTCTGCTCCAGGCTATACAAGTAATCACTGGCTAACCGGTTGTCCTCCATCCGCAGCACTTGGAACTGGGCTAGCGGGATTTTGGAGAATATGCTCTCCGATTCCTCATTGATGGGCATATTGAATTTCACCGACGTGGTGGGAAAGTAAACATCGACGGCTGAAAAGGAGCAAGAGGGTAGAAAAATCAAGTTAATACGGTCGCGTCATAAGGGATTTTGCATAGGGTGGTGGTCATTGTTTGGCATGCTGCCACAAGTGTTTGACCACAATTGGCCCACTCAGTTTAAGTGGGTTTCCAATTCCATTTGTGGCTTAATATTCAATTCATTGACTAGCAAAGCTAGGAAATGTTGGTGGAAATCGAAATATATTACTTAAAGGAAATTTTATTTATTCCGACTAAAAGGGATTAAAACCACTGTGCCGCAATCAATGAAATATATTTCCGAGGGTTGGTTTCAGATTTTGGCTTTATTTGCATCAACGAAGGGACACACGCTGGCAGTCGTTAATAAATCCAATCAAATAATTTCGTTTAATAAGCTTGGGTTGACCCTAATAGATCTGGCAATAATTCCCAACTTCCCCTGTCGACCAAATTGAACTTGGCGTATGCGTAATTTGATAAGAGCTCCATCCTAATGACCGACTATTGTTGTGTCCGTGTGTTTGCATACGAGGCAAAGTCCAATACAAGCGATAAATAAATATAATGCTGATATTAGGTATTAGCGTATGGGTTATCAAAATGACGAAGGCAACACCGCCCTTCCCATTTCATTGTTGTCATCCCAATTGAAGTGTCGGCGTCATCGGGTTGCGTATTGATTTTGTGATAACGATAAAGTTTTTGTTAGCCGGAAAAATACAACCCCAGGCATAATTGGATACAAATTTTCCTCGCCCTTTGCCCGAGAACTTCATGCCCCAAATTTTATGCCACAATATTTGTATTAAACATTGGGGGAAACCGAAACGACGAACTCGTGTATTGTTATGGTGTAAATCGGTTGGGATATCTTGTTGAATAAATAGCAATCAAATGCATTGAAATATAACTGATTTATTTGAGGGGTAATTTGGGAAGTTGATCGACTAAATTGTTTTAGAGTTAGTTTACATTTGGTAATGGGGAAATATTATTTTTCGATTTATATATTTACCAGAATATATATTTTTAGGTTCGGGATTTGTTCTTTTTAAAACTCTGGCACATAAAAATGTAATGTCTATTATTGAGAACACGCATTCATTTTCCGTTCCAGGAAGCTTTCCAAATATACAATACTAAGAAGGGTCCTACACTAAGCTAAACTGATTACTCCGCACCAAATCGAGTCTCGCACTACATTCTGAAGGTAAATGTAAACAGCTGGAATAAATGAATAAAAAGCCGCTAATTGGATGCTCACAAAGCAAGCGATGGTACCTCCACTAAATGCCTGTCATAATTACGCTCTAGCTGTTGAGTGATAATCAAACAGAGGGCTACAAAAATTGGGGGTCGGATCTGAATATTCTCACAATGAAAATCCAAACGGTGGTGGGAAAAACGCTCCTTGGTTTAAAGGACCTATGGCATTGTACACATTATAAATAATAAAACTACAATTGTTGACGCTCAGGCATGCGAAAAACGCTGATAAAATACATAAACGAGGCGGTTTGAGTTGGATACGTGCTACTCCAACGTGCGCGCATTTATAATGACATTTTAAATGCGTGTCCTTGGCGCCCACCAACCCACAAAAATATATTATAGCTGTCAGCGTATCTAATGAAAAATGCGGGGATTATGCCATCCCTTGTTCCCTGATTCTAGCCAAATGATGGCGCCATTCTAGTTTTGGAATCAAGGGTTCCCGTTCAAGATTAAGTACCAAGTGCTTTCCTCCACAAAAACTAATAAACTGTTCAAATTAGTGCTCGTTGAATCGCTTTAAATTTTAGTACAAGGAAGCTATAATAATGTTCATTTGTAATATCGACCAACAAGACATAATTTTTTACAACCAATTTGGAAAATAAATATATTAATAATGATCTATCGATAGCACATGAAAAGATTTGATTTCGTCTGTAAACATGTTTCCTTTCGGGTTAAATTAAGTAATTTATATGAAACCATTGAATGAATTAAGGTTAACCAGACCGAATCACCTTTAAACAATCTTATTGTATATCCCCGATTTGTATCAATCAGTTCTCAACTGCAGCTCAACTTGACCCCTTCTAATCCCCGGAGATCAGAGCTCTAAGACCGTTAAACCTGTGACAGGTAAGCGGGATTAAAAACACCCCGCACCACCCGCGAAACCCGACCAAAAGTCGGAAGCCGTGTGAAACAAAATAGCGTTAAAATGGCAGGAGGAAAAGGCATGGAACAGGAAAGGACTAATACTGTTATCTATTAGGTTGTAAATTAAAAGGCCAGTGAATGGCGCATAAAAAAGTGGATAAAACGTGGCCTTTAAATTAGGGAGAAACTGGATAACCAATAGAGAATTTCTAGGGTGACTGGACTCATTGGAAGTGTTTACCCAACAGAAAAATACTAAGTAGGTGGAGCATGTATTGTAAAATAAAATTAATATAGAAATGTGAATATTTTTCACTTTCTTAACAAATACCAATTATATATATATAGGGATCTAATATATTTATTCCAATGTAATAAATAAATAATAAATCTTAAATCCATTCTTAAGTCAATTGTGTTGTAGTTCTCATTTATTTTTATGCTTTCAATCTATGTAGCAAACATACTCTTAACTAAGTTTTCAGTGTACAAGAATCGCTAATGACAGCACTGTCAACAATTGATGGGCGGCGACTGGGATCCCGACACGGCCATTAGCTGCGCCTGTGTACCTGAACTTTGTGGCCACTGACCATGTGAAATGGAAACTCCCAGTGGGGTGCGGCACCGGGATGAAATGTCAACTAGTTTCGCATAAACTAATTAATCTGCCCGAATTAATTGACAACGCATCGAATTGGGTCGTCAGTTGTTTGCCCGTTTGCTTGACCAGTTCCACTACCAATTAACCTTCCGGAGTTTATTGTCCTTGTTTTTTCTACGATTCTTCGTGATGAAGATGACTCATTTTGGTGAGTGGATAATATGGTGTTTTCCAGCATCCGACACACATTATTTTTGTCTACTGCTGCGTAATGAAAACTGTGTCTTTGTCCGGGGTTTTGAGTTTTTCGCAACGCCTTTCCCATTCCTTTCCCTGTTGCATTGTTATTTTTATTACTCATACGTCGTGTACGCCAGACGTGGTTTTCTGTTTTCCTTGGCACTGACTACAGTTGTCTGTTGCCGTGGCTCTTTCCTGCTGCAACTGTTGGCAGTGGCCAATCTCTGGCCCTGGTTATGGTTCAGATTCGCATTATTAAATCCATTCCACACCACTCCTGTCTTTCTACTTTCACCCGATCGAAATGTGTGCAGACAAAGTGTCTTGAATGTTTTCTATTTCCTGTCCCGGCTGTCCCTGAAATTTTCTCTTTGCTAAAGCCAAAGCAAATTAAATGTAAAACAAATTGAGCTTAAATAACAGTGTCTTATACTCTAAACCACATATTCTTATATATATATCCAATTGCTAAGTTATTAATGAAACCTAAAATATTTTATAATTGTCACAGAATACACTCAAATATTTTAATTGTTTTAGTTTAATTTACAAGGTACAAAATGTGAAAAAGAAATAAAATCCGATAAAGAAATTTTATCATCTTAAAAAAATTTTTTGTATTAATTTTAAAAGTAGTTTCAAAATGGTTTATCTCTTTTCCTATATGATGATACAAAGGGGGTTTCTCCACCAATCAGACACAAATTGTCGTTATTGATTAAAAGCAATTTTCATTTAATATTTCCTTTTTTCAGTCTGGACAAAGAAGTGAACAGTCACTGCGGATAAGAAATATGGAAAAAGTAAAGGAAATTACAGAATAATCGCAGACTAGAAGTCACCAGGCGAACTTCAAAGACGCCTTGCCTTTGGCATTGAGTGAGGGGCGACACTCCCGTTCAAAGAACTAAGACCACTTCCAGAAATAACAGACTCTGGACGGTGATCGGTGAGTGGACTGCCTAATTACTGGCTGTCAGCGAATGGAAAACATTTGTCACAGTCAAGGGCCTCCTAAATGTATGCTAATGACGACTAATTATACTGGACAACAATTAGTCAGCTTAAGTTCTAAAAATGTTCACAGAACTTAAAGAATTCAAATTTATTGCCTTATAAACCACCATTGAAACATATCATTTCCTTAAAAGCTTTCATTTTATTCACCTGGCAAAAGCTGGATCTGCCAACAAATGCGAACGCTTAAGAAAAGGTTTAATAAATAATGCACATTATGCACTCCCACTTGAAGGAGCTCAAAGCGAGTGCATTACGAGTATAGGCGCCATATCTGTAGCTGAATCACGCTATTTCTGGGATGTGAACCCGGGTGCGACTGTGGGACAGACAGTGGCAGACACTGATTTCATAACACCGAATGGATTTTCGTTTTCCTATTATTTTGCTATGCAAAATACTTACCGAAGTAGAAGACAGAGGCCAACCTTGAGTGGCTGATAAATGTGTCAAGCCAGCTCATAAATTCAGCCAACATGTGAGCAAAATATGAAATACAATGCAAATGTTTTGTGGCAGGCTAAGGGATTTGCCTAAGGAAAAATAGACATTTCTATGAAGAGAATGGAGCCTGGTCTAAGGAAGTTTACAGTAATTGTTTAATTTAGATTCAGCAATACAAATATCAGTTGTAATACTGCTTGCGGCTTTAAGCCATATGTTTACTTTAATAGCAAAGTATTATATAATTTCCTTAATTCTGTAAATAGCTTGCTGTCGGTCACTTTTTGCAAAAACCTAAAACCAGTCATTTGGCGGTGAAACAGCGCGTAGAGTCCGAGGAACATATAGAAAAACGTAAGACGAACGGAGACACACACCTATTGACTTAATTGATTGCACATAAGTTCGTGAATTTCTGGCGGGGAAGGGGCAGAAGGCAGCTGGCGGGCACTTCGACACCTTTAACCCGAGTGACTGATTGACCGGCGATTCATATGCGGTAGATTCAACTTGGCTGGGCCTATAGGGGAATTTTTCAGTGCCAGCTGTCTTGGAATGGATCGCAGTGGTAGTCATCCCCCAAAAAATATCAAATGTGACTTTGCAGCGTGATGAATTAATTTTTTGGGCGTGTACTTGTCTGGCACGTCATGCACTAACAAAAATACAATTGGTCTTAATATATTGCAATATATTTATACAACCGCTAGACTAATAAATACAATTATTCCACAAGAAAAATTAACATACTTTACTGTTTTGTTTTTAATTTCTCGTTCAAGCATAGAAATCAAATCAAACCCAGTAAAAAGGTAAAAAATTGTAAAGAAAATATATGACATGATAATGTTATATGATATTTAGAAAACATTTGTAAAAATAGAAAGTAAGTAATATTTAAAGTTAATATTCAACAAAGGACGAACTGAGTTTACTATGCGGAAATTGAAATTTACATGTTTCCAATGTGTAAAGTTTTTTTTTCCCCCCAGTTTGAGGCATTGATGGAGCGGCCCCAGGGAGTTGGTCGGTAGACCAGTCCATCAGCGTCAGTCAGTTGGTTGCAAAGTCAAAAGCGAAAGGCCGGGCCCACATATCGCTTACCAACTTGTCAAGACGTCAGTTCACACCTGTGCCAGGCGAATAAAAATAAGAGCCTTGCTGGTCGCGTGGAACGCAATGGGCCTATAATTAGGAGCTAAGCAGTGCGTCTTTGAGCACAACAACCTAAAAAAGTCATAAAAGGAGATTGCACTTTATTACACCTCTAATGGAAACATCATATCTTCGGTTGCATTCCCACTGTGCATATATTGGTGTTAAGGTTATCTGGGAGATTCGTTCACTGGCACTCTATGGAAATGAGGGTAATTGCCTTTTGCGAGATTCCCATTTGCCACAGAAACAGGAGAAAAAGGGGTTAACGTGCTTTACTACATATAAGTTGATATACATTGACCGACGACTCCAATACCCAATTAATAAAACATTTAACTAGTTTCAAGTTAAAAAATCCATTTTGGCAAAGCCTTGTCACAGTAGTCAGTTATAAAAGGTGTTAATTGTTTCGACTATTCTTGTTTCCCAAGCTGCCTAAATTCAAATTGAAATGGATCGATAAATCACCCAATCGACCACATTGAGTAATAAAGCTTAACATTTTTGCCATCCTTAAATTGTTTGTAGCTCACTTACCCGCACAGTGTTTACGTTGGGTTATAATTGTGAGCAGAGTCACAAAAACAATAGTAGTTGACTCCATCGTGGTTACTTTTTCAAAAAGTCAGTTATCAGTCGGCAATTTTCGCTCACTCGTAGACGCACATTACATATTTACACATAGTGAACGTCGCTTTTAATGGGTTTTCTCTACAAATTGTCGCTATTTGTTTGATTTTTTATGTTCCGTGTTTTTTTTCTCTGTGATGGTATTCTTTTCCAATGCTGTATCCAATTAGCCACGTTCGATTCCGTCACAAGCTTAATTACTTTTGCCACAAATTGATAAGTAGCATTTATCAATTAATGTGCGAAAACCAGAGCAGAAAATATGAAAAAATAACAATGAGTTTTGCGGATATTTAGACCACGAACATTAATAGTTTTTCGTTTTTGGTGCAGAACGTAAGCTTTTGAAAACAAGTAACAGAGGTTTAGGTTTACCAAAATAACAATTTGGAAAATTAATTTTTTTTATTTCAAAATGAGTTTTCGTAAACATCAATGTACCCACTGAAAGGGTATGACTGCTAATTATTTTTATTGATAGCGGCGCCCACGCTCCCGTTTGTCATTTAAGCAATCTAATTTATCACTCAATTAATTCCGCACAAAATTCTCAAGAGCCGCGCGGTCTACGAATTCTGATTATTGCAATTCAAAATGAGCTTTGAATTTGTTTCGCATATTGATATTGTTATTAAATGGTCTTCGGTTGCTATTTTTGGCCAGCGCCAGGTGAGAGGCTTATTGGCGTTGCTTTCTGTTTTTTGTTTTATATTTTTCTAATTCTAAATTTTAAAAGTCGAGCGCCTCGGGTGCGTGCTATTTGTTGCTCTTATCATTATTAATTGTTCTTTTTGCCGATTCACTCCATGTCGAATGGCTTTCAGTTTGCTCAATCGGTTTTTAAGTGGAATAATTTAATTAAATTATTTGGGCAAACAATGTGGGTTTACTTCACAATTTGCTCTGGCTGCCTTAAGTCAAAAAGTTGAATGGTTTTTGAGACAGTTTCGGGCTTAAAATTACCAGAGTTTTGTATACAGTGGTAATGCTAATTTATTAAGATTTCTAAACTTCCTAACCAACTGCCGAAAACCCTGATGAATTTTGAATACGAAAAACAATAGAACTAGTTACGATAACTAATTCTATGCAAGTACCAAGCAACGCTCAACGAGGACGTGTCAAGGAAAAGGCAAAAAAAGTTTGTGGACGTGCGAGTACTCTACCTACTCCATACCCCACAGAGTACTCTAGGTACTCCACTCCACATCGCTCCAGTGCGGATGGATGGACGGCATATGTGTGGTATCCAGCGGTGCACGGCAGGTGTGATAAAAAGAACCCGAAAGAGACAATTGCGGCGTGAACTACCCGCTGGCCAGGGGAATGGCAATGGAAGATAGCACGCATAATTCAAACGAGCTCAAAGTCAAACAACGTGATAAGCAATTCACAAACACTGGCCGAAAAGTCGAATGGGAAAAACTGTGTAAACTGAAGCTGAAACTCATTGAATTTGGATCATTTCAATTTATTGGTAAATGGGATTTGCTTTAAGTAATTTCGGTATTTTGGTACTTAGTACAACACTCTTCTATCCGTTTTTCTTAATCATTGCAATCACATTTGCTTGAAATAAAGCACATTTTCTAAAGATAGTTTCCGATAGCATGGCCAAATGTGCGATTATCACAGTTTTATTCGCAGTGTATTCAAAGACCGAGAGACCGACTAACTGACTGACTGACTGACTGACTGGCAGTCCAAGTGTCTGCTGTCTACTTTTCGTCTGTGGGCCTCTTCAGCACCTGAGCACTTTAAAGTTCAAATCTTTTGACACACTGGGAGCTCAGTTGGCGGATGCTAATAACATACGACTTGACACAAAGAGGCTTTTGCAGCAGACACACACAGAAACTCAGAGACATTCACTGGAAGCCAACCGGTTGCCAACTGGAGGGGCTCTCAAAGGCTCGGGCCATGGCGTTTCCCCATTAAAGGTTAAGCGCGACCCAGCCGATCCGGGTGGACTTTTAAGGTGCGTCTATAGCCGTCCTGTTGCTCGAAACGCCAAAAATGGCAATTTCCATATAAAACTTATGCGAAGCCGGCAAACTTACAAACATCCGACGACCGCAAGAGTCAAAGTACGACTGTGGAGGTTCTTCAGTGCCAGTGACTGCCCCGACTGTTTTTTAACTGCACTGCGACAAAAAAAGATTCTAAGAATGCGTACTGGGAGCTTAATTTTAATCAAATGTTTGCCTTTTGCATTGCTTTATCATAATGAAGAACATTTTGCATTGCAAAGATTTAATGAATACAGAAATGTAAAAAAAAATTTTTTAATGTGTCGTGTTTAAAAATATTATGGCTTACACAATAAAAAAAAATGTTGCTTCATTTGGTTTCATCGAATTATTGCTACTTTTTCAATCTTTCCCCTAACTTTAAATGGTATTTTATATATGAGTATTGGTATAATGAGCTGTGAATAAAAACCAAATAGAATAATTCGATGATATTATTGACTTAGGCTTGGACCTTTTCCAGTGCCATCGGCTTGTAAGTTATTTTTTCGTTCACAGACATCTACGAATTGAAAAAGAATGCCAGAGTAGCGTCAATAAATTTGGCCTGGAAGCTTAGAGCCTGGCTTGGATTCCATTTCCACGAAAAAAGGTTCTGGAATGACAGCCGCTTTAAAGGTGTGCGTGATGTTCTTTTTGATCCAACACAGTCAGCAATAGCAAGTATTACAAACCCTAATTGATCCCATTGATTGAGTTTTTAGACCTGATCGCTTGTAGACACATTCGTAAAATGCAAATTCACATCGCGACTGACATTTGCATATGCTAACAATTAATTTTCTGTCACCTAGGTAATCAAAATAAAACATTTTCCAATTAATCCCACATTTTATAATTTGTAAGATTAACATTTTTATAAGCTCTGCCTCCACCTGAGCAAACGCAAGCACGAAAGACCTTAACAGGCATTTAAAATGTAGAAGTACAAGATTAGATATCTTTTGTATTAATTAAAATAATTATCAATTAGAATAAACGCTCAGACCACCCACACTTAGTGTTTTACTATCAAAGATGTGTCTTTGCATACATACATATATGTATATATATATATATTTATAGCTAATCTGTTATCCCGCCACTTCAGCTTTAATATATTAAAATATTTTCCTCAATAAACTGCAATTACTTGAAGTTGCAAATTGAGTAAACTAATTCCACTTCAACACGCACGGCTAAATCACAATTATCTGATGCCAATCTACACGATATACTGTATTGAGTTGTCAGTGCCACTAGACGTGAGGATATTGGCTGCATTTGGAAAATCCGAATCTGGAAAATCTGGCCATAGATCGCAAATAAATTTCAAAGTTCGCAACATACGTAAACCACGATCTTGATTTTGATAGACACGATTTATGGAGGCTTGCAGCTGCTGCAGCTTTTTACAGACTCCTTAATTGTTCGACTCAAACGGCAATTATTTATGGGACAGTTTCAACAGTGTAATTAATTAGCCACCTCTCTTTTCCCGTTTTCGGGCAGCTTTTCCGCGGAAATACTTTTTGGTTTGTGGAAAATCGCTTAAAGACCAACCGAACCGCTTTGCACGAGCTCCGTTTGAAAAATGAAACTGAAACCGGCAGCCGGCAACTCCAAAGCCGCAGAGCCCACAAAATCGTAACGAAAACTTGACTAACGAAGCCGCTTCGTGTATTTTACCCGAATGTATGAATTTTCCACGATGACGGCACGTCAGCACACCCTCGCAGAGTTTTCCATTTTCCGCTGCACTGCTGGGATACCCCTCCTCCAAACAACATAATTCCACCGACTAATGGCGTTTATGAGATAATCAGATGTGCATGTTCCAAGGCTGGGTAGCATATTTACCCTTGGAAACATGATCTCATATCAAGCACACTTTCCTCGACAGCTTCTTTTCACTGGGTTTGGGGAAAATATTTACTCAAAATTGGGAAAGGGCTTGCGTTCTAGTTTATCTCGCAGTAATCAGTATGTTGTTGTGGGTGTTGTTGGTCTTAGGCAAATCTTAACGATAAAAGGGTTTACCTGGCCACCCCAATACAGAGACTTTACATATTTATTTTTATTTAGTGTGTGCGTGTGCGAAATGTTAAGTGTGGTCAAATGTGTGGGTCTGATTTCTTTCATGCCTCTAGGCTTCATAAGCATCGGGAACTATTTCAACATTAGTGTAAGAAAGGAACTAAACAATTTGGAGTAAGATCATGGGTCCGGGACGATGTTAGCAATTGCAGGCGGGGCACACGGGCTTGTCCCCGTCGATGGTAAAAGTCTGCGAGGTTATAGGATTCTCGCATTTGTTGCACTGGAAGCAATTGCGATGCCACTTCACGTTCATGGCGAGCACCGCTGAGTCCGTTATAGGCTTCTCGCACTTGGCGCACCTGGCAGCAAAGAGGTTCTCGTAATCCTGTTTGCAATAGGGCTTGCCGTCGCGCTCATAGAACGTTTGACTGGCGAGCGGCTTCTTGCAGGCACCGCCGCAGCAAAAGCAAGCTTCGTGCCACCTCTCCCCCATGGCGCAGATGGTTTTTTCAAGGATCGGCTTCTTGCAGCCGGCACAGGTGTAGGTGTACCGCTCCACGAAGCACTTGTTGCACACTGGTTCTCCGCTCTGAACATTGAAGGTGGCATCCAGGATCTGCTCATCGCAGTGGTGGCACAGGAAGTGCTCCGGGTGCCACGTCTTGCCCAGGGCGGTGATCATACGCTTGGTGATGGCCTCCTGGCACTTGTGACACACAATGCTCTCAGTCATTTTGGCTTCTCGATTGGTAACTGCTAATAAAAAATGATTTTTAATGCGCATTACCAAGGGATTGTTCAATTACTCTTTTTTGATTGAATTGCTCGTATATATCGTAAATTGAGGTTAAAATACAAAATGTACAAAACAGGGCAGCTATCGATTATTTTATTGAAAGAAACAACGGAAGATGGCTATGGAACGATAAACACTGGGCAACGCAAATATTAATGAGACAAATTATAATTCTGTACTTATTTTAAGATTGGGTGTATTTCTTACTGGGTTTGTCGCCTGTTTCACTACTTCCTCTTTTCGCAGTGTGTTTTTCCTAGTTCGTAATTGTACTGTTCTCATATATCAAAACAGTTGTCACAGGGCCACCGTTGTTACTTTACTTTCTATTAGATGTTTCACACAAAATGGGAGCACAACAACAAGCAATAACGGGTATAATAAGGGTATACTAGATTCGTTAAAAAGTATGTAACAGGCAGAAGGAAGCGTTTCCGAACATACAAAGTATATATATTCTTGATCAGGATCAATTGCCGAGTCGATCTAGCCATGCCCGTCTGTTCGTATGAGATTCAGCATACAAATTCTAGAGACAACGATGCAGCGCAAGTTTGTTGGCCCATGCTGCCACGCCCACAAGCCGCAAAAAACGGCCACTCCCACACTTTTAAAAAAGTCTTGATATTTTTTTACATTTCATTTTTTATCAATTTGCAAAAAAACTTTTTGCCACGTCTACTCTAACGCCGTAAAACCGCCCATAACTGCTACGCTAACATTTTAGAAATTTTGAAAATTATTTCTTCATAATTCCATAACTTTTTGCCACGCCCTAAAACCGCACTAAATTGCTACGCCTACACTTTTGAAAACTGTTGATATTTTTATTAGTCTTGGAAATTCCTATCGATTTGCCAAAAAAAACTTTCTGCCACGCCCACTCAAACGCCCTAAAGCCAAAAACTGCCACGCACTTTTGAAAAATGTTTAGATTTTTCTTCGTTTTATTGTTTGTCTTGGCAATTTTTATATGTATACCAAAAGCACTGTGGACACGCCACTCCTTTCACCTTAAAAACTCCCAAAACAGTAACGCCCACATTTTTAAACAATTTTTACTCATTTTTTTCTATCGATATCCCAGAAAAATTATTAAATTTCGCTTTTGCATTCACACCAGCTGAGTAACCGTTATCTGATAGTCGGGGAACTCGTATGTAAAATTCTATCTTGTTCTTAATTTTTTTGTATTAATTCCATATTTATCTAGATTACACATCTGCGTAACCGATTCGTGACTACGCCAAGAGACGGCCACCACTTCATATCGAGAAGAATCGATAAGGCAGTTGTACTGCGATCTTAACGGAAAGATTTTTTAAAGCTCTTCAATTTTTGTTTTTAAAATTAAATAATTCATTATTTAAAGTGCTGCCAAAAGCTTGTTATTTAACGAAAGGCTGCAACATATTGGAAAGGGCTTGCTCGACCTTATCTCACAGTAATCAGAATGTTATTTTGGGTGACCAACACCACTAAGGCAAATCTTAGGGTATACCTGTCTACCCCAATACAGAGACTTAACATATTTGTTTTTTATTTTTATTTAGTGTTTGTGTGTGTATTAAGTTTGTGTGTTAAATGTGTAAGTCTGTTTTCTTGCATGCCTCTAGGCTTACTAAGCTTCGGGAACTATTTCAACATTATTGTAAGCAAGCAAATGAACAATTTGGAGGAAGAGCAAGGATGCACCATGGTTATCCGGGACGATGTTAGCAATTGCAGGCGGGGCACACGGGCTTGTCCCCGTCGATGGTGAAAGTCTGCGAGGTTATAGGATTCTCGCACTTGTTGCACCGGAAGCAATCGCGATGCCACTTCACGTTCATGGCGAGCACCGCTGAGTCCGTTATAGGCTTCTCGCACTTGGCGCACCTGGCAGCAAAGAGGTCCTCGTAATCCTTTTTGCAATAGGGCTTGCCGTCGCGCTCATAGAACGTTTGATTGGCGAGCGGCTTTTTGCAGGCACCGCCGCAGCAAAAGCAATCTTCGTGCCAGCTCTCCCCCATGGCGCAGATGGTTTTTTCAAGGATCGGCTTCTTGCAGCCGGCACAGGTGTAGGTGTACCGCTCCACGAAGCACTTGTTGCACACTGGTTCTCCGCTCTGAACATTGAAGGTGGCATCCAGGATCTGCTCATCGCAGTGGTGGCACAGGAAGTGCTCCGGGTGCCACGTCTTGCCCAGGGCGGTGATCATACGCTTGGTGATGGCCTCCTGGCACTTGTGACACACAATGCTCTCAGTCATTTTGGCTTCTCGATTGGTAACTGCAAAAAAAAAATGTGTTTGTTAATACGCATGTACAAAACAGGGTTGCTATTGATTATCGATTTATTGAAAGAAACAATGAAAGCTGGATAGGCAACGCAAATATCAATGAGAGAAATTATAATTCTGTACTAATTTCAAGATGGGATGTATTTCTTACTGGGTTTGGCGCCTGTTTCACTACTTCCTCTTTCTTTTCGCAATGTTTTTTTCTGAATTCGTTATCGTACTCTTCTCATATATCAAAACAATTTTCACAGGGCCACCGTTTTTACTTTACTTTCTTCTAGATGGTTCACACAAAATGGGAGAACAAAAAGAAGCAATACGGACTTGGACAAAATTTTGATACTGTTTTTTTTTTTTTTTGAAAAATTTTGATGTTTTTATTCAAATAACTATAGAAAACGAAACGAATGAAAACGTATGAATTTAGCAAGACTCAAAAACTGAATGAGATATTCGATGGAAACGCTGGGGGTATGTTTTGACATCTAGAAAATGTACAAGCATCGCCTACTGGACTGTAAAGTATTTGATTTTCCTTTCTAGGCTTTCTATGTTACTGTGACTACTGTTTAAATTTGTATCAAAAGGTTAATTGCCTAAATAGATGGCAATATGCTTGTGATTTCTTTAACATAATTTTATCTCCTTACCGAAAGTTATAAACATACTTTAGTCACTTATACATATTCGAGTATAAGAATTAGTCACACCAAAAACCATTAATAAATGGGTAAAAGGATAATAATAAGGGAGGTCTTCCACTTTCAAGGGTGATTTCTCCAAGCAAAGGGGCGGCATTTCCTTGAAGGCGCTGCTAGAATGTTTCCCAATTTATTATACAAAATTTAATTAAAGCAAAAATCCTGCGAAACTTCCGCATAGCCGGCAATTAACAAGGGCTGGGGTGGTGGCTACTCCTTTAAAGGACTCATCCACCCAAACGACTCGCCAGAAGGGTCGTCGTTGCCTCTTTCATCGTGGATCATGCACTTCGAAAAAATGAATTCGCTGAAAGAAATATTACTAAAACATCCAATTATTAAAAAAACAAGAGAAACAAGTTGTTTGGCAAGTCGAAATATGAAAATATTATATCGAAAGGTTTCTCAAAAATGTGGGCGTGGCAAAAAGTTTTTATGCAAATTGATAGAAAATAAAAATATAAAAAATGAAAAAATATCAACACGTTTTTCAAAAGTGTGGGAGTGACAGTTTTGTGCGGTATGTAGGCGTTAGAATGGGCGTGGCAACATGGGCCAAAAACTTGTCTCTTAAATCTGTGTGCTGAATCTCATCCTTCTATCATTTATAGTTCCTGAGATCTCGACGTTCATACGTACAGACGGACATGGCTACATCGACTCCACTATTGATTTTGATCAAGAATATATATACTTTGTAAGGTTGGAAACGCTTCCTTCTGCCTGTTACATACTTTTCAACGAGTCTAGTATACCCTTTTACTCTACGAGTAACTTGTGTAATAAAATTGAAAGTATTCTATACAGTCTTAGCTACTTTCGTGTTTCTGTATGAGTTTTTTTAAAAGTGTGAGCTGAGTAGGTCTGTATTAACTTATTCAAAATGATTTAGAGAATTATTGAATAATATATCGTGGAGTAATTACCCACAAACCCTGAACTATTGTATAACTTAAGTATAAGTTTTTTCGTGTGCCTGTGGAACATCTTTTGTTCCCTATTGAAGGCCACTCGGTGGAGCACAGCAATGTGTGCGGTCGCTACGCAACGGGGGTGGGGGTGTGGAGCTCCTGGTGGCGCTCGGGAGTCATCGGCGGAGGACATGTCACAATTTGGTTTGCGCTTTGATGCGGTGCATGGAATTTGAAATTGCAGCACCAGTCGGACGGGCGAGCTAGTTGTGTAAGTCGGATGGGAATTTGTGTCAGGCGTCTGTCTGCGTATGCCAAAGAGTGCTCGTATGCCATCCACATCCTCATCCAAATACAGATCCAAATTCCCAGCCCCGAATATAGGTTGAGCTGCTCGTAATTATTTATATTGAGTACTACTAAGAATTTCCCATGTTTAACCGATAATTGCATCCAGTTCGCGCACTTTCTAATTGCGCAGAGTGGCGCAACATTATATTTTGGCACGTTTGTGGGACAAGTTCAAAGAGTTGCTCCTTTGGGGCCACATAAATATGTCCTTCAAGCCAACTCGTAATTGCAAACGCTCTTGCATGACCCACAATAATTTATTTGGGTTTCTCAACTGCACTCGGGTGGTTTTATTCGTGTGAGTACATTTAATTAGTCGCAAGATTAGATTAGGCCAAAAGAGGAATGAGCCGAAAAAATCCACAAAAATGGCACCTAGTTCATAATGCCGTTAGTAGTCAGAAGATTTTGTGACTAGAATATGTTGCTTTTGTGGAGATAAACAATACGTGAGTTAATGGGTAATTTGGGCAACTCCGGTTATAGCTTTTAAATTAGCTGCATAATTTTGGCAGTTCCTTGGATTGTGTTAAAGCACAAATAATTTATGAAACGACACTTGTAATAAGGATCACTAGACGAATCGATCTGGACACCGCCGTCTTTATGACCGATTGAACGTTGAGATCTTGGGAGCAATAATACTCTAGCAGGGAATCAGATAGAAGAGGAAATCGAGTATAGCGTTCTCTCTTGTTTACTAGATTCGTAGAAAAGTATGTAACAGGCAGAAGGAAGCGTTAAAGTACATATGTATGTATGTATCTTTTGATAAGGATCTATAACCTAGTCGATCTGGTCATGTCCGTCTGTCCATATGAGCGTCGAGATCTCAGGAACTATAAAAGCTAGAAGGATGAGATTCATTTATACACAATTGTATTAGTTGCTTAAATTTCTATCGATTTGCAAACCATATTTTTTCCACGCCCACTCTAACCCCTTAAAGCCGGCAAACCGGTCACGCCTACACTTTTGCCATTTTTTTTCCTCATATTATTCTCCAATATCTATCGATATCCCAGAAAAATGATTAAATTTTGCGTTCGCATTCACACTGGCTGAGAAACGGGTAATGGGGAACTCGACTATTAAATTCTCTCTTGTTTTTTGTTGGGCACGCTTACTTGCTTCCTCCGAAAGCCGTTATATCAGCATACCGTGCAATGGTTGGGCGTGTTGGTACTCATGTTACATAGGTACGATTACTTGTTGTATGTATGTCATTCCTGTTTGTTATGCAACTTATTTTGGTTTTCCCAAGAAGGATTCGAAACAGCGACGTCTCTTGCATATGAATTTATGTACATATGTACATTTGATACTTAGGTACATAGGTACATACATATTTATCAGCGGACATATGTCGGTGCTGACCGCCGATGACCAAGAACTGTCATTGATGTACAAAATTAGCGCACCCACAGGAACGTAGGAATATTTACAAAAATTGCCTTCAATTAAAACTCAAATATATTTTTTTTTACCACAAATAGACTTAAAAAGTTTTCTGATGCAGCGATACGTACATACATATGTACATATTTAAGTGAGACAACTATATAGCATTGGTTTCAGGACGTATAGTTTGTCTTAAAGCTCACAACTTTGAGTTCCCGTGGAACATGGCTAATGTATGTTTGTTTGAATTTAAATCAAAATAGGAAACGTATGTATAATTGTAACGTTCAAACCGTAACAAGAGGAGGAGCAGGTCAGATGACAGAAACGGAGTTGCAATCAATTACGCGACGATTTAATTATGCATCCGGGGAACATACAGGACACAGGATACATGTACGAGACACACGGCGCATTGAACTTTGATTTGGGCCAGGACCGCAGCCCCATTAAAAGTCAGTTGGCCAAATGGGATTTGAGTTCATTGATAATTGAAATCATTTATACACAATTATTTACCGAGGTATAAAGAGTAGTATCTTATAACATATAAAAAGAGGGTTCGCAATGTGTTTCTCCATATCTTCGGTTACATATTCAGGAGAAAACGCCAGGTTCCTCAACTGTTAGATATCCGTTATGCGTCTTTTCGGAGAGCGAGGGAGAATTTTAAAGATGTTGGCAAGACGTGGACAAAGTGTAGTGGGCACCGCTACTTTTCTCGGTTCCTCTCAACACAATTAAAGTTGTTTAGAATGCACAGAGCAAAACAAACTGCATGGGTCGCTCTCTTGGGATCTCTGAATCTCGCACGCCTTTAAATATAGCATAGCTCTGCTTCCGTTCTGGTTTCTATGTCGGCTATTACTCATTGCACTTGCATTGCAGGCCTCGAACATCACAGTTGCAAAGTGGGCACAATTTTGTCGTTTTCGGCTTTACATCATCAGCACAGAAACCTTTTGGCCAGTTTAATTCCATGGATATCTAGAAGCTATATGTAATGTATTCTCTATTCCTCACTCACTTTCTTCTGATCGCGTTGCCAGTCCTCGCAGACATAGACAGAAGTCAGTTTATGGTGGGTAAGTGCTTCCAACTAGTTCACAGTCCCGACCTCTTGGGATCCGGATCGCTACAGTTTGCCTATTCTGTAGGTAGCATCTTCACATCAGACAAAGATGAGTCGGAAATCGCATTCCGAACAGCGGTAGACCGTGCAAACATATTGGAGCGGAACGTAGAGTTGGTTCCAATTGTGGTGTATGCTAACACCGATGATAGTTTCATCATGGAAAAAATGGGTAAGTCTTGAGGACTGTTAGACGGTACTCATCATTGCCGTTTAATTAAAGCTA
Source organism: Drosophila melanogaster (assembly GCF_000001215.4). NCBI lineage: Eukaryota > Metazoa > Arthropoda > Insecta > Diptera > Drosophilidae > Drosophila > Drosophila melanogaster. The sequence continues at coordinate 21,207,005 of NT_033779.5, forward strand.
TATGCTTGTGATTTTCAAAAAACGGCTAACTAGTTTTCGCTCTTTTATAATAATGACAAACTGTTGATTCTATTAATACATCACACATTTTTAGTTTGCAATTTGATTTCCCAAGGAGTAATCGCCATTTTTGGACCCAGCACAGGCAGCAGTTCAGGTGAGTATTAAGCAATTAAAAATATTGAAATTAATGTAATGCGCCTTCCCTAATGCAGACATAATTGCCTCAATATGCGACACACTCGATATTCCGCACATAGTATATGACTGGATACCCAATGAATCTATCCCAGATCGGGAACACTCTACAATGACTCTTAATGTTCATCCCGATAACCTCTTGTTGTCCCAGGGGCTGGCGGAGATTGTGCAGAGCTTTGCCTGGCGTAGCTTTACAGTTGTCTATGAGACTGACAAGGGTAACTTCTAAGCGAGGATCGGCGGAAGAAATTCTAATTTTTCTGACCACTTAGAGCTTCAACAACTTCAGGATATTTTGCAAGTCGGTGAGCCCATCAGCAATCCAACCACAGTAAAACAACTGGGGCCGGGTGACGACCACCGGCCTTTTTTAAAGGAAATCAAACTCTCTACCGATAACTGCCTCATCCTACATTGTGCCCCCGACAATTTATTAAAAATATTGCAACAGGCAAATGAGCTAAAAATGTTGGGCGAGTATCAGGTTCGTATTCTACAAATGAGCAAAAGTGTTAATACTTAACGACGTTTTATACCTTAAGAGCGTTTTCATACCACTCCTGGACACCCATTCCATCGATTTTGGTGAACTTTCCGGGGTCGAGGCCAACATAACTACGGTTCGACTAATGGATCCATCCGATTTTCACGTGAAAAATGTAGTGCACGACTGGGAAGAACGCGAAAAACGGGAGGGACGCTACTTTAAAGTCGACCCAAATAGAGTCAAATCCCAAATGATTCTGCTCAATGACGCCGTTTGGCTCTTTTCTAAGGGACTTACCGAACTCGGAATTTTCGAGGAGCTCACCGCTCCCGATCTAGAATGTAGGCGAAAAAAACCGTGGCCATTTGGTAAACGCATTATTGAGTTCATAAAGGCGGTAAGATCTTTTGAAAATTTATATTTTTCTTAAAGACAAAAACCAAACCAAAATTATTCAAACTATCCAGGTGAACTAGCGACCTAGTCATTTCTTTGGTACCCGACCATGTTTAAGATACAAAACCAAGATACATAGATCAATGCCTTGGAAGCATTATAAACCGGTACTTGTAAGATGAAAGTATATTCTAGATACTATGAAAAGTATGTTAGAGGTTTAAGGGAGCGTTTCCGAGCCTGTAAAGTATATATTGTATATTCTTTATCAGGATCGATCTGGCCATGTCCGTCTGTCCGTATGAACGTCGAGATCTCAGGTAGTTCAGGTAGTAAAGCTAGTTAAGATAAAGCATCCAGATTTTAGAGACGTAGACGCAGAGAAAGTTTTTTACTGATGTTCCCATGCCAACACAAACGCTCAGAAGCTGCCACGCCCACACTTATGAGAAATGTTTTAATTTTTTCGTTTTATTTTTTTTTCTTGCCAAATTCTATCAGTATCAGCATGTTTGCTCACCAATTAGTTTGTGCCCACGTCCAGTTTTTGAGATATGAAATTTCGAAAAAGTTGGAAAAAAACTAAGTTTAACTATGACGAAAAAACATGGGCAAAAAATGGGCAAACGATTCCAGCTTTCAAGTTTAAAAAATTGGATTTTTCAGAACCCAGCTTCTTTGAGCTAATTTTTATCGTGGCATATCGATGTTGGAATTTTTCGTTCGCCTCCACTAGCTTCCAGCTGAGTAACGGGTATCTGATAGTCGGACAACTCGACTATAGCTTACTTTCTTGTTTTCTTAGCTTGCGAAGCTTTATATCATAATTTATTATCAAGAGATTTTCATAGCGGTCCGAGGAGACTTCGACGGGACGAATTGACTTTAATGAGAATGGACAAAGAAGTTTTTTCACCCTGCGTTTTATGGAATTAAACTCTGATGGCTTTTTGGATTTAGCCACTTGGGATCCAGTGAACGGATTGGATGTGCTTAATGACGACGAAGAGAGCGAGAAGAGAGTTGGCCAGAAGCTGTCGAACAAAACATTTATTGTATCCTCACGCCTGGGAGCCCCATTCCTTACACTCCGAGAGCCCCAGGAAGGTGAAATCCTGACGGGGAATTCCCGTTACGAGGGATACTCTATAGACTTAATCAACGAAATTGCCAAAATGCTGAACTTTAAGTTCGAATTCCGAATGTCCCCCGACGGAAAGTACGGTGCTCTAAATAAGGTGACCCAGACCTGGGATGGCATAGTGAGGCAACTGATTGATGGGGTATGTTAAATAATAGTGTAGTAATAGGGATTATATAAATATATAGATCAGTAACACAAACCGAGTCGATCTGGACATGTCCGTATGAACGGCGAGATCAATTAAAGCTGGAAAAGTGATGTCAAGCATGAAGATTTTAGTGAAGCCCACGCTGTGCACTCTTATGCCCACAACGTCCAAAACGGTTTACTCACTTTTTGGTTTTCTTTTTTTTATCATTTGATTTCGACACATCCACTGTAATCGCTGTCCTAAGAACAAAATTTTTACATGTTTTGATTTTGTTTTTTGCCAGTGTCTCTTGTTATCTCTTTTTTTCCTTTTAGAATGCTGACCTTGGAATCTGCGATTTGACAATGACGTCATCCCGACGTCAGGCAGTTGACTTTACACCTCCATTCATGACCCTAGGAATCAGCATACTGTTTTCGAAGCCTCCCACACCACCCACTGACTTGTTTTCGTTTTTATCTCCATTCTCCTTGGATGTGTGGATCTACATGGGCTCCGCATATCTCTTTATTTCCCTTCTTTTGTTCGCATTGGCTCGGATGGCGCCCGACGACTGGGAAAACCCTCATCCCTGCAAGGAACCCGAAGAAGTGGAGAACATATGGTCGATTATGAACACTACATGGCTCTCGATAGGCTCATTGATGGGGCAAGGCTGTGACATTCTGCCGAAGTAAGAGGGTATTATATAGGTATTATTTTGTGTTACAGATCAATTATTTTCCAGAGCTGCCTCAACTCGGTTGGTCACTGGAATGTGGTGGTTCTTCGCTCTAATGATGCTGAATTCCTACACGGCTAATCTGGCTGCCTTTCTAACCAATTCTCGGCAGGCGAACTCCATCAACAGTGCCGAGGATCTGGCTGCACAAAGTAAAATTAAATACGGTGCTATGGCTGGTGGTTCCACAATGGGGTTCTTTCGGGACTCGAACTTTAGCACTTACCAGAAGATGTGGACCGCCATGGAAAGCGCCAGTCCTTCAGTTTTCACAAAAACCAACGACGAGGGCGTCGAGAGGGTACAAAAAGGCAAGAATTTATACGCCTTTTTAATGGAGTCCACCACATTGGAGTACAATGTGGAACGAAAGTGCGACCTGGTGCAGATCGGTGGCTGGCTAGACTACAAGAGCTATGGCATAGCAATGCCCTTCAGTAAGTGTAGACGATGCCCTAATATGGTTTTAAGATAAATTAATATTCCATCTATATAAATTTCTCACTCACTTACTTGGGATCTTGGCACAAAGCAGCTCCACTGCTTGCCAGGTTACACAAGTCCAATGGCCTGATGGCACTTTGCCCTTTTTAGGCATTGATGCGTCCCTAAAGATTGCAAGTTCGGTCCGTAGCTGTACCGAGCTGCTGTTCCAATCCTCAAATCTTTTATTCAAAATATTGCCCAAGACTTAATAGTTTCTTTCAGATTCTCCGTATCGCAAACAGATCAGTGCGGCAGTGCTGAAGTTGGGCGAACTTGGACAGCTGGCGGAACTAAAGCGAAAGTGGTGGAAGGAGATGCACGGCGGCGGGAACTGCGAAAAGAGCGACGAAGATGGGGGAGACACGCCAGAGCTTGGATTGGAAAACGTGGGTGGAGTCTTCCTGGTGCTTGGTCTCGGCTTGCTTTCAGCAATGGTTTTGGGATGCACGGAATTTCTATGGAACGTGAAATCGGTAGCAATTGAAGAAAAGGTAGTTGATATAACAATTCTTATACCCGTTTTTAATTCTACTATGCTGAAAGGATTCATTTTGACTTTGGGACAAATTCAATAGAACTCTTTTATTTATGTGTAGATCTCGCTTAAGGAGGCTTTTAAATCAGAGGCTTTGTTTGCGGCTAGAATATGGATAACCACTAAACCTGTACATACAAGTTCTGAGTCTGGAAGCTCAAATTCGTCTAGTTCCTCGTCAAGCCGCTCCAAGCATTCTTTCAAGTCGCAGGGATTGTCAATGAAAAGCCTTAAAAGCTCAGGATATCAGGACGTAGAAGCTTCAGTCCACAGCAAACTAAAAAAAATCGGTTCCATGTTCTCACTAAAGTCACAGAAGACAGTCACTCCACCTCCAGAGATAGGCTGGAAACTGGACAAGTCAACACAAATCGATGTAGTTCCAACATCTGATGTAGATCAAGAATTGATACCGGAGGTAGAACCACATCTACCACATCGGCACCATCATCACCATCATCATCGCCATCATCATCACCATCATCAACCCGATCAGGAACATGATAGGAATCCCTCGCCTCCTGAGTAATAATTTTGTAAAAGAATTTTACCCTCGGATCAAGAATTGTTTCAGAGCGTACTTTTTTTTTAAATTCTTAGCTACTTGATGTATAAATTCCAATTCCTCAATTAAGAAATTCTTTTGTGTCGCCACCCAATATTGACAAAATAAATAAAACCAATTAAAAGCGGAAGCTATTCACCATGTTATGCTTTAAAATACTCTGCCTGAAATGCGATCACAAAGTACAACATAAATAAAATAAATTATTTGGCCCGAATATGCGTGGAAGCAATAGTTATATAGTATAGTATAGTATGTAGTAAACTATATATTTTTTTATGGCAGTCGCATTCGGCACCGCACGCTAAAATTTCAATATCAAAGTTGGACAGAATTTTCTGCTTTTGGATGATTCAGTAAAATCTGGGTGTCTAATCTTTGCTTTTCAGCTTTTGTAGTTCCCGAAATATTCTCGTCCATACGGACGGACAGACAGCCAGACATGACTAGATTAACTTGGCTAGTGATCCTGATCATATCTAAACACAGTTCAAAATTAAACTATTTTAATAAGGCGACCCAAAGCTTTCCATGTCCCAATTCTATATTTGAGTTCGCTAAGTTCTAAAAATATTTATACCGATAAGTTCTTTCCTATATACCTAAAAAAATCAATGTGCTTAAAAACATTAAAGGTGAGACTTTTATTATTCGTTTGATTTTAAACATTTTTAGGTTTTTTTAATTTTTAAAATCTTTTTTGGCTTTCATTAATTTTTTTGTTTATTTTATTTACGTAAATGAATAATTCCATTACACTGATAAGTATTTTCGTAATGTTTCGGATTGCAAATTTCATTTAAAGTTGTTGTTGTCCTATTTAAATTATATTTAATTTTTAAATTAAATACATAGGATGTTTACCTAAATAATTATGTAAGATATTATTTGCTTATTAATTAATAACTATAATATAATATTTTTGCACACCTCTGTTAATTTATTGCAAAGCTAGTTGAATATGTTTTTAAGGTACATCATTTGCTTTTTTGTTCCGTTTTTGAGCTTCTACCGCACAATTTTATTATGTAATTTTATACACTTATACCTACGTTTCTAAAGGATACAGAGTTTGATTTAGTGCCTAAGGTTTAGGGCAAAAATAAACTAACACAAGAATATCTAGATTTTTATGTGAAATTCTTTTAGGTACATTTCTATATACATACATACATCCATAGATGTACATTTTAAGGGATGCTTCATATAAAATAAAATACTTTTCAAACGAGTATTTTCGCTTAATATAGAAAGTTTCGGTAGATATAAATAACGATTGTTTGGGGCGTCTTGGCTAAGGTGAATTAACTAATGTTGCTTAAAAATTCTGCTGTCTATTATCTCGAACCATATCCTTGATGTTACGGTTACGTAGTCAATCCTTAGCGGTAATTGCCACTGGAGGAAATTGTCGCTCATCGTAGAGCTTTGTTGGAGTGTCGATGGCATCGCAAAGCTTGCGAAACTTGGCAGAATCTACGGATAAGGCCTAGTTAGAAAAACTTATTCAACAAATATAAATGTTTGCTCACCAGACATTGCATCTGCCTGGTCACCTTTCAGGATGCTTGCATAGCTGTTGTCTTGCATCGGATCCGGATTCTCGATGAGCACACTAGCCGCACAGCTCTTTAGCATCGTAAGCGAAGGCTGCGTCACAGTTGACGGATTCGAAGGCTTAGTCTGCGACCTTTGCACGCTTTCGCTCAGCTCAAGCTCTATTACATCCTCCAGGGCTCCGCGCAAGTCGTGGACAGACATCAGTTTACAGGGACCACCCCGTTCCGCAGGAAACTCGTGCACGTACAGGAATCCGTCCTCGCACGCAATCAGCAGACGTGGCTCCTTCTGAACACGGGTCAGGGCACAGATGTGCTTTAGGCCGCCCTGAGCCAGCTGCACCGTAGCAAAGGATCGGTCCTGAGCTAATACTTCGCTGACTTGCGTGGGCAGCAGCAAAGATGACACAGCCTTGGAAAACATTCCGCCCCAGGAAGCGACAGGTCTACAGCTCTCCTCTGCTGCTGTGGATGCCACTGCTTCCTTGGCAGAATTTTCGGACTTGGCAGCTACATCGGCTACAATAAAAAAGCATCATTGTATTATATGAAAATAATAATAATAAATAATATTGCTTCACTACCCACAGACGTTCAGAAAGTTCAAGAAAGTACTCAAGATAATACATTAAGGTAAGCAAAGCCAAAGCTTGGCCAACATACTCACCTATCGCTTTCAGCTCAACCGTCTCCACTGCCCGCGTATCGATCTTGAAAACGTGGACGGTCTCCGTGTTGGAGGAGGCGCAGAGGAAGTCTCCACTGGCCGAGAAGACCAGTGAGGCAATGCGGACACAGCTGACGCCCCTCCGGAATTCCTGCACCCGCTGGCCATTTTTTACACAAAAGACCCGGATGACGGTCCCGCGCTCGGAGGCGGTGGCCAGCAGAGCTCCGCTGGGCGAGAAAGCGAGAGCTGAGAGGGACGTGTCGTGGGCCCTGATGGTCATGCCCGTGCGCAGCTTGCTGGCGTTAAAGATGCGCAGCTCGCCGCTCGTTTGGCAGACTGGGAAGGCCAGGTGCGAGTTGAGGGAGAGGGCGCATAGACCCTGCTCGTTGGGAGCGATGTTCTCGATGGAGTGCAGGATCTTCATGTCGCGGATGTCGTGGATGTGTATGCTCTCCGCCAGGCAGACGATCAGGCGTTGGCGGTTCATGCGGACGCACAGGATCTCCGACGGGTAAAAGCAGTTACAGATGTCCTGCTTCTTCTTAAAGTGCAGCATCTTGAGGCAGTTGGGCTTCTGGGCGGTGACCAGCACTACTAGTGAGCTGTTGAACAGGCGCTCCACGATTCGGATTTGCTCCGTGTTGTCCTTGGCGAATATCTCCTCCACCTTGTCCTGGCTAGAAATCGAGAACAGGCGTAGACCCGTGGGGCTCAGCACGGACAGGGAACTGTCGGAACACACAGAACATCAATAAGAGTTGATGAATACGGCAAATTAAGTAAGGCATTTGAGAAGTTGCAAAGCATTGCATTTTCCTAGGATGAAAACTCGTGACCATCAGTTGTTTTTTAAAAAGTACATATATGCTGCTAACTGTTCTATTAGTTGTGAATTTATAACGATTTGTTTCACGCTATTTCTTTTTTGTAAGGGCGTGGCATTTGCTTTTTAACTTTTAGAAATGTTCCTTTGCAGACAATTTTTTGTATCCAAATAAGACTATCTCTCAATACAAAACAGAAGTATAAACATAAGCTCAGCTCATGCACATTTTCATCCTACGACTACTAAAATTCTAACGATAAAATAAGACAACCGTCATATTAATTATTTAATTAGCCCTCTCGGGCTTCCAAAAATTGCCGTAGTGGACGGTATTTCACGTCCCCATGGCGGGGTATTGGTTAAAGTTTTCAACTAGCAATAACCGCACCTCAGGAGGACTTCATTGGTTACGGTATTGCCACTGCGCAAAGATAACTAACCTCTGCCATTTTTACCATATACCATGCCGGCGCTGCCAGAAGCAGTTGGGAATTATATGCGCACACGCAGGCGAAAGCAACGAATTTGCACACTGCCAAAAGGTGCAGCATGCTTTTGGGCTCGGGCTCCATAGTTCTGTTACTTTTGATACTTTTGATAAGGCTGCCGGTGCAGGCACTTTGGGGAGGCTCTTAGAGGGTGGGTTTCGCACAGTAGCCGTTGCCCAAACGAATTAAGTACATTTGGTCGTAGACTACTTTGAATTTAATTGTGGCTTGTACCAAAATTGATTGTTCAAGAAAAACCAAAAAAACTTTTCGTGTTCTAGTTATTACTCGTAGAGTAAAATGGTATACTACTACAAGAGTGTGTAACAAGTAGAAATAAGCGTTTCCGACCATATAAAGTATACATTATTGATCAGAATGATTATAAGGCCATATTGCTTTAATTGATAAACCCGAATTGTAGTTTTGAAGCAAGGATGTTCACCGACTTCCTTCGTACCTGTCCAAAATTTGTGTGTAACCTTATAAACCTAATTTTGTCTTGGACGCTATTATTCAAGCGATTTACGCTTTACGCCTTCTTTCAGGACAATTATTGAATCTTATCCAATTTCAAATATTAAAACATTTCAGTGTTGATTTATAATTAATTTTGATGAAACTAAAGAGACAATACTAGGTTTGTTGTCAATTGTTCCTCCGGGAAACTTATTAATTATTTGTTTACCTTATCGGAAAGGCTTTATATTAAGTAAATGCATGCAATAATGTTTCAGAAATTCGTAAGTACATGAATAAATCGTGTCTTTGAATGGACGTATTTTATTATTTGAAATTAATCTGTCCAAATTGCATAACTATTTGACTAAAAATTAATATAATAATATTTTGTAAATCATCTCATCATTTAAAATGCTACCGCTAATGGTCCAGCTAGAATTAAATTTGTAAACTGTTGCCTTGAATTCAATAGCCTTACTTATTTCCCAATTTTTTTATTCTGCCCATTTTCTAAATAAAATTAATCTTGAGATCAATCTTTGAACATATTCGAGATGCGCCGTTCCACTTTGTAATAATGGTAAATATTTTTTCCACATTTTATTCCCGTTCTCAGAGGAGGTCGCTTGGCGACAACTGTGATTCTCCCTCCGCCAGATAGATGTGCATGGCCTTGAAAAGCAGCGCTATTCCCAGTTGCTTTTTCTGTTTCATGGTCCAAGACTGAGCCGGCCCATAGTAGTCGCCGCGCTTTATATTGGTAAGGTGATTCAAGCCCAGAGCGTCTATAATGGAAGCTTCGCGTGTGTATGCATCAATTGGCAAGATGTTGTGAAAGACATGAAGACATACGACTCCACTGCCATGTTGCCAAATGTCCAGGATGCGCTCCAGCTTACGGCTTCCCATCTTTCCATCTCCCGGTGGAGGGGAGCGGAAAACATCTGGCTGTAGGGTGCGGAATCCGCCGCCGCGTTCCCTATTTGTCTTATCTTTTTCGCGCTTCTGGTGAAGGCGTGTGTGCTGCCGCATGGCATCGTAAAGGTGAGCGTACGGTCGCGAACATTTACCCTTGCCTATGTAAAAAATGGAGTCCAGAAAACGCTGCCAAACCCCGAACTTTTCGAGAAAAGCGCTCTCCCCAGGCAGATTCCGAGAAATGCGTGGATCAATCAACATGTAGATGAAGCTCTGTTTAAGGTGCCCCTCTCGCATGTTCTTTTTTGTCACCCCACACTGTGCGAAATGCGCTGCAGAGGTTGCTTCATGCGGCAAGTAATCATTGATCCTCGCAAAGTCCTCTGGCGACCGCAGCGTGCGATGAAGCTCTACCGAGTATCGGATCTGCGCATCCTGGGCGTGTTTTTGGGCGGCCAGCAGCGCCTCCGTATTGCGCTTGTATTTGATTAGCTGCTTGATGTACAGCCGCTTAGTTGTTTTGGTAATGGGACCCACCGGAGCCCCTAGCTGTGTCAACTCCCGGCGCAGGGCGTCCGTTTCGTAGTCAAGTGGCAGGGTATAATTAGTGCTCACGGAGCTTTCCAAATCGTGCTTCCTCTCTTTGGGAGTTTGCTCGACTGGCTCCCGCCTGTCCCTGTTTTGTAGGTATCTCGCTTCGTAGAAAACTAACCCATTCTCGTCGTCGGTGTGAACGTAGGCCTCCTTGATTTGCAGAAAGTACTCATCCTGGCGTGCTGAGCTCTCCGCCACGTCCACCTCGTCGCCCTGAGCTGTAAAGAAACTGTGCTCCGGTTCCGGCTCCACGACGACAGCCTGAGAGACTTGCTCCACTAGCATCTCGAACACCTGACGACCCGAGTTGGGTGCATCCTCTGTCAGATTCTTCGAATTGTCCTCGTCTCTGAGCTTTTTCTGCAGGTGCTCCTTATAGTTGAAGTCCTCCTGACTAATAGCATCATCCACCATCGCTTCCACATGCTCATCGTACTGATGGAACAGGGACTGGCGGGCGCGCGAGCGTTCCACCTTCTCACGCCAGCTTTCAATAAGAGTTCGCCGCTTTGGCTGACAAGGATCTTCCGGCTGGTTCTGCCGTTGGCTCTGGATGAGTTGGGTAAGGTGAGCTTCAGTGAGGGCAAACAGGTTCACAGACTCCTCATCGGGCAGGGGTGGAATGTCGGCGCACTCCACCTCCGTTGGCTCCGGAAACTTCGGCTGCGGTCGATGCCGCCTGTGAGTGATATTAATATAGTACGGGGAAGTTACATCGTGATTGTACCTAGGCTGATTGGGGGTTAGAGCGTCAACCACCTGGACTCGCTGTTGCTGCTTTTTCTGGATCTGCCTCTCGCGGAAGATGTGATCCCGGAGCAGCTGCAGCACCTCAAAGTGGCACTCTTCAATGGCGTAGTGAACTGGCAGCTTATTATCCTCATCAGCCAGGTCCGCGCAAGCTCCGCGCTCCAGCAGCATCCTAACCAGTTCCGTCCGCCCATAAATGCTAGCGATGTGCAGCGCCGTGGTCTGGCCGTCGCACAAGGCATTCACGTCGAGGTCGGGGCACTCGAGAAACCGCTCCAGGATTCGCTGGGCCAGTCCCCCGTTTCGCATGCCGCACACGTAGTGCAAGGGAGCCAGTCCTCGATCGCAGGGCACGATGCCAGCATTTATGCTGTTCCTCTCCAGCATCGACATTATATCAGCCTCGTTCTCGTCCTCCAGGGCGTCCAGGAGGGTCAGAGCCAGAAAGTTGGCGCGCTGCTCCATCGGCGTGCTCCCTGTATTGATTTTTACCCATGCACTCTCTCGCTCCTATTTCAAACTGCAATCAATTATCGCTTAATTCTCGCCTTTTCAATGTCAGCGGTGCCGCATTTCCAAGTGTGGCCAAACTCGCAGACCTGGCGAGGCTGCCAGATGTTCGCAGTCCTAGTTGGACATTGGTGGTGGCCCGTATTTTGAGCGCCACATTTCAAACCTGTTTTTTGTCTTCGCAAGCTGAGCTCTGCCAATTATTGCGATTGATTTTTGGCACATAGTTGGCTTGGAGCGCACGCTCCACGCGATAAGCTTACCACAGTAATGTGATCAGTGAGCGCAACACGTGTTGTTGCTATTTCTGACTATTTGTTCTCTTGGATCCCAAACTAGTTCCCGCCAAAGGCGTAACGACGCTAAAATGGGCCCAAGGTTACCCCTTGTTATGCGATAGCGCATTGAGGTCTCTTGCTTGTTGTTACTCTCTCAGTTGTTTTTGTTTTCGCGTTGTTAGTAAACAAACGCAGTGTTTAAGTAAAATAAACGCACACGTTGTCATTCTCTTACATGGGGCATCGAAAATAAATTTACTGATCAGACAAAAGTGCACTTACGGTCGTTTGCATTAAAATTAAAGCTTATGAGCAATTGCGCTGGCTTATCAAATAAATAACAACAAACTCAAGAATCTTGATGACACACACAAAAACAAACCTTATCCGACCGCAAGTCTTAAGTATAAGTCTGAAGTCTTAAACAATATAACTTTAAATGCCTGATCTTAAGATTTTATTAGTTGATGTAGCAGTCCTATGACGAAGGCTTAATTATTTCCTTTGATCAAAATTCGCATATAATATATTAAATCTGTGCGTACAATCTAAATTCCTAGTCAGCTAACAGCAATTTGATAGTAATTACATAACAAAATAAAAAATTTTGGAATAATGCTGTTTACATTTTAAATTTGTACATTGCTGATAGACTTGAGACTTGAGTTTTTTTTTTTAAAACTACAGAGTATCGTAGGAAAACCCCCAAAAGATAATAGCCAATTGTTTGACTTGCGTTTTCGCGTACATTCACCCGTGCTTGATTTGTTACTGATTGGAAATCTCTCTTTTGCTTTGTTTGAGCTATGACAAATTTTTCAGATTATATTCTTTTCGATTCGATTTTCACCACAAATAGTCATATTGATGTTTGCGTTTCTTTCTAAGGCTTGCTCGCACTTCTTCCCTCACCCTGTTCTTGGATGACATCAACGTACCGTGCAATAGCGAAACTGGTTAATTAAGCTCGAGATTAAGGCTGCGTTGATAGCTACAGTGCGCTCCCGCCAGATTGACCCCCTTTGTTTCTTGTCATTTTATTTCATCCTTATCGCTCCGCACTTTCATTTGTTCCTTAGTCATCAGCTGTTGCGCATAAACAATTGATTGTGCGCCAATTGTGCGAGTGTTGGTGTCCCGCACAGTGGCCATCAGAATGGAAATACTGCTAAATCGGTCGCTTGTTGGCCACTGACAGTGTACCGAGTTCGGTTCCCAGCCCCCTCCCGAAACGGGAAAGGCATTCCAAAATGTTAGATGAATGCATGCTATTGTAATTGGAACTGCTTGTTTGCATGTTCTAATAAACTACACACACACACGACACGAAAAATGACGCCAATTCACGCTTACCCACAGACACACTAACGATCCCCGTCCACCTTCCCCACAGCAGCTGTTTTCGCCTTATTTACCCGTCTCATTTGTCGATTTTTGTGTCTCAATTGTTTGCCACTTTTCGCTTTGGTGACCTTCCGGGATTTAAGGATTTAAGCACAGATGTCGCTACTTACGTAAAGTCCTGGTTGAAGTTCATTTGATATGTGGTCATTGCTGCTGAAGATTTGTGCTTTGGTGATTGTATTTTTTTTATATAGTTACACTTTCACTGGTCTTTAGATGCTTTTTTTCAGCGATATTCAGTTGCAGAGTCCCGTCGTTTGAGTACACAAGATATTGATCGACGATGGCAGATGAGCAAAGCGAAATGATTTCACTTGATATTGAAAACTAAATTCGACTGTTTTGCGTCGTCTTTGTTGTTTTGCTGCGACTGTTTTTCTCGTTCTATCTATCAACAAATTCCCCCTACACACAACACACACACACATAAATCATCATCATTGGAACTGGGTTCGGGAACTGAACCAGCCGTGTTCACCAAATGCCATATATACCGTTAAATCATTTGTGTAACGGAAAATGTAAAATTGTTATTAAAAATTGAAATGGACAATATATATACATGTATCCGCATATATTTGCATTGGAAAAATCATAAAATTACCTCATATTTCACACAATTACAGTGCATTTAGTGTGTATATGTCAGTTTCATTTCTTTTTATATAAACATTAAAATAGTTTTTTCCAATAAGTATCTACAATTATCTAAGTGTTGTGTCAAATTTTCTATCAAATCGGAACAAAACAGTGGACGTGTTAAGCTTCTTATAAGGTTCTTCTGTCTTAGCAAAATTGTATTTCCCATAATGTATTTCCCTACTTCAACTTGATCTACACTAAAACTTTATACCTTTTGTTCCTAATTTATATTATAACCTATATTGTTCGTCGATTTAATAAATTTTGCATAGCCTATTTAATAGTAAAACAATTTTTAGATTTGTAACATTTAATACACATTTCATAGTCTAGCGCTAACTTAAAAATAAAACTGTCTTAACGCGAATCTGAGTAAGTTATAAATGTATTCGTAGTTTGTAAAAATCGTTTTCATGCATACGCCAAGTATACTAGAAACTAGTTCCCCAGTGCATCGACTGCCAACTCGCTTCAATTACATGGGTGCAATCTGCAGTATTGTCGAAAAGTGACTGCGCGGCCACACTGAAACTCACAACAGAAAATAAAGCATTTTCGCTTGCTTTAAAATAGGATTTTATCCCGTACAAGAGCTGTCTCGCGGCAAGAAATATGCACCCTCGAAGTCTCGCAGTGCCGTGCGACCAGAGAACTTGATCCTTGGACAAATGACTCGTGTTTGCAGTGCCCGTTTTGAGGTTTTGCCAGAGTAGTATACAACACCCGAAAATTTTCGCTGGTTCTCGGGGACGCATGAAAAATGGCGGCGTCCTCAGCTGCGGCTGCGGCGCCCACCAATCCGATCCCGCTTCCGACGGACTCCATATCGGAGGAGTGCAAGGACGACGACGCCCTCACCTCCACGCTGCACACATGCGCCAATGATCCGGACTTTGCGGTCATTTGCGCCTTCCTGCAAAAATTCGGCAAGGACCTGGGTCTTAACCTGCCCAACTTCAAGCATCTGCAGGAGTGGTTGACAAACAACAACGATGGTGAGAGGGTGGGGTGGTGGTATCAAGAGAGCGGGGTGGAAGCAGTTTTTTGCCAAATTAATTTATGTCAGGTTCAATTATCGTGGGGCAAGTGGCGGTGGAAACTACGGATGTAGTGTTTTCGAATAGGTCTGCTCCAGAGATTTAACAATGCTCCGCTCTGGAGAGCGTGCTTGGCTCGTCAGAGAGAAAGAGATTGCTCAATGGCAGAGAGAGCACTGCGATTTGTTTTCATCTCAACACAAGCGCAATATACAAAACAAATCTGGGAGAGACGTAAATATTTCCCACATTTGCTCTGGTCTTCTTATTTGAGAGATAGTAAGAGAGCTACAATTGAACACTAAAAGTTGGTTTTTTTTTTTTAATGTACACCTGCATCTGGAAATATATTAAATATTTAGGGTCACGAGTGGGAGGGAACCTGAAAATATATTTGTTTAAAAAAGTTATAATCATGCTAAGTTTCTACGTTTTGTATGTATTTGCGTGAGCAACAGCAGACACAAAAAGTGTACACTACAACAAACGCGGTTGCATTTATTTCACTTGCCCTCATAATCCACCCACAATCCATTTATATTCCGCTGTCACTTTCTTCCTTTTCGCAGAACTTTTACTAATATTTAATTATAACGAATCTTTGTAGTTCCTGAGCTAAGGGACTTGCACATAAAGCTGCTCCGTAAGACCCGTAAGACGGTTCACGAAAAGAGTTGGGAGTCCGCCCTCAGCAAATTCTGCTTCGGCTACTCGGTGCAAGATGCCTGGGAAATCGAACGTTTCGGTTATAGGAATTCCAGCTTGAAGGTTAAGCTGCGAATATTTCGGGTGAGTAACGAATTTCGTACCACTTGATAAACCGTTCTAAAGGGCGTCTTTCCCGTACAGGAACTTCTCGAAAGTCAGTTTGAACGCAATGCCAAGTTTCGGGCCCACATCCTCACCTTGAATGCCGATACTTTACGCTCTGAGCCAATTGGAAGGGACCGGTTGGGACATGCCTACTGGCTGACTCAGGATGCCCACTGTAATCTGCGGATCTACCAGGAGCATCTAGACGAGGAAATTTGGCAGGTGGTTGCCACGAACAGGGACGAGTTTGTAAATCTCATTTCAAGGCTGCGCGGAAATGAGGTGGTACTTCCTTCGAAGGACATTGGTGAGGCCGATGAGGACACCAGCAGCAGCAACAGTTGTCATCCCAAACCACCGCCCCCCGAACAGAAAGAAGAAGAGGACGATGAGGAAGTTGGAGATGAGCCCGAAAAAACTGTACCCAATCTAAAGATTAAACTCCGCTCTCCCGAGCAAGAGGATCAAAAGTCTAAAAAGGTTAAGGTGTGTATGGATTTAACCAAGGAGCTTTGCATTTTTAGATAAGATTTCATTCTCGGTCTTTCAGCCACTGCTCATTAGCCAGGCCAAACTTTCGAGTAGCGCATCGCCGGCCCCAACCAAAAAACGTTCTATCGAAGACGTAGACAGCAGCCCCACAGCCTCCCAGGAGGAACAGCAGAAGAAGCACCGTCCCACACTGCTTGATACAAAGCGAATCAAAAAGCCAAGTCGCTACGAAAGCACTAAGGATGAAATCGAAGAAGAGTCCGGAGAAGAGGATGAGGAAGAAGAGGACGAGGAGGATTCTGAATTGGATGAGGGTGAGGAAGAGGAAGATGTCGATAGTGCGGCGGCGGATATCGAGGAAGATGACGATGAGGAAGATACTGGAGAGCCTATAGAGGATCCAACGATAGTGGTGCAGGGCCAAGGATCAGGACTTGACTGTGAAGCCATCCCTTATAATTTAATTGGCAACTTTGATTATGAGGATGACTTGGAGATCGGGGAAGCCATTGCAGATCCAATGCTCCATGTGATTGGTCAAGGGTGGGGGACCGACTGTCTCGTGGGGAATGGTAAAAACGAAGCTTCCGTGGAGGAAACGTCAACGCGCACATCGGAACCAAAAGCGACGTTCTTTTTTGGCGAGCCCGGATGTCTCAAGCTAAGTCCCATGAAGCAAACATCAAAACCAGAGGCAAAACGGGGCATTTTTGACAGCTTGAGCGAGGAGAAAACAAATGGTGAAAGCGAAAAGTGTATAGTGAACACACCGCCCCGAAATGGAAGCGAACTCACAAAAACTCTGGGAGATAGTGAAGAAACAGCATCTGCGAGTGCAGCTACATTAGAAGAGACTAACATATGCCAAGAAGCTAACGTAAATAAAATCTCAGATGATCAAATAAAAAAAAAGGAATCCGTACCAGTGGCTAAAAGGAATATACAGGATAGTACAATAAGCGTGATCGAAAAGAATGAGGAAATCTCTAAAGGTCGTACCGAAAGTGAGGCAATTGAAGAAGGAGTGAGGAATAGGACAGAAGTTTCAGTCTTACAAAATAATTCAAATGAAAGTGATAACTCCTCTATTCAGACTCAGGATCAGCATAAAGTTCCAGCTGATCTGAACAATACAAAGAAACCAGTAACAGAAAAATGCGTCCTGGAAAGCGGTACAGTTGAGGATAAACTGGTAATAAATCATCAGCAAATTTCGACAAATGCCTTGGACACTGCATGTGATGAGAAACTTTCGTGTGAAACAGAAAGCCCTGTACCTAACCAACATGATTCCAAAATGAAATCAGAACAGGAAACGGCAACGAGCGCTAAGGAATCAGTATCTGAATCTTCTCCAACGGATGGGGAAGATGAAACAGCAAAATCGAAATGTTTGATTGACCCTTATGCAGGAAAAACCAATGATAAAGGTATTATTATAAATAAAATTGATAAGGCAGAAGGGGTTATTAAAACCTTGCTTCAAGATGATCCACCTAAAGATATTTCAAAAAGCGAAACGAATACAACATGTCTTGAAATCAATATTTCGCCATCTGCAGAACATAGGATTTCGGAAAAAGTTCAAACCATAGAACCAAGTACATCCCAAAACTTACTTTTCGAAGACAATGGAAAATCCGGAGAGGTTGACGGTAAGTCAAGGACGAGTGGTGCTGTTGAAGAAATATCTAAGACATCTACGTTATTAAATCGCAAGCGGCGTCTTAATGACTCTCAGTCCGCTCTACGAAACTCCACCTCCGAAAGCGAAGTGCACGAAGAGGAACCGCAAGATGACGATCCTACCCTGGACGATCTAGATGTGGGCGGCAAGCGCATTAAAATGAGACCGAAGACCACTAACGCGGAGTCCAGGCGAAAGGTGGAGGCTCAAAAAACGCAGATAGAAGAAACTACTTCGTCCAGCGGAGAAGACGATGCGCGTATTCGCCGCAAGTGTATAGCTCCTCACACTAAAACCAAGCCCACTCTGGAGGAAATTATTGAAAGAAAGTTAAAGAAAAGTATAGAGATGGATTTGCCGGAAAAGACAACTGAAAAAGTAATGGAGATGCCAACGCAACTGATGCAGAAAACTAGAGAAGCTACACCGCCCATCATCTCCTTAAGTCCGCAAAAAAAAACACCGATAACCAAGCCCCTAAAGAAAAATCTCCTGACACAACTACGACAGGAGGAGAGTGAAGAAGAGACCATACCAAGAAAACGAACAAACAGTGAGACCCTCGTGCCTGCAATTCCAGCATCTAATGTACTTTGTCAACCGGACGAGCGTCATCGCAAGCGTCGTAGCAGTGAGGATGCAAATGAGGCGTTTTCGAAGGAATCCTCCCCTACTGAAGTGCCTCCGTCAGCCGTAAGCGAGAAGTTGAAGCGCAATAACGAGCAGGACATACAGGAGGAAGTCGAGGACCCACTTGCAATGTCTGTCAAGGATTCATTACGTTCAGCTAAAGACCAATCGCCTGTACCGGAGGGATCTGCCCGTCGTTCTGGTCGCAGAGGTGGACCTGCTGTCATTCACTCTGAGCTTCCTCAGCCAAAAAGGACTCGAGGTGGGGCCAGGGATAAAATGCAGCCAGAGGTCAATGCTGAGCTGAAGCAGGAATCCGAAGATGATGAGAAAATTTCAACCAAAATAAAATCTGAAGCTAAAGACGATCCAGCCCCAGAAAGCCCAGAAAATAGAAAGAAACCTGAGGAGAAACCCATCAAGGAAGAGCCCAACGAGGAGCCAAAGCCAAAGGTGGGTCGTGGACGTGGGCCGAGAAAGAAGCGTGAGGTGGATACTACCAATATCATTGAGACCAACGACTCGGAGACACCTGTGCGCCAATCTAGGCGCATTGCCCAGCAGAAGATCAAAGAGGAAGCTGAAAGGCGAAAGCAAGAGGAGGTTGCTCTACGTACCATGAAACAGGAGCTTAAGAAAAAGAAAAAAGCCGAGAAGGAAGCAGATCCTACTGTGCTAGAACCATCAGGAGAAGAATCAGAATCCGAGGCCAGCGAGGCGGAGGAGGAGGCACGTAATAAGAAGAAAAAAAAGTGTCCTGGCAAGGATGGCTGGTCTTCCGATTCAGAAGAACAGCCAGAAAGTGAGGAGGAGGAGGAGGAGCCACCGCACTATGAAACGGATCCTGGTTCGCCACTCTTCCGGTCCGATCACGAATTTTCACCAGAATCGGAGCTTGAAGATGAGTCTCAAGTGGTGCCAATGAAAAGGGCGCGCACCGTACGGAAGGAGAACGCCGATGACCTAGAGGAGGTAAATATTAAAAATGTTAATTAGAAAGCATACAAAATTGATTTTGTTAGCTTTCCCGTTCTGAATGTCTATTCAAAATAGAAGAAACTATTTCTTGAGTTATTCCTTGCATTGTTATTGTACCCGTTATAATCCAGAATGTGTTTTATATCTTAAGTGGTCACTAAAATCACTATGCAGTAACATTCATGCTGATTTATTTTACAGGAGGATGCGGAGGAAGCTTGTCAGAAATGCGGCAAGTCTGACCATCCGGAGTGGATTTTGCTCTGCGACACGCCTACCTGTAACAAAGGATACCACTGCTCCTGCCTTTCACCAGTGCTCTTCTACATTCCTGAGGGCGATTGGCACTGCCCTCCTTGTCAGCAGGAGCAGCTCATAGCTGCCCTGGAGAGACAGCTGGAGCAATACGACACATTGGTAGCTCAAAAGCAACAGGAGCGGATCTTGGCTGAAGAGCAAGCCGAGCGAGAGCGTCAGGAGCTAGAGGCGGCCACGCTGGCGGCGAAGGACGAAAACTTCAAGAGCGAAAAGGAAGAGGACGAAGACGATAGGGATGATATGGCAGTCGGCAAGGCTGAAAAGGTAAAGCGGCGTCGCGGAGATGGACGCATTAATAGGAGAGCTGCCAAGCGAGGCACCAGGCGCCGTCGTGGAAACGAATCTGACTCCAGCCACCGCAAATCCTTAGGCAGTGGCTCTAGATCCGGATCTGGATCTGACTCAAGTAGCGACAATAGCACTAGCTTTTCTGACTCGGATGATGAACCCATATACAAGTTGCGCAAGCGGCGGCAAATCAACGTGAGCTATCGGCTTAACGAGTATGACGACCTTATCAATTCTGCTTTAAAAAAGGAGATGGATGAGGTTGCCGGAGCAGGAAATCTGGGCCGCGGCAAAGACATATCCACCATTATTGAGGCGGATAAGGAAAAGGCACGACGTGATGATCTGCCTACGGAGGATGAAGTGGGGAATAAGGAAGACGGTGAGAAGGATAAACAAAAGTCAAAATCTAGCGGCAGTAGTCCGTCGTCGTCAGAAGACGAAGTACCTCTCAAACGTAGTAACAAGTTTAAACAACCTCCTGCCAAAAAGAAGGCTCGAAAACTGACCACCCTGGACGTTAGCAGCGAAGAAGATCATGGAAGCGATGAGGACTTTAAAACGTCCAGTTACTCGGATGAAGATACTTCACAGTCCGCATCCGGAGACTCAGACTCAAGCTTGGAGGCATACAGGCGACCCGGTCGAGGAAAAAAGCAAAGAAAGGCAGCCAGGAGAGCGGCACGTGAAAGGCGCAAGGATAGAAAGTTTGTGGTTGAAGAGAGTGACGAAAGCGAAGATGAAGATCAGAAGAGACGGACTACAAAGTCAAAAAAGAAGAAAGACGATTCTGACTATACAGAAACGGAAACGGAAGATGACGATGATAATGAGTTGTCCGATAACGTGGACAGCGCCGATTTGTGTGACGACACCACTTCTGAGAGCGAGGATGGTGCCTGGAATCCTTCTTCCAAAAAGAAAAAGACGGTGGCCGCAAAGAAGTCGAATTCGTCGGGTGGCATCGCCAGAAAATCACCTAAGCTAAAGAAGCTAGCCACCCAGGCTGAGAAAAAGGTCAAGCGCTTGGAGTACTCTGACGACGACATAAGCGAGAGCGATTTGGAAGAGGATGATGACGATGACGAGGAAGATGAAGAGGGTGTACCATTGTCGGGCAAAGGTTCAGGCAAACAACCTCGCTCCCAGCCTCTTAAGCCGACCGCATCTTCAACCCTAACAGGCAAGGGGAAAGGAAAAGGCAAGGCCAAAAAGAAAAAACAGGTGTCCTCTGAAGAAGAGGACGGCGCCGCTTCCGACGATCGCACTCGCACCCGTGGTCGCCGATACGCCTACATTGAGGACGGTAAGCAATGATTCAAATAGTCTCTAGCAATCATATTGACAAACATTTTTACACGATAGAAGTACAAGATATATAAAAACACTTGCCATTTGATTTAATTTTTCCTCTCTTTACGTAGACGACGACAGCTCTGACGGCGGCATTAAACCTGGCGTGCATCGGCCGGATACGCCACCTGAGGAGCGTCAAAAATTCATCCAGCGGCAGGAGGAGATAAAGCGTATGCTCGCAGAGAAAAATGCAGAGGGTGCGAAGATTGCTGCTACACCACGTCTCACGCCCCTTAAATCTGGTGTCACTGCATCGGAGAAGCGCACACCTGGCAAGGCAGCAAGCGGTGATTCGCTTTCCACGGTGCCCCTCTCGGTGATTCGACAGGCCAAGGTGCTGGACATCGATTACCTGCAACGCAAAGGAGAGACCATTGGAGATCTAGATGATGTGGACGAGTCGGAGCTAGACGACGCTGAGCTGCCCGACGACTTGCCCGAGGACATGGAGGACGCGATTGCTCGAATGGTGGAGGAGGAAGAACAGTTCAGCGCGGAAGTGGCAGCTCGTGAGCTACCTGGAGCAGAGGAGGTTCTGCGCACTACGCCTTCCAAGTCCAAGCAAACTAGCAGGGTGATGCCTGAGAGTCCAGCTCAAAACTCCGCGCCCAGTACATCTGGCTTGCAGGAACCACACCGAAAGCGCCTTCCCATGCCCACGATGCATCCGCCGCTTCTGCGCCACCAGTTCCCAATCTCTGCCGGCCCGTCACATTCTCCTGCATCTCTGGTTCCTCCTCATGCAGCTCAGGGTATGCATCCCATGCTCCAAAGACACCTTTCGCAGACTGTCCCCCCACCACAGGCTATGCATCTCCTGCAAAATGCCCTATCCGCTCCTCTTGGTCAGCCGCTCGGATGTGGTAATTACGGATCCGGCCCAAATTCTGCCCAACATCTGCCTCTGGTCATGTCTATGCCTTCGGCTGCGGCGGCGGCTGCCCATCTTATGCAATCGGCGGTCGCTTCTGCTACAGCGCGTCCAGTTGAGACAGCATCGGGTAACCCAGCTTCTGATCCGAAACCAAGGGGTAGACGAAAAAAGGTTACACCCCTTAGGGATCAGTTGCAGAAGCAACAAACGGCGGCCGCTGTTACGGCTGCCACTTCTTCAACTACACCGGGATCAGCCCCCTCGGAAAAGGTGAAGGCCCAACCGCTCTTTAAGCCGCACGAGGATGCTGCCCCTAGCGCTCCTGCTTCCCAAGCCTCTGTGATTACCCGGATGCCGTCGCTCCTTCCTCCGGCCCATGGACGAAATCATGGACCGCCCAGTGGTTTATATCCAAGCAGTGCGGATTTGGCCCGATTCTATGGCCAAGTAGCTAACCAGCAACCCATTCCCGCTGTCCCAGGCTCTCGTTCTCCTTCTTCGACGTCAGGACCTCCTAGACACCTTTTGCGACCGCAAATGCCACCTGGATTGCCTCCGCCTCACGCATCCCTACGACCCACCTACGGACCACCGCCGCCACTTCGCGGATCTGGCCCACCAACTTCTACGCCCAGTACTACGACCAATTCCAGGCCGGCTTACCTTCACGGAGCCGAGCATCACGGTGGACCCTCTGGGCCCCCAATGGGAGGAGTCTTTAGTTCCGGGCCGCCACCAGCGCGACATGCAACTCCCCACTTGAATCCCTACAGGTAAGCTACTTATGTACTCCACAGTTCCCACTAAGCACACGTGTTTCTTATAGAGCGCCGCCCATTTATGGCAATCCAAACTATTCCCCTCGTCTTGGTGGAGCTCCCGGAACTGGAAGTATGCGCCCTGGAGCTGTGGACTACGTTGCTGGACCACGTAAGCAAATCAAATTTTGTTTTTCTTTTAAAAAGTTCATTTAAAAGCATCTTAAGAAAATGGTATTAAATGTTTTTAAAGAGCACAGCCCCACGTGCTTCTCCAGTTCTTAAGAATTAACAGGATCTATGTATTTCCGAATGCCCATTACTTATAGACAAATAAACATATTTTCCAAAATGGTGTTTCTTAAATATTGTTCATAATAATCAACGAAGAAAAATCTAATTGAATAAACAAAACTAGCTAATACCAACGTAATCATCAGATGCTATTTAATTTGAAAATTATATTAAATATGATTTTACTAACAATACATTTTAAGATGATTTTAAGTAACCGTTTTATATTTTATTATTTAATAGGTTTATGTTGTATGTGTATTTGATGATTATTTAACTTTATATTTTACAGGTGGATATTCCCCATATGGCTATTATCCCCCGCCCCCGCCGCTGTCCACACCATCTGCCCACGCAGCGACAAGTTCTGTGATCGTAAGTGCTCCGCACACCCTGACGCCAACGAATCACTCGGTTCCCACTTTGACGCATGGAAAGACTCCTCCTCAACAAACTCCGACACAGTCTTCAGGTCCACCACCCGCTGCAGCCCCGCCACCCACAATAACCAGCGAAACCAGCAGCCACAAGCCACCACTGGCTTCTGTGATAACCAGCAAAAAGCTAACTACTCTAGAGGCGTATCCCATCAGGAAGTCCCCGATTGCAGTAGTGGCCGATGTATCGGGTCCGGCAGAACCTACTAGGTCACCGGCACCTATAGCCGAGGAAGACTCAGGATCAGCTCATGACACGAGAGCTCCGTCATCCGCAACAGGAACAGCAGTCGTGGGAGAGTTCAGTGGGTTGGTAAGCTACTTTAGCTCGCAACAGGATGATTATGACACATAACAAACGCCGGCGGGAGCATTATTTAAATTTGTATATATCGATCTGCTTGTAAAGTTAAAAAACAATTTTACTTTAGGGCTAGAAATCAATCTTGGCAATACTTTACCAATATAAGCTTTGTGTTTAAACTATAATAAAACATACACACACCAAACTGATCCGAATTCTTTAAAAAGATTTCCAAAGATTCTTTTAAATTCGGTTTTGGCGATCAGTTAATGTTTTATAGAAATTTTATGTTTGATTGCTTTGTAACGTCACTCCCATCGGCTTTCTATGTTGTATTTAACTTAGTTCCCTTTATGTGCTGTTACAGTTTAGCTAAATCAAGCATCAACTACTTTTAGTATTTTAATTTAGCTCTATATGATTTGAGCCCTAACGCAATAAAAGTAAGTTATTAATTATACATACCATTATAATTATACGAATATAAGATAAACTTATGATCATAAATATATATAGTCAATAAATATATAGATTGAGTTAATTACAAAATTATGTAAGTAAACCAGTTATGCAGTGCATACTTAAAAAGATTGACTTGCGTATCCATTATAACGTTAAGAAGATGGTACTAAATCAAAAAAGGGCGAAAACATAATGTTCACAATAAAACTATTTATTATTAGTGGAAAGTATTTGAAATTCGATGTTTTCTATTGCCTTATAATGAAATTAATTAAAAGAGGATAGATTTTTAACAGCGCCCAACAAAGGTTAGCATTGGTTACAATGGCGCTTTCCCATTTGATATGCCCAAAAAATGTAAAATAGCAAAGCTAGACTGCGTGAAAGTCCTTGTAGAATTAAGTGATCCTGGTGAGAGAGAGCGGTGAAGGTGTGGAAGTTAAAATTTGGGACAATTTGGACCTCATATCAATTTTAATAAGGGGAAACATTTGAATTTTGCATAAGGGAACAAGCGAAATTGGAATTTCAAAATATCATTATGACTACAAAGTATTAAATATGATATTCTAGTCTTCATACAATGGTTTTAACTCAAAAAGATTGACTTTTATACTAAAACGGCTACCACTTAAAACGACTATTCTTCCCAAGCCATTTATTTAAGTAGAACTGAAACTGTGCCACATTTTTCAGATTTCTCTCATATTCGCTAAATTTATTCGTTGAGTGGCTAGCGTTAACGACATCTCTTTGCGAAAATTTGCCAACGCAGTTATGGCCTACACCTCAGGTCATCTTTGTATAACCTGCCGTTGTTGAAACCGCTCGGTAAACGCTACGTAAGCCGGCAGATCGCGTCTCTAAAGGCTTTATGGTGCTAAATTTAAATACTCGTTTTTAAAAGGGACAGCGAAACCGCGGAACACTGGACCCGTTCGTCCATTTCAATTTTGCAGCGAGCTTATATTTTTTGTTTTGTAATTTTTTTATTAGCTAAAATCTCAACGGGAACTTTGCGTAACAACAAATATTCAACAACAATGGGCGACGGCACTTGTTAATTTAACAAGCTGTCACCACTCAAATGGCTGCGGAACTCTTTGGAATCCACCTGATGTCCATTTAGAAGCGGAAACGCTTGGCAGGCACATTGTACTGGTAGCCCGACTCCACGGGAGCTGGGGCAGAGTAAACTGGAGCTGGAGCAGGAGCAGAGTAAACTGGAGCGGGAGCAGGAGCCGAGTAAACTGGAGCTGGAGCTGGAGCAGGAGCAGAGTAAACTGGAGCGGGCGCAGGAGCGGGAAGGTCCTGGACGGGAGGTAAATACTCGGGAGCTGGCGCAGGAGCAGAGTAAACTGGAGCTGGGGCAGGAGCAGAGTATACCGGAGCTGGCGCAGGAGCAGAATACACTGGGGCGGGAGCAGGGATGTCTTGAACAGGAGGCAGATACTCCGAAACGGGTGCTGGTGCGGGAGCAGAGTAGACTGGAGCTGGGGCTGGAGCGGAGTAAACAGGAGCAGGTGCAGGAGCGGAGTAAACGGGAGCTGGAGCCGGAGCTGGAATGTCCTGGACGGGAGGCAAGTACTCAGGAGCTGGCGCAGGAGCAGAGTAAACTGGAGCTGGGGCAGGAGCAGAGTAAACTGGAGCTGGAGCAGGAGCAGAATAAACAGGAGCTGGAGCTGGGATGTCTTGAACAGGAGGCAGGTACTCCGAAACAGGTGCTGGTGCCGGAGCGGAGTAGACTGGGGCTGGGGCTGGAGCGGAGTAAACAGGAGCAGGCGCAGGAGCAGAGTACACAGGAGCTGGAGCCGGCGCAGATATCACCTCCTGAACGGGTGGCAGATAAGCTGGAGCTGGAGCCGAGGGGATGTTGAAGGTCGGCGTGGGCTTGTTGTAGCTATAACCACTGCCCAGGTTAAGGTGGGAAACATCGGCGGAGGCCAAGGCGATGGCGCACACAGCGAAGACGAAGAGTTTCTAAAATAAGCGGAAATTTAAGGGTCAAGTGAGCGATCGGGATCCCCGACATCTTGACGGTTGGCCAAGGCGAGCGGTTGAGCAAGGCCAACGGCTTTCTTGATCGAAGTTGTGACCAGTGGACAGTTTACTCACCATTGTTATTGATTTGTTGGTCGGGCTTTTAAAGTTCGTTGGATTTGCTTTGGCAAGCTCTTGTCGCAAGACGCTCAAGCTGAATGATGTCGAACTGCAGATGGGCCCGCACTTTTATACCAAAAGCCATGCTTAACTTGGTCTGGCCCATTATTATTGCTGGATATCCGTCTTCGCGTCTTCGGTGTGGGCCTGGCGCTTCTTCTAGTCGAAGAAAAGGTAGACAGTTAAGAAGAGAGCGGAGCAGTGATCATTAACCCAGAGGCGGCTGTTGGGCGATCAAAACGAAACAAAGATATATTTATTTTATTTTTCCCTTTGATCTTACGTATTAACATTAAGAAACGTTAATTTTCAAGTTTTGAATATGGTTTAGGGAGAATTAAAAAAAAAAAAACTATAATATTCGCCTTGTTTAATACATGATTAAGTCGTTAATTAATTAAACTACATTAAATTCTACTTAAAGGTTATTTGCTTAGGGTATTTTAGTTTCTTAAAGCAAAAGTTGAGATCTGTTATTTTTTTTTAAATTATTTGGACCAAGCATTCATATGGGAGCACACTTTTTATAATTAACTGACAGCTCTAACAAAGAAACCACACCCAGATGCATAGAAAAACAAGGGGAGTTTTCGATATATTGGAAAACTGTTCATGCTAATACAGTAAAATGTATTATCACAAGAAACCCAACCCGAGCAGACCAACTGCCCGGGCAGTCTTCGATGCAATTTTTTAGTGCCCAGCGCGGGGTTAAGACCGTGACAGTTCGCCGGCAGCCGCTCGTTGATATCGGGGGATTTGGACGGGTTTGGCAATGTCAATAGGGCAGCTTGGCCGCGAGACTCCGCCGACGAGCGGCCACGGGACACGCCAACACTCATTTGCATGCGAGGCAGCTGGCCACGAAGCGATTAAAGGGCCTCTGCCGGCTAATGTCAAAGGTCAACTGATATGCGTTCGCCGGTGCAGTTAGCGGAAATCAGTTTGTTTAACTATTAGCCGGTGCTAATGACCAAACTACATGCTCGACCAAGCGCTCAAGGATTACCAGCTTGGCGTTAGCCTCAGAAAACTTGTAAATACGGACACACACCTATATACGTATATACACACATATGTGGGGTTATTATTTTGAATATTAAATGGGACTTACCCCACTTATGGGTCGAGTGGAAACCACCCAAGCTGAAGCTGAATCTGATTGGGCATTATAAGGGCATTTTTGCCCAATCGTGAGACAACATTTTTCGGGACTGTGACACCTCACTGTTTTGTAAACAGCCTCTAAAGCGTTTAATAGCTATTGTCCCCTATAGTTACGAAAATATGATTCCTACATTTTGATTGATAACTGGGCTCAGAAAAGTACCCATATACTTAAACGTAACTAACTTTTAGAAATACGTACACAAAGACAACGTTCCAAAAATATTTAAACATTTTGAAACATTTTTCGCTTGCGATCGACCCTCACCCGGCGCTCTGCTTATTGATATATTACTAATCGCAGACTCGCATATGGTTTAATTTCCAATGCAAAAATGCTGCATTTGAAAGCATCTGTCACTTAAGCGAAACCTATTCATGAGGCATCGCGAATTTGCTTAGCCTACTTTAAACCACCAGTGTCATATTTTTTTGTTACAGAAAAAGAAGGAGCCGCAAATGGTAAATAAAACAGGCGTAATCCGTTTTAATAATTCCAATTTTAAAAAATTCACACAGCAACCACGATTCGAAATGAGAAACGTGGCTTGGCTTGTCTTGCACAAAAATGTATTTTCGTCGATATTTTCTGCCCGCGGTCTCACTTAATTAACCAATTAGCTAACCACATCCAAAGACATTTAAATGGAGAATACCCATATTATGCACGGCAAACATATGCCAATGTGGATCGTAGTCGATCCGAGTCAAGAATGTTTTCTTCATCTAAAAATGCGTGAAAATACAATATAACATATGGATTGAAGACTTAGCATTAGCATATATGCGCAATTTATCAATTTAAATATTACGCAATAAATAATGTAAATGCAGTGGCCGACCAAAGCTCAATATCTCTGACACTAATAAGTTGTATCTACCGAAAACTAAAGCTAAGCTTAAATGAGAGCTTTGGGGTCGTCTATTAATGTCTTTATAGGCGGCTATACACGACCAATTCCATTGTATGTCACTTGAACTTGCTTCAATATCTGATTGCCTCTGATTTCGCAACCACTCCGTAGTATACATATGTATGTACATTTATCTAGAATTCAGTAATAAAGGAGTGTTTCACAGTTTAGACTACAGACAAGTCAGTGCTATTGGGATGGACAACACCATTTAGATCAGAGCTTGTCCACCAGATACCCATCACACATACCCATTCATAGCAGTGTCAGCTTGATGGACATGGTTAGTGAAACACGAGTACTAATATGTTCTAAGGAACTCATTGCAAATCCAGTAATATTTATTAGGATGGAATTTATAAAATAACATTACAAACTAATTTAAGTTGTTTCGTTCAAAATATACACACATGTCTGACGATATATAAGAAATCGTTTATTATACCTGTTACAATTCATCCGATAAAATGTCTAACAGATATAAAATATATTCTTATTAAGCCGAGTCGATGCTCAACCTTTCTAGCTTTTATAGTTCCTGATATCTCGACGTTCATATGGACAGACGGACATGACCAGTTCGACTCCGCTATTTATCCTGATCAAGAATATATACTTAATATGGCCGGAAACGCTTCCTTCTGCCTATTACATACTTTTCAACGAATCTAGTAAACCCTATTACTCTACGAGTAACGGGTATAAAAACAATTAGCTTATGTATTAATAAGCGTGTTTCGTTTAGGATAAAACGATACGATATTACCAAACGTGGTGATTTAAATTTCCCGTGTGGAAAATCTAATCTGAGACAAAATATTCCAATTCTCTTATTTATGTGTGTTTATATTGTTTAATTTGTATTATGAGTAACAATATTTACATAATTAATACAACTGTTATTTAATTATAGAACAAATTGAAAACACTTCTTGAAGAATGTGGGTAATTAGTTATTTCCTAGAGGTCATCTAAAACTGTTATTATAAATTATCGACTACTTTGAAACAATTTGAACTAAGTATTATCATAGACTTAAACCACTAACAAAAGTTGATCGCTTTTATCAGTCTGGAATTAAATTATTTTACAAGTGGGCTCCATAATAGCAATCTACTATCGATAAAGTGCGAACGAATTCGAACTATTCTTTCCCGGTTAACGAATACAAAAAACTCGAATAGCGTCGGCGTATTTTCTCTGGATGAAAATTTTTTGTGAAACTTCCTATTTGATCTGACTTCGGACTATCAGGAAAAAGTAAAAAGGTTTATTGGTAAATGAGCGACAATTTAAAAAATAATGAAAATATAAAAGACCATTACGTCGTAAGACCACCGTTCCAAATTCACTAGTAACCCACCGTCGCTGCCTTGACGTATTTTGTCCCGCTATCAGATCTGTGTTCGTAAAGTGGCAGTGTGCAGCAACAGCTCGCAGAAAGGTGGCAACGCTCGCTAACAGACCGAGAGCTCCACTAACAAAACAAACATTTTGCTACTTCGTCGCAGGCGGGACTGTGTTGCGTCGTGTGATCGCTAGAGCGGTTGTGGAATCGGATTCGAGCGCAAAACACCGTTCATGCTGTGAGCGAAAAAGAGTGGTAGCGCCTACAGTGGCATATGTAGTTAAATCCGTGAATAAGTGAATAAGAATATATGTATGTACTTAATTCGAAAACCTTTTCGCCGTCAGCACAACGGGTGAACGAGAGAGCGGAAGTGGAGTTTTTTGTGGCGGGTCGTCTCGCTCGCACCGCAAAGGTCGTCCGTGGCTGCGTGTATGGGTGTGTGGAAGAGGCGTCGAGGTGAATGTGGATTTCTAACCACACCAGCATTGCAAAGACATTGATTGATATTTAAAGCTGCAGCAGCGAACCAAAGCAAATCCTAATTTCGGCAAAGTTTAAGAATAACGAGTGACTGGGGCGCGCGCAATAAGATAAAATTGAAGGTTATTCTGTGTGCGTGTGAGTGACCCGTTTACCAGTGTGTGTGTGCGAGCGTTCCATTGTAAACAAAAAAGCAAGTGTTGTGAGCGGAGAGAAGAAAGGGAAAGAGAGAAAGAGCGAACAGACTGGCGAGAGAAAAAAGAGATTGCGCACGAAGAAAGCAGCGCACAAAGCGAACGCTGAAAATGTCAATAAACTCTGCGAAAGGTGAGGAAAACGCAACAAGAGCGCCGCAGTCGTGTAAAATAAAACCCAAGACTCAAAGAAAGCAGTAGAAAGAGGCAAGTGCAAGAGCAGAACTTGTGCGTGTGAGTGCTGGTGTAGTGTGTGTGGGAGAGAAGAGTTCGAGTGTTTGTTCTGATTGGACAGAGTGTGCAGAAAAGTTTTTCTGGTTTCGATTCGCTTGCAACAGTTTCCGCGTTTTCAGCTCCAACAAGTTTCGTCGATTTTTCGCGTCTGCATTTTGTTTATTTTATTGTGAATTCGTTGACTTGCTTGCTCGCTCGTTAACCCATACAAGTGCGCCCGCCGCGACGCTGGATGAGTAATTTACCGTTATTAATTCACAGGTGAAAAATCCGATATTTGTCGTGCAATAATTTCCTCGATTGGCATCAAGTGGCTTCCAGTCGGGTACATATTGCACAAGAAATGTTATACGCATAATGTGCACGCAAATTAAACGAATTCTCTATGAAAATGTGACTAGAATGTGAGTCGAACAAAACGAGTAAAACGTGAAATCCCAACTGGCTTTTGGGTAACAAATCTTATCAACACAGCAACGGAAATACATTAAAATCTTGATAGACTGAGAAAGGGACAATTGGAATACTTTTAGTTATTTTTAAATGGTAAGATAATCTCCTTTCCTTAAAAACAAAATGTTCCCATAATTTTTTAGGTATTTTAAAATGGTAAGATGATCTCATTTCCTTAAAAACAAAATGTTCCCATAATTGATGTCCATGATGTCCATCCCATAACTTGATGTGATTTCAAAAGGAACATCGTGAAAACTGGGCGAATCGTATAAACCATATGCTTTCATTTCATTTGTATTTAAGGACAACAATATAGGGGCTGTAAAAATTACCATTTTTTAAGTGATTTAATATTCCTTTGTCCTTTAAATTTAAAGATCCAAGAGGCCCAATTCAAGCGCTATATTTTCTTATCCCCTTCCACAGAGTCAAAGTAGGCTTTTCGAATCCCTGAAATCAAAACAAAATTATTAACACATCGGGAAGTCAGTGTCGTCTGGCGGACTGTCTGGCCGGGCGACTCCCAATTCATAAGCAGTGAAATGTAACGGCGCCGTTGAGTACTTGAACTACTTTCATGTGGCAGAGGCTTTATGACCCGAACTTGGCTGGCTCATTACATTGACATTCAACTCTACCGAGCTCTGAAAGCGCAAAAAGGACGCCATAAAGGCTTTAATTAAACATGTGTTATGTTCGGTTCTAGAAAACTTAAAGCTTTCCGAATTGACTCTGTATAGATTCGCTTGTCTTTATTGTTCGATCATCGTTACACGTTATATTTTTCTCGGTGCAGCCGCCGGAAATTGTTTCGACAACGAAACAGAGACGGTCTCGATCAGGGAGAATAAGAGGGTGGGAAGGCACTGCATGTCTGAATAGTACGGCCAAGGCACGTTTTGAACTCTACCTCTACCACACATTTCTTGGGCCAAGTCTTTAGCTCTTTCTGCTTTCGCGTGGTGCTTGACCCAGAAAAATCGAAGAATCGCCAATTCTGCGGCTGACAACGCTGCTGATGAGGCTGCGGCTGGGCCAAGTCTTGTGCTTTCGAGGAGCCGCAGAAGGGGCTGTCTCATAAACCATTTTAAATGTCGGGCTCATTATTATTTTGACTGCGTCGCTTGCGGTTTTTGTGTCTATCAGCCGTTCTTACCGTGCCTTCTTACCGTTCAACTCTTCTCATTTCGTAAGCTGGGATTCAGTCTGTCCGAAGGTTGACCGCGAGTTTGGAAGTTGATTGGCTCCGGATTATACATTGCGGACGCTGGTTTATGTTCTTGAACTCCTTTTAAATGTGCGCGGCCTCAAAGGTTAATTTACAGCTTTCGGGGTCATAACTCTGGCTAAAGGCGGTCGATTCTGCCGTCGAGACGCGGTTACAAGAACTGGCAACTGATGTAGGGATTTGCCCATGCTTACAAACGCAATGAGTGGAAGAAGGCAATAAATTATCGGGCTTGAGTGGTAAGCCTGGTCTCCAATTCTGCAAAAAAAAATTTTGCTTCTGGTAACTCTTTTTGTGCATGCAGATATTTATATTAACCCGACCCATACGCCTTAATATCTGTAACTTGTAAAGTCTTTGAGATTTGCCCATTCGGTGATGTATTTCTCGTTCGTCAGTTGGCTGCCAGCTGTTAACCGGTTTTCGAATATGCCTTCGGGTGTTCCAACCGCCTTGATACCCACTTCGGCCATCCGTGCCTCTCCCTCGGCAGTGCACCACCCACTCTTGCAATACATAAGTTGATACATGCTGTTTCTCTCCCTGGCTTTGACTCTGGCTGCTAATTAGCAGTTAACAATTGCAGCATTGACCTCCTCACCACAATTCTTCTCCTATTCTAGCAGGCAAACTGCGAAAGTAGCGAGAACGGGTTTGCTTTGTTCCATTGTCTATGGTAAAAAATACAACTGAAAGATACAACATGGCAGCAGGTTTACCTTGTTGTAACCTCGCCAAGAACTCCGGGGAAAAAAAGCTTGAAAAAATATATGCATTCCACTCTTTCTAAACCGAAGAGAACAAGACAACACACAAATATAATTGCTTGTCGTTTTTACAATTTACAATTTTAATAATTATTTAGTAGTTATTCAATTAACTACCGGCAACAAGGTTCGGTTTGGAGTGCATGCATAGGTTTTTAACTATGTGATGTCTTGAGTGAAATGTGAATTGGTATTAAAAACCTACTAGAATTACTATTAAAACCTATTGGACGTCCCGAATTGGCCTTATTGAAGTTTCTTGATAATAAGCTACATAATGAAGTGGGGGTAGTGAGACGCGGGTGGCTGGATGCATTCGTTTTTACTTGCTGCTTTTAGACATTTGCTGCAGTTGCCTGTCGTTGCTGTTGCCTTTTCGTTGTTATTGTGCCATTTTGTTTGATTTTTGCAACTGGCAACTTTTTCGATTGCTGCAACTGTGCAGCCGTTGGTTCGCAAACCGTTGTGTGTATGCAGCCTTTGTCGTTTTTGGTTTGTCTATACATACATGTCTATATAAACATGATCACTTTGGCCGATTTCTTGTCTTAACTCGCCACTTTTCAGCAGGCGGTGGAAGGTGAAGCGGGGACAAGAAAAAAGAGGAGAAACATGTTGCCTAAATGTTGCTGCTGCTGCGGTTGCATTTGCAGCAACCCACTGTTGTTCATGATTGTGCAACTATTGGCAGCATTTTCGGACTGCTGTTGAACTTTTGTAGCCAACCGAAAAAGAATGTTACCTCGTTGATAAGTTTTAAATTGCTTATCAATCATATTAATCTATATTACCTGGAATTTGTGAGGCCTTGGATAAGAACATCAGGAAAATTGTATTAATAATCGCTTTTTTTTCGTAAACTGTGCATTGAAAATTTGCGTTTATCAAGCACGAATGGCACAAACAGAAATTCTGATTCTCAAATAAATTAATGTAACAAAAAGACTTTTCATCGAATCGAATATTATATACCCGTTACTCAGCTAAAAGGATTGCGAAAGAAATGGAATTACCACCTCGGCTCGTGACTCTCGAACGTCATTCACTCCTAAATCCTTAATTATATTATTTAATTCAAATATTTATGTATAGACATGCGCACTATGACTTAGATTTCATCCTATTCCAACAAAAAAGTGTAATTAAACATAAAAAAAGGGAATGCTATAGTCAAGTTCCATGACTATCATCAGATACCTGTTACTCTAGTGGAAATGCGGAAATGGAAATTGCACAATTTTTCTGGGTTATCGATAGATATTAGGGAATAAAATGAGAACAAATTGCGTGACCTTTGGTTAGGTGTAAGAAGGGGCGTGGTTCTAGTGTTTTGGTATACCGATAGAAATTGACAACTCAAACAATTAAACGAAGAAAATTCAAAACATTTTTCAAGTGTGGGCGTGACAGTTTGTGGGCGTGTAAACATTTTTGGTTGCAAATCGATAGAAATTTACAAGACTAATAAAAATATGAATGAATATTGTGCGGCTTGTGGGTGTTAGAGTGGGCGTGGCAATATTTGAAAACCAACTTGCGCTGCGTCTATGTCTCTGGAAGCTGCATGCTTAATCTCACCCTTCTAGCTTTTATAGTTCCTGAGATCGAGGCGATTATTCGGACAGACGGACATGGCCAGTTCGATTCGGATTGGTCCTGATGAAGAAAATATGTATATGTAGAAAATCCTTTTCCTCTACGAGTAACGGATTTAATAAAGATTGGTAGTTAATTTTCAACTTGCCTATAGTCGCTGAAGAATATGTAATAAAGGTCTCATTTCCAAACAAAGACATCCACACCTTTGAATCGTCTTTCGGTCACTCAATTGCTGGGCGCAGAGTCTACAAAATATAAAAAAATAATTTTTATTAATTTGTACCACTGAAGTTCACTTAATATATCCTTGGAAGCATCGCAAAAGGAGCTCAACATCATAAGGGCCTGGCCAGCCGAAATTTATGACTATTAGCTAAGTTAATTTATGCAAATAATAGAAAATTACTTAATGAATAAAAAGAAGCTGCCTGACTTCACTGTTGGTATCAGTCTCGACTCGACTTTGGTTCGAAAACGAGAAATCGATAAAAAGCTCATTAAATTAAGGCAGAACGATAAAAGTTGATTGGCGTATGGCTACAGACAAACGTCTTTGAAATCCCCTTATCTTGAATTTCACTCAAACTCGATTTTCAGCTTAAAGCTAGGCTTCTTGACTGGCAAGACAGCTTGAAAGTTTCTGCCGCGAGTACGCGAAAAACCAGACACTAAAATTTTTTAAAAATTTGTTCGAATTCGATGTAGAGGCTGTCTTAGCCGGGGCTAAGGAAACATTGAATTATCTGAGGATCGGATCTTCTCCATTCCTTTTTTGCGTTATTTTGCTTCGCTAAAAATGTTTGTTTGATGACTAACCACTTAAATATTAGCGCCGTCCATCAGCTGAAGTCGCCTGGGCTACCTACAATTTGGTATTTTGACAATGCGATTAGGTGTATCTACACTTAACAGTAAGTTTCTATTGAATATTGTATGCAATATCTTTGCCAACTAATTATTATAAATAAGAAATTAATTATTGGATTTGTAGAATATAAATGTTCTCCAGCAATTTTCGCAGTATCTTTCGTTTGCCCTCGTTGTTTAGCATATTCTTCAGTCGTCTCAGTTGCTGTTCTTGATTGAATCCAATTACTTCTCCCTTTCCACCAATGGTTCCTCGCAAAAACGTGTTTCATCTCGTTGTAGGTTTCTTTTTAGTTCTTTTAAAGGTACTGAGCATTTTTCAAGTCCCGTTTTCAAGTTATTTTTAAAAATTTGTAATCATAATCAAAAATGTCTTGACCAAAATCACTATCCGATTTGATCCGCCCTTGTTGGTCCGTATGAGTGCTGATAAAGTAAAAATTCTGTGTACTGTAAAAAAATACAAATATCACAAATTCGTTGAAAAGTAATTAACAAGAAGAACGAAGCGTTTTCGGCCCGAACATGACATTCAAATGCATCTCCCACGCACTCACTTTAGCTGAAATTAAGTTTGTTATATTATTAAACCTATCGAGATTCCAAACCCTTTTTAAATCACCTTTAAATGTGTTAATAGTCAATGACGTAATGCCATTAGGTTAACACATGCATACATACAGATGTACATCTAGTTCTAGGGCATGTTTGTTTAAAGATGTGTAAGCTGTCTTACGGGATTATATTTTTCCAAAAACTTTTGACGACCCCTGTAAATTTGGTATGCCTTTATGGATTATGAGAAACCAATTTGTTGTTTCTACAAGTTCGATATCCCAGAGGTTTCACATAAGAACTTAACTGAATTCGGAACTAAACTACGCGACAAAGAGCATCTAACAAAAAAAACAAAGAAGCTCCAAAACAGACAGAAAGAGCTCATTGTATTCGCGGGGAAAACAAGACATCAAGAGAAGAGAAGATGGGGCAATGAGAGTCAAAAGAAGCGAACAAAGGAAAGGCCAAACACGTTCAAACCTTGGCAAGAGAAGAAGTAGCACGACGACTTGTTGCCAAGACGTAAGAACTCAAACTTAAACTCAAATAAAAGCAAATGTGAGGAAGAAGTTGAAATTCGAGAGAGCCAGAGCCACCAAGAACAGTAAAAACACGTCATGCTGACTGCCTTTGCTTACCCACCTTCCTCCGCCCGTTCGGACTTCTTTGATTCCGTCGCCTTGTCAGCGGAAAGATAGAAGACGGAGAGAAGGGTCATTGGCGGCCGTTGACTTTATCTCGCGATGACCTTGCCCGAAATGTAATAGGGAAGAGCGAAGAGCTGTAAGAAGGGATAGAAGCTCATGCACACACACACACATTCCACTGCAGCTAAATAACGAGCAGAAGATGGGGAGGTACGCGAATGCAGCTGTTGACAAACTGAGTCCAGCCGACCGAGAGAGCGAGAGAAAAAGGGCAGAGGCAATGGCAGAAAAAGCGGAAGGGGAGCCAGGGCACAGGGCCAAGGCGAATGGCTTAACGGGATTTTTCGATACCAATAAATTTACAGGCAAACATAAATATGTACATATGTACAAGTATTAATCGATGGAAGAATTATTGTAAACGATTTGTGTCTTCAGATCTTGCATCTTGAGAATTGTGCAAAATGAAAATTTTGATCGCAAGTTTGGAGTGCAGTGATAAAGACTTCAACAGCCGAGAGGACCTCCCTTATTCCAATCATGTAGTTATGTAGCCAGTATAGTATACAGTGTAAGTCCTTAAGCTCCAATGGTAGTAATATGAAGTGAATCAAAAATATTCGGGATTCGTTATCTCTCACTGTGCCATTTCAATCGATGATATAAATAAATATATATATATATATATATATATGAAAAGGAGCCCTAGAAAACTGCGATATAAATATGTATATAAATTTTGTCATCTCTATTATTTCACTATTGTAACTGAAACGTCATATATCTTTTGGTTGTACGTAATTTTTTACTGTTTTATAGTAATGTTAAAGTTATGGTTATTATAATTTCAATGACGCTCTCTTCGATCCCATTATAATGGATCAGTGACAAGGAGTCGTTCCAATGGGAACAACATAAATTGCAAACTGCCAAAAACAGCCTGGTTAACTTGGCTTAAACTCACTCAATAGGCGCAAATTAGTTGGTTACTCGGCGGTTGAGTTTCAACACGCCTGGAGAGTGGATTGCAGCTCAGCGCCAACGACGAATCGCAGCCACCTTGTCCCACAACAACTTGCCAGTGTTGTTAAATTCTGTATTCAGCAGTATGCGTTATTTTTTTTTTTTAGCTAACCTTGCGTACGTACATATGTATGTACGTGTGCTTCGCCGATCTGGCTTTTGATATTAATTAAACGCACGCAGCCGGACCAGCAAAGTCGTATTCAGATTCTCAGCCAGTGGCAACTGCAATGCCCACCCAGCAGCAGCAACATGTGGTGAAACGAGTTCCGAGGGCTCAGCAGGCCAACTACTAAAATGAGGAGAGAGGCAAACCAAAGACAAGCCCAAAGTAGTTGGTAGCTGGTGTTGGGGCTTAGAAAAGTAAAAGAAGTTTAACGTACGGCACGTATTTTGTGCGTCACGGTGGCGGTGGGGGGTCTTTGGGGAGTGTCGCTGCTGTTCCACGAGCGAGCACGCAAGAAATGTTGTCTTTAGCTGGCGGTAGAAGATGGATCAGCAGACTCGCACCGTGAATCTGTTTAAAGCCTGTTCAATGATTCGCTGAAATACTGAATGCTCTGTAGGAGAACTGGCTAGGATAAGTTTAAATGCCGTCTAAATAAATATTTTGAAATATGATCAATTATCTGGAGGGACATGGAAATACCTTCGCTGATTCACTGTAGACATCAGGCTTATTGACCAGTCACTTCTGCCACTAATTGTGGCAGCATGCGCCATGGCGGCGAAGCCTATATATTTTTGAACAAATGGATAATTTAATATACGTTTACGTTCTAGCAACGACAGCTATGCAGCGTTCACTTCTGATCGAGCCGGGCTTATGTATAAAAAACTAATCAACCCAGGAAAGCGATCAGCTCCGACTTAGAGCTCTGCTGGATGATATTTATCTGCTATTTATCTCCTGCTGGTCCGAAAGCTAAATCTGATTTGCCGGCCTACTTTTTATAAAGTGCCCGTATTTATAAACAATATTCGCAACGACCTTGATTTTGTCGGAACAGCGTCGACAGCTGGAAACAAGTTAACAAAAATACTAAGGACAAGTTCTATAAATAAACTTTCGTGAGAAATACGGTTTCTCATTTCAGTTTCAGTTATCTTTTATTGATTCTGATAGTGTGCGGAGCTCGATTATGGCTATTTAGTGAAGGTTTCAGTACTGATAAAGCCGCAGATGACGGAAAATGTAAATGCACAAATGCTCTGCATGCGGAAAGCGGCGGGAAAGGTGCGCCACTCCTAACAATGGAAAATAAACACTAATGATAAAGCAAAAAATAATACAAATGTGCATGCATAACGTTTCCTGTTTGTCGAACGGTAAACTATAATTGCTACGCGGACGACAGATACCTGCCTGCAACATTACGGTTATCCGAATTCCTCAGGACTCCTTCGCAATGAGATGGAGTCATGCTGGAGCTGGGGGCTTCTAGACACTATGTATGAATACGTCTAGGTTAGATTAGATTGGTCAGGCGCTGGTTGCTATGCACGGCGCAACGTTGACAAAGTTATCTTCTGGTTTCCTATACTAGGCGCCCAAACTTGTTCGCTTTGCTCACTGCGTTTTTGAGCTACTTGCAAAGTACACTGGGGAAAATATTAACTGCCATTTTAAATGATCTAAGTCCATCATTATGAAGATTGTTCACTAATAAACCGATAACTTCTTCGTTGGAAATCGTGAAAATATAAATTTCATGTACTTATTCTTCTCCAATGTCGATCAGTTAAAAGTCAAGACTTCAAAGTCCATTGAAAGGAATACTACATTATTTCTTCTAGGTACCTACCTACCTATAAAATACTTACTTTTCATTTTTCTAAAAAAAATTTTTTCGGTGGTATTGTTGCATTGGTACCGGTTTTCTATATACTTTGTACGCCATTTGTAAGTTTTTTTGCTATTACAAGGCAACAGTGGCCATATTGATCTCGGACGAGAAACGCACCTGTTGAAAACCAAGTTACTTCAGTTGTTTGCGAATGTATTTTTACATTCCGAACTTATAACGCTGAAAACCCCTTACTTGCAGGGGTTGGTTTCAGTCATACTTGGCTTAGAAATATGAATTATTTGTGAATATGCATCCTTGCAACTGAAATTGAAGCAACACATTATTTACACTCTACCCTCCTAAGTTGTGCATTGAAAATATAAGACGTTGCACCGCACTTCTGTGTCGTGTCTAACCTGTTGGCTTTTGTAGCACAATTTTGCAATTTGTTTGCCATTTTCCGCAAGCCAACTTCTGTAGCACATTGTGCTAATGACTTGCCGGCATTCGCCTCGTCTTGCCCCTCTTTACAAACCATTCGCGGTGATTATTCAAAAGACCTCAACACTCGCAAAATGTTGCCTCATTGCCAGGCAATTCGATTTGCCATTGTTGTGCCCATATGAATACCTGGTCTGCAGCAAACCAGATTTTGGTTTGTTTCTAAGCCATATTCATAGACTAAGCCGGGCTCTATGTTGTCAATTGGAAAAAAGGGGGGTGTTACCGTTTATGTATCTGGGACAGCTCTCTGTGTCCGAGGAGTACGTATATCCTAGGAGGTAATTCTTATTTAGCTGCCCTAGATATTTTCGGCAGTTTTGTGATAATTGATTTTACTTAGACAATTGATTTTGAAAATAACTAATATGGTTATACTAATAATACGGTATTATTTTCAAAGGTTCGATTTTTCTTATCGACCTTGTTACATTTTATTATATCTCAACTCAAAGTTGAGTAAAAAATTAGGTTATTACCCATAGACAGAATCTGGACACTTCCGATGGTCCCCCTATTTATGTGGGGTGTCGTTGTCCTCCATTACAACAACCCACCAACCCCAGTCGCCGTACTCACCGCTTTTATGTTACGCATAATTGAAACCAACTTTCTGTTCAGTGGGCAAAATCCGACGCCCACAATATATTAACCACCCCCACTGAGGAGGCCCGAGGTTGCAAGGGAGAAAATAAACGAGGACTCCTACCCCCGAAGCTTGTGCCCCACAAAGCATGTCAATGTCATGAATATTATTGACATGAACTTTTACCCACACAAAACACAAACTGAGAACAGGGCCGATGAGTACGCCATTTTTATTTTGAGGGAACACATTTCCGCAAAAACAAAAAGAATACAAAAAAAAAAAAGAAAAACCCGAAGGTCAACCCCTTTCGGCACAACGCTAAAGGGAGTTATCCGCGGAGCTGAAGTTGCTTTCGACGTGCTGTCAAAGTCAGAACCTGATAAAAAATCAATAAACAACAGACAGCAAACGTTGTGGCTGGGTTTTACCGAGCTCGAATTCCTGAGTTCTGGAATGCCGTACTGGTTCCTAAGTTTTATGTAGCTCAGCAAGATACTACGATTGATGTAGTGCCAGTAGGATTTTTGAATCCAGTAACTTCTTAAAACTGAAATGCAGGAAAGCATGCATCCTTAGCACTGGTCCTGGCCCGGAAGCCAATGCATCACAGCTTAGCACTTACATAATGAAGCGCTCATAGATCTTCCTTCAATTTTTAGGGCTCCGCGGCTTTTTTTGACATTTGTACTTATTGTTATATGTAGATGTGAGTGCAATAATGGTCAACTCGGTGTACCAACACAACACATAGAAATGAATATTGGAAACACTAGACTGCGCTTGTACATATGTACATACATATGTACATATATACATGCGCTCGCAGGGCTTTTAAAGTCCTTTTCTTCTGTGCAAGACCCAATGCTACACCAGGCATCCGTTTAATTCGATTTGCTGAATAAATAGCAAGCTTCAAGTGTAACAACACTTCCGCCCGATGGTGTCAGCAACAACAACGAAGCCCCATCTGTATGGGTACAGTTCTAACCTCGGGATACAGCAACGAAAGGGACAAGGGCAAAAACCGGAAACCGAGAGACCGAAAAGAGAAGTCATCATCGAAACCTCGGTTGGCTGCATTTGTCGGACCATCATCATGAGTATTGACGAATGTGTGTACATACACTGGTCGGGAAAATTATTTTGACCATGTAAACGCTGCACATTTGTCATGAGAATTTTTTGTTCGGCATAAGTATTTTGACAGGCTTTCAATTCAATGAAAATAAGTTTAAATGAAGCTGGATTAGCTCCTTATTGAAACAATTAATTAAATATATATCCTCTTTTGGCATCAATAACTTTTTTGAGTCGGTCCTTTACTGAATCCTTCAAATTGTGAAGGATCTCTGGAGTTATCTCTTTCCAAAGGGAAGTGAGCTCAGAAATAGTCTCCTCTCGAGTTTAATGTTACGAAACTGTTCTTTTGCGTTTCAAAAGAGACCAGATGTTCACAATAATATTTAAATCTGGACTTTGAGGTGGCCAGTCCAAGACGGTAACGCCAACATCCTTTAGGAACTTGGTTATCATATCCTTGTAGGCAACACATCCCCACACCATGACAGAGCCTCCACCATGGCTCTTTTTCTGACAAACGGGCCGTCTTTTTTGCTTTTGCTGAGTTGGCAATCTTACAAAAAAATTTTTTTTGGGACGAGTTATACTGGAAAGAGCTTTCATCCGCCCATAAAACTCTTCTCCCGAAAGACTTCGGCTTTCCTAGATGTTCCTTTGTTCCTTTGCAAATTTCGATCTTTTAACTTTTTGAATCCTTAGTCTTCATGTCCTGTTCCTTTAAACGTCGA
Source organism: Drosophila melanogaster (assembly GCF_000001215.4). Taxonomy (NCBI): domain Eukaryota; kingdom Metazoa; phylum Arthropoda; class Insecta; order Diptera; family Drosophilidae; genus Drosophila; species Drosophila melanogaster. The sequence continues at coordinate 21,249,853 of NT_033779.5, forward strand.
CGAACTGTGCGCTCACTGTTTGCCTTGCGTTCACTTTTTGGAGGGCTGGCGGTCAGATTCCATTTTTTTAAAATTCCCGTATAAGGATTTTGTCGTCAGCGATCGTTGTTTTGCGCTTAGGACCTCTTCTTTTTAGGTTTTTTAAGTCATTATGTTTCTTAAACTTTTTAATTAGTTAATACACACTTTTTCGCGACACATTAAACTCATTTGCAATGTTGTTTTACTCTAATTCCAACGTTATACTGTGTTACCATTGATGATCTAATAAATAATTGGCTATCAATTAATTTGTTGTTTTTTATTAAAGTTCAATATCCAAAAAAGTTCAATTTAAACAATTGTTGATTAACACGTGTTCAAAAGCAGAATACCATTTACTAAATGAGTTTGTCAAAATACCTACATATTTTACATATTACATATTTTCATATTTCATTAAGTTGTTTATAACTTTTATAGTTTTAGTAAAAAAATGTTCGTTTCTTAATTTTTAAGTTTATATTACTTGCACACAAAAAAGTAAAAAAAAATTACCAATACGACCATATCAAGCCATTTAAAAGTTTCACCGACAAATGTGCAGCTTTTATTTTGTCCAAATACTCATGCCGACTAGTGTATGCACGAGTAGTTCCTAAAAGACGGAGTACGAAAATCAGCATAAATCGAGTGCTGACCATTCACTCTCTATGCCTGCACCTTTCCCTTCCCCTGGCGACGCTTCCTCACTTTTACGGCGCTCCCACGCAACTTTAGCTGAGAGTCAATCTTATGCCTCATTCTTTTTTCATATATGTATCCGTGTACAAACATACATACATATATATTTGGAAAGACAATTTTGTTTATTTTCTTTTCTACCAATTTCGCACATGCATACATACATACATCACCAAGAGTAATTCTGTTCTTTCTTAAACCCCAAAAAAAGATAGCCAGCGCTAAGCGCTCTCTCACCATCTCTCTTCTCTGTCTGCCCCATCTTTTGTGTGCCGGCAGCGCATGTGTACGTTTAACTTTGTGTATGTGTGTCTCTAGCGGGTGTGTGTGGAGCTGACTTCGGTGCTGCGTCTTCTTCTTCGTGGTTTGCTTCGCCGCCGCTGTCGTCGCTATGGTTGTTGTTGGTTTGTGCAAGGTCGTTTGCGTACAAAATTCAACATTATTTGAAGGTCGTCCTTTGCTTATTCTGCGCGTCGCTTTTTACTCGTTCGCTCTCTCTTCCCCAGCGGGCTTTTTTTTGAATGTCCCTCTCTGTCGCTGTCTCGATTTTGTCTTTGTGCAGTGCGTGGGTTTTTGTCTTCGCTAAACACATCGAATGGTCCTAGTGTGTCTTAGAGGGGAAAGAATTTATTTTAGTCTTTTGATTTATTAGAATTGGTTCCTGGAACACACTGCACCGTTTATTAAGCTACCAAACATTCATTGTCTCCAAAATGTTGCTTTCCAAACAAAGATGGTTGATTCCCAGGGAAACATAAAAGTTATAAAAAAATAAAAGACCCCCAAATAATTTCTTATATGCCCATGCTGAGGGTTAACATTTCTTTAAATGTGATGGTTTGTTTGAGTACAAAATTTATGAAATCTTATTGTCATCTTAAGCTGAGATCTTTTTGAATGAGTATGTGACACCCTATAGTCCACGCACTTACCTTAATCAAGTACAAATAAGATTTTACAGCGCAGCTTAATCGTTGAAAGTTATGTACTATGTAAGAGATAAATTGTGTATGTATGGTATATTCTTGTAATTAAAAAGTTATGCGGGACTTATGCATGCTTATCTTCCTCGCTGTTCTATTTGCAGTAATCTTTCTAATTAAAGTAAGCTCACGTTTTATTATATACAATTTAATTGTAAATACTACATTTATCAAAATTCCGGGGTCACTACTGCTTGTCGGTGGGTTATTGTACCTTAAATTTATTATAATTTCATCCCATCTACCATGTGACTCTTTCGCTTGTCCGATTGCTTCATTGCCTCGCCGCTCCATCGTCGCGGGTCGATGACATTTTTCGTTGCTGGCCATTGCCGAAGATTTGTATACATTTCTTAAGCTGCTGTATGTGCGCAGAGCGAGACGGATAGACAAGGAAGAAAAGAGATGGAGAGTTGCAAGCGAGCAAAAGAGAACTAGTAGGGCTGATAAGAACTGAATGAACCAAAAACCCCACATGCTCATACGTTTGTGTACAATACATTTATGAACGGTTGTTTGAAGGCGGCTAGTGAGTGAACCCAACTAACCCAAGTGTCATTTCATGGTCGGCAAAAGTCGACAGAAAGGGTGGCAGTAGGTGGCATTGACCTTATTGTTGTCGGGCTCTCTCAACATTCTCTTTGTTTGTGTTGCTAGGTTTAGGTTTTGAGAAATAGCCGAAATCCTAACAGGCTAGACCAAGTAAAAGAAATTATTATTAAAAAATAAAGAATTGTTAAGTCTAGTTGACCGACTATCAGGTACCCGTTACAATAATAAATATATAAATTATATAATAAATAAATTAATAAATTAAAAGTAAATAATTTAATACAAATTATATTTTAGTGGGTAGAGGACAGCAAAACGGGAGGAAAAACATATAAAAAAATTTTAAAAAATCCTTGAATGAATGCCAATCGACGCATAGTTCGTTACAGCAAAGTCAATCCTTTTGCATCCTTTAGGGATGAACTTGAGAATCAGTGACGTTACAATTCGGAGTCGACTATTGAATCAAAATTTAAGTGCGGGGAGTGCCGAAGGCATATTAAGGCAAGGTTAAACTTTGCTAAAACCTACCTATCGTTTGGAATGATGGGTCAAAAACAGTGCTATTTGGTGGAACAGGTTCACCAGTACCACCCAATCCATACACAAGACTGTGAAGAACGGTGGACTTAAAATCATGGTATGGTCCTGTTTTTCATGCAACGGTGTGGGTTGGTATTATGGACCAACACGTATATGTGTAAATATGTGTTATTGTCATATGCTGGACATTGTCATAAAATGGACATTCTAACAGGATAATGATCCGAGACACAAGAAAACCGGCTTAAAACTGGTTCACCCAAACACGTGGCCAGCACAATCTCTATTTAGTCATGTTAAATTTTGTTTCTTTTTTTTTCATTGCACTGCTTTTTCAGTGAACATTACAATTTCTGCCTATTATGTTGTTTTAATCTATATTTTCGAAACTATTCACGAAATAAAAGTGAAACATTTGCTGAATTGTTATAAATTAAATACCTGATGATAGTATAAAAAATTTGCCCATTACAACTGTAATCATAGGATTATTTATTTAAACTCGCAAGTACCAAGCACTGCTATTTCAATACTGCACAGTTGTTCGGGATAAAAAGCGATAAAAGTGTAAAAGGATATATTTAAAAAATTGGTGCTAATGGGGCACGTTCTTGTTAAAAATACTTGTCGCATGAGACATCCATGTTTTCACTATATTGACAATATTGTCTTGCCAATGCTTTTTTAATGATCTTGAGAGCCCTGATGATGTTTACTGGAAGCTTTTTTCGCCAAACAATGGATATTAAGGTTTTTTGAATTATATTTTTTTAATATGTTTTATTAAAAATGGCATATATATAAATATATTATAAATAGCCACCCATTTGGGCTTTTAATTTCTCTCTTTCCCCTACAACTCCTTATCGTTGACATTTTTCAATTCGTTTTATTTTTCAAGTTTTACAACACAATGGAACTGCATCAACGACACCTCTCAAACTTTTACAAATTGCACAACTGAGAAATAGTCTTTGATAAATAAATAAAATATAAGAAATCGCTACTGAAACAAGATGCCAAACATGTCCAGCATCAAAGCGGAGCAGCAAAGCGGTCCTCTTGGAGGAAGTAGCGGCTATCAAGTACCGGTCAACATGTGCACCACCACAGTCGCGAATACGACGACCACTTTGGGAAGCTCCGCCGGGGGAGCCACTGGCTCCCGGCACAACGTCTCCGTGACAAACATCAAGTGCGAACTAGACGAACTACCGTCACCGAACGGCAACATGGTGCCGGTTATCGCAAACTACGTTCACGGTAGCTTGCGCATTCCACTCAGTGGACATTCAAATCATAGGGAGTCCGATTCGGAGGAGGAGCTGGCAAGTATTGAGAACTTGAAGGTTCGGCGAAGGACGGCGGCGGACAAAAATGGTCCTCGTCCAATGTCCTGGGAGGGCGAGCTGAGCGATACTGAGGTCAACGGGGGCGAAGAGCTGATGGAAATGGAGCCAACAATTAAGAGTGAGGTGGTCCCTGCTGTTGCACCCCCACAACCCGTCTGCGCACTACAACCGATAAAAACAGAGCTAGAGAACATTGCAGGCGAGATGCAGATTCAAGAGAAGTGTTACCCCCAGTCCAACACACAACATCACGCTGCCACAAAATTAAAAGTGGCCCCGACGCAAAGTGATCCGATCAATCTCAAGTTCGAACCGCCTCTGGGAGACAATTCTCCGCTACTGGCTGCACGTAGCAAGTCCAGCAGTGGAGGCCACCTACCACTGCCAACGAATCCCAGTCCCGACTCCGCCATACATTCCGTCTACACGCACAGCTCCCCCTCGCAGTCGCCTCTGACGTCGCGCCACGCCCCCTACACTCCGTCTCTGAGCCGCAACAACAGCGACGCCTCGCACAGTAGCTGCTACAGCTATAGCTCCGAATTCAGTCCCACACACTCGCCCATTCAAGCGCGTCATGCCCCACCCGCCGGCACGCTCTATGGCAACCACCATGGTATTTACCGCCAGATGAAGGTGGAAGCCTCATCCACTGTGCCGTCCAGTGGGCAGGAGGCGCAGAACCTGAGTATGGACTCTGCCTCTAGCAATCTGGATACAGTGGGCTTAGGATCTTCGCACCCCGCATCTCCGGCGGGCATATCACGTCAGCAGTTGATCAACTCGCCCTGCCCCATCTGCGGTGACAAGATCAGCGGATTTCATTACGGGATTTTCTCCTGCGAGTCTTGCAAGGGCTTCTTCAAGCGCACCGTGCAAAATCGCAAGAACTACGTGTGCGTGCGTGGTGGACCATGTCAGGTCAGCATTTCCACGCGCAAGAAATGTCCAGCCTGCCGCTTCGAGAAGTGTCTGCAGAAGGGAATGAAACTAGAAGCGATTCGGGAGGACCGAACCCGTGGCGGCCGCTCCACATACCAGTGCTCCTACACGCTGCCCAACTCAATGCTTAGTCCGCTGCTTAGTCCTGATCAAGCGGCAGCAGCTGCCGCCGCAGCAGCAGTGGCAAGTCAGCAGCAGCCGCACCAGCGACTACATCAACTAAATGGATTTGGAGGTGTACCCATTCCCTGCTCTACTTCTCTTCCAGCCAGCCCTAGTTTGGCAGGAACTTCGGTCAAGTCGGAAGAGATGGCGGAGACGGGCAAGCAAAGCCTCCGAACGGGAAGCGTACCACCACTACTGCAGGTAAGAAAAACTTGCTCCGGTGTAAATACAAAATAAATTGTTTTTTATTTAATTATTTAACTTGACATAAATTTATAGATGAGCTTCTCTACTATGATGCATTTTTTAAAGCTAACGCAATAACAGAGACAATTATTCTTAACAAAAAAATCGTATTTAAAAAAGGAAATTATTCGTACACCGTGCTACTAGTCTATATTTGCAATTTTTCTCGACCCATTCAGGAAATCATGGATGTAGAGCATCTGTGGCAGTACACCGATGCAGAGCTGGCCCGCATCAACCAACCACTGTCCGCATTCGCCTCTGGCAGCTCTTCGTCGTCGTCATCGTCAGGTACATCCTCAGGCGCCCATGCACAACTCACCAATCCACTACTGGCTAGTGCTGGTCTCTCGTCCAATGGCGAGAATGCCAATCCTGATCTTATCGCTCATCTCTGCAACGTGGCTGATCACCGTCTTTATAAAATCGTCAAATGGTGCAAGAGCTTGCCGCTTTTTAAGAACATTTCGGTTCGTATGACTTTTATTTTCAGATCCATCAAGTTTTGTTAACTTGCCTACCATGCCTACCATTCCAGATCGATGACCAAATCTGCTTGCTCATTAACTCGTGGTGCGAGCTGTTGCTCTTCTCCTGCTGTTTTAGATCAATTGATACTCCTGGAGAGATTAAAATGTCACAAGGCAGGAAGATAACCCTATCGCAGGCCAAATCAAATGGCTTGCAGGTAAGTTTATGCGAACTTTGAACTTGTCTATGCGTTGACAAAAACTGTCAGATAAAATGTATGTCGGATATACCTATTTAATTGTTATAACATTTTTATTCAACTTCGATAAGAAATAAATTAATTGTTTGTCACTTTTTATACTTATACTTATTTATTTATATTACTCGCGCAGTAAATCGATTTAATAGATTGGTTGAATAATATCTTACAGGTAGCAGGCAGCGCTCGCGACCCCCATGATTAAGATTAAGCATGCAGATTTTAGTAACGCAAACACAACTCATCTTTCCTTCAGAAGATTACCGCCCAAAACGTATACGTGATTACCTATTTCATATATATATTTTCCATGCATTTTTTTTTCGATAAGTCAAAAACAGTTTGGCCACTACCACTCTAGTACCCACAAATCGCAAATCGCGGACATGGCCAGATCGATTCGGCTTGATTTACATACATATGTACTTTATAAGGTGGGAAGTCCTTTCTTTTATATGTTACTTTTTTTCAACCGATTTGGAATATCTTGCTAATGTCTTTTTGCTAAATCAAGTTAAAACAATAGAGAATGCTATAGTCGAGCTCCCCGACTATTATTAGATAGCCGTCACTCAGCTGGAAGTGTGAACGAAAAATGTCAATATTTTTTTTTTATATCGGTAGAAATTGGGATAAAAAGTTATAAAATGAAAAGAAATTTGTGCGGACGGACAGACGGACATGGTCAGACCGACTCGGCTATTGATACTGGTCAAGAATATATATACTTTATATGGTCGGAAACGCTTCCTTCAACCCGTTACATACATTCAACGAATCTTGTATAACCTTTTAGTCAACGAGTAACGGGTTTAAATATGTATCTTTAAGCCCTAATCCCACTATATTTGATTCAGACTTGCATTGAACGGATGCTCAACCTAACAGATCACCTGAGGCGATTGCGCGTTGATCGCTACGAATATGTTGCCATGAAAGTTATTGTGCTGTTGCAGTCAGGTAAAATATAAACATAATACTAGTTCGGTTAACCAAGCATATTGGCCATCTTAGATACGACAGAGTTACAGGAAGCGGTAAAGGTGCGCGAGTGTCAGGAAAAAGCTTTGCAGAGCTTGCAAGCTTACACCCTGGCGCATTATCCTGACACGCCATCCAAGTTTGGGGAGCTTTTGCTACGCATTCCTGATTTGCAGCGAACGTGCCAGGTGAGTATTGAGTGTGGATCGAGATATACATATCCAAACCCAACGGCTTTTACGAGGTCAAAATACAAAAGTTTATAAACCGATTTTCTATTCAACTAAGAAAATACAGTATCTATAATGTACTCATTCGTTCTCAATTAGAACGAGAATCTATCAAAATATGTTCTTGTACCTACCCTCTTATTTTCTATTAAAGCGTTCCAAATAAATGAGTTTAAGATAATGTAAATTATCAGTATTTCATATAGACAAATAGACAGAAATAAAAAACAAAAAAATGCTCACTTTAAAAAATTTCCCAAAATCTTGTTTAAAAAATATATATTTAGAACAAATGAGGGGTCAAAGCTCCTTTTTAACTAGAAATTGTAAATATTTTGTATTTTATAAATGTATTATATAGTAGTCGATTCGTCAATACGTGGACTGGCGTCCACAGTAATAGGAAAATATTATTACCACATGACTGATAATATCATTTTCAACAGCTTGGCAAGGAGATGTTGACGATCAAGACTCGCGATGGAGCTGATTTCAATTTGCTAATGGAGCTTTTGCGCGGAGAGCATTGACAATTGATAACTAAGACGGAAATCTTTTACCATTGGCAAAACAAGTTTCACATATTTAGTATTAGATATATATATTCTATAGATAAGATCCTTACTGTAAGTTCTGAAAACATGTGCCTAAAAACCAAAGCCACGATAGCAGTCACATCAGGCCCACTGGTCGAGATTAAATCCAAGAGCAAGATTGCCAAATTTTTACACCAATATATATTTTGATATGAGCCATGTGCAGGGCCTCAGATCGCTGTTGTTGTCGGCTAAAGTTTCAGTAAGAAAAGTATATATTGATTTTGCTATTTATACATATTTGACTTATGTATAGTGTAAACTAAAGCACACATGGAAAATGAAAAGACTAAACAAATTTATTTAAAGATTACTTTTACTATTATAGAAAAAGGGGAAAAATAAAAAACACAAAGGCAGAGAAGAAAATTTAGTTACAACAGGTAGCGACATTTTTATATTTTCTTATATAAGGAAATATTCAATGTATTTTAAATATAAAGCCAAACCCGATTTGGTTTGGGAAAGAGCTACTGAAATTTTTGATATCTATATATTCATCACTAGAAGACGAATGAATGTATCCAATGTTTAAATGTTGTAGCGTTTAGTTTTAGTGCAATTTCACACATGTCTACATACATGAATATTCAGCGAGATATGTTTGCAAACTATTATAAAGCAAAAGACCACTCGAAATCGCCATCACTGGGTTGGCTAAGACTATTCCAGTTATGCTGTTTGTTGCATAAAAAACCACAACTACGTACATCAATAAAATGTATAATTTTTTATTGGAGTTTTAGATTTGTATTAACTTCTTCCTTATAATTACGATTATTATTATTATTACTAATTTTATGAATATTGTGTAACACTGACTTAAATAGCTGAAAAAATCCTGCAACAGGATTTAAAACACCTGAATACACAAAACATTATAACATGAATACATTTTGCTTATGGCCTAGATAGTTTGATATGTACTTTGCATATGTATGCATGTGTCTATATGTGAGTACGTACCATACAAATTCCTGTCCCACCAGAAAAATCACACGCAATAAAAAATTCCAAAATACTAAGCTCGTATCTACAAAGAAAGATTAAAAGACAAATTGATGAATAGGAATATGTTGCCGGAAGTCCAAGAGATTTGGCTGAAAGTATCGACAAATTTTCAACACATCGTTCATGGATATTGTGCTAACACTCTCAGTTTGAAAATCATTTTCTGTTAAACTTTCTATATAATAAGTTCTCCATTCGATTTTGTATTTACAATTTGTTTCTTTAATTTTCCTTTATCAGTTGTATCTATGAAACATGAGGATCTCAGTTCATATTGATCGTGTTCTTCTGCCGTACACCGCTTCTGTCCGTTAATGTAAACCATAAGTATAAATGAAATTAGTTAAATGTTTATTTATAAATAAAGCGCTATAATAAATTTCAATACATTTATCATAGTTAACTGATTAAGACCACTGAAATCAAAAATATTTTATTTACTAAGCAAAGCACACGCAAACAATTTATAATGTTTATTACGTTAACAACAAACTCATTTTTAATAATTCTTTATGAATACACAAAGTTACGCAATTTTCCCTCTAGGCGCATTGCTTAAATAGTTAAAGAAAAATAATAAACCCATAGCGCAATATTTAATGTAAAACAGTTTTCCTTGCGTGTGATGTTTGCTCTAGCTACGTACAAATTCATCATTTATTAAATTTAAAACTCAATTTTGCTTTTAAATAAATTTAATAAGTAAAATTCAACAATAATTGATATACAATTGTCAATGCAATATTTTGTAATAAAAATGCGAAAAATCAATATTAGTTTCACTGTTATTACGGAGCCTAAGGGTATACTAGATTCCTTGAAAACAGGTAAAAGGAAATGTTCCCAACAGCTTATTCAATCTGGCTCTGCCCTTTCGTTTGAATAAACTGATACGTCAAAATTCTTATAGAGTAAAAGGGTATATTAGATTCCTTGTTAAGTATATAACAGGCAGAAGGAAGCGTTTCCGACAATGTAAAGTATATTCTCGATCAGGATCAATGGCCGAGTCGATCTAGGTATGTCCGTCTGTCCGTATGAACGTCAAGATCTCAGGAACGATAAAAGCTAGAAGGTTGCTAGTCAGGGAAGTCGACTATAGCATTCTCTCTTGTTTTTAATCAATATTTTGCCATTTTTGATCAATTTTTATCAAACAGCGTGGCAGTTTTTTGCGGTTTTAGGGCTATAGAATGGGCGGGTCAAAAAGTTGTTTGGCAAATCGACAGAAATTTTTAAGACTAATAAAAATATGAATAAATATCAAAACATTTTTCAAAAGTTTGATTATTATCCTCGTTTTTCTCGATGTTTATGTAGGCACGCTCCATATCTGCTTTTAATCAAAACATTGAACAACACAAAAAATGTAACAGTAACTATGTTTGGGATAGAATGATTGATAAATGAGTGCTTGCAACAGGTCCTGAAATTTATAGACTGAACGGTTACCCGATATATATATATATATGTATGTATATGTTGTTAGTTATTCATTGGTTACAAATTAATTTATTTTATTGTATTGCTTATATAAAGACATGAGTTTATAATTTAATGGTGGATACAGATTTTTTCTAATTTAAAGTAGCAACCGAAAGTTACAACAAAACTAGTATGTGTAATCTATACATCCCACATTAGTAGTACAGAATAATTTAGTAATAATATATATACATACTTTATAATGGTACGAATTAATCCATTTGAAAATTTGTATGTTACAACTTTAGAACATTTGTTTGCCCAAAAATAAGGATTCATATTTTTAAATAAAATTCTTATAAAGGAATGTGTTTAGATGGTTAGAAAGAGCCACCACTATCTTAGAATATGTTGCTAAAGTTTCAGCGTTGCAAGCTTATTTCAGAACGTTGCCTCAATCATACTAACGCCCACAACTGTCACTGCTACAGTTTTGGAAAAGGTTTTGATTTTATCATTTGTCTTGCACATTGTATCGATGTGCCAAAAATATGATGAGGCCAAACATATACAATGGTCATATCCAATAGTCAGAAATTAATAAAAACAAACAAGTTTTTTAAAAATACCGCACATGCAATTAGTGCGCATAGTGACATCTGCAGTCGCTAAAAGAGACCCAAGTGTTAAAAGCTTACTCGACTAGAAGCTATAAATGGCGATTAATTCCTCTAAGGGAATACCCTCGATGTCCTTATGAAGGCAGTGGAGTAGCACAGAAAGGTAAACAGTACCTACGACTGATTTATTGAGATTTGTGGAAAAAGTACTACAGCCACACTGAAAACTCAACTCTGCTGTTAAACAGCTGAAGACAAGTAGACAGGCAGACAAACTCTAAAAATGAACGGAAAGTATGTAGTTAGCGCCATCCGAGCTCTCCGGTTGACCAATTTCAGCCAGTGCAAAGGAGCCGCTAGCAGTTTCACTGTGCGCCACTATGGTAAGCCGCGATAGCCAGAATAAAAACGTGTGTTGCCATTTCATAACATCCCGCGATCGGCGGTTCTTCTCCTGCAGCCTCTCCTCCCAAGCGATTCTACAAGAAGACTTCCGTACTGAGCGGCGACAGCGGCTATGAAGTGGTGTTGGATCACCGGAAACTGAAAACGCCCAAGGGCACACCCTTCATCGTCCGCAGCGAACCCCTGGCCATTGCTGTAGCCACTGAGTTCGACGCTCAGAAGGAAAACATCGAGCGTTCCCGCATGCACTTATCCGCGCTCTGCTTCACGGCCATTGACAATCCCAATCACCTCTCCAAGTTGGACATGGTCAACTACCTTCTCAACTTCATCGCCACAGACACGGTGCTCTTCCAGTACGATGTGAGTGAATCAACTGAGAATTAGAGTGCACATTCCACAGACATATATCTTTTGCAGGACGAAAAGGACCTGCAGGACCTTCAGGTGAATGAATGGGACCCGGTGATCGCCTGGTTCAACCAGCGCTACGACACAAACCTGCAGAAGACCATGAACATAACGCCGCCTCAGGTCAGCGAGCAGGATAAAATGAATGTCGCAAAGCATTTTCAGTCCTACAGTTTGGAAACTCTGCATGGTAATGCAGACCATAAGTCTGGAGTTCAACGTCTATTAAATATATTTTCCTCCAGGCTTCATTTTCGCTGTGGACACCTTAAAGTCGATTGTCCTTGCCTGCGCCGTCATCGAGCAGATGCTTACCGTGGAGAAGGCTGTGGCCCTGGCGCGTCTAGAGGAAGAATACCAACTTAAGTTCTGGGGTCGCGTGGAGTGGGCACATGATTTAAGCCAACAGGAGTTGCAAGCACGCCTGGCGGCTGCCGTGCTCTTCGTACACCTTAACTGTTCGGAAAACCTTGTTAAGCAAAAGATAATTCTTTAAAATTAAAATACCTGTTCAACATACATATGAGCTGACTACCACAGGGTTATGGTAGCACGTATGTAGGTCTCCTAGGACCTAGGACATAATAATAGATGTATATAAATCGTGCCTAGTTTGAAACTTATCAAGGTCAGGTCATCCTCCCTTTTTTTTTAGCTCTTACCGGTTTTTTTTTGTTGTAATAATACGGTTTATATTATCATTTTTTCATACTTTCTTTAAGCACGAAAGTAACATACTCTTTTGACGTCTCTTATAACACAACTGAATTTTAGTTCTGATTTTAATTAGTAAGCCACAAGGATTCTGGTACAGCAATACGTGGAGGCAGTGAACATAAGGAAGTACATTAAGTTTTTTGGAACTACACATGTACAAATGTGTAGGATATATGTAACATTTTTAAATTTGAATGAGATTACTAAATTTTAGAAATATTTAGTTTGTTTAATCCTAATTTAAGGTTCGGTTTTTTTGCACCTTGACATAGAACCCTATTTTTGGAACCCATTGGCAAAACATGGACATTTATTTATCTTACTTAAGAAAAAATTAAGTGCTAGTGTAATAGGCGCTTAGAGGAAGTCTCAAAAAACAAAAATAATTAAGCAATTTTTTTTCGTAGGTGTGGTATATTCTGATAAATACTTGCTTGGTATTTTAAAATAGTTACGGTACAGTCCTACTGTACACTGCGGTCACACTGGTTCGGACGTGGGTGGCGCATCATCGGTGGTATTCTGTTGCTAATTAATCAAGTGCAAAACTACATTTTTCGCCAGTAAATCCGAGGAAAGCTAAGTTTGCAAGAAAACAAACGAAAGCAAAGGCAGTTGATAATATTACTGGCGCGTTTGGTAAGCAGCGTCGTTCGAGTGCGTGATTGTTCCAATGTTTGTGCTGGTGTGCGTTTGTGAGTGCCTTTTCACTAAAAAAAAATGTAAAAAAAAGTGTTGCCAAAGCAGTGAGGCATACATTTTCCCAGTCGCTTTGTTTCAAACGAACGAGATTTGCAAAATGCGATTTATAGACCAGAAAACAAATCTGTATCGTTGCGCTGGGGATATTTATCATTTGAACCATCCCTTTTCACTGTTCTCGGTAGAGGGGATGTGAAAAAACCAGCGACTACATCAACAAAAGCGTGTGTGTGAATATAACAATCTCGTTGTTCCCTAGTTTAGTTGCTAAGAAGCATTTTAATAATTGTGAAATCCCAGTACCGAGGACGACAACAAATGTAGATTTTTTCAAAGCACAAACAACTGCAGCACGACGTTCGTCGCCCTTCGGGAGCGGTTGTATTGGTGTTCCGTGCTGTTGTGTTTGTGCTACCACCTTGTTCGATTTTAATGTGTTGTTTCTGTTTTTCACATCAAAGCTCCGTATTTCGTGCGGAAAGTGTAAATGGCGTGTTTTAAATATTATTTCGGATGTGTCTCCGCTATATAATCAGCTGTTTGCAACGTTAGCGTTGACGCCCACATTTGAGCCCACTGTGTGCAGAATTCAACTAAAAGGTAAGTCCGATTGAGATAATTGTATTGTAAGCAAACACCAAACAGTCACACTTTTTACTATTTATATACATGGCTTACAGTGTTACCTCCTTAAACCGAATTTCATGTGTGTACACATTTACACGTATACGCATTGACTTCTTTTGTTCTTTGTTTTTATTCCCTGTCAGAGAGTATATTGATTTTAGGTGGACATTTGCGACCATATAAAATATATATATTCCTGATAAAGAATATTTAATATATCTTCTTTTTCGGTATACACCAGTGTTTGACAGTATATAATTTCGGTTTTAAACAGAAATCTGGATGAAGCTGTTCTATCTTTAATATCAAATTACGGAAAGGGTATATAAGCTCCGGTTTGTTGAAGCTACTATTCTTAATTTTAATTTTAAGTTGGTCTATGCTAATTGTGTTTTATCCTGATTTGTTTTTATCTTTTACTGTTTTTTTTTTGTACATTTTGGGAAGCTGAAACAATTTCTGATTAATTTTTAAAAAAGCGCGCCCTATAGGTAAATTTTACTGTGTAATTTAGTCGAATGATATTGGGCAGATTGGGCATGCAGATTGCAGTGACGTCGGCGGAGCTTAAGAATGTTTATGACTTCGTCTTCTAAAATGTTAATGTTTTTGAAAAAGGCTCTTAGAGAATACAATTGATTTTCTTGCCAATTAAAAAATATAATTCTGTCATAATCGTGGACGTCTGATATAGAATCTGCGAAAGGTCACGCTTTTAACTTTGCGTCAATATTTGGTCACCCACCGTTGGTTTGGCATATAAATTGCCGGGCTTTGGAATTTCAGTTTCGCAATGAAGTGTAAGGTGTGAAAAATGTTTGCAATAATCAAATCAAATCAGCACCAATGAGGTTAAACGGGGGAGGGCAACCCTGAATTGCTCGTTCAGATCTGACTTCGTCTGCTTCTGTAATGAGGATGTGCTCAATTAGATTCAAATCCATGTGGGTTCATAACGAGAAACAGGGAAAGTTCTACGGTTTCGGCTTTTTAGTGCTTTACTAACTAGAAAAATGGAATGGGTGTGCCCTTTAAAATATAACTAAAGAATACAGAACATAATTGGGGCTGTCAATGCCTTTTGTATCACCTTGCTTATTTATAGTTTGTATATTTTATACATATATCAATTTAAGCGGTTTTTGAATAATAATAGGGTATATTGATTTAAGCCAGAACTTTGTGCCGCAGTGAAGTATATAGAGATTTTACCAGATTCACTCGATTTGTTAAAAAGTATGTAAAAGGTTTTGAGTCCTTCCTAATGAACTCCTCGATCTCGGGAACTATAAAGGCTAGAAGTTGATATTAAGCATGCAGATTACAGAGACATAGACGCAGCCCAAGTATGTTTTAAATGTTTCATTTTAATATAGTATTTCCTGATCTGTATCGTAAGACAACAAAATTATGAAACTTTGCGTTCGTATTCCCACTAGCTGAGTAACGGGTATCTGTTAGTCTGGGAATTCGACTTTAGCATTCACTTTTGTTATACCCCTTACTCTACGAGTAATATGCTCTACGAGTAACGGTATGTAATAGGTACGAATATGTAATAGGCAGAATGAGGCGTTTCCGATCATGTAAAGTATATATATTCTTGATCAGGATCAATAGCCGAGTCGATTTGGCCGTCTGTCCGTGTGAACGTCGAGATCTCAGGAACTGTAAAAGCTAGAAGGTTAAGACTCAGCGTATAGATTGTAGAAACAAAGACGCACAAACCGCACAAAACTGCCACGCCCACACTTTTAGAAAATGAGTTGATATTTTTTCATATTTTTATTGGTTTTGTAAATTTCTATCGATTTGCAAAAAAAACTTTTTGCCACGCCCAAAAACCGCATTTACTGCTTGCTTTTTTATAATTTTATAATATAATAATAAAAATTATATATAATATAATATAATATATATAATGTAATATAATAGATAATATAAATAATATAATATAATATTTATAATATAATATAATATTTATAATATAATATAATATATATAATATAATATAATATAATATATATAATATAATATAATATAATATATATAATATAATATAATATATAATATATATATCATAATGTTCATTATGAACTATTTATACCAGTTACTCGTAGAGTAAAAGGTTTTACTAGGTTCTTTGAAAAGCATGTAGGTAGAAGAAAGCGTTTCCGGTAGTTTAAAATATATATATATTTTTTTTTTATCTGAATCATAAGAATTTAATACATTATATTTAACAGGGACTTAATCGAACACTTAACTATCCCACCAAAAAATTTAACGAACATATATATGGTAAAACCGACTAGCCCACTAGCCAAATTACAAAGATATAATACTATTCCCGTATATATACAATATTGATCAGGATCGCGCGCCAAGTCAATCCATGTGGGTGTCAAGATCTCTGGAAATATAGGAACTATTAAGTATGTAGATTCTAGAGACCCCTATGTTGTGAAAGTTAGGTTAGGTTGCGACGCCAACCTAACGCACTTAAACCAATTTCTATCGATATGACAACAATGCTTTGTTAACTTACATTCTGACGCCCACAAACACTAAATTATCAAGCTCACACTTTTCCAATTTTTTTTTTTTTCTGTATATCACATCTCAATTTCTGCGGATCTGCCAAATAAATTAAGGTATTTTTCCCTGCTCTTCCACTAGCTAATTAACGGGTATCTGATAGTCGAGAAACGCGACTAAAGCGTTCGCTCTGTTTTTAACGCTATTTCGCTTGTAATTTTTTTTTCAATTGATATTCAACCTATTCAAAATTTCTTCATACTTGTAATATAGGCTTCGTCTCCTTCTTTACATTCGTTATCCAAAAGCAGATTCGGTAGTCGTCGCAAATTATGATCTCTTCAAAGCAGTTTCCATCCTCTTTTTCTATCATGCAGAAAAGTGTTTCCGACTTCCGTATGAATGCATCATTTAATGTCTGGTTTTGCGCTGCCTAAGACAAAACAAGTCACTGTCTCAGAGGACAAAGAGGATTCCAGCCCCAACCAACAACAACTAACTCGAAAACACATGTTTATTGATTTTCTACAACTTTGTGATGTTTCAACAGCATTTAAATTTAGTTTGCTTGGCCATCGTGGCCCGTCTATTCATCAAATGAGCCTTTCCACTCCAAAGTGGGTCTAACCAGATATTGGGGATCACTAGAGTCTTTGGGACGGGTTCAGGAGTTAATAAAGTAGAATATTCTTATTTTCGGATTTAGTAAGGATTTAGCAAATGTTGCTGAATAATTTAAAAATATCTATATTAGGATATGTACGTATATACTATTGTGTATAATATATAATTTTTTAATAATATTCTTACAAAATGGCGAACCCTGAATATGAAATTTAAAATATTTTGATATAAAATTAATAACGAAGGTTTTGACGTTTGATTAAAATACATTCATACCTGTGCAAATTTTTGTTGTTAAAAATACTTCATTTTATGAGCTGGGCAAATAAAAAAAAACCAATTTAAAAATAATTAATAGTAGGCATATTTTGTTTTTTGACAAAAATTTTGGTTTCGATGTGACTAATTAGTGACGATTTAGTGATTAAATGAATAAAATCCGTAATGTTTATAAAATTACTAAAAGTCATTTTGTAAAATGTTAAAAAATGTTGTAACTGAATGTGGTCAAACTTTCGCCCTTTTTAATTTTAAAGTTTCAGTTTTAAAGGAAGTTCAAGTGCGAAACAGTCAAAAAATTTTAATTTGATTTTTATACCCGTTACTCGTTCAGTAAAAGGGTATACTAGATTCGTTGAAAAGTATGTAACAGGCAGAAGGAAGCGTTTTCGACTATGTAAAGTATATATATTCTTGATCAGGATCATTAGCCGAGTCGATCTGGCCATTGCAACGATCACTCAACGCCCTAAAATCACCCAAAACTGCCAAGCCCACATTTTTAAAAAAATTTGATATTTTTCCACAATATTATTAGTTCTGTTAATCTCTATCAATTCGGCAAAAAACGTTTTGCCACGCCCACCCTAAAGTCGCACACACACTTTGGAACAATTTTTAAGTTTTTTCTCATTTTATTCCCCAATTTCTATCGATATCCCAGAAAAATGATAAAATTTCGCGTTCCCATTTACACTAGCTGAGTAACGAGTCGGGGAACTCGACCATAGCATTATCTTTTGTTTTTTATTTAAAGGGCGATATATTGGCACCGTTAAAAATCTATTTTGTTGGTCCCCATGAGAGGAGTTATTTCTTAGCACATCGTAAGCAATCACATATCTCGTTTATTCATTGTTTCCCGTTTGGCATATGTGAACTACGAGTCTCCATTTATAAAAGCCATCTCAGATAAAGTTTGTCAGATCTGTCTGAGCCTCTGGATTACTCGAAATGTGTAAATAATTTTTGTGTCGTTTTCCTCTTTATCAATAATATGTTTTGACATTCGCTTGAACGCGGGGTTCTCTATACAATAGAAGCGGCTAGTCTGGTTGTTATTATTAATTTTTTATTATCATTGTTTGATTTCAAGCTGTTTGCGCTAATTGTTTGCCTTATCTTATCTTTACTGGGTACACAGGATCATATAAACACTTTCTTGGAAGAGCTGACTAAGTGTTTTAAGTGCAACTAGATATCGATAACACTATTTCATTAGGTGTAAATTTTGTTTCGAAAAGTAAAGCTTAAAATAGAAAGTACCTTCAAGGTGGGATCTAACCTAGATTTACCTGGATAATTTTCTTCAACGATTCTAGTATACGGGACTAAGACCAAGAAGTATATTAGGACTGTTTGTTGTAGATAGAGAATTAGTCAATCTTCAACAATATTATAATCACAAATAAGTCAAAAACAGTATGGCTCTATGGCTCTATGATTATTAAGTGAGTTTGTATGTGTACTGCGACCCAGTCGGATCTATCGTACTACCCCTTCATGACTCAAAGATCCCCCTGAAGTCCAAAGCACTGTATAAATGCCAGATTTTTATTGGGGTTCAGGGCTGCAATTGTTTCCTGTGGGACTACATACATGCCCAGGAGTCTATTCCTCCTGATGGAAAGCACCATGCAGTCACATATAATGTGTGCAGAGCTCTCCTCCTCCATGCAGCAGAAGCGACAGAGTTCACTTTCTGCAATGTCAATCTTGTGCAAATGGCTGTGAAGTCGGCAGTGCCCCGTAAGAAGGCCAGTCAAAATGCGCACGGTGTTTTTCCCGTGTGTCATTAAGGTCTTGAACCTTTTATGGTTATATTCACGGAGGATAATCTTAGACTGCCTAACTTCTGGCAGGTGTTCCCAGAAGGGCAGACGTTTTTCTTCCTCTAGTGACTTTAGTAAGCCCAGTACTCTGTGGTGACCAACACCACAGAATGGTTCGGGCCCAATTAGAGGTTTCTCTGCCCCTTTCCTGGCTAGGTTGTCCGCTAGCTCATTTCCCGGGATGTTGTTGTGTCCAATAAGGACCCACCTTATTGTGAGTTTGTTGACAGCTCCTAGTTTGTCTAGGGCTGTCCTCACTTCATTTACTAGCTTAGATGTTAACTTAGCTTTGCTGAGCGCCTTTATGGCTGCATGACTATCAGACAGTATAGCAATGTCCTTGCCATGATAGTTCCTTTGCAGATTAAACTCCGCACAGCGTCCAGTAGCACAGACTTCAGCTTGAAAAATGCTGGTGTATCTGCCCATTCATTCGTGGTATTTTAACCTGGGGCCTAAAACCTCCAGCCCACTTCCCTAGTCGGTGAGGGATCCGTCTATATACCACAATATTGTTTGTGGTTTCATAGTGTGTACTTTCCCCAGGGATGTCCAACTGTTTTTATTACTGAGATGAGTGCTGGAGTTCTGAGCGAACCTATGCTCAGCTGGCATCTCATCCCTTGGTTGCATCAGCAAAGGGATATCCCTCTTTAGGCTTTTAGCATCCTTACTTGTGAGGTTGCAGTCATTTCCTGCTCCCTCAATTCTTATTAGGATGGCTTTCCGTTTCATTTCAATGCCGATATGAAGTCACCTCCATTAGTACTTCTAGGGCTGCAGTGGGAGAGGTACGCATTGCTCCTGTCATGCATACGCAGGCCATTCTTTACAGCTTATGTAGTTTCACCTTAGTGGTGCTAAGGCGTGCTCTATCACTCCAGGCTATTGCCCATAGGTTATTATCGGTCTGACTACCATGAGGTACAGCCATCTTATTATGCGTGGTGAGGTTCCCCACGACTTACCAGCAATTACCAATGCAGAAGCACGTGAAAAGTGCTCTGGTGCACTTATCAATTGTGTTATCGACATGAGTTTTGAAGCTAAGTTTGGAGTCAATGGTTATCCCCAGATACTTAACTTTTTTACTGTCCTCTATGCGACATTCTGACAGGGTTATTTCCTTCATTCTCTGTAGCTTGTACCTATTTGTGAAAGGAACAATAAAAGTTTTGCTAGGGCTTAGGGTCAGGCCTACTTCATTGCACCATTCGCCGGTCATATTGAGGCCCAGTTGAATGATATCGCAGAGTGTTTCCTCATATTTACCTCTAGCTATAATGACAATATCGTCAGCATAGCCTTGGCAAAGTATACCCCTGCGGGTCAGTCTCTCCAGCAACTCGTCTACCAGCAAGCTCCACAGGAGTGGCGAGAGGACACCCCCTTGGGGGCAACCCCTTGTGGTTGATCCTGTGGACGACTGTCCTCCTATAGTGGTTCGCCTAGATGCCAGTAGTGATTTGATCCATCTGCTGTCCATCTGATCTGAGGGATGCGTTCCCTCATGGGAGGCATTGTCGAAAGCACCCTGTATGTTTAAGAAGACGCATAACGCCACTTCCTTATGAATCAGTGTATCCTCAATAAGGCTTTTCAGGTGATATAGGGCAGTATCAGTTGATCTGCCCGCTCTGTAGGCATGCTGCGTCCGTTGGAGCGGTTGCTCCACAAGCAGAGTGATTCTAATGCTGACGTCCACTAGCTTTTCCAACGTTTTCTAGCCTTGGAGCTAAAAAGTTAGCCGCAAAAGAGTTCACACACCTAGGAAATGTAA
Organism: Drosophila melanogaster; assembly: GCF_000001215.4. Classification (NCBI taxonomy): domain Eukaryota; kingdom Metazoa; phylum Arthropoda; class Insecta; order Diptera; family Drosophilidae; genus Drosophila; species Drosophila melanogaster. The sequence continues at coordinate 21,270,867 of NT_033779.5, forward strand.
AATCCAGACTGAATACAAAATTTAAAAATATCGGCTCTTAGTGTTTCCTTTCTAAATATTTAAGTGCTCGGTTAGGTTTTAACGTGCTTAATTCTCAGTTTTACAAGGGCTATTTAAACCGTCGTAAGTTCCAGCTCGCACAGGATCCGAAACAGTTTTATAATTTCGTTACCACTAAGCACAAAACAATTTCTTACCCTTCTTCGATACTTTTGAAAATAATACGGAAACATCGGATCAGGCACTAGCTGATCTATTTGCCAAGTTCTTTAAAACAACGTATTCTACGTTACCTCATTCCAAACAGCTATAATCTTACGCGAATCTACTAGTTGGTCCCACTCACTGCTTTACGATCTTCAGCCTGCCTAGTCAGGTCCCGACGAAATCCATGACTGTGGGCTCAGATTCTCTGCGGAAGCCTTGTGCAAGCCTCTACTGAAACTGTTTACCTTATCTCTGTAATCTTCACAGTTCCCTCATATATGGAAGGAGTCCTTTGTGATTCCTCTTCATAAAAAAGGTAGCAAACTGAATGCAAACATCAATCATATCACCATGTCAGTACGGTTTTATGAAACGCAGATCAACAACCAGTAACCCCTTTAAGCTAATTTCATATACACTGACTTTAGTAAAGCATTTGACTTTCTCATCTAGCAAGGAAACTTTCCTAGTTGATCTTCTAAATTGGTTATTAAGTTATCTGGTATGCTTGGTCTTATAAAATGGGGGACAAAGGAATTTGATAATTCTTACACGACCAAAACCTTATTCATTTCGCTAGTCCGTCTGATTCCTAAGTATGAATCACATGTTTGAAGTCCCCAATACGTAGTTCACTCGGACCGCATTGAATCGGTCCAAAAAACTTCTTACCGTTTGCCTTGCGGATGCAAACCTTATATTACCTCCCTGTTCCAGTAGACTACTTTTAATAAATTTACCTTTCCTATTAACTTTTAACTTTCCGAACGATGCTTGGAACAGTCTATTTTTGTAAGCTTATTCGTTCGACCCTACTTAGTTGGTCGGCTTAACTTTTCTGTTCCAAATAGATTCACTAGGAACTACACACCCCTAATCTTAAGTCATTGGTCTAACTATGCATTGCATGACCCTTACAGAGTGTTATGTTCTGACTATAATAGACTTTATCCTATTATCCCGTATCTTGACTCTGCCGCTCTTAAAGCAATGAATTTTTTTTTTTAAATACATAATTACTATATACATAAATACATCTTACTAATATTTATATTTTTTTTATAAACCTCGGTCATGCGGGAGGTCCCGCTAAAAACATTCCCAAATGTCTTGGCCGGATTGGATAAAATTATTTTATTTCCATTTAAGAGATATTTTTTTTTGTCGAATCTTTGCATTTGTGGCCATTTTTGTTTGCCGAATTCAATACCAAATTGTTAATTGTAAATAGCTATTTTTGGGTACTTTCAATTTATTCTTGCTATATAAAATAGCCTGTGTTATAAGACATGAACGTATTGATGTTTTCTTTACTACAATTACAATTGTGATGAAAACTCCCAGCTTTTGTTGGAAAACGTAATACAGAATTAAAAGGGTCTGAGGGACTGATGTTGACACAGACAAATTGCTGACAAAGGTCTAAAAAAACAAAAATACTGAATACAACATACAAATTTCCAAATGTTACTGGAAAAATATTTAAAGACAAAATGTATTACTGTTTAGGAAAAGGCCGCGATGTTGATAAAACAAAAAATGCTATAGTCGAGTTCTCCGACTGTCAGATACCCGTTCATCTAGTTTTCTACTATATTGTTAGAAATTGGTGCTATAATTGGGGGTGTAAAAAAGTTTTTTTTATTAAATCGATAGAAAACTAATAAAAAAAATGGAAAAAGATCCAAATGTTTTTCATAAGAGTGGACTTGGCAGTTTATGGAGGTTTTCGATATTTTATAATGACTGAGATCTCGACGTTTATATGGACAAGACCAGTTCGAATCGGCTATTGGTCCTGATCAAGAATATGTCTTGCTTATATGGTCGGAAACGCTTCCTTCTTCGGGTTACATACATTCCGACGAATGTAAGCTGCTTTTTACGCGTGGAGTGACGGGTAAAAATATATGGAAATAAGTGTGGGCGAAGATATTTCCGTAAATTTTAGAGAAATAATAAATCGAATTTTAAAATGCGTTGATTGGGAATGCAGTTTATGTAAATACTTTTGTCCACCGCAAAATATATGAGTATACAATTAGGTTAAAACCGTATGTAAATTTGTCAGATAAAAATTAAACAAGAATGCTTATCCTGGGGTCGGTTATAGCCTACACTTGCCACATTTGTCAGGACGGATTAATATTCAAGTGTTACTGAATTTTGATAGATTAATTTTCCAATTTAAGGTTAAATTAGTATTCGCGGCTAATAAGCGTTGTAATTTTGGTTTTTATTTACTTACAGGTTTGTAAATAACCGGCCCCAAACACAATTTACTGCTCAGAGACAAAGTCGACAATGAAAGCAATTGCTAAGGAACCAGCCCAAAAAAAAAGGAAAAACTAAAAATTCTAGAAAGTGTATCACATCTATAACTACTAAAGGTACCGTGATTCTATAACCGTCAATCAACTGATTCAAAGGCTAAGTTGAGGCGGTTTGGCACAACCGCTGAGAGCTCTACATTCATTTTGTGGTAGGAGGGCGAAAGAACTTACGTTGTTGGACGGAAATTAATGACACTTCTTGGGCCTAGCGCCCCAGGCATGGCCTTTATGATGAAAAAGAAGAAGTACAAGTTCAACGTTGAAGTGCAGCTGCAGGATTTGGTAGAGGTGGCCCTGGTCAATGAGGTGCTGTTCGCAAAGATACGGTTGCTCGATGGAGGTTCCTTTCAGGAGTACAGTAGTCGGTAAGATATCATTAAATTCATAGAAATGGTTCAGTTATAATAAATGCTTTTCCCAGCGAGGAAGTGCGCAACCATCGAGTAGAATGGAACCGCAGCTTTGAGTTTCCTTGCAAGATGAGCGCGAATGCTTCAACCGGCGTTTTAGATCCTTGCCATCTGCGTATATCAATACGCAAAGAAATGAAGGGCGGACGAAGTTACTATAAGCTTGGTTTTATCGACCTCAATCTGGCCGAATTCGCCGGCGCCGGCCTCACCTCCCGTCGGTTTCTCCTGGAGGGCTATGACTCAAGACACCGCCTAGACAACTCGATGTTGCGTGTGAGCATTAAGATGCATATGCTTAGCGGTGACATTCTGTTCAAAGCGTAAGGAATCCCTTTTTCAAAAATTAATAATTTTTTGTAATAAACCTTATACCTCTACAGACCCACGCCAAATCTAAAAAGCAAGCAGAGCAAGCCTTCAATAGATGATTTTTCAAATGCAGCCACTGGAGTCGGCCTGCAAATTCCAACGGCTACCGCATTGCCCAGTATAGGTGGCGGAAGCGGTGGCGCATCCGTTTCCTTGGGCGGTAGTGGAGTCACTTTGGGCGGCATCCCCGGTAATCAGTCGTTACCCGGAACCCGACCCGTTTCCACCACAAAGGAGGAGGGTAAGTAGTAGTTACAAATCAGGATTTTGTTTATTGTAGAACAAAGTTAACATCTGGATGAGAAACTTTGAAATAGTGATGTTAATTTATAGGGTCGGAAGCGGTTCTTTTTTTTGTTCTTTATACGCATATACGCATCATAACGCATCTAGTATACCATTTTCCCCTTAAAGTAATAACAATACAATATTACAAAAAATTTTATTTTCAATGTATTGTAAATAATCGGTTTCGATAGGTTATTTCCTTATTATTATAGTTGGTAAAATGGTATACTAGATTCGGTGAGAAGTGTGTATTAATCAGACGTCACACCTACGTAACGTTTTTATCTCTGTTTTACATGAACTATTTAAATTATTTTGTCATGAAATGGTTACGTTTCCATCCATGTAAATTATGTATATTCTTATATCAATATCCGTCTGTCCGTGTGAACGTCTGGATCTTAGGAACTATACGAAAGATTAGGCATGCAGGTTTCAGAGATTTCAGAGACTTTCGCTGTGCTTGTTTGTATCGAAATTTTGCCACTCCCACTCTGACGCCCACAACCCGCTCAAAACACACACTTTGAATATTTGTTGTACATTTATTCATTTGAATGTTTCCAAAAATCTAGCGATATTGCAGAAAATTATACAGTTTCTCATTCAACTGAAATTAGCTGAATAACGGGTATCTGCTATTTCGAACTCAACTAAAAGCAATCTCCTTTGATTTTGATTGAAATGTTCGTTTTATCGTATATCTATTGTAGTCGCTTTCGTGTTCTTTCCTCGTGCATTTCGTCATTAGATGCACAGCTATAAGAGGCGCTAGCCTGTAAAAACGGATGTTTTGTTCACCTATACCGCATACTATAAAGCCCACAAATAAGCATATACTTTATCGCTAAAATTTAGAAGTGTTTAATCGGTACAGAATTTTACTACTGCAATACTTACAGATATCGATAACCAGGCTTTGATAGCAGCTATTGTGACAGACTCCGGCTTGTCGGAGTCCTCGGAATCGGGGGTAACGTTGACTACGGATAATCTCCAGCAGCATGGCTCAGTCGTCGTAGCTAATCCTATTAGTCCTGTGACGCAGGCGCTACCGCAACTGGGAATCATTGGCAGCAACAATTACGGAACAACAGGAGGGGCTATCGGATTTACTGGCGCCGGCAACGCCACCCTCATAGAAATGGGTCATTCAAGAAATTCCAGTAATACTAGTCAAGTGAGTATAGGGTTGAATCACTTGACTTTACATATACGTGATGTTCTGTTAATGTTTTCTGAAATAGATGTCAAAAGGTTCGGGTTACAGTAGTTTTTCGCACAGTCAACATTCAAGGCAAAGTTCTGAGGGTGATTCGGGACATGCTAGGTAAGTTAACAAGACCATTTTAAAACGCGCTTAAATTCTGTAAAAAGCTTTGAACATTTTTCTTGTGTTATTACTTTTGACATATTTTAGAATAGATTCGAATAATCGATATCTACATATCGTTTCTTATAAAACAATGCTTAAAACTCAACAAGTACTATATATGCTAAGGCTTTACTTAACAGCATATTTTAATTGTGTCTAAAACCTCTACCTAACTTCTTGCGTTACACTGAAATAAATGAATATCATATGTGGCAAGTCATTCCTTACTGGAATAGTTTAAACATTACATTCTGTACTAAAAATATAATTAATTTACTATATAGAAAAACACTTAAGTATAGAGTTTCCTATAGATATGTCTCCATTCCTGTGTTTATTGTATTTGAAAATGCTATATTCCTAAACTAATTTATTTTTCGTCTATGTATATTATATTTTATTGGCTAATATATTTTGCTTGGCTTAGATTTTGTTTCACAGAGATAAATATCCATTAATTATATTAAGTTCTATATCATTTAAGATACTTTAGCTAAGAACATACTAATAGGTACTTTAATTCAGGCCTTAACGGAAACACTTTTCATAAGGGTTATGCAACTGACTTAATGACTGAGAGTTTAAATGTATCTTATAGTAACTACGGTAAAAAGAATCTAGCTTAATCAAATTGTAAGCTTTTAATCAAACACAATTTGGTAATTATTAAATCAACTATTCGGTATAATAGTTTTCGTAATTATCTAATCTATATCAATACAAAAAATAAGTGCAGAAATGGGGAAAATTTCACTTTTGTTATTATGTTATTATTTTCTGTCATGCAGGCAGAGCCCCCACACTCTGCTAGCTCAAAGGGAGTAGTTTATTTACAGAAGGCACAAAGAGGCGCATTAAGACAGGTGGTAAAATCCTTTTCGTTTTCGGGTCCGTTTTGGCAGTATGCTTTTTGTTTGTTAAGTCCTAGCCTTGCTTGGACCATTGGCCTTTTCAAGACCAAGAAATCTGTAAAAGTTTAGTATTCTTATTTAAGCGGTGTATAAGTTGTTTTAATTCCTACAGTTTCTAAAAGTAGTGCAATTTATATTATTATTCAAAAGCGATGGCTTGAACAAGCCTGTTTAGGGTTCCATTAATACTAACATTAACACCTAACATATTTGTTTTTGTTTAATTTTACTTATACTTTATACTTACGTTATTTATTGTTGCATTTTTGTACTAATTCTGCTTTCTTAATAATTTCTGTCTTTCTTTTTTTAACTAACATTATGTTTTATGTATAAACTGGGGTAAATGGCCAACTAACCAACCAAAAATTACATCTTTAAATACAATCATAAACGACTGCCTGCGCTCGAAATATATAACAAAAAATCTACAGTCGCTTTAGAAAATCCGTTTCTCTACTTAATAGACTCAATCAGAGAGCAATTAATGTCATGAAATTCAATATACCACATAGCCGACAGAACGGTCAAAAGGGAGATGAGCATCAACAATGTAACAGCTTGCGAGTGGTAGTAGCCAAAAGCCACCATGTTCATACTCATCTCAGTCTCAGCACCACTGTTGAATACGCCAGCGATGAACAGCTCTACCAGACTCCAAACGCCACCATGACCAATTCTCAAAAGTTGGCCTTTGAGGACTTCCGTACTCCGATGGCAGAACTTGCAGCTCCTCTCTTTCAACCGATGGGAGCTGGGTGTAGTGGTACTCCCAGCTCTACATATCGCAGTGCCGGATCTCCATCCCACAACACGCAATATTATGACAGCGGAGAGGCGAGCGACACTGACGAGTGTCTTAACGACGAATCGGGCGATAATGATTCTGGCCTAGAGGAAAACTTTCATACTCCCCGTGTAGCTAAGATTAAGTCGATGGAGAATCTCTCTATTCTGGAGATGGAGTTTCACAAGGCTTCTATGGAATTGGACCGCAATTCACCGCGCCGTCTAAAGCAACTGGCTGAGCATGCGCAGATCCCAAAGATGAAGTCGCTAAACAACCTCTGTTTTGACCATTATGCAGAGCAGTCTGTGCGCGAAGAGTTTCAGCGCATGCACGAACAGTCGCTTGAGGAGCGAATGCGTTTTCAACAGCACCATCAATTGCGGAAGAACTCCAACGCATCAAACGGGTCGGCGACGAAGATTTACGTTAAGCATTTGAGTCATCAGAATCATTATCACATAAAAGTCGGTAACGCCAAGTTCATCGGGCAGGACGGCAATGACAGTCCACAATCAATGCACTATCCCATTCAGAAGATGCGATCAATGGGTACCATACAGGACATTGTAAGCGACCGCATTGAGCCTGACCCGTTCCTCACTCCAACCACCGAGCGAAAGCCTAATTTCTCGCGACTCGTCCAGTCCGCAGAGAAGCCGGTGCTGGGCAGCAGCTATGTCAATCGTCTACTTACCTACGATGCCGTGGACTCGCCGTCGGAGCCGTTTAACAGCTCAGTGTCCTTTATGTCGCGTACCCCCTTTCAGAGAGCTTATCGGCGTAACATACAACAAGGCAGCTCTTCGACGCCTTTGGCTACTCAGGATTTCTTCGCCGTGCGACCACATTCCACAAATGCTGCCTATGAGCTAATGAGGTGCGTCGCGTTAAAATATCAAAACTTCATGCAGTAAATTCTATTAAAAACTACTCTAATTTAGTCTAGAAACCAGAGCGTTACTCGTTACTCGTTACTCTTTAAAATGTATCTGTTACTGTCGAACTGTTTTCTAAATGTTTAGTCTAAGACTTCGTTTTCGGGACCTAGTCCTAGTCTAGGAATTGCCATTGGTCTCCTGGTATTGGTCCACTACCCCAAAATGCCGATATCATTTTCGCTTACTATTTTCACTGGTTTTTTCGATAGATGATTGTTTTACTTCTGTTTTGTTTAAATTCGCACTAATTATTTTTTGCTTTTGTTGAGTGGATTTTTACATTTTAAAACAGTTCTATTGCAAAGAAGGTTGTACAGTATTTCAGTTGCCACTGACGGTTTTAGTTTAATCACCATATTAATCACCTAATCAAGGCATCCTAATTATGTATTACATGATATATAAGCTATTATAAACATTCACAGGTCTCAAAAATGAATTGATTCCATTTTTATCACCACCAAATAACATTTCTGCAACATATTTCGCTCAACGAAATCCATAGTATTAGTCACTTAAGGAGATATTTGGGAACAACAGAAACGTGCTTTCAAAATCAAAAACTGAAGATAAAAATATAAGTAAACACAACAGATCAAGAATTATGTAGCAAGTAGAAAAATATGACACTGACACTGATTTCATAGGCCATTTGATTCTCTTTTTAACATTAATAAACTAGTATAAATAATTAATTGATTTGCCGAAAATATTAATTCGGTAGCGGTTTTGCTTTAAAATTACATGGGCGTTGAAAAATATGCTACGTTCATAAGACAAAAGCACGTAGAACGTGTGCTACGTTTCATAAGAGAAAAGAAAACAAAGATGTTCAGATGCATTTCCCGATCATGAATATGTATACTGTATATAGGATTGATCACACTTGAAAACCATATTTTATTACTATTATTTTTCTGTCTAAATTTTTGTTTCTATTACGCAGTTATTGAGATCGCGAACAAGATTTTGCCCCGTTTCTTTAGAATACCGATAGAAGTTAGCAAAAAAAAAATATTTAAAAAAAAATATTTGCAAGAAAATCACGTCCACAATTTATTTAATATTAATACTTGTTCTGCTAATTTCTATCAATTTATTAATTTTTCATTAAATCAGCAAGTATACATACATATATGTATATACATATTAAATAGTAGCCCCTGCCAATCTCTTATGTTACGAAGAACGCTTTTGCTAAGCTTATTCGCTTTATTTAAGAGGAGTTACACTATGAGTAAAATACTATTTGTTTGTTCGATTTCTTTTATAATTTTACTCTATTGTTTTTTTAAATGTTAACCGCTTTAATTATTTATACGTGTTTTTATAATATGGCCGTAATGTTCTGTGTCTAAAACAAATATTCGCATTTATGGACGCGTTCATTCAGAAACTTCAGTGGAGTTCCTCGACGACTCTTTGATGGCAATATCACTACTGCAGGCCAGAACAGCAACATGGGTGCTGTCAGCACCAATAGACAGCAGCAACCCTGTGCTCCAGGAACTAACAGTTTTATTGGATCCAATTCATCACCTTCTGGAACTTTGGCCAGTATACACTCAAGCCATTCTGCCTCTTCTTCAAATGGCAGCAACAGCAGCAGCAGTGGAGCCGTCATTACCTTCCAGTGTACCGCAGGCAGTGGACAGGATACAGTAGACTCGGCAAACCATCAACAGCAAATGACAGTGGGATCGCCCAACGGTCATGGAAGTAACCCCCGGTTGGGCAATGTCATGTCAGGCGATGTCATTAGCTCAATGGCCGCCAGTCCCACAGACGCTTGTAGCATCCGTTCTAATCCGTCGGCTGCCTCACTTCTTCTTTCCACGTCGGCAGCTGCAGCAGAGGCTTCTGCATTGGCCTCGGCAACTACTATGTCCGTTTCGGGAGCAACACTATCACCTCTAGCCACCACCCAAATCATTCGCCGCCCTAGCATCACAATGATGTGGGTTCATTTGCAGTTTCTACTTTTTATATATTCACCTCATCCTCATACTTTGAGCTTTTAAGTTGTAATGTCATACTTCAGACAACTTCTGGGTTCTGCAAAAATATTTTTCTTTTTCAAATTGTGAACTATTTAAGCAGAAAGCAGATAGTTTGAGCTGTATTCTCTAGTACCATACCGAACTAAAAGTTTTTTTTTAATGTAAAAATCAGTTTTTTCAACTTTTGTAAACAAACCACTCTAAAGAAATAATTCTCAAGAGTTTCAGAATATGTAGCTGCGTGTAAAATGTGAATTTTATTTTTATAGCTTGTTTTTATCCTCTTTTTAGAAAATTTGTTTAGACAAATAAAAATCTTTATGGTTTTTAAAAAAATTAATCAATCTGTTAATTGATCTTATTGATTTAATACCATTTAAAGATTTTTCACAAGCCCTGCATAAGCGTAATTATTCATTTATTAGGAGGTCCGTGTTTAATTGGCATGGTACAACCAAAAAGTGTGCAAACGTTTTATTGTTTTGCCAAGATATTGCCTGTGCTTTTGTTGCCTTGTTTATCTCGCAATTATTATTAATTTCTTATTTACAATTTAAATTAATTTGATTGTTGTTTAAATAATTTCATGTATTTACTCATTTCTATCAACGAAATTGATTATTCTCATTTTGTTCCTTCAGGAATCCCAGCTCCGGTTCGTTAGTTATTAGTGAGACGGGATCTCTAGATCGGACGAAAAGCAGCGGTGAGAAGCGCAAAAAGGGCGCGCTCGATGACGGGCCACGTGTTTCCGACCGAGTGGAGGAGACACGGGTCAATCCAGACTCATTAATTGATGAGATTTTAAAGGACACTAAACTTGATCAGCTGGAGGAATCCGCAGAAAGTATGTACCTTGATGATTTTCATTAATGGGTATATAAGTACAATATTATTTTTCTTAGCCTCAGGCCTTCAACTGTACATCGCTCGCGATGGAACCGCCTCCCTGGGCGGACATGAGGTTAAATCAAGCGTACGAGCGGGCGCCCTAAAGCAGGTGGTAATGCAGGATAGAAGATAGTAGTATCCGAGACTCACAACTCCTTTTTAAAATTAATTAGAAGACTTATTGATCAATTAAAATGGAGTATTGAACTAAAAGAAATAGTTTAGGTAATACAAACATGTTTACTCTCAAACAAAAGTGAGAATGCAAATACGCTATATAAGAGTATATAAAATGTTTGTCGGAACTACACTGCTATGAATGTAATTAGCTAACTACACATATATATGTTTATAGACAAATACGCATGTATATTATAGATTTGTTAACAGGCATAACTTGTCTAGTTGTATTTGCAAGTGTTGTGAATCAGGTAAACAACCGTTAACAATTAGGAAAACCAAAAATGAAATTCATAAAGCTGCACATTATATATGCATTATAAATTAATCGCAATGGATTACGATAATTAAGAAAAGTTTTAAATTTTATTTTCGAATATATAATTCTATGTTTTGCTTCCATCAATATGTCCAGCCTTAAGGCATTTATAAATATATTAAAAAGGTAATAGAATAAATAACGCAAATGTCATGCTAAACAAAAAGCTTCAAAATTAAAACACCGAATTGTAATAGTCATCGAAATATAGCGCAATCAAAAACTAAGTAAGCCTAATTATTTTTACCAATTCAGCCCATTATATGCATTTTTCTTTTGAACATATACACAATCATTAATCAATATTTGCAAATAACATTACTCTTTTAAAGTCAACATTGTTGTAGATGTCTGGTATTTTAGTTGTCTTAAATATTTTTTAAAGCTTCCGGAAGTTTTAATGTAAAAATGTTTTTTATAAACAATATTTTTAAATCGATAGAAAAAGCTGTTAGATGGGAACACAAAAAATAAAATTAGTTATCACCTTTATGTTTATGTTAAAAAATTTGGTGTAAAATTATGTAGTTATTTTTTAACAATTTGTAAGGGGAGAACTGGAATAGCTCCATATAAGTTTATTTAAATTGTATCCGCAACAAAACAGAAAAATAAAAATGGACATACATGACATACATGATTGATAACTGTCAAATGTTTAGAGTTGGGCAAACGTTGTTGGTTATTTAAACAAACATGCTAGTGTAGGCAATCAATTTCAAATTTTTAAATATGTGAAACTCTTTCAAAACCCTTACAACTAAAAAATTCTGAACATTTTCAAATTTTTTAAGAAACATTAAATGAATTTGCCAACAAAAATTGCCGAACTCAACTGGAGAAGTTTTGTTCACTAAAAAACAAAACCAGTATAAAATTGAAAAATTACTAATTAACATTAATATAGATTAAATATTAGAAACATTAAATTCAAAGAGAATTCCTAACAAAACGAAGGAAGGTCCCATTATGAGCAGTAAGAACAGAGGCTTAGGGATCGAACCTCATTTCCGGCAAAGTCCTTTCGCAGAGTTCCACCCGAAAGTGCTTGAGAGTGTGCAACAGTCCAACTTTTATCCCCAATTGGCCAAGTAGTGTCCCAATGCAGCCTCTTGGTCCTGCACCGAAGGGCAATGCATGCAATGATGCTGTTAGCGTTGCTCGGGTCAGATCGATCTGATGAAGAATTCGGGGTTTTGGATTTCGGATTTTGAAAATTATAAAATAAACTGCCAAACACGTGTCTGATTACCTTTTACCTGTGCATTTCGAAGAAATGCCTACGGCTTTTCTAGACCGATGCTATTCTCTGCAATTCTCTAGGAGGATATGATATTTCATCGTGGAACTGTGGATCGTCTTCCAGCACCTGCCGTAGGTATACCAATCCGGTCAGGGTGTCATAGCTAAGTTGGTGGTTATGGCTAGACTGAAGGTCAACCCGGAGCTCCGCCTGCAATCGATGTTCAATAGTCGGATTTTTAGCCAGTTCGTACAGGGCAAAAGAAGACGAGGTATCAAAGCCAGCCAAAAGCAAAAAGCAGCCTGGGCTACGTAGAAGTCTGGCCGATGGATTATGCCTTCCGCAGTTTCTGTACGGTGCATCTGCAAAAACATATCAATCAAATCGTAGCGTTTCTCTCAATTTTCTGCGCGTTGAGCAAGGACGTAGTTCATAGATTTGCGCATAAAACGTTCGTACTCTTCTGAATAAAGATGAGTGCGAACCCTGTAAATAGGTGGTGTGACAAGCGCTTTGGCTTTGGGTCGTTGACTTCAATACACATTGGACGAAACTCTGCCTCGGGATTCTGCAAACTTTGCAAAAATGTCCGTTGTGAAGAGAGCACACAATTGTTTAACCTCCAGTTCAACGCTTTCTGCGCCATTTAGTTTTTTTTTTTTTCATATGAGCCTCGAGATTCTGTCAAATTCTTTCCAGAAGTCCGTACAGCAAAGATCTTATGCGTCTCCCACCAAGTCTTATATTTGGTAAAGAGTAGGTTTCCGGAGCCCATTGTATCTCGTATCGCATCTGTGCTCTTAAAGCTGCTCGAGAATTCGGGGAAGTCTTCGACCAAAATGCGCCTTATCAGAGCCGGATCTCGGAGAAGGAGTGCATGGCTGTGCAGCACGTTAATTCCTACAATGGCGCGCCCAGCAGCTTCCTTACGCTCGTATAGCTCTCGAAACTGATCACCGAAGCAGCAGTCTCCACATTCAACACATTTCCTAAGACTGGAGCTGCCGGAAGGTAGGGGACGCCTAATCGTCGCCAGATGCGGAAATGTCTCCGTTGCCACAACCAAACGGCTAGTAATGCGATTAAGGGTAGTAGAACAACAGATCCAACAGCCAGAGCGGCACAAAAAAATGAAAAAAGCGATAACCATGTTATCGTAAAGATTGTCTGACCACAAATGCATCTATTTTCCAGAGTGACTTTATGTATGCATCAGCTTAATTGATTGTTCGTCACTATCTGTTCGGCTAATACAATCGCATTATTCAAGATTTTTCTCTCATATTACAATTTGCTCTTATAAAAAAAAACCGAAAATCACAAATTATGAACCCTGTGTTTTCTACCCATATGGTTCGTTAGATTTACAACTTATTTAAGGCTGAAATTATTTATCTTATTCATAAGCTTAAACAGAGAGATAGTTATTGTTCAAATTCTCAACTTTTGATACCGCTTTCTCAGATAATGAGAGTGCATGGTAAATTATAATATAAAACAAGAGGGAACGCTATAGTTGAGTTTCCGCCTATCATATAACTATTACTAAACTAATGGGAGTGCGAACAAAAATTTTTGTGGGCGTGGCAGCTTTGGCGGTTTTAGGCCGTGAGAGTTAGCTTGGCAAAAAGTATTTTTACAAATCGATAGAAATTTACAAGACCAATAGAAATGTGAAAAAATATCAACACATTTTTCAAAAGTGTGGGCCTGACAGTTTTCTGCGGCTTGTGGGCGTTAGAGTGGGCTTGACAACATGGGCCAACAAACTTGCGCTGCGTTTGTCTCTAGAATCTGTATGCTAAATCTAGCTATTATAGTACCTGAGATCTCGACGTTTATACGAACAGACGGACATGGCTAGATTGACTCGGCTATTGATTCTGATCAAGAATAAATATTAAATCGGAAACGCTTCCTTCTGCCTGTTACATACTTTTCAACCAATCTAGTATATCCTCACGCGTAACGGGTACAAAAATATCAAGACATTTCTTAAAATTGTAGGAGTGGCCGGTTTGTAAAATTTGCAGCGTTCTTTCTAGAGTGTGCATGTCTTATCTAAACTAAACGTTAACAGGGACGGAAAGACAGTCATGGCCATATCGACTCGACCATTGATCTTGATTAAGAATATATGTATTTTTATAGGGTCGGAAATGTTATATATGTTAAAACGTTAATCAACCAAGTTAATAGCTATAATACGTTGAGTAAAAGAAAATGAGAGAAGATGGCGTAAATACAAAAACAGAGAGCACTATTTTTATAATTGATTTAAAATCAATTACTGCTTAGAACTTTAGACACATTTCCCTTCATGTCATCGGGTTAGTCAAGGAGGCTGCCAGTTGGTTGATGTGCCCACATGTGAAGCTTTCGTTGTATAGGCTCGAGTGGTTGATCTGATCTGACAGAGGCAATGTGTAGGGAGGTAATTGCATATGACAAGGGCGTGGTTTCTGATGTACCAATTCGCATTTGCTATCATGCGCAGCGACCGGGCTTGGTATAAAATAGGTGATTTGTCAGCAAGGCAATCAAACATTCACAGCCTAAGCTTCCCTAAAATCTGCTTTCTTAATTCTTTTAGCTCTTGTACTTAATTCCAGATATCTAGACGTTTCTACTTTTCGATAATAAGCAAGCAAAGCTTTGGAGATCAAACGAGCTCCCTGATCTGCAGGGGATGTTCATTCGTATTGGCCAAATCAAGGCTCTAAACAGATTAAAAGGTCCAGAAGAAAGTTCACTAAGGTGAGTTTCTCGAACATCGAACAGAGGAAAAAAATTCAATCTCTAAGTTGTGGACGTGGCAGCTATATGTGTTTCCTTCCCGTCATAAAAAAAGTTTTACAACTTTCAGGAAGGAGGCATGAATACTATGGAATAGGAAAATATTTTCAAATTTCATTCAAGAAGAAATGAAAAAATACTAAACACCATCGTAAAATCTTGTAAAATCGTTAGTTTATTATACGCTTAAGTCAAGAATCTAGGCACTAATTGCTGCTTTGCGTATTTATTGGTTGCCGGTTGCCCATTTCTTGTATAAAAATATGCTCATCAGGCATTTTGTACAATTAGTGCTGAGCAGTTAGCAAAAATTATTTGTTAAAATAAAGATTGAATTAAATAAATTCATATCAAGGACATCAGCATCAACGGTTAGGGTCCATGCAGATTTGGATGCTGGCCACTTGAATTCTGGAGGGCTTTGGCCACCTCCTCTTGCAATGTACTTGGTGGCTCCGAAACAATATCCGTATGCATAGATAGATACTTTAATTTATTTGTAACAGCTAAAAGTATGATACAAATTATTATTAATATACCAAAGTTTGAATTAAACCATAATTTTTTACCTGGACGAAGATCAATAAGGGAACAGTGCTGATCAACCCAAAGAAAAGCGGTCCGACGTAGCTCATCAAGACTAGCACTCGAGACTGTTGACGTGTAAGAGGCAAGCAAAGGTTCCAGAATGAGACCCAACTAAAAAACAGCAATGAATTATTGATAAAACGTAATTTTAAACGTAACGTTTAAACGTAACGTAACTTTAAAAATGATGTTATATAAGTTTATGGCATTTTCTTCAAAGCTTAAGACTCCAAAAAAATCAAGAATAGGTCTCTAAACATTACTGGATCCCCCAAACTATTAAACACATATTATTAATCGTCACAAAATTTTTTATTACAATTTGTTATTTGAAAGTTGTTATTTTCCTCGTCACTTTAACGGCAAAACAACGCCTAAATCTGTCACTCCAACAATGTTTTGAATTAATTTTTGTCTTGTTCATTATTATCGATATGCCAAAAATTTGGCGCGCTCACTAGCGTATACAAAAGGAATCACTTTTATTCGCCCAAATCACTTTTTCTACAGACAACATTTACCAAAACCTTGAAAATAGTCAAAGGCACTCCATTACATTAAAATGTAATAAAATAAGATTTTAAGTATTAACCACGGTAAATAATGTTAAAATGTCGTTAGGAATAAACGTAACCGCCGCTATGTTGCGACTATGGTCTATAAGGGGACTATAACGTTTTATCTTGTTCTACTTACAATCCAAAATTTCCAGTCGTTCATTGTATTGTATCGTACATAAATGTCGTAAAGCTGCCGAACATGTTCTGTACCCTGCCTCGTTACAGGCGCTCCATTAGCTGGCAAAATTGAGTGAAGGTGCCTAATTAAGAAAAAAGTATATCTTTATTTGTTAAAGGGTATGGTTGTGTTGGGACAAGCTCACGTCAGCGAATTGTTTAGCTCGTCTCGCTCCATGCGCAAAGCTTCAATTTTATCCTTTAAAACATTGCGCTCCTGTCGCAGTTGCTTTATGTGGTCCGCTCCCTTTTGTAGCATGGCTGCCTTACTTAACTTGGCGTTGGGATTTAGCTGAAGCTGTGGTATGAGCGCGTGCAGAGTGTCAAATCCGTTCTTTATGTTGTAACGCCGCTTCTGCTCGGCGTGGATATGGCCAGCACGACGCTGCGTGTCTCGCGGCTGGAATTTTAGGCTGGTTGTAGGAGACAGTGGGGAATCCTGTGACTCGTGGAACGTCGATTCCGGTGACAAACTCAAGCTATTACTGCCCACGTTAGCTGTGGCCAGCCCAATACCGTGTATTTTACTTCCTAGAGGGGGACTGTGCAATGCAGAGTTGACAGCCATAGGCAAGGAGGCGGACTTTTTTGGTGAGTGTTGATGTGTTGGCACCGGAACCGACAACGGCGATGTGACGTTAGCGTAATGAACCGGAGGCGCATTGCTGTTGCTGTTAGTGGTGGCTATGGCACTGACGGAAGGTGAATTTGATGACGAACTGTTCGCCACTGCTGTTTGTAGGCGTGAATCTAAAATTGTGAATATCTTAGCACAATTTGTTCGGAGAATACAAAAAAAAGACTTACTCGAAGTGAGCAGTTGAGCCAGGGTGCTGTTTAGCATGGGATCGCTGGTTGCCTGCTGCATTTGCTGAGTGACCAGCAGGTTGCTGCAACTATGTGCGCCTAATGAAGAACTTCCCGCTCCAGCAGCAGACACCACTGAAGTGTGTTGCTGGTGCATCGAATTACTCCGCACCCTCGACTTGCTTTTGGAGTGATACTTGGGCACTGCGAAGGGCTGCTCATGATGCAGCTGGCGACCATCGGGTAGTTTATTAAGGGAAACATTCAGTGGTAAGCTGTTGGAGCGGTAGATTTCTTTAGGCAAAATGGTGTTTGGCGAAACCCATGTGGCTGAGCTGACAGCAGTCTGTAGTTGCTGTTGCTGATGGTTTTGCTGCTGGTGCTGCTGCTGCAACAAGCTAGCCACTGTGGATTGGTGCTGCTGTTGCTGTGTATTGTTAACCTGCTGCTGACGCGTAAGCTGCAAAATTTGTTGATTTCCCATGCCTACGGGAAGGGACTGTTGCATTTGCGGGGGCTCTTGCTGCAGATAACTTTGCTGCTGCTGCGTCTGCCTGGGGACATTAAGAAAAGTTCCCGTCGAGGCGGACTTCTTAAATTGCGGATAGGGCTTGTAGCCAATAGAGTTGTATGCATTGTCGTTTAGTAATGACAGCACATCGGCATGTAGAGGTTCTACCTTGACGTTGAGTTGCTGCTGATGCTGATAGTTATCTGCGTAACTGCTAATAAAACTCTGATTATTGAAGGCGTTTGTTGCCTGGGCCGAAAAGGGTTGCTGTTGAGCGAGCTGCTGTTGTTGGGAAGCCTGAAATGAAGACACTACCACGTGTTGCTGCTGCTGGTTCTTCTGTTGTTCGGCCAACATTTGCTGATACAGGTTCGTCTGGTGCATTGTGGGCTGGGCCTTGTCATAATTGTGGGGCTCGCGTCGGAATGGCCGCTGAGTGCTCTTGGCCACGCGACCGTTTATAACACACCTATTGGTGTTGTTGTCGTTTGCGCTAGCAGGTCCAAAATGCTTGCCTCCGTGTATTCGTCCGGACATTGAACCCGAGTCTCCGAGAAGCTGAGAATCATTGTTGGATTGCTGCACCTGCCGTGCAACAGAAAATCGTTGCTCTACCTCACCGTACGATACGTTATTTATGGGCGTGTTAAGCTCAAGCATGCTAGCATCTACATTTACAGCGCCATTGTTACTGCTGTTTACCACATCCATTATGCTATCGTTGCAATACAGCGTATGAGGAGCACCGACAATCGCTGACAGGCAATATTCGTCGTTTTTGAGCATTTCAGCGTCGGTTCCCTCTTCTGGAACTGGAGGCAAGCGTGTGGTTGGAATCAAGTCTGTAAAACAATGTTGGAGTCTTTCTTCAATTTAGTAAAATTAACGACTTTTCATACCTGAAAAGCTAATGTCGATGTCATCTAAATTCGGTTGCAAGGGACCAAGACTGGGCTGTATAAAGTCCGCGATGCCCGCGCCGCGTGCTAAGAAATAATAAGCATTAAACTTTGGCGATGTAACAGTAATTTTTTTTTTTTGATAATACGCACCGATTTCCCTAGAATCTGGAAATGGGAATGGAACGTTTATAGCCGAGAATAAGGTGTCTGTGGTCCAATCGTCTGGCATTAAGTTCCTATCGTTCAGAGGCGACCATTCCAAAAAGTCTAATTCGCTTTTCTGTAAGTAGGATAATTTTTGTAAATTTCGTAACTTAACTTTTTTCAGATAGGCAGCCGTCGATGTGAGAATTAGATTACATTTTGTTAAGTTATACATTACACTGTTATATATTACACTGTCTTTGGAATATAATAAAATAAAACAAGAGAGAATGCTATAGTCGAGTTCCCCGACTTTTTCATCATTTTTCTGGGATATCGATAAATATTGGAAAATAAAATGAGAACAAATTTTAAAAATTTTCAAAAGTGAGGGCGTGTCAATTTTGCGCGGCTTGTGGGCGTTGGACTGGGCGTGGCAAAAAGTTTTTGACAAGTCGATAGAAATTTACAAGGCTAATAAAAATATGAAAAAATATAAACAAATTTTGCAAAAGTGTGGGCGGTTTGTAGGCGTTAAAGTGGGCGTGGAAACATTGCCGACAAACTTGCGCTGCGTCTATGTCTCTAGAATTTGTTTGCTTAATCTCCTTCTAGCTTTTATAGTTCCTCAGATCTCTACGTTCATATAGACGGACAGACGGATATGGCCAGTTCGACTCGACTATTGATCCTGATTACGAATAAATATACTTCATATGGTCGGAAACGCTTCGTTCTGCCCGTTAACCCTTTTTAACGAATCCTTTTGCTCAACGAGTAACGGGTATAATAACTATTGGTTGGACATTTATGTATATAGCTTAAGAACAAGAAATTTTTATTGGAAAATGTATGATACTCCTTACTTAACTAAAGTTCGAGGAAGATATTAAGAAATAGAAAGAAGAAATGAATTTTGATTGTAATTGTAATCTTTGAGGGAAAATAATAAAAAACCCAAACCATCCAACATAAGGGACCCATGATAAATACTGTAGTAAAAAAGCAATCATCATTATCTACGAACAGATTCAAACAACCTGGCAATTAACGTAATTGAAATACACTCCTTCGATGATTTGGTGATTCGTTGGTTAGTTCAGTGAAATATGACAAAGAGCACGAATGGGCACAAGAAATCGAAAGCTTCTGTTTTTCCTGCACTATCAGCGCTACTTGGGCCTTACAAACTTGGACTTCTCAAAATCGCTGCATATTTACTGGCTCCATGGTACTTGGTCTTCAACTGCGATTCAAATTGTGGTCGTTGGGGTTTTTATGGCCGCTCTGTTGGGAGCACTGGCCGAATCTCTTTACTACATGGAGACTAAATCCCAGACTGGCAACACCTTTGACAATGCAGTGATACTAACCACCTCGGTCACTCAATTGCTAGCCAATCTTTGGCTCCGTTCGCAGCAGAAATCACAAGTAAACCTACTTCAACGACTTTCGCAGGTGGTAGAACTTTTGCAATTTGAGCCTTATGCAGTTCCACAGTTCCGTTGGTTATACCGTATCTGGCTATTAGTGTGCCTTATCTATGGGGCCATGGTGACGCATTTTGGCATAAATTGGTTGACAACTATGCAGATCAGCCGTGTCCTGACTTTGATAGGATTTGTATATAGGTGCGTTTTGGCCAACTTTCAATTCACCTGTTATACCGGGATGGTGGTGATCTTGAAAAAGCTGCTTCAAGTTCAGGTTAAGCAACTGGAGCACTTGGTGTCCACCACCACCATCTCAATGGCTGGAGTAGCCGGTTGTTTGAGAACCCACGATGAAATCCTACTGTTGGGTCAAAGAGAACTGATTGCCGTTTATGGTGGAGTTATACTATTTCTCTTTATTTACCAAGTCATGCAGTGTATATTAATATTTTACATCAGCAACCTAGAGGGGTTTCATTCAAGCAATGACCTGGTTCTCATTTTCTGTTGGCTGGCACCGATGCTCTTCTATCTCATCCTACCTTTAGTCGTTAATGACATACATAATCAGGTAAGTTTATGTTAACGCTTCACCGCCCATTTAATAAAAACATGTGAATGTGTTATAATCAGATGTAACGACTAAGTGATACTTATATATTTTTCCTTTTTCGAAATTGGTTTTACACTTTCGTCAGCCATAAATTATGTTCATGTGATCCTTTTTGGTATTAAAAAGTTGACGAGTTCTATCGCCCTTAAAGTATTTATGTTACGCAGTTTAAAGAAATTAATCATTATCATCAGGCCATAGCACAATTCGTGTGTACTTAGTTGCCCAAATACTTTAGGTACGAGGTGTTTGACCAAGAATTGGCTTTTGGAAGTCAACCACATAAATAGCGGTTCAGCTCAGTTTATCAAGATTCAAAATGGACTTCCAACCAGGTGAACTCTGTGCTTACTACCGCCTTTGCCGATATCTAGGGATATTCTGTATTGATTATAATCCCACTAAAAAGAAATTCCGACTGCGGCGCAGTGTTCTCTGTTACATAGTTCATTTTGCCTTGCAAGCCTACTTAGTTGGTTGCATCTCCGTCATGGTCACATATTGGCGTAGGTGCTTCAAAAGCGAGCTTACCACGACTGGAAACCACTTCGACCGTCTTGTAATGGTAATTGCCCTTGGTATTCTGGTTGTCCAGAATGCGTGGCTCATCTGGCTGCAAGCCCCACACCTACGAATTGTCAGGCAAATAGAGTTTTATCGAAGGAATCACTTGGCTAATGTTCGACTGCTCCTCCCCAAACGTCTGCTTTGGCTAATTATTGCAACCAATGTTGTCTACATGGCTAACTTCATTAAGACGTGCATATTCGAATGGCTGACGGATGCTTCTCGACTTTTTGTCATTACCTCCTTGGGATTTCCTTTACGATATCTGGTTACTAGCTTTACAATGGGCACATATTTTTGCATGGTGCATATTGTACGCCTGGTGCTCGACTGGAATCAGTCGCAGATTAACGCGATAATAGATGAATCGGCAGACCTCAAAATGACTAGCCCCAATCGTCTGCGTTTACGTGTATGCCTGGAGATGCACGATCGCCTGATGCTGCTCTGCAATGATGAGATCAGTCTTGTCTACGGGTTTATAGCCTGGCTGTCTTGGATGTTTGCCTCGCTTGATGTAACTGGCGTAATTTATCTGACTATGGTTATTCAAACTAAAAAATCAATCGTTCTAAAATTGATAACAAACGTAGTGTGGCTTTCGCCAACTTTTATGACGTGCGCCGCTAGCTTCATGAGTAACCGTGTTACTATTCAGGTATGTTTAAAATAATTCGATCCGATTATAGCTGGTGTAAATATTTGGGCAATGATTTAATATCTAAGAATTTTAAAGACCATCTATGTTCTGATTTTACATGCACATAATATAAATTATATCGACTCAGAACTACACGTGCTTAAATGCTATCTTAGTATACCTCTATTAATATTAATTAGTTAACAAGGCCGAAATAGATGCGTATCGTGCTATCAGTCGCGCTGTAACTTTTCAACATGCCACTCGCCGCCGAGTCGGGAGAATTTATTTTAACGTTTAAGTGCCTTGGTTTATCCTGCATTCGACATGAGCTTGGAAGCGGTGATGTTTGGCATACAACTAAAACAGTAGCACTCGCCCAAGTGATCATTAAGCCTGGAGCATACAAGCTCGCCATTTACGGCCAAGCGGGAAATACGTATTTTGTGGCCAATTATGGCACAGCCTGCCTGACGGTGGGTCTAATCCATATGTACTTCTTTTTGCGCCGTGCCAGACTATCATCTCTAATATCTCTTCTTCTGAATCGCCACGTCACCGATAATGCCCGAATTTATGCAGTGTACGCGAGCCGGGTGTTTCTCACCGGTTTTCTCCAGATCAAGGCGTTTGGCCACTCTGTCCGGGTTGCGGCCAACCTGCTACTTACATATGTACATACAACCATGATATTGAGAGCTGTGCACTCGAAAAGAAATACCTATGGGATGCCCTGATAACAACGCTGCTATGGAATCTGCCTATAATGGTGGCCATCTTAAAGACTTTGCGCACTGATTTGATGGGGAGAGAGGTATGCTAGGAATGTTATGCACTTTTTACCCGATTTCTTTTGTTGTATTTTAAATATTTAATATATAGTTATCGTAAAAAATATTTGTTCGAAAATTCTTTTGTATGTATTTGGAAAATATCTTTTATTGATTAATCCATATACCAATTTAGTAACTGGATAATTTAATAACTGGCCCACTCATCACTGACTCTGACCATGTCCGACTTTCCGTCTGTATGAACATAGAGAACTACAACATAGGAACTATAAAACACATAAACTTGAGTTTACCATGCCCACCCCTAATACATGCCATATATGTAAAACTGTTACGCCCAACAATTGTAATATTCTATCGATATGCGAAAATAATTTTAAAATTTGTGGCTATCCGATCGTTACCGTTATGGGAAACACCCACTTTTCTAGTTGTATGCCTTTCTTTTACTTTTTTAACTTAGTAACGGTTATATGATAGGAAAGCAATTCGACCTATCAATCTATCTATCAAAGTGATAGATGTTTGACTTAAACTTAATACTTAATGAGCTAATAGCTTATATATACAATGTTCTTAAATTGACACAAATTGTTTCAAAATTAAATGCTAATTTTGCTTTAAGTGTTTTTGTAAAAGATTATCATATCAATTTAACAATTCTTTTGAGTACATGAAAGAGAAAAACTAATATTGATACGCTTACTGCATATTTAAGTACCCAAACTTAATCCATTAGGGGGTTTTATCCTAAGCAAGATAGGCAAATAAAACTCGACTGTGGGTAAACAACGGTCTACTAGACCATGTCCCTGAAGTGCTTCCATTGACATATTTTTGTCGAAACAAAATAATCTGCTTTACAATATTAGTGATTAGTTGATTGACGCAGACCAAATGAAACGCAACGCATTTGAAGAGTTGAGGGTTCAGTTGCGAACCTTAAAATGGCTTGGAGTCCTGCGGTTCACTATCGACTTTAATAAGTGCTTAGTACGGGAAAATGCGTCTGAGGAGCGCAGTGCCTGGCTGTATTTGATAGGTGTAGTGGGAATTACGTGCAGCTTGATCGTCTACAGCACTTACTTTCCCAGTCACTTTATTATGGGAAAACACAACACCACGGGCAATTGCTATGCCCTAATCAACATCAGGTCCTGTTCCATTGTAACAATGCTGATTTACACACAGCTCTACATACAACGTTTTCGATTCGTCGCCCTCTTACAGTCCATTCTACGTTTTAACCAGATCTCTGGGAGTCACAGAGAAGAAGGAAGATTTGCTTTTTATTATTATACACATTTATCCCTACTAATCATTTGTATGCTGAACTATGCTTATGGTTACTGGACAGCAGGTGTTCGCTTGACCACAATTCCTATTTATCTGCTTCAATACGGATTTTCATACCTCTTCCTCGGACAGGTGGTGGTCCTGTTTGCCTGCATTCAACAAATATTACTTTCGATTTTAAAGTA
Source organism: Drosophila melanogaster (assembly GCF_000001215.4). Lineage (NCBI taxonomy): Eukaryota > Metazoa > Arthropoda > Insecta > Diptera > Drosophilidae > Drosophila > Drosophila melanogaster. Next base: position 21,295,137 of record NT_033779.5, read on the forward strand.
CTATAACCAAGTAGTTCTTAAAAATATTAAATCAAGCAAGGAGAGTCGCGAATTCTATTACAACTTTTGCAAATACAACCAAGTAATATGGCTAAGCTATACCGAGATCAACCATTGTTTCGGTTTGCTACTATTACTCGTAACCGGATTAATTCTGCTAATCACCCCTTCTGGGCCGTTCTATTTGGTATCTACCATATTTGAAGGACGATTTCGTCAGAATTGGCAGTTCAGCTTAATGTCGTTCACTGCCATACTTTGGAGCTTACCATGGATAGTTTTGCTGGTTTTGGCAATGGGCAGGAATGATGTACAGAAGGAGGTTGGTAAATTTGTGTACTCCCTTTAAAGTAGCATAGTGGTTTATTTCTAAAAAAAACTTTAGCTTTTATAGTTACTCGTAGAGTAAAAGGGTATGCTAGATTTTTTGAAAAGTATGAAACCGTTAGAACGAAGCGTTACCAACCATTTAAAGAATGTACAAATTCTTGATCAGGATCAGTAGCCGCTCTTCTCTTTCGAGTTACCTCAAGTCGTGCTGGCCATGTATTATCGTTGAAATCTCATAAAACCTAAAAAGTTGAGGCTAAGCATACAGATCCCAGAGACCCAGCGCAAGTTTGTTTCCTTATGTTGACACGCCCAGCACCACTTGAGGTGACTCGAAAGAGAAATTTCAACAAATTTTTGTCATATCGATGGAAAACAAATCACAAAAGTGTTCCAAAGTCTGTGACTGACTGGTTTGGGCGGTAAGACATATGAATTAAAAAAAAAAACGAAATAAAATCTAAAAACATTTGAAGTATGTTTTTGGATGGCTTGTGAGATCTCTACGTTTATACAGACGGACATGTCCAGATCGACTCGGCAAGTGATCGTGATTAAGAATATACTTACATACGGTAGGAAACGCTTGATATATGTTTTTTAACGAAATATTTATCACTCAACAAGTATTAAGAGATTTAAGAAAAAGGGCACCAGCACTTTTGTCCGTGTATTAAAAGCAGGGACTCCATAAGGTGGGGGAGCAATTAAATAAATTCCTAGGCTACACCACAAAACTAATCAATTACCGTGAACATACTGGCAGTGTCATATCGTGTAAATCAACAATGAAATTGTATACATATTCAGTAAAATTGTTAGTTCGCAGTGACCTATCAACTGCATAATGTCAAAAGTCTGCCGGGACCTACGTATCTATCTCCGTCTTCTTCACATCATGGGCATGATGTGCTGGCATTTCGATTCCGACCACTGTCAACTAGTGGCCACATCTGGAAGCGAGCGCTATGCCGTCGTTTATGCTGGCTGTATTTTAGTTTCTACTACGGCTGGCTTTATCTTTGCGCTTTTACATCCGAGTCGATTCCACATAGCCATTTATAACCAGACGGGAAATTTTTACGAGGCCGTCATATTTCGCAGCACGTGTGTGGTGCTTTTCTTGGTTTATGTGATATTGTATGCATGGCGGCATCGGTACAGGGATTTGGTTCAACATATATTGCGTCTTAACAGACGCTGTGCTAGCAGTTGCACAAACCAACAGTTTCTGCACAACATAATACTTTACGGTATGCTTACGATCCTCTGCTTCGGCAACTATCTCCACGGCTATACTCGCGCTGGACTGGCCACACTTCCGCTGGCCCTTTGTATGTTGGTCTATATCTTCGCCTTTTTGGTTTTATGCCTTCTTCTGATGTTCTTTGTTAGTCTAAAGCAAGTCATGACCGCGGGATTGATTCACTACAACCAACAGCTTTGTCAGGGCGATCTGATCTCTGGTCTTCGAGGCAGGCAGCAGATTCTGAAATTATGCGGCGGCGAACTAAACGAGTGCTTCGGCTTACTTATGCTCCCCATTGTAGCCCTGGTGCTCCTGATGGCACCTTCGGGGCCGTTCTTCTTAATCAGTACCGTTTTAGAGGGAAAATTTCGACCCGACGAATGCTTGATCATGCTTTTGACCTCCTCTACTTGGGATACTCCGTGGATGATTATGTTGGTTCTCATGTTACGCACTAATGGCATTTCAGAGGAAGTGAGTTATTTGGGGGGGACAAAGTCAAAAATTAAATTTAGAAAACCAATTATTTAATGAAAACATTTACACATGCCTTACACCATTTTTTGTAGGCAAATAAAACAGCAAAGATGCTGACAAAAGTACCCCGAACCGGGACTGGGTTGGATAGAATGGTAAGAATACACTTTTTTACATTTCCTTTTGTACAACTGGTACAACGTTAACGAATATAATAGAAAAAAAATCACTTTTAGGTAAAAACTAAATTATTATTTTTCCAGATTGAAAAATTCTTACTCAAGAACCTTCGACAGAAGCCCATTTTAACCGCTTATGGATTTTTCGCTCTGGATAAAAGTACTTTGTTTAAGGTAATACATTTTGTATCTCAAAGGCAAACGTTGATAGCTTCCATATTAATATAGCTATTTACTGCAATCTTCACGTATATGGTTATTCTGGTCCAATTCAAGGAGATGGAAAATTCCACAAAGTCTATTAATAAATTTTGATCACTTACCGAATCATATGTTAAGCAGCCCGTAGCCTTCGACCTATAGTTCCTGCGCCATTTCCTGTATTCGGCTTTTATAACAGCTGAGTGCCGTTTCCAGTATTTGCCTTCAAGAACAACAGTCTGCGTGGTTTACAACAGAAAGAAAAAGCGTGATGAGAAAAGAAACACGGCAAATTCGAATTAATTTTCCATCCACAAATATATTTTCAAAAGTATCCTAACTTAATTAGCGAATTGCATAATATATGACTCACTTTGCAAAACCCATTTAAATTGCTAAGCCCACGCTCAGATCTGTAATGTAATGTAACCGTGAACATTCAAAAACCTTATTGTACATCCTTAAATAATATACCCACGCACATCTTGTAAAAAAAAGTTTTTCGCAAAGCCCAAGAACTAAAAACAATACAAAGAGCAGATAGCAATGCACGCAATGACGATGAGCGTGTATGCGACTATAAAGAATAGAAAATCTGTTACGATCAATCGTTCTCGTTTTTATTTTATAAGCTCGTCCTTTTTTTTATTGATTTATATCTTTATAAAGGGACAGAAAAGATTGATATTCCGCGTTTAATTTCTATATATGTATGTATGCCGTGCAAAAGAATTTTTCAAAAAATTATAACTAAGCAAATTAAGTTATTTTGTACATCCCTTGAAGCCCTTAAAATTAACGAATCATGGGTATTAATTTTTTCAGCTAGAATAAAACTAATCAAAACAAAACTAATCAGTCTATTGCTTTAGAACATTAGTTTTAATTTTAAAAATTTGTTTCGTAACAATCTACTGTCTACTACCATATAAAAAATTCAATTCGTATAAAATTTTTTTTTAATAAAAAACAATCTCTAAGAAAAACTTCCTGTTGTCAAGGTATTTATAAAATCAAACAAGGAAACACAAATAAGACTTTGGGACCTTTAAGTCCATAATTTGCGATTAAAAATGTTTTGCATTAGTATTCAATTTTAAAGTAATATGTTTACGTTATGTAAAAACTGAAAATAATATTCTTAGTCTCGATTTGGTGCCTAAACTGTAGAAAATCTACCAAAAACGTACAATTCATTTTTAATATAATTTAATTTTTTGTATTGTCTTTTTATTAATGTTAATGTTTAAAAGTTACATCTTTACTTTAATATCGGTCACCTCATTAAGAAGTTTTCATACCCGGTACTTGCAGGTATAAGAAAGAAAGAGTTTCAACCCCATAAGCATATTTATATTTTTGATCAAGTTCACTAGCAGAGTCGATCTGGACATGTGTCTCTATCCGTCCGTCTGTCCGTCAAAATCTCTGGAATTATAGAAGGTTGAGGTTAAAAAAAATGCTGATTCTACAATATTTTCTCATGCCATAACAAGATTCCTTGAAATTATGCAAAAGGTGGAGCGAAGCGTTTCCGGACCTATGAAGTATATTTATTATTAATCAGGATCAATATCAGGGTCGATCTGGCTATGTTTGCATTTGCACACAAAAAAGCTACTTTTGAGAAAAAAGAGCGAACACAAACCTTGCACATTTCTCAATATTTTTCATATTATCATAATTTGTCTTGCTAATTTGTTTCTTGTTTCTGAATACCCCATAACCCCTAACCGACCAACACTGCCTATTCTTTAAAAAGATGTTTTGAATATTATTTGATTATATATCTCATTATTTGCCTGGCCAAATTCTCCCTCGCACTCCCACTTTCTTAGGAACGGGTATCTGATAGTCGTCGAACTCGATTCTAGTGGTTTCTCTTGTTATGGTTGATAATACAAACATTTATTGAAATACAAAAAATAAGATCATTATTAAAATTTCAGGGAAAATAGTCGAACGATAACAACAAAAATGTTTATACATTCTGGTACTTATGCTCAATCTCAGTTTATAAATAAAAATGCCCCCCTCCAAAAGGTTCATGACGGCTAAAAATAACACTGCAAAAAGTCCCACTGCTCTTATCACTTGTCGCAAGAGAGAATACGCCGGAAAGTAGACGGTAGACTCACGGCAATCCATGGGGTCCAAGCTGTATCTAACCCTGGTATTTAATGGCGTCGACGATCACGCCGCAATCGAGTGATGCCTTTTTTCCAGCAGCGTAAGCCACCTACCGGTCAGTGATTTTTAGAGAGGGTGTGCTTTATACCCTCGGAAAGTAGTGTTTTGTCGATATCAATCCAGGCGTGCGCCACATTTCACAAGGAATTTTACGTTTATGATGCGCATCGATGGTACGAAATGAACTGATCCATGGCATTTAAAGTAGTAAAATTACGGAAGCAATGACTGTTGCTGACAATATTACATGTACATACATATATAAATATATACAAGTCTACACATTTGAACAATTTTCAAATTTTTTCTCATATTATTTCCCAATATCTATCGATATCCCAGAAAAATTATAAAATTTCGCGTTCGCATTCACACTAGCCGAGTAACGGTCAGATGAGATGATCGGGAAACTCGACTATAGCATTTTCTCCTGATTTTATTTTACTCATTTAAAATTGGAAGGGTACATTGTGTTCATTGAAGAATGTGTTACAAATGTCTGGCTTTTATCTGTTAAAGATTAAGTTCCATCATACACATTTGAATCCTCTAATGACTTTTGCTTCTACGAGTATTTAAAATGAAGTTTATTTTTATTATACTATAAAATGCCTACTAGATTAACTAGACCACCGATAGATTTGTTGCAAAGTACGTAACAGTTATAAAGATGTACGTGCTTTGTCTTGATCAGGATCACTAGCCGTGTCGATATGGCCATATCCGTTTGTCCGTATGAACGTCGAGGTTTTGGGGATAATATAAGAACTAACAGATATTTGTTCAATATAATTTTAGAACTTATGGACAGTGATAGCGTTACTACTGCTTACTTGTTAGCTTTTATTTTTCTGTTCATACTGTTACAGATCATGAGCAAATTGACTTGGGTAGTTATCCTGAATACACATAGGACCGGAAACGCATTCATCTACCTCATTTATATTTATCAGCCCATCTAGTATAACTTTTTATTGTTCAAATGAAGGGTTTAAATACAGCATTACCTAACATGTATCATCAACAAAAGTATCATCAAGAAGAAATCTTCACAACCAACAAGAAAGAACACGACACACAGATATTATTCAGGTAAAGGAAGTCCGAACAATTTGTTCCAACGGTAGAAATTGGCAAGAATGCAAAAATAAACAGTGTTAAGTTTGGGAGTTTACGTTTTAGGCGCAACAGAATAAACCTTCTAGTTAATACGTATAAAGTGTGTGTATTCTTGCTTAAGATCACCAGCCAGGTCGATATGGTAATTTCCGTCCGGCTGTACATACATATAAACGCTTTGATTCGGGAACTATGTTAAATAATAGAACGTTGAAATTATGCAGTTTCTAATTACGCCAAGGTTTTGCAATTAATGTAAAGAATTTTGCTACGCTCGTGTTAATCCCATTTATCAATTAGTTTTGAGGTTCTACAAATACGATGTACAACTGTGATCCCATTTTATATTATTCTTAAAGAAAATATTTCGTCTTTTCCCACTATAATAAAACATAAATGTAGTAATAAGATCAATTCATTAAATTAATCTAACATAAACAATTTTAATTGGAATCGCAGGAAATACTGTTTACGTCAAATAATTTTTCTCAGAACTTCTTACGACACTTTGTTCGTGGCCAAATTATTTAAAAGGATGCCAGTTGGCTATACCCAAATCTACAGGTACTTACTTGAGGATTACTATGTATATCAACGTCCAGCGGCGACGCAAATTGACACACCGGGGTTCTGCGCTTTTGTATGACTGCAAAAATGGAAAACACACAAACACCGTTTAGTATGGAAAACATAAAAAACGACGTGATAAGATTCTGGGGATAGATAGAGATAGTGAGTTCCCCAGAGATGACAAAATGTGTCAGAAACACGTGTCGTTTTACCAGTGGTTCTTCCTAACAACTATCTGGAAAGCTGTGCCGTAGCCAACAATTGCCTAAAAGAGCAAGCTGCTCTTAATTCTTACTTTAGGCCTTAGGCATATGGATACAAAGAATACCCTAGTGTATTTGAATCAGCAAAGGAAACATTGAGAACACTTCGTTAACACTAACATGTTGAATAAAGTGGAATAAAAAAATGGTTTTTAAAAAATTGGTTCTAAATGGTAATAAGGCTGAGAAAAATCTTTTTGAAATAAATAAAGAATAAAAAAGTATGTGACTGTTCTGCTATTTTCAGATATAACAACAGATTTCTTTAATTTTAAAAAAGTATCTTTTTCTCTTTGTTAGCGAATTTTGAATTTAAACATAACAAGAGAGAATACTATAGTCGAATTCCCCGACTGTCAGATACCCGTTACTCGGCTAGTGTGAATGCGAACACGAAATTTCATAATTTTTCTGGAATATCGATAGATATTGGCGAATAAAATGAAAAAATTTAAAAATTGTTCAGAAGTGTGGCGTGACCGCTTTGGCGGCTTTAGGGCGTTAAAGTGGGCATGGCAAAAAGTTGTTTGGCAAATCAATAGAAATTTAAGAGACTAATGAAATTATGTTATATTAAAATAATGAAATTATGAAAAAGTATCCAACAATTTTTCAAAAAAGTGGGCGTGGCAGTTTTGGTCGGTTTTATGTCGTAAGAGTGGGCGTGGCAGCATGGGTCAACAAACTTGCGCTGCGTCTATGTCTCTAGAATCTGTATGATGAATCTTTTACAGTTCCTGAGATCTGTGAGTTCATACGGACAGTCGAACAGTTCGACAGACGGACATCGCCAAATCGATTCGGCTATTAATCCTGATCAAAAATATATATACTATGGTCGGAAACGCTTCCTTCTGCCTGTTACATACTTTTCAACGAATTCATACAAAATATACAACATTTTTGGTGTTAAAGGTCCCAAGGTCCCTTGAATCTTACCTTGTTAAGAGATAATTATACCCGTTCCGCGTAGACTAAGAGGTATACTAGATTCGTTGAAAACTATACTTGAACACTATATAAAGTATATATATTCTTGATCAGGATCCATAGCCGAATCGATCTAGCCATGTCCGTCTGTTCGACTATCCGTATGAACTTCAAGATCTCAGGAACTATAAAAGCTAGAACGTTAAGATTCAGCATACAGATTCTAGAGACATAGACGCAGCGCAAGTTTGTTGACCCATGTTACCCACTCTAACGCGCACAAAACCGCCACGCCCACATTTTTGAACCATTTTTCAATATTTTTTCATAATTTAATTAGTCTTGTAAACTTCTATCGATTTGCCAAACAACTTTTTACCACGCCCACTCACTTTGGAATAATTTTTTTCTCATTTTATTACCCAACATCCCAGAAAAATTATGTGTTTTCGCCTTTGCATTCACACTAGCGTTAACGGGTATCTCATAGTCGGAGAACTCAACTATAGCATTCTTTCTTATTTATCTTTATTTTTTTTGAGGGTTTACGAATTTGAACCTTTTGGGTAACATTTTATATAGTACTTTAGAAGGGTGAAAACAAACTAAAACCATGCTATTTTTTAAACGAATTCGAACTATTCTTTCTCATTAAAAGACCCCAAAAAAAACCTTGATTTCCGGTATCTCAGGTTATAACCTGTAGACTACAGAATTTTATTCGGAAATACAGGTAATTTTTTGGGTTACTAATTTTTTTTTGCAAGTATATGGTAAATAAATTTGGTTTGTTTATAGAAATAAATGGGGAATTTTCCCACAGACAGTTATATAAACTTATATAAAAAGTGTGGACTTAGATTTCTTTTGACACATCGAAAATCCGGAAGACTAATTTTGTGAATTAATAGATCTCTACCGAAATTCGTGTGTATTCATTTAAAACATGGTTTAGTCACGATTAACACAACCCAAAAACGCGCAGGTAAAAAAATATGGAATTGCAACAGATTATATGCTTCCATTATCTCTCCAGGACCTTCACATATGAGGTATTTACGAATGGTATACATGAACTTAGATAATAACAAAAATTAATTATATTTGCTGATGAGGCGGTTGAAGTGCCTACCTATAAATAAGCAAAAAATTTCCATTTGCCTTTGTCGCCGACATCTAGAAGAGCGAAGAGATAATCACTGCCCTCACGATGGCTTTGTAACACAGGGCTGCCGGCCTCCCACTCGCACAAATGATGTAACGGAAAATTTTGGAAATACTATCAGCAGAAAACTGTGTCAGACTGTCGGTCGACTAGCTGTCAAGCTAAATGCATAGTCAAACCGATTCGATGTTTGTCTGACTTATGCTTTATGTCTTTACTTCTGCTTTTGAAAGTGCTAATCAATGGGATACTTGAAACTGCGACTCACTCCTACCGCGGCTGAAGTGCGCGGGAAACTCCGAGGCTGTCTAGACGATCGAGCGGGTGGTCAGTGAAGCCTAGCAGCGCCGAAATCATATGTTTAGCTTTTAATTACACGCAAGGCAAAAACAAAAGTCAGCAGAGAACAAAAATGAAATGACAATCGGCTAGGGTCCAGACTATGATAAGGGCCAGCGGCACAGCCGACCAGACTATGATAAGAGCCCGAAGTGGCGAAGGCGACTGAGGAGTCGGCGATGCCCGCTTGGCAACGCTAATTCATCCAGTCTTCCGTCCAGCCAGCTAGACGGGGATCATGCCTAGAATCTACCCCGAACAAGCTGACAACTATTGGCCGAAAATTGCCAAAAGTTAGCCAGCAGCTTCAAAAGCGAGAGCGGATGAGAAGATAACTTGTGCTTTTAAAGCTTATGGAGGTCTCTGGCTCGCTGATTCACTCAGATTTTTTTTGTTCATGAGGCTTTTGCACGTGTAGCACTTTTCAAAGAAATGATCATAATATTAGTTTATTTGTTTGGAATATTTTACCAATGCCGAGTGCCCAACATGCCGTAACAAGCAAATAGTTTGGAGCCTTATCATCTCCTTATCACAAGGTAACGACAACTACTTCCATATTTTTATTAGGCATTTGGGAAACCCTAGCCAAATTTTATTTTAATTAAATCATTTATTTGGGTATGATGTTGCTTGCAGTTCAAGTATACTATGAAGGGCTTAGTATATTACTCACACTGCATGTGCCAGCAACGCCAGATGACATTGTTCAGGCGAATTTTGTCCTTCCACCGAAGTCGTACTCCTTTGAAATGATTCCATTTGGGTGAGGTTAGTTTTTGACTGTAAATTAAAAGTTATTTTGTGTTCAATAAAGTAAAATATACAATTGAGTAAAAATTAAATTAAATATTTTATAATATGGAAAATCAGTTACAAAACAAATAGATTTCTTAGTAAATATTTAATCAATGCGGAGATTACTTTATAAAAATAGACTGACCCTCAGCCCTAAGCCATTTGCAATCTTTTTAAAATCTACCTATATACACGCTTCTGTGTATACATTTGTATCGGTTTTAACAAAAACATCTATTAAATAGTGTGAGTAAATATATATTCAGGAAGAAATGCCTAGTTTCTAGCTAAATTGTTTCCAAGCAATTATAGGGAATTATAGACATAAATTATTCCGACTGTTTTTTTTTTAAATTATTTTTTACCAATTTTTGTTTAAATGGAGCAATATAATATGAAATACATAAAAACTGTGATAAAAGTTTTAATAATAATTGTTTTTAAACCATTTCATATGGTATTATATGTATTTTAATCAGAACTTTAAAAGTGTTTTTGTCCTCATAAAGTAACTTTAAAAATGTTTTTGTCCTCATAAAGTAATATATATAAAGCATATAACTGTGGACGGCAGTTCACATAGGGGCGTCTACTATTGTGGACAACGGTCCTGTAGTAATGAAAGTCCTATACTAAAAGAAATCTTAAACGTATCGAAAGGTATCGCAAAAACTAATAGGACTTTTAAAAAATTAAATGGTTCAACGGAAAAAAATTTGTGAAGATTTAACAGTTGAAAGTACCAGCTAATGTGATATTATTAAACAAAAAAAATTTAAAAACCTTTTAATATTTAAATTTTTGCCCGACCAAGCTATTGAAACTAGAGGACTGTGCTGTGTCGGCAATAATAAGTTTTTTTTCGACTATCTGATCAAAGGTTTGACGAGATAAAAAACTAGCAAATGCGATGAAACAAAAGAAAAATCATACAATGCGTATTTTTAAGAACACGTTTTTCTGTGGGTAATTAATTTCCACTAGATTAAAATTGTCTAAATTGTTACTTTCCCACTTTCTCAGCATCATCTTATGAAACATATGTTCTACCTATTGATAGGTGTACCGTTCTGAAAGGACACCAACATTATATATATACCCGTTATTAGGACCAATAGCCGAATCGATCTGGTCCTGTGCGTCTGTCCGTCCGTATGAACGTCGAGATTCATAATGCAACACACGCCCTAAATTTCCACGACCACATTTTTGAAAAATTGTTGGATATTGTTTTCATAATTTTATTAATCTGGTAAATTTCTATCGATTTGCCAAACCACTTTTTGCAACGCCCAATCTAACGCCCTAAAGCCGCCCATAAGTGCCGCGACTACATTTTTAAAAATTTTTGGATATTTTTCATAAGTTTATTAGTCAAAAAACCACCCCAAATTGACACGCCCACACTTTTGAAGAATGTTTAGATTTTTCTTCGTTTTATGGTTTGTCTTGCCAGTATTATGGTATATCAAAAACCCCTTCTCAGATCTACAAAACGATCATGCGAAACATTTAAGCAATTTTGAAATTTGTTCCTTAGTTTATTCCCCAATATCTATCGATATCGTAGAAAAATGATGCAATTTTGATTTCGCATTCCCACTGGCACTTGTCCCGAATTGGACTTAAATATGTATATGTAAATATGAATGTTGTGTATTAAAAATCATGGAATTAGAAGAGAAACAAAACTTTAAATTTTATTAAAATGGGTAGCCGCTTCAAAAAAAAAAAAAAAAAACAGCAAAAAGTAAAATAAACAAGAGAGAATGCTATAGTCTAGTTCCCCAAATATCAGATACCCGTTACTCAGGTAGTGATTCGAACGCCAAATTTCAAAATTTTTCTGGGATATCGATAGATATTGGGGAATAAAATGAGAATACATTTAAAAATTGTTCTAAAGACTGGCAGCTTTATGGCGTTGAGTGGTGGTGGCAAAAAGTTTTTTTGGAAAATCGATAGAAATTTAAAATTATGAAATAATATCCAACAATTTTTCAAAAATGTGTGCGTGCCAGTTTTGTGCGGTTTTAGGGCGTTAGAATAGGCGTGGTAAAAAGTTTTGTTGTAAATGGATAGAAATGTACAAGACTAATTAAAAAATGAAAAAATTATTCAAAAATGTGGGCGTGGCAGTTTTGGGCGGTTTAGGGCGTTAGAGTGGGCGTGGAAAACAATTTTTTTCCAAATCGTTAGAAATTTACAAGACTAATAAAAATGTGAAAAAATATGATCACGTTTTTCAAAAGTGTGGGCGTGACAGTTTTCAGCTAGTGTTAGAGTGGGCGTGGCAACATGGCTAAACAAAGTTGCGGTTTTAACTTGGCTAAACTTCTAGATTTTATAGGGTTCCTGAGATCTCGACGTTCAGGCGGACATGGCTAGATTGACCCAGCTATAGATCCTGATCAAGTCGGAAACGCCCGTTGCATACTTTTCAACTAATCTAGTATCTAGAATCGTAGAGTAGAAGCGTATAACAATTACGTTGTTCTCTCTTTTAATATGTTATTTAGACAAAAAAAGCGTTTGGAAATGTCTTTCCATCGAAACTTAACACCATCAAAACAACCGGCGGGCGTGCAAAATGAAGCATGTTATAAATTTAAATTTATATTTTTCCTCGTGTATATTGTAGTCGCTAAAGCGCATCCAGGAGAACGCACACTCTCCTAGAGCACTTAGTCACTTAGTGAAAAACAACAATGAAATCACATGGTCGTGAAAAATGTAAGGAAATCCGAATTCGTAGTTATTAACAATACGCGTATATATATGGATCATACAAACAACTACCGTAGCTGTTTTATAGTGACTAAAAACCATCATTATAACAAACAAATTTAAAATTTAAAACTGTATAACACTTTTTTTAAACAAATCCTTTTCGTTCTTTAAAAAAAAACAAAAAACAATAGCTTCACAATTCAGATTTTTAGTTGATAAGGTCTCAGATAATAATATGTTGTAAGCAAATTGCATTTCATTTTGCAAAATTAATTCATTCTGATATTGCTTTGGCAATACTTTAATATTTTCTCTATGATTGCGCTGTCGTTTGCAGAAATGGGAGAAGTAACAGAAAGAGGGGTATAAAGGGTGGCAGAGGAGCGATTGAGGCAATGTGGGGCCAAAGTAACCTGAGCAGCGACGTCACGTCTCAACATGTGCCGCGATTATGGGACCGAAGCGGTCCAAGCTTTTTCGTTTGCTGGATTTTCGTTGGCCAGTTGAGCGTTATCACGCTCGAAACGCGTGAACAAGCGGGAAACAACATTTCATAAATCTTCAGGGCCCCGGTGTTCGGTTGTGGTCTCGAGTACGAGTCTTCAACTCACCTGTAGGCCAGATTCATGCACTTGAAGAGTTTGGTGAGCGAGGTCTCTATCTCCAGGTGGGAGGTCACCATGCTCATGCTGCTCTCGTCGCCCTCCTGGTCCATGGCGCTGAAGTGGGCCACTGTTTGGGGTACGTAAAGCTGCACGTCACGACATGTGTTGGTTGGCTCGCCCGGCTTGCCCAGACCGGGGTCCTCAGGGTCTAGCATCTTCACCTCGCCGTCATCCTCTAGGTCGTCCTGCGCCTCCTCTGCCTCGAAGTGCGAGACCATAAACTGGCCGGAGTGGATAGACTCCCGCTCCGCCTTGAGCAGGTCTGCCGTAGCCTCGGCGGACCCTGACGCCGAAGCACCTACTCCCGTTTCGTACTGCAATTGCTGGAAGTTTTGGCACAGAGACTGTTGCAGATAAGGCTGCTGGTGCAGCTGAGGCAGCTGGTGCTGCTGGTGGGGAAACATTTGGCTTGTGCGTTGGTATCCCTCGTGTTTATTCAGCATCATTTTCAACAGGTGCCAGGGGATGCCTATGCAAATAGTTTACTGTTGAGCCAAAATTTTGGCGGTTGCAGATTATGTCGATATGGCGAGGGCACATTTAATGGTTTTTTAATGTCTCTCGCGTAGTAAAGGCTTTTAAAAGCTGGTGCTGACCCTTTTTTAATTTGGATGGGGTTTTTCCATCATTTCAAAATATGTAAACGTTCGCAGACTATAAAAAAAAATATGTTTTGTCTTGCCTCGTGGTTAACACATTTATTAATTCTCTCATCTAGTGTTTGTCCTTGTCATTCTATTAACTAAATTACTAAAATAAGCGATTATTTGATAGAGACATAGCACGGTTTTAAGATTTTGATTTGTTTACAATGCCCGACACCTTCAGCTTTTCGTCATCGACACCTGTCCAATTGTTGCTTTTTCCGGAGCGAAGCTTCTCTAATGGCAAACACGCCCCGCTTTTGCCGTTATATGCGTCACACAGCACAATAACAACAATTTTCGCACACACACACACACACACAATCGCGGCGGGGTTGGCTGGGGATACGGACGTCAGAACGAGACGTCAGTGGCCGCTTGTAGCTCCTTGAACAGATAGTGAAGCCCCAACTACTCGTAAACACACGCGGATCTGATGGAAGGCCAACAAGGCGGGCAGAACCAGCGCAGAACGATCGGTTTCATTCCACAAACAGAACTGATCGGAGAACGAAGCTGCGAAACGCACATAACCTGTGCGCCGCACACAACACAACAATGAACAGCTGACGCGAAATCTCTCTCTCTCCCTACCTCGCTAGCGTTGCTTATCAGCTAGGAAAACGTACATACATATGTATATGTATGTATGTACGTGTTCTTCTATATGCGCAGATGTCAGGCAGCAATGTTGTCCCCCTCTCCACTATTACTATATGGAGCTCAGTCGATTTGACTCCTGGCATTCGGCCTTGCCATCCAGAGTATGCACTCCACAAGCAGTTCTGTGTTTGCACTTTTGACCTCTGGCTCAGCGCTGCCTTTGCATTTTGCCTTTTTCCGTTCCCACTCATATACACGCGCATGCACGCGCACCACAATTTCGGTACAACTGCAACTGCCCCCTATAGCAGAAACACGGGCAGTTAGCAGGCACGACGGACTACCAATACCACGCACACACGCGCAACACAAAGCTTCTACGTAGTTTAATCACAATATAGCACACATTAACCTATTGCGGGTAGCGAGCCCTCACCATCCCATCAGGGTTGTCAAGCATTTGGTGGCTCTGATAAACAGCACCCTCTTCCTAAAAATGGCTGAAAGCTGCGAGCCGAAAAACGCAAGAATGAGCATAATCACCCCAAACGTAAAGATTGGGAAGGGCAGCATACGAGGTCATATGTTTCCTGCTCCGAAATTGCAATACAATGAATTTAGGACGGCTATTTCCCGTAATTAGTTTCCAGTTTTATGGAATTGCTATTATATCTTTTTCCGACAGCACCTTGAAACCGCATCAATAAAAAGTTAATGCGTTGAGACTAATAGGAAAAACTAGAATATATACATATATTATACTCAAATGTAATGTGTTTTTTAAACATTGTTGTGCTTAAGTAATTAGGAAAAATTATGTAAAATGGATATTTTCCCTTTATGTTCACTATATTGTTTAAGTTAGAGAATAGAATACCCAGAATAAAATTAGTGATCACACATCAAAAAACTATCGATAAACATTGAATTAGTTCCGGTTAAAATTTAATAATAAGTATTCAAACTGCACACCTTGTTACAAAGTAGTGTAACTGCCTAATTCTTTATCAGCAGACTAGAGGATTTCGCACTCCCATGTTCTTTTGCTTAAATACCTTTCTCGGGCTTATATTAGACATTATACTTTCAGAGAATTTTTTCATTTGTACTGTTAGAAGGTTCTTAATGAAATTGCTGTTCAGTTCAAAATTTTTATATAGTCATTTAATAATACTTTACGAATGATTTTGTGCGCTTTAGATTTGTGAGAAAAAGGGGTGGGATTATTTAGTAGAAAGTAGCAAGGCATTTCCCGATCTGGTAACACTGATTCCAACACTCATTACCGTTCCAAATGAAACGCAAAAAGGTTCAATTGTTATTTTCTCTCACGATTTCGGCATTTATATTAACCTAAAGATGGCTCTATAGTTTGCGCGCAAGCAAAAACAAGCAGCACCTAGGTGCCCAAACACAACAAAATGGAAACGTATAAAAATCAAAAGTGAGTATACACCAAGCTAAATTCTCGCTAATTTCGCAATTTATCACGCACACTGCCGCACTTGGCGTTCTACTCATTCATTGTTGCTGCACGTGTGTTGGTGGCATTGCCTTGTATGGATTTTCAATTGACCGGGCGAACGTGGCAAATCAAAACTCAGTGGGGCATGCCACCTGGTAAAGGTAAAGAAATTGGCTGACGCAATCGCCGACTGGAGTTGAGTAATGTGCGTTGCAAGTCGCCTGCACGTGCGAAAATGAGATGACTCACCACAGTAAGGACTACCCCAAGCGGACACAGCCCAGGACAGAGCTGTTTAAACCGGCTGCGCGATTGCAGCTCTACCCTTGCATTCTATATTTACCTAAAATGTTAAAACATAATTACTATATTACTAAGCTAGAGGGGAGAAAGAAGTTTTCAAAAAGAAAATTAAAATCAAAATTTGCGTGCTTAATCTCAACTTTTTTGGTGGTGGACACGGCAATATTGACTCTTGGTAATAAAATGTTAAAAATACATTTATCTTTCATAGTTTTCAATGAATGTAGTCTACCCTTAGATTAATTTGAATATAAGAGGTACAGTAAAATGATTAAAAGTGTTTTTAAAAGGGTAGCGACTATTCATTATCACTATGACTCGTGATAAGTCATTAAACAGCTGTGGGCTGAACAGCGAACCAATTAATCATAATTAATTCGTTTCTTTAATTCTCAGCGCCATCATGGCATTTTCACAACAACAAAACACACCGCGAAAACAACCATTCTCATTCTTCGGACCGGATTTCATACTCTCAAAACAAAACATATCTTTGACCCCTGATTTGAACTCTGGATATGGACGCGACATTTCACCAAACCATGGAGAGCTTGCAGTTGCCCAAGGAGCTGTACTGGGACCTCAAGATGGAGCCACAATCCCCAACATCGGTTTTGGGCTCCGATCTGTTTCCGCTCACTGACTCAAACGATACGGAGTGGCTGTATGACGATAACTTTGCAAATGGTTTGTGGTGCCTAAAAGTTTTTTTGAAAGGATTTTTAAGGATTTTAATTTAAGGCATTACTCTTATTGGCGATGATGAAGCCTTGACCCTGGAAGAGGTAGCTTCTCTCCAGTTGCTTAGTGATGAGGAGATGGTTGTGGAGATCTTTGACCTGAAAGATGAAGGTAGGTATATTTTAGTGTGCTTACTTTTTTGTACATAATAATAATGTAAAATAATAAATGTTCTTGTAACTGTAGCTGAGCGCAAAATGTAGATAAACCCATTTGCGAGGAGGTCTTAAACCCATAAGAACGACCTCTTAGAGTTCTTATTAAAGCACCCAAATGTTTGCTAGTCTTACATTTTTCAAAGTCCAAAATAACTTTATTTATAACTTGAAGCTCATAATATTAAAGCAAAGACCGTTACTATGATTACTATGATAAGATAATTGGTAGTTATGCCTGATACTCGTAGATCAATGGGAAACTAGGCTCATTGAAATCTAATAAATAAAAGTAAGCTTTTCCGACTCTATTCAATTACTAGCCGAGTCGATTTGGCCATGTCCGAGTGATAATCAAAATCTCAGGAACAACAAGAGCTAGAAAGTTGATATTAAGCAAGCATACTCACGACCAATTATTTGAAAAAGGGATTACATTTCTATTGATATTCCAAAAATATTTGAGAACCTTAAATTGTCCGGATCTTTATATTAGAAGTTTTTAATAAATTGAGTTTTCAATTAGATACAAATATCTTAAATAAATACACCTATGGCAAATCAGTAAAAATGAAATATTTAGATATTTGCAGGAGCTTTGAACGTCTGCAAAATTCCCGCAAAAAAGATCTTTATATAAATATTAAAACTCAACTTTTGTTGTATAGAGCTCTTTCTTAATAATTAGTGTAGATCAAGTGGATTTCATTGTCTGAGTCATTAGGGTCTCGCACATCGCATTTGAACCTAAAATTCCGACAGGTAAAGTTGAGGAACCGGTTTCAAGTTTGCTTTGTTTTCGTTAGCGTATGTTTCTGGTATTTTGGCCCTCTTTAGCTTGAGCATGAGCGTGTTTTTGTATTATGGTTTTCACCGTGCATTTTATTATTGTTTATCAACGGAGCGCCAAGCAAGCGCTGTAATGGCCAATTTCCAGGCCACAACAAAGACTCAGATCAAGCGAGAGCAATGAAATCAGTTTTTGATCGGTTTTTTGCGTACTTGATCACGCGTTAAGCGAGTGATCGGCTGGACTCTCTCTTCTCTCTGTAGCAATCTCTCTCGACTCATTGCTGACGTTCGGGTAATACATTAAGAATTCAATAGATAACAGCTGGGTTGTATGATTTTAAAGGTAGGAACTCGATCCATTCTCTGGTGGTTATGACTCTGCCCCTTTTGAAAGCTTAATCTTATAGTGTATGTTTTGTTAGTGAAATATATTAAGTATCTGCGATCAATGAACCATTTGACATTATGACCATCATAATTTTGGTATGTATTTTTCGGTCGATCAGGAAGCTTCTTTGTTTGAAATGTAAATTTTTACGGATGACGTGCCCCCTGTTTTGAGACTGTCACTAAGGCTCATTCAGGTAGATTTTTATAAATACCTTTTAAATAAAAGGAGATGAAGTTATATTGGTTATTTCAAGATGCTGGGAGATTACTACTATTAACATCTCAAGCATGTATATTGTACATATATGCATATACGAACGATTCTGCTAATACTTTAATAATTTTAGTATATCATTGTACATAGTTTGTGTAATGCATATGGAAAGTGGAGTTTCAATTTTACTGAATTTTTCTCAGTAATATAATCTTTATTCCAACTAAAATTGAGAGCAACCTGCACAGAGACTTGATTGTTGTCAAGGGTGGAAAGTTACTGACTGGTCAGGTGCACACTGCAAGCTGTTGATAATACTGTATAGAAAACCTGTGTAATTTAGAAATGCAATTTTTGAAGAACTAAAAGGGCTGAGCAATGCTGTGGTAAAATATTGATTTTGACATAAAGTAAACGAAAGTTAAACGGAAAAATATTCAGAAACCAGATTCCAAATTCCCAGCTATTTTCATTTTTGTTCAGCTACAGATCAATAAAACAAAACACCTAAATTTGCACCACTGTGCAGAGTCCGTTGGCGCAGATTGTGACTGTCCGCTTGTCTCAGCTGATAGCATCTCGGGCTCGAAATAAACCAACAGATTGATCTTAATGCAGGGCGCTCTCTGAGCTTCGCTGCCTTCCCCAGTGGTGCTCGCTCGCTCTTGCCCGCTAGTTAGCCGAGCAAAAACCATGCGCGGTTTCCAGTCGGTACTCAGTACAATTCGCTACTCAGACGCGAGCGCTCGAATTGAATCTCGGCTTTAACTTTGATTGCCGCCCCGCATTTCACACGTCTTGAACATATACGTCTTTACTCACCAACACAAAGAAAACGGCTTAAAATAAAACAATACAATAACAAATAAGAAGAGAGGCAGTAACCACACAAGCACAGGTCTTCGCGTTTTATAAACGCTAAAAAGCCAATCGAAAATAAAAATATTATTAAAAATGTGTTAAATAATTTATATGAAGGAAATCTGGTGTATCATTTAAAATAAAGTGCAGAATCTTTGCATTGAGCATTAAAGCGGATACCGCTTTCCCACTTTGTGAAGTTGGCTGGCAGCGAAGGCCATTCGCACCTCTAACTTAAGCCACAGGGGAAAACAAAACGGCTAGATTCCACTTGAGGTGATCATCGATTGGAAACTATATGTAGCCGAACCTCGGAAAATCTGCAGATTCACGGGACAATCGCGACCACCTGAAAGTTCGAGTGCGGGCTCCAAGGACTTTGTTAGCATGATACCACACTGTGGATACCGTTACATGTGGAACCGTGAAATTGTGATAAACTCGCAAAAGTTGGTTAAACGACGCTAAGCAGGAACTTCAGATTTTCAACCACGCCGACCACTTTGCGGCAGCAGTTGAATCCTACGGACAGAAATCCAGCAACCGAAGGACAGACGCACAATAAAAACCAATCACTCAAATCCCTTCATGCAATTTAAAACTTTTAATACTTTTCATATACGTTTTACCACGTTTTTACCGTTTTTACCACGTACCGTTTTTGTTTTTTATTTAATAAGAAAATGTGGTGAACTTATACCAGCCTAACCTACCCATTTTCCAGCTTTTTATTTGTACTTTCTAATTTGATTCTGTGATTTCTTACTTTCATTTGGAAATTTGATTATACATTACTGCTAATATTTTTTCTATCTTCATAATATAAGGAATTCTCCTTTTAAATAGCTATTGTTTAAAACTCGATTATTGTTAGGTTTAGGTAAGTCTACTCATTTGGGGGTATATATATACCATTTACCGTCTTAATTTTTTTTTTTAATAAAAACTTGTGGGTTAACACTTAATATTCGACAAAACGATTCACTGCTGCCGCAAAAATGAGCACCTATATATTTATGCAAGCATATGGTAAGTTACAGGTTGCTATGTTATAAGTAATTGCAAGACATAAAATTAACATTGAGTTAGCTAATCAAGTCTGCCAGCTTGTTACGTTTGTTTTGGGTCATTCCGGTGTTTCTTTATACTTCCTCGAAATTCCTTTATGTTATTATTGTGTATAAATACTAACTAAATTCAATATTTTTTAAAATTCGTTTGCATATAGTGACTGGAATTGGGTAGCAAGTTATTATTGATATTTTGTTAGCCATTGGCTGTAGCTGTAGCAGTATATCAGATTGTGGAACACGTTCATAAAGTTTAGGTTAATGCAAGTTCTAAGCCCGTATGACATTACAACTCGTAAAACATCGATCTACAATAAACGTTTTACATAAACTTTCGTGGTTTCATCTCCTACAATGTTTTTCTAGGCTAAACAGCCCGAGTGCACACTTATTTGCACTCGCCTATAGAGTAAGTCTAGCTTCAAGGTTTTCGCTAATCATGCTCTCATTTAATATAAATATGTATGTATGATTATATTTATTTCCCGTATGATTGTGTTGTTGTCCCTGTCGTTTTATTCGATAATGCAAATGGCAACATTGTTTTCTTTATATTTATAAAGCTTTTTAGTTTTTTTTTTTTTGGAAATGAAGGAAAACTAAATAATTTATTTATTTAACTTAACTTAAAATCTAATTATAGATAATATATAATGTAAATGCTTTCCAAAGTTTTTTTCCTCCCTTTTATATATGAACAAGTAAAATTTAAAGCAAATGGCAACATTTTTTCTTCATATATATAAAGAAAGAATACTTAATATATAATTTATTTCACATGGATTCAAAAATTAACATCTTATTATAGATAATATAATATTATATATAATATAATAGAATGTAAATGTTTTCAAACGATTTTTTCGTCCCTTTTTTATATAAATAAGTAAAATTTAAAGCTAAGCATTTATTAACTTGCAGTTTAGAGTGTATATTATAATAGAGTTTATAATATTTATATATGTAATTACTGAAATATATAAACTTTTATATATTATAACGATGTTATAAAAAGAGAGAGAAGAATCAAGTTAATCTGCTCATTTCTTTCTTAAAATTCATTAAAGCTATGAAATGAAATATTTACACTTCCTTGCTATTATTGCAATACACAATATAGTGTTTTATATAACATTATCCAGGGCTAGGCATTGTAACAGCTACAGTTTAGTCACATTTTTATGTAAATTAAAAACAGTAGTTACAGTTGCTCTGAATTTAACGAATTCAAACGCAGCTGCCTGCGAGAAGATTGAACATATATGTATCGATCGATACGAAACTTGTTATGCTAATTTAGAATTGATCTTGGGAGATACGAGTGCTTAGGCAAACCCAAGCCCAAGTTGTCGCTGGGTCAGCTTTTACAAGACAAACAGGTGCTGCAACTATGCTTTTAGAAGGTTGCACTCCCATGCGATTTTTCTGTGAGGAATTACTTATTTTATTTTAATTGTGATTGCTTTTGTAACAAATAATCAAACTGATGTCGTCGAACTTTGTTCAGTATAAAATGTCTTCGTCGTTCTTCAATAAAAGCAAATTGAAAACAACAGCAAACCAATCGTATACTGAGGAAAATATGCCACAATCAATATGTAAATGTTTACTAAATTTCTGAACGAGATACGAGTATTCGTTGTCCTTCGTTTTAATGGAAATAGGTTTCAATTGAGAGTGCAAAAATGTAGACAAACAAAATTCACTTTTATAAAACACAGTCGTATTATGTTGCTTATGAAGTTGCAAAACATTTTTTTGAAAAATTCTTTATGAATATATATTTTTAATATAATACATCTGTTGATGGAAAAGTAATAAAGACATCTGCGTCTTTATAAATTACACACATAAAATAATTGCATATATATAAATAGTTATATATTTTCGTATTTATATATATAGTAGAGTAACTGCCACGCCCAAATTTTTGCAAAATTGTTGGATATAGTATCATAATTTTATTAGTCTTTTAAATTTCTATCGACTTGCCACGCCCACCCTAACAGTCTACAGACCGGTTTGGTCACGCCAGTACTTTTGAACAATTTTGAAATTTTTTCTCATTTTATTTCGCAATATCTATCGATATCCCAGAAAAATTATGAAATTACGAAAACGCGCTCGCATTCACACTAGCTGAGTTACAACGGGTATCTGATAGTCCTGATAGTCGGGGAACTCGATTATAGCATTCAATTTTTTTGCTTAAAATTGTTTGGCCTCTTTGATGAAACATGAAGTTTATTTAGTTAACAATGAAATATATACCCTATACTTGAAGAGTAAAATGGTATAATAGATGTTTAAAAGACCTAAGTAAATATCAGGAGCATATTCGAAGCTCATTGTATTTTTTTAAATAAGTCAATAAATATAATTTTTTTACTTGGAAGAAGGTAGTTTTTGATTTTTATTTCATTAAAAGTGAAAATGGAAAAGCTAGTTCCGGACGAGTTGTCAACAGAATATTTATGGTCTAGAAGTAATTTTGTGTGAATTCAACATTTTTTAATTTTTTAAATTTATATTTTTGTCTTCCATTAGAATGTCTTTTGGACCAAAAGGCAACGTTGAACTGCATCGATTATGACAGTAACAGCTTTCAGCCGAACATTAATGTTATAACTCAGGCCATAGTACCCGCAAACAAAGTACAATTCGGTGCATCTTCAGACGCTGCTTCGCTTCCTTCTGCCGCTGATTACCAGCTCAATGATGGCCCATCCCTTATTCTACAGCAATTAACGCCGCCGCAGTCTCCGCCTCAATTCGATGCTTACAAACAGGCGGGCGATGCACAGCCAAAACCCGTGCTCGTAAAGGCCGAGCAAAAGGTGGTAAGTCATGATATGAGTGTGCATTGGATATAAATGTGTTCTTAATATACGTTCAAATATTGCAGCAATGCTATACTCCTGATGTTACACACGCAGCATCTGCCACGCCCTTTAACTTTACCAACTGGGTAGGCGGCAGCGAAATTGCCCGAGAGAACCAACTGGTCGATGATATCGTCAATATGCGTGCTAAGGAGCTCGAATTGTCCACGAACTGGCAGCAGCTCAATGAGGACTGCGAGTCTCAGGCGTCTTCATCTTTAGACAGCAGAAGCACAGGAAGCGGAGTGTGCAGCAGCATCGCCGACGCCGACGAGGACTGGGTTCCAGAGCTTATCAGCAGCTCCTCCTCGCCAGCTCCTACAACCATCGAGCAGTCTGCGTCCCAGCCAAAAAAGCGTACTCGCACTTACGGGCGCGGTGTAGAGGATCGAAAGATCAGGAAAAAGGAGCAGAACAAGAACGCTGCCACACGATATCGCCAGAAAAAGAAACTTGAAATGGAGAATGTGCTGGGCGAGGAGCATGTGCTGTCTAAAGAAAACGAGCAGCTTCGTCGCACTCTGCAGGAGCGGCACAACGAAATGCGCTATCTGCGCCAGCTGATTCGAGAGTTCTACCATGAACGCAAGCGCTAGGCTTTATTTTCTTTGAAATCAATTTTATCGTCGTTTGCAAAGTTATTGTTATAGTTAAACCCAAGCCTCTTCCATAAACTAATTGTCATCATAATGTTTCAATGTAATACTATCAATAACAATCTCCGGGTTGCCCAAAATCTACAAATCACCAAAGTACGCAGCCTGTCCTTTGTCCTACATTTTTGGCACTAATGACGAGTCTCTGAATTCGGAAATATTTGTTGCCAGTGGGGCCTAAAGGCGACCCCATATCCCAAGCAGCACGGTCCAATGTAAAAACACATTAATTGAAAAGCTCATTGATTTGTTTTTCTGCAAATCGGACAGTGTTGCGGCTGCTGTGCTATTTCAAAAACACTTATATTTTTAATCTGGTAGCATCTCGAAAGATGTAGATTTATTTTAATGTTTCATTATTTTTTTCATATTCAACATTGATCAGTAATAAATCAAAGGGTTTTTAAAAGAAATATTAAGAGACATGGCATTTTATTGGCCGAATCATATTAAATTAACGGTAAGTTATCCTTGGTAAATTTAGAATGAAAAAAATGTTGATAATCTTATTAATTGTATTATTTTAAATTAGTAGCCAAAGGCAACCAACCGCCTTGCAAAAACTTTCACTAATTAATTTTCAATCTAAGTTTGTAAAATTCAATCCGCTCGAAGGGCAGAGTCTCTTCTTTTTTTCTGCTTTGCTTGTAGGGGTACTTCAACATGTTGGTACCCCGCCGTATGCATCTCCTGAATGACGTAGTTGTAATCGGATTATGATTATGTCGATGAATATGATGCGAATATTATCACCAATTCCGAGTCTCACGTGCTTTATAAAGTGCATTAAAATTATAAAGTCCAATTAATTGAAGAACTGGAAATATAGGCACATGGAGATTAATACAGATAAAATTGTTACACCAGGGGCTAGAAAAAGAAAAGAACGATACCAAAACAATCCCTCACTGCTGCTGAGATTGAGATTGGGGTTGGGATATGGGAATCGGCATGGGTCGCTTTGGGATTTTCTCGCCTGGACATTTTGACTGATGAGCCGGCGACGTGAGCCGTACAACTGACTTTGCGTCGCTGATTGCCGCTTTTTCTTTGGGTTTCACTACTAAACTAAATTTTCCACATCGTTAATTTATATTAATATGATTTCTGTGTCAACGGTCGATGTGTGCGCCGTCTAGAGCTCGCCTTCGACGGCGTCGCCTTAGCCGGTCAGGTCTGAGCTGTGTTGTCGCCGATGCTGACTCCCGCCGTGTATGACAAGGCAGCCACGACGCCGATGGAGGTCGCCGGCGCAATATTTATCTAAATTGTTATTTTTCACACTCACGCAGTTCAATGAATTCATGAAAATTACGTTTGGGACTTTGTGTTTGCTCGTCGCCGAAGTCATCCCCCTCCTCCTGTCACGCCATCGATTCTTCAATCCACGAGCCGAATGACTCTTTAAGCGCATGGTTAAGTATATTGGCATAAAATTCAATTTTCCTGCTTTGTGTTAATCCTGTTATTAGCTGCCGTCCTGCTGCAGAATCCTTTTAACACACTCTCCTTAAGTGCCAGAGCAACGCGAATTTAAGCATTGGAGTTGAGTTGGTGGTAAAATTGAGTCTGGAGCACAAAAACCCTTTTTTTTGGGATGATTTATGCTGCTGCCAGTGCTGCTCTAAAAAGCGCCGACCAACTATCTTTGATATTGGTAACAATTTTTGGCCTTAAAATATTTGTCCGTAAACAAAATTCATTAGCAGAGAAGTCAGCAATTAAACATATGTATTATAAATGGAATGATTTCTTGAATTATGGTTATCCGAAATATAATTTTTGTTTTTTAATTTATTGACCCAGGACTTTTTTCTGAAAAGGAAAATAAATAAATAAATTTTGTTTTGGCGCGAATTTCTTTTCTGCATTTATTTCCAATTTTAGAACACATTTCTTTTCACACTATTTCGAAATCGAATCCACATCGATAATGTAAAATAACACCGACCGTCGCCGCAAGTCCCCATAGAAGTCGAGAGGCTAGTAGAGGAAGAAGTCAACGTCATCGTTAAATTTAATTAGGCATCAAATGACCCAACAGCCGAGCTAAATCAAAAACCAATGGCCTGAAAGTGACCCGAGTGCAGGCGAAATTCAACCGCCTGGCTCAAAGGGCGGTCGCAACACTTTAAAACACAATTAAAAGTCAAAACGTCATTCTAAACGAAAGCCAGTGGACAACCCTCCAAGGACCGAAGAGCCGCCAATGAGGCGCCGTAGAGAAAGTGCTGATGTGGGATGGAGACATGGCGCTCACTTTACATAACATTTAACAAAATTATAATGAGACATAGAATGGATGTATATCGGTCGGGGGGTGAGTCTTCTACTCCCGTGTCGAATGTTAATGGGATTATGTGAGGAATACATTTTAATATTTATTTGAAGTATTATCCTAGCGAGATAACCGCATTAGGTGGTGTCCATTAGAATGAATTCAATTACCGCCAAAGCTAAGTGGATCAGAAGGAAACTATAAGAGAAAATACTAAGAGCAATTTTTTATATAATTACCGCAAAATGCACATGTAACCAATGTGGCCTATCTCTGCGTGGAGCAACATAATTACAGAGCGAGCAGATGCGACCGAAATGTAAACAGTGTTTCTTCCGAACCTAAATCTTTGGAAGGCATCAAATCAAAGACACTAGAATAATTCTAGAATAATTCTAGTGTCTTTGATCAAATCCTGTTGTGGAATTTTATGTAATTTTATTATATCACGCATCGCCTTATTTAAGCTTTATATTTACGAGGTCTTTTATGGGATTCCACCATGAACACCTAGACATTCTAGAGATGAGATCTGTCAGTTGGCCCAGGTCTCCGAATTGTTCGGAATGTCTTACTATGTTTTCAAAATATGATTTATCATATCATCACTTTTGGAGAAAATATTACGTATACCGTACGTATTGTTGTTAAGCGCTCAGAATTGTTCTTGATTTAATGTACTTTTTTTCGAAGTCTATGTATACCTCCCTGCAGTAACAAGTTTCATTACAAGCTAATTTTATGACGCCATCCATTTGTTTGATTTCCTTCTCCTAAATTTTCTATGGCCTTATCTAATCGCATTGAGTGCGAAAAAATTACTGTACCTTCTTATCGCAACCCGCACACACATTTAGCTTACCCAGTTTTCACACATTTCCAATTTTCATTTTCAGCTTTTAGCTTACGACCATAAAAATAAAGTAAAATAAAATATGAAACTGAAGTTAAGCGGGTTGTTTTGCGATCAAAATGCGGGTCATTTCAATTCAACTGTTTTACTAATGCAGTGTAAACTAAACTAAATGAAATGGGAGAAAAACAGAAGGGTGGCAGGCAATGTAAGGTTAAGATGTAGAAATATTCAGTTGCGTTGTAAAATACTTCCTATACATTACATTAAATTGTTCATTTCCATTTGCAGAAACCTGTAGGTGTTTAGGATTGGCCCAAAGCACAGCAAATATTAGATACTAAGTCGGTGGTTGCGTTAACATACATTGTGGGCGTTAGTTTGGGCAAGGCCAACATTTTTTGGCAAATCGATGGAAATTGTCCAGACGACCAATAAAATTTAAAATATTATTAAATTTTTCAAATAACTTGGCACAATTAAGACGTCTTCAGGATCTGTATGTCTAAAATATTCTGTTTTCACGGCTATTTATCATGATTCAAAATATATTTACTGTATAGGGTTCAAATTTAACAAATGTAGTATTATTATGTCTATTTAAAATATCTGTAAAATCTTGAAATCCAAGTTTCAAAAACAAATAATTAAAGTATGAAGCATGAAGTTGAAACTCTGTTCAGCCAAAAAGCTTTAATCAGAAATTCGATATCAATAATGCAACGATTTTTATGGCTCTTCTGGCTTCTCGCAACTTATCACAGACAAAATCAAATGCAATTTCACGGCTATTTGAATGGGACAAGACAAAAACGTTTTGCTATAATGAAATAAATGAGCGCAATTTTCAATTTGCCATGCAGATGAGCCGAACCACAAACGTAGTTGAGAGGGACCGTTTCCAACAGAAAGAGGCTGCACGAGCAAACTGCATTGTGGCGGGGCTTTAAGTAAAATGCACACAGTATGAATTTGTGGGGTGGGGTATGAAGGGGTTAGTGAAGTGCCATGAAGTACGTCGCATGTGCAACAATTAGCGGTGTTTCGAGTCCACATCCCTCAGCATATCTTTGACATTTACACGTAGCTCCCTGTGCCCCAGAGTACGTGACATTTTGGCAATGGCCGATGCTCAGTTTCATGTGGAAAAAGTTGGAAAGGAAAGTGAAATTCTCTGTCTACATGAGGTTTACACTCAAAATATTAATTCGCTATTATATATATATATAATATATATATATATTCGCTGTTCTTTTTTATATCAATTTTTTTTCTTAAAATTACTTGCATAGAAGGTCATAAACTCCAAAAGCATTAGTGTTTTTAAAGAACAGTAACGGGATTTATTTTAATTTGCATAGCAAAGCAAAAAAATTTTGACTTAGCTTTAAATCCGGATAAATTTATCCTAGTATTAATATCTGTAAGAATTATATCTTTTAATAGAAAAGACATTTTAACGAGCTTAAAAACTAGTCACGAATCCAACGTGACGAAACCTGATTGTACATTTGACTAAATAAATGCACCAAGTAAAGTTTTTTCATTCTGCACGTATTATAAGAGTATGTTTTTGCCTTCTGGGCATTTGTGTATTACCTTTCAAACTTGCATATCTACGCATACATACATATTTCTTACATATCAGCAGTTGCACTAAAAAGGAAAAAATAAGTTGTGCCAGACTTTTAGTAGTGGTATTCTAAATACATTTAGCGCATATGAATTCAAAATATTGTACGATATACATCACAGCCTCCAATTGGGCTCTGATTTTGTTGCCAATAACATTGTCTAACTTTCATTCATACCTTTGGTGTAACTTCATTGTTCTCGGTGTAACGCTTATAGTCAAAAAGAATCTTTTCAGGCAACTGAATGAGTTTGGGATAGCACTTGGAATTCCCCTTTTTTTTTCAGGGGAAGCACAACAAACGCTCATCTAATTAGCCAAGAGAGAACCATTTCTGTTATGCCCCTTTCCGCTTTCTCATTTTTTTTACCAACTGGGCGTTTGAAAAGGCTTCTAAAAGGCAAACTGTCCCCGCACCTCTATGCATCATCCTTCAGATGAGTAAACAAACAAGTAATAAAACTCGCGGCACTTGAATCCTTAGGAAAATCAAAAACAATTAAAGTTTGTTCAAGAAAAACAACATACAGAACTCATCAGCATGCCTCACATACTCACAACCACGCATACTCCCATGGCAGGGTCATGTGTGTAAACATTCCACCCACCGACCCACTTTACCGCACACACAGTCACCGCAATGAACAGATAACGTTGCCTACTTTTGCGCTCTATTCGCCAACGCAAACAACTTTTGCGTGACGTCGCTCGACGTTTGCTTCTACACTGCTTTTCCATTTCCCTACGCCGCCGCCACCATCATATCTCTTCCTGGTTTCCCGCAGCCCCACCGATAAATAAATTTGAACATTTGGTGTAAATGTAAATAGATTGTTCTCCCCCAACCACTGTATTTTAACATGGTGTGAGTGATTAAGGGATGCAGATGTCGGGGGGTAGGGCAGACGGCGGCGTCGTGAGGGCCAAAGGGTAGCTCATTTGCGGCCTGGTCAAAGCGGCGCCAAGCAGACGCCCAAGGAGACTGAATCTCCCTTTCGCTCTCACCACGCCATACCAAGTTGCTGAGCGGTGGTAACTATGCCCAGGCTAACGCCACGTAATGTGTGAAATCAAAATATTTCGTTGCCATTTCGATTATGAAGTGTTCACATGGCCTTGACGCACTGATAGAGTGTGAAGGCTTGATCGCAATGGAGACTCTTTAACTGCCCCTGAAGTGTGAATGTATTTACACCGTGCACAGAAATAAACACTTGTTGTTGCCTTTATCCATACGATGCATGTATCGCTTCGGAAAGATTTTATATATGTATATGTCGGCGAGACAGGAGTCTCATCCATTTCATTTGGAATGCGAAGAGTCGCGCTCCGACATATATATAGTCATTTCATAAAAAACAAGAGAGAATGCTATAGTCGAGTTCCCCGAAACTAAGATACCCAGCTAGTTGAAATGCGAACGGGAAATTTCATAATTTTTCAAGGATATCGATAGATATTGGTGTTTAAAAATTTAAAAGTGGTTCAAAAGTGTGGGCGTGGTAGATCGAAACAAGAAATACAAGAGTAATAAAAATATGAAAACATATATAAAAAAATTTCAAAAATGTGGGCATGGCAGTTTTTGGACAATTTTAGGCGTTATTAATAGTTTTTTTTAATTGGAGGTGCCCCAATAATGGCTGAGAAGAGGCGACTAAGAAAGGCTTGTTAAGCAAGTTGAAGCCCTGAAGACCTTTATAAATCATCAAGAATTAATTGAAAAGAATTACACAATCGCCAACTAATGACTTTAAAATCAGTTAATCCGTTCAGCCACAAATTCATACGTAAACCAACTTTCCAAATAAAGCTTTTGTCGGGCATCTTTTTGTGGGCCGATCATAAATAACACATTATAGGAAAAGTTGTGCATTGATGTACACTAGGTGCTATGTTTTGAAATAAATATTTAAAGATCAATAATATCTGCAAATTTATTATTATTTGATAAGGCGTGTAATTTATTGAATGTTACAATTGATAAATAAAATGAAACTTATTTAATTAAGTGTATGGCGGTGTTGATCACTTAGGGTTGACTAATATGCCTCTCATTCCTTCCTTGATGAGTTATGAAGGTATATTGGATAAAAGCAGCCATGCTTTTATTGATAGAAGACCTGACCTAGGGTGAAAACAACCTTAAATATCACTCGGTCTGCCTCCATTACAGAGGATTTGTTTGTATGAGCATGAAAAGCTTTATTTACAGCGCAGAATGTTTTCAAAAAGGACAAGACTTAAAATGAAAGGAACGAATTTCAGGAACTCATATTTATATAACCACTTCAGCGTTGATAAGTATCAGCACCCACTTGAAACGAGAAAACAAAGTAAGTATAAATAATTATTATTTACACAGTGGCCGCTGGAAACGGTACAATTTATAGCACGCATTTTGATTTAACGAGCCAGAGCGATATGCAACTTATATGAAAGGCAGCTTTTAGTACCGCCTTGCATCTTCATCGCCATATTTACTAACCCAGTCTTCGCGTCGCGGCTCGCTTCTGTAGCTCAAGAGGGGCTAATTGGTGTCATTAAAAAGTTGGAGGCGGGTCTTTAAAACATGTATATGGGAAAAGCAAATATTATGCATACGTCACGACGATGTGTTCGTGTTAGGATGAGGAAGAACAGGCTGAACACCATTCCCGGCGCTGTTTTACAATGTTAATGTAATCAAAGTTGAACTTCTGCCTGATTTGTGATTAAAAAATTATAAACTTTTCTAACAAAAAAAAAATATTATAAGCTCACTGCAGGTGAGCCTTGAAAAAACCGACACAAAATTACTGAAAGGTTTCTATGAAAAATTAGCATTTATATTACAGAACAAAGTTCAATGAAGCGCTATTAATTGGAATGTCCTAGATGGAATGGCAAGTGGGGTAAAAAGTTCGGAGGAAGATGGATATGACGCCGTGCAATAAAGTCTAAAATCTGTTTTTGATGCTTAGCGATTTGCACCTAGGAAAGTGGAAAGTGGCTATACGGATAATTGTTATTGATGGCGCATTACGGGATTGTCGGATTGGCAAGACAGTTAAATGAATCTTATGGAACCACGCTATGTCATTTCCATTGACGTCCGGCCTCAATCTGTTAATGAGTTGCGGAAGGTGTATCATTTATGGAGTGGGAACAATTAGCTTCTCTTTCGGGTTGTAAGGCAAGTGTACTTGTACGTGCTTAATGTGCTTATGATGAATTATGCCCACTCAAACCGCAAAAAAACTGTTGTTTCATTCGATTTTTATAAGATTTTATGCACATTTTTTTTTCTCTATGAGCTGTACTTAGCTGTGCAAATTACTATGGACATCAGATAGCCTAAGATATCGACTATATTTTTGGATTCAAATGTCTTGTTTTTAAGGCACAGGTCTACAGGTTATAGGTAAATGTGTGATTTTTATGTCCATGTTTCGGTCACTATAGGTTTCCTTAAAACATTTTAAAAACCATTGAGGAAATTTTCAAAATGGTAACTTCCTCTAGCAAAGACCACGTTGTAAGTAATCCCCTGCTTCTGACCTACATTCACATTTAAGTAAGTAAATATTAAAGGTGAATTGTATGTTATAAACATACAATGTACAGAAATCTCGGATATAGAAGGGCTTGGTCTAATAAATGTAAATACGCCAACAGGCTGACCAACCCCCTTCCCCAGGCCAATTGGCAAGGGGGAGAAATTGTTGGGGCCTGTCAACGAGGCTTCTTGTGGTGATCGGCAGCGAAGGAGGACGAGAATGTTGAGCAGATGTCGACTACGAGGAGGACGAAGACTTTTTGCTATTGACATTTGACAAGTCGCGTGGGATGTTTTGGGCCCAGGGGGCATGCGATGGTGAGACCGAGGTAAGCCTACTTAACTTTTTTCCCTCGTTCGCAGCCATGCTCCCTTTTTATTTATTATTGCCTTATAATATTTTCTCTTGTCTTCAGAATTTTTAAATAACCGCGGGTGCGATTTTTCTGCCCGGCTTAGAACCATCATGATGGTTCGTGGCTGTGGCGGGAATGCCTTGCTATGATCAAATTTGTGATTTAAACGTGTTAAAGTCGAAAACGGTTCTTAAAATGTCAGTTGAGTTGTGGAAACTTCCCGTTTGATTTAATTAAAGGCATTGAATGCTCGCCCGGGGACTCCAGGTTGCTGTTGTCAGGATTTATGGATTAATAGAGGGCGGAGGAAGTTAACGCTGCGTATGTGAGAGTTCCTTTGATGAGACCAATTTCTATTGTTAGGATAAACATCTCAATATATTTAAAAAGGTTTTACAACGGATACATATACATTATATTACATACATACACATACACATATATATATATATTTATATATTTATAAAATTTATATTATATATATTATATCATATATTATTGTATTAACGCCCTACCCGTGTAAGTATTTATAAAAACCATAATTAAGAACTCATACTTAAGAAAGCGAAAACTGTTCTCTCTTGTTCAATTACCAATTATTTTCTAATGGTTTTAGAGTATTTCTTATGCATTCTACTCGTAAATTACTGCACCAAATTCTAAAAACCCTATTAAGTGCAATGTTTATACAATATTGCTATTGGTGCAAATGGGCACTTCTTTATTGACCTTTGTGCAAGACAAAACGTCGAGTGAAATGCTCGTTTTAATAAGTCAAAGAAAACGACAGACCAGATCAGAGGACAAACCCAACTGTTGATGAGCACCGCTAACGCAAAGACTCACTAGTCTGAAATAATCAAAACGTTCCTATCCTATCCGGAACTGTAAGAAGCTTTCGGCTAAACAATTTTCCCCTTCTTTTACAGCTCTGTCTCCTGTTTTTCTTCCTGTTTATTGTTTCCATGCTTTCGCTGAAAGAGGTGGGGCGCGCAATTGCTTACGCTGCCGACGGGTGATTTACATAATGTCGACAACATGCTGCTCGTACTACCTCTATTTCTTGTTCCCATCCCTTGCAACTGAGTTGCCAGTTTAAAAATATTAACTGTCAATTTGTATTTGGAAATACTTGGCTGAAGGGGAATTAGTGATAAAAGCAAATAAAAAGGGAAGAGGGACTTATTTTCAGTAAATAAACTTTTTCCTTGGCTGACTAATATTAAACAAATAATGCAGCGATGCTTCATTTTAATTCAGTTTTAAAGCAAGTATTAAATCCAAAAGCATCAGTTATAATGTTCCCTCAACTCAGAAAGGTCTTTCCTATCATTTCGAAGAAAACTGAGAACTTAATTTCCCGGGTCGGGGTAACGCTCCTTTTACATGCAACATATTTTTAAATTCATACATTACACCATTATATTATCCACCTCAACAATTATTTATTTAATATAAGGCAAATTCCAACTTTGACTTGGAATAAACAATTACAATTCCAGCAGTGAACTTAACATATTTTTTTTTCTTAGTGTTCTATACATGAAAGTTTTATCCATGCAATATTGCAGCAATTATTGAAATCCCTTTGATCCAAATCAAACAAAAGAAATATTAGTCATATAAAAAACCGCATACGCACATATTCGTGGAGGGAAGCTCGCAACATTCGAATAAGCAAAATAGCTTTCCTAGCAACATTTCATTATCTGCCGACAATAGTTTATCATGAGATAAAGCCCTCCCGATAAGGGCATAAGCACTGTGATAACCAACAGCAACAAGAGCGTGGACAAACAGACGATAATAATAATAACAGTATACAACTCACTCAGTCAATCGGAGTTGGTAACAAAGGAGCTGGCGACAGCCAAGTGGAAAGTCAGCCGCAGTCGAATGCAGGCCGTCGCAAGCAACATGCGTCACATGTACTAATCAGGCTAGTCATCCGCCTCTCACTTAGACCCTTGCACTATGGGAAATTTACCCACTTTTTCTGGCTAAAAGCCATTTTCTGAAAGTCGGTCGATTAATGCAATATTTAATAAGTCTATTCATAATTGACCAATGTTTAGAAATAAATATATATGGAGCAACAACAAAGAAATATGCTGTTAAAAACATCTGTTGCGTCTACAAAAACATTTACGTTAAGTTTTTCCTCCGTTACAAAAGTTGTAATGAAGCAGCTGATTTAAGTGTATTAAGTTTATGTGACTGTCAAAATAAAAAAAAATCGTGTTGTACCCAAAATTGAGTAAAATATAAATTTCCTTACAAAAGCATTTGTTTGATAAAGACTTAACTTAAAAAGTCCATCAATGAAATGTACCTCATGTTGTAGCTTTGTATTCTTGTTAAGTTTTTTATGCTAAAAAGGAGTTCAACAAGGCGGTTGCTGATTTGTTGCTGATTTGTTTTATTATTATACCCGTTACTCGTAGAGTAAATAAATTCGTTGAAAAGTATGTAACTGTCAGAAGGAAGCGATTAAGACTATATAAAGTATATGTTCTTGATCAGGATCAATAACCGAGTCGATCTTATCATGTCCGTCTGTCCGACTATCCGTATGAAGATCTGGCCCTGTCCGTCCGTATGAACGGCGAGATTTCAGGAACTATAAAAGCTAGAAGGTTGAGATGCAGCAGACAGATTCTAGAGACAGACACAAGTTTGTTGACCCATTTTTCCACGCCCACTCTAACGCCCTAAAACCGCCTAAACGGCCGCATTTTGTGAAATGTTGAAATGTTTTCAAAATTGTATTATTCTTGTAAATTCCTATCGATTTGACAAAAACATTTTTGCCACGCTCACTCTAACGCCCTAAAGCCGCCGAACCGGTTAAACCCACACTTTGGAAATTTTTTCTCATTTTATTCCCCAAAAATGATTTATTCCCCAATCTGATAGTCGGAGAACTCGACTATAGCATTCTCTTTTGTTTTTGTTAGTATTATTTTATATAAAGGAGAATTCCCTTTACGAAAATTAGTTAATTAAATATAAGGCGTGGTGCCACGCCCACAGTTTTGGAAGTCTCATAGATATGGTCTAGTATAAGTCAATGTAAGAAAAGAAAAACCAAATATCTTACTCCGTTCTGGAGTTATTCATTTTGGTCAGAAAAAGTGGTAAAATTTCCCATAGTCCCTTGTGGGTGCCCCTGCCCTATGGCTCAATACCCCCCTCTGGAGTTGAGCCTGAGCACGTGGTGTCCATGTCTAGGAACTCCGAGCCACAATCCACCCCGTTGGGCAAATATGTGGTGGCGTTGGAACTGCATCTGTGTATGTGTGAGCTAGCCTGGGACAACGTGCCGGGAAGGGTATATTCGTTTTACGTTTTTACGTTCGTTTTTCATGGGACCTAGTACTTATTGATATAATGTCGGAGTGAGTAGAGGAACGTCATGCCCTGCCAACGGAGTTTTGGTTTGATAAATACTTAATATTTCGCATTTGAGTTTCGAGTTGAGTTTATTTAATTTTGGGTTCGAAAACAAACACTTTCTTGGTTTTGCAGTCATTTGGCTATGAAACTTTAAAAATAGTGCAGGAAATACCATTACACTTTAATGTGTCGAACGGAACTCGCATTAGATACATTCGTAAACATTTTCATATAAAAAAAATTTATTCAAACAGTTACTTAGTATTTATATTAAGGAGTTATCGTGGGTACGGACTGCAATGTCAATATGCAGGCATTAATTAAAGGACCCCAGATAACATAATCCTCTAATTTCAGCGGTGCCACCTCAATACTTTGGAAAATACGAAAAAAAACACTCTGACTCAGAAATCCACTCCGTTTTTGAGTATTTTCAGTTGCTCTCCATTCGCCAGTCTGTTTCGACTCAGGCTCTCGTGCGGGCGGAAGCTCCAGCCCCCTCTGCTGGGTGGACTTGTTGCTCGACTCGACTCCCATCGGCCAGGCTTGTGATTCGTCTTTTGTCTGGACTCGGGTCGGCCGATGGCACCGCTTCGTTCATTCAGCCATTCCACAAGTGGCCGTCATCACCAGCGCTTCCGCGTTTCCGGTAATCGTTGTGCGCTCCCGAGATATTTGATTCGAATTGTGCGGAAGTTTTTAAAAAATACTATTGCTTAGAATTCGAAAACGAAAAAGGATAGCCAAGGATCGATATATATTTAGCAAAAATGAAATGCAGCGTGAATTGTGAGAGTTGTTGAAAAGTGACTTAAATATTTAAAAACATCGTGGATTAATTACATCCAAGTACATGTAAGTTGTCAGTACAATTAAGCTGGCTGAAATGCGTTGTTGGGTTGAGTTCAACAATTTTGACAAAGTAAACTTACCTTATAAAATAAAGCCGACTAATTATGAAAAGCTTACACAAGCAAACCATTGAAAAATAAAAGAAAGCATAGAAAACTAATTTTATTTCTTTTCAACAATCGGTAGTCATTCGGGCTTGGGATAAGTTTACTTCATTTACAAAATTCCCCATACACTTGTCAACTGCAGTATACGTTGTTGTAACTTAGCGGGTGGACCGCACAGAAAAGGCAAACAATTGCTCACAAAAGTATGCTTTATTTAATAGAAAGCGTAATAAATATTACACAAGACCAGGTGCAGGTTGCATCGCTAAGATCCTCAAACCCCTATTTAGCGCTAACAAAGAAAGTGAAATTTTCTGTTAAGTCTCCAAAGGAAGAAGTAGACATTTCTATTGTAATGCCTTGATCGAAGTATGGTTTAACCATTCCCATGAGATGACATTTAAAGGTTGTGCGGAAGTTTTCAAAATAAATGAGTCCAAGAATTTTCTAGGATTATACGTTGGATTCAGGCTATTCATCTACTGTTGGCTAATCGAATGTTAAAATTATTCTCTCCCTTTAAAAGCCAATTGAATTATAAATACTGTTTTATTGTTTAATAAAAATAGGCGATATACAAATTAAAGAAACGGTTAAATGGAATTTATAAATCTGTCCTTTGAATAGACCCCC
This sequence comes from Drosophila melanogaster, assembly GCF_000001215.4. Lineage (NCBI taxonomy): Eukaryota > Metazoa > Arthropoda > Insecta > Diptera > Drosophilidae > Drosophila > Drosophila melanogaster. The sequence goes on from NT_033779.5 coordinate 21,332,764, forward strand.
GATGTGTTAAGCCATGTCACTTTTCTCAACATTTCTTAAGAGACCCCAAAGAGTCTGAAGTCCAAGGAGCTGTTGTCGTTAAATAATAGCGACACTTTTGTTTCATTCAACACCGACGACGGAATAAATGCACTGCAAAGTGCGCGGTTTCTAACAACAAAGTCAATGCACATTTCTCGTCCCGCGTATTCCTTGGTCTGTCTCACGCTTTAAACGCTGCTGCAGGTTCCGGGTCAAATGCTGGTAAGCCAAAGGGCATAACCATAACAACGACAATGCGGCAAAAGCGTTTCATCGGTAAATGTTTTTTATACTCCTCAACTCTTGGCAAAAAAAGTATATTGTATACATACAAAAGAGTTTAGCAAGAAGTTGATGTATTCGCAAATTAAAGAGAATATTAAGCGGGTAAACTTTTATTTCATAAAAATAAACCGCCATAATTTTTAATTCATTTTTGGGACATGTTTCATTTATCTTTGCATTGCGATATAATTAAAATAGATGGTATGAAACCTTAATTTTTTAATCGTAATGACTTAAACATTCTGGCCACGCCCACTCTTACGCAAGCATGATTTTTTTCTAGACAGTACGGTGATATATAGTATGTTACATGAACCGTGTAGTTACAGTGCCCTATAATGGTGAACCGGTTCGCGAGCCAAAACTCTTTTAAATAATCATTACTTTTGCTAAATGAAAATCTTTCACAAATTCACATACTTATACACATTAAAGTGAAGCTAACAACGTGACAACAATTGATGTCCGGCAAGCATCGCATCTTGGGGTCTCTCTTTTTCCAGAACCCTAATACTTATCCGTGGTTCAGCAGCAAGCACCTCGATGATAGTGTCTTCTCTGGAAGCGAAAAAAGGCGTCGCCGGATGTAGTAAAATAGTCGTCCTCGCAGTTGTCCTGTGCACAGCCTTGATCCGAATTCTCATAAGTCCCTGAGATCAGCAAGGAGACCATTTTGGCAACGAAAATCACACGCCTGCTGTTGACTTCTGCGTTGGCCGATTAAACCCAACCAAACCCAAAACTTTTAGAAGTCCGAAGTTCTCATCGACTCAGGCTCTTTATATACAAAATCCATAGCCATATACAGAATCACAAGAGTTTGTGAACACCACTGTACCATTACAAAAGACAAGCAATCGACGATGTACAGCACTGCGCTAAATGAAACCAAAAGATGGCCTTAACTATAATGGCTCGCAATATCTATCTGGTGATGTTTTAAACGAATAAAGTCGAATTCTTGTTCAAAGAGGGCATTTTTCGTGGTCAGTGGCAGTGCAAACCGCTGCATATGACCGACCGCGATTTTTTAGAGCACCTTCGATCTGGTGAAAAAATATTATCAGTTACTAAAACCGCAGTTTACACTTCTTTTTAGTTTTTTTGTTTTAAGGGTGTGCAAACGATAAGAAAATAATAATAATGGTTTTGCAAACGTTTTTAATTGATAATATTTAGTTGTAAGCGATGGTCAAACGCTTTATGTCATATATTTTCTAAATTATACATTTTTTCAAATTCTAAAAGGTGGTCAAACGTGAACAAACAATGGTATTGCGATTTAAAAAAAAAACCTCAACTTCTTGATTTTATATCTTTTTCGAAAATTCTGATTTCAAAAATTGGACGTGGCAAACGATACCAGATTTCAAATTAAAAGAAATTCGATTTTTCCGAACCTAGCAGTCCTTGAGCTATAAAAGCTAAAAGGTTGAGGTTAAGCATACAGATTCTAGAGACATAGAAGCAGCGCAAGTTTGTTGACCCATTTTGCCACACCTACAAACTTACCAAACCTGTCACGCCCGTGCTTTTGAAAAATGTTTTGATCTTTTTTCATATTTTCGCTGGTGTTGTAAATTTGATAAACAAAACTTTTTGCTATGCCCACTCTAACCCCCATAAACCGCCTATTTCATTCTAATTGTATTCTGATATCTGGGTTCCTGATAGTCGGGGAACTCCACTATAGCATAGTCTTTTGTTATTGCTGTGCACGGGGAATTAAACGTCACAATCAGCGAGTAAAAACACTAAAAATTATACACGTCATCATTAACTATTATCTAGGTGCCTCTTCCTTTCTGCACGTCTTTAATTATTACTTTCAGAATGTTAGTATGAAATTCATCTTATTCCTAAAGCAGAACTTATGTGATGTGTCATGTGGCCAGATGGCATCATTTTTTTCGTTAAAAAAGTATTTGACATTGAGAAAACTACTGCATAAACGATCGAGAATCGCTCTCTATTCGTGAATAGAGGGGAAAATATTATAGGCAAGTTCGTCATCTTGGATACATTTCGCAGGGTGTCCGATAATGTAGCCTGTAGTGCAATCACCATCGCCATGTCTCCGTCTGTCAGTTTACAGCAAATCCACGATGCACAGGGATCTGATGTCAAGCTAATGATAGGAAATACTTCTCTTCAACGAATTCACGACGAAATTATCAACTAATTTCGTTTAAGGTGGGCGAAGGCTATTCCTGTGACACTTGTTGGTCAGAATAGGTTCTACGTTTCGAACCACCTAACAAAAACTCAATTCATTTACTCTCTCATCTGTCGGGCTCCACAGATCTTTGTAAATCTTTTGTAAGGCATTTGTCAGTAATGTAAAAAAAAGAAAGAATGCTATAGTCGAGTTCCCCTACCTATCCCCCATCAGGTACCCGTTACTCAGCTAGTGTGAATGCGAACGCGAAATTTTATAATTTTTCGATAGATATTGGAGAATAAAATGAGAAAAACTTAAAAATATTTTCTAAAGTGTTCGGCGGTTCGGCGGCTTTAGGGCGTTAGAGTGGGCGTGACAAAAAGTTGTTTAGCAAATCGTTCCTTTGTTTTAATAATCTAGCGGAATATACAAGGCTATTTACTATATCTAAATACTACTTCCAAATTTTGAAATCAATTTAGAATAAAGACGTCGGGAGTTATTTTTATTTTTTTATTTTTTAACGATAAAAGCTGGAGCATTGAGATTTTTGTCATTTTATTATTTTTCTTGCCACAAAATTGTTAATGCTTCTTGTTCGCCGTCCCTCTACCTTAGTAATACACGTAACACGTAAAGGCTAGGTTTCCCGAACATAAATAGTTAATCTATTCTAAATTAGAACCATTAGCCGATTCCATCCCAAAATTTTCGTTTGTCCGTAAAAGCTTTGAGAGTTTTTTATCTAGTCAATAGCCACTGTAGCTAGTATTTCGGCCATAAGGTATAAATTTCTCAGGCACTAAAATATGGTGAAGTAAAAGCGGAAACATTTATTTCTGGTCATGAATATTCATCTAAATGTCACAATGGGTTAACACATTTACCATTAATTAAAAAGTTATGAGATTATATGTATAGCCGCTGCTAGATTACCTTATTTTTTTTTGGCAGGGAGTAAAGTAACGTGTATATTGTAGTCGAGGTAAACAAATATAGCGTTTATGTTATTAATGCAATAGATTCGACGTATGCTTCCAGCCTACTGCAAGTGGGAAGAGCTACTTTAGAACTCAACATTCCCATTGACACCTGCAGTAGGCTGAACCCCTCACCAAGTAGGTCTCACGGCCATAAGGAGGCCTCCCATTTCAAGCATAGAGGCTAGGGACTTGCTCAGCCACAAAAGACGCCTCAGAAGACAGTATTGAAGTACTACTAATAGACTGCGCCGTCTGCTAGCTAGCTAGAAACTCACGGGAGGCATCAAAAGACAGCCATTGTTTCAATCACCAAGTCAGGATCGAGGTAGCAATTGGCTTAAGACGGATTATGAGAAAGCACGTGCTTTCGCTTCGCACCTGTCCTCCACCTTTATGCCCTTTAATTTAACGGACGACACCAATCGTGAAACCACTCCGACTGCTCAGACACGTCCTATAAGACATACCTCACTGCAGGAAGTTATGATACAACTGAAGGCTTTGCAACCCAAAAAAAAAACCCTGGTTACGATGGCATAGATAACCGAACTGCGAAATTTCTACCACGCAAAGGAGTGCTCGCATTGTAATGATCCCCAAGCCTGGAAAGTCACCAACACAGATCGACTCATACCGCCCGATAAGCCTGCTACCAACTTTCTCAAAAGTTTTTGAGAGAAAGCATCGGTCAAGCATGAAACACATTCATGCAGGGGTTCCACAGGGAAGTGTGCTTGGACCCTTCCTGTATACCCTGTACACTGCTGACATGCCAACACCTGCTCAGCTGATCCGGGCCACCTACGCTGATGACACCGCTATGCTTGCGTCGCACTCATCCTTGCAAGTCGCTTCCAATGCAGTTCAGGAATGGCTGCATGCAATCGAGCGATGGACTGCCAAATGGAACATAGCCATTAACTGCACTAAGTCGGCCTGACTACGTCTCATCCCACTGCTACCTCGGAGTTCACCTTGATCGGACGCTTAGTTGGAAAGCCCATATCACGGTAGTTAGAGCCAAATCCTCTTGGAAACTGAAAAAGCTGGACAAGCTTTACCACTCAAGCAAACTCCATATGGCAACTAAGGCTCTTTTAATAAAAGCCATATTAGGTCTAATTTCAATAATCTAGCTTTGATAGTTCCTAAGGGCGAGACGTTCATATGGACAGACAGGGCCAGATCGACTCGGCTATTGATCCTGATCAAGAATATATATCCTTTTTATGGTCGAAACGCTTCCTTCTGCTTATTACATACTTTTCAACGAATCTTTAAACTAATTTATTTTAAACTAATATGGATATATAATATATTTATTTTAAACTATTTGTTTCCACAATATATTTACATTTTTTTTTAAATTAGTTAATTTTTTATTTTTTCATTATTTAATTAATTGTGTATCTATTTATATTTGAATATCCTTTAATTATAGACAAACATAAACAAATATTGTTGATAGAGTTAATAAAGTTAAGAATATACGCAGCTAAAACTGTTTTTTGGTTTCGTTTCTCTATTTATTTTCTAAGTACTTTCAATCTATTTAGATAGTTACAATAACATTAAAATTCACTTACATTCATTTCAATTCCCTTACTTTAAATATATGGTCATATATACTTTATATGGTCGGAAACGCTTTCTTTCTGTTGCATACTTTTCAACGAATTTAGTAAACCCTTTTACTTTTTGTTTATATATTTATTTATTTAGAAGCGATGAATCAATACAATGCAATAACAGTAACATAACAGCGCAATTAACATATAAAAGATAAAACCAAACCTCTCACTAATCATGTGAGGACTTACAACTTTGTCTCATATTTCGAGGGGGTCTTTAGGGTTGTCCAAGTGTTTTGGCGAAACCCTTCCTTTTTAATCTCCTTAGGGGCCTAGCAGGGAGTAAGCGTCTAGCAAGTATACTGTGGTGTCGTCTTAGTCTATCACTATATCTGCTGGTGTGCCTGGAGATCTGCTCTTCCACTGTATGAAGATTCAGATCACGGTGAAGGGTAGTGCAACGTACATAGTATGGGCAGTCTGTAATTGCACGCATGGCACGATTTTGCAATACCTGAATGCGGTAACCCTTTTACTCTACGAGTAAAATAACGGGTATAATAATCCGTTTGAAATATATTATAAGACAGCTATATAGAAACTTTTGTATTGTAGCAAATAGAAACGTGCAATGGCAAATGTTGATATCAATAGATAAAAACGAGTCACCAATAATCAAAGAAAATGATTTTGGCCATTTGTTTTTTATCGAAAATTGACGGATTGATGAAGCATAATAGCGTAATCAACAACTGTGAGTGTGTATAAGTTTAATACGAGTATTCATAAAATATCAACATTTTTTTTCTTTCCCACTTTCGGAATAATTTTTTTCTGCGTCTGATCAATTCGGAGGGCAATGAAGAATTTAAAAAATTAGCAAGAGAGAATGGTAAGTTCGAGTTCCCCGACTATCAGATATCTGTTACTCAGCTAGTGGTAATGCGAACGCGAAATTTGTTTATTTTTCTAGGATATCGATCTATAGATATTGGGGAATAAAATGAGAAATAATGTAACAATTGTTCAAAACTATGGATGGGCGGGGTATACCGACAGAAATTGGCAAGACAAACAATAAAACGAATCAAAATTCCGTAAAGGCATTTCTTTTCTCCGGCTGCTTTTTCGACTTAAAGCAAATGTCACCCAGGATTTGTAGGCTTTACATGTTTATTTGTGCAGATAGCATGTTCTAACTGTCAGCTTGCTGCCGTATTAAAATACTCTTCTTGGAGTTATATATTATATAATTAATTATTGGTAATGTGTTTTGTATTTCATAGTCGACGATTTTTGTTCAGCCATCGGAAGGCTTCAACAATCATGGATGCCACACAGCTAACGGAACTAATGGGCAGCCATGATTTTATGCAATTACAACATCAATTGCATCACAATAACAACAATTACAACACAGACGGACACAATGGACTGTCTTCAGAATCAGCGGAGGGAAGTTCTCGACCCGTCCGTCGTGCCACCAGACGAACTTCACAGGTAGATCGTAAGAAGGCCAAACAAATGGGCCTATTATAATGCCTTCCATTTTTGCTACTTCCAGCTAAGCAATAATACTTATGACCTGGAGATGACAGATTCCAGTTCGCAAAGCGATGACACAAGCGGCGGAGGCGGCAGCAGCAACGGGGGTGGTAGCACCACAAACACTGGACATCCGTCCGGCTGCTCTCTGGGCGGTCAGGGGCCATCAGGCCGCGGACGGGTCCAGCAAGCTAGCTCAGGAGCCTGTCCATCTACCATTGCCCCGAACAGTACCAGCTCCAACTCCTCCAATGCAAACGGCAACGCCAGTAGGCGGCGGAAAGGCGCCCTGAACGCTAAGGAGCGGAATATGCGTCGCTTGGAGTCAAATGAACGAGAGCGAATGCGGATGCACAGCCTAAACGATGCATTTCAATCGCTTCGAGAGGTCATACCGCACGTGGAGATGGAGCGACGGCTGTCCAAGATTGAAACACTCACACTGGCCAAAAACTATATCATAAATCTGACGCACATAATACTCTCCAAGCGCAACGAGGAGGCGGCGGCCTTGGAGCTGAACTCGGGGGCCGTTGGTGGGGTGCTGCTCTCAAATCTTTCCTCCGAAAGTGGAGGACCGGTAGCGAGTGGTATTCCTGCAAATTCCAATGCCGCGACGATATGCTTTGAGGATACCCTGGCCAGCGGAGGTGCCTTTGACTGCGCCATTTTGGCAGCCACCGACGGCAGCCTACTGAACGCTGCCACAGTGACAACCAGCCCCGCGATGCAGAGCATCCAATCACAAGCCATACACTTGCAGACACCGATGGAGCAGCAGCAACAGCAAGCCAGCCATCTTCCGCACCATCAGCAGGCGATGCATGGCCATGGCCATCTAGGGGCCAGCATTCAATCGCAGCAGCAGCCTAGCCTTGTACTAAATGGCACTACATCGGTGGGCCTGGGAATTGGAATAGGGGTTGGTGTCGGAGTGGGAGTTGGGGTGTGCAACAATGCGCCAAGCTTTGCTGATATCAATGATAATTTCGACGAGCCCTTTCGAGAGTTTCTGTAAGCCATCCATAACGCGGTGGTTCCGCGAACGTAAAAACCGCAATTGGAAAATGGTTGCACACATGTATAGCGCTCAAAAACGATATTTATGAACCCCAGTGCGGTCGATTCACCGGCTTGAGTGTTCGAAACCTTGTTAGTTATTATGCTTTCATAAAATGGTCATTTATGGAAGATTTCTGCAATAAACTTAACCAGAAAATATTTAATTTAATTAGTTTTATAATTTTGGTCATATAATTGTAAACTTGTAAAAGAGCATGTTCGATCCTATGAAATCTATATTGATATAGATTTACTGGGCGAATATAGGAAGAACACATGACTTTGGTTTCGGGAGAAACTCAAAACATGACAGAAGTAAAGAATGAGCTTCACTTTTCAAAATGATTCTTCTAAATTTGTTGCAAGTACGCCATACTTGAGTGCCGCGACATAAATAAACGTAGTTCTAGAGAAAAGGACATTTGCAAGCAGTAAATTGACTGATGTAGGAAGCACCAAGGAAATCGACTGCTTTAGCAAGCAGGACTGCCTTAGATTGCACACGTGGGTCCTTTTCTTGTTCATTACATGCCATGAAATATGAATAACTTATTGGTCTAATTATACAAATTGGTATTAGCAAGCTAAATAAAATACTTTAAAACATAAACAGATAGATTAACGAAGTGGATTACAAATATTTTGATGAGCTTAGTATATGTTTTAATGATCTTCTGAAAGTTTAGGCACATTTTTGATAATTAAAATGAAAAAAACCGGCTACTAAAAATATATCTGTTAAATATCAAGAAATACGTATACTTTAGATAAGACCTACAACTATTTATAAGTTACGGAAGCCTATAATTAGCGAAACTTAGTCGTAAGCTTAATTTCACGTGCACTTTTTTCCGAAAGAGAACCATGAAGAAGGCTAACATTCGATTGTACTTAAAGTTATGGTTCAAGTTTTGTATATATGTATGTATAAACTTATATCCAGATCGATCTTAGATAATTAGCTATGCGCCTATATATCAATGTATCTTTGTATGTATGTATATCGCAATTTATACATTCATGCAAAATACTAAAGCTAAGAGCGCTTTATCACCTTAGTTCTTTTGTTAAAGTCTTTTTTAATTTACAACCCTAATTTTGAAACGATATGACATTCTGTATGTATGTATATCATAGGACTTACTGTATATAGTGTGCATAAATACATATAATTGTTTGTAATAGCAGCAAAAACATTGAATCAATTACCGTTAACTAGCGGTCCTGCCGTCTGAGGAACGACGGTCTACAAAGTGACGCCCCAATAAGTTAATTTACCACCCATGATCTTTTTAATGCACTTGAAACCTTCCATTGGATGCAAGAGTAGAAAACGTGGTAAGAGGGGTGTGTGGGCGGACAGGAAAACAATTAACGTACCGAAACTAAAATTGGCACATTTCCGTTATGGGTCGCCAGACTTAAGACTCTGTACGCGGGAAAGGGACGTCGATAGTAACGCTCGGACGGTAAACAGTAATAAAATAACGGTGCTCAGTGGGTGGTGAAGTCGGCTGATGCGACGAGAGGGGGCTTGTAAGTGTGAGTGAGTGAGGGTGGCTGGGGTCTTAGCAATAATTAAGTAAAAAATTGTAGTTGGGGGAACTCTCTCCTCTTCGGTGTCGAGTTAAGCTTGTTTATTATGTTTGATTAGTCAGGATTTCGTATTTTGGGTAGGTCGCAGGATGTTAAGCTCTTCCACAAACTCCAAAACATCGATTTGTTCGAAGCAGTGCAAGATTCTGAACTGAGTTTCAAAACCTTCTCTGTCAATCAAGCCCGCGTGTCAGTGTGTTTGTTTAAACACAACATTTCGGAAAAAGTTCTAATGCAAGTTCTAATAAAACTTTTCACTTCCTCGGGAATCCTTTCTATTGTACAATTATTCTTTTTTATTTTTTATTCAATTTGCAATCGATGTACCTGTGTTTAACTGAAGTGGTTAAATGTTACCGGTAGATAATTGAGACAGTAGAGTACTGTTACCAAGAAAAAACAAGTTTATTTTTGGTGAATTTCGCATATAAATACATTTATGTATATACATACAGATATGTTTTATACTTAAGTGAAAAGCCTAGAAGGAATAGCTGAAAATCTGCAATTAAGCGAAGATATCGAAATTAATTCTGAGCGGGGTCTATATAGCAATATTCTTAAGCGAAGTGCTTTTTAATCGTACAGATTGGAGAACATTAAAAATTCTGTTACGATTGTGCTAAATATACGCAAAGTAGGACGAAATATATTCGTAAATAAAACTCGCAATATAGATGTGTAGCTCCATAGGTGTGCAATGTAAATGAACAGGAAGAGACTCATATAATATATTTAATGTTATATAGAAATACCCCAAAGGATCAAATATTAATTCAAAAATTAGAAACGTTTTCCCAGTGCTGTAAATTATATGAGAAGCCTATTTTGAAGAGCATTTGCTTAGTACAAGTGAAGAAAAGTATATGAATATTTAAATAAGTAATGATAAAAATAACAAATTCATAATTATATGGAATCTGTAATATGTATACATAATATAATAATATAATATGTATACATTCTCACGTTTAAAGCAAAGATTATTTAATAAAGTAAAGAATAAACCGGAACTCCAACACTTTTGAAAAATTCTGTGATAATTCTTCATATTTTTATTAGTCTTGTAAATTACTATGGATTTGCCAAAAAACTTTTTGCCTCGCCTACTTCAACGTCCAAAGACCGCCCAAAACTGCCACACCTACACTTTTAAAATATTTTTAGAATTTTCCGTTTTATTATTTGTCTTGCCAAGTTTTATCGGTATACAAAACAATGTGGCCACGACCCTTCTTTCACCTACAAAACGAACAAAACTGTCACGCCAATAATTTTTAAATTTTTTCTCATTTTATTCACCAAAATCAATCGATATCCTGGAAAAATTATAAAATTTGGCGATCGAATTTCCACTAGCCGAGTAAAGGGTATCTGATGAGCGGGAAATCGAGTATAACATTTTCTCTTGTTTACATATATCCTTTTACACTTTTACCACTTTTCATCCCCAAGCATCAAATTTTTCAAAGTCCTGGTATGAATACAGAAAAAATCCTATGATATACTCTTTTAATGGGCAAAATGTATTTATAATATCATTAGGTTTTTAATTTAAAACCATTCAACAATGGTTCACTTCTATTTTACCCATTACTCGTAGAGTAAATGGGTATACAATATTGGTTGAAAAGTATGTAACAGGCAGAAGGAAGCGTTTCCGACTATATAATTTATATATATTCTTGATCAAGATCAAAAGCCGAGTTGATCTAGCCATGTCCGTGTTGCCACGCCCACAAGAATCACAAAATTTCCAAGCCCACGTGTAACGTGTAACGTGTAATATAACATAAACCGATTCCACCTTATTCTTGCCAAGAAGGTTGGTTTAAGGGCTAAATCAAAAGCAAAAGGAGAGCTAAAACACGGTGGAAATTTTTTAAAGCGTTGTTGAGTAGAGAACGTGCTAAGTTATATATATTTCATAAACCACCGCGAAAGCGAAGAGGATTTATCTAATGGGAGGAAGGTATATATATCATGTAAATGTTCCTGATTCTCTTTTCTTGATCGGAATCTCCAGACGACTCTATATGCCTATGTCCGACTGCATTCGTTTTCTTGGCATTTCATTTGATGTCATCAGGGACTTATGTATATGCAAAAATTGAATACAATCCTGTTTTAATTTTCACTACAAACATAGTTTTATGACAGTAATCGAATCTCCTTTTAGCTAAACTTAACATTGCTTCTTTTATAATCAATCTGGGTTATACAATTTTTATCTACGATTCGAATCCAGTCTACTTTAGTAAAAAATTATGGCAACTCCCGACTTCTGTATACTGCAGTATGGCAGCTCCCGAACTGTGTAGATGTTGGTATGGCAACTCAAAATCACCTGCAATTGCTACTGAACATTCATATTAAACATAATTACGAAAAGACCAACATTAAAATAGCGTTTGTATTCGGCAATACAAGATTTATTGCTGAGAGGGGAAAAAGCGGTTCTAGCATCAACACGTAATAAAAAGAAAATTAACCAAAATTGATTTTCTTGAAATAATGTTTCCAGCACCGGGATAAGATAACAAATAGTGGAGTCATTCAGCAATCGTTGATTGGCGTGAGGTATCGATGACCATGCGCTATCGATACCTCCGTTGGAATTATCACATCGTAGCTCTACTGTTTGTCAAGTCTCACTTGAAAACATCCATCGAAAGTGCTGTTGTTCTGATTAGAGCGCGGGTGCGAGTTAATCAAGCGAACCGTTGCGTCCTGGTCCTAAATTTGAAAGGTATAAATATTTGGGTGAAACCAATCAGCTGCAATAGATGATGCGGTCCCTTGCGCCATACAAATTGGTATTAGTATTGCCCTAGAGGAGTAATTGTGTGTATGTATGTTGGTGGGAGAGTGGAAAGTGGTTTAAGTGAGGGATGCGACCGAACAATATGCACTTCTCCCTGTGCTACCTGAGATCTAGAGTGTGGAGAGTGATTCTGTTGACTAGTTTGCGTGCTTGCGGCAAGCAGGAGCTGCGGTCCGGTGTGATACATGCCTCGCGAAGTTGCTCCAAGTCGTAGTGGATGGTGCTCCAGGTGCTGGGATGCGCCTAATTGGAGATACACAAACGGTCAGTCAAAAGCTCGTGAAGTGTGGGTAATGCCTATATATATCCGCCACCCGCCTACAAGCGGGTTCCGGAAGTAGGCGACGGCACGCAACCATCAACCAGAAGCATCATTATGCACACATGCAGCTGGACATGGGGAAATCCTCTCAATAAAGCCGCTAGGCGGACATTGATTCATATGTTAATACACGTGTATGAATATGACAATTGGTGAGAGCGGGAACCACCAGTTACGCACAGTGGCCAGATCGCACTAGCGCACTATTCGTCAAGGAGTCAGGATTTGGTTGTCGTCTCAAATAAATAGCTAACTTTGTTAGAGATAAATGGTTAGGTTTAATCAAACTAATCGTTTAATTTCAAGGTAACATAAACTCATATTTTGCTTAAACTAAAAACGGTTTAATATAAATAAGTCTGACAGGACCGTAAAACTGCTCTCCAAATTCGGTCGTCTGGTACCTGGGCGCAAATCAATTAAGGAACTATTAACTCAGCAATGGGAACACTACCAAACACTGTACAATGTAGTAGCAATATTAAATATAATAATATAATAATAAACATGGATGCTTGCTTCTGCAAGCTAAAGTATTTAAAAAGTATTAGAAATGGTCGGTAATCGTAGAGTAAGAATTCACTTAAAAGGATGTTACAGGTAGAAGAACGCTTTTTCCACCTTATAAAGTATTTCTGTATGTATTAACACTTAACACATACGTATATCCAAACTGGTTTATTACGCAGTACTAAGAAATATACGGCTGACGTGTGTATTTTACCCTACATTGTCATCCGTGTGGCAGGTGTAGCCACTTTTTACGCAGCTGACACTATTTCTAAGCTATCGATTTTGTCTTCTATTCCTTTCCCATTGCTTTGAATGCCGATACTTGGCCTATTGCTGGTGGTGGGGTGGCACTAATAATTTAAAAACCGACCTATTTCAGTGCAGAGTTCAAACTCATTCAAACTACACAACTATTACAGCAAGCGCAATATACATACATATGTATGTATGTACATATGTATTCCTGTCCTTCCTAGTTTTCGTTCTCCATGTCCGTCCGTATGAAGGTGGAGATCTGAGGAACTATAAAACCTACAATATTGAGATTAAGCATATAGATTTCAGAGGCATAGTTTGTTTACTCATGTTGCTACGCCCACAAACCCTGCCAAAGCTGCCACGCCCACACCATTGGAAAATGTGTTGATATTTATATATCCGTTACTCGTAGAGTCAAAGGTTATGATCAGGATCAATAGCCGAGTCTATATGTCCCTGTCTGTCTGCTCGAATGTCTATGCGTCCATATGAACGCCGAGATCTCAAAAACTATAAAAGCTAGAAGGTTGAGATTAAGCATAAAGATTCTAGAGACATAGGCGCAGTGCAAGTTTATTTCAAATCACCCAAAACCGGTACGCCCACTGTTTGTTTTGATATATTTTCCTATTTTTATACCCGTTACTCAGATTAAAAGGTGATACTAGATTCGTTGAAAAGTGTTTCCGACCAAATCAAGTATATATATCCTTGATCAGGATCCATAGCCGAGTCAATCTGGACATGAAAGTCGAGACCTCAGGAACTATAAAAGCTAAAAGGCATACAGATTCTAGAAACATAGACGGAGCGCAAGTTTGACCCATGTTGCCACACTCACTCTAACGCCACGCCTACACTTTTGAAAAATGTGTTGATATTTGTTCACATATGTATTAGTCTTGTAAATTTTATCGATTTTGCCAAAAACGTTTTTGCCACGCCCACTCAAACCGCACAACCGGTCACGCCCACACTTTTGAACAATTTTTAAATTTTTTTTCATTTTATTTCCCAATATCTCTTGATATCCCAAAATAAATGATACTTTCGCGTTCTCATTCACACTAGCTGAGTAACGGGTATCTGATAGTCGGGGAACTCGACTATTCTCGCATTCTCTCTTGTTAGTTTTGTAAATTTCTGTCGATTTGATAAAAAACTTTTTGCAATGCCCACTCTAACGCACAAAACCCGCCGAATCCTGTCGCGAACCCACTTTTGGAAAATATTTCGATCTTTTTTCATATTTTTAATAGTCTTTTCTTTCCAAATTCTATCGATATGCCAACAAGGATGTTAAATGCTTAAGCTGAGTAACGGGTATCTGATATTCGAGGAACTCGTTCATTCTTGCTTTTTAAATTCATTTAACAGTTTTTTAATGCAAAATTTGTTTAAATTAATGTATTTTGTATATACTCGTAATAGTTGACATTGTAAAGGTTCGGTAAAGTTGTACATTGAAATAACTCCGGAAAAAAGTTTTTAAAACTTCTTCAATACAGGAAATCCATATCGTTAGCCGGGAATAGCTTACACATACAGAATAACATACAGGAATAATGAAAAGACCGGTGTGTTTGAATCTTGTTCTATGATTATCACTTTAACAGAGTACGGATAAAAATGAATACTAAACGTATACGAGCTTAAATAGCGTTAGGCAGTTGGTTTATTTTTCTTCGCGTCTTATAGCATGTAGTATGTGCATATATCGAGGGTACACTGTACCTATAAGTACACAGCAACACTTAGTTGCATTGCATAAATAAATGTCTCAAGTGAGCGTGATATAAGATCACCCATTTATGCTTTAAGCTAAGTCAGCATCCCCACGCTGGCCGCTGGCCATATATGCGCATAAGCTCTCTCTCTCTCTCTCTTATACATATATATATACGCTGCTCTTCTGCCGCTGTCGACGGCGGCGCAGTCGCAGTATTTAGGTAAGATTAGACACTCTGTAGAGGTTAAGCGGGCAGAACCGTTTCTGCTACTCGAAGAGATAAGAAGAAATAAAAAGGTGGCCTGACGGCTGCACCCAACTGCAAGGAAAACACGTGTTCTCAATTGGTGGCATATATTGGTTTATTACATGGCGACCGTGAGGCAGGAGCCTGCGATCTGAGGACTACTGAGGAAATGCTGCTAATATTGCCGATTTGATTTGGGAATTCTAAACAGCGACAACAGGTGTGAGAGGCAGGCCGCCCCTTACACCAGTGCGGGAGACCTAGAGACGGGACACTGATGAAAAAAAAAAAGAAACAAAAATACTGAGTGAGTAGAGTGTGGTAATGGGCAAACGCGGATGTCAGGAAATCAAAAATAAAGGTATAGCACATATTAAGTGGCTATGATATACAAATAAAACACCGCCCCCATGGGCAACGGCACAGAAATTAACTGCCGAATTAGACTTTCTGAAAGAAAACCTCCAGCAAAGAAAGCCGAATACCACAACTCACTCAGCAAAAATAGAAATAATCAATGAAGAAATAACTGAAAATTCAACATCACCCAAGCCGAAAAGACCCGACGTCTGCATGAACGACTGCCCTCGACCATTGTAAGCCGCAACAGCAATTAGCACGGCATCCTGCGAGGGTAGGATTAGGATAAAGGATAAAGGATTCCACCGGCGCGCCGCACATGACAACAGCGAATGTCTACCAAGCAGACGTTCGAACACCCTGCTCCTGTCGAGCAAAGGGATCTGCCAAGTATCAAAGAGGTAATAGAGGTAGATCCGTCCGCGGGACCAAAGCCCTTGACCATACAAGAGTACAAGGCACGGACTGCAGCGAGGGAGCAGCCACCTAAAAAGAAGAGGGGTGGCCGCCGGATTAAGTTGCTCAGCGCCCGGAGGCTCAACATCGAACTACTGAAGACGGCAACTAATGAGGAAGACCGGCAGCGCTACAAAGAGCGCCTTGCAGCCATCAATCAACAACTTCGTGGTGCGAAGTAAAGCGGCGGGCTGCGTTATACGCCATAGCCTCAACCGCCCAAATATTATATTAATGTTGTCGATGCGGTTTCCGCTGCAACAAAATTACTAACTTATCAGGGACCCATTTCATAACTAACACATTATACTCAGTCCTAAACTTAAAATAAGTAATAATATTGTAAAATTGCAAATTGCAACCGATGTAAACTGAGTATAATGAATTCATCTATCAAGTAAAAATATGTTTAACAACAGTTTAGACCTATTAAAATTTCGAGCTATATTTATATCTGATCGAGATAACAATAATTGACCAATTCTCAAAGTTAAAATTCTATTTGTACTTTTGATATACAAATAAAGACTAATTTTCCCCATATCAAAATGGGACATAAGTCGTGGATACAACCCCACAGTTAAATTCAATGTACTTACTATTTTTGATTTTAGTTATCCTATCAGCCTTTTAACCTGGCCTTAAAACTTTATCAGTTTCACAAAAGATCGTTGAAAAGACTTACATGAGTCGAGCCAATGATTTAGACAAAATCTAATAGAAACTACACCAAAAAGGTACAAGTGCGATTACATCGCTAAAAGGTACATACATGGAATGGCTAAACTTAACCATATCCATAAACAATATTAGAGATGCTTTTGATAAATCCTATAAATGTATTAATAAAACCGCGCTGATCAAAACTCAGACGCTTATTTTTCACATAAAGGTATTGATAACACAATACAACACATTACAAAACCTAATAGTAACAAACAAAAGCAAACTCACTGAAGAACATAAAGTCCAATGCTTCAAAGTTCTCAGTTCATTTGGTAAAAGACTACATAATACCAGCGTTAGACACAGTATTATAATAGAAGTCCCAACAGAACTAACCAAAATAGCAGAATTCGACGAAAGCCAGTTAAGAGACTTGGACGAGTCGCAGCCGTTAGAAGATTTAGATATCGAAAGCGATATCGAATCAATAGAAGAATTAAAATTTAATACCGTACAACCAAATACAAGAAACATGGCCAACGCATTAGAAGCTCAGAGAGCATACGTTAAACAGGTATCTGCCACAGTACCTGAATTCGATGGTAAGAAACTCCATTTAAACAGGTTTGTGACAGCACTTAAGTTGACGGATCTAACTAAAGGAGATCAAGAAACTTTAGCAGTAGAGGTCATAAAGACCAAAATTATTGGCCCATTAAACTATAAAGTAGAACATGCGACAACGATACAGGCAATAATTACCATATTGCAGGCAAACGTAAAAGGCGAATCGCCTGACGTTATAAAGGCCAAATTAATAAATGCCCAACAAAGAGGCAAGACCGCGTCTCAGTATGTTACAGAAATAGACAGTATGCGTAAGCAGCTCGAGGCAGCTTACATAGACGGCGGATTAGACGCCGATAATGCTGACAAATTCGCGACTAAAGAGTCGATATCAGCAATGACCAAAAACTGTGCCAACGAGGCACTTAAAATGATCTTAACTGCAGGTACATTTAGTACATTCAACGACGCAATGGAAAAATACCTACATTGCAGTACAGAAATAACCGGCAATTCAAATACAGTCTTATTCTATAATGGGAATAATAGACGTGGTAATTATAATGCCTACTATCGTGGTAGAGGCAGAAATAATTATAACCATAATTATAACCAGAATTATAACCAAGGTTATAATAATAACAACAGAGGTCGCGGAGGCTACCGCGGCCACGGTAATAACAGAGACGGAGGTAACCGAAGGGGTAACCAAAGTCAGAATAATAATAACAACCGAAATGTGCGTAACGTACAATCGGAAAACAGCCAGACCCCCTTAAGCGATCAACAGTAAAAGTGTTTAAAGTAAACCTAAATCTGAGTATTTTCATTAAGACAAAAAACCATGAAACAAACACAGTTCTTACATTACTAATAGACACAGGTGCAGAAATTTCATTGCTAAAAGCCAAAGCAAAGGAATATAATAATATAAATTTCAGTAATATATCAAATATTACAGGTATTGGGCAAGGAACCATACAGTCTATAGGTACAGTAGATCTTGACATACGCATGCAGGATGTTCTAGTGCCACATGAATTTCATGTAGTACCTGAGAATTTTCCGATACCATGCGATGGCATAATCGGAATAGATTTTATCAAGAAATACAATTGCGTATTAGAGTTTCAAAATAACAAAGACTGGTTCACAATAAGACCCAATAACTTCAGTAGACAGATTAGTGTACCAATTACACATAACTTAGACTCCAACACACTCTTATTGCCAGCTAGATGCGAAGTAATCAGACAAGTCAAATTACTCACTAACGAAAAAACGGTGGTAGTACCAAATCAGGAGCTGCAACCAGGTATAATAGTAGCAAGCACCATTGCCGATAGCAAAAACGCATTGATTCGCATTATAAATACAAATAATAAAGACGCCATAATAGATAGCGCGAAGATCAAATGCGAATCAATGAAAGACTATGACATTTTTACAACACCAGTAGAAAAGGAAAATAGAACTGAAGAAATTTTAAAACAATTAAGATTCCCTAAACAATTCAATAATGAACTAACTAAGTTATGCACCGAGTTTAGCGATATTTTTGGTCTAGAAACAGAACCAATATCGGCTAACAATTTCTACAAACAAAAACTCAGATTAGGGGAAAAAACACCGGTCTATATAAAAAACTATCGCATGGCAGATAGCCAAAAACCAGAAATCGCCAGACAGGTAAAAAAATTAATAGATGATGGAATAGTTGAACCATCAATGTCTGAATATAATAGTCCATTACTTTTGGTTCCAAAGAAACCACTTCCGAATTCCACGGAAAAAAGATGGCGATTAGCAGTTGACTATCGTCAAATAAATAAGAAACTATTATCAGACAAATTTCCACTTCCAAGAATAGAAGATATTCTTGATCAATTAGGAAGAGCAAAGTATTTTTCATGTCTCGACCTAATGTCTGGATTCCACCAGATAGAACTAGAAAAAAGGTATAGAGATATAACGTCATTTTCAACAGCCAATGGCTCATATCGCTTCACGCGATTACCATACGGACTGAAAGTAGCACCAAACTCCTTCCAACGTATGATGACACTTGCATTTTCTGGTCTTGAACCATCGCAAGCATTTCTATATATGGATGACTTAGTAGTAATAGGTTGTTCAGAAAAACATATGCTCAAAAATTTGACTAACGTATTCGAGCTATGTAGACGACATAATTTGAAACTACATCCAGGGAAATGTTCTTTCTTTATGAAAGAAGTAACATATTTGGGTCACAAATGTACCGATAAAGGTATACTCCCAGATGACACCAAATATGAAGTTATAGAAAAATATCCTATACCAACAGATGCCGACAGTGCTAGGCGTTTCGTAGCCTTCTGTAATTATTACAGACGTTTCATTAAAAATTTTTCTGATCATTCACGCCACTTAACGAGGCTTTGTAAAAAGAATGTTCAATTCGAATGGACAGCAGAATGCAATGATGCATTCGAATACCTTAAAACAGAATTAATGAAACCAACATTACTACAGTACCCAGATTTCGGTAAAGAATTTTGCATAACAACCGATGCTAGTAAACAGGCATGCGGAGCGGTACTTACACAAGATCACAATGGTCAACAACTTCCAGTGGCATACGCTTCAAGAATGTTCACTCAAGGTGAAAGTAATAAGTCCACTACAGAACAAGAATTAACGGCCATTCATTGGGCCATAAATCATTTTCGACCATACATATATGGCAAGCATTTCATGGTAAAAAGCGATCATAGACCATTGTCATACCTATTCTCTATGAAAAATCCAAGTTCAAAACTCACTCGTATGAGGCTGGATTTAGAAGAGTATGACTTTACTGTAGAATATCTTAAGGGGAAAGATAACCATATTGCGGACGCCTTGTCTCGCATAACAATAAAAGATCTGAAAACAATCAACAGAGAAATATTAAAAGTTACCACCAGATCAAAAGCTAAACAGGAAAATTCCTGTAAGGACGAAGCAATAGTCAAAATACAAGAGGAAAAAGAGCAAACAATAGAAAAGCCCAAAGTCTATGAAGTTGTCAATAATAATGACACAAAGAAATATGTTTTAATCAAAATAGATAAACACAAGTGTTTATTAAAACGAGGAAAAACAATTGTTTCACGCTTTGATGTTGATGACTTGTATTCTAATGAAACATTTGATCTAAATCAATTCTTTCAAAGGCTTATTTCAAAAGCCGGAATGCATAAAATAACAAAAATGCGAATATCACCAAGCGAACAGATGTTCCAATTTGTATCACTAAATGAATTTAAAATAAAGGGCAACCGAGTACTCGAAAAAGTAGAACTAGCTATTCTACAAAAGGTGATAATTATAGACAAAAATGACGAAGCTCAGATTAAAGAAATTTTGACAAAATTCCATGATGATCCTATAGAAGGAGGCCACACTGGTATTTCGCGAACCCAGTCAAAAATCAAAAGATTTTATTATTGGCCCCAGATGACCAAGACAATCTCAAAGTATGTAAAGACTTGTTTGAAATGTCAACAAGCCAAAATTACAACACATACGAAAACTCCATTAACATTGATGCCAACGCCAGCAACAGCATTTGATACTGTTTTAATTGATACCATTGGTCCACTACCGAAATCGGAAGACGGAAATGAGTATGCAGTTACAATCATATGCGATCTAACCAAGTTTTTAGTAACTATTCCAACACCAAATAAAAGTGCTAAAACAGTTGCAAAGGCTATATTTGAATTATTTGTACTGAAGTACGGTCCAATGAAGACGTTCATTACAGATCAAGGTACGGAATACAAAAATTCACTTATGAATGAATTATGCAAATATATGCATATAGAAAATCTAACATCTAGCGCTCACCATCATCAAACTTTAGGAACAATAGAAAGAAGCCACCGAACTTTTAATGAATATATACGTTCATACATATCGGTTAACAAAAGTGATTGGGACATTTGGTTACCATATTTCACTTATTGCTTCAATACAACACCCTCAATAGTCCATGACTATTGCCCATACGAACTAGTATTTGGCAGACTACCCAGACAATTCAAAGATTTCAGTAAGATAAACAAAATAGACCCAATATACAACTTAGACGACTACTCTAAAGAGCTTAAATGCAGACTAGAATTGTCGTACAACAGAGCAAGAAGAATGTTAGAAAAAGCAAAAGCGGATAGAAAATTAAGATATGATAGGAATACAAATAATTTCGAATTAAAAATAGGAGATAAAGTATTACTTAGAAAAGAAACAGGTCATAAGTTAGATAAAAGATATGAAGGTCCTTATGACGTAGTAGATATAGGAATAAATGACAATATAACCATTAAAACAGGAAGTAAGAAACAACAAATAGTACATAAAGATAGGCTAAAAAAGCACAAATAGAATGAAAAAAAAAAAAAAGGGCAATCAATGCCAAACCTTTCATAATAAAACTTAAATAACGGCCTGATCAGCCAAAACAATATAACAAAGACATAGATATAATCGAATTTTTATTAATTCAAAATACATACATATTTTTTCTTTATTCATTTAAAAATTCTATATCATAAATAATGTTAATTCATTAAAAATAATATTTAAGTAATTTTTATTTTATAATGGTAATATAGTTGATAGAAAATAACTTCATTTCTTTACGTTATTTTAAAAAAGAGGGGAGGTGTAGTATGTGCATATATCGAGGGTACACTGTACCTATAAGTACACAGCAACACTTAGTTGCATTGCATAAATAAATGTCTCAAGTGAGCGTGATATAAGATCACCCATTTATGCTTTAAGCTAAGTCAGCATCCCCACGCTGGCCGCTGGCCATATATGCGCATAAGCTCTCTCTCTCTCTCTCTTATACATATATATATACGCTGCTCTTCTGCCGCTGTCGACGGCGGCGCAGTCGCAGTATTTAGGTAAGATTAGACACTCTGTAGAGGTTAAGCGGGCAGAACCGTTTCTGCTACTCGAAGAGATAAGAAGAAATAAAAAGGTGGCCTGACGGCTGCACCCAACTGCAAGGAAAACACGTGTTCTCAATTGGTGGCATATATTGGTTTATTACAAGCATTTGGCTATAGCATTCTTTTTTTTAAGATTAAATGAGATAAGGAATTATATATATACAATATTATGGATATATATTTTTTTTTATGAAGAATGATTATAAGTATTAAAAGATTTTATTTTTAATACTACCAATATATCGATTTGTACGTATATATTTATTATAGACTGATAGTTGTTACTCCATTTTTTAAATGTCAAATAATGTTACGTTTAAAACTAGGACACAGAACAACACTGCCACCTAAAAGGGCAGTCGATGTATGTCAGAACCGGCGGTCCGCGGTGCTTTTGCTTTCTGATTTCGTGGTTGTCATAGTCAGAGCATTGGTTAGAATTTTGAGTAACTCGTAATTTGGAACCAAAAGTGTGTGGGCCAAACATTTTATTGATTAGTTGTCGCCGTTGTCCTGGGCAATCGATTTTAAATTTTGCTAAACTCCTTTTTGCCAACAGTTCAAATAAAGCAGCCAGCGAGTAACGAAGCAATACTTTTACTCATTGAAGTATAATGGCATCCGGCGGCTTAACATGTGTAAAATACTTGACATTCTTTTGCAATCTTCTTTTTGCGGTAAGTCAATATCACTGACTATTTAATATAGTTGATTGCAATTTCAGCTTAAGTGGAGCTTTAATTTATATTTAAAAATCCTAATTTGTTTTTTTTTATAGTTAAGACACGGGGACCTCTGTGTACTTATCTTATTTTATATCCCTTGTATGATAAAGAGTGACGATTTTGAAATTTTTCTCATCTAAATCGGCAGTTTTTATCCTTTTTAATAATGTAATATTTTGGTGCTACATAGTGTTACCTTCGATTACAAAAACTTCAAAGCTTTAATTTAGATCACATTACTTGCCATTTATTCTTTTCATTAAGAGGACCTCTTAAAAAAGGTTTCTAAAATAAAAAAATTGAATTTTAGAAAGAATACTTTTACGATAATTTTATTTTATATTGTAATGTTTTATCTCATATAAAAAAAATATTTAGTTTAAATATTTTAACATTTATAAATATGTTAATAAACAATTTATGTGTGTTATCTAACATTATATTTCTCTTATCTAACAAAGCTCACTGGGCTTCTTATTTTTCTGGTGGGAGGCATGGTCCAACTAAACTATGCACATTATTCGAACTTCGTTAGCGATCACGTCTGGACCGCTCCTATCATACTTATGATTGTCGGTGCCGCTGTGGCAGTCATTTGCTTCTTGGGATGTTGTGGAGCCTTAAAAGAGAGCAGCTGTATGATACTTAGCTTTGCCCTTCTTGCCGTCGTGATATTTTTGTTCGAGATCGGACTGGGCCTTGCTGGCTATGTGAAGCATACCGGTCTTCATCAGATCATGGAGAGTCAGTTTAACTCGACCATGCAGCACTACAAGGAACGGGCCGACTATCGCGATGCTTGGACTTTGCTGCAAACCGAGCTAGATTGTTGCGGCATCAATGGGCCCAACGACTGGGAAACCGTTTACCGTAATAGTACCCTACCTGCAGCCTGCTGCTCTGTAATTAATTTAAGCGAGGCCAAGGAATGTACAAATACTCACGCAACTCAGCATGGCTGCTTGCAGAAGCTCTTAGAGATTTTGGATTCAAAGACCTTAATTTTGGCCTCCGTTGTTTTGGGAGTGGCGGGTATACAGGTGCGAAGATAACTAATATGTACTTAAAAATTATATTAACAAAAAATGTTTCCATAGATGCTCACTATACTGTTCGCTTGCTGCCTCTATCGTTCGTTTCGCAGGAGCTACGATCATGTTTAAAATGCGAAGTAGCCGATTTTGAAAGGAAACAACAGTTTTTGGCATACCATGCTTCACAAGAACTATTACAAAAATGAAATCACAAAATATTCTATTTTACATGCCCATTGAAGGCTGATTATCTTATTTATAACTAGATATATTATATTAATTTAATTTATTATATTAATTCTTCAAATTATTGTAGTTCTTCAAAAAATATGGGCGCATCCGATCCTACTACAGTTTCTTTGTTCTTTGTAATCTGAATACCTCAGAATCATCTGATGGTTAATGGGTTTAATGAAGAAACCTTTGTTGTACTTTTTAATTAATAATTTTTTAATGTTTGCTTGAATTTGTATGCCATATACAAATTTAAGTACGTTTTATTAAGGCTGTCACTTTGGTTCGATTTCCATTCATTCGTACTTCAATATTTCATATTATAATAAAGTGACCTTGTAGCGTTTATCTATGTACTACCTTTATTCACATAAAGAATGTTCGAAGGTATGTAGAGTGACGATGTGCATCTCTTTACAGTAAAAAAAAAACAATTGTTTGATAATCATACTACCGATTGACCAACAAAATATGTGTTCAGTCAGTTCCAGGTGTAAAAGAAAAAATACAAACTTCTCTTTTTACGTTTGTTCTTTAAGTTTTAAAACATTTCTTTAGAATTCGAGACTGAATGACATATTTAGTGTTATTCGAAATGTATTCAAAAATGTGACGAGAGGATACAGAAAATTAAATTTGATTTACGGAACCAAAACATTATCAAATAAAACTAATGATCTGTAAAAATATTTGTATTTTTTCGGTGTTTTTCGGAAATGTTGTTATTATTAAGCTCGGTTGTGGAATTTCCTGTTAGAATATCCCCAAAAGAATGTCAATTGCATTTCAATTAATTTTTGCCACATATTTGTTGTACGATATTGGGACAATCCAGATAGTTTGGTTCTGCCAGTAAAAATAATTATTCAAGTGAGGAATGAAATGAATTAACGATTGCAAGGAAACTGCTAAAAGTCTGAGAACTGTATATCATGATGAAAAATTGATATTCTGTGAACATTTACATATGTATGTGTATGTAGCTATTTAAATACAATATTTAAATATATGGTTTTCATGTATTGCATTTTCTTCAGATAAGTAGCAATATTTTCAACATAAAACATTTTATCACAGTACAGACAAATAAAGACAACTAATAAAAAAACATAAAAAAAAATATACCTAAATATATCGAATTTACAATTTTCATATCGACTTATATGTAGATTAACTTCGAGGCTTTACAATAAAACAACCACTATAAAACTATTTACATTTGTGTTTTACAAAATAGTACTTAATTGTCTACAAGTCTAGTCAACTTCCGAATATTATGTTGGTAACTTTTTAATTTTTTGTTTGGTTTGAAACTGTCATTAAAAAAAACTTAGCACATCAATAAAAAATATTTTCAATTTAAATAAACAAATTTGTTATAAATATGTAACCGCAATACGGGGAGGGATGTTTTTTGTGGAATAGTAATAGAGACGTTAAAAATTTTGAACAGGTAAAAGGAATCGTTTCCGACCTCAAAAATATATATATTCTTATCTATTATCAATAGCCGAGTCGAACCGGGTTTGTCCGTCCGTATGAACGTCGGGTTCTCAGGAACTATAAAGGCTATAAGGTTGAGATTAAGTACACAGATCCTTGAGATATAGACGCAGCGCAAGTTTGATGACCCATGTTTCCACGCTCACAAACCGCCGAAAACTGCCACTCCTACACATGTGAAACTTTTTTTTAATCTTTTCAGTTTTGTAAATTTCTAATCCAAAAAAAAACTTTCTGCTACGCCCACTCTAACGCCCACAAATCGCACAAAACTGGAAAAATACCAAGACATCTCTCTGAAGACGTAAATATAAACGCTTACCAAGGCATAATAGATTTTCTACCACAGTAACACCGCTGTTTGTTTGCAGCAAATTCTGCGTATTCCATTTATTTAGTTGATGTCATAGCGGATCACTAGTGGTCCCATTCAAGAGGGGCTACTGCAAAGTTTTGTCCCGACACGGTTAAGTTGCTATCATGCCTTGGAATAGGGAGGAGCATGCCTTTACCGTTGAGGATGTTTGAGCGGATGTGTGGTTATTAAAACACAGCGTGCATTTCGGAATAAATTTCATTTATGTGGGTCGGTTAACAAACAAACCGACCGTGCGTTGCAGTACTCCTTGTTTTCGATAGCCGATAAGATATGCTCGACCACTCGGTGTAGTTGTTCTACCGTACAGTGTCCAGCATGAAATCCAAACTGATGCTCGGGCAGAATACCCTTCGCTTCCATAATCCTGACCATCCGGGCAGCAATCGGTCTAATTGGCCGGTAGGACCCGTGTTCTTTTCAGGCTTTCGAGGTTTGTGAATCATGGAGATAACACCGAGCTGTGGAGGGAAGTATTGCACCCTCACTATACCGTTGAATAACAACGTTATGTAGAGGATTGCACATCACGGTAGTGCCTTTAGGGTGGAGTTGCAGATAGTAGTATCATGCCCTGGAGCTTATTTGGGGTTTTGTTTGGCGATGACGTCAGCAATCTCGCTGGGGGTGATCGGCCGGTCCATTTGGAACGCTTGCGACAGCTGGTCGTGAGTCGCGTCAACATCCTGGGGACTGGCGAGGTTTAGTGGCTGGAATCAGTCCGGCACCATGCACCGTTATTATCAGCCAATGGCGCTTTCCTTGCACAATGCTTTTGGATAGCGCGCGTAGCATTCCATAGCGAGTGCGTCGCATCACATTCGTTTCCAATGTTTGCAAACCTGTCATAGAACCAAGCTGATTTATGTTCGACCAGGGCGCGATGTAAAACACACTTTGCTCTGTTCCAATCCGCTTTGTTCAGCGGGTGGCGAGACCTCATCCTTTTTTTGCGTAAACACCTCCTCTCAGCTATAAGGAGCAGTATCTCTCTGGTGATCGGGATTTTAGCTGCTGTGGGCCTCTGCACCGGGCTAGGTCTTGCCAGTCTGGCTGCAGCCTTGATATTATGGGTGAGAGTGTCGACAGCTTCTCTAGGAGTTTATCGCCGTACTCAGGTTCAGAGAGGTCTCAAGATGCTCATGGAATCGCTCCAGGTCAGTGTGCCTACCGATTAGTCGCTCCATCTTGGGATAAGCTGTAGCTGTTGCAGCATAGTGTAAATAGGTGGACCGTATCTCAGCATGCATACTGGAGCCTCTATTTCCTTACTGGAATCTTTTAGGACCTCCGGTTACTAGGGAGCTCATACCTGTGCTTAGGACCAGATTCGCTAGCGCACGCCCTCTTCGATTGCATCTCTCCGCTCCCCAAAGCCAGTGGGATGTATTCCAGTCGCCCGCGGGAGGACTTACAATCTTATCTTTGTTTATGACCTTTTGGTTGACTGGATTTTTACCTTTGACTTCAGCACCTTTGCCCCAGGTAGCCATGGAAGACGTCAATGTCGACGGTTTAGCTATTGTGCCGCTTGGCGGTAAACTTCCATTTTTCCCGGTGGGGATCATCCTTTTTTTTTAAATTTTTTTCTCTCGATTCCCCATTTTTTTTCTTCCGCTCTTCGGGCGCTGTTTGTTTTTCCTTATTCGCCTTTTCTCTGTTGATGTACGCCAAATTTTGGTGGGTTAACGATTCCTCGAAATTGTAGGTTCTTTTTGTCCGCTTTTTCGTTTATTTCACACTTTTGATGATGCTTGATTTTTCTTCTATGCTGCTTTTTAAGCCAATTGCAGTACTTACCGAGTTAGTATGTGTGTTAGTATTTAAGTGAATTACCCATTAACGAAACTTCCTTAAGGCTAACGGCAATTGGGCAAAAGCTGCCTTGCGGCACAAAAAATATCACTATATTTTGAATTTGAATTTGAATTTCGGTTTTAGGTTTGAAGCTTGGGAGCCCTTATCTCCTACTCTTCTGGGAAACTTTCGCTTCTTGGGAACTAGACCAAGCGCTTCCAGTTTTTTGAAGAGCACAACCTTCACCTATAAAAGATGAACGTCGTATCCTCTATTAATTTTTCAAGGTGTAAACAAATTTTTTTGCCATCTGAGAATTGCTTTTATTTCTTCTTCGAAGCATCAACCGATGATGTAAAAATGTATGAGACTAATGTGTTTAAAGAATGGCACTTTTAATCAAATTTTTGTTGCTTTTATAATGTCGGACAGTTGGCAGCGCTGCTAGTCTAGCGCTCCGATATTCCAAAAACAAGGTAAATAGCCATTAAAAAGAAATCTCGATTCCATGTTCACCTTAATAAATTACTGTACCTAA
Source organism: Drosophila melanogaster (assembly GCF_000001215.4). Taxonomy (NCBI): domain Eukaryota; kingdom Metazoa; phylum Arthropoda; class Insecta; order Diptera; family Drosophilidae; genus Drosophila; species Drosophila melanogaster. The sequence continues at coordinate 21,361,125 of NT_033779.5, forward strand.
ACTGTTTAAGGTACTGTATTCAGGTTTGTTCTTTTTTTTTATCAATACTGTTTGTTGTTGTCACATACAAATGTATTCGTTACCACTGGTTACAATAATCTATTATCTGTGCTTATACACAGTGTGTTTGTTCAATAAAGACAAAAACAATAAGTGTGCTATTCTGGAACTGTTCAAACATCATTATTTTACTCAAGCAAGAAATAATATATTTTAAATATTAAACTTGAGAACGCGTATAAAGAAAAAACAAAATGTCTAATTCCAATCGTAAAGAAATAACTGGTCTTAATCGCATGACACCCAAGGGCCTAAAAGAACTATGCAAGAAAGACAAGCTGTATCAGACACCACGATTAAATGATGTACTATATCTGCACTATCAGGGTAAGTGGTCAGATCTTTCTTACAAAGAAAATAATTAAAGAAAGAATTTATTTCAGGTTTTCAGTGCATAGAAAGCTTGGAAGAGTATACAGAGCTTAAGTGTTTGTGGTTAGAATGCAATGCCATTTCCGAAATTCAGGGCTTAGAGAAACTTAGCAAACTGAAGTGTCTCTTTCTCCAAAACAACCTTATAACGAAAATTGAAAATTTAGACCCATGTCGTGAGCTAGATACTTTAAATTTGAGCTCAAATCATATTCGGAAAATACAAAACATTGGGACCAATGTCTTGCCAGTTTTAAATACTCTTACCATTTCATCAAACTATCTTAAGGACAGTGAGAGCCTTTCAGACTTGATTCAATGTAAAACACTATCGGTGCTAGATTTATCAAACAACAGAATAGACGATATTTTGATTGTTAAAATATTTGAGCAGATGCTTAATCTAAAGGTCTTGGTTCTACAAGGAAACCCGGTTGTTTCCCGACTCCCCCAGTATCGGAAGACATTGATACTAGCCTGTGTAAGTATCTTTTTTGTTCCATGATCATAATATTATAACTCTGGAACCCGAACAGAAGGAACTTACTTATTTGGATAGTCGTCCTGTGTTTCCTCGCGATCGAGCATGTGCTGAGGCTTGGTAAGATTATTATAGCACAACAAAAAGTATACAAAAATGCGAATGATTCTTCAAAACTATATTTTTAGCCGAGTGTTTAATGTTGGTCAAATTAGATACCATGTTTATAAATTTTGTATTTTATTAAGATATTGTTCCTCGTTTCTCGGAAAGCAAAGGGTATACTATATACTTTAAAAAGTATGTGACAGGTAGAAGTAAGAGTTTTCGAATTGTCATAAACTTTAAATAGATAAATGAAACAAAATCAAAAAAGGAGGAGAAAGCGTGGGCATGACAGTTTTGTGCGGCTTGTGTGCGATACGGTGGGCCAAAATGTTTTTGGTGTACTGGTGTATAGAAATTAGTAACACGTAACACGGGTGTAGTTTGTTGGTGATAGAGTGGGCGTGCAAAAATTTAATTTAATAATTTTATTTTTATTATTTGTTTTCAAGTAAACCGAAAAATATGCAAGTAAAGTTAGATTTAGCACTTTTCTAATTCTAATTTTTTTCATAACGTTGCCATGCCCATGCCCATTCGATTGCGTAGAAAACGGGAAGCCGTCAAATGTATTGAAGTATGAAACCGATGATATGATGATTTTCCATATCCCTTTCACTTATTTTACCTGAGTAACTGGTATCTGATCAACAAATTTTAATAGAGAGTTGTAAATAATAAAACATAACAATTTCTTGTTTGTTTGACTTTCTGTAACTTACTGTTACAAATAATAACCAGGTCGGAAATACAGTAAAATTTTCAACCGTCTTCATAGTGATTACAGAGCATAAGTTTCATAACCGACTTCAATTAAAAGACAAGAGAGAATTCTATAGTCGAGTTCCCCGATTATCAGATACCCGCTATTCAGCTAGTGTGAAATGCAACGTGAAATTTTATCATATATTTCATAAAATTACAAAAAACTTTAATTAAATTTGAATAGTGCGTTTTGTAGATGTAAGGAGGGGTTCGGCCGAAGTGTATAGATAGATAGATCAAAAAATTTTTCAAAAATGTGGGCGTGGCAGTTTTGGGCGGTTTTAGGGACACTTATACGGACAGACGGACATGGCCAGAACGCCTCGGCTATTGATCCTGATCGCAAACGCTTCCTTCTGCCTGTTACCTACAACGAATCTAGTATACCATATTATTTGACGAGTAACGGGTATAAAAGCATTACCAATATATTTAACTAAAATGCTTACGCAGGAAGCGTGATGGCTATGAAGGAGAGCGCAAAGAAAATAATCGTTGGAACCGAGCTGAGCGCAGGAAAACACGCGAAAGCATTAACTGTAAGTAGAATAACATGAATGTGAAAACTGTTATCTAATCCGTCATTTTACGAAGGTACCATACGTATGCGCAATAGTCACCGTCCACCTGATCAGCAGGATCCTTTGCTGAGGTCTAGCGATTCGGAAGACGATACATGTGCCGAAACTGCCCGTAAGAAAGTTGCGCTTGAGAACGGTTGTGTCGATGATTTATGGGAGGAGGTGTCGGGTGAACAGCCTATCTCAGAGGACGGTACCAACTCATCTAGTTCTCTGGAAGACAATGATGGCACAAGCTCTCAGGACGATCTTATAGCAGAGAAATTGAGTAATCGTAGAACACTCGAGGGGCGCCCAACAGTCCTTTATGAAACTGAAGTGAGCAACGTAAAGAGTGCCAATAACGATATTAACATATTTGAGGAGGGTGTTGGCAAGGCATCGCAGATTATTATAGAAGACAAACCCGTTACGAAAATAAAGCTTATAAACGAACCAAGCTGTATGAATGATAAAAGTGCGATGAATTGTACTTCCATGGGACCAGTGGTAAAGGAAAACGATTTTGACGAAGACGCAGAAATAAAAAATGTGGATGATATGGTCCCATGCCAGAATTTAATTAAATCAAACGAAGATATAAACTCTGAATTCGGTTTCAGCTCAAAGCTGAAACAAGATTTTGATCAAACTTGTACTGCCCTAAGAAATGATGCTGAATGTAAGGAATTTGATGAAGAACTAACCATCAAAGAAAGTGAAAGCAAGCCTTTTAACGAAATGTACGACATTTTTGCAGCTGAAGACGATAAGCTCAACGAAACACTCGATTTAAATCTAAATGAAACCACATGTCCACACCATGTGCACGACAATTTTTTTTCCGAGCAAAACAAAATGCCAAGCTTTTATGAAGAAGATATCATGATCAACCTTTTACCCAAAACCAAGGAGAAAACACTGTTGGAAAAAGACAGTATCATTGAAAATGAAAAGTGCGCTCATGACTTAGATGAAATGGGTCGCCAAATGGAAGAGGATCTGGCAGAACTTAGGCAGTCCACTCAGAATTTGATCGGAATTTCAATAGATGAGACTGCTCGTACAGACAGTGAAACAGATGAAGAGGATCTGATAGCACAGCAGGACCCATACTCTCCACTTCTCAAGCAGCAATTCAAAGACCGTCGTATGAAAATTATGTTAACAGAAGAAACCAAAGCGCAAGAGGAATCACTAAGTGATAGAAATATTGCACTCTCAAACGAATCTGACCAAGATGACAAGCAAGACCAGTTATTTGCCAAAATATTAGATGATGCAACAGAAAATATACCCAAGCGCATCTTTGGCACTGGGTGTGATGCACTTAGTTCCGTTTGGCCTCAAGAAGAGTGCTTGCTTCAATTGACTCTACCCGAAAACAAAGAATCTCCAGCTCAAGAAGACACCTTCAAGAAATCTATAACAAATAGTACAAGTTTCGAGAAGGCGAATGAAATTTGCGTTCGTATGGATCAGAAAATGGCCGAGGAAGAGGAAGCTTTAGGTAAGCTGTTGCATGACCTTGAAGGCGAGATCAACAACGTGTATGATATAAACACGAAGGTGAAGTACGAAGAAAACACTTCTACTAATGAGAGTGACGCTGTTAGTATTTGTACATCCTTGCTAGACGATATTATAGTTGGTCTTACGTTCGACGAGGTACTGTGTCATGAGAAACCCAAAAGTTTCGAATTCGGTCTTATCGAATCTGACGAGGAGTTCAGTTACTCATTTGAACCGAAATTGGAAAAGTTGGTTCCCCCTGCACTAGAGGATCCGGCCCGAGGAAAAAGCCTTCGAGAATGTTTGGACACTTTTTCTGACTTTGTCTCTTCCATGGCAGATCCGAAGCTGCCCGTAATGTTGGGTCGTAACCCCACATCGGGTGTGGAGAAAATCCGTGCCGCTCAAGAGTTACTAAAGACTAAAAATCTTTCGGACCTATACAAGGATACGGCAGAAAGCTTAAACTCCCAGGTAGCCAAAGAAATTGAAAAGCGCAAACGCCGCGTGGCAGCATCTGCTACGCGTTGTTTTAATCAACGCGATAAATATGATGATACCTTGGAGTTAGTCGAAAATCGGTTGATGATTGTCAAGAAAGATTCCGGGGATCTGGAAGAACTGCCACCACCACCCCCCTTAATAAGTGACACAGAGTCCGAAGACGACAACCCAACTGAGGATAATTATACACCTGGCAATGAGGTTCATAGACATGGTACAAAAACTCAGGACTCGAAAGAACATCTAATGAGCAATTTGTTGAATCAAAATCAGGACGATATTATAGAAGGTAAAAAAAATGACAGTGCTGAAGATGAATTTTATTCGTTGGAAGCAATGACAACCTTTGGCAACCTAGACGCGGAATTTTTTCAGAAGCTGGATCTTCAGAAAGTTAACGCTTCCGAAGACTCAGAACCGGCCATCAACTGCATGCGAAGTTATAATGAACTTCAAGCTTACATGAAATCCGGATCATTAAACACCCAGCTGAATAGTGAGGAAGCCGAGATGTTGCAGACAATGTGTTCCAGGGTTGCCTCAGATGTAGACAAGCCGAAGTCACAAAATTCCAAAGAAGAAGAGGAGGATGACCTTCTTAAAAAAATGGTTCTTCGCATGAAAGAGTACGAGGAACGGGAGCATCAGCTTCAGCTAATATCGCATGAAACCTCCAGTGAGTTAGGTCCCATTAAGCTATCCATAGGTGGGTCTAAGCTTTTCGAGCAAAATACTAAAATTCCAGAATCTGTCCTTGTACATTCAGAAAATGAGCCCACTAGAAACAACAAACCTATAAATACCAAGAACACAAACGATAAAGAGAGCTCAGATATAATGGAAAAAAATGGGGATCCAAGTGTCACGACCTCCTTTAAAACATCACACAAAAGTATAGACGACGATATACAGTCCGATGTTTCAACTGACTACGAATCTGGCGAAGAAGTAGTTGTTGTAGAGCCGCCTACACTTTCCGAGGCAGTTCTCAAATCGTTCTACTCTGATGAATTTGAAGCAGACTCAAAAATGGTTCATGAACTTGAAGAAGCTACTCGGCGTAATCTCCGCCGCTATAATCCAAACATAATGCATATTTCAACAAGCAATCATCCATTTTCAACAAATAATATACTGCCTACTAAAACCTCTACTTCGGAGCTGTCTGAAGGCGCTAAGGCCAAGTGGGCAAAAATAGCGGAACGACTACACGAATTTCTTGATCCGGAGACGATTGCGAATCTAAATAAGGAACAGTTCGGGGAAAGCGATGAATGTGAAGATAGTCAAGATGATAATATTACAGATATCACAGTTGAGGAAACCAATTTAAAAAAAGATACAAAATTAGTAGTTTTGGAAGAATATAACAATACACACACTTGCGATGGAAACTCATGTCCATCTAAGCTTGATGACAGCGATCAATTCGCAAGCCTCAAAGGATTTGAAAAAATTAAAGAAACGCCAACACATAATATGGGATTAAGTAGTGTTATGAGCGCATCGCAAAATAAAACTTCCGAAACTTTGCCAAACGAAATTGGAAATAAAATCACAGATTTCTCTTCTTTTAAAACTTCGTCAACGGATCTCATTAATTCAGAAGGTGTAAAAACGGAACAAATTCAGTGCAATCTTCAGATTTTGAGCGACGAAGGAGACGTTGTGGTCGAAGAGCTCAGTGTCAATGCTCAGGTGTCGTCTTTTAAGTAAAAATCGATCCCTATTAATTTGTTAAAATGTAATCATTTTCCAATTGTTTTTTATTTATAATAATTAAATGGATGATAATTCAAAAGCGCAAAAAAAAAGTATTTTAATTGCCCCACTATGATAACGTATAGAAACTTAAATTTAAAATCCAGCTCGTACCGCTCAAGTAGCAGTAATCTTAAAAATTGTAAAAAAAAAGTTGAAAGTACTTATAAAAAGATTAGATGGACTTCGGCTATAACTTCTTTCCCCCGTGCCCAACGAAACTGGCACGAATTGAACTACTTGAAACCGGATCGCGGTTTAATGGTGTATCACAGAAACCGGTTTGTTTTGTTGACTGCTTGGTGGTTTCTAACGCAGGTCAATCGTTTGGGTTATCACTTGGCTGACATTGATAACAGTTTTCTGTGATTAGCAGTATTACCAAGCGAAAAATAAAATTTTTATTTATGATCAGCCCCAAAATTTTAGGATCGAAACTTATTCAGTCTATAGGTTTTGATATTTTTTCCTATCAGGATTCTTTTTTGGACCCCCTGCACTTTGTCGATGGTCATACTAGATCAACAATAAAATATATATGGCGGCGAGGAACTAAATCCCGTTTAGGAATAAAATACAGTGTGATAATTTTATGAAGTGATACATTTTGTTTCATATATTTTCGTAGTCCTTTTTAAATTAGAGAAAAGGGTTAAGCAATTACTAGACTGAACTAAATTGCATAAGCACGATTAAATAGGTAACTTTCGCAGCCAAAATCTGAAAATGTAAAAATATATTTAAATAGCGCTTAGTTTGGAAACGAAATCATACAAACCGACATTAGAAGCGAATTATCAGTGCTCATAAAGCCCTCAGCATTGATAGCCAATACATTTTGTTCCACTTGCAAAATAAACTCCATCAGCAGATCTTTATACGAAGTTTCTCTTCCAATCGAGGGATGGCAGGACAAGTTCCTTAAATAACTTCCAATCAAGACACTCTGAATGGGGTGGAAATAACTTTATTTCAACATGGAAGGCAGCTGTTTATAACATCACATTTTTATGATTACGCAATTTACAATATGCATGTGTGTATGTGAATGGATTTTATATTTTGATATTAAAAAAAGTTCAGTTGTATACCCTTGCATATGGTACATTGATTTCAGTCAGATTATTTTCAACCGTTCGACCGTTTCGACACATCCGTTCGATTCTATCAGTTTAACTGCAGGTATAAATCAGAAGTAGACGATTTTCCTCTTGGAAAATATTAGAAACAAAATTATAATTCGATATACACCAGTATTCGAAAATATATAATTTTGATAAACATCTCAGGAACGAATATACAATAGAATATACCTAGAGGAAGAGTCGAAAATAGTTCAGCTAATTAATGGAAAATAAAATCCTTCCTTAATTTGATGGTTTGATAGTTTTTAGACAAAAGATATTTTTGATTTGAATTTGATCAAAATCGGACGACAATATCATAAAGCTACCTTGGGAATATTTGATTTTGTTTTTGATCATAAATTGTTTCTTTTTTTTCATAAATTAAATTGTTGCAAGGGTATATAAGCTTCGGCTTGCCGAAGCTAGCTTCCTTTCTTGTTTTTTTATAACCTGTCGTTGGCAAAACTCTCCACAACGGCAAAACACTAAGATGTTGAAGAATGAGGGTACAAAAACGGAAAATGTTGCGTAAAGGTATTTGTATTCATAAACCTCTACCAGAACCTGCTGGGTCCAGTAAATATTGACGGTACTATCTGAAAACAGAACCACGTAGGTGCCAAGTATGGACCAGCCGAAAAGATCGTTGAAGTGGGTAAACAGATAATGCAGTTGCATATGGCTCTGCTTAAGTGCTAACAGAAACTCTAGGGAGCAAAGCCGATTGGCATTGCCGTCCAATGTGCAGTTGGCGCCCATCAGATGACACTCTAGTACGTTTTGAAGTCGTATGCCTAACAGACTCACGTGGTGACCCAGCAATTCTACGTTCAAAAGAACCAATACGAATTGCATCCTTATAATAAGGATTGACAGGAGGGAGGACCAAAAGTAGAGAAGGCTACCGCTTAGAGCAACATAGATGGATGGCAATACCGTCACCAAAAATCCAATACCGAGTGCTAGAATTTTAGCATACGACTGCCACTTTAACCGCCCTACATGTATTTTAAGTTCGCACTGCAATCGAAGTCCCAAGTACTTCATCTCTCTGCAGAACCTGAAGTAGTCATCGTAGTGAACCATCACCTGAAGTATAATCACAGTAACACACACAATCCTAGCTACGAAAACAATCACGTTAACCATAAGAGAAAGAAATAGTTCTGCACTCTGAGGAAAATAAATTGAAATCCCGAAATGAACTGCATTTAAAATTATTAGGATCGCTGAGTACACTTTCTGTACGAACTTAGATTGGGCACAACTCTCTGACCAAGGCACAAGCCCCAAAAGGGCAAAGTATTTGAGGTACGGATGAAAGGAATAGAGCATGCCGTACGGTTGAAAATATACTGGCTCTATGCTGTAAGTAAATGATATTGCCTGAATATTTAAATTCTACCACTTGGCGTTATGAGCTACTAATTTTCTAATTGATCGGATAACTTGCCTTCTCAGTCAATATTGTTCCGTTATTGCTAACCACCTAGGAATCCACCTTTTTGGATTACCTGCCTCATATATATATATGCCAATGCAAACAATCTTTTCAGGAGAAAGAGTAATTTAATAAATGTGTTGTTGAATTTGTAATGGAATTGATATACCTTCGTTGTACACTGGAACAATATTAATTCCAATAAAAATTTTGTCCAGCCTTCTGGTCGTAAACGGGAGAAAGCGGTCCGAGGGCCGCGACTGTCAGATACCCATTATGGAGATAATAGAAGTGCGAAGGTACGTTATAGATCTATGTAAGCATAAATTTCCTTAGTAAACTGAAATTTCAGCATGCAGTGATGTGATGGCACTTTCCAAAAAACTTGGAACAAACTTTTAACTATTATCGCCAATTTTCTAAAAACGAATTATTATTTAAATATTGATGACCCAAAAAAAAAAAAAAATCAGATAATGCTATAGTTCCCCGACTATCAGATACTCAGCTAGTGTGAATGCGAACGCGAAATTTCATTATTTTTTCCATATAAAATCGAAAATTTTTTCAAAAATTTGGGCGTTGCAGTTTTGGCGGTTTTAGGGCGTTAACACATTTATAAAAAGTGTGGGCTTGGCAGTTTTGTGCGGTTTGTGGGAGTGGCAACATGGGTCAGCAAACTTTGCGCTGCGTCTTTGTTTCTAGATCTGTACGCTGAATCTCAACCTTCTAGCTTAAATAGTTCCTGAGATCTTGACGTTCATACGGATAGACGGATGTGGCTGGAACTTAGTATAGTCGGAAACGCTTCCTTCAGCCTGTTACATACTTTTCAACGAATCTAGTATACCCTTTTACTCTACGAGTAACGGGTATAACAATTTAATCACCTACGAATACCTTGAGCACGACGTGGCCGCCAGAGAGACTTTAGTGTTGTTGGCGATTTTGTACGGTTTACGTTAGGATTCACTAAAAATTGTATGCGGATGAGTTAAATATATACCTTAAAGCGGCGAAAACGGTCCATTGTACCTGTTACATACTTTTTAACGAATCCACCATACTCCATTCTCAACGAGTAACAGGTATACATTTATTAGTACGCTCATCATATTCGCTTTCCGAAGTTATCGCCCGCTGTATTATCAGCTCGTTTCTATAATTTAATTTGTGAGCTATTGTCAATAGGCTGCATACGTTTTTGTATACCCTTGTAGAGAGTATATATTCTTGATTTGTATAAACAGCTGAGTCGATATAGCTGTCCGTCCGTTGTTATTGCAAGGGTATAACAGCTTCGGCTTGTCGAATTGAGCTTCCACTTTAGGGGTTTTTGTTTTTAATAGTTGATAACGATAATGAAGTGCTCAAGTGCTGTCAAGGTATAAATACGGCCCGAATTGTAAACACGAAGTCAGTTGATAGTTTGCAGGCTCTGAGAAAATACCCAAGTGAAAACGGAGTGTAGAGTACAATATTGAAAGCTACCTGATTAATATTGTTTTTTCTAAAGTGCTGAAGAGTATTCACCAGTAATGGCTGTTAGTATACATCTGATTTAAATAAGTCGCTTTAAGAATAAACTTTCGGACCACGAAATTTGATACATAATTGATATGCACATGTGTGTATGTAGAGGCATCGCGTTATTACCTACAGTACAATTAGTCTCCTGTGTAGTCGCCAAATAAAAAATGCCGACAAAATCATACCCAGTGCTTTTCATACAACAACAACAGAGAATGCTATAGTCGAGTTCTCCGACTATAATATACCCGTTACTCAGCTAGTGGAAGCAAGATCGGAAAATTTTATAATTTTTCTGGCATATCGATAGATATTGGAGAGTATAATGAAAAAATTAGGAATTTTTGGGCGTAAGAGTGAGCTTAGCTAAAGCTAATTTCTGTTGCAAATCGATCAAAATTCAAACGACCAATAAAAAAATAAAAAAATATAAGAAGGATGAGGACAGATCGACTCGGATATTGATCCTGATCAAGAATATATACCTCATATGGACGGAAACGATTCCTTCTACCTGTTATATACTTTACAACGAATCTATAAAAGACAAAAAACTGACAAAAATTTCGATTTCCAAGTCCCATCGCTTTTAAAAGATTTAGACGCTTGGCGATTTTTCAATAAGGTGTAATTCAACGCGTATTTACGACAAGAACTCTTAAATAGTTTTGTCTGTGTTTTTACCCCAGTCCCACAATATGTTTTTAAATTTTTGCACTTACATATAATTTTTTCAACTTCTTTTCAAAATCTCTTTCGATTGGTGTATTACTCGTTATCAGACTTTCTTCGTGCAAACTTACACTGCGCGTCATCAGATTAGCGCCCCCTGCATGGCTCCGTTTCTTCTTATGTTCTGTATTTTGCCATTGCACGAAAATCTATCAATGTTCTTGTTTTTTGTTCACTGATATTCCTTTCTCTTTGAGGATAAAAAAGGTCCTGAGAAGAACCTTTATCTTGTTAATTCTGATTTGTTTTACTTTCGGCGAAAAATTGAGCAAGTATTTTGAATCATTAGATTAGGTTGCTTTAATTTAGCGAAAAAATGGGAATTGTTATCCTCGCTGGAAAAATTCAAAATCATATTTTTCTATAAATGCGGGCTGTCTCATCGTGAACTTGCAGAAAAAACGGCAGAGATCGAAAACTATAGGACATTTTTTTAAAAACAAGAAAACTTGTGGAAAAAAACTATAAAGGTGGCAATAACCTTATCTTTAACACGGAAGATCGCAGGTTTATACGTCGAATACCCTCCAATTCCCACGATTGATTCAATGGGTGCTTTAGAAAGCTAAATATTTAAAACACGAAAAACTGAATAAAAAAATACCTCTTAATAAATTTTGAAAAAAAAGCACACCTGAGTTTTGCCCGAGCTCATATGATTTGGTCTAAGGAGTGGCATTATGTCGTATTTCCCGACGAAAATAAATTTAATGCGGAGGGACCAGACGGCTACAGTCATTACTATCATGACTTGCGTAAAGAGGAGCTCATTTTGGACCGCTTACACAGTCGGGTTGGAGGTGTCATACTATGGGTCGCTATATCCTATAATGTTCCCTGTGAATTGCAGTTTATAACACCAAAAATTAACGCGAAAGATTATAATAGATTATTAAAAATTGCATTTCCCTACTTTAAAAACGTTGTTGGAAATCTAGAATGGCATTTTCAGCACGACAATGCCCCAATCCACACTGCACGTTCGGTAAAAACATGGATTCAAAATGGAAATGTAAAGTGGCCACCATAATCCCCAGACCTTAATATAATAGAAAACGTGTTAGGATGGTTGAGTTTGATGCTCTTGAAAACAAAGGAAGATTAAGTCATTATTAATTTCCTTTAAAACTTTAATATTTAAATGTTAATCAACTAATTTTTTCGAAATGAATCGAAAAAACTTTAAACATTTCATTTATAAAATTGTTCAACTTTTGAGCGATAAATTTTCCAAAGCTATCGCAAATTTTTTGTGCGTTTCGTCCCTTCGTAGACTGCCGTCCGCAGCGATATAGTTTCGGAAATCAGCGTTCATACTTGACTTGGTCAGATCAAAGACTTAATATATACGCGTCCTTCTACCTGTCTTCCCAAAAACAATTTGGCCATTTGTCATAAAACGGCAAAAAACGTGAAACCCACAACTTAAAAGCAATTAATTATTTATTATTACTGTAAACAATCCAATATCGCAAAACCCAACCGTCCTGGAAATTGTAATACTTTAAATCGAATGCTAAATCAATCAATTGGAATCATCGGTATTCGAGCGATTAAGACATGTCATTTTTATTATTTTCCCTTCTTTATTGTTGTCTCAATAACGTCTTTCATTAGCCTATTTACATTGCACATATTCATATTCCATTGCTCAGCATTCTACTCTACTCTGAAATGTTAGCAAGCAATACATTTAAAAAGACTGATTTTGATAAGTCCTTTCTGAATGAGAGAGAATGCTATAGTCATGTTACCCGACTATCAGATAAACGAGAGTCAACTTTTAAAAGTTTGTTGAAATATTCATAAATAATAATAGGTAATAAATAAATAAAACAAACAAATGTTTATTTTTCTTCGTAATAGCATACCAACCCAAACAAATTAATAAGCTTTAACTATTTTATGAATTTTTATATTAAGGGGAAACTAATATTTGATGTAGCCAACCCAAACAAATGAAAAAAATCCTTCTAAAATTTGTTCCTTTTTATTTCAATGCGCTTTTCAGCTAAAAATGAGAATCGCAATTATAGGACAGAGCAATTTTGCTGCTGATGTTCTGGAGCTTCTGTTGGATCGCTCAAATATCCAAATTGTAGGAGTCTTCACTATTCCAGATAAAGGCAGTCGAGAGGATATTTTGGCTACTACTGCTACCATCCACAATATACCTGTTTTTAAGTTCGCATGCTGGCGTCGCAAGGGCGTGGCACTACCTGAGGTCTTGGAACAATACAAGTCCGTGGGGGCTACCCTGAATGTGTTGCCCTTCTGTTCTCAATTCATTCCCATGGAGGTGATTAACGGGGCGCTATTGGGCAGCATTTGTTACCACCCTTCTATCCTCCCACGTCACCGCGGAGCGAGTGCCATATCGTGGACACTGATCGAGGGGGACGAGGTGGCCGGCTTCAGCATCTTTTGGGCAGATGACGGTCTTGACACAGGACCCCTACTGCTAACCCGACAAACAAACGTGGAATCCACGGACACTCTGGACACCATATACAAGCGCTTTTTGTACCCCGAAGGTGTGAAGGCGATGGGCGTCGCCGTGGACATGGTGGCTAGTGGTACAGCTCCCAAGATAATTCAGCCGGAAGTGGGGGCAACCTACGACCCGGCTATGTTTAAAACAGAAAATCAGGTTATCAATCTTCAGGCTACAGCAGAAAAAATTTGGAACTTTGTTCGTGGTCTGGACTCAGTTCCTGGAGCCATAGCAACGGTTCTGCACGGGAATGGCACAGAGGAGCAAATTCGACTCTTTGGTGCTCATTTGTACTCTGCTGGCCCCGTGTCGAATGGAAAGGTTCTTCGTCTAAGAGGCTTAACAAAGACCGCCTGGATACACAGCGGTGGTCTTCTTATAGAGGGAACAGACGGTGCCTTTGTCAACATTCGCCGCATTAAGCGTGGCACAAAGGTAATCAGTGCCAGCGAGTGGTTTAAGCAAGCTGAGGACCAGTCTATCACTGACTTCAGCGAGGACGAATTGGTAAAGCGATCGTTGCTGGCTGGAATTTGGAAGGCAATACTTAAGGAAGATGTCGAGTCATCGACTGATTTCTTTGCATCCGGAGCTGGTTCAATGGACGTGGTGCGCTTAGTCGAGGAAGTTAAAGAAGCCTTTGACGTGCCCCTGCAGAACGAGCAAGTTTTCATGGCGCCTGTGTTTGAAGAGTTCTTTAGCCTGCTGGTTAGGTTCCTTCGACAGGGAAGTGCCGGTTTCGGTAACCAGCAGCTCGATTTTGAGGCATTCACGCTGAAAGCCAACAAAAGAGAGATTCGAGTGCCCACACAACTTTTTATCAACGGAGAGTTTGTTGACGCCGAGGCTCAACGCACTTTGGAAATTGTAAACCCTACTAATGAGGAAGTGCTTTGCAAAGTGGCATGCGCTTCGGCCACCGACGTGGACAAGGCAGTGCGAGCAGCGCATTCTGCCTTTTATGGATCTTGGAGGCAAATAACACCCAGACAACGAGGCCAGTTGATGCTGAACTTGGCTGATCTGATGGAACGAAATAAGGAGGAGCTGGCCACAATTGAGTCAGTCGATTCGGGAGCGGTTTACACGCTAGCCCTTAAAACCCATGTTGGAATGTCCATCGAAGCGTGGCGCTACTTTGCCGGATGGTGCGACAAGATCCAGGGCAACACAATCCCTGTTAACCCTGCGAGACCCAACAACGTACTGACCTTCACCCGTAAGGAGCCAATTGGTGTATGCGGTTTAATAACGCCTTGGAACTACCCCCTGATGATGCTTTCCTGGAAAATGGCCGCCTGCATTGCCGCCGGGAATACCTGTCTCATAAAGCCTGCTCAGACCTGTCCCCTGACCGCTCTAAAGTTTGCAGAGCTAACTGTCCGAGCCGGATTCCCCCCCGGCGTTATCAATGTCCTGCCTGGAAAAGGTTCAGATGCAGGCCAGGCAGTGGCAGACCATGAGCTGGTCCGCAAACTGGGGTTTACCGGGTCCACACCCATTGGCAAGCACATTATGAAGTCATGCGCAGACTCCAACCTTAAAAAGTGCTCCCTAGAGCTGGGCGGCAAGAGCCCGCTAATTATCTTTGCAGATTGTGATATGGACAAAGCCGTCAAACACGTGAGTGAAGATCTATAAATAATATAAATAAAGAGCATTTATGATTTAGCTTTAAATTAGATTGGGAACAATGTTGTTGATGCGGTCAACTCTGTTGGCTAAAGATATAAAATGTATTAGTACGATATCATACAGTTAATTCTATAGAGTTTATCTTTTGTTTCTGCTTCTTTGTTAATGAAAGTACTGTTAAAAATAACAAATTATAATTAAAAATGTTACTTTAAAGTTAAATACTTATACCTGTTACGAGTTAATTAAATGTATATTATGTATTTTCATTGAAAACCGTATACGGGACATTCCGTATGTCAAAATTATTTATAATGGGTTAATCGTATCTTGCTTAGCTTAATGTACCAAACAGTCTAACGATACAATGTATAAGTAACAGTAACTTCCTCTTTTTCATTTAGGGCATGTCCTCGGTGTTTTTTAATAAAGGAGAGAACTGCATCGCCGCTGGACGGCTTTTCGTGGAGGATCGGATACACGACGAATTTATCCGACGCGTCCTTAAGGATTTGCGCACCATGACAATCGGGGACCCACTTGACCGCTCGACGGCCCACGGGCCTCAGAACCACAAGGCGCACTTTGACAAACTGCTGGAGTTTTGTAGACGTGGGGTCGACGAGGGCGCAAAGCTGGTGTACGGAGGATGTCGAGTCCCAAACCTCAAGGGATATTTTTTCACTCCCACAGTGTTTACGAACGTTACGGACGATATGTTTATTGCCCAAGAGGAGTCCTTTGGACCGATCATGATAATATCCAAGTTCAATGGCAGCGACATAGATTCATTGATGCAGCGAGCTAATCGCACAGAGTATGGCCTGGCCAGTGGCGTTTTTACAAAGGATATTGGCAAAGCGCTTAACTTTGCGGATCGCATCGAGGCCGGCACTGTGTTCGTCAATGTATATAATAAGACTGATGTGGCTGCTCCATTTGGGGGCTTTAAGCAGAGCGGTTATGGCAAGGACTTGGGTCAGGAGGCGCTTAACGAGTATCTTAAGACCAAGTGTGTCACAGTTGAATATTAGAAGGCGGCAGTCCGCGTGAGCACTATGAGCACTCCAACTGCTATTGTAAGTCCAAAATGAGTGGAACACCGTTAAGAGACGGGAATTTTCAACATTAATTCTTTTCGGTTTGTCTTACTGTATTAAATCTTTGTTTCACGCCTTGGAACAACATATAATGTTAAACAGCTGAAAAATAAAAATGGATTGAAGTTTTTCTAAATAAACCTAGTTTAGCGGAAAATTTACAAATTTAGATAGTGGGAAGCAAATTTGAAATTCTTGTAGGAAATCTTTAGAAATGGGAAAGATAAACAATAAAATATGCCAAAAAAGGTTTGGTCACGTTAACGCTCACAAACCGAACAACCCTGCCACGCCCACAAATGTATGTTTTGTTTTTTAAGAAAGCGTTTCCGACCATATAAAGTATATATATTCTTCATAAGGATCAATAGTCGAGTCGATCTGACCGTGTCCGTCTAATCGTCTGTCTGTCCGCATGAACGTTGAGATATTAGGAACTTTTGAAATTTGTTTTGATATTTTTTCATATTTTTAATAGTCTTGTTAATTCGTATATTTCTTCACATTTTTATTAGTCTTGAATTTTTTTTTATAGATTTGACAAAAAACTTTTTGCCGCGTCCACCCTAACGCCCTAAAACCACCCAAAACTGCCACGCCCACATATTTGAAAAATTGTTAGATATTTTTTCATCATTTTATTAGTAGTGTAAACATTTATCGATTTGCAAAATAAATTTTTTGCCACGCCCAATTTTTAAATTTTTTGTTATTCTTATGTCTTTGGTTTACCCTTATTAAGATGGTTGGTTAAGTTAATTGTATAGAATTTAAAAATACCGCGGACATAGATTCAAAAAGAACTTTAAGTTTTCTCCATGTCAAGCGGAAAATAGAAAAATCAATACCTCGCATATTACCGGAAAAATCGAGAGCTTCTTCTTCAGTCCGTTCTCTTTCGCTTACTGCGCAAGACCACTGGATTCGGCGTGCTTTTAAATTCGTCACTAGAACTAAAAGCTTGTGGCCTTCGACTACGGCGTACGCCTCTGAGATCTTTCTACAGTTACAGTTGTTACAGAGTAACAGTGCGTCGATGTAATTATCTAATTATACCCGCTACTCGTATAGTAATATGGTACACCATATGCTAGATTCGTTAAGAAGAACTGGTAGAAAGAAACTTTTCCGACCCTTACAAGTATATTCTTGATCTGTCCGTCCGTATAAACGTGGAAATCTGGGGACTATGTTAAGATCGACAAGTGATCCTAAGCAAGAATATATACATATGTGTATATTTTGTATTAAAAGTACAATTAGAAAACCATTTGTCTTTTATTATTTATTTAGAAGTAATGGGGACTTTTTGGTTTTAATTTATATAATACTTACACTTTGAAGACTTCAGTTGTAAGATTTTGGGATCAACATAATCATTGTATTTAAGCATAAATATCATAATCATAAATATTTCTGTATATTCGGGTTTACTGTGTATATTTAAAGATAACAATGTGTTCTTATAAAAGTTCACCTGTTATGTGTGTCCTAATATTATCTCCCACAATTTCCAACGTATTTATGCAGATTAACGATTTTAACATTATTATTTTTCCGTCCACAGTTTTTAGACCTTCACATATTGGATCAAGAATATTTCTCATATTTCTATCGATTTGCCAAAAAACTTTTTGCCCCGCTTACTACCTAAAACCGCCCAAAACTGCTACGCTCACACTCTTGCAAAATGTTTTAATATTTTTTCATAATATTATAAGACGTCTAAATTTCTATTAATTTGCCAAAAAAAAACCACGCCCAATCTAACTTTTTATCATTATATATATATATATATATATATAATATATATATCTATCGATATCCCAGAAAAATTTTTCTGAGATCTCGACGTTCATACGGACGGACACATCGTGATAAAGAATACATATACTTTATATAGTCGGAAACGCTTTCTTCAGCCTGTTTCATAATTTTCAACGAATCTAGTATACCCTTTCACTCTACGAGTCACGGGTATTAACCTTTGTAGCGACAGACCATCATAAATACCAAAAATACATGAGACAACTCAGATTAACCGTTTGAAACACTAGCGTCCTGGTCGCATTGTGATTTGATTCTTATTTTGTAATCTTAATTCTTATTTTTGTATCCTCAAGGGATCATGAAAGTTGGCAAAGAGTAAGTTGCCGACCTTTACTGAAAAATAAACCACTTCGGAGTCGCTCTGGGTGTCAAGAACTCTCATTGCTTGAATGCCAGGATGGCGGCCAACTACGAGTGGGATCCAATTCTCAATTTGCATCTTTCCACTCTCAGGCTGTGACTACACTGGACCTTTCATACTCAATGAATAGAAAGTACGCAATCTGCAAAAAACTAAAGGCATACATACATATGTTTGTTTTTGTGTTGCTTTATAACATCAGACATTCGCCTGGAATTGGCCACCGACTTTAGAACCGACACCTTTCTGTCATGGCAACTTAAGTAGAGGTGAACGTACCCAGAACATTAGCAACAAAGTCACGTAAGCGAGCAATAGACGGGATGCAGCCATTTTTTGTCCTTGCATTTGTTAGTCGAGCCACGTCATTTAGCAACGCATCAATTCAGATGTGGATTAAGCAGATTTATAGCCTTTGCGTAGGCAAAGTTTTGCAGCTATTGGACGGAAATAACGTCCAAGCTGGTCGTCTGTCATATAGAGGTCGCAAACGAAGCTACATATCTGTTCCAGCGCCAACTCGCATAGCCCTCAGCTGAGCGGAAAGCTATGTGCGCGAGGAGAGCTTAAGCCCACCGCCCCCATACGCAGCTGGCGGCACACACCCCCTTAGAACGACGAAACTGCCCGGAGCCGAATACGAGTGCGAGCCGAACCATTGTCGATATGCCTGGTGGAAGTTGCGGCGACGATGGCACTATCATTGGCGTTTTAACTGTGGACGGTTGCTACTCGCACTCGCTGGCGGATTAACGGCATAAATATTTAAATAGATATATGTATTTCGCATACATATATACCGTTATATCTGGAGCTACTA
Organism: Drosophila melanogaster; assembly: GCF_000001215.4. Classification (NCBI taxonomy): domain Eukaryota; kingdom Metazoa; phylum Arthropoda; class Insecta; order Diptera; family Drosophilidae; genus Drosophila; species Drosophila melanogaster. The sequence goes on from NT_033779.5 coordinate 21,380,315, forward strand.
TGTACTAGTAGAGGGGAAGCGTTTGAAGACGAAAAAAATTTCATTCTGTATGTGTGTCATTCAAACATAAGTCTTACATATTCCTACAAAGCGCTGGTTACATAAAAGCCCACAAACAAACAATTTAACCAATTCAATTATCTATGTGTTCGGCAGTGTTCAAAGTAAACGAAGTTTCAAATCCGAATCGATTTAAGAATTAAAATATTGCTATAAATTAATATATACCTCGTTGTTGCGAAATCAAATTTTCACTGATTACGTCGACGTCGGCTAAAATATCCTTGTAAAAGTTATATACATACATACTGAAATTCGATTTTTTCTTATCTGGCTGTACCGATAAAAATGGGCATGTAACGAAGGGCCCTAAAACAAAAGAGAATACAAAATAAGTAACATGAAGTACAAAGTGTGCGTGTGCTAATTTGAAGTATAGGGAAACTTATATTTCATAAGCATTTGCAGTGGAAGTGAATAGAATAGAATGTATAAGAGAGCGATTGAATGAGGTATAGCTAATGACGATTGACATTTAATTAAGACGGGTCAAGGACGTATTTCTTTAAACAGAATGGTGTTCCTATTGATTTTTTATATTTAGAATGGAAATTCGAGTACCAAACAAAATTGTACAAAATTTCCTAAGGCAAATAAATGTGTGTATTCCCAACACCCTTTGTGATTCGTAGGAAGGAAGCTGGTGTTGCCTACATTTCTGCGCTTTGCCCTTTTCCATTCAAAGCCAATAGCAGCCAAATTGCAGGTTCAGAAATAGAAGCAAAAGCTGTGGCTAACGCAGGGCCGAGTCCATTGGGGCGCGTTGCGCAATGAGCACCGCAGAAAGGCAGCAACGGCAGCGGCGTCACTATTTGCAGAAAAAGAGTAAGTCAAGTCATGCGAGCTTGAGTGTCGGGACTTTCCATGATAAAAAGAGAGATCAGAAGCAGGGCGACATTTCAACGTAATTAAGTTGTGTAGCCTGTCAGGCTTGGCCAGCTGTCCCAGCCACATCCCATTGCCCGCTGCTGTTTGCTAAAACGATCGGATTTGCCCAGGGGCCAATGCTAATGGAAACACACACAACCCGGCCATAGCAAAACGCACCGAATATGCTATTAAGCTGGCGCCCAGCTGTCAAATTTTGTGGAATGGATTTCTCCCACAACCTCTACTCAAAAAGGGAACACATAAATTTGCGAGCTTAGATTCCAGTTGCGTTCTCTTTAGTGCTTTTCGGCTACCGTAACTTCTCTGCGCATGCTTGTGGATTCTTAGCTTGACTTCCCAATGCTTTTTTCCACACTTAATATTACATAACCGTTGTCAGATAGTGTGGCTAAAATCAGCAGAGGTGACTCAAATTTATTTAATGCTAGTTGGCCTATATTCTTTCAACAAATAATTTTCAAAACATTTGCAAAGTACCACAAAGTATTGGATAAACAGAAAGTTTAAATAACATTTAAAGCAGGTATCCTTTTTCCAAATCGCATCGTTAATGAAAAAAATTAATTGGTAGGAAAAATTGTTCATATAAGCAGCAGTAGTAATAATGATTCTATTCAAAAACCATTCGTACAGAAGGGGCTACCGCATATATAAAGGAAATCAATAAAAAAAAATTTGAAAAACTGCGTTTTCTTTTCAAAAACAAAACAATCTAAAAATTATAAATTTTTGTATATAAATAATATTTTTTAGTAACGATTCACATTAAATGCAAGTCACAACAATACTATGGTTACAGACGTTTAAAAATATATAAAAAAAATTTTGCACCAGAACAGTTGATAAAAGAAACTTAAAATAACGACTTAAAACAAAAATAAATTCGAAATAATTCAACTTGAAAGACAATACGCCCATCAACACACTACAAAGTTAAAATGGCCGATAAAAAAATTGGTGAATACTATGCACCACCTGTGAAAATGGGCAAATGGGAGGGTTTCAAAAAATTCCTATGGAACAGTGAAACTAGCCAATGCCTTGGACGCACCGGATCCAGTTGGGGTAAGTACATTGAATCCCTTCATTTTTATTTAATATTATGTCTAATAACAACAATTTACTGAGTGGATTTTGGTATGTCCAGACCTAAATATACATTGCTACACAAAATTAAAAACTATTAAAACAGCTTATCAATAAAATCGATATCGGCGTGTGATCCCAATATATGTATATATTTTGTAGGACGTATAAAGTTTTTCTACTTCTCATCGACGTAATATAGATTGATGGTTATCGGCATATAAATACAGATATTTTATTAAATTATATTACCAACCAAAAATCAATTATTGATCAAGTAGTTCAAGCTATTCGGTTTCGGAAATTGAAGTAGCTAATAAAACAAATTCTAGCCCCATTGAATAGATTTCTATAATTGTACCAGCTTTGTAATAGGTCATGTAAGAAACGTCAGAATTGTGTCACCTACTTACTGGCAAACGGGAGTATGTCACTACAGTTAAATTTAAGGTAAACCTCTATTCTCTTTTTGTAATGCAAACAATGGCTGTGTTGTCCTAATTCTTACAAGGGTTAGTTAGATTATGGGTATGGCTAACTGTTTTATTTATTACGGTCTTATTAATTTATCTTAAAATATACATACACATACATACATACAATACCTATTATGATATTAACATTAAATAATTTAAACTTTGCAGTCAAACGAAGTATGTGTACATTTTTAGATGAAAACACATTTGTTAGCAAGGTATCAAAATCTCGGTCCATTTATCAATTGCCACAATTATCGTAAAGGCAATTTAAAAAATAGATTCATCTGGGGCTCAATTATTGAAATCAACTTGCGGCGCAGCAATCTGTGCTACCAGTAAAGCAATTAAATGAATATCGTTTCAATTTACAGTGATACTCGAAAGTTAGCTAACAACATGCTAAATAAAACGCTGCGATTTTTAACGAAACCGTAATAATTCAACTAAATACTATAACCTTTACACAAGTGACACCGTAATTAGCTTGCGAATCATAAAAAATTTGAATGAATTTCCCCGACTAACAGATACCCGTTACTCAGCTAGTGGAAATGCGAGCGCGAAATTTCACCATTTTTCTGGAATATCGATAGATATTGGAAACTCTCTTGATTTTTATTAGTCATGTAAATTTATATCGCTGTTTACATTTTTTATACCCGCTACTCGTAGAGTAAAAGCAAAGACGCTAGAATAATTATTCTAGTGTCTTTGGTGAAAGGGTATTCTAGATTCGATGAAAAGTATGTAACAGGCAGGAGGAAACGTTTTCGACTATATAAAGTATATATATTCTTGATCAGGATCAATAGCCGAGTCGATTTAGCCATGTCCGTATAAACGTCGAGATTCCAGGAACTATAAAAGCATACAGATTCTATAGACAAAGTCGCAGCGCAAGTTTGTTGATCCATGTTGTTAAGCCCACTCTAACTCTAAAATGTGTTGATATATTTTCATATTTTTATTAGTATTGTACATTTTTATTGATTTGCAAAAAAAAAAATTGCCACGCCCACTCTACCTCCTAAAACCGGCCAAAACTGCCACGCCCACATTTTTTTTTAACAATTTTTCGATATTTTTTAATAATTTTATTAGTCTTGTAAAATCTATCTATTTGCCAAAAAACTTGTTGCCACGCCCACTCTAGCGCCATAAAGAACAATTCCTCTTTGGAACAATTTTGATAATTTTTCTTATTTTCTTCTCCAATATCTATCGATATCCCAGAAAAATTATGAAATTTCGCATTCACACTTGCTGAATAGCGGGTATCTGATAGTCGGGGATAATAATCAAGATCAATTTATTTCAAATTATCTAATACTGGCAATGTTTTATTGTAGATAAGCAGATTCTTACATGCATATTTCCTTTTCATTTTCTTTGACCACCTTATAGTTAGTTCAGAAGATTGGTCTCACTTGTTGGTATCTCGTTCGCCCTCTCTTATTCACTAACTATTAACTAACTATTCACTAACTAATCACTAACTATTTAACGGGTATCTGATAGTCGGGAAACTCTGCTATGCGAACTCGTTTGTTATTTATTAAGCTAAGAATTATACCTATGAGTACTTTATAACTGTTGACTCTTTCCGTGTTTCACATCTTTCCAGCGAAAATTCTCCTATTTTACATAATTTTTTATGCGGCGTTAACTGGTTTTTTTGCTGCAATTTTCACTGTATTTTATCAAACTTTGGACAATGAAAAGCCAAAATGGATGCTTGACAATGGTTTGATAGGGTCCAACCCAGGTAAGTAACGAAAAAACATACTACCTTTAAATCCCCATGAATCTTGTTAAAATGAATATACTGTGTTGGGGAATACAGTTAAGATTAAAAAAAAAAATTAAAAAATTAGGTTAATTTAACATACAAATTTAATATTTACTTAATTTTTACATATTATTTGAAAAAAGGGTTCTGGATTCTATATTCTTTTTCATTGTGATGTTCTCTGTACTAAGTGTTTCGCACAATATTCCAGATAGAAAGAAATACAATATTTCATTTTAAATTTCTGTAACCACAGTTTTTTCAAACAGGAAACCAAAGTTCTGAGCCAAAGAGTAAGAAATCAGATTAAGAATGCATCAGTAAAATTCATTACTTTACGTTTCATTAAAATTATGAAAAGGAAAACTAAACGTTTACAAATTAAAGTTTATTTACTTTGAAATTTCAAGATGTCGACCACATCTTTTTTATTTTAAATACCAATAGCAAATTTACTGATAATTTATGCTTATTTACGGAGATAAAACACAAGTCTCTTTGGCCGGAATTCTAAAAAAGACAATTACGAATGTAACCAGAGAGATGAATGTTTAAAAAATGTATATACAAGTAACCTGCCTTAAAGAGAAAATAGTTACAATAATTTATATTTTCTCAACTCAACTCAACGACGATAATATTTTTCCCTCTACATCAGGTCTAGGCTTTCGACCAATGCCACCGGAAGCGAATGTTGAGAGCACATTAGTTTGGTACGAGTCATCAAAGAAGGATAACTATAAGTACTGGGTGGACGAGACTTCACGTTTTCTGAAATGTAAGTAATATAATGAATAGAGCACTCTCAAACATACTTATAATGGAAAAGTTTTAACAATTTACTTTATATTGCGTTTGGTCTTCAATAAGTTGCGTTCCTAATAATAACAAATAAAAATCCAATAAAAAAGTATTGTTTTTTACAACATTTTTTTGTATTGCAATACGTTTTCGGAAAATTAAATATATATTATATATTATATTATATATATATTAAATATGTGTATTCTTGGTAAGGAACGCCATCTTTCTGTCCGCGTGTCGATCTGTCTCTACGTATGAACGGCCACATATTTCACTTTTAATACCCTATCAGACAATACATCGATTTTAGTCAGAAGTTTACAACGCAGTAAGGATAACATTAACTACATAACCATCGTAACGTCGCCACCGCACTATGGGAAATTTGACATATTTTTTGGCATAAATTAATACTTCGTAAACTATTTAAGATACGAAAATTTTTTTTACTCAATATATTTTTCCCTATCTATTTCAAAGGGAAAAAATAAGTCATTTTCATTTCCTCTCCACAACGAGAATCATCCAAACATTCGTCTGCATGTTCAAATTTGCGACAGCAATTCAATGACTTCTCGTCTTTTAGTCTGCCTGCCTAAATTTGTAGATGATATTATGGGGCCCGAAGTTTTCAAATCCTCTGTGAAACACATCTGTAAAGTTGGAAACTCGATTGTGCTGTCTGGCATGATGTCGGATGTCGGATGTCGGGTGTCGCATTTGTACATTTTATTTCTGGATTTCGATCCTCCTCGCCAAAATAACCGACTGAAAGAACTGTGTTTTCAAAAATCTGTTTCGAGTGAGCCAGAACCTTGTGAACGGTAGCTGTCATTGGAAGCCGGGGAAGCTTGTCAATAATATGTTCCCCGGTCTTATGGCATCGTTGTCCATACTTATACTGGTAATACTGGCAATTGACATGACATGCTTATTAAAATTGTACTCATGTTTAAAATAATTTGGATGTCAACGCCAGTTATATCGGAGAAGACTTGGAAGTTGGTGGTTGAATACTTCCGAATTCTTCCTGTTTTGGTTGGTCAACCACAAGCGATAGCTTTTTCAAAAATAATTGCTGAATGTTCTTTTTCTTTTTGAGCCCTTGCTTTTGTAGACGAGACTCGCGATTCTCAATTTTTTTACATCGACTTCCAGCATGAAGTACAAATTCAAAAAATCAAATCCAGAAATGTAGTGGACCATGTTTTAGATTCTTTCAGAATGCTAAACGTTACCTGAAGAATCTATAGGGCGCAAAGGCGTTACTGTCGTTGCAAAAAGGCATGAATCTTTCATCGTATCTTCATCTGACTGGGAATCAGTTCGTTAGATTGTCCGGTGCTTCCATCAAAATCGAAACTTTATATCAATTCAGCGGATAAAAAGTTTGAAGTTTGAAGTTTGAAGTCTTGAGGCTTACTATCGCTACGACAACATTTTTTTTCGGCACTGCCTTATAGTTGGGATAAATTACAGCCTTTCTGTTCTTTGCGTCTTCCTGAATCGCACAGTACTGGTCCTTTGTGACTACATGATCCGGAATTAAGGCCAGAGCCTCTTCAGCGGTGGAGCACACAGGATGTTGTACGGGCTTGCTTAACCACTTCCAAATATTCCTTGCTTTAGCTGGTTTAAAGGCTAGTATTTTTAGTACTGTAGCCAGATTCTTGAGCCCATTCTTACGTACAGCCATACTCGACTCTTGCAACAATAATCCAGGGTTATGATTCCGTTGTCTTGAGAGGTCGGTTGCTTGCTTCCTCTGCCCTCTTGCTCCTCTTAACCCGAATGTTATTTTTGGACCAGCTTGATGTCTTTCAGGCTCAACTTTGTTTGAATTTTCAAGTAAGTTCAAGCTAAGATTGACTTTCGTCCATATCGGGTATTTTGCTGCAAACTTATCCAACTTTCTATTGCACATTGTTCATGTCTGCAACAAATTCACATGAAATATGATCAATCAATAAAATATGATTTTATTGATTTCAAAAAAAAGGTGCTATGTCGTGATGGTGCTATGAGGTGATGAGGTGATGTCGTCGGTATGCCCACAAATAAATTTGAATTTTGTATTCAGTTTTTCACGAGCTACGAATAGGTGCGCCACATTGCTAACTGAGAGGATGCTAAACTGAGGTCGCAAATTAAATAAATCCTAAATAGGGAATTTATCAGTCTACTTATATGGACAGTTTTTAACAGTTTTTTGTTTAGTTTTTGAACAATATACAATTCCGGTTTTAATTTAAGCTTAATCGTTCGACTATAGAATTTATATAGATCCCATGAGAACCGATAAATATAAATTGAAAAGAAAAAGAATAAAAAAGCTTCACTATTTTAATTCAGACCAAGCCATTTTTTATACTTTTAAATATAATAAAAAAAAAACACTAGATCAATAGTTATACCCTTCAGTTTTTTCCTAAACTGAACATAGCTTTGTTCCAACACCATCAAATAAATTTTTGTGTCACTTCCATTGTTTGAAATCATATAAAGCTGAAAACATAATATTTAAAGGTGACACGATTCGAACTTACATTCGCGAGTACGATTAATTCTTACATATAAAATAACTGTTTTTGGGAAAAATAATCTGCTATGGTTACAAATTATATATGTTTTTTATATTCTCAACATTGCTCAATCACGTTTAGGACTATTGTACCTAATATGCTGGAACGATTTGTCTTCAGGGTCCTTATCATATAAATAAATTTATAATTGACATAAACTTCGTATTTTATAATTTATGGCATGATTGCTTAGGCGTGGGCTTCTGGTATTGCATATTCATTTTAATGATATATTTTGTTTTGTCATTTTTATGTTTGATAACCAACAATAATAAGATCACAGTAAGTTATACACAGCTCGAACAAATAGCAAACTGAAATGATTATCGCTATTGTATAGTCTTGCAAAGCCTATTAATGAGTAAACTAAAGGCGCACAGTAAATAAAAAATAGTAACCTATGAACAAATTTAAATGTACTTTACGTTTCCAAACAATACAAAGTAATACGATCTTAAGGCTTTACCCTAATTAAATTCTGTTAACGGACTTCGCAGCGTACCAAGATCTTGAGAAGCAAAATCAAGTGAACTGTAGCTTTGAACATCCACCACAAGACGACAAGGTCTGCGGCATTGACTTCTCCAGCTTCTCGCCATGTACAGCTGACAACAACTTTGGCTACCACGTTGCCCGGCCATGTATATTCCTTAAGTTGAATAAGGTAAAAGACTTCATCTATTAGGCAACATTAAAGTTAACATTAAAGTTACATTCGAATTCTAGATTTACAATTGGATACCAGAAATTTACAACGATTCTAAGACTTTGCCAGATCATATGCCAGAGGAACTAAAACAGCACATCAAGGAAAAGCAAAGTCTTAGGCCCAATGAAGTAAGCTTAGAAAGAATATTTTAATAATATTAAATTTTAATAAAAAATGGTTATTTAAATACTACTTCCAGACAAATGTAGTTTGGGTCTCGTGCGAGGGAGAAAATCCCGCTGATGTCGAGAACATAAAAGCACGCGACTACTATCCCCGAATGGGATTTCCTCGTTACTATTTTCCGTTTAAAAACATTCAGGGATATATACCGCCCATTGTTGCTGTTCAATTTACCGTTGAAAGTAAGTAAAAATTACATTGCATTACATGAGTAATTAACAATTATTCTATAAAAACTTTGCAATATTGTTTTTATTGTTAGAAGTTTTATACAAATACAAATGTGTAATTATTGTTATAATAATGTGTTATTATAGTATAAGAAGGTAGGAAATGCATTATTTAATGAATTAGCAAACTTTACTCTCAAGTCAGTTAGTGTTTTCATCGCGTTACCTACATTTTTGGGCTGTAATTACTTACATATTTTTAGCTGCCATTGACCAAGTTATTTAACCGTGACGTGCTTCTCAAGTGTTGCTTAGTTTAAAAAAATAATGTAGTATACTCTACGATCAACGGTTTTAAAACCATTTTATAAGCGGGTTAATATACTACTAGAACTTTGCAAATCATTTTGATTAGAATAACTACCCTTGTCAATATTGTCATGTCCGTTAACTTAATTAACTGTCCGTACAGATGGAGAAATATATAAAACCCAATAATTATGATCAAAAATTCTATAGTTACTTGATACCGACACAGACAGTCACGCCCACACTTGTATTTTTGTATTTATTCTTTTTATACCCATTTCTATAGATATGTCAACATCATATTGGCCCACTCTAATGCCTATAAACCGCAAATAGCGGAAAAATTTTTCAAGCTTACGATTTATTTGCCGAATACGACCGCTAGGCTAATGGCTGAGTAACGAGAATCTCACAGTCTAATTATTTTTAAAAAATGTTTCCCCTTTTCAATAGTATTATTAATATATTCAATTGTATTATTTTATTGACATAATGCATAACGGAATTTCTGTTCCTTAACATTTTGCAAAACTAAATCATTTTTTTTAACGAAGCTAAGGGTTTCATTGGAAACGACTATAGCGTACTTTGTTGTTACGCATAGTATTTAAGTGATATTTTAAGCCATACATTTGCATTGTGGTAAATCTTAACTTTGGTAACTCTTTATTTTAGCCGGCGTTTTGATCAACATTGAATGTAAAGCTTGGGCCCGCAACATTAATCACGACCGTTCAGACAGAAGAGGATCCGTTCACTTCGAGTTGATGGTTGATTAAGAGAGTCGTTGGGAAGATGTCATTGGAGAGAAGAGATCGGCCGTATTATAAAGTGGGCATCAAAAAATAAATGAGAAAATAAAATAAAGGAATGGAATATAGAAAAAAAAAACTGACAACAAAACCCACACAGAATAGATACGAGAAAAATGTAGTAGCGCAGAAACGTCAGGTTAAAGCAAAAACAAAAACAAAAAAAAAACAAAAAACGAACGTGCGAAATACAGCAGCAACCAAAGAGAAAACTAACAAAAAAAAAAAGCTACAAAAACCAATGAAAACCTTTTAGATAAAATAAAACTAGCTCCATAAAGCAAAACAAAAAGCTAAGAATATAGAGCCCTACCCAACGCTAAATACACAAAACCCCACGCATATTCAAGGAAAAACCTTATTTTTTTATTTTTATTCATAGCTTCATTTTGACAGCAAATAGGCAGAAGCATAAAAAAAACGTGTTACCTCTTTCAATTATTGTTTGTTTTTTAGTTTAATTTTTTTACCCACATATAGCAAGAAACGATAAGTACCACAGTCAAGAGTACTTAAATGCTAACATATTTTGTACTTAAACAATTACCAAAGTTCAATACCTTATCCCATCCTTAAAAGCAAGCAAAGGTTTTTGAAATATCATTTGGTTTATTCAATATAATGTAAAAAAATATTATTTTCCCCACTTGGAAAAATTATAATTACATAATGCCTAATACTTTTTTGTGTTAATACTGCGTTTACAATGCATCGAGAACATAAATTGTAGTTTCTTGAAAAGAATTAAACCACAACTGGAATTAGAAAACTAAAACGAAAAAATCTTTATGAAAACTTAAATAAAGGAAAACTGAAAAGAAAATCGAGGCATATATCTATTGAAGCCTCTTTAATTATTATTGAAAGCTGCAAATCCGGGATCACCGATGGATAAATCGCATTAAGCTACATAAATTAAATTAATAAAACCGAAGAAAACAGAATAAACTGCATAAATAACTGAATAAAATGTAAAAATATTACTGGTTGCAATAATAATGAGCATATAAAATTAAAATATATAATGTATACTACACTACAGAAATAAATTCAAGTTGCTTTACCCAATTTACCCGTGTCCATCATATGTGTGTTTTACAGCGAAATCCAGGAGAGTTCAGAATTTCTTAGTCCATCCGTTCCCATAGTTAAGTTCCTGATAAGTCAATCATCCTTCGGGATGCAGAAAGTGGCATATGAACTGCAATATACTATATGTATATTATATAAAATTTTGTTATTTACTCACAGGCAACCCGTTGACCAGATTGTGGAAATCATAAGAGAAATTTGAGTCACCCCTTTTCCATCCACTTAACAAGATACATTTCTTTGATCGTATAGGGTATTGAGCCATATAAATGATAAAGTCTTGCTAAAAATAAGAAAATGTGCAGCCTAAATAAATTAAATTATATGATAAACTTAATTTCATTAAAAGATATTAAACAGAAAAATCTCAAGAGAAAATAATTCACAAAATTAAAAGAAATCGAAATTGAAATATTGATGCCATGTCCATTTCTATTGCAAACTTAATTATATTTTGAAGTCGCATTTGACTTCATCAAATTTATTGAGTTTATTCAGTCTATGTTATTAAAATATAATCTTTAAAATACCATGTAAAATGGTTAGAAAATGTAATACGGAAATGGTTTTCTAAAATCTTTGTAGTGCATGTTTTCCTAAGACTAAGCTTAACAAATTATTAAATAAAAGTAATAAGTTAAGAAGTAAAACGAAATTGCAGCAAAAATTTTAATTTTTAACCAAAATTCTGGTTGGGAGATCGTTTGAAATATGTTTATCCTTCAGGTAACCGCGGGCAGAAGTACCTTTAAATTGAGTTAGAATAAGCTTATTAATTTCTTTTAAACAAATTTAAACTTGAATGTTTTTTTTAATTTACAATTTTCCTGGTAAAGCGTAAATGAATATTAATAGGTTAACTCGGGTAACATCACAATATTTTTATTAAATAAATATATTCCAAGCACATCACAATATTTTTATTTAATAAATATATTCCAAGCACATAAAAAACCACTGATAAATAAATATTTTTCCCAGATGCTTCTAAACTAAAAAAATGATGTTGATCAGTTGCTGATTGGAATCGTCTGCCAGCGGTTGCCAATAACTCGCTATGATTCGTTTTCGAATAAAATATTACTTTAAAGACTAAACATCATTTAATAAAATTATATTGAACAAGTATATAAATAAACTGCCATTTTTTATGCATTAATAAAAACGTAGGAAAAAAAACATAAAAAATTAAATTTTTGTAAGTAAGCCGGCAACAAAGGTTTTTCAATGATTGTTTTAGAAATTCCAAAAAGTCACATATTTATATATATGCCCATTGTTCAGATTTCGGTCTCCCACAGAAAAGTGAAACACACTGGATCGTGTTTACGAATCAACGATAATTGATCATATTTTCGTTTATTTGCGATTGGTATAAATTAACGATAAAATATGAAAAAACTAGGGACATTACCAAAATTAAATGAAATAGAAAAAAAGTGTATTTAAATTAAACTTTATAGCTCTAAGAAGGATAACATTTACAAAATATATGCAAATATATATATGTTATATGCAAAAAATTAAAAACTGTAAGTATGCATTAATTTATAATTCTTGGCTTACCACTAAAACCTATTCAACCCAAATCGTGACCGCAGTCCACGAAGAGTATAAATTCAAAAACTACAATTTATCATTCGTAGAAATAACTGTTTATAAGCCAAAATAAATATGTTTTTTCAAAAGTTATTAGTCCTAAAATAACATAAATCAATAATACGAATTTGATTTTCTAGTCAGGTCTAGGAATTTCAAAAATAAATCCCAAGCTGCTTTTACAACTTCTTCTTTAAAGCAGAGAAAATTATTAAAAGGTTAACAAAACGATGAACAACACAGCTTTTTTGTATTATTTAAAAATAACTATAATAAAAAAAAAGCTATAATATTAAATGAAACTTTCAGAAGTAAATAAAAACAGCTAATAAAAGGAAATACAATGTGCTACATAATTCTTGAAAAATATCCCATTAAAAATGAAGTCATTGTACACGTTACAAAGAATAAATTGTTTGACACATTTTACTGAATTCAATAAAAAAAAAGTTGATATGGAATTAAGCAATTCCAAATAAACAAAAAAAAACAGAAAAAGCTTTTTATTTTAGTTTTAACATAAAAACACAATAGCGAACGATATCGTTGAGTACGGGGACTATCGAACCCATGCCCAAGCTTAAGTAGGTGAGAAGAGGTTCAAAAGGCTACAGTTCCAGCTCAAAGAAGCTGGGTTCGGAAAAATCGAATTTTTTAAATTTAAAAGCTTTAATCGTTTGCGGATTTTTTTGCCCAAAAATTAGTTTTTTTTTTGCCCACGTCCAGTTTTTGAGATATATTATGCACTTCTAGCGATGCTCTGCGCTATCCTCGTCGGAATTGGCGTGGGTTTTTTCTACCTCAGCTATACCCTTACGTTAATAATGAAACTAAGTGCACTACTGAATCTAATATGGTGGACTAATAAAAATCGTGATACCCACAAATGAAGAGGAAATCAAATCAGAGGAGTCAGGAGTTAGGGAAACTTAGATGTTATGTGCCTCCCTATTCTATACCCACCCTTCCTTGGTAGCTTGTGTACATATTGTATTAGCTACCCCTTGTTTGACTATATATTATAATATATATAATATATATATATATATATATATATATAATATATATATATATATATATAATATATATATTAAGTTCTAGCGAACTTTACACATGTTGATGTTTCGATGACAATTCAAAACCAAAACGAAAATACGTGAGAATAGTGATTATGCCGCTCGACAGTTATCGCGTCGATACTCCATGTGTTTTAGCACCTGAAAATTCCCATCTACGTCATATCATTCACAATAATTACTCACGTTAATCCTTTAATTAAGAGTTTTATCCATCGTTGCGTTCGTTGGGCTCATCGAAGCAGTTGTTGGCTCCTTTTGGATGAAATTAAGACAGTTCGTACGAGGTATGAAGGTATATGGTGCTATAACATTTCTGATACGACGATATTCTTTGTCACGAATTAGGGTAATCAGTGGTGGATTCGCTCGTCGACTTAATCTGTTTCGTGGCTGGCAATGCCGTCTCTCGTACTCCTCACAGCTAACTAATTCACATACCCTATGCTATGCGAGGCAGTGGATTGTTTGGGCTACACGTAGCAATGTCTAGGGCATCGCAACCGCGTGCAAAAAGAGTTGTTGCAGGTTCACTAGATCGATACTCTTGGCAGTAGATTTTTTTTTTTTTTTCTTGTTCACACGCTGTTGGATACGTATCGCATACGCATCGACAATTTCCAAAGGTTATATCACTACCTGCTCTTATTGCTTTTATTAGTTGAGTTACACCAAAGACACTAGAATAACAAGATGCGTAAGGGCCATACATTGATTTGGCATTATGCAGCCACTTTTTTGGTGACGGCCAAAAACTGCGCTCTGTCCGCCCGCTTACGCTGAGAGCGTAAAAAATTTAAAAATAGAATTTGCTTGCTTGTGTGAGTAACAGCAAGAGATTTTGGGGCAAAATCAATTCTGATCGAAGAAACGAATTTACATATTTGGGGAGTTTTGGCCAATTTCGTAGCAATATGATGAAATTGCGCGCTGTTTGAAAATATCAAATTGGAATATAAAAAAAAAAACTGAATCTAATGTGCATTTTAAATAATAAAAATGGATCATTAAATACATCAAATGACTTAATAATATAATTAAAGAAAACACTTTTTGTGTGTTGAAAAGTGTGTGGGCGATTTGTCGTTTAACAGAATAAGGCGCTTATTGTCAATTAACCTTTGAGTTGTTTTCCCTCGTGTATTTGTTGTTGGGTGGCCCCAGGATGGGTGCCATCCATTAAAATATCCCGTAATTAGAGATAGTGTTTGTACTAGGCTATAGGTACACATACATAAGTTCAGTATAGCAACATAGTATGTAAACATTGAGTCATTGTTCGCTTTCGGGTGGCATTCTCTCTGTTTCGCAACATCGGCTCTGTAGCAACAAGCATAGAGGCAGATCGCAAACGGAGAATTCAACAACATGCTAAAGCTGAACACGTGAAGTATCAAATAAACCAAAGAGGCCAACTCCTGCGTTTGTGTTTTATTTAAATAAGAGGATGATATATAGTACCCCTACATGTTTGTTGTATATTAAATGTGTTTTGGAGTGCCTGGTTAGTAATGTTTTTGGTCGGAGAAATGTATGTGGAAAATATGTTTAATATAAGTTTAGATTCTATATTTATGGCTATTGCTTCTATATCGGTTATTGTGTTGAAGACAGTATATTGTATTGACTTATGCACTAGTAGTGCTACGCCCCAAAATCTGTTGGTGGCAATATTAGTTAATAGTTTGTAGTTCATTGGGGTTGGAATGTTATTAGTGTATTGTATATGGGTTTCTTGGAGGGAAATTATGTGAGGGGAGTATTTTTTGATTAGACGTTTACATATTTACGTTATTTACGTTATTCTAGTGTCTTTGGTCCATCGTTGTAATACAACATCATCTTGGTTTCGTCGCAGAAAATTACGTTATTCCAGTAATCTTCTGGCTGATGTTTCATTTCGATAGCGAAAGTAAGCCGTTTTTCGATGTTACTTGCCGACAGCATCGGTTTCTTTCTTGCTACCCGTGAGTGGTACTTATGTATGCGGAAGTATGGCTTGGCGCACTGTTTTGTGTGACACATCCAGATCGCACTCCTCCCTAATCCGATATTTGCGGAGTTTCATAAATTTTTCGCATTTCGCTGTTGGAAAATTTAATCCAATCTGCCCTCGTTTTTTGCGCGATTAATAACATTATAAATTGTTTTCCGCGATGCAGAAAACATTTCTGATAATTCCTTAACCGATTTTCCCAAATGGTGATTATAAAAAATCGGTTGGACTACTTTAAAACTCAATCTTTTGCCAGGCATTTTTAAATTTCACAAATCTAATTGGAGCAATGCTCACTTTTACAACCAAATGCCTTAAAATCGGTCACCCACACAACGCATAAAGCGTAAATGCCTATTATCTACCGTTTGATTATCGAAATTCCTCTGAATAGAAACAAAATAGAAAACAAAAGAGAAGTGTGCAAACAATTTCTTGACAGTGTCAAATCTGTGTAAACTTGCATATAATAGTTTTCATTTCATTCATTTTTAATAGTTTTTTTTTATTCTTTTTTTACATATTGATAAAAAAAAAAAACATATAAACAAATAAATGTAAATAAAAAAATCTATAAAGGTAAACAAATTAAATACAATTTATTTTCATTGTGCAAACAATTTCTTGACAAACTGTATATTTTCTGCACCATTCAGCATCGATTGTGCAGAATATACACTGCGCGTCATCAGATTAGCGCCCCCTTGTACGCCTCCGTTTCATCTTAAGTTCTGTATTTTCCATTGCAGGAAAATCTATCAATGTTAATGCTTTTTGTTCACTGATATTCCCTCTCTCTTTGAGAATAAAAAAGAGGTCGAGAGAAGAACAGTTATCTTTTTTATTCTGCTTTGCACGTGTTTTGCATCATCAGATTAGCGCCCCCAAATGCAGTTTTGAATTTAATTTAGGCCATGGGAAGAAGAAGAACGTTGTTATCTTGCAGGAAAAATGAAAAATCATTGCTTTCTATGAATGCGGGCTGTCATTTCATAAAATTGCAGAAAAAACCGGCAGATATCGCAAAACTATACCCAATTTTATTAAAAACAAGGAATCTTATGGAAAAAACTATAAAGGTGCCAATAACCATGTCGTTACCACGGCAGATCGCAGGTCCATACTTCGAATTGCTTCCAATTCCCACGACTCCTCCGCCAAAATTCGAGAATAAAGTGGTGTAAACGCGAGCAAATCGACAATTCAAAGGGTGATTAAAAAAGCTAAACATTTAGTTTAGTTTAACAAGTCCACAACTGTGGCACAAAGTATAATAAACGATAACATAAGCAAATTAAGTGTTGGCAAGTGAAAGTGTGGCGACTTTTAATAGCCAGCGTCGTTTTTCTTTACTTGGTGAGGCTGCTCAAGCCTCACTGAAAAACTTCACGAGGCGATCAGCTGTGAGAGCTTTAAGAGCTGTAAGAGCTTTAAGCCCTGGCTGGTTCGTGTCCACGGTACACTACTACTTACAAGGCGTGATCTTTAAGCTCTATCTGGATCGTGTCTTAGATACTCTGCCGCTAGAACTTTAAGCTTCTAGCTGGTTCGAGTCGTCGCTAAGCATTTTTTGAAAATAGATAACGGTCCACAGTAAAAATCTATCGATTATGAGTCGATGACGCTAATTGCTGGCGCGGGCCCAAAAGAGATACGGGAGCAAATGAAAAAGAGCTGGCAAAGTGAAGATCCAGCCTTCGCTACTACCAGTATTTCAAACACCTACTGCAGTTCGACCTTCACACTGACCTCCACCAGCTCGACTATCTCATCTGCGTACATCTTCACCTCCTCCTTGAGCGGCAACGTATGCTTTACTGCTGCCAGTACAACTCACAACAGTGCATCTGTCAGCTCAATCGCGAAGCCACATCTTCGAGTGACGACGACGAGGCATGCTCCTCGAATACCGCCATCAACCGTGCCGCAAGGAAAGCAGGACCAAAACAACAGCTGAAAGGTGCTCACCAAACTGTACCAGCCGCCCCGAAATCAAGCCGTCACTCTAAGGTGCCTAGAATGATGTTTCCCAATGTGGTGAACTTCGCAGCATTTCGCAGCGAGCTGGACGCCCTTGTGGGCGACTCCTATACAATCAAGGACCTAAATTCGGGAGATTGCGCTGTTCAGTGCAACTCCCCCGATAGCTACAGGCTGGTGGCCCGGCACTTTCTCGACAAAGGATCCCTATTTCATCACCATCAGCTACCGGAGGACCGACCCTACAAAATAGTAATGCGCAATATTCACCACGGAGTCCCATCATCGCAACCCTCCAAAACGAAGGACATAACGTTTTACGGATTTATACCCCTCGCAACAAGGCAACCTCTCTACCTCTTAATATGAGGTTCAGCCCGTCGCCAAGCCTGCCGTTACTGTCCTCCATGCAAGCGCTAACCTTGAGTCCAAGCTGAAGCAGCTGTTTACTAGGCTTGACAGGATGATGTCACTAGTTAAAACGCTAATGCAACTGCTCCTGCAAATTCGCACCTTTTCTTCTGCTGCTCAAAATGGGTCCTCTTAAGGTAGCAGGTTGGAATGCCAATGGGGCCTCCTCGAAGACCAATGAGATTCTCGCCTTCATCGAGCTTCACAAAATCGACATCCTCCTGCTGTTGGAAACCCATTTCGTTTCCCGGTCCACCTTCAGAGTTCCTGGCTTTACCCTCCACACTGCCAAGCACCCGGATGACAGCAAACGCGGAGGTGCGGCGATCCTTATCAGATCACTCATCTCCCATCAACCCTTCTCCACCCTGTCGTTAAATCACATCCAGGCAGCAGTTATCCAGCTGACGGCAAGCAGGGGTACTTTTAAAATTGCCTCAGTATACTGCCCTCCTAACCTCAGGTGGACGGAGGCTGACGTTGAGCTGATCATCGCTCAATTTGGCACAAAGTTCCTTGCGGCAGGTGATTGGAACGCAAAGCACAGATGGTGGGGAAACTACAGGATGTGCACTACAGGCAGGGTGCTGTTCTCTGCTCTGGCGGGAGAAGGTATCGACATCGTTGCAACTGGAGAAGCTACTTGCTATCCCTTTCGAGCAAGTGCCACTCCAAGTGCCATCGATTTCGGGGTCTCCAAAGGATTCAGACAGCAAGAAATCAACGTGCAAATACTGACAGAACTGTCATCTGACCATCTTCCCCTGCTGTTTGAGCTGGATGAAGACCCCTAGCTATTCAAAGGTGTCACAAAAATGCTGTCACCTACTGCAAATATGTAGATTACCTCGCAGCCACAATCGCGGAAGCAGCACGGAGGGCCACACCTCCCCCACATCAAGCTCGTCACACGACCGCAAGGAGGGCTCCCATCTTGAGCTTGGAGGCTAGGGAGCTGCTCTCCCACAAAAGGCGCCTCAGGAGACGGTACATCGCAACAGGAGATCCTAGCATCAAGCAGCTATACTCTAGCACCACTAACAGACTGCACCGTTTGCTAGCCAGGACCCGACGAGAAAATCTGGAGGCTCTTTTAATCAAAGCCATACTTGCTCCAACGTGGAGCTATGCCATCCAGGTGTGGGGAACTGCCGCCAAATCCCAGCTCAATAGGCTCCGTGTGGTCCAGTCGAGAGCTGCACGTCACGCATCTGGGCTCCCCTTGGGGATCAGATTAATTTTCATAGCAGCCGTTATACCGATAGGCTTATGGTCCACCCGAACCGACTGGCAAATATCCTAGCTAATCCCATCTCCCTCCGAAGGCTGAAGAGGGTACACCCCACCGATCTCCCTACCCGGAGGATAGAATAATATATTACACATTAAGTAATTAATAACTAGATAAATTTTTCCTTTTCTACTTAATAATTAAGAAACCACTTGGTCTCATATACCTTTATACACACATTAGGTTAAGTTCAGAGGAATTGACTGAACGATTCATTTTGGAACCAAAATAAATAGAATGAATTTAAAAAAAGGGTTGGAGGTGTCATGGTATGGGGCGCTATATCCTATAATGTTCCCTGTTAATTGCAGTTTTTAACACCAAAAATCAACGCGAAAGATTATCATAGATTATTAAAAATTGCATTTCCCTACTTTAAAAACGTTTTCGGAAATCTAGAATGGCATTTTCAGCACGACAATGCCCCAATCCACACTGCACGTTCGGTAAAAACATGGATTCAAAGTGAAAATGTAAAAGTTCTGGAATGGCCACCATACTCCCCAGACCTTAATATAATAGAAAAATAGAAGGTATACAAGGGTGGTATGCCACTAAAGAGGAATTGATCACCGGTATAAAACGCTTGGTCTACAATTAAGGAAAGGACTTTTAAGGGAAATAAATTTCCAAAGCTCTCGCTCAAACCGTTTTCGAAATATCTCACATTAAAAGTTATTGCTCAGGGGGCGCTACCTGGTGACGCGCAGTGTACGTAGTATGTATTTGCATCTTGCAGACGATCCGACTGATCCTCGATGCGCGGTAATGGGAAATGGTCTTTTACAATTACTTTGTTAACTGTAACTTGTAAACTTGTAACTTGATGTTGACTCTTCAATTATATCATTCTAAAGCCACTCTTCAATCTGTTCATCAACAATACGCGTTTCTCTAAAAGCTAGTCTGCGTGGACGTGAGAAATAGCGATTCATTATTTAGCACGATACGCATTTCTACATTTGTTGTTTTTGTTTTTGATTCATTTAGTTCATAGCTCGAAATTAGCTCACGCACCTCATATTTTTGGCACCATATAATATTGTTTTATTTTACCATTTTCGTCGATGCCGTCAATTAAATACTGTATCTTTGATTTTACCTCGAGCAGTAATATCTTTCATTCCATAAAAGTACTCGAAAACACACTTGTTGTTGCCCCCTTTTCGGTTGCGCGAGTTGCTCGTGAATTAGCTTACTGCTTACACTCGACCTAAATTCGGATAGGTATTTTGAGAGAATTCCACGAAATTAAACCTCTCTCACTCAACACAAACAGTTTTCAATTCCCTTTAGGGTTTTTTTTGCAAGCAGAAATTTCTGAAAGTCATTCAAATACATGAGACTCGCCTGTTCTAATGAGAGAGCGTCGTCTCTTCTACGTCGCGACATTCTGCCTTCGACATTCTGTCGTTTTCAGTAAATAAGTTGCGCCTAGTACTTATCTCGTCTACTCCTTGCAATTTTTCATCACTTCCTTCGACATTCGTTTTCCCGCTCGGCGACCGGAACATAAAGTTTTCTGCTTCACCGTTTGTTCCATTGTCTGCTTCATCGTCAGTTTTGACTTTGTCGCCTACGGTAGACGCAAAGACACTAGAATATTCTAGTGTCTTTGGTAGACGCCAGTAAACTGTTCATCTTCAAATTACGAAAAATGTGTACATGCAAGTCTTCGTTTTTTTGCCTATCACGTTGCGTCAAATTAATAACTGCGTATTCCCTCTTTGCACTATATCTCTGGTCGTTTTCGACAAAATCGAAACCAGTAAATTCCCGTACAATAAAGCGGAAGCTCAGCCCTAAAAATTCCGATACAGAAAACAAGCCGAAAAATATACGCGATAATACTACCTTGATCAACAATGAAGCGCCCGTAAATAACAACAGTTTCGCTTTGCTGGCAGCCAAGACACTAGAATAACAAGATGCGTAACGCCATACGATTTTTTGGCACACGATTTTTTCGCCGTGGCTCTAGATGTGGCTCCAAGCTCTCTCGAATTTTTGTTAGAGAGCGAGAGAGCAAAGAGCGCTACAGCGAACAGCTCTTTTCAACGCACAAAGTGATAGCAGACATCTGTATGTGTGCACACGTATTCACATGCATTGTAAATTTGACAAAATATGCCCTTCACCTTAGAAGTTCTTTGGCCTAAATCTATATTATTTTTGATCAATTGGCACCATGCGAAAAATTCTTGTTTTGCATTGCCTTAACGTTATTGTTATTTGAAAATAGAATAGAAATAGCCAAATCTATGTACATATTATCACAAAAATAAATTTAAAAAATGACTTTATATAAGAATATTTGTCATTAGAGTATTCATCTTGCGGCGTGTGAAAAATTAATTAGGCAATGATTGTTGAGTGCTTGTGTCCGCACTTCGTGCCTCAAGATATGAACAAAGCAAAGACACTAGAATAATTCTAGTTATCATATTTTTATGAAATTTATGAAATTACAGTAGTTATAATAATTTCTATTGTACTTCCTTTAATTAATTAGTATATTTATTAAGTCATTTGACTTAAAATGATGTAACATTAACATTAAAAGTGTTTCAAAAAAAATATTTCGCTTTTAAAAAATTGTCAGATGAGAGACAAATTAGAATTAAACATAAAAATTTTAACAAACAAATTTAAAAAACTTTAAAATTATAATAGTCAGGGCGCGAATTTTTAAAAAATTTTTTGTTTTATCATATTGCTAGGAAATTGGCAAAAACTACCCTAATATGTACAATGTAAATTCGTTTGAAGACATGATGCGTGATCAAAACCTTTTGATAGAAATGCTTGTCTCCCAAAAATCAAAATAAATAACGGCCTACCTTATGCATAGGCTACGTGGAACGCCAATGCCGTTTCGCAGCGCAAACTTGATTCCTACACGAGAAGCATATCGACGTAATGCTTCTTTCCGAAACTCATCTTACAAGCAAATACAATTTTCAAATAAGAGATTACCACTTCTATGGTACAAATCACCCCGATGGTAGAGCACACGGTGGGACCGGCATTTTAATTAGGAACCGTATAAAGCACCACTTTTACAAAGAGTTTGCTGAAATTCATCTCGGGCCACATATATCAATATACAGCTGGAGGACAAGTGGTTTCTTAATTATTAAGTAGAAAAGGAAAAATTTATCTAGTTATTAATTACTTAATGTGTAATATATTATTCTATCCTCCGGGTAGGGAGATCGGTGGGGTGTACCCTCTTCAGCCTTCGGAGGGAGATGGGATTAGCTAGGATATTTGCCAGTCGGTTCGGGTGGACCATAAGCCTATCGGTATAACGGCTGCTATGAAAATTAATCTGATCCCCAAGGGGAGCCCAGATGCGTGACGTGCAGCTCTCGACTGGACCACACGGAGCCTATTGAGCTGGGATTTGGCGGCAGTTCCCCACATCTGGATGGCGTAGTCATCATGTAATAGTCATTGTTCACACATGAACACGAATATATTTAAAGACTTACAATTTTGGGCTCCGTTCATATCTTATGTAAATGAATCGAGAGCGATAAATTATATTTAGGATTTTGTTATCTAAGGCGACATGGGTGCATTGCTCAAAAACATGTAATTTAAGTGCACACTACATGAGTCAGTCACTTGAGATCGTTCCCCGCCTCCTAAAATAGTCCCTTAGTGGGAGACCACAGATAAGGTCCTCGCCGCTCAAGATAGGCAGATGTGCCCGAGCGTGGGACCTCGATAAGGCGGGGACTATTTACTTAGGCCTCTGCGTAGGCCATTTACTTTAAGATGCGATTCTCATGTCACCTATTTAAACCGAAGATATTTCCAAATAAAATCAGTTGTTTCTTACAAAAACTCAACGAGTAAAGTCTTCTTATTTGGGATTTTACAGTCATCGTTGTCTTTGTCTGGGGATCAGCTGTTTTATACTAGTGGGATTTGGGTAAACAACCAAACTCTATTCCGACATTAAAGATGTCGTATGGGACAATGGACACTGTCGAAGGGACAGTAGAAAATAAAAGTTATATAAAATTAGCCTGGAAATTGGTTAATTTTGTTTCGCGAACTTAATATCTATTACATACAAAAGGATAATACAGAAATTGTTGCTTTTTATTTTTAATTTTATTTTTTTTTTGACTACATCGAGGCTAATGCATATGTGGCGAGGAATCCGATTGATTTCAGAACAAATTATTTTAAAACATACACATTAATAATTTAAGAAAATATTATTTATTATTTAGTTTCATTCATTCATTTTTAGTTTCCGTTTTTTGGTATTTATTTGAACATTACCCAATTACCCATATTGTGGGAAGGCTGCATTGCTCAGGTTACTTATATTTTCACAAACACAATTCACTTATCGTGGGCCCAAACGCGTTCACGTTTATACTTTTTTCGAGCAGTCAATTCAGGTCTAAGTCACCCACCCCTAACTGAACGCGCTGGCAAACGGAAAACTATAAATATTCCCCTGTCGGGGTTCCACTAGCATTCGTGTTCCATGTGTAAAGTGAATTTATTAAAATAAATGAAACAAAATGTCTGGACGTGGAAAAGGTGGCAAAGTGAAGGGAAAGGCAAAGTCCCGCTCAAACCGTGCCGGTCTTCAATTCCCTGTGGGCCGTATTCACCGTTTGCTCCGGAAGGGCAACTACGCAGAGCGTGTTGGTGCAGGCGCTCCAGTTTACCTAGCTGCCGTAATGGAATATCTAGCCGCTGAGGTTCTCAAGTTGGCTGGCAATGCTGCTCGTGAGAACAAGAAGACGAGAATTATTCCGCGTCATCTGCAACTGGCCATCCGGAACGACGAGGAGTTAAACAAGCTGCTCTCCGGCGTCACAATTGCACAAGGTCGTCAATCAAACCGTCCTTTTCAGGACGACCAAATTATTAGCAAAGAATTGAAAAAAATTTTAACCACGCAATTTGTTGTATAATATTAAATCATACAAAAAATATTTCAAACTATTTATTTACGTAAAGATTGTAATATAATACGGTTTTTGTATTTTTTCTATTATATGCGGTATAAACTATAATTTGTTTCTTTAATTACTCACACATTACTCTAATTACTAATTAGATTACTCTCCAATTATAATTACTCAGGTTACTTATATTTTCACAAACACAATTCACTTATCGTGGGCCCAAACGCGTTCACGTTTATACTTTTTTCGAGCAGTCAATTCAGGTCTAAGTCACCCACCCCTAACTGAACGCGCTGGCAAACGGAAAACTATAAATATTCCCCTGTCGGGGTTCCACTAGCATTCGTGTTCCATGTGTAAAGTGAATTTATTAAAATAAATGAAACAAAATGTCTGGACGTGGAAAAGGTGGCAAAGTGAAGGGAAAGGCAAAGTCCCGCTCAAACCGTGCCGGTCTTCAATTCCCTGTGGGCCGTATTCACCGTTTGCTCCGGAAGGGCAACTACGCAGAGCGTGTTGGTGCAGGCGCTCCAGTTTACCTAGCTGCCGTAATGGAATATCTAGCCGCTGAGGTTCTCAAGTTGGCTGGCAATGCTGCTCGTGAGAACAAGAAGACGAGAATTATTCCGCGTCATCTGCAACTGGCCATCCGGAACGACGAGGAGTTAAACAAGCTGCTCTCCGGCGTCACAATTGCACAAGGTCGTCAATCAAACCGTCCTTTTCAGGACGACCAAATTATTAGCAAAGAATTGAAAAAAATTTTAACCACGCAATTTGTTGTATAATATTAAATCATACAAAAAATATTTCAAACTATTTATTTACGTAAAGATTGTAATATAATACGGTTTTTGTATTTTTTCTATTATATGCGGTATAAACTATAATTTGTTTCTTTAATTACTCACACATTACTCTAATTACTAATTAGATTACTCTCCAATTATAATTACTAATAAATTACTCTCCACAAATCAATGCTAGGAATACACCTTGGTATACCTGAAGGAGTACGAACGCCGGACATTTATCATACGCGTTACTTTTAGAGTAAAAGGGTATACTAGATCAGTTGAAAAGCATGTAACAGGCAGAAGCCCCACCGCTATCGCCCTGGAACCGTGGCCTTGCGTGAAATTCGTCGCTACCAAAAGAGCACCGAGCTTCTAATCCGCAAGCTGCCTTTCCAGCGTCTGGTGCGTGAAATCGCTCAGGACTTTAAGACGGACTTGCGATTCCAGAGCTCGGCGGTTATGGCTCTGCAGGAAGCTAGCGAAGCCTACCTGGTTGGTCTCTTCGAAGATACCAACTTGTGTGCCATTCATGCCAAGCGTGTCACCATAATGCCCAAAGACATCCAGTTAGCGCGACGCATTCGCGGCGAGCGTGCTTAAGCTGACACGGCATTAACTTGCAGATAAAGCGCTAGCGTACTCTATAATCGGTCCTTTTCAGGACCAAAAACCAGATTCAATGAGATAAAATTTTCTGTTGCCGACTATTTATAACATAAAAAAAAATAAGAGAACAAAATTCATATTCTATTATTTATGGCGCAAATGGTACTGGGTCTTAAATGTAAAAATAGTAATTCTTTCAGAGAAAGAATCAAAATAATCTTATTTTAATTGTCAGCTCAAAAAAAAAATATATATATATAATTAAATTCTTGCAATATTTATAAGTGAAAAAATATAATTTTTATTTCACTAAATGATTACAAAACTTTTTATTTGAGAGGAACACCGACCTTTTACAATTAGGTCTCAAACTGAACTCTGATAATTATTCTGATTTGATTGACGTTCAAGCCTCGGTATCGAGCTTTTCCAATATAGACTTTAGACTTTAGGATTCTGATCGTGAAGAGAAAAAGCTTTGCGTTTCTCTTGTATTCAATTGTATTCAAGTGCATTTGCTCTTGGATACAAGTGCTCTTAGATTCTTATAATTTGTTTATTGAAATCGATACTTTTGTTTTTCGGGATTGCGGCTCCGAGCTTTGAACGTGGGAACGTGACGATGGGGTGAGGCTTAAGCAAGGAATTGTTTAAATTAGGGGACGGATGTTTAGTCTACCAGTGGGTGACTTATCTAGAATTGGGGTTTTTTCCATTCTCGAGGATCATATAACAATCTTATTCTTATCTGGTATCTGTTGGGTACATCCGGAGTAGTGTATGTTGTATTGGGGTGTATATGTTGTAAGTGTATTAGGATGTAGGCATATGCTTAAGTCTTAGGGACTTATGGATATGTCACTCCCCCAACCTTTGAATTTGGCCTGTCCTCAGGTCGTTAAATTTGGGTATAAGGTAATATTATTTCCTTGTTGAATATTCTCATTGACATTATTTTCAAGGTGCGCGTGTTCTTTTTGCTTTCGATATTTGACAATAATTTTCTTAGGTATATTTTTAAACTTATATGCTACATACAGAGTCAAACTAATTATCATTATGACGAACGTTGTAATGCATATAATTTGGAAAAAGTTATAGTGTTTTACATGGGATTCTATCATTTCTCTCGTTTGTAAGTGATTTATTGGTTCTAGACGTGTTACATTGTTGGTGATATAAATTGTTTGTGTAAAGTCTGCTAGATTATTAGAGGAATTCATCTATTTGCATGGTACAATTTTTAATTTTAATGATATTGTTTCCTGATATTAATATTTTATTGTTTATACAGTCTTGGTTAACAGCTGTTTCAGGAATATTCCATGTTAATAGTATATTTGGTTCTATATAATTTATTTGGTATTTTTTTTTTTGTGTTTTAATATATTTGCATTGAGTTTGCTCTTGTTTGATGATTCCAATAATACATTTGTCGAATATTACCCTATTGGTATCTTTATGGAATACTTGTTTATCAAATATGTAGAATTTATCGGATTGGAATATTGGAATTGGAATATTGGGAAATAATCAAAATTTCGTTCGTGTCTGTTTTAAGCCAAGTTGACGTTTTTATCTTTAGCATTTTTTCTGAATTTACATGTTTTAAATAGTCATGCTTTAGTAACTTTGGATTGAAAATTCCTAGTCTGGTTAATTGCATACCCAATTCTATGTCTTCTATACATTCTGTAAATTGCTCTAGGTTAAATAGTAGTACCGCAATTTGTTGGTGTTGTTCTTTATCTACTTTGAGCTTATTAATTATATCTATACCACTATTGATTACATCTAGAATCGTGTTTAGGTCATGGGTTTTTACAGAGTCTTCTGACATGTTGTTTATTTTTTCTTCTAACTCTTCTCTGTCGTCTTGATCTAATGTGCCGAATAAGTATTTGTATGCTTTTCCTACTACGTTTAAAAGACCTCTTTTACTTCGACTAATAATTCTTAACCCATTTATTTCTCGTTTTAATTTGTCGACTAAATATTGTATTTGTGGTACATTAGGATAGTTGTTTGCTTCATTTACTATACCTTCAAACATGAGCATGGTCTTTGTTATGTTTATGCTTAAATAATGGTATTCATAGCTGGTTGGAATCTCCATTGTTCCTGTTTGGAATATAAGATATACATTTTTCGCGCTTATTGGATTTACTTCTATACTGTTGCACTTGACCATGGTGATAAGTGATAGTATGCAACTAAGCATTATTAGAAGTATGTTGTGTACTTTGTGCTTCTTTGGTTGGTCTGGAATTATCATATTTGCTCTTATTAAACTTTTACTGTTTCTTAAATTTTGACTCATAGTGAACGATTTTCCTGCCACGGTTTGTTTCTTCGAAATGTTTATCATCTACTTGTTCAATCCTTCCTGTCTTTTTGAATGGATTGGTTATTTTACTTTTTACAAGTGAGGCCTGTCTAGATTTTATATCAACTTCAAAATCGTGCCTATTCTTATTGAGGTATTCTATCTTATCGATTTTATTTTGTTGTACGTTAAAGTCTGGGCTGCCTGCATATAGGAAAATGTCTGCTGGAAATCTTTTGGTACTATTATGTTTAGTTTTAAGATTGTATATGTATAGAATTGTTTCGAATTTTGTGCACCTATCTTCAATATCTTGCTCGCTACCAATGATTCTTAGCTTTTCGTTTAGGGTCTTGTGGAATCTCTCTATATCAGATATGCCATTTTTGCTAGTCGTTATAGAAATTTGTACACCTTCAGATCTTAACCAATTTTGTAAGGCTATACACATAAAAGCTGAGTCTTTGTCTGCTTTTATTTCTTGCGGTTTTCCCATATCATTGAATATTTTATTTTTTTATATTTATTTATTTAGAAGCGATGAATCCATACAATGCAGTAACAGTAACATAACAGCGCAATTAACATATAAAAGATAAAACCAAACCTCTCACTAATCATGTGAGGACTTACAACTATGTCTCATATTTCGAGGGGGTCTTTAGGGTTGTCCAAGTGTTTTGGCGAAACCCATCCTTTTAAATCTCCTTAGAGGCCTAGCAGGGAGTAAGCGTCTAGCAAGTATACTGTGGTGTCGTCTTAGTCTATCACTATATCTGCTGGTGTGCCTGGAGATCTGCTCTTCCACTGTATGAAGATTCAGATCACGGTGAAGGGTAGTGCCACGTACATAGTATGGGCAGTCTGTAATTGCACGCATGGCACGATTTTGCAATACCAGAATGCGGTTGTAGTTGGATTTTGCTGAAAGACCGCAGATCTGTATTCCGTACAGCCAGATCGGGGCTACGCAGTGGACGTAGACTGCTCTTTTGGCTCTCAGTGACATGGTGCTTTTTCTGTTTAACAGCCATCGAAGTTGTTGCATCCTTTGATAACATCTCCGAGACGTAGCTTTCAGGTGCGGGCCGAAAGTCAACCGTTTATCAAGGGTAATCCCGAGGTACTTAGCCTGTGAAGGTTGATCTAGGATTACATCTTCCAGTTCTATAGGTGCGGTGACGGGACTTAAGGTCTTCAAGGTGAAGCAGGGATTGATGGTCTTTTGCGGATTGACCTTTAAATTCCATCTTTTGCACCATGCAGCCAGAGTGGTGAGGTACTCTTGGAGACCCCTTGCTGCCTCGTTGCAACAATTAGAGCTGTACAGTAGGGCAATATCGTCAGCGTACGTAGCAAGTAGGGCCTTCCTGGGATCTGCCATATGATAGGCGTTTGGGCAGGGCAGATCTGCAGTAAATACTGAGTAGAGCAACGGTCCCAGTACGCTGCCCTGCGGAACTCCAGCTCTCATAACTCCAGCTCCCCTGACCATGAATCTCCGATCTTCCAAGTATGATCTTAGGACGCCAAAATATGGTGCTGGGAATAACTTTTTAACTTTGCTGAGAAGGCCGTCATGCCAGACCCTATCGAATGCCTGTTGCATGTCAATGAACACACCATTGCAGTATTCCTTGTCATCAAAGGCCTGAAGGATGTGTTTTGTCAGTCTGTGTACCTGCTCCACAGTGCTGTGTCCCTGACGAAAACCAAACTGATGATCCGGCAGGATACGACGCTCGGTCATAATGTCATTTAATCTGTTGGCAATCAGTCGTTCCCATAGCCATTTTCCACTGCTTTGGGAAAAACTGCACCCTGAGTATGGCATTATATATCAGCGCCAAGTAGAGAATTGCTCGAACAGGTAGTGCTTTTAGTGTGGCATTGCAAACGTTGTCGATGCCAGGAGACTTCTTTAACGGGAGAGATTTGATAGCTTCGACAATTTCCTCAACCCTGATGGGCTTAATAGTAGTGACATTTGCAGAGGTGTCTCTAGGCTATCAAGCTTCTCTTGATACTGCTCCGTTGTAGCGAATTGGAAGTGGGTGAACCTTGTCTCCAGATGATTTGCAAAACAATTAGCCTGCTCCTCTTCATTTTTAGCAAGTTCACCTCCCGGACACCTTATAGGAACCTGTCTAAACGGCTGTCTTTTAAGGGACTTGGTGCATTTCCATAGCGAGTATCCAGCATCCACTGTGTAGTCCATACTAGCTAGTTTCTGCTCAAAAAAGTTGCTTCGAAGTTCTCTGAGGACGTTTCGTAGTTGCTTTGCGGCACGGTTCCATAAAAGTCGGTCCCAGGGGTCTTGAGATCGGATTGCTCGCCTTCGGAGTCTTCTTTTCTGTGTCAGAAGCTCTCTAGCCTCTCTTGTCAAGACTATCCCATAGGTGGTGCCTATCCGAGGGACGAGAGAAGTAGAGACAGCCGCAGCCCTATGAATGCTTTCTGTTAGGTTGTCAACAGCCATTTTAATTTCCTCATCAGAATTAAGCGTGGTGTTCAGCGAAATAAGGCTCTCCAATTGTCGGCTAAAGGCAAGGAGGTCAGTGTGTTTGGTGACTAGCCTGGGACTTGGATTGACATGAGTACTGTCTGTCTCAATGCTAATGATAAGAGGCAAGTGATCAGAATCCAAGTCCCAGCTTTGTGTTATAGTTGCTAGGTGGTCTGGTATACCATGATACACTGCGAAATCTATGCATGAGGGCGTATGGCTGCGCACGTACGGATACCTTGTCGGAGAGCCAGTTGCGAGGATCTTAGCTCCAGTCACGGACAAGGCTTCTGCTAGTTCCCGCCCGCGAGGTGAATTGTAAGTGTCGCCCCAAAGCCAGTGGCGGGCCACCTACCAAGTACCTTTGGCCGCAGGCGCGTATTATGTCAGTAAAATGTCTTTCCTCGATTCTAGTATTTGGGGAGCAGTAAATAGCGCTAAACTGCAGGTCCCCCAGTCCTGTGGCTACTTTTACTGATGACAATTGTATGTGGCGTGTCTCAATGACCCTTTGTGGAAAGTGGCGAAGAGTTGTCCTCACGAACACCGCTACTCCGCCAACACTATTATTATTAAGGGATGGCCTATATGCTGGATAGTACGCATATCCATATATCTTCACAGTTTCCCCTCTTTTAAGTCTAAGTTCAATCACAAGAAGAATGTCTACCTTTTTGTTGTGCGCGAACAGCTCAACATCTTTGGCTTTTCTTGAAATGCCGTTAGCATTCCAAATAAGAATCTTTAGTGGATTCATAGGGAGGCTGAGACGTTGTTAAAGAGCTGGGGGTTAAGTTCACTCCCAGCCCATTCTTTTAACATATTCGCTAGTTCAAGAACCATTTTTTCAAGCTTTTCCAGTCGTTGATTGGTTTGGCTTTTATACTGTAGTTGTTCTTGCTGTTGCTGTTGCAACCACATAAGAAACTGTTGGTGTTGTTGTTGTTGTTGGATCTGCTGTTGCCATTCCAGAAACTGTTGTTGTTGCTGTTGTAAGAATACTTGCACATCAGATGAGTTATTCTGCTGTGTATTCGATCGGTGTTGCTGCAATATTTGTTTCGTTTGTGGGTTGTTTAGGCGTTGGCGCTGGGCTGGTCCATCCTTGGAGGGCGCTATTTTTAGGTATCCTTTTACTACTGTAGCATAGGATACTGCTCTGTTTCCTCCAGTGCCTATAGATGGTTGGCTTTGGGCAAAATTAAGCTGTGGTTGTGTCGATAACTGCTGTACTGTTGATTGGGTGTTGTTCTTGCGGTAATTGGGCTGCAAGGCAGGAAGCTCTTGCCTGTCTCTAGGAGAGTGATTATGGATGTTCTTATTTAACCTGTTTCCATTTCTTGCAGGCCCCATAGATCTGCGAAGAAGATCCTGATACTTTAGGCAACCTTTGAAGCTAGCCGTATGATTTTCAGAGCAATGGTAACATGTGGGCAGTGCGTCTATCGGTCGGGTGCATTGCATGGTTTGGTGATTTTCGCCACATCTGGCACAATTTGGGTCTCTGCGGCAGTATTTAGCTGTATGGCCGTACTCCTGGCAACGACGACATTGCGAAATTTCAGAAGACTTTCTCATCTTTTCAATCCGTATTTTCTGTCGGCAAAGGGTCTTGACATGGTAAATTTCATTAATTTTTGCACAGGGCTTTATATTAATGAAAAAGATGTTTAGTTTTTCGTCCTTATTAGTCCTAGAACTAGGGTTGTGAATGTGGAGTACTTCGTAGCCTAAACATTTCAGATCGGCGGTTATGTCTTTGTTTGATGTACTGTGATGTAAGTCCCATACTACAATTCTGTGTGGTTTATCTGGTAGCATTTGGTAAGTGTGAAACTGAATACCAATGTCATCCATATGGCTCACTATTTTCCTGTAAGTGTCGCTGTCTTTTGGAAATATTCTGACCGTTTCCCCTTGATTAGCTTTAACGACAACGTTATCTAAGCTTGTCTTTTCTTTTATAAGCTCAAACAGATCATTCAAGTTTCTGATATTTACAACAATTTGTGGTGGTTTTTTGTGATCATTAAGTTGATTGGCTGTATTGTGTGTTTCCTGCAAGTTTCGACCAGTATTGGAACCATCAAGTTGAGAATCATCCATATGGGCACTGTCAATATCAGCACCCTCTATCATCATGCCTTCCACGCTTTCTTCGTTAGTAGAAATATCCGTGTCCAGAATGGCAAACCTATTATTAGAGCTTATCGTCAGGCTAGTCGTAGGGGGCGAGTGTAAAACTTGGCTGCTACTCCCTCTTTTCGGGTTGGAGATGAGGGACAAGGGCTTTCCATTTTTCCTTTTACCCGCTCTCTGATTTTGATCATTTAATAATCTTGCCACCAACAGATTTTGGGGCGTAGCACTACTAGTGCATAAGTCAATACAATATACTGTCTTCAACACAATAACCGATATAGAAGCAATAGCCATAAATATAGAATCTAAACTTATATTAAACATATTTTCCACATACATTTCTCCGACCAAAAACATTACTAACCAGGCACTCCAAAACACATTTAATATACAACAAACATGTAGGGGTACTATATATCATCCTCTTATTTAAATAAAACACAAACGCAGGAGTTGGCCTCTTTGGTTTATTTGATACTTCACGTGTTCAGCTTTAGCATGCTGTTGAATTCTCCGTTTGCGATCTGCCTATATGCTTGTTGCTACAGAGCCGATGTTGCGAAACAGAGAGACTGCCACCCGAAAGCGAACAATGACATTATGTTTATATACTATGTTGCTATACTGAACTTATGTATGTGTACCTATAGCCTAGTACAAACACTATCTCTAATTACGGGATATTTTAATGGATGGCACCCATCCTGGGGCCACCCAAGAACAAATACACGAGGGGAAACAACTCAAAGGTTAATTGACAATAAGCGCCTTATTCTGTTAAACAACAAATCGCCCACACACTTTTCAACACTTAATACATACACACACATAGACCTCACCCTCTGCTCTCCAATCCTAGCCCCCCACGCCAAGTGGAAAATACTTAACGATCTTCATGGTAGCGACCATTTCCCTATTATCACAACACTATTCCCACAACCAATCCACAAAAATTCAACAGACCCTTTTTTAAACTCAAAGAAGCCAACTGGGAACAGTTCAACGCACTTACCCACCAAACCAACAAGAAATACCCCACCTCCCAAAACGTAAACAAAGAAGAATCAATAGAATTATTCTTTATAGCGCAAACCTCTCCATCCCACAAATCTCACCTAAAACACATCCATACAGGGTTCCATGGTGGAATAAACACCTCGACCAATTACGAAAACAAAAACAACTTGCCTGGAAAAAATTAAACCGCACAATTACTGTAGACAACATTTTAGACTATAGACGCAAAAACACACTATTTAGATTCGAACTAAAAAAGAAGAAAAAATAAGCTTCCAGCTCTTTCACCTCAACCATCCAACCCACTACTCCCTCATCCAAAATATGGGTCAATATAAGACGTTTCTGCGGACTTAACCCAGTAAAACAAATTCATGCAATCACAAACCCAGAAAACAATGAGACTACATTGGCGACTTCGGACTTTCTACTCTATGTAGACTATCTCATAACGAAGTCAAAAATGCACACCTCCCTCGTCACTCTTGATTTTTCAAGAGCCTTCGATCGAGTAGGTGTGCACTCCATAATCCAGCAATTGCAGGAATGGAAAACGGGTCCCAAAATAATAAAGTACATTAAAAACTTCATGAGTAACAGGAATATACCTGTCCACGTCGGTCCGCACACATCAAACCCATTACCCCTATTCAACGGAATCCCCCAAGGTTCACCTATATGCGCGATACTATTCCTCATAGCATTCAACAAATTATCCAACATCATATCCCTACATAAAGAAATTAAATTTAATGCATACGCCGACGACTTCTTCCTTATAATAAATTTCAACAAAAACACAAATACAAACTTCAGCTTAGACAACCTATTTAATGATATAGAAAATTGGTGCTCCTACTCAGGGGCATCGCTATCCCTATCCAAATGCCAACACCTCCACATATGCAGAAAACACCACTGCACATGCAAGATAAGCTGCAACAACATCCAAATTCCTACCGTTACTTCCTTAAAAATTCTAGGAATGACCTTAAACAACAAATACAAATGGAACACACACATAAACTTACTTCTACCCAAACTACACAATAAGCTCAATATAATAAAATGCCTATTTAGTCTTAAATTTAATTGCAACACGCATACACTACTTAATGTCGCAAAAGCAACAATTATAGCCAAACTAGAGTATGGTTTGTTTCTGCACGGGCATGCTCCCAAAAGCATTTTCAACAAAATAAAAACACCATTTAACTCCGCAATCCGTGTAGCTCTCGGAGTCCATCGCTTTACACCAATAAATAACTTACTTTACAAATCAAATACTCCCTCTTTAGAAATGAAACGAGACCTTCAAATAGCCAAACTATCTCAAAACCTAATCTTCTCCAAAAACACACCAATAAATAAGTTCGTTAAGCATAAAAAAACTAAAAAGAAAAAAACACCAATAAAACACCAATAATAATAGAATCAAGCTTAGCATAGAACTTAATCTACCCTACAAACCAATAAAACTCCATAAATACAGGCCATCATGAACCCTCCCCAATATACTAGACACATCACTCAAAATCCATAAGAAAGAACAAACATCTTCAGATCAATACAGAAAATTATACGAACACACAAAGAATAACCTTAAAACTCATAATTTCATATTCACTGACGGTTCAAAAATCAATTACACAATAACATTCGCCATTACAACGGAGACAGAGGTGTTGAAATACGGCATACTGCCTCCATATTCATCCGTCCTCACCTCCGAAACAATCGTCATCCTAGAAGGAATAGAACTTATTAAAAACCGAAGAGGCAAATTTATTATCTGTTCCGACTCCCTATCAGCAATAGATTAAATCCAAAACACAAATAATAACAAATTTTACCCCAGCAGAATACGATCGCTAATAACGCAACATGCACCTAAAATTAAAATAATCTGGATTCCTGGCCATTCAGGAATAAAAGGAAATTTACTAGCCGATCAAGCTGCAAAATCAGCAAGCAATATGCCACTTATCCTCACCCCAAACATAAATACCACAGATTAAAAAAAAACAAGTTATACCACAAAATCTGAAAACAAAACAGGCAATTGTACATAACAAGCCAGCAATTAGTTAGCAAATTAGATATTAACTAAATTAAGATATATTGTAACAACATTGTAAATAAATATAGCTGTAAGCCCCGTAGCTAATGCTATACTATTTAACTTAGTCTAGTTTTGAAAACTATTCTATTATAATAAATAAATAAATAAAACAGAAAATAATAATATAAAACTAGTTTTTTTTATATTTTTTTCCATGTGTTAACTAAAGTTAGAAATATTATTGAAGAGGTCGTACGGGAGAATTGACACTGTCCCTTTAAACGTCACGGAAATTGGCTAATTTTGTGTAATATATATTACATAATAAAGGATAATACAAAAATTGTTGCTTTTTATTTTTTATTTGATTTATTTATTTGACTACATAGACGGTAATGCATATGTGGCGAGGAAATCGATTGATTTCAGAACAAATTATTTTAAAATATGCATGAAAACACATTAATAACAAGCAAACACATTAATAATTTAAGAAAATATTATTTATTATATTAATATTATGTTATTTAAGAAAGTATCTGTATTTTTAACGATCGAAAATTATTTCTGAATGCTGCTTTAAAGCAAATTTTTCTGTAGTTCAATGTGAACTTAAATCAAGTAATAAAGTATCTTAATTAATAATAGACGCTTCTTTCAGAAGCCCTTCTAGGGGATGAACGTTTCAATTTTAATAAACATTACGAATTAGTGAAATATTTGCAATGATTCTTATTTTATTAGATGTTTTTTTATAAATTGGTCCAGTTAAAAATTTGAATATAAAAATTCAATCAACATTTGAAAGTCTCAAAACCCATATTACATCCTTTTAAAAATGGAAAGTGACGAAAAAATTATTTAAAAGTGTAGAACTATTAAAACCTTATTTTTATTAATGATTTAAAATACTAAAAAATTAAAAAAGTTTACACTTCAAGCAAACTTCGACATAGTAAATGACTGATGTCAGTAGCATTGTTAAAGTGCTCTCCTCCTCGATTCTCATCAGAGCAAAGGAGGTTGGTAGGCTGCGCGCGAGCCATTTTTAACAGAAAAAAAGTGTTCTCAGTGAAAAAAAGATGTCTGATTCTGCAGTTGCAACGTCCGCTTCCCCAGTGGCTGCCCCACCAGCGACAGTTGAGAAGAAAGTGGTCCAAAAAAAGGCATCTGGATCTGCTGGCACAAAGGCAAAGAAAGCCTCTGCGACGCCGTCACATCCGCCAACTCAGCAAATGGTGGACGCTTCCATTAAAAATTTAAAGGAACATGGCGGTTCATCACTTCTGGCAATCAAAAAATATATCACTGCCACTTATAAATGCGACGCCCAAAAGTTAGCGCCATTCATCAAGAAGTACTTAAAATCGGCCGTGGTCAATGGAAAGCTTATTCAAACTAAGGGAAAGGGTGCATCTGGATCTTTCAAACTGTCGGCCTCTGCCAAGAAGGAAAAGGATCCGAAGGCAAAGTCGAAGGTTTTGTCTGCTGAGAAAAAAGTTCAAAGCAAGAAGGTAGCCTCTAAGAAGATTGGTGTCTCCTCCAAAAAAACTGCCGTTGGGGCTGCTGACAAAAAGCCCAAAGCTAAGAAGGCTGTGGCTACCAAAAAGACTGCCGAAAATAAGAAAACTGAGAAGGCAAAAGCCAAGGATGCCAAGAAAACTGGAATCATAAAGTCGAAGCCCGCCGCAACAAAGGCGAAAGTGACTGCAGCGAAGCCAAAGGCTGTAGTAGCGAAAGCGTCAAAGGCAAAGCCAGCGGTGTCTGCAAAACCCAAAAAGACGGTGAAGAAAGCATCGGTTTCTGCTACCGCCAAGAAGCCGAAAGCGAAGACTACGGCTGCCAAAAAGTAAATTGTGAAAAAGTGCAGTATTTGGTACATGTTCGCAATTAAAATTTTAGATTTATGATTTATAGATCTGAAATTTGTTTAAACAAGTCCTTTTCAGGGCTACAACGTTCCGTTGCAAGAGAAAAAAACTTTTATTTTCTTCCACTTATTTATTAGCTGACGTTCGCAGCAACAATAAAACGTTTCATGTCATGAATTACATTGCATGTTGGTCGCATTCAGTTTTCGTTCCCGATTTTTTTGTATTTATTTGAACATTACCCAATTACCCATATTGCGGGTAAATAAGTTTTATTTGTAAATTCATATTCGATGATTGGTAGTTGAAAAATGCATTTCTTTGGTATAACACATTGTGGCCCTGAAAAGGGCCGTTTTGGATTATTGTCCGCATTCGCAGGAGAAAATTATTTAGAGCTGGTGTACTTGGTGACAGCCTTGGTTCCCTCACTGACAGCATGCTTGGCCAACTCTCCAGGCAAAAGCAGGCGAACAGCCGTTTGGATCTCCCGACTGGTGATGGTCGAGCGCTTGTTGTAGTGAGCTAGACGAGACGCTTCGGCAGCAATTCGCTCGAAAATATCATTTACAAAGCTGTTCATTATGCTCATCGCCTTCGACGAAATTCCGGTGTCAGGATGGACCTGCTTGAGAACCTTGTAAATGTAGATGGCATAGCTCTCCTTCCTTTTGCGCTTCTTTTTCTTGTCGGTCTTGGTGATGTTCTTCTGAGCCTTGCCAGCCTTCTTGGCTGCCTTTCCACTAGTTTTCGGAGGCATTGTTCACGTTACTTATATTTTCACAAACACAATTCACTTATCGTAATGTGGGCCCGAACGCGTTCACGTTTATACTTTTTTTCGAGCAGTCAATTCAGGTCTAAGTCACCCACCCCTAACTGAATGCGCAGGCAAACGGAAAAGTATAAATATTTCGCTGTCTGGGTTAGGCGAGCATTCGTGTTCCGTGCGTAAAGTGAACTAAGTGAAATAAACGCAAAGCAAAATGTCTGGACGTGGAAAAGGTGGCAAAGTGAAGGGAAAGGCAAAGTCCCGCTCAAACCGTGCCGGTTTAGAATTATTCCGCGTCATCTGCAACTGGCCATCCGCAACGACGAGGAGTTAAACAAGCTGCTCTCCGGCGTCACAATTGCACAAGGTGGCGTGTTGCCTAATATACAGGCTGTTCTGTTGCCCAAGAAGACCGAGAAGAAGGCCTAAACGTTTCAAAGGCTAAGCTAAAAACCTACATGTACATAAAATCGTCAATCAAACCGTCCTTTTCAGGACGACCAAATTATTACCAAAGAATTGAAAAATTTTTTAGCTTGGCAATTTGTTGTAATTAGTAAATCATAAAGAATTATTAACGTAAAGATGGTAATGTAGTAAGGGTTTTCTACTATATGCGGTATAAACTATAATTTGCTTCTTTAAACAATCGCACACCACGATGTGATGCTGTACATGCGGTGTCTGAAACCATTTGTACAGTCTGTACAAATCCATGTTAGAAATACACATTCTATTTGAAAGAGTACGAACAACAGACATTTATTTTTAGTTTAACATATTTTTTGGGAGTCCCGACCAATAAAATTAAATACTTTTTGAAAATCTTCCTCCTTTTAAAAACTGAATGGTGGTCCTGAAAAGGACCGATTGCTTAATAGGGGTACACAGGATGTACACTTTTTAACCGCCAAATCCGTAGAGGGTGCGGCCTTGCCTCTTCAGAGCGTACACAACATCCATGGCTGTAACTGTCTTCCTCTTGGCGTGTTCCGTGTAGGTCACGGCATCACGAATTACGTTCTCCAAGAAAACCTTCAGAACGCCACGCGTTTCCTCGTATATGAGTCCAGATATGCGCTTCACACCGCCTCGACGGGCCAAACGGCGGATAGCAGGCTTCGTGATACCTTGGATGTTATCACGCAGCACTTTGCGATGACGCTTGGCGCCACCCTTTCCCAAGCCTTTGCCTCCTTTACCACGACCAGTCATTTTTCACTGTTCTATACTATTATACACGCACAGCACGAAAGTCACTAAAGAACTAATTTCAACGTTTCTGTGTGCCCCTATTTATAGGTAAAACGACAAAAACCCGAGAGAGTACGAACGATATGTTCGTTCGCTTTTCGCTCGTCAAATGAAATGGCCTCCGTTTTTCTCTCTCTCTCTCTCTCTCTCTTTCACCGTCCACGATTGCTATATAAGTAGGTAGCAAATGCTCTGATCGTTTATTGTGTTTTCAAACGTGAAGTAGTGAACGTGAACTTTAGTGAAACCCAAATCGGAGATGGCTCGTACCAAGCAAACTGCTCGCAAATCGACTGGTGGAAAGGCGCCACGCAAACAACTGGCTACTAAGGCCGCTCGCAAGAGTGCTCCAGCCACCGGAGGTGTGAAGAAGCCCCACCGCTATCGCCCTGGAACCGTGGCCTTGCGTGAAATTCGTCGCTACCAAAAGAGCACCGAGCTTCTAATCCGCAAGCTGCCTTTCCAGCGTCTGGTGCGTGAAATCGCTCAGGACTTTAAGACGGACTTGCGATTCCAGAGCTCGGCGGTTATGGCTCTGCAGGAAGCTAGCGAAGCCTACCTGGTTGGTCTCTTCGAAGATACCAACTTGTGTGCCATTCATGCCAAGCGTGTCACCATAATGCCCAAAGACATCCAGTTAGCGCGACGCATTCGCGGCGAGCGTGCTTAAGCTGACACGGCATTAACTTGCAGATAAAGCGCTAGCGTACTCTATAATCGGTCCTTTTCAGGACCACAAACCAGATTCAATGAGATAAAATTTTCTGTTGCCGACTATTTATAACTTTAAAAAAAAAATAAGAACAAAATTCATATTCTATTATTTATGGCGCAAACGGTACTGGGTCTTAAATCATATGTAAAAATACTAATTCTGCCAGAGAAGGAATAAAAATAATCTTATTTTAATTGTAAGCTCGACATTTATTAAATTAAAGAAGAGGTTAATAAATATAAAATATATATAAAAATATATATTTTTATTTGTTCTTTGTGCGAACATCCTTTAAAGCAGTGAAAGTGTCGTGCGGGGAAAGGGACTCTGAACCTTAAACATCTAAAAAAAAATCTGAATTCTGTGTAAGACAGTTTGAAATTAATGAAATTACATTGATGACGGCAATATTTATAAAATAACAGAAAATAATAAAATAAAACTAGCTATTTTATATTTTTTCCATGTGTTAACTGAAGAATGTGTTATTATTGAAGAGGTCGTACGGGACAATTGACACTGTCCCTTCAAACGTCTGTAAAAAATAAAACCTATGTAAAATTCAGCACGGAAATTGGCTAATTTTGTTGCGGAATGTAATATATATTACATAATAAAGGATAATACAAAAATTGTTTCTTTTTATTTTTTATTTGATTTATTTATTTGACTACATAGACGGTAATGCATATGTGGCGAGGAAATCGATTGATTTCAGAACAAATTATTTTAAAATATGCATGAAAACACATTAATAACAAGCAAACACATTAATAATTTAAGAAAATATTATTTATTATATTAATATTATGTTATTTAAGAAAGTATCTGTATTTTTAACGATCGAAAATTATTTCTGAATGCTGCTTTAAAGCAAATTTTTCTGTAGTTCAATGTGAACTTAAATCAAGTAATAAAGTATCTTAATTAATAATAGACGCTTCTTTCAGAAGCCCTTCTAGGGGATGAACGTTTCAATTTTAATAAACATTACGAATTAGTGAAATATTTGCAATGATTCTTATTTTATTAGATGTTTTTTTATAAATTGGTCCAGTTAAAAATTTGAATATAAAAATTCAATCAACATTTGAAAGTCTCAAAACCCATATTACATCCTTTTAAAAATGGAAAGTGACGAAAAAATTATTTAAAAGTGTAGAACTATTAAAACCTTATTTTTATTAATGATTTAAAATACTAAAAAATTAAAAAAAGTTTACACTTCAAGCAAACTTCGACATAGTAAATGACTGATGTCAGTAGCATTGTTAAAGTGCTCTCCTCCTCGATTCTCATCAGAGCAAAGGAGGTTGGTAGGCAGCGCGCGAGCCATTTTTAACAGAAAAAAAGTGTTCTCAGTGAAAAAAAGATGTCTGATTCTGCAGTTGCAACGTCCGCTTCCCCAGTGGCTGCCCCACCAGCGACAGTTGAGAAGAAAGTGGTCCAAAAAAAGGCATCTGGATCTGCTGGCACAAAGGCAAAGAAAGCCTCTGCGACGCCGTCACATCCGCCAACTCAGCAAATGGTGGACGCTTCCATTAAAAATTTAAAGGAACGTGGCGGTTCATCACTTCTGGCAATCAAAAAATATATCACTGCCACTTATAAATGCGACGCCCAAAAGTTAGCGCCATTCATCAAGAAGTACTTAAAATCGGCCGTGGTCAATGGAAAGCTTATCCAAACTAAGGGAAAGGGTGCATCTGGATCTTTCAAACTGTCGGCCTCTGCCAAGAAGGAAAAGGATCCGAAGGCAAAGTCGAAGGTTTTGTCTGCTGAGAAAAAAGTTCAAAGCAAGAAGGTAGCCTCTAAGAAGATTGGTGTCTCCTCTAAAAAAACTGCCGTTGGGGCTGCTGACAAAAAGCCCAAAGCTAAGAAGGCTGTGGCTACCAAAAAGACTGCCGAAAATAAGAAAACTGAGAAGGCAAAAGCCAAGGATGCCAAGAAAACTGGAATCATAAAGTCGAAGCCCGCCGCAACAAAGGCGAAAGTGACTGCAGCGAAGCCAAAGGCTGTAGTAGCGAAAGCGTCAAAGGCAAAGCCAGCGGTGTCTGCAAAACCCAAAAAGACGGTGAAGAAAGCATCGGTTTCTGCTACCGCCAAGAAGCCGAAAGCGAAGACTACGGCTGCCAAAAAGTAAATTGTGAAAAAGTGCAGTATTTGGTACATGTTCGCAATTAAAATTTTAGATTTATGATTTATAGATCTGAAATTTGTTTAAACAAGTCCTTTTCAGGGCTACAACGTTCCGTTGCAAGAGAAAAAAACTTTTATTTTCTTCCACTTATTTATTAGCTGACGTTCGCAGCAACAATAAAACGTTTCATGTCATGAATTACATTGCATGTTGGTCGCATTCAGTTTTCGTTCCCGATTTTTTTGTATTTATTTGAACATTACCCAATTACCCATATTGCGGGTAAATAAGTTTTATTTGTAAATTCATATTCGATGATTGGTAGTTGAAAAATGCATTTCTTTGGTATAACACATTGTGGCCTTGAAAAGGGCCGTTTTGGATTATTGTCCGCATTCGCAGGAGAAAATTATTTAGAGCTGGTGTACTTGGTGACAGCCTTGGTTCCCTCACTGACAGCATGCTTGGCCAACTCTCCAGGCAAAAGCAGGCGAACAGCCGTTTGGATCTCCCGACTGGTGATGGTCGAGCGCTTGTTGTAGTGAGCTAGACGAGACGCTTCGGCAGCAATTCGCTCGAAAATATCATTTACAAAGCTGTTCATTATGCTCATCGCCTTCGACGAAATTCCGGTGTCAGGATGGACCTGCTTGAGAACCTTGTAAATGTAGATGGCATAGCTCTCCTTCCTTTTGCGCTTCTTTTTCTTGTCGGTCTTGGTGATGTTCTTCTGAGCCTTGCCAGCCTTCTTGGCTGCCTTTCCACTAGTTTTCGGAGGCATTGTTCACGTTACTTATATTTTCACAAACACAATTCACTTATCGTAATGTGGGCCCGAACGCGTTCACGTTTATACTTTTTTTCGAGCAGTCAATTCAGGTCTAAGTCACCCACCCCTAACTGAATGCGCAGGCAAACGGAAAAGTATAAATATTTCGCTGTCTGGGTTAGGCGAGCATTCGTGTTCCGTGCGTAAAGTGAACTAAGTGAAATAAACGCAAAGCAAAATGTCTGGACGTGGAAAAGGTGGCAAAGTGAAGGGAAAGGCAAAGTCCCGCTCAAACCGTGCCGGTCTTCAATTCCCTGTGGGCCGTATTCACCGTTTGCTCCGGAAGGGAAACTACGCAGAGCGTGTTGGTGCAGGCGCTCCAGTTTACCTAGCTGCCGTAATGGAATATCTGGCCGCTGAGGTTCTCGAGTTGGCTGGCAATGCTGCTCGTGACAACAAGAAGACTAGAATTATTCCGCGTCATCTGCAACTGGCCATCCGCAACGACGAGGAGTTAAACAAGCTGCTCTCCGGCGTCACAATTGCACAAGGTGGCGTGTTGCCTAATATACAGGCTGTTCTGTTGCCCAAGAAGACCGAGAAGAAGGCCTAAACGTTTCAAAGGCTAAGCTAAAAACCTACATGTACATAAAATCGTCAATCAAACCGTCCTTTTCAGGACGACCAAATTATTACCAAAGAATTGAAAAATTTTTTAGCTTGGCAATTTGTTGTAATTAGTAAATCATAAAGAATTATTAACGTAAAGATGGTAATGTAGTAAGGGTTTTCTACTATATGCGGTATAAACTATAATTTGCTTCTTTAAACAATCGCACACCACGATGTGATGCTGTACATGCGGTGTCTGAAACCATTTGTACAGTCTGTACAAATCCATGTTAGAAATACACATTCTATTTAAAAGAGTACGAACGACAGACATTTATTTTTAGTTTAACATATTTTTTGGGAGTCCCGACCAATAAAATTAAATACTTTTTGAAAATCTTCCTCCTTTTAAAAACTGAATGGTGGTCCTGAAAAGGACCGATTGCTTAATAGGGGTACACAGGATGTACACTTTTTAACCGCCAAATCCGTAGAGGGTGCGGCCTTGCCTCTTCAGAGCGTACACAACATCCATGGCTGTAACTGTCTTCCTCTTGGCGTGTTCCGTGTAGGTCACGGCATCACGAATTACGTTCTCCAAGAAAACCTTCAGAACGCCACGCGTTTCCTCGTATATGAGTCCAGATATGCGCTTCACACCGCCTCGACGGGCCAAACGGCGGATAGCAGGCT
This sequence comes from Drosophila melanogaster, assembly GCF_000001215.4. NCBI lineage: Eukaryota > Metazoa > Arthropoda > Insecta > Diptera > Drosophilidae > Drosophila > Drosophila melanogaster. The sequence continues at coordinate 21,424,856 of NT_033779.5, forward strand.
TCGTGATACCTTGGATGTTATCACGCAGCACTTTGCGATGACGCTTGGCGCCACCCTTTCCCAAGCCTTTGCCTCCTTTACCACGACCAGTCATTTTTCACTGTTCTATACTATTATACACGCACAGCACGAAAGTCACTAAAGAACTAATTTCAACGTTTCTGTGTGCCCCTATTTATAGGTAAAACGACAAAAACCCGAGAGAGTACGAACGATATGTTCGTTCGCTTTTCGCTCGTCAAATGAAATGGCCTCCGTTTTTCTCTCTCTCTCTCTCTCTCTCTCTTTCACCGTCCACGATTGCTATATAAGTAGGTAGCAAATGCTCTGATCGTTTATTGTGTTTTCAAACGTGAAGTAGTGAACGTGAACTTTAGTGAAACCCAAATCGGAGATGGCTCGTACCAAGCAAACTGCTCGCAAATCGACTGGTGGAAAGGCGCCACGCAAACAACTGGCTACTAAGGCCGCTCGCAAGAGTGCTCCAGCCACCGGAGGTGTGAAGAAGCCCCACCGCTATCGCCCTGGAACCGTGGCCTTGCGTGAAATTCGTCGCTACCAAAAGAGCACCGAGCTTCTAATCCGCAAGCTGCCTTTCCAGCGTCTGGTGCGTGAAATCGCTCAGGACTTTAAGACGGACTTGCGATTCCAGAGCTCGGCGGTTATGGCTCTGCAGGAAGCTAGCGAAGCCTACCTGGTTGGTCTCTTCGAAGATACCAACTTGTGTGCCATTCATGCCAAGCGTGTCACCATAATGCCCAAAGACATCCAGTTAGCGCGACGCATTCGCGGCGAGCGTGCTTAAGCTGACACGGCATTAACTTGCAGATAAAGCGCTAGCGTACTCTATAATCGGTCCTTTTCAGGACCACAAACCAGATTCAATGAGATAAAATTTTCTGTTGCCGACTATTTATAACTTAAAAAAAATAAGAACAAAATTCATATTCTATTATTTATGGCGCAAACGGTACTGGGTCTTAAATCATATGTAAAAATACTAATTCTGCCAGAGAAGGAATAAAAATAATCTTATTTTAATTGTCAGCTCAACATTTATTAAATTAAAGAAGAGGTTAATAAATATAAAATATATATAAAAATATATATTTTTATTTGTTCTTTGTGCGAACATCCTTTAAAGCAGTGAAAGTGTCGTGCGGGGCAAGGGACTCTGAACCTTAAACATCTAAAAAAAAATCTGAATTCTGTGTAAGACAGTTTGAAATTAATGAAATTACATTGATGACGGCAATATTTATAAAATAACAGAAAATAATAAAATAAAACTAGCTATTTTATATTTTTTCCATGTGTTAACTGAAGAAAGTGTTATTATTGAAGAGGTCGTACGGGACAATTGACACTGTCCCTTCAAACGCCTGTAAAAAATAAAACCTATGTAAAATTCAGCACGGAAATTGGCTAATTTTGTTGCGGAATGTAATATATATTACATAATAAAGGATAATACAAAAATTGTTTCTTTTTATTTTTTATTTGATTTATTTATTTGACTACATAGACGGTAATGCATATGTGGCGAGGAAATCGATTGATTTCAGAACAAATTATTTTAAAATATGCATGAAAACACATTAATAACAAGCAAACACATTAATAATTTAAGAAAATATTATTTATTATATTAATATTATGTTATTTAAGAAAGTATCTGTATTTTTAACGATCGAAAATTATTTCTGAATGCTGCTTTAAAGCAAATTTTTCTGTAGTTCAATGTGAACTTAAATCAAGTAATAAAGTATCTTAATTAATAATAGACGCTTCTTTCAGAAGCCCTTCTAGGGGATGAACGTTTCAATTTTAATAAACATAACGAATTAGTGAAATATTTGCAATGATTCTTATTTTATTAGATGTTTTTTTATAAATTGGTCCAGTTAAAAATTTGAATATAAAAATTCAATCAACATTTGAAAGTCTCAAAACCCATATTACATCCTTTTAAAAATGGAAAGTGACGAAAAAATTATTTAAAAGTGTAGAACTATTAAAACCTTATTTTTATTAATGATTTAAAATACTAAAAAATTAATAAAAGTTTACACTTCAAGCAAACTTTGACATAGTAAATGACTGATGTCAGTAGCATTGTTAAAGTGCTCTCCTCCTCGATTCTCATCAGAGCAAAGGAGGTTGGTAGGCAGCGCGCGAGCCATTTTTAACAGAAAAAAAGTGTTCTCAGTGAAAAAAAGATGTCTGATTCTGCAGTTGCAACGTCCGCTTCCCCAGTGGCTGCCCCACCAGCGACAGTTGAGAAGAAAGTGGTCCAAAAAAAGGCATCTGGATCTGCTGGCACAAAGGCAAAGAAAGCCTCTGCGACGCCGTCACATCCGCCAACTCAGCAAATGGTGGACGCTTCCATTAAAAATTTAAAGGAACGTGGCGGTTCATCACTTCTGGCAATCAAAAAATATATCACTGCCACTTATAAATGCGACGCCCAAAAGTTAGCGCCATTCATCAAGAAGTACTTAAAATCGGCCGTGGTCAATGGAAAGCTTATTCAAACTAAGGGAAAGGGTGCATCTGGATCTTTCAAACTGTCGGCCTCTGCCAAGAAGGAAAAGGATCCGAAGGCAAAGTCGAAGGTTTTGTCTGCTGAGAAAAAAGTTCAAAGCAAGAAGGTAGCCTCTAAGAAGATTGGTGTCTCCTCCAAAAAAACTGCCGTTGGGGCTGCTGACAAAAAGCCCAAAGCTAAGAAGGCTGTGGCTACCAAAAAGACTGCCGAAAATAAGAAAACTGAGAAGGCAAAAGCCAAGGATGCCAAGAAAACTGGAATCATAAAGTCGAAGCCCGCCGCAACAAAGGCGAAAGTGACTGCAGCGAAGCCAAAGGCTGTAGTAGCGAAAGCGTCAAAGGCAAAGCCAGCGGTGTCTGCAAAACCCAAAAAGACGGTGAAGAAAGCATCGGTTTCTGCTACCGCCAAGAAGCCGAAAGCGAAGACTACGGCTGCCAAAAAGTAAATTGTGAAAAAGTGCAGTATTTGGTACATGTTCGCAATTGAAATTTTAGATTTATGATTTATAGATCTGAAATTTGTTTAAACAAGTCCTTTTCAGGGCTACAACGTTCCGTTGCAAGAGAAAAAAACTTTTATTTTCTTCCACTTATTTATTAGCTGACGTTCGCAGCAACAATAAAACGTTTCATGTCATGAATTACATTGAATGTTGGTCGCATTCAGTTTTCGTTCCCGATTTTTTTGTATTTATTTGAACATTACCCAATTACCCATATTGCGGGTAAATAAGTTTTATTTGTAAATTCATATTCGATGATTGGTGGTTGAAAAATGCATTTCTTTGGTATAACACATTGTGGCCCTGAAAAGGGCCGTTTTGGATTATTGTCCGCATTCGCAGGAGAAAATTATTTAGAGCTGGTGTACTTGGTGACAGCCTTGGTTCCCTCACTGACAGCATGCTTGGCCAACTCTCCAGGCAAAAGCAGGCGAACAGCCGTTTGGATCTCCCGACTGGTGATGGTCGAGCGCTTGTTGTAGTGAGCTAGACGAGACGCTTCGGCAGCAATTCGCTCGAAAATATCATTTACAAAGCTGTTCATTATGCTCATCGCCTTCGACGAAATTCCGGTGTCAGGATGGACCTGCTTGAGAACCTTGTAAATGTAGATGGCATAGCTCTCCTTCCTTTTGCGCTTCTTTTTCTTGTCGGTCTTGGTGATGTTCTTCTGAGCCTTGCCAGCCTTCTTGGCTGCCTTTCCACTAGTTTTCGGAGGCATTGTTCACGTTACTTATATTTTCACAAACACAATTCACTTATCGTAATGTGGGCCCGAACGCGTTCACGTTTATACTTTTTTTCGAGCAGTCAATTCAGGTCTAAGTCACCCACCCCTAACTGAATGCGCAGGCAAACGGAAAAGTATAAATATTTCGCTGTCGGGGTTAAGCGAGCATTCTTGTTCCGTGCGTAAAGGGAACTAAGTGAAATAAACGCGAAGCAAAATGTCTGGACGTGGAAAAGGTGGCAAAGTGAAGGGAAAGGCAAAGTCCCGCTCAAACCGTGCCGGTCTTCAATTCCCTGTGGGCCGTATTCACCGTTTGCTCCGGAAGGGAAACTACGCATAGCGTGTTGGTGCAAGCGCTCCATTTTACCTAGCTGCCGAAATGAAAATCTGGCCGCTGAGGTTCTCGAGTTGGCTGGCAATGCTGCTCGTGACAACAAGAAGACTAGAATTATTCCGCGTCATCTGCAACTGGCCATCCGCAACGACGAGGAGTTAAACAAGCTGCTCTTCGGCGTCACAATTGCACAAGGTGGCGTGTTGCCTAATATACAGGCTGTTCTGTTGCCCAAGAAGACCGAGAAGAAGGCCTAAACGTTTCAAAGGCTAAGCTAAAAACCTACATGTACATAAAATCGTCAATCAAACCGTCCTTTTCAGGACGACCAAATTATTACCAAAGAATTGAAAAATTTTTTAGCTTGGCAATTTGTTGTAATTAGTAAATCATAAAGAATTATTAACGTAAAGATGGTAATGTAGTAAGGGTTTTCTACTATATGCGGTATAAACTATAATTTGCTTCTTTAAACAATCGCACACCACGATGTGATGCTGTACATGCGGTGTCTGAAACCATTTGTACAGTCTGTACAAATCCATGTTAGAAATATACACATTCTATTTGAAAGAGTACGAACGACAGACATTTATTTTTAGTTTAACATATTTTTTGGGAGTCCCGACCAATAAAATTAAATACTTTTTGAAAATCTTCCTCCTTTTAAAAACTGAATGGTGGTCCTGAAAAGGACCGATTGCTTAATAGGGGTACACAGGATGTACACTTTTTAACCGCCAAATCCGTAGAGGGTGCGGCCTTGCCTCTTCAGAGCGTACACAACATCCATGGCTGTAACTGTCTTCCTCTTGGCGTGTTCCGTGTAGGTCACGGCATCACGAATTACGTTCTCCAAGAAAACCTTCAGAACGCCACGCGTTTCCTCGTATATGAGTCCAGATATGCGCTTCACACCGCCTCGACGGGCCAAACGGCGGATAGCAGGCTTCGTGATACCTTGGATGTTATCACGCAGCACTTTGCGATGACGCTTGGCGCCACCCTTTCCCAAGCCTTTGCCTCCTTTACCACGACCAGTCATTTTTCACTGTTCTATCCTTTAATCCCCCCCCGGCCCAAAGGCAATTAAGAACTTATTTCAACGGTTTTGGGGGGCCCTTTTTATTGGGTAAAACAACAAAACCCCGAAAAAGTCCAACCGATTTGTCCGTTCGCTTTTCGCTCGTCAAATGAAAGGGCCTCCGTTTTTCTCTCTCTCTCTCTCTCTCTCTCTTTCACCGTCCACGATTGCTATATAAGTAGGTAGCAAATGCTCTGATCGTTTATTGTGTTTTCAAACGTGAAGTAGTGAACGTGAACTTTAGTGAAACCCAAATCGGAGATGGCTCGTACCAAGCAAACTGCTCGCAAATCGACTGGTGGAAAGGCGCCACGCAAACAACTGGCTACTAAGGCCGCTCGCAAGAGTGCTCCAGCCACCGGAGGTGTGAAGAAGCCCCACCGCTATCGCCCTGGAACCGTGGCCTTGCGTGAAATTCGTCGCTACCAAAAGAGCACCGAGCTTCTAATCCGCAAGCTGCCTTTCCAGCGTCTGGTGCGTGAAATCGCTCAGGACTTTAAGACGGACTTGCGATTCCAGAGCTCGGCGGTTATGGCTCTGCAGGAAGCTAGCGAAGCCTACCTGGTTGGTCTCTTCGAAGATACCAACTTGTGTGCCATTCATGCCAAGCGTGTCACCATAATGCCCAAAGACATCCAGTTAGCGCGACGCATTCGCGGCGAGCGTGCTTAAGCTGACACGGCATTAACTTGCAGATAAAGCGCTAGCGTACTCTATAATCGGTCCTTTTCAGGACCACAAACCAGATTCAATGAGATAAAATTTTCTGTTGCCGACTATTTATAACTTAAAAAAAATAAGAACAAAATTCATATTCTATTATTTATGGCGCAAACGGTACTGGGTCTTAAATCATATGTAAAAATACTAATTCTGCCAGAGAAGGAATAAAAATAATCTTATTTTAATTGTCAGCTCAACATTTATTAAATTAAAGAAGAGGTTAATACAAAGATATATATATTTATTTGTTCTTTGTGCGAACATCCTTTAAAGCAGTGAAAGTGTCGTGCGGGGCAAGGGACTCTGAACCTTAAACATCTAAAAAAAAATCTGAATTCTGTGTAAGACAGTTTGAAATTAATGAAATTACATTGATGACGGCAATATTTATAAAATAACAGAAAATAATAAAATAAAACTAGCTATTTTATATTTTTTCCATGTGTTAACTGAAGAAAGTGTTATTATTGAAGAGGTCGTACGGGACAATTGACACTGTCCCTTCAAACGCCTGTAAAAAATAAAACCTATGTAAAATTCAGCACGGAAATTGGCTAATTTTGTTGCGGAATGTAATATATATTACATAATAAAGGATAATACAAAAATTGTTTCTTTTTATTTTTTATTTGATTTATTTATTTGACTACATAGACGGTAATGCATATGTGGCGAGGAAATCGATTGATTTCAGAACAAATTATTTTAAAATATGCATGAAAACACATTAATAACAAGCAAACACATTAATAATTTAAGAAAATATTATTTATTATATTAATATTATGTTATTTAAGAAAGTATCTGTATTTTTAACGATCGAAAATTATTTCTGAATGCTGCTTTAAAGCAAATTTTTCTGTAGTTCAATGTGAACTTAAATCAAGTAATAAAGTATCTTAATTAATAATAGACGCTTCTTTCAGAAGCCCTTCTAGGGGATGAACGTTTCAATTTTAATAAACATTACGAATTAGTGAAATATTTGCAATGATTCTTATTTTATTAGATGTTTTTTTATAAATTGGTCCAGTTAAAAATTTGAATATAAAAATTCAATCAACATTTGAAAGTCTCAAAACCCATATTACATCCTTTTAAAAATGGAAAGTGACGAAAAAATTATTTAAAAGTGTAGAACTATTAAAACCTTATTTTTATTAATGATTTAAAATACTAAAAAATTAAAAAAAGTTTACACTTCAAGCAAACTTCGACATAGTAAATGACTGATGTCAGTAGCATTGTTAAAGTGCTCTCCTCCTCGATTCTCATCAGAGCAAAGGAGGTTGGTAGGCAGCGCGCGAGCCATTTTTAACAGAAAAAAAGTGTTCTCAGTGAAAAAAAGATGTCTGATTCTGCAGTTGCAACGTCCGCTTCCCCAGTGGCTGCCCCACCAGCGACAGTTGAGAAGAAAGTGGTCCAAAAAAAGGCATCTGGATCTGCTGGCACAAAGGCAAAGAAAGCCTCTGCGACGCCGTCACATCCGCCAACTCAGCAAATGGTGGACGCTTCCATTAAAAATTTAGAGGAACGTGGCGGTTCATCACTTCTGGCAATCAAAAAATATATCACTGCCACTTATAAATGCGACGCCCAAAAGTTAGCGCCATTCATCAAGAAGTACTTAAAATCGGCCGTGGTCAATGGAAAGCTTATTCAAACTAAGGGAAAGGGTGCATCTGGATCTTTCAAACTGTCGGCCTCTGCCAAGAAGGAAAAGGATCCGAAGGCAAAGTCGAAGGTTTTGTCTGCTGAGAAAAAAGTTCAAAGCAAGAAGGTAGCCTCTAAGAAGATTGGTGTCTCCTCCAAAAAAACTGCCGTTGGGGCTGCTGACAAAAAGCCCAAAGCTAAGAAGGCTGTGGCTACCAAAAAGACTGCCGAAAATAAGAAAACTGAGAAGGCAAAAGCCAAGGATGCCAAGAAAACTGGAATCATAAAGTCGAAGCCCGCCGCAACAAAGGCGAAAGTGACTGCAGCGAAGCCAAAGGCTGTAGTAGCGAAAGCGTCAAAGGCAAAGCCAGCGGTGTCTGCAAAACCCAAAAAGACGGTGAAGAAAGCATCGGTTTCTGCTACCGCCAAGAAGCCGAAAGCGAAGACTACGGCTGCCAAAAAGTAAATTGTGAAAAAGTGCAGTATTTGGTACATGTTCGCAATTAAAATTTTAGATTTATGTTTTATAGATCTGAAATTTGTTTAAACAAGTCCTTTTCAGGGCTACAACGTTCCGTTGCAAGAGAAAAAAACTTTTATTTTCTTCCACTTATTTATTAGCTGACGTTCGCAGCAACAATAAAACGTTTCATGTCATGAATTACATTGCATGTTGGTCGCATTCAGTTTTCGTTCCCGATTTTTTTGTATTTATTTGAACATTACCCAATTACCCATATTGCGGGTAAATAAGTTTTATTTGTAAATTCATATTCGATGATTGGTGGTTGAAAAATGCATTTCTTTGGTATAACACATTGTGGCCCTGAAAAGGGCCGTTTTGGATTATTGTCCGCATTCGCAGGAGAAAATTATTTAGAGCTGGTGTACTTGGTGACAGCCTTGGTTCCCTCACTGACAGCATGCTTGGCCAACTCTCCAGGCAAAAGCAGGCGAACAGCCGTTTGGATCTCCCGACTGGTGATGGTCGAGCGCTTGTTGTAGTGAGCTAGACGAGACGCTTCGGCAGCAATTCGCTCGAAAATATCATTTACAAAGCTGTTCATTATGCTCATCGCCTTCGACGAAATTCCGGTGTCAGGATGGACCTGCTTGAGAACCTTGTAAATGTAGATGGCATAGCTCTCCTTCCTTTTGCGCTTCTTTTTCTTGTCGGTCTTGGTGATGTTCTTCTGAGCCTTGCCAGCCTTCTTGGCTGCCTTTCCACTAGTTTTCGGAGGCATTGTTCACGTTACTTATATTTTCACAAACACAATTCACTTATCGTAATGTGGGCCCGAACGCGTTCACGTTTATACTTTTTTTCGAGCAGTCAATTCAGGTCTAAGTCACCCACCCCTAACTGAATGCGCAGGCAAACGGAAAAGTATAAATATTTCGCTGTCTGGGTTAGGCGAGCATTCGTGTTCCGTGTGTAAAGTGAACTAAGTGAAATAAACGCAAAGCAAAATGTCTGGACGTGGAAAAGGTGGCAAAGTGAAGGGAAAGGCAAAGTCCCGCTCAAACCGTGCCGGTCTTCAATTCCCTGTGGGCCGTATTCACCGTTTGCTCCGGAAGGGAAACTACGCAGAGCGTGTTGGTGCAGGCGCTCCAGTTTACCTAGCTGCCGTAATGGAATATCTGGCCGCTGAGGTTCTCGAGTTGGCTGGCAATGCTGCTCGTGACAACAAGAAGACTAGAATTATTCCGCGTCATCTGCAACTGGCCATCCGCAACGACGAGGAGTTAAACAAGCTGCTCTCCGGCGTCACAATTGCACAAGGTGGCGTGTTGCCTAATATACAGGCTGTTCTGTTGCCCAAGAAGACCGAGAAGAAGGCCTAAACGTTTCAAAGGCTAAGCTAAAAACCTACATGTACATAAAATCGTCAATCAAACCGTCCTTTTCAGGACGACCAAATTATTACCAAAGAATTGAAAAATTTTTTAGCTTGGCAATTTGTTGTAATTAGTAAATCATAAAGAATTATTAACGTAAAGATGGTAATGTAGTAAGGGTTTTCTACTATATGCGGTATAAACTATAATTTGCTTCTTTAAACAATCGCACACCACGATGTGATGCTGTACATGCGGTGTCTGAAACCATTTGTACAGTCTGTACAAATCCATGTTAGAAATATACACATTCTATTTGAAAGAGTACGAACGACAGACATTTATTTTTAGTTTAACATATTTTTTGGGAGTCCCGACCAATAAAATTAAATACTTTTTGAAAATCTTCCTCCTTTTAAAAACTGAATGGTGGTCCTGAAAAGGACCGATTGCTTAATAGGGGTACACAGGATGTACACTTTTTAACCGCCAAATCCGTAGAGGGTGCGGCCTTGCCTCTTCAGAGCGTACACAACATCCATGGCTGTAACTGTCTTCCTCTTGGCGTGTTCCGTGTAGGTCACGGCATCACGAATTACGTTCTCCAAGAAAACCTTCAGAACGCCACGCGTTTCCTCGTATATGAGTCCAGATATGCGCTTCACACCGCCTCGACGGGCCAAACGGCGGATAGCAGGCTTCGTGATACCTTGGATGTTATCACGCAGCACTTTGCGATGACGCTTGGCGCCACCCTTTCCCAAGCCTTTGCCTCCTTTACCACGACCAGTCATTTTTCACTGTTCTATACTATTATACACGCACAGCACGAAAGTCACTAAAGAACTAATTTCAACGTTTCTGTGTGCCCCTATTTATAGGTAAAACGACAAAAACCCGAGAGAGTACGAACGATATGTTCGTTCGCTTTTCGCTCGTCAAATGAAATGGCCTCTGTTTTTCTCTCTCTCTCTCTCTCTCTTTCACCGTCCACGATTGCTATATAAGTAGGTAGCAAATGCTCTGATCGTTTATTGTGTTTTCAAACGTGAAGTAGTGAACGTGAACTTTAGTGAAACCCAAATCGGAGATGGCTCGTACCAAGCAAACTGCTCGCAAATCGACTGGTGGAAAGGCGCCACGCAAACAACTGGCTACTAAGGCCGCTCGCAAGAGTGCTCCAGCCACCGGAGGTGTGAAGAAGCCCCACCGCTATCGCCCTGGAACCGTGGCCTTGCGTGAAATTCGTCGCTACCAAAAGAGCACCGAGCTTCTAATCCGCAAGCTGCCTTTCCAGCGTCTGGTGCGTGAAATCGCTCAGGACTTTAAGACGGACTTGCGATTCCAGAGCTCGGCGGTTATGGCTCTGCAGGAAGCTAGCGAAGCCTACCTGGTTGGTCTCTTCGAAGATACCAACTTGTGTGCCATTCATGCCAAGCGTGTCACCATAATGCCCAAAGACATCCAGTTAGCGCGACGCATTCGCGGCGAGCGTGCTTAAGCTGACACGGCATTAACTTGCAGATAAAGCGCTAGCGTACTCTATAATCGGTCCTTTTCAGGACCACAAACCAGATTCAATGAGATAAAATTTTCTGTTGCCGACTATTTATAACTTTAAAAAAAAAATAAGAACAAAATTCATATTCTATTATTTATGGCGCAAACGGTACTGGGTCTTAAATCATATGTAAAAATACTAATTCTGCCAGAGAAGGAATAAAAATAATCTTATTTTAATTGTCAGCTCAACATTTATTAAATTAAAGATGAGGTTAATACAAAGATATATATATTTATTTGTTCTTTGTGCGAACATCCTTTAAAGCAGTGAAAGTGTCGTGCGGGGCAAGGGACTCTGAACCTTAAACATCTAAAAAAAAAATCTGAATTCTGTGTAAGACAGTTTGAAATTAATGAAATTACATTGATGACGGCAATATTTATAAAATAACAGAAAATAATAAAATAAAACTAGCTATTTTATATTTTTTCCATGTGTTAACTGAAGAATGTGTTATTATTGAAGAGGTCGTACGGGACAATTGACACTGTCCCTTCAAACGTCTGTAAAAAATAAAACCTATGTAAAATTCAGCACGGAAATTGGCTAATTTTGTTGCGGAATGTAATATATATTACATAATAAAGGATAATACAAAAATTGTTTCTTTTTATTTTTTATTTGATTTATTTATTTGACTACATAGACGGTAATGCATATGTGGCGAGGAAATCGATTGATTTCAGAACAAATTATTTTAAAATATGCATGAAAACACATTAATAACAAGCAAACACATTAATAATTTAAGAAAATATTATTTATTATATTAATATTATGTTATTTAAGAAAGTATCTGTATTTTTAACGATCGAAAATTATTTCTGAATGCTGCTTTAAAGCAAATTTTTCTGTAGTTCAATGTGAACTTAAATCAAGTAATAAAGTATCTTAATTAATAATAGACGCTTCTTTCAGAAGCCCTTCTAGGGGATGAACGTTTCAATTTTAATAAACATTACGAATTAGTGAAATATTTGCAATGATTCTTATTTTATTAGATGTTTTTTTATAAATTGGTCCAGTTAAAAATTTGAATATAAAAATTCAATCAACATTTGAAAGTCTCAAAACCCATATTACATCCTTTTAAAAATGGAAAGTGACGAAAAAATTATTTAAAAGTGTAGAACTATTAAAACCTTATTTTTATTAATGATTTAAAATACTAAAAAATTAAAAAAAGTTTACACTTCAAGCAAACTTCGACATAGTAAATGACTGATGTCAGTAGCATTGTTAAAGTGCTCTCCTCCTCGATTCTCATCAGAGCAAAGGAGGTTGGTAGGCCGAGCGCGAGCCATTTTTAACAGAAAAAAAGTGTTCTCAGTGAAAAAAAGATGTCTGATTCTGCAGTTGCAACGTCCGCTTCCCCAGTGGCTGCCCCACCAGCGACAGTTGAGAAGAAAGTGGTCCAAAAAAAGGCATCTGGATCTGCTGGCACAAAGGCAAAGAAAGCCTCTGCGACGCCGTCACATCCGCCAACTCAGCAAATGGTGGACGCTTCCATTAAAAATTTAAAGGAACGTGGCGGTTCATCACTTCTGGCAATCAAAAAATATATCACTGCCACTTATAAATGCGACGCCCAAAAGTTAGCGCCATTCATCAAGAAGTACTTAAAATCGGCCGTGGTCAATGGAAAGCTTATCCAAACTAAGGGAAAGGGTGCATCTGGATCTTTCAAACTGTCGGCCTCTGCCAAGAAGGAAAAGGATCCGAAGGCAAAGTCGAAGGTTTTGTCTGCTGAGAAAAAAGTTCAAAGCAAGAAGGTAGCCTCTAAGAAGATTGGTGTCTCCTCCAAAAAAACTGCCGTTGGGGCTGCTGACAAAAAGCCCAAAGCTAAGAAGGCTGTGGCTACCAAAAAGACTGCCGAAAATAAGAAAACTGAGAAGGCAAAAGCCAAGGATGCCAAGAAAACTGGAATCATAAAGTCGAAGCCCGCCGCAACAAAGGCGAAAGTGACTGCAGCGAAGCCAAAGGCTGTAGTAGCGAAAGCGTCAAAGGCAAAGCCAGCGGTGTCTGCAAAACCCAAAAAGACGGTGAAGAAAGCATCGGTTTCTGCTACCGCCAAGAAGCCGAAAGCGAAGACTACGGCTGCCAAAAAGTAAATTGTGAAAAAGTGCAGTATTTGGTACATGTTCGCAATTAAAATTTTAGATTTATGTTTTATAGATCTGAAATTTGTTTAAACAAGTCCTTTTCAGGGCTACAACGTTCCGTTGCAAGAGAAAAAAACTTTTATTTTCTTCCACTTATTTATTAGCTGACGTTCGCAGCAACAATAAAACGTTTCATGTCATGAATTACATTGCATGTTGGTCGCATTCAGTTTTCGTTCCCGATTTTTTTGTATTTATTTGAACATTACCCAATTACCCATATTGCGGGTAAATAAGTTTTATTTGTAAATTCATATTCAATGATTGGTGGTTGAAAAATGCATTTCTTTGGTATAACACATTGTGGCCCTGAAAAGGGCCGTTTTGGATTATTGTCCGCATTCGCAGGAGAAAATTATTTAGAGCTGGTGTACTTGGTGACAGCCTTGGTTCCCTCACTGACAGCATGCTTGGCCAACTCTCCAGGCAAAAGCAGGCGAACAGCCGTTTGGATCTCCCGACTGGTGATGGTCGAGCGCTTGTTGTAGTGAGCTAGACGAGACGCTTCGGCAGCAATTCGCTCGAAAATATCATTTACAAAGCTGTTCATTATGCTCATCGCCTTCGACGAAATTCCGGTGTCAGGATGGACCTGCTTGAGAACCTTGTAAATGTAGATGGCATAGCTCTCCTTCCTTTTGCGCTTCTTTTTCTTGTCGGTCTTGGTGATGTTCTTCTGAGCCTTGCCAGCCTTCTTGGCTGCCTTTCCACTAGTTTTCGGAGGCATTGTTCACGTTACTTATATTTTCACAAACACAATTCACTTATCGTAATGTGGGCCCGAACGCGTTCACGTTTATACTTTTTTTCGAGCAGTCAATTCAGGTCTAAGTCACCCACCCCTAACTGAATGCGCAGGCAAACGGAAAAGTATAAATATTTCGCTGTCTGGGTTAGGCGAGCATTCGTGTTCCGTGCGTAAAGTGAACTAAGTGAAATAAACGCAAAGCAAAATGTCTGGACGTGGAAAAGGTGGCAAAGTGAAGGGAAAGGCAAAGTCCCGCTCAAACCGTGCCGGTTTAGAATTATTCCGCGTCATCTGCAACTGGCCATCCGCAACGACGAGGAGTTAAACAAGCTGCTCTCCGGCGTCACAATTGCACAAGGTGGCGTGTTGCCTAATATACAGGCTGTTCTGTTGCCCAAGAAGACCGAGAAGAAGGCCTAAACGTTTCAAAGGCTAAGCTAAAAACCTACATGTACATAAAATCGTCAATCAAACCGTCCTTTTCAGGACGACCAAATTATTACCAAAGGATTGAAAAATTTTTTAGCTTGGCAATTTGTTGTAATTAGTAAATCATAAAGAATTATTAACGTAAAGATGGTAATGTAGTAAGGGTTTTCTACTATATGCGGTATAAACTATAATTTGCTTCTTTAAACAATCGCACACCACGATGTGATGCTGTACATGCGGTGTCTGAAACCATTTGTACAGTCTGTACAAATCCATGTTAGAAATACACATTCTATTTGAAAGAGTACGAACAACAGACATTTATTTTTAGTTTAACATATTTTTTGGGAGTCCCGACCAATAAAATTAAATACTTTTTGAAAATCTTCCTCCTTTTAAAAACTGAATGGTGGTCCTGAAAAGGACCGATTGCTTAATAGGGGTACACAGGATGTACACTTTTTAACCGCCAAATCCGTAGAGGGTGCGGCCTTGCCTCTTCAGAGCGTACACAACATCCATGGCTGTAACTGTCTTCCTCTTGGCGTGTTCCGTGTAGGTCACGGCATCACGAATTACGTTCTCCAAGAAAACCTTCAGAACGCCACGCGTTTCCTCGTATATGAGTCCAGATATGCGCTTCACACCGCCTCGACGGGCCAAACGGCGGATAGCAGGCTTCGTGATACCTTGGATGTTATCACGCAGCACTTTGCGATGACGCTTGGCGCCACCCTTTCCCAAGCCTTTGCCTCCTTTACCACGACCAGTCATTTTTCACTGTTCTATACTATTATACACGCACAGCACGAAAGTCACTAAAGAACTAATTTCAACGTTTCTGTGTGCCCCTATTTATAGGTAAAACGACAAAAACCCGAGAGAGTACGAACGATATGTTCGTTCGCTTTTCGCTCGTCAAATGAAATGGCCTCCGTTTTTCTCTCTCTCTCTCTCTCTCTCTTTCACCGTCCACGATTGCTATATAAGTAGGTAGCAAATGCTCTGATCGTTTATTGTGTTTTCAAACGTGAAGTAGTGAACGTGAACTTTAGTGAAACCCAAATCGGAGATGGCTCGTACCAAGCAAACTGCTCGCAAATCGACTGGTGGAAAGGCGCCACGCAAACAACTGGCTACTAAGGCCGCTCGCAAGAGTGCTCCAGCCACCGGAGGTGTGAAGAAGCCCCACCGCTATCGCCCTGGAACCGTGGCCTTGCGTGAAATTCGTCGCTACCAAAAGAGCACCGAGCTTCTAATCCGCAAGCTGCCTTTCCAGCGTCTGGTGCGTGAAATCGCTCAGGACTTTAAGACGGACTTGCGATTCCAGAGCTCGGCGGTTATGGCTCTGCAGGAAGCTAGCGAAGCCTACCTGGTTGGTCTCTTCGAAGATACCAACTTGTGTGCCATTCATGCCAAGCGTGTCACCATAATGCCCAAAGACATCCAGTTAGCGCGACGCATTCGCGGCGAGCGTGCTTAAGCTGACACGGCATTAACTTGCAGATAAAGCGCTAGCGTACTCTATAATCGGTCCTTTTCAGGACCACAAACCAGATTCAATGAGATAAAATTTTCTGTTGCCGACTATTTATAACTTTAAAAAAAAAATAAGAACAAAATTCATATTCTATTATTTATGGCGCAAACGGTACTGGGTCTTAAATCATATGTAAAAATACTAATTCTGCCAGAGAAGGAATAAAAATAATCTTATTTTAATTGTAAGCTCGACATTTATTAAATTAAAGAAGAGGTTAATAAATATAAAATATATATAAAAATATATATTTTTATTTGTTCTTTGTGCGAACATCCTTTAAAGCAGTGAAAGTGTCGTGCGGGGAAAGGGACTCTGAACCTTAAACATCTAAAAAAAAATCTGAATTCTGTGTAAGACAGTTTGAAATTAATGAAATTACATTGTTCACACATGAACACGAATATATTTAAAGACTTACAATTTTGGGCTCCGTTCATATCTTATGTAAATGAATCGAGAGCGATAAATTATATTTAGGATTTTGTTATCTAAGGCGACATGGGTGCATTGCTCAAAAACATGTAATTTAAGTGCACACTACATGAGTCAGTCACTTGAGATCGTTCCCCGCCTCCTAAAATAGTCCCTTAGTGGGAGACCACAGATAAGGTCCTCGCCGCTCAAGATAGGCAGATGTGCCCGAGCGTGGGACCTCGATAAGGCGGGGACTATTTACTTAGGCCTCTGCGTAGGCCATTTACTTTAAGATGCGATTCTCATGTCACCTATTTAAACCGAAGATATTTCCAAATAAAATCAGTTTCTTACAAAAACTCAACGAGTAAAGTCTTCTTATTTGGGATTTTACATTTGGTCAATCGAGCCTTTAATCGACTCTGCAGTTTCCCCCTACCAAAGGTAAGGAACTCAGAGAAAGGCCAGCTCCTTTAAGCATTGCTAAGCTAATCTTGCAGCTAAAGGTAGCAAAAATAAGTGACTCTTGTTTCCCCCTACCAAAGGTAAGGAACAGAGTATAAATATAAAAAGCAAAAAGATACAAAAGAATCTTTTATGTTTTAAAACAAGCACCTTATAGTCTATAGCTAAAGGTTGCTTTGTGTACCATTATAAATTGTGGTAAGGCGTGCTTGAGGCCATACATCAGCAATTGTGAAATTAAAAAGTGCATAACAAAAGTGCCTTATAAATGCTCTAATAGCATTAAATCAGCTCATAAATAGAGTGCAGTGTATATGCCATAAGAGCATAAATTAAATAAAAAGTGCCTGAAAAACAGTGCCTTATAAATGCTCTAATAGCATTAAATCAGCTCATAAATAGAGTGCAGTGTATATGCCAAAAGAGCATAAATGCCGAAATAAATGGCTAAAAAACAAAAAATCTGACTGGACTACAAAAATAATAAAACGTGCCCAAAAAAAAAAAAAAAAAAAAAAAAAAAAAAAAATCATCTTTAAACATCGACGGAGCCTTAAAGAAGAGAAGGAAGTCAAATTCAAAGGAGCCTCTACCAGCAGCAGAAGCAGCAACAACAGCAGCAGCAGAAGCAGCAACAGCAGTAGCAACAGCAGCAACAACAGCAGCAACAGCAGCAGCAACAACAACGACATCAGCTAAGTCAAAACAAGAATTTTCTGTTTATCCAAACACACATATATATATAAATACATATAAAATACATATACACGTACTATATATATTAAGAAATTACAAAAAATTTTCAAAATGATGTCAGAAAAGACTATTCAATTCCTTAAGAAGCAGTCCGAAATTATTTTGGAAATTAGAAAGTTGGAAGTAAAACCAACATTAACAGATGTAGAAATTCTAAAATTAAATGAGCTTCAAAAATGTTTCATTGCTAATCATAGCAATTTGTTAAAGATCGGCGTTGTCGATCATGAATATTTTAACGCGAAGCAGTATGATTTAATAATGATGGTGTTAGAAAAAATTAAAAATAAAAATGAAAAAATTAAGGGCGAGTCGGTAGAAAACACTTTCCCTAAATCAAACACTGTCCCTAAATCAAACCCTCCCCCTACATTAAACCTTGAAATGCGTGGTCACCCTGAAAAAGAGGGTATAGCACAAAACAACGCTTTAAAAGTAGAGCAGGCATTTCGTAATAATGTTGGCCAATTTCGAGTATATCTAGAAGATACGTCTAAACTAATAGACAGTAGTCCAGATTTCCTTAAAATAAGGAAAAATAAAATTGAATTTTTATGGCATAAAATAGATAACCTGATTGAACAGGTGAATAGTCATTTTGAGAGTTCGCTATTCGAAGAAGAAATTAGCGAACTTGAATTTGACAAACAAAATATTCTTACAGCCATTAATAGTCGACTCAGTGGCACAATAAATAAAGCTGAAATGTCGACGGTTGTTAAGGCGGAGGAGTTACCAACCCTGCCTAAAATACAGATTCCCACCTTCTTTGGTGATTCCAAAGAATGGGATCTTTTTAATGAACTCTTTACAGAGCTCATACATGTGAGAGAGGATCTCAGTCCTTCTCTCAAATTTAATTATCTAAAGTCAGCATTAAAAGGAGAAGCCAGAAATGTGGTTACTCATTTACTGCTCGGCTCTGGAGAAAATTATGAAGCCACTTGGGAGTTTTTGACCAAGCGATATGAGAATAAAAGAAACATATTCTCAGATCATATGAATAGGCTTATGGATATGCCAAATTTAAATTTAGAATCCAATAAGCAAATAAAGACATTTATTGACACGATTAACGAGTCAATTTATATTATAAAATTAAAGGCACAATTACCAGAAGATGTGGATGCAATTTTCGCTCACATAATTCTTCGGAAATTCAATAAAGAATCACTCAATTTATATGAAAGCCATGTTAAAAAGACAAAAGAAATACAGGCACTTTCTGATGTCATGGACTTTTTAGAGCAAAGGCTCAATTCTATATCATCATTCTCACAGGAAGTAAAACCTGTAAAGAAAATGATTAATAATAACAAGAATAAAAATTATAGTGACAATTGTGCATATTGCAAACTACCAGGGCATTATTTAATTCAATGCCATAAATTTAAAATAATGAATCCAGCAGAACGGTCTGACTGGGTAAGAAAAAATGGGATTTGCCTAAGATGTCTGAGGCATCCGTTTGGTAAAAAATGTATAAGCGAGCAGCTTTGTTCGACTTGTCGTAAACCTCACCACACGTTACTTCACTTTGCAGGTCATAATCCAGAAAAAGTGAATACGTGTAGAACAACAGGTCAAGCCTTGTTGGCCACGGCCTTGATTCAAGTAAAGTCGAGGTATGGAGGCTTTGAACAATTAAGAGCATTGATTGATAGTGGCTCTCAAAGCACAATTATTTCAGAAGAGTCTGCACAGATTCTAAAATTGAAAAAATTTCGGTCTCATACTGAAATAAGTGGAGTATCTTCCACAGGAACGTGCATCTCCAAGCACAAAGCGGTTATTTCGATAAGAAATTCTCCGAAAAATTTAGAAATTGAAGCAATTATTCTCCCAAAACTTATGAAGGCACTTCCAGTCAACACGATTAATGTTGATCAGAAAAAATGGAAGAACTTTAAATTAGCCGACCCCGATTTTAATAAACCGGGTCGCATTGATTTAATCATTGGAGCAGACGTATATACTCACATTCTGCAAAATGGAGTTATAAAAATAGACGGTCTCCTTGGGCAAAAAACTGATTTCGGGTGGATAGTTTCTGGATGTAAAAAATCCAAAGGAAAAGAAACCATTGTAGCCACAACAATAGAAATAAAAGAGTTAGATCGCTACTGGGAAGTGGAAGAAGAAGAAAAAGATGATATCGAGTCTGAAATCTGTGAAAATAAATTTATCAAAACGACAAAAAAAGATTCAGATGGGCGATACATTGTGTCAATTCCATTCAAGGAGGATGTCACCTTAGGAGATTCAAAGAAACAAGCGATAGCTCGTTACATGAATCTGGAGAAAAAACTAAAAAGAAATGAAAAACTTAAGGTTGACTACACTAAATTCATGAATGAATACATGGATTTAGGACACATGATTGAAGTGAGTGATGAAGGCAAATATTTTTTACCGCACCAGGCAGTGATTAGAGATTCAAGCCTTACGACCAAATTGAGAGTAGTTTTTGATGCTTCAGCAAAAACTACGAATAACAAAAGTTTGAACGACATAATGTGGGTTGGGCCACGAGTTCAAAAAGATATTTTTGACATTATTATTAAATGGAGAAAATGGGAATTTGTTGTTTCGGCAGACATTGAAAAGATGTACCGACAAATTAAAATAGATAATAATGATCAAAAATATCAATATATTTTATGGAGAAATTCTCCAAAAGAAAAAATTAAAACATATAAATTAACCACAGTCACTTACGGAACTGCATCTGCACCATATTTGGCTACCAGGGTTCTGGTAGATATTGCAGATAAATGTAAAAACCAAGTTATTAGTGCAATAATTAGGAATGATTTCTATATGGATGACCTAATGACTGGAGCTGATTCGGTAGAAGAAGCTAATAAATTAATAACATTAATTCCCCATGAATTGCAGAAAGTTGGATTCAACTTAAGGAAATGGATTTCCAACAATTCCAAAATATTAACCACTGTGGAGGACACAGGGGACAATAAGGTTCTCAATATTATCGAAAATGAATGTGTTAAAACTTTAGGACTAAAATGGGAACCTCAAAAGGATTTATTTAAGTTCAGCGTAAATTGTAATGATGAATCAAAAAATATAAATAAGCGCGTTGTGTTATCAACGCTAGCAAAAATATTTGATCCGTTAGGATGGTTGGCACCAGTCACGGTTTCAGGAAAACTTTTTATTCAAAAACTTTGGATAAATAAAAGTGAATGGGATCAGGAATTATCCATAGAAGATAAAAATTATTGGGAAAAATATAAAGAAAATTTATTATTGTTAGAGAATATTCGAATCCCAAGGTGGATTAATTCAAACAGTTCTTCAGTCATTCAGATTCACGGATTTGCGGACGCCTCCGAAAAAGCATATGCTGCAGTAGTCTATGCTAAAGTAGGACCTCATGTTAATATAATAGCTAGCAAAAGTAGAGTCAACCCTATAAAAAATAGGAAGACAATTCCCAAACTCGAGCTGTGTGCAGCTCACCTGCTTAGTGAATTAATCCAAAGACTAAAAGGATCAATTGACAATATAATGGAGATCTATGCTTGGAGTGATTCCACGATTACCTTAGCATGGATTAACAGTGGTCAAAGTAAGATCAAATTTATAAAAAGAAGAACGGATGACATTCGGAAATTAAAAAATACTGAATGGAATCATGTTAAGTCAGAGGATAATCCAGCAGATTTAGCATCCAGGGGAGTGGATTCTAACCAGTTGATCAACTGTGATTTTTGGTGGAAAGGTCCGAAATGGCTAGCAGACCCAAAAGAACTTTGGCCTCGGCAGCAGTCTGTAGAAGAACCTGTCTTAATAAATACGGTATTAAATGACAAAATAGATGATCCTATTTACGAATTAATAGAAAGGTATTCCAGTATAGAAAAACTTATACGTATAATAGCATACATAAATAGATTCGTGCAGATGAAAACAAGAAATAAAGCCTATTCATCAATTATTTCAGTAAAGGAGATAAGAATAGCGGAAACAGTTGTTATTAAGAAACAACAAGAATACCAGTTTAGGCAAGAGATAAAGTGCCTTAAAATCAAAAAGGAAATCAAGACAAATAATAAAATATTGTCATTGAATCCATTTTTGGACAAGGATGGGGTTCTAAGAGTTGGAGGAAGATTGCAAAATTCCAATGCAGAATTTAATGTTAAACATCCAATCATTTTAGAAAAATGCCACCTAACAAGCTTATTAATAAAAAATGCTCATAAGGAAACATTGCATGGAGGGATAAACCTAATGCGAAACTATATCCAAAGAAAGTATTGGATTTTCGGGTTGAAAAATTCGTTGAAAAAGTATTTAAGAGAATGTGTAACGTGTGCAAGGTATAAACAAAATACAGCTCAGCAAATAATGGGTAACTTGCCAAAATATAGAGTGACGATGACATTCCCGTTTCTTAATACTGGAATAGATTACGCAGGTCCTTATTATGTTAAATGTTCAAAAAATCGTGGCCAAAAAACATTTAAAGGATACGTTGCTGTATTCGTTTGCATGGCCACCAAAGCCATACACTTAGAAATGGTAAGCGATCTAACTTCAGACGCATTTTTAGCAGCACTCAGAAGATTTATTGCTAGACGGGGAAAATGTTCCAATATCTATTCAGACAACGGAACAAATTTTGTAGGAGCTGCAAGAAAATTAGATCAAGAGTTATTTAATGCAATACAAGAAAATATAACGATTGCAGCGCAGCTTGAAAAGGACAGGATTGATTGGCATTTTATTCCCCCGGCAGGACCTCACTTCGGAGGTATTTGGGAAGCTGGAGTTAAGTCAATGAAATACCATTTAAAGCGTATAATCGGCGACACTATTTTGACTTACGAAGAAATGTCAACTCTTTTATGTCAAATAGAAGCATGCTTAAATTCAAGGCCATTATACACTATAGTTAGTGAGAAGGACCAACAAGAAGTTTTAACACCAAGTCATTTTTTAATTGGAAGACCACCTTTAGAAATAGTCGAACCAATGGAAGATGAAAAAATCGGAAATTTGGATAGGTGGAGACTTATCCAAAAAATGAAGAAAGATTTCTGGGTTAAGTGGAAAAGTGAATATTTGCATACGCTCCAGCAAAGGAATAAATGGAAAAAGGAAATTCCTAATATAGAAGAAGGGCAAATAGTTTTATTAAAGGATGAGAATTGTCATCCTGCAAGATGGCCTTTAGGAAAGGTGGAAAAGGTGCATAAGGGGAATGATGATAAGGTCCGAGTGGCTAAAGTAAAGATGCAGGAAGGATATATCACTAGACCCATTACTAAAATTTGTCCCTTGGAAGGAATAAAGTCTGTTGACAAAAATGAGGCTGACCAAGAGCCAAAAAGACGAACTAGAGCGACATCGGGAATGTCCAAGATCGGAATCATTATGGCAATGTTGTTGTTTGTGTTAAGTTGTCAAGTTTCTAGCGCATTACCTAAAGATATAGCACCAAGATATTCTATAGACAAAATAAATAAAACCTCAGCAATATATCTAGACCCGCTAGGAGATGTTGAGATTGTGAGTACTTCTTGGAATTTGGTTATCTATTATAAAATGGATCCATATTTTAAAATGTTAACAAAGGGTAATGCGCTTATACAAAGTATGAGGAAAGTTTGCGAAAGACTTCATAGCTTTGAAGAGCAATGTAGTCTAGTCTTAGATAATATGCAAAGTCAGTTATCGGAACTTGAAGAAAACAATAAATTGTTTATGATACAGTCTAGATCTAGAAGCAAGCGTGCTCCTTTCGAATTTATGGGTTCCTTGTATCATATTTTATTTGGTATAATGGATGAAGATGATAGAGAGCAATTAGAAGAAAATATGAAGAATTTGTTAGATAACCAGAACAACCTTGATAAACTAATTCAAAAACAAACATCTGTGGTTGATTCAACTTCTAATCTATTAAAGAGAACAACAGAAGATGTTAACTCCAATTTTAGAAGTATGCAAATAAGAATTGAGAACATGACAGAAGTTCTTAAAGAAAATTATTATGTTTATAAGGAATCAATAAAATTCTTTATGATTACGAAACAGCTACACTCATTGATTGAAGAAGGCGAAAAAATTCAAGCAGGCATTATAAGCCTGTTGATTGATATTAATCACGGTAGGCTAAATACAAATATTCTCAGGCCAAATCAGCTTAAAAAAGAAATTGCCAAAATTCAGCAGAGTCTTTCGGAGAACCTAGTAATTCCAGGAAAACGGTCAGGTACGGAACTTAAGGAGGTGTATACACTGTTAACAGCCAGGGGTTTATTCATCGACGATAAATTGATCATTAGTGCAAAAGTGCCTCTGTTTTAGCAGGCATCCATCCAAATTGTTCAGGCTTATTCCGGTGCCAATTCGAAATGAAGATCGGATAATAATGGTGCATACAACGTCTGAATATTTAATTTATAATTTTGAGATAGATTCCTATCACATAATGACGGAAGCCACATTAAATCAATGTCAGAAATGGCAACTAAATAAGAGAATATGCAAAGGAAGTTGGCCCTGGAATTCAGCGAATGATAATGCATGTGAGATTCAGCCTCTAAAGCCAGATAAAGCGGCGAACTGCATCTATAAAACAGTAGTCGACTCTAAAAGTTACTGGGTAGAGTTAGAAAAGAAAAGTAGTTGGTTGTTTAAGGTTCCTGCGAATTCAAAAGTCCGTCTGCAATGTACTGGCTCTCAAATTGAATTGTTTGACTTGCCTCAGCAAGGAGTTTTAAGCATTGCGCCATATTGTACGGCAAGAACCGACGATAAAATTCTAGTTGCCCACCATAACATTCAGTCCGAAAGTGAAGAATTATTATCAACACCTTATATAGGAGAAGTTAGTGAAGCGCCGAAGATTATTTGGGATCCGCTGAAACTATCAATATTAAATCATACTGAGGAATTTGAACGATTGAATAATGAAATTAAATTTATGAAAGAGAACCATCAAAAATTGAAAGATTTACATTTCCATCATATTTCCGGACATGCTGGATTAATTATTGCTTTAATACTAATGATAGTATTAATAATATATTTCATACGGAAATGTGCTGTGCAACAAAGAATGCAAGCAATAACCTTTGCAGGTCCGTTGCCAGTACTATAAATATCAATAGTAAATAAACAATAAAATAATATAACAAATAAAAATATACAGTCCACTATATCGTTGTTTAATAGAAAATGTACTTCTACATAGAAAAAGCAAAATGTTTAAAATAAGTTAATTGAGTACAAATTGTTGAATTAAAAATAATATAAACCATAATTGTAATCCAATAAAATTAAAAGCCAGAAAAACTAGGCCCATTGAAATCTTAGTTGCAAAATAAATGAACATATATCAAATAAATACAGTCCACTACTGTTATAAATGCAACTAATATACTAATGTACATCTCAGCTTGCTGGCCCTTTGGCAGAATGTTCACACATGAACACGAATATATTTAAAGACTTACAATTTTGGGCTCCGTTCATATCTTATGTAAATGAATCGAGAGCGATAAATTATATTTAGGATTTTGTTATCTAAGGCGACATGGGTGCATTGCTCAAAAACATGTAATTTAAGTGCACACTACATGAGTCAGTCACTTGAGATCGTTCCCCGCCTCCTAAAATAGTCCCTTAGTGGGAGACCACAGATAAGGTCCTCGCCGCTCAAGATAGGCAGATGTGCCCGAGCGTGGGACCTCGATAAGGCGGGGACTATTTACTTAGGCCTCTGCGTAGGCCATTTACTTTAAGATGCGATTCTCATGTCACCTATTTAAACCGAAGATATTTCCAAATAAAATCAGTTTCTTACAAAAACTCAACGAGTAAAGTCTTCTTATTTGGGATTTTACAACATTGATGACGGCAATATTTATAAAATAACAGAAAATAATAAAATAAAACTAGCTATTTTATATTTTTTCCATGTGTTAACTGAAGAATGTGTTATTATTGAAGAGGTCGTACGGGACAATTGACACTGTCCCTTCAAACGTCTGTAAAAAATAAAACCTATGTAAAATTCAGCACGGAAATTGGCTAATTTTGTTGCGGAATGTAATATATATTACATAATAAAGGATAATACAAAAATTGTTTCTTTTTATTTTTTATTTGATTTATTTATTTGACTACATAGACGGTAATGCATATGTGGCGAGGAAATCGATTGATTTCAGAACAAATTATTTTAAAATATGCATGAAAACACATTAATAACAAGCAAACACATTAATAATTTAAGAAAATATTATTTATTATATTAATATTATGTTATTTAAGAAAGTATCTGTATTTTTAACGATCGAAAATTATTTCTGAATGCTGCTTTAAAGCAAATTTTTCTGTAGTTCAATGTGAACTTAAATCAAGTAATAAAGTATCTTAATTAATAATAGACGCTTCTTTCAGAAGCCCTTCTAGGGGATGAACGTTTCAATTTTAATAAACATTACGAATTAGTGAAATATTTGCAATGATTCTTATTTTATTAGATGTTTTTTTATAAATTGGTCCAGTTAAAAATTTGAATATAAAAATTCAATCAACATTTGAAAGTCTCAAAACCCATATTACATCCTTTTAAAAATGGAAAGTGACGAAAAAATTATTTAAAAGTGTAGAACTATTAAAACCTTATTTTTATTAATGATTTAAAATACTAAAAAATTAAAAAAAGTTTACACTTCAAGCAAACTTCGACATAGTAAATGACTGATGTCAGTAGCATTGTTAAAGTGCTCTCCTCCTCGATTCTCATCAGAGCAAAGGAGGTTGGTAGGCAGCGCGCGAGCCATTTTTAACAGAAAAAAAGTGTTCTCAGTGAAAAAAAGATGTCTGATTCTGCAGTTGCAACGTCCGCTTCCCCAGTGGCTGCCCCACCAGCGACAGTTGAGAAGAAAGTGGTCCAAAAAAAGGCATCTGGATCTGCTGGCACAAAGGCAAAGAAAGCCTCTGCGACGCCGTCACATCCGCCAACTCAGCAAATGGTGGACGCTTCCATTAAAAATTTAAAGGAACGTGGCGGTTCATCACTTCTGGCAATCAAAAAATATATCACTGCCACTTATAAATGCGACGCCCAAAAGTTAGCGCCATTCATCAAGAAGTACTTAAAATCGGCCGTGGTCAATGGAAAGCTTATCCAAACTAAGGGAAAGGGTGCATCTGGATCTTTCAAACTGTCGGCCTCTGCCAAGAAGGAAAAGGATCCGAAGGCAAAGTCGAAGGTTTTGTCTGCTGAGAAAAAAGTTCAAAGCAAGAAGGTAGCCTCTAAGAAGATTGGTGTCTCCTCTAAAAAAACTGCCGTTGGGGCTGCTGACAAAAAGCCCAAAGCTAAGAAGGCTGTGGCTACCAAAAAGACTGCCGAAAATAAGAAAACTGAGAAGGCAAAAGCCAAGGATGCCAAGAAAACTGGAATCATAAAGTCGAAGCCCGCCGCAACAAAGGCGAAAGTGACTGCAGCGAAGCCAAAGGCTGTAGTAGCGAAAGCGTCAAAGGCAAAGCCAGCGGTGTCTGCAAAACCCAAAAAGACGGTGAAGAAAGCATCGGTTTCTGCTACCGCCAAGAAGCCGAAAGCGAAGACTACGGCTGCCAAAAAGTAAATTGTGAAAAAGTGCAGTATTTGGTACATGTTCGCAATTAAAATTTTAGATTTATGATTTATAGATCTGAAATTTGTTTAAACAAGTCCTTTTCAGGGCTACAACGTTCCGTTGCAAGAGAAAAAAACTTTTATTTTCTTCCACTTATTTATTAGCCGACGTTCGCAGCAACAATAAAACGTTTCATGTCATGAATTACATTGCATGTTGGTCGCATTCAGTTTTCGTTCCCGATTTTTTTGTATTTATTTGAACATTACCCAATTACCCATATTGCGGGTAAATAAGTTTTATTTGTAAATTCATATTCGATGATTGGTAGTTGAAAAATGCATTTCTTTGGTATAACACATTGTGGCCCTGAAAAGGGCCGTTTTGGATTATTGTCCGCATTCGCAGGAGAAAATTATTTAGAGCTGGTGTACTTGGTGACAGCCTTGGTTCCCTCACTGACAGCATGCTTGGCCAACTCTCCAGGCAAAAGCAGGCGAACAGCCGTTTGGATCTCCCGACTGGTGATGGTCGAGCGCTTGTTGTAGTGAGCTAGACGAGACGCTTCGGCAGCAATTCGCTCGAAAATATCATTTACAAAGCTGTTCATTATGCTCATCGCCTTCGACGAAATTCCGGTGTCAGGATGGACCTGCTTGAGAACCTTGTAAATGTAGATGGCATAGCTCTCCTTCCTTTTGCGCTTCTTTTTCTTGTCGGTCTTGGTGATGTTCTTCTGAGCCTTGCCAGCCTTCTTGGCTGCCTTTCCACTAGTTTTCGGAGGCATTGTTCACGTTACTTATATTTTCACAAACACAATTCACTTATCGTAATGTGGGCCCGAACGCGTTCACGTTTATACTTTTTTTCGAGCAGTCAATTCAGGTCTAAGTCACCCACCCCTAACTGAATGCGCAGGCAAACGGAAAAGTATAAATATTTCGCTGTCTGGGTTAGGCGAGCATTCGTGTTCCGTGCGTAAAGTGAACTAAGTGAAATAAACGCAAAGCAAAATGTCTGGACGTGGAAAAGGTGGCAAAGTGAAGGGAAAGGCAAAGTCCCGCTCAAACCGTGCCGGTCTTCAATTCCCTGTGGGCCGTATTCACCGTTTGCTCCGGAAGGGAAACTACGCAGAGCGTGTTGGTGCAGGCGCTCCAGTTTACCTAGCTGCCGTAATGGAATATCTGGCCGCTGAGGTTCTCGAGTTGGCTGGCAATGCTGCTCGTGACAACAAGAAGACTAGAATTATTCCGCGTCATCTGCAACTGGCCATCCGCAACGACGAGGAGTTAAACAAGCTGCTCTCCGGCGTCACAATTGCACAAGGTGGCGTGTTGCCTAATATACAGGCTGTTCTGTTGCCCAAGAAGACCGAGAAGAAGGCCTAAACGTTTCAAAGGCTAAGCTAAAAACCTACATGTACATAAAATCGTCAATCAAACCGTCCTTTTCAGGACGACCAAATTATTACCAAAGAATTGAAAAATTTTTTAGCTTGGCAATTTGTTGTAATTAGTAAATCATAAAGAATTATTAACGTAAAGATGGTAATGTAGTAAGGGTTTTCTACTATATGCGGTATAAACTATAATTTGCTTCTTTAAACAATCGCACACCACGATGTGATGCTGTACATGCGGTGTCTGAAACCATTTGTACAGTCTGTACAAATCCATGTTAGAAATACACATTCTATTTAAAAGAGTACGAACGACAGACATTTATTTTTAGTTTAACATATTTTTTGGGAGTCCCGACCAATAAAATTAAATACTTTTTGAAAATCTTCCTCCTTTTAAAAACTGAATGGTGGTCCTGAAAAGGACCGATTGCTTAATAGGGGTACACAGGATGTACACTTTTTAACCGCCAAATCCGTAGAGGGTGCGGCCTTGCCTCTTCAGAGCGTACACAACATCCATGGCTGTAACTGTCTTCCTCTTGGCGTGTTCCGTGTAGGTCACGGCATCACGAATTACGTTCTCCAAGAAAACCTTCAGAACGCCACGCGTTTCCTCGTATATGAGTCCAGATATGCGCTTCACACCGCCTCGACGGGCCAAACGGCGGATAGCAGGCTTCGTGATACCTTGGATGTTATCACGCAGCACTTTGCGATGACGCTTGGCGCCACCCTTTCCCAAGCCTTTGCCTCCTTTACCACGACCAGTCATTTTTCACTGTTCTATACTATTATACACGCACAGCACGAAAGTCACTAAAGAACTAATTTCAACGTTTCTGTGTGCCCCTATTTATAGGTAAAACGACAAAAACCCGAGAGAGTACGAACGATATGTTCGTTCGCTTTTCGCTCGTCAAATGAAATGGCCTCCGTTTTTCTCTCTCTCTCTCTCTCTCTCTTTCACCGTCCACGATTGCTATATAAGTAGGTAGCAAATGCTCTGATCGTTTATTGTGTTTTCAAACGTGAAGTAGTGAACGTGAACTTTAGTGAAACCCAAATCGGAGATGGCTCGTACCAAGCAAACTGCTCGCAAATCGACTGGTGGAAAGGCGCCACGCAAACAACTGGCTACTAAGGCCGCTCGCAAGAGTGCTCCAGCCACCGGAGGTGTGAAGAAGCCCCACCGCTATCGCCCTGGAACCGTGGCCTTGCGTGAAATTCGTCGCTACCAAAAGAGCACCGAGCTTCTAATCCGCAAGCTGCCTTTCCAGCGTCTGGTGCGTGAAATCGCTCAGGACTTTAAGACGGACTTGCGATTCCAGAGCTCGGCGGTTATGGCTCTGCAGGAAGCTAGCGAAGCCTACCTGGTTGGTCTCTTCGAAGATACCAACTTGTGTGCCATTCATGCCAAGCGTGTCACCATAATGCCCAAAGACATCCAGTTAGCGCGACGCATTCGCGGCGAGCGTGCTTAAGCTGACACGGCATTAACTTGCAGATAAAGCGCTAGCGTACTCTATAATCGGTCCTTTTCAGGACCACAAACCAGATTCAATGAGATAAAATTTTCTGTTGCCGACTATTTATAACTTTAAAAAAAAAATAAGAACAAAATTCATATTCTATTATTTATGGCGCAAACGGTACTGGGTCTTAAATCATATGTAAAAATACTAATTCTGCCAGAGAAGGAATAAAAATAATCTTATTTTAATTGTAAGCTCGACATTTATTAAATTAAAGAAGAGGTTAATAAATATAAAATATATATAAAAATATATATTTTTATTTGTTCTTTGTGCGAACATCCTTTAAAGCAGTGAAAGTGTCGTGCGGGGAAAGGGACTCTGAACCTTAAACATCTAAAAAAAAATCTGAATTCTGTGTAAGACAGTTTGAAATTAATGAAATTACATTGATGACGGCAATATTTATAAAATAACAGAAAATAATAAAATAAAACTAGCTATTTTATATTTTTTCCATGTGTTAACTGAAGAAAGTGTTATTATTGAAGAGGTCGTACGGGACAATTGACACTGTCCCTTCAAACGCCTGTAAAAAATAAAACCTATGTAAAATTCAGCACGGAAATTGGCTAATTTTGTTGCGGAATGTAATATATATTACATAATAAAGGATAATACAAAAATTGTTTCTTTTTATTTTTTATTTGATTTATTTATTTGACTACATAGACGGTAATGCATATGTGGCGAGGAAATCGATTGATTTCAGAACAAATTATTTTAAAATATGCATGAAAACACATTAATAACAAGCAAACACATTAATAATTTAAGAAAATATTATTTATTATATTAATATTATGTTATTTAAGAAAGTATCTGTATTTTTAACGATCGAAAATTATTTCTGAATGCTGCTTTAAAGCAAATTTTTCTGTAGTTCAATGTGAACTTAAATCAAGTAATAAAGTATCTTAATTAATAATAGACGCTTCTTTCAGAAGCCCTTCTAGGGGATGAACGTTTCAATTTTAATAAACATTACGAATTAGTGAAATATTTGCAATGATTCTTATTTTATTAGATGTTTTTTATAAATTGGTCCAGTTAAAAATTTGAATATAAAAATTCAATCAACATTTGAAAGTCTCAAAACCCATATTACATCCTTTTAAAAATGGAAAGTGACGAAAAAATTATTTAAAAGTGTAGAACTATTAAAACCTTATTTTTATTAATGATTTAAAATACTAAAAAATTAAAAAAAGTTTACACTTCAAGCAAACTTCGACATAGTAAATGACTGATGTCAGTAGCATTGTTAAAGTGCTCTCCTCCTCGATTCTCATCAGAGCAAAGGAGGTTGGTAGGCCGAGCGCGAGCCATTTTTAACAGAAAAAAAGTGTTCTCAGTGAAAAAAAGATGTCTGATTCTGCAGTTGCAACGTCCGCTTCCCCAGTGGCTGCCCCACCAGCGACAGTTGAGAAGAAAGTGGTCCAAAAAAAGGCATCTGGATCTGCTGGCACAAAGGCAAAGAAAGCCTCTGCGACGCCGTCACATCCGCCAACTCAGCAAATGGTGGACGCTTCCATTAAAAATTTAAAGGAACGTGGCGGTTCATCACTTCTGGCAATCAAAAAATATATCACTGCCACTTATAAATGCGACGCCCAAAAGTTAGCGCCATTCATCAAGAAGTACTTAAAATCGGCCGTGGTCAATGGAAAGCTTATCCAAACTAAGGGAAAGGGTGCATCTGGATCTTTCAAACTGTCGGCCTCTGCCAAGAAGGAAAAGGATCCGAAGGCAAAGTCGAAGGTTTTGTCTGCTGAGAAAAAAGTTCAAAGCAAGAAGGTAGCCTCTAAGAAGATTGGTGTCTCCTCCAAAAAAACTGCCGTTGGGGCTGCTGACAAAAAGCCCAAAGCTAAGAAGGCTGTGGCTACCAAAAAGACTGCCGAAAATAAGAAAACTGAGAAGGCAAAAGCCAAGGATGCCAAGAAAACTGGAATCATAAAGTCGAAGCCCGCCGCAACAAAGGCGAAAGTGACTGCAGCGAAGCCAAAGGCTGTAGTAGCGAAAGCGTCAAAGGCAAAGCCAGCGGTGTCTGCAAAACCCAAAAAGACGGTGAAGAAAGCATCGGTTTCTGCTACCGCCAAGAAGCCGAAAGCGAAGACTACGGCTGCCAAAAAGTAAATTGTGAAAAAGTGCAGTATTTGGTACATGTTCGCAATTAAAATTTTAGATTTATGATTTATAGATCTGAAATTTGTTTAAACAAGTCCTTTTCAGGGCTACAACGTTCCGTTGCAAGAGAAAAAAACTTTTATTTTCTTCCACTTATTTATTAGCTGACGTTCGCAGCAACAATAAAACGTTTCATGTCATGAATTACATTGCATGTTGGTCGCATTCAGTTTTCGTTCCCGATTTTTTTGTATTTATTTGAACATTACCCAATTACCCATATTGCGGGTAAATAAGTTTTATTTGTAAATTCATATTCGATGATTGGTGGTTGAAAAATGCATTTCTTTGGTATAACACATTGTGGCCCTGAAAAGGGCCGTTTTGGATTATTGTCCGCATTCGCAGGAGAAAATTATTTAGAGCTGGTGTACTTGGTGACAGCCTTGGTTCCCTCACTGACAGCATGCTTGGCCAACTCTCCAGGCAAAAGCAGGCGAACAGCCGTTTGGATCTCCCGACTGGTGATGGTCGAGCGCTTGTTGTAGTGAGCTAGACGAGACGCTTCGGCAGCAATTCGCTCGAAAATATCATTTACAAAGCTGTTCATTATGCTCATCGCCTTCGACGAAATTCCGGTGTCAGGATGGACCTGCTTGAGAACCTTGTAAATGTAGATGGCATAGCTCTCCTTCCTTTTGCGCTTCTTTTTCTTGTCGGTCTTGGTGATGTTCTTCTGAGCCTTGCCAGCCTTCTTGGCTGCCTTTCCACTAGTTTTCGGAGGCATTGTTCACGTTACTTATATTTTCACAAACACAATTCACTTATCGTAATGTGGGCCCGAACGCGTTCACGTTTATACTTTTTTTCGAGCAGTCAATTCAGGTCTAAGTCACCCACCCCTAACTGAATGCGCAGGCAAACGGAAAAGTATAAATATTTCGCTGTCTGGGTTAGGCGAGCATTCGTGTTCCGTGCGTAAAGTGAACTAAGTGAAATAAACGCAAAGCAAAATGTCTGGACGTGGAAAAGGTGGCAAAGTGAAGGGAAAGGCAAAGTCCCGCTCAAACCGTGCCGGTCTTCAATTCCCTGTGGGCCGTATTCACCGTTTGCTCCGGAAGGGAAACTACGCAGAGCGTGTTGGTGCAGGCGCTCCAGTTTACCTAGCTGCCGTAATGGAATATCTGGCCGCTGAGGTTCTCGAGTTGGCTGGCAATGCTGCTCGTGACAACAAGAAGACTAGAATTATTCCGCGTCATCTGCAACTGGCCATCCGCAACGACGAGGAGTTAAACAAGCTGCTCTCCGGCGTCACAATTGCACAAGGTGGCGTGTTGCCTAATATACAGGCTGTTCTGTTGCCCAAGAAGACCGAGAAGAAGGCCTAAACGTTTCAAAGGCTAAGCTAAAAACCTACATGTACATAAAATCGTCAATCAAACCGTCCTTTTCAGGACGACCAAATTATTACCAAAGAATTGAAAAATTTTTTAGCTTGGCAATTTGTTGTAATTAGTAAATCATAAAGAATTATTAACGTAAAGATGGTAATGTAGTAAGGGTTTTCTACTATATGCGGTATAAACTATAATTTGCTTCTTTAAACAATCGCACACCACGATGTGATGCTGTACATGCGGTGTCTGAAACCATTTGTACAGTCTGTACAAATCCATGTTAGAAATATACACATTCTATTTGAAAGAGTACGAACGACAGACATTTATTTTTAGTTTAACATATTTTTTGGGAGTCCCGACCAATAAAATTAAATACTTTTTGAAAATCTTCCTCCTTTTAAAAACTGAATGGTGGTCCTGAAAAGGACCGATTGCTTAATAGGGGTACACAGGATGTACACTTTTTAACCGCCAAATCCGTAGAGGGTGCGGCCTTGCCTCTTCAGAGCGTACACAACATCCATGGCTGTAACTGTCTTCCTCTTGGCGTGTTCCGTGTAGGTCACGGCATCACGAATTACGTTCTCCAAGAAAACCTTCAGAACGCCACGCGTTTCCTCGTATATGAGTCCAGATATGCGCTTCACACCGCCTCGACGGGCCAAACGGCGGATAGCAGGCTTCGTGATACCTTGGATGTTATCACGCAGTACTTTGCGATGACGCTTGGCGCCACCCTTTCCCAAGCCTTTGCCTCCTTTACCACGACCAGTCATTTTTCACTGTTCTATACTATTATACACGCACAGCACGAAAGTCACTAAAGAACTAATTTCAACGTTTCTGTGTGCCCCTATTTATAGGTAAAACGACAAAAACCCGAGAGAGTACGAACGATATGTTCGTTCGCTTTTCGCTCGTCAAATGAAATGGCCTCTGTTTTTCTCTCTCTCTCTCTCTCTTTCACCGTCCAGGATTGCTATATAAGTAGGTAGCAAATGCTCTGATCGTTTATTGTGTTTTCAAACGTGAAGTAGTGAACGTGAACTTTAGTGAAACCCAAATCGGAGATGGCTCGTACCAAGCAAACTGCTCGCAAATCGACTGGTGGAAAGGCGCCACGCAAACAACTGGCTACTAAGGCCGCTCGCAAGAGTGCTCCAGCCACCGGAGGTGTGAAGAAGCCCCACCGCTATCGCCCTGGAACCGTGGCCTTGCGTGAAATTCGTCGCTACCAAAAGAGCACCGAGCTTCTAATCCGCAAGCTGCCTTTCCAGCGTCTGGTGCGTGAAATCGCTCAAGACTTTAAGACGGACTTGCGATTCCAGAGCTCGGCGGTTATGGCTCTGCAGGAAGCTAGCGAAGCCTACCTGGTTGGTCTCTTCGAAGATACCAACTTGTGTGCCATTCATGCCAAGCGTGTCACCATAATGCCCAAAGACATCCAGTTAGCGCGACGCATTCGCGGCGAGCGTGCTTAAGCTGACACGGCATTAACTTGCAGATAAAGCGCTAGCGTACTCTATAATCGGTCCTTTTCAGGACCACAAACCAGATTCAATGAGATAAAATTTTCTGTGGCCGACTATTTATAACTTTAAAAAAAAAATAAGAACAAAATTCATATTCTATTATTTATGGCGCAAACGGTACTGGGTCTTAAATCATATGTAAAAATACTAATTCTGCCAGAGAAGGAATAAAAATAATCTTATTTTAATTGTCAGCTCAACATTTATTAAATTAAAGAAGAGGTTAATAAATATAAAATATATATAAAAATATATATTTTTATTTGTTCTTTGTGCGAACATCCTTTAAAGCAGTGAAAGTGTCGTGCGGGGCAAGGGACTCTGAACCTTAAACATCTAAAAAAAAAATCTGAATTCTGTGTAAGACAGTTTGAAATTAATGAAATTACATTGATGACGGCAATATTTATAAAATAACAGAAAATAATAAAATAAAACTAGCTATTTTATATTTTTTCCATGTGTTAACTGAAGAAAGTGTTATTATTGAAGAGGTCGTACGGGACAATTGACACTGTCCCTTCAAACGCCTGTAAAAAATAAAACCTATGTAAAATTCAGCACGGAAATTGGCTAATTTTGTTGCGGAATGTAATATATATTACATAATAAAGGATAATACAAAAATTGTTTCTTTTTATTTTTTATTTGATTTATTTATTTGACTACATAGACGGTAATGCATATGTGGCGAGGAAATCGATTGATTTCAGAACAAATTATTTTAAAATATGCATGAAAACACATTAATAACAAGCAAACACATTAATAATTTAAGAAAATATTATTTATTATATTAATATTATGTTATTTAAGAAAGTATCTGTATTTTTAACGATCGAAAATTATTTCTGAATGCTGCTTTAAAGCAAATTTTTCTGTAGTTCAATGTGAACTTAAATCAAGTAATAAAGTATCTTAATTAATAATAGACGCTTCTTTCAGAAGCCCTTCTAGGGGATGAACGTTTCAATTTTAATAAACATTACGAATTAGTGAAATATTTGCAATGATTCTTATTTTATTAGATGTTTTTTATAAATTGGTCCAGTTAAAAATTTGAATATAAAAATTCAATCAACATTTGAAAGTCTCAAAACCCATATTACATCCTTTTAAAAATGGAAAGTGACGAAAAAATTATTTAAAAGTGTAGAACTATTAAAACCTTATTTTTATTAATGATTTAAAATACTAAAAAATTAAAAAAAGTTTACACTTCAAGCAAACTTCGACATAGTAAATGACTGATGTCAGTAGCATTGTTAAAGTGCTCTCCTCCTCGATTCTCATCAGAGCAAAGGAGGTTGGTAGGCCGAGCGCGAGCCATTTTTAACAGAAAAAAAGTGTTCTCAGTGAAAAAAAGATGTCTGATTCTGCAGTTGCAACGTCCGCTTCCCCAGTGGCTGCCCCACCAGCGACAGTTGAGAAGAAAGTGGTCCAAAAAAAGGCATCTGGATCTGCTGGCACAAAGGCAAAGAAAGCCTCTGCGACGCCGTCACATCCGCCAACTCAGCAAATGGTGGACGCTTCCATTAAAAATTTAAAGGAACGTGGCGGTTCATCACTTCTGGCAATCAAAAAATATATCACTGCCACTTATAAATGCGACGCCCAAAAGTTAGCGCCATTCATCAAGAAGTACTTAAAATCGGCCGTGGTCAATGGAAAGCTTATCCAAACTAAGGGAAAGGGTGCATCTGGATCTTTCAAACTGTCGGCCTCTGCCAAGAAGGAAAAGGATCCGAAGGCAAAGTCGAAGGTTTTGTCTGCTGAGAAAAAAGTTCAAAGCAAGAAGGTAGCCTCTAAGAAGATTGGTGTCTCCTCCAAAAAAACTGCCGTTGGGGCTGCTGACAAAAAGCCCAAAGCTAAGAAGGCTGTGGCTACCAAAAAGACTGCCGAAAATAAGAAAACTGAGAAGGCAAAAGCCAAGGATGCCAAGAAAACTGGAATCATAAAGTCGAAGCCCGCCGCAACAAAGGCGAAAGTGACTGCAGCGAAGCCAAAGGCTGTAGTAGCGAAAGCGTCAAAGGCAAAGCCAGCGGTGTCTGCAAAACCCAAAAAGACGGTGAAGAAAGCATCGGTTTCTGCTACCGCCAAGAAGCCGAAAGCGAAGACTACGGCTGCCAAAAAGTAAATTGTGAAAAAGTGCAGTATTTGGTACATGTTCGCAATTAAAATTTTAGATTTATGTTTTATAGATCTGAAATTTGTTTAAACAAGTCCTTTTCAGGGCTACAACGTTCCGTTGCAAGAGAAAAAAACTTTTATTTTCTTCCACTTATTTATTAGCTGACGTTCGCAGCAACAATAAAACGTTTCATGTCATGAATTACATTGCATGTTGGTCGCATTCAGTTTTCGTTCCCGATTTTTTTGTATTTATTTGAACATTACCCAATTACCCATATTGCGGGTAAATAAGTTTTATTTGTAAATTCATATTCAATGATTGGTGGTTGAAAAATGCATTTCTTTGGTATAACACATTGTGGCCCTGAAAAGGGCCGTTTTGGATTATTGTCCGCATTCGCAGGAGAAAATTATTTAGAGCTGGTGTACTTGGTGACAGCCTTGGTTCCCTCACTGACAGCATGCTTGGCCAACTCTCCAGGCAAAAGCAGGCGAACAGCCGTTTGGATCTCCCGACTGGTGATGGTCGAGCGCTTGTTGTAGTGAGCTAGACGAGACGCTTCGGCAGCAATTCGCTCGAAAATATCATTTACAAAGCTGTTCATTATGCTCATCGCCTTCGACGAAATTCCGGTGTCAGGATGGACCTGCTTGAGAACCTTGTAAATGTAGATGGCATAGCTCTCCTTCCTTTTGCGCTTCTTTTTCTTGTCGGTCTTGGTGATGTTCTTCTGAGCCTTGCCAGCCTTCTTGGCTGCCTTTCCACTAGTTTTCGGAGGCATTGTTCACGTTACTTATATTTTCACAAACACAATTCACTTATCGTAATGTGGGCCCGAACGCGTTCACGTTTATACTTTTTTTCGAGCAGTCAATTCAGGTCTAAGTCACCCACCCCTAACTGAATGCGCAGGCAAACGGAAAAGTATAAATATTTCGCTGTCTGGGTTAGGCGAGCATTCGTGTTCCGTGCGTAAAGTGAACTAAGTGAAATAAACGCAAAGCAAAATGTCTGGACGTGGAAAAGGTGGCAAAGTGAAGGGAAAGGCAAAGTCCCGCTCAAACCGTGCCGGTCTTCAATTCCCTGTGGGCCGTATTCACCGTTTGCTCCGGAAGGGAAACTACGCAGAGCGTGTTGGTGCAGGCGCTCCAGTTTACCTAGCTGCCGTAATGGAATATCTGGCCGCTGAGGTTCTCGAGTTGGCTGGCAATGCTGCTCGTGACAACAAGAAGACTAGAATTATTCCGCGTCATCTGCAACTGGCCATCCGCAACGACGAGGAGTTAAACAAGCTGCTCTCCGGCGTCACAATTGCACAAGGTGGCGTGTTGCCTAATATACAGGCTGTTCTGTTGCCCAAGAAGACCGAGAAGAAGGCCTAAACGTTTCAAAGGCTAAGCTAAAAACCTACATGTACATAAAATCGTCAATCAAACCGTCCTTTTCAGGACGACCAAATTATTACCAAAGAATTGAAAAATTTTTTAGCTTGGCAATTTGTTGTAATTAGTAAATCATAAAGAATTATTAACGTAAAGATGGTAATGTAGTAAGGGTTTTCTACTATATGCGGTATAAACTATAATTTGCTTCTTTAAACAATCGCACACCACGATGTGATGCTGTACATGCGGTGTCTGAAACCATTTGTACAGTCTGTACAAATCCATGTTAGAAATATACACATTCTATTTGAAAGAGTACGAACGACAGACATTTATTTTTAGTTTAACATATTTTTTGGGAGTCCCGACCAATAAAATTAAATACTTTTTGAAAATCTTCCTCCTTTTAAAAACTGAATGGTGGTCCTGAAAAGGACCGATTGCTTAATAGGGGTACACAGGATGTACACTTTTTAACCGCCAAATCCGTAGAGGGTGCGGCCTTGCCTCTTCAGAGCGTACACAACATCCATGGCTGTAACTGTCTTCCTCTTGGCGTGTTCCGTGTAGGTCACGGCATCACGAATTACGTTCTCCAAGAAAACCTTCAGAACGCCACGCGTTTCCTCGTATATGAGTCCAGATATGCGCTTCACACCGCCTCGACGGGCCAAACGGCGGATAGCAGGCTTCGTGATACCTTGGATGTTATCACGCAGTACTTTGCGATGACGCTTGGCGCCACCCTTTCCCAAGCCTTTGCCTCCTTTACCACGACCAGTCATTTTTCACTGTTCTATACTATTATACACGCACAGCACGAAAGTCACTAAAGAACTAATTTCAACGTTTCTGTGTGCCCCTATTTATAGGTAAAACGACAAAAACCCGAGAGAGTACGAACGATATGTTCGTTCGCTTTTCGCTCGTCAAATGAAATGGCCTCTGTTTTTCTCTCTCTCTCTCTCTCTTTCACCGTCCAGGATTGCTATATAAGTAGGTAGCAAATGCTCTGATCGTTTATTGTGTTTTCAAACGTGAAGTAGTGAACGTGAACTTTAGTGAAACCCAAATCGGAGATGGCTCGTACCAAGCAAACTGCTCGCAAATCGACTGGTGGAAAGGCGCCACGCAAACAACTGGCTACTAAGGCCGCTCGCAAGAGTGCTCCAGCCACCGGAGGTGTGAAGAAGCCCCACCGCTATCGCCCTGGAACCGTGGCCTTGCGTGAAATTCGTCGCTACCAAAAGAGCACCGAGCTTCTAATCCGCAAGCTGCCTTTCCAGCGTCTGGTGCGTGAAATCGCTCAAGACTTTAAGACGGACTTGCGATTCCAGAGCTCGGCGGTTATGGCTCTGCAGGAAGCTAGCGAAGCCTACCTGGTTGGTCTCTTCGAAGATACCAACTTGTGTGCCATTCATGCCAAGCGTGTCACCATAATGCCCAAAGACATCCAGTTAGCGCGACGCATTCGCGGCGAGCGTGCTTAAGCTGACACGGCATTAACTTGCAGATAAAGCGCTAGCGTACTCTATAATCGGTCCTTTTCAGGACCACAAACCAGATTCAATGAGATAAAATTTTCTGTGGCCGACTATTTATAACTTAAAAAAATAAGAACAAAATTCATATTCTATTATTTATGGCGCAAACGGTACTGGGTCTTAAATCATATGTAAAAATACTAATTCTGCCAGAGAAGGAATAAAAATAATCTTATTTTAATTGTCAGCTCAACATTTATTAAATTAAAGAAGAGGTTAATACAAAAATATATATTTTTATTTGTTCTTTGTGCGAACATCCTTTAAAGCAGTGAAAGTGTCGTGCGGGGCAAGGGACTCTGAACCTTAAACATCTAAAAAAAAAATCTGAATTCTGTGTAAGACAGTTTGAAATTAATGAAATTACATTGATGACGGCAATATTTATAAAATAACAGAAAATAATAAAATAAAACTAGCTATTTTATATTTTTTCCATGTGTTAACTGAAGAATGTGTTATTATTGAAGAGGTCGTACGGGACAATTGACACTGTCCCTTCAAACGTCTGTAAAAAATAAAACCTATGTAAAATTCAGCACGGAAATTGGTTAATTTTGTTGCGGAATGTAATATATATTACATAATAAAGGATAATACAAAAATTGTTTCTTTTTATTTTTTATTTGATTTATTTATTTGACTACATAGACGGTAATGCATATGTGGCGAGGAAATCGATTGATTTCAGAACAAATTATTTTAAAATATGCATGAAAACACATTAATAACAAGCAAACACATTAATAATTTAAGAAAATATTATTTATTATATTAATATTATGTTATTTAAGAAAGTATCTGTATTTTTAACGATCGAAAATTATTTCTGAATGCTGCTTTAAAGCAAATTTTTCTGTAGTTCAATGTGAACTTAAATCAAGTGATAAAGTATCTTAATTAATAATAGACGCTTCTTTCAGAAGCCCTTTCTAGGGGATGAACGTTTCAATTTTAATAAACATTACGAATTAGTGAAATATTTGCGATGATTCTTATTTTATTAGATGTTTTTTTATAAATTGGTCCAGTTAAAAATTCGAATATAAAAATTCAATCAACATTTGAAAGTCTCAAAACCCATATTACATCCTTTTAAAAATGGAAAGTGACGAAAAAATTATTTAAAATTGTAAAACTATTAAAACCTTATTTTTATTAATGATTTAAAATACTAAAAAATTAAAAAGAGTTTACACTTCAAGCAAACTTCGACATAGTAAATGACTGATGTCAGTAGCATTGTTAAAGTGCTCTCCTCCTCGATTCTCATCAGAGCAAAGGAGGTTGGTAGGCCGAGCGCGAGCCATTTTTAACAGAAAAAAAGTGTTCTCAGTGAAAAAAAGATGTCTGATTCTGCAGTTGCAACGTCCGCTTCCCCAGTGGCTGCCCCACCAGCGACAGTTGAGAAGAAAGTGGTCCAAAAAAAGGCATCTGGATCTGCTGGCACAAAGGCAAAGAAAGCCTCTGCGACGCCGTCACATCCGCCAACTCAGCAAATGGTGGACGCTTCCATTAAAAATTTAAAGGAACGTGGCGGTTCATCACTTCTGGCAATCAAAAAATATATCACTGCCACTTATAAATGCGACGCCCAAAAGTTAGCGCCATTCATCAAGAAGTACTTAAAATCGGCCGTGGTCAATGGAAAGCTTATCCAAACTAAGGGAAAGGGTGCATCTGGATCTTTCAAACTGTCGGCCTCTGCCAAGAAGGAAAAGGATCCGAAGGCAAAGTCGAAGGTTTTGTCTGCTGAGAAAAAAGTTCAAAGCAAGAAGGTAGCCTCTAAGAAGATTGGTGTCTCCTCCAAAAAAACTGCCGTTGGGGCTGCTGACAAAAAGCCCAAAGCTAAGAAGGCTGTGGCTACCAAAAAGACTGCCGAAAATAAGAAAACTGAGAAGGCAAAAGCCAAGGATGCCAAGAAAACTGGAATCATAAAGTCGAAGCCCGCCGCAACAAAGGCGAAAGTGACTGCAGCGAAGCCAAAGGCTGTAGTAGCGAAAGCGTCAAAGGCAAAGCCAGCGGTGTCTGCAAAACCCAAAAAGACGGTGAAGAAAGCATCGGTTTCTGCTACCGCCAAGAAGCCGAAAGCGAAGACTACGGCTGCCAAAAAGTAAATTGTGAAAAAGTGCAGTATTTGGTACATGTTCGCAATTAAAATTTTAGATTTATGTTTTATAG
Source organism: Drosophila melanogaster (assembly GCF_000001215.4). NCBI lineage: Eukaryota > Metazoa > Arthropoda > Insecta > Diptera > Drosophilidae > Drosophila > Drosophila melanogaster. Next base: position 21,467,210 of record NT_033779.5, read on the forward strand.
ATCTGAAATTTGTTTAAACAAGTCCTTTTCAGGGCTACAACGTTCCGTTGCAAGAGAAAAAAACTTTTATTTTCTTCCACTTATTTATTAGCTGACGTTCGCAGCAACAATAAAACGTTTCATGTCATGAATTACATTGCATGTTGGTCGCATTCAGTTTTCGTTCCCGATTTTTTTGTATTTATTTGAACATTACCCAATTACCCATATTGCGGGTAAATAAGTTTTATTTGTAAATTCATATTCAATGATTGGTGGTTGAAAAATGCATTTCTTTGGTATAACACATTGTGGCCCTGAAAAGGGCCGTTTTGGATTATTGTCCGCATTCGCAGGAGAAAATTATTTAGAGCTGGTGTACTTGGTGACAGCCTTGGTTCCCTCACTGACAGCATGCTTGGCCAACTCTCCAGGCAAAAGCAGGCGAACAGCCGTTTGGATCTCCCGACTGGTGATGGTCGAGCGCTTGTTGTAGTGAGCTAGACGAGACGCTTCGGCAGCAATTCGCTCGAAAATATCATTTACAAAGCTGTTCATTATGCTCATCGCCTTCGACGAAATTCCGGTGTCAGGATGGACCTGCTTGAGAACCTTGTAAATGTAGATGGCATAGCTCTCCTTCCTTTTGCGCTTCTTTTTCTTGTCGGTCTTGGTGATGTTCTTCTGAGCCTTGCCAGCCTTCTTGGCTGCCTTTCCACTAGTTTTCGGAGGCATTGTTCACGTTACTTATATTTTCACAAACACAATTCACTTATCGTAATGTGGGCCCGAACGCGTTCACGTTTATACTTTTTTTCGAGCAGTCAATTCAGGTCTAAGTCACCCACCCCTAACTGAATGCGCAGGCAAACGGAAAAGTATAAATATTTCGCTGTCTGGGTTAGGCGAGCATTCGTGTTCCGTGCGTAAAGTGAACTAAGTGAAATAAACGCAAAGCAAAATGTCTGGACGTGGAAAAGGTGGCAAAGTGAAGGGAAAGGCAAAGTCCCGCTCAAACCGTGCCGGTCTTCAATTCCCTGTGGGCCGTATTCACCGTTTGCTCCGGAAGGGAAACTACGCAGAGCGTGTTGGTGCAGGCGCTCCAGTTTACCTAGCTGCCGTAATGGAATATCTGGCCGCTGAGGTTCTCGAGTTGGCTGGCAATGCTGCTCGTGACAACAAGAAGACTAGAATTATTCCGCGTCATCTGCAACTGGCCATCCGCAACGACGAGGAGTTAAACAAGCTGCTCTCCGGCGTCACAATTGCACAAGGTGGCGTGTTGCCTAATATACAGGCTGTTCTGTTGCCCAAGAAGACCGAGAAGAAGGCCTAAACGTTTCAAAGGCTAAGCTAAAAACCTACATGTACATAAAATCGTCAATCAAACCGTCCTTTTCAGGACGACCAAATTATTACCAAAGAATTGAAAAATTTTTTAGCTTGGCAATTTGTTGTAATTAGTAAATCATAAAGAATTATTAACGTAAAGATGGTAATGTAGTAAGGGTTTTCTACTATATGCGGTATAAACTATAATTTGCTTCTTTAAACAATCGCACACCACGATGTGATGCTGTACATGCGGTGTCTGAAACCATTTGTACAGTCTGTACAAATCCATGTTAGAAATATACACATTCTATTTGAAAGAGTACGAACGACAGACATTTATTTTTAGTTTAACATATTTTTTGGGAGTCCCGACCAATAAAATTAAATACTTTTTGAAAATCTTCCTCCTTTTAAAAACTGAATGGTGGTCCTGAAAAGGACCGATTGCTTAATAGGGGTACACAGGATGTACACTTTTTAACCGCCAAATCCGTAGAGGGTGCGGCCTTGCCTCTTCAGAGCGTACACAACATCCATGGCTGTAACTGTCTTCCTCTTGGCGTGTTCCGTGTAGGTCACGGCATCACGAATTACGTTCTCCAAGAAAACCTTCAGAACGCCACGCGTTTCCTCGTATATGAGTCCAGATATGCGCTTCACACCGCCTCGACGGGCCAAACGGCGGATAGCAGGCTTCGTGATACCTTGGATGTTATCACGCAGTACTTTGCGATGACGCTTGGCGCCACCCTTTCCCAAGCCTTTGCCTCCTTTACCACGACCAGTCATTTTTCACTGTTCTATACTATTATACACGCACAGCACGAAAGTCACTAAAGAACTAATTTCAACGTTTCTGTGTGCCCCTATTTATAGGTAAAACGACAAAAACCCGAGAGAGTACGAACGATATGTTCGTTCGCTTTTCGCTCGTCAAATGAAATGGCCTCTGTTTTTCTCTCTCTCTCTCTCTCTTTCACCGTCCAGGATTGCTATATAAGTAGGTAGCAAATGCTCTGATCGTTTATTGTGTTTTCAAACGTGAAGTAGTGAACGTGAACTTTAGTGAAACCCAAATCGGAGATGGCTCGTACCAAGCAAACTGCTCGCAAATCGACTGGTGGAAAGGCGCCACGCAAACAACTGGCTACTAAGGCCGCTCGCAAGAGTGCTCCAGCCACCGGAGGTGTGAAGAAGCCCCACCGCTATCGCCCTGGAACCGTGGCCTTGCGTGAAATTCGTCGCTACCAAAAGAGCACCGAGCTTCTAATCCGCAAGCTGCCTTTCCAGCGTCTGGTGCGTGAAATCGCTCAAGACTTTAAGACGGACTTGCGATTCCAGAGCTCGGCGGTTATGGCTCTGCAGGAAGCTAGCGAAGCCTACCTGGTTGGTCTCTTCGAAGATACCAACTTGTGTGCCATTCATGCCAAGCGTGTCACCATAATGCCCAAAGACATCCAGTTAGCGCGACGCATTCGCGGCGAGCGTGCTTAAGCTGACACGGCATTAACTTGCAGATAAAGCGCTAGCGTACTCTATAATCGGTCCTTTTCAGGACCACAAACCAGATTCAATGAGATAAAATTTTCTGTGGCCGACTATTTATAACTTAAAAAAATAAGAACAAAATTCATATTCTATTATTTATGGCGCAAACGGTACTGGGTCTTAAATCATATGTAAAAATACTAATTCTGCCAGAGAAGGAATAAAAATAATCTTATTTTAATTGTCAGCTCAACATTTATTAAATTAAAGAAGAGGTTAATACAAAAATATATATTTTTATTTGTTCTTTGTGCGAACATCCTTTAAAGCAGTGAAAGTGTCGTGCGGGGCAAGGGACTCTGAACCTTAAACATCTAAAAAAAAAATCTGAATTCTGTGTAAGACAGTTTGAAATTAATGAAATTACATTGATGACGGCAATATTTATAAAATAACAGAAAATAATAAAATAAAACTAGCTATTTTATATTTTTTCCATGTGTTAACTGAAGAATGTGTTATTATTGAAGAGGTCGTACGGGACAATTGACACTGTCCCTTCAAACGTCTGTAAAAAATAAAACCTATGTAAAATTCAGCACGGAAATTGGTTAATTTTGTTGCGGAATGTAATATATATTACATAATAAAGGATAATACAAAAATTGTTTCTTTTTATTTTTTATTTGATTTATTTATTTGACTACATAGACGGTAATGCATATGTGGCGAGGAAATCGATTGATTTCAGAACAAATTATTTTAAAATATGCATGAAAACACATTAATAACAAGCAAACACATTAATAATTTAAGAAAATATTATTTATTATATTAATATTATGTTATTTAAGAAAGTATCTGTATTTTTAACGATCGAAAATTATTTCTGAATGCTGCTTTAAAGCAAATTTTTCTGTAGTTCAATGTGAACTTAAATCAAGTGATAAAGTATCTTAATTAATAATAGACGCTTCTTTCAGAAGCCCTTTCTAGGGGATGAACGTTTCAATTTTAATAAACATTACGAATTAGTGAAATATTTGCGATGATTCTTATTTTATTAGATGTTTTTTTATAAATTGGTCCAGTTAAAAATTCGAATATAAAAATTCAATCAACATTTGAAAGTCTCAAAACCCATATTACATCCTTTTAAAAATGGAAAGTGACGAAAAAATTATTTAAAATTGTAAAACTATTAAAACCTTATTTTTATTAATGATTTAAAATACTAAAAAATTAAAAAGAGTTTACACTTCAAGCAAACTTCGACATAGTAAATGACTGATGTCAGTAGCATTGTTAAAGTGCTCTCCTCCTCGATTCTCATCAGAGCAAAGGAGGTTGGTAGGCCGAGCGCGAGCCATTTTTAACAGAAAAAAAGTGTTCTCAGTGAAAAAAAGATGTCTGATTCTGCAGTTGCAACGTCCGCTTCCCCAGTGGCTGCCCCACCAGCGACAGTTGAGAAGAAAGTGGTCCAAAAAAAGGCATCTGGATCTGCTGGCACAAAGGCAAAGAAAGCCTCTGCGACGCCGTCACATCCGCCAACTCAGCAAATGGTGGACGCTTCCATTAAAAATTTAAAGGAACGTGGCGGTTCATCACTTCTGGCAATCAAAAAATATATCACTGCCACTTATAAATGCGACGCCCAAAAGTTAGCGCCATTCATCAAGAAGTACTTAAAATCGGCCGTGGTCAATGGAAAGCTTATCCAAACTAAGGGAAAGGGTGCATCTGGATCTTTCAAACTGTCGGCCTCTGCCAAGAAGGAAAAGGATCCGAAGGCAAAGTCGAAGGTTTTGTCTGCTGAGAAAAAAGTTCAAAGCAAGAAGGTAGCCTCTAAGAAGATTGGTGTCTCCTCCAAAAAAACTGCCGTTGGGGCTGCTGACAAAAAGCCCAAAGCTAAGAAGGCTGTGGCTACCAAAAAGACTGCCGAAAATAAGAAAACTGAGAAGGCAAAAGCCAAGGATGCCAAGAAAACTGGAATCATAAAGTCGAAGCCCGCCGCAACAAAGGCGAAAGTGACTGCAGCGAAGCCAAAGGCTGTAGTAGCGAAAGCGTCAAAGGCAAAGCCAGCGGTGTCTGCAAAACCCAAAAAGACGGTGAAGAAAGCATCGGTTTCTGCTACCGCCAAGAAGCCGAAAGCGAAGACTACGGCTGCCAAAAAGTAAATTGTGAAAAAGTGCAGTATTTGGTACATGTTCGCAATTAAAATTTTAGATTTATGTTTTATAGATCTGAAATTTGTTTAAACAAGTCCTTTTCAGGGCTACAACGTTCCGTTGCAAGAGAAAAAAACTTTTATTTTCTTCCACTTATTTATTAGCTGACGTTCGCAGCAACAATAAAACGTTTCATGTCATGAATTACATTGCATGTTGGTCGCATTCAGTTTTCGTTCCCGATTTTTTTGTATTTATTTGAACATTACCCAATTACCCATATTGCGGGTAAATAAGTTTTATTTGTAAATTCATATTCAATGATTGGTGGTTGAAAAATGCATTTCTTTGGTATAACACATTGTGGCCCTGAAAAGGGCCGTTTTGGATTATTGTCCGCATTCGCAGGAGAAAATTATTTAGAGCTGGTGTACTTGGTGACAGCCTTGGTTCCCTCACTGACAGCATGCTTGGCCAACTCTCCAGGCAAAAGCAGGCGAACAGCCGTTTGGATCTCCCGACTGGTGATGGTCGAGCGCTTGTTGTAGTGAGCTAGACGAGACGCTTCGGCAGCAATTCGCTCGAAAATATCATTTACAAAGCTGTTCATTATGCTCATCGCCTTCGACGAAATTCCGGTGTCAGGATGGACCTGCTTGAGAACCTTGTAAATGTAGATGGCATAGCTCTCCTTCCTTTTGCGCTTCTTTTTCTTGTCGGTCTTGGTGATGTTCTTCTGAGCCTTGCCAGCCTTCTTGGCTGCCTTTCCACTAGTTTTCGGAGGCATTGTTCACGTTACTTATATTTTCACAAACACAATTCACTTATCGTAATGTGGGCCCGAACGCGTTCACGTTTATACTTTTTTTCGAGCAGTCAATTCAGGTCTAAGTCACCCACCCCTAACTGAATGCGCAGGCAAACGGAAAAGTATAAATATTTCGCTGTCTGGGTTAGGCGAGCATTCGTGTTCCGTGCGTAAAGTGAACTAAGTGAAATAAACGCAAAGCAAAATGTCTGGACGTGGAAAAGGTGGCAAAGTGAAGGGAAAGGCAAAGTCCCGCTCAAACCGTGCCGGTCTTCAATTCCCTGTGGGCCGTATTCACCGTTTGCTCCGGAAGGGAAACTACGCAGAGCGTGTTGGTGCAGGCGCTCCAGTTTACCTAGCTGCCGTAATGGAATATCTGGCCGCTGAGGTTCTCGAGTTGGCTGGCAATGCTGCTCGTGACAACAAGAAGACTAGAATTATTCCGCGTCATCTGCAACTGGCCATCCGCAACGACGAGGAGTTAAACAAGCTGCTCTCCGGCGTCACAATTGCACAAGGTGGCGTGTTGCCTAATATACAGGCTGTTCTGTTGCCCAAGAAGACCGAGAAGAAGGCCTAAACGTTTCAAAGGCTAAGCTAAAAACCTACATGTACATAAAATCGTCAATCAAACCGTCCTTTTCAGGACGACCAAATTATTACCAAAGAATTGAAAAATTTTTTAGCTTGGCAATTTGTTGTAATTAGTAAATCATAAAGAATTATTAACGTAAAGATGGTAATGTAGTAAGGGTTTTCTACTATATGCGGTATAAACTATAATTTGCTTCTTTAAACAATCGCACACCACGATGTGATGCTGTACATGCGGTGTCTGAAACCATTTGTACAGTCTGTACAAATCCATGTTAGAAATATACACATTCTATTTGAAAGAGTACGAACGACAGACATTTATTTTTAGTTTAACATATTTTTTGGGAGTCCCGACCAATAAAATTAAATACTTTTTGAAAATCTTCCTCCTTTTAAAAACTGAATGGTGGTCCTGAAAAGGACCGATTGCTTAATAGGGGTACACAGGATGTACACTTTTTAACCGCCAAATCCGTAGAGGGTGCGGCCTTGCCTCTTCAGAGCGTACACAACATCCATGGCTGTAACTGTCTTCCTCTTGGCGTGTTCCGTGTAGGTCACGGCATCACGAATTACGTTCTCCAAGAAAACCTTCAGAACGCCACGCGTTTCCTCGTATATGAGTCCAGATATGCGCTTCACACCGCCTCGACGGGCCAAACGGCGGATAGCAGGCTTCGTGATACCTTGGATGTTATCACGCAGTACTTTGCGATGACGCTTGGCGCCACCCTTTCCCAAGCCTTTGCCTCCTTTACCACGACCAGTCATTTTTCACTGTTCTATACTATTATACACGCACAGCACGAAAGTCACTAAAGAACTAATTTCAACGTTTCTGTGTGCCCCTATTTATAGGTAAAACGACAAAAACCCGAGAGAGTACGAACGATATGTTCGTTCGCTTTTCGCTCGTCAAATGAAATGGCCTCTGTTTTTCTCTCTCTCTCTCTCTCTTTCACCGTCCAGGATTGCTATATAAGTAGGTAGCAAATGCTCTGATCGTTTATTGTGTTTTCAAACGTGAAGTAGTGAACGTGAACTTTAGTGAAACCCAAATCGGAGATGGCTCGTACCAAGCAAACTGCTCGCAAATCGACTGGTGGAAAGGCGCCACGCAAACAACTGGCTACTAAGGCCGCTCGCAAGAGTGCTCCAGCCACCGGAGGTGTGAAGAAGCCCCACCGCTATCGCCCTGGAACCGTGGCCTTGCGTGAAATTCGTCGCTACCAAAAGAGCACCGAGCTTCTAATCCGCAAGCTGCCTTTCCAGCGTCTGGTGCGTGAAATCGCTCAAGACTTTAAGACGGACTTGCGATTCCAGAGCTCGGCGGTTATGGCTCTGCAGGAAGCTAGCGAAGCCTACCTGGTTGGTCTCTTCGAAGATACCAACTTGTGTGCCATTCATGCCAAGCGTGTCACCATAATGCCCAAAGACATCCAGTTAGCGCGACGCATTCGCGGCGAGCGTGCTTAAGCTGACACGGCATTAACTTGCAGATAAAGCGCTAGCGTACTCTATAATCGGTCCTTTTCAGGACCACAAACCAGATTCAATGAGATAAAATTTTCTGTGGCCGACTATTTATAACTTAAAAAAATAAGAACAAAATTCATATTCTATTATTTATGGCGCAAACGGTACTGGGTCTTAAATCATATGTAAAAATACTAATTCTGCCAGAGAAGGAATAAAAATAATCTTATTTTAATTGTCAGCTCAACATTTATTAAATTAAAGAAGAGGTTAATACAAAAATATATATTTTTATTTGTTCTTTGTGCGAACATCCTTTAAAGCAGTGAAAGTGTCGTGCGGGGCAAGGGACTCTGAACCTTAAACATCTAAAAAAAAAATCTGAATTCTGTGTAAGACAGTTTGAAATTAATGAAATTACATTGATGACGGCAATATTTATAAAATAACAGAAAATAATAAAATAAAACTAGCTATTTTATATTTTTTCCATGTGTTAACTGAAGAATGTGTTATTATTGAAGAGGTCGTACGGGACAATTGACACTGTCCCTTCAAACGTCTGTAAAAAATAAAACCTATGTAAAATTCAGCACGGAAATTGGTTAATTTTGTTGCGGAATGTAATATATATTACATAATAAAGGATAATACAAAAATTGTTTCTTTTTATTTTTTATTTGATTTATTTATTTGACTACATAGACGGTAATGCATATGTGGCGAGGAAATCGATTGATTTCAGAACAAATTATTTTAAAATATGCATGAAAACACATTAATAACAAGCAAACACATTAATAATTTAAGAAAATATTATTTATTATATTAATATTATGTTATTTAAGAAAGTATCTGTATTTTTAACGATCGAAAATTATTTCTGAATGCTGCTTTAAAGCAAATTTTTCTGTAGTTCAATGTGAACTTAAATCAAGTGATAAAGTATCTTAATTAATAATAGACGCTTCTTTCAGAAGCCCTTTCTAGGGGATGAACGTTTCAATTTTAATAAACATTACGAATTAGTGAAATATTTGCGATGATTCTTATTTTATTAGATGTTTTTTTATAAATTGGTCCAGTTAAAAATTCGAATATAAAAATTCAATCAACATTTGAAAGTCTCAAAACCCATATTACATCCTTTTAAAAATGGAAAGTGACGAAAAAATTATTTAAAATTGTAAAACTATTAAAACCTTATTTTTATTAATGATTTAAAATACTAAAAAATTAAAAAGAGTTTACACTTCAAGCAAACTTCGACATAGTAAATGACTGATGTCAGTAGCATTGTTAAAGTGCTCTCCTCCTCGATTCTCATCAGAGCAAAGGAGGTTGGTAGGCCGAGCGCGAGCCATTTTTAACAGAAAAAAAGTGTTCTCAGTGAAAAAAAGATGTCTGATTCTGCAGTTGCAACGTCCGCTTCCCCAGTGGCTGCCCCACCAGCGACAGTTGAGAAGAAAGTGGTCCAAAAAAAGGCATCTGGATCTGCTGGCACAAAGGCAAAGAAAGCCTCTGCGACGCCGTCACATCCGCCAACTCAGCAAATGGTGGACGCTTCCATTAAAAATTTAAAGGAACGTGGCGGTTCATCACTTCTGGCAATCAAAAAATATATCACTGCCACTTATAAATGCGACGCCCAAAAGTTAGCGCCATTCATCAAGAAGTACTTAAAATCGGCCGTGGTCAATGGAAAGCTTATCCAAACTAAGGGAAAGGGTGCATCTGGATCTTTCAAACTGTCGGCCTCTGCCAAGAAGGAAAAGGATCCGAAGGCAAAGTCGAAGGTTTTGTCTGCTGAGAAAAAAGTTCAAAGCAAGAAGGTAGCCTCTAAGAAGATTGGTGTCTCCTCCAAAAAAACTGCCGTTGGGGCTGCTGACAAAAAGCCCAAAGCTAAGAAGGCTGTGGCTACCAAAAAGACTGCCGAAAATAAGAAAACTGAGAAGGCAAAAGCCAAGGATGCCAAGAAAACTGGAATCATAAAGTCGAAGCCCGCCGCAACAAAGGCGAAAGTGACTGCAGCGAAGCCAAAGGCTGTAGTAGCGAAAGCGTCAAAGGCAAAGCCAGCGGTGTCTGCAAAACCCAAAAAGACGGTGAAGAAAGCATCGGTTTCTGCTACCGCCAAGAAGCCGAAAGCGAAGACTACGGCTGCCAAAAAGTAAATTGTGAAAAAGTGCAGTATTTGGTACATGTTCGCAATTAAAATTTTAGATTTATGTTTTATAGATCTGAAATTTGTTTAAACAAGTCCTTTTCAGGGCTACAACGTTCCGTTGCAAGAGAAAAAAACTTTTATTTTCTTCCACTTATTTATTAGCTGACGTTCGCAGCAACAATAAAACGTTTCATGTCATGAATTACATTGCATGTTGGTCGCATTCAGTTTTCGTTCCCGATTTTTTTGTATTTATTTGAACATTACCCAATTACCCATATTGCGGGTAAATAAGTTTTATTTGTAAATTCATATTCAATGATTGGTGGTTGAAAAATGCATTTCTTTGGTATAACACATTGTGGCCCTGAAAAGGGCCGTTTTGGATTATTGTCCGCATTCGCAGGAGAAAATTATTTAGAGCTGGTGTACTTGGTGACAGCCTTGGTTCCCTCACTGACAGCATGCTTGGCCAACTCTCCAGGCAAAAGCAGGCGAACAGCCGTTTGGATCTCCCGACTGGTGATGGTCGAGCGCTTGTTGTAGTGAGCTAGACGAGACGCTTCGGCAGCAATTCGCTCGAAAATATCATTTACAAAGCTGTTCATTATGCTCATCGCCTTCGACGAAATTCCGGTGTCAGGATGGACCTGCTTGAGAACCTTGTAAATGTAGATGGCATAGCTCTCCTTCCTTTTGCGCTTCTTTTTCTTGTCGGTCTTGGTGATGTTCTTCTGAGCCTTGCCAGCCTTCTTGGCTGCCTTTCCACTAGTTTTCGGAGGCATTGTTCACGTTACTTATATTTTCACAAACACAATTCACTTATCGTAATGTGGGCCCGAACGCGTTCACGTTTATACTTTTTTTCGAGCAGTCAATTCAGGTCTAAGTCACCCACCCCTAACTGAATGCGCAGGCAAACGGAAAAGTATAAATATTTCGCTGTCTGGGTTAGGCGAGCATTCGTGTTCCGTGCGTAAAGTGAACTAAGTGAAATAAACGCAAAGCAAAATGTCTGGACGTGGAAAAGGTGGCAAAGTGAAGGGAAAGGCAAAGTCCCGCTCAAACCGTGCCGGTCTTCAATTCCCTGTGGGCCGTATTCACCGTTTGCTCCGGAAGGGAAACTACGCAGAGCGTGTTGGTGCAGGCGCTCCAGTTTACCTAGCTGCCGTAATGGAATATCTGGCCGCTGAGGTTCTCGAGTTGGCTGGCAATGCTGCTCGTGACAACAAGAAGACTAGAATTATTCCGCGTCATCTGCAACTGGCCATCCGCAACGACGAGGAGTTAAACAAGCTGCTCTCCGGCGTCACAATTGCACAAGGTGGCGTGTTGCCTAATATACAGGCTGTTCTGTTGCCCAAGAAGACCGAGAAGAAGGCCTAAACGTTTCAAAGGCTAAGCTAAAAACCTACATGTACATAAAATCGTCAATCAAACCGTCCTTTTCAGGACGACCAAATTATTACCAAAGAATTGAAAAATTTTTTAGCTTGGCAATTTGTTGTAATTAGTAAATCATAAAGAATTATTAACGTAAAGATGGTAATGTAGTAAGGGTTTTCTACTATATGCGGTATAAACTATAATTTGCTTCTTTAAACAATCGCACACCACGATGTGATGCTGTACATGCGGTGTCTGAAACCATTTGTACAGTCTGTACAAATCCATGTTAGAAATATACACATTCTATTTGAAAGAGTACGAACGACAGACATTTATTTTTAGTTTAACATATTTTTTGGGAGTCCCGACCAATAAAATTAAATACTTTTTGAAAATCTTCCTCCTTTTAAAAACTGAATGGTGGTCCTGAAAAGGACCGATTGCTTAATAGGGGTACACAGGATGTACACTTTTTAACCGCCAAATCCGTAGAGGGTGCGGCCTTGCCTCTTCAGAGCGTACACAACATCCATGGCTGTAACTGTCTTCCTCTTGGCGTGTTCCGTGTAGGTCACGGCATCACGAATTACGTTCTCCAAGAAAACCTTCAGAACGCCACGCGTTTCCTCGTATATGAGTCCAGATATGCGCTTCACACCGCCTCGACGGGCCAAACGGCGGATAGCAGGCTTCGTGATACCTTGGATGTTATCACGCAGTACTTTGCGATGACGCTTGGCGCCACCCTTTCCCAAGCCTTTGCCTCCTTTACCACGACCAGTCATTTTTCACTGTTCTATACTATTATACACGCACAGCACGAAAGTCACTAAAGAACTAATTTCAACGTTTCTGTGTGCCCCTATTTATAGGTAAAACGACAAAAACCCGAGAGAGTACGAACGATATGTTCGTTCGCTTTTCGCTCGTCAAATGAAATGGCCTCTGTTTTTCTCTCTCTCTCTCTCTCTTTCACCGTCCAGGATTGCTATATAAGTAGGTAGCAAATGCTCTGATCGTTTATTGTGTTTTCAAACGTGAAGTAGTGAACGTGAACTTTAGTGAAACCCAAATCGGAGATGGCTCGTACCAAGCAAACTGCTCGCAAATCGACTGGTGGAAAGGCGCCACGCAAACAACTGGCTACTAAGGCCGCTCGCAAGAGTGCTCCAGCCACCGGAGGTGTGAAGAAGCCCCACCGCTATCGCCCTGGAACCGTGGCCTTGCGTGAAATTCGTCGCTACCAAAAGAGCACCGAGCTTCTAATCCGCAAGCTGCCTTTCCAGCGTCTGGTGCGTGAAATCGCTCAAGACTTTAAGACGGACTTGCGATTCCAGAGCTCGGCGGTTATGGCTCTGCAGGAAGCTAGCGAAGCCTACCTGGTTGGTCTCTTCGAAGATACCAACTTGTGTGCCATTCATGCCAAGCGTGTCACCATAATGCCCAAAGACATCCAGTTAGCGCGACGCATTCGCGGCGAGCGTGCTTAAGCTGACACGGCATTAACTTGCAGATAAAGCGCTAGCGTACTCTATAATCGGTCCTTTTCAGGACCACAAACCAGATTCAATGAGATAAAATTTTCTGTGGCCGACTATTTATAACTTAAAAAAATAAGAACAAAATTCATATTCTATTATTTATGGCGCAAACGGTACTGGGTCTTAAATCATATGTAAAAATACTAATTCTGCCAGAGAAGGAATAAAAATAATCTTATTTTAATTGTCAGCTCAACATTTATTAAATTAAAGAAGAGGTTAATACAAAAATATATATTTTTATTTGTTCTTTGTGCGAACATCCTTTAAAGCAGTGAAAGTGTCGTGCGGGGCAAGGGACTCTGAACCTTAAACATCTAAAAAAAAAATCTGAATTCTGTGTAAGACAGTTTGAAATTAATGAAATTACATTGATGACGGCAATATTTATAAAATAACAGAAAATAATAAAATAAAACTAGCTATTTTATATTTTTTCCATGTGTTAACTGAAGAATGTGTTATTATTGAAGAGGTCGTACGGGACAATTGACACTGTCCCTTCAAACGTCTGTAAAAAATAAAACCTATGTAAAATTCAGCACGGAAATTGGTTAATTTTGTTGCGGAATGTAATATATATTACATAATAAAGGATAATACAAAAATTGTTTCTTTTTATTTTTTATTTGATTTATTTATTTGACTACATAGACGGTAATGCATATGTGGCGAGGAAATCGATTGATTTCAGAACAAATTATTTTAAAATATGCATGAAAACACATTAATAACAAGCAAACACATTAATAATTTAAGAAAATATTATTTATTATATTAATATTATGTTATTTAAGAAAGTATCTGTATTTTTAACGATCGAAAATTATTTCTGAATGCTGCTTTAAAGCAAATTTTTCTGTAGTTCAATGTGAACTTAAATCAAGTGATAAAGTATCTTAATTAATAATAGACGCTTCTTTCAGAAGCCCTTTCTAGGGGATGAACGTTTCAATTTTAATAAACATTACGAATTAGTGAAATATTTGCGATGATTCTTATTTTATTAGATGTTTTTTTATAAATTGGTCCAGTTAAAAATTCGAATATAAAAATTCAATCAACATTTGAAAGTCTCAAAACCCATATTACATCCTTTTAAAAATGGAAAGTGACGAAAAAATTATTTAAAATTGTAAAACTATTAAAACCTTATTTTTATTAATGATTTAAAATACTAAAAAATTAAAAAGAGTTTACACTTCAAGCAAACTTCGACATAGTAAATGACTGATGTCAGTAGCATTGTTAAAGTGCTCTCCTCCTCGATTCTCATCAGAGCAAAGGAGGTTGGTAGGCCGAGCGCGAGCCATTTTTAACAGAAAAAAAGTGTTCTCAGTGAAAAAAAGATGTCTGATTCTGCAGTTGCAACGTCCGCTTCCCCAGTGGCTGCCCCACCAGCGACAGTTGAGAAGAAAGTGGTCCAAAAAAAGGCATCTGGATCTGCTGGCACAAAGGCAAAGAAAGCCTCTGCGACGCCGTCACATCCGCCAACTCAGCAAATGGTGGACGCTTCCATTAAAAATTTAAAGGAACGTGGCGGTTCATCACTTCTGGCAATCAAAAAATATATCACTGCCACTTATAAATGCGACGCCCAAAAGTTAGCGCCATTCATCAAGAAGTACTTAAAATCGGCCGTGGTCAATGGAAAGCTTATCCAAACTAAGGGAAAGGGTGCATCTGGATCTTTCAAACTGTCGGCCTCTGCCAAGAAGGAAAAGGATCCGAAGGCAAAGTCGAAGGTTTTGTCTGCTGAGAAAAAAGTTCAAAGCAAGAAGGTAGCCTCTAAGAAGATTGGTGTCTCCTCCAAAAAAACTGCCGTTGGGGCTGCTGACAAAAAGCCCAAAGCTAAGAAGGCTGTGGCTACCAAAAAGACTGCCGAAAATAAGAAAACTGAGAAGGCAAAAGCCAAGGATGCCAAGAAAACTGGAATCATAAAGTCGAAGCCCGCCGCAACAAAGGCGAAAGTGACTGCAGCGAAGCCAAAGGCTGTAGTAGCGAAAGCGTCAAAGGCAAAGCCAGCGGTGTCTGCAAAACCCAAAAAGACGGTGAAGAAAGCATCGGTTTCTGCTACCGCCAAGAAGCCGAAAGCGAAGACTACGGCTGCCAAAAAGTAAATTGTGAAAAAGTGCAGTATTTGGTACATGTTCGCAATTAAAATTTTAGATTTATGTTTTATAGATCTGAAATTTGTTTAAACAAGTCCTTTTCAGGGCTACAACGTTCCGTTGCAAGAGAAAAAAACTTTTATTTTCTTCCACTTATTTATTAGCTGACGTTCGCAGCAACAATAAAACGTTTCATGTCATGAATTACATTGCATGTTGGTCGCATTCAGTTTTCGTTCCCGATTTTTTTGTATTTATTTGAACATTACCCAATTACCCATATTGCGGGTAAATAAGTTTTATTTGTAAATTCATATTCAATGATTGGTGGTTGAAAAATGCATTTCTTTGGTATAACACATTGTGGCCCTGAAAAGGGCCGTTTTGGATTATTGTCCGCATTCGCAGGAGAAAATTATTTAGAGCTGGTGTACTTGGTGACAGCCTTGGTTCCCTCACTGACAGCATGCTTGGCCAACTCTCCAGGCAAAAGCAGGCGAACAGCCGTTTGGATCTCCCGACTGGTGATGGTCGAGCGCTTGTTGTAGTGAGCTAGACGAGACGCTTCGGCAGCAATTCGCTCGAAAATATCATTTACAAAGCTGTTCATTATGCTCATCGCCTTCGACGAAATTCCGGTGTCAGGATGGACCTGCTTGAGAACCTTGTAAATGTAGATGGCATAGCTCTCCTTCCTTTTGCGCTTCTTTTTCTTGTCGGTCTTGGTGATGTTCTTCTGAGCCTTGCCAGCCTTCTTGGCTGCCTTTCCACTAGTTTTCGGAGGCATTGTTCACGTTACTTATATTTTCACAAACACAATTCACTTATCGTAATGTGGGCCCGAACGCGTTCACGTTTATACTTTTTTTCGAGCAGTCAATTCAGGTCTAAGTCACCCACCCCTAACTGAATGCGCAGGCAAACGGAAAAGTATAAATATTTCGCTGTCTGGGTTAGGCGAGCATTCGTGTTCCGTGTGTAAAGTGAACTAAGTGAAATAAACGCAAAGCAAAATGTCTGGACGTGGAAAAGGTGGCAAAGTGAAGGGAAAGGCAAAGTCCCGCTCAAACCGTGCCGGTCTTCAATTCCCTGTGGGCCGTATTCACCGTTTGCTCCGGAAGGGAAACTACGCAGAGCGTGTTGGTGCAGGCGCTCCAGTTTACCTAGCTGCCGTAATGGAATATCTGGCCGCTGAGGTTCTCGAGTTGGCTGGCAATGCTGCTCGTGACAACAAGAAGACTAGAATTATTCCGCGTCATCTGCAACTGGCCATCCGCAACGACGAGGAGTTAAACAAGCTGCTCTCCGGCGTCACAATTGCACAAGGTGGCGTGTTGCCTAATATACAGGCTGTTCTGTTGCCCAAGAAGACCGAGAAGAAGGCCTAAACGTTTCAAAGGCTAAGCTAAAAACCTACATGTACATAAAATCGTCAATCAAACCGTCCTTTTCAGGACGACCAAATTATTACCAAAGAATTGAAAAATTTTTTAGCTTGGCAATTTGTTGTAATTAGTAAATCATAAAGAATTATTAACGTAAAGATGGTAATGTAGTAAGGGTTTTCTACTATATGCGGTATAAACTATAATTTGCTTCTTTAAACAATCGCACACCACGATGTGATGCTGTACATGCGGTGTCTGAAACCATTTGTACAGTCTGTACAAATCCATGTTAGAAATATACACATTCTATTTGAAAGAGTACGAACGACAGACATTTATTTTTAGTTTAACATATTTTTTGGGAGTCCCGACCAATAAAATTAAATACTTTTTGAAAATCTTCCTCCTTTTAAAAACTGAATGGTGGTCCTGAAAAGGACCGATTGCTTAATAGGGGTACACAGGATGTACACTTTTTAACCGCCAAATCCGTAGAGGGTGCGGCCTTGCCTCTTCAGAGCGTACACAACATCCATGGCTGTAACTGTCTTCCTCTTGGCGTGTTCCGTGTAGGTCACGGCATCACGAATTACGTTCTCCAAGAAAACCTTCAGAACGCCACGCGTTTCCTCGTATATGAGTCCAGATATGCGCTTCACACCGCCTCGACGGGCCAAACGGCGGATAGCAGGCTTCGTGATACCTTGGATGTTATCACGCAGCACTTTGCGATGACGCTTGGCGCCACCCTTTCCCAAGCCTTTGCCTCCTTTACCACGACCAGTCATTTTTCACTGTTCTATACTATTATACACGCACAGCACGAAAGTCACTAAAGAACTAATTTCAACGTTTCTGTGTGCCCCTATTTATAGGTAAAACGACAAAAACCCGAGAGAGTACGAACGATATGTTCGTTCGCTTTTCGCTCGTCAAATGAAATGGCCTCTGTTTTTCTCTCTCTCTCTCTCTCTCTTTCACCGTCCACGATTGCTATATAAGTAGGTAGCAAATGCTCTGATCGTTTATTGTGTTTTCAAACGTGAAGTAGTGAACGTGAACTTTAGTGAAACCCAAATCGGAGATGGCTCGTACCAAGCAAACTGCTCGCAAATCGACTGGTGGAAAGGCGCCACGCAAACAACTGGCTACTAAGGCCGCTCGCAAGAGTGCTCCAGCCACCGGAGGTGTGAAGAAGCCCCACCGCTATCGCCCTGGAACCGTGGCCTTGCGTGAAATTCGTCGCTACCAAAAGAGCACCGAGCTTCTAATCCGCAAGCTGCCTTTCCAGCGTCTGGTGCGTGAAATCGCTCAGGACTTTAAGACGGACTTGCGATTCCAGAGCTCGGCGGTTATGGCTCTGCAGGAAGCTAGCGAAGCCTACCTGGTTGGTCTCTTCGAAGATACCAACTTGTGTGCCATTCATGCCAAGCGTGTCACCATAATGCCCAAAGACATCCAGTTAGCGCGACGCATTCGCGGCGAGCGTGCTTAAGCTGACACGGCATTAACTTGCAGATAAAGCGCTAGCGTACTCTATAATCGGTCCTTTTCAGGACCACAAACCAGATTCAATGAGATAAAATTTTCTGTTGCCGACTATTTATAACTTAAAAAAAATAAGAACAAAATTCATATTCTATTATTTATGGCGCAAACGGTACTGGGTCTTAAATCATATGTAAAAATACTAATTCTGCCAGAGAAGGAATAAAAATAATCTTATTTTAATTGTCAGCTCAACATTTATTAAATTAAAGATGAGGTTAATACAAAGATATATATATTTATTTGTTCTTTGTGCGAACATCCTTTAAAGCAGTGAAAGTGTCGTGCGGGGCAAGGGACTCTGAACCTTAAACATCTAAAAAAAAAATCTGAATTC